>NC_138053.1:45290039-47690039 GCF_964194185.1 Rhinolophus hipposideros | reverse complement strand
AGGTCCCTTTCCTCTGCAGATCAGATCAGAAGGGCTGGATTTGGGAGCTTTGTATGAAAGAGGAAAACAAGGTCGTGACAAGATAGATGTAGGGGATGCCAAAGATCAATTTGGCCTTCTTCAGAATTTTGTTTAACAATGGTCTGAGTGACAGCATAGAGTCTTTAAAGGATGCATGCAGCTGGAGGGCTTGCAAAACAATCCACTGCCATGTGGGAAATCACATTAGGGCCACTATTGATACTGACTTTTTTAATGAAGCTTTACTAATATACAAACATGGACTCATGCTGGGTCTTCATGCAGTTCATTTGTCAGATGACCAGGTATCGCATATGTTGTTGAAGACAACAGAAAGGCAGCAGTGGTAGCCAGACGATAGGAAGGAGCTGACAGCGGTGGCTTCGCTCCTTCAGGGGCTTGTTACACACTGCAGTTACTGTGCCCTGCATTACCCTGGATGCTATCATCCAGGCTGAGTTAACATACTCCTACTTGTTAGACTATGGGCTTTAAAGATTCCTCCTTTAAAAAAAAGGGAAAACTCTAACGAACAATAGTGTAGCAGTATGTAAAAACAGCAGGATAAGCAAATCTTTCAAAAAATGGCTCTCCAAATTTGAAATTAAGATTAAGTGAGATAGGATTTATATTTACTATTGTTAATAATGACCCTCGACCTGCGTGTATGTTGTGCCTGACGGTAGCATGAAGCCTTCTATGTTGGTTAACAACCCACTGAAAAGCATCTAGAATATGAAGAGCAACCTCTAACAACTACAGAAGGGGATTGAAATGCGAGCGTCATGATTTACTAAGCACAGCCAGTGACAGACGTCTTCTATGTGGATCTGTGGATCTTTCTTGGCTATCGCTACCATTACAATCAATATCAAAAGAAAAAAAGGCCTTTGAAATGCTGTATCACAATTAAGATTTAAAACAAAACCGAAGTACAGCATATTCAAATTGTATTTTATTAATTTATATTTCATTAAAATATTACTGATGAAGAAAGTATCCTCACTATTAATAAATAAAACAACTATATTTGTCTGTAATACTTTATTTACCGTGTTGATTTACACCTTTGGAACCCCGGGCTGTTTGTGTAGGTGCAGATTAGAATGGGATTCTTTATCAAGAAAAAGGAAATCACCTCTGGCTCTTCAGAATCAGTTTTGAATTAAGGCTGCTGCCCTTAAGTGTAGGAGAGAGGCAGGACTGCTTGGCAGGCAGGGTCCTGCATTTGGAGTCTGGGTGTCTGATCCCCTAGGATTGTGATCAGGCCTGGCTCTTGGCAGCACTGGCTCTGAAGCCAGGGGCCCAATGAAAGGCAGGGAACTGGGGGCTAATTTGCCTGCTATTTATATGTGTGACCATTTTGAAGTGTTAACTTTTTCCACAGATACTTTAAAAATCAACATTTTTGCAACAGTATTCAGCCTCAACCACTAGACCAGAAAGCTGAGTGCAAAATAGACAAGATGCCCATAGAAGGCATGAGGGCAAGGGGACAGCCAAGGTCCTTTAACGCTCAGAACGAAGAGCGGGGTGGGAAGGTCACTGCTGTCAGTACCCAGATCATCACCTAACTAAAATAATTACTTGGGAGATATTTTTCTTTCATCTTTGTCTCATCCTTTAAGGTTTTCCATTTTAACATGTTTTATAATATATATGGTGTATTCTACAGAAATACAGGTTCATAAATGATGAAAAGGTAAATATACACATATTAAAGATAAGCGCTTAAATTTTTTGACTCCTGGAGTGACAGTCAAAAAATGTTCATAGACCTCTGATTTATAGGAGATGGAAATGGCAACAGGTTATACTCGCTCCATTTATCTTGTTTAACAAATACTGTTTGAATGCCTACTATTTGTCCAGTACAGTTCAGGATGCTTGGGATACCTGAGTGAGTAAGACAGGCGCATGCCCTGGCGTCCAGGCACTCCCATTCTAAGGGCTGTGTGTGTTGCCATAGCAGGAGAAGCCATTCCCTGACCTCAGACCAGGTAAGGCCCGAAGATGCATTCTTACACTCTTGTAGCAATATATTCAAATAATTGTCTATGTAATGATTTGTTTTCCCTCCACCCTCCTTGTTATAAGCTATGTGTGAGCAAAGATTGTGTCTGTTTTATTTCCCAGCATGGTTCCAGTGGTGGCACCAAGCCCAGTGCAGTAGATGCTCAGTGAGCATTAGTGAACAAATGTGTATGTGCTCTGTCCACACACATGCCTCACATGTGTGTGCACATATGTGTGTGTGAGCAAAGCTGAGAAAGAAACTTGAGGGGCGTTCTCAAGCAGAAACTATTGCTGAGGCTAGGAGGACGTGTAGTGAACAAAACAAAGTGTACAAGGAGACGCTTTAGTGGGCTGCAAGAAGTTCGTGAGGAAGACATGGGGGCGGTTAAAGGTAACAGGGATGACAGACTCTAGGTGATAAGACAGTCTGGTGAACTTGGATAATAAAAGCGTTCCTAAAAATCTGTCTGGGTGGATGTTATGATCGTTGAACTAAAAATAAACTTTGGGAAATGTGATTAGGACATTAAAAAGGGTTAGTACTACATACAATTGGTTTATACCTGAAAGAGCTGAAATAAAAATGGTTAAAATCTCACACACCAAATTTATAGATGTGTTAAAATTATGTATACTCCGGGGGGTTTGTGCATTTTTTTCTAGTAGCACTTACTGTGATGATAATTATATTGTTATTTGTGTGATTATTGAACATATCTCCTCCCTTTAGGGCACGTTGTCTGTTGCTCCTCCCACTGCTTCCAGCCAGTGGGACAGTGTCTAGAACAAGGCTTGGAAGTTATGGTTACTGCCTATTTGTGTATACAAGCTAAGACTGGTTTTTACCCTTTCTGTATGGTTGAAAAAGAATCAGAAGAATAGTGTATCATGACATTAGCATTATCTGAAATTTAAATTTTAGTGTCCGTAAATAACATTTTATTGGGACAAAGCCACACTCATTAATTTACATATTGTCTAGGCTGCTTTCATGCTACAATGACAAAGTTAAATGGTTTCGACAGACACATACAATGCAGAAAGCTTAAAATATTTACTGTCTGCCCCATTAAGAAAATGTTTGCCGACCCCTGGTCCAAAACACAGAAGATACCCTGTAACATTTGATGAGTGAATGCGTAAGTTAATCAATATACCTACTATGAGACAGATTATCTTGTTTAATACACTCTAAACAAAGGAAAAGTGGGTAGAAAGTACCATCGTTGAACAAGAAAGGAAACTGAGGCTCACCAGGATTAAGTGATCTGCCCATCCAGTGAGTGCCAGAGCCAGGAATTGAATGCAGGTCTAACTCCAGATTCCATGCCCTTTGCCACGTTTGACTGTACTATTCTTCTGTAATATCTAAATAATTTTATATGAGATTTTTGAGTGAATCCTTACACCCCAGTTGAAAGATGAGAACTTCTATTGTTCTCTTATTGCTGCTGAAATAGTACATGGTATGATCAAAAGATACCATGAATGTTTAAATAAAATATATATATATATACATATATATACATATATATATATATATATATATATATATATATATATATATATATATATATATATTACAATAAAAGACACATTGTCATTTATCCCCCTCACTTTGAACACACTTATCCCATTGTTCTTACCACTTTCTGAAGCAGTTCTGGAAGTCCTCTTTCATGAGTGTCTTTACTTTACCCTCCATCATGACAACGCTCCATGTCACACTTGGCTTCTGGCAATTTCTGTCAAATAAAAACATTACGGTGTGTCCTCATCCACCTTGTTCACCGGATCTGGCACTGTGTGATTTCTGGCTCTTCGCCAAAGTCAAAATGATTCAGGACATCGAGGCAGCCATGACAACACAACTAAAGACACTCACGAAAGAGGACTTCCAGAACTGCTTCAGAAAGTGGCAAGAACGATGGGATAAGTGTATTGGAAGCAAGGGGGAGTATTTTGAGGGGGATTAATGGCAATGTGTCTTTTACTATAGTAATTCTTTTTATTTAAACATTCACTCTAGCTTTTGATCACACACACCTTGTATTATTTAAACACAGCACCATGTTTTTGTCCTGGCACGAGGACAGTGCCTGGCATGGGTAGGGACTTGTGGAACTCTTTAAAGGATTCTCCTGGTAGGAAGGCCCGATTCACATCCACCTAATCCAGAGACGGTTCTGAGGAAGGAGAAGAAGCTGATGGCTTACACGATCCTTCAGAATAGTTCCCTGCTCCTTCCTAGATGTGATGTTTCCTGGGCCCGTGGTGAGTTCATGCTGTAGGAGCTACAACCCTCTGAATTACCATAGTGCTTGCTTTTGGTCTATTTATCAAGACCTTATCATTTTCACTCTTTGGCAGTGAAATTTACTCACTTGTGGATTTGAGTATAGAAGTTTATTCATATGCTGAAGGAATTTGCAGTTTATTCATCAAGCCATTTAAAAATCTCACTTGTTTAAATTAGGGTAGTGCTCTCTCTTGCTTTAGAAAATGGCTGCAGCCAAACCTCAGCCTATTGGATTCAATGATCATCATTCTTTTAAGGCTCATAATTTATCATCCCTTCAGGAAATCTAATGTGACACCCGAAGATAGAAACAAATTGAAAAGAGAGCAAAAGTTCACCAAGTAGAGATGCAGGTCTCTTAATAAGATTCTGCTTAGTACTTCTAAAAATACAATAAGATGGTATTAAAGAAGACCTTAAGATGGACTTGTATGGATGGGCAAACTGAGGTCCATGGGCTGAAGCTTGTTTTTGTAAATGAAGTTTCACTGGAGTATAGCCACTTCCGTTTGTTAACTTGTTGCTGACAGCTGCTTTCATGCGACACTAGCAGAGATCTTGTGCCCCAAAAGCCTGAATTTCTTACTATGTGGCTGGTCCTTTAAGAAAATGTTTACAGAACTCTAGAACTAGGGATATAAGAAAAATTAGAAGGACTAGGACTTTTTTTTAATATGGAAAAGAGGAATCTGAAGACAGTACATTGGTTCATACTTTGCAAAGGATGTTATATAAAATATGACTCTTGTTTCTTAATTTTATGCAAAGATGAACCTAATGGAAACTCGATTTACCCTGTAGCACAGAGAAGAATTTCCTGGCTCTGGAGTTAAAAACCTAGAATACTTATAAGGCAAGTCTTACACATTGGTGGTTACATGCATGGTGCAAAATTTACTCCTTCTGATTAGTATTATCAGCTACCATTCTGCTGCTGAATGTCAATTGAATAAGGAGTAATATACTCTTTGCATTAATAGCCATTGATACTTTAGCAAGAATTAATCAATCGATCAAAAGAAAAAGGAGAAAATGAAGGGTTTTGTGGATAGGAGGAAATAAAGGGAAGGGCCAGTGAAAGATCCTCTGTCTGTGGGAGTGGGGGTGGTGAGCGGATGTCTCAGGTTAGTGGCGGTGCATTGGGAGCTCATGGAGAGGAGACCGAATGAGATGAGAAGCCAGTGAGTGCAAACCGGTTTAGGGCATAATTTTGAGTCTTGGGAACTGGGCTTTTCTGATGCTATGGTCCCGTAGACTATGTTATCTTAAGTAAAGCATTCCAAAGTAGACCCTCCACATGTATGTGAGACAAGGCTTTCTGGAGTGGTGTGCTGACCACCTGCATTAGCATCACCTGGAATGTTGTAAACAAGGTGGATTCTTAAGTCCCATCCCAGAACTACTGAGTTCAAAAGCAGAAATTTGAGGGCAGAGCCCAAGAAGACATATATTTAACATTCCTTACCCTCCCAAATCTGACAGTTTTTGAAAAGTGAAGGAGTGGGCTTGGAGGTAGGGGCTTAGGTGAATGACCCAGCTCTGTTTCTTACTTGCTGGGTGACCTTGGGCTTTCCTCCTAGAGCAGGAGAGCAAATGACATAATGTGCATAAATGTGCTTATAAAACTATAAACCCTCATAACTGACACTGGTCTTTCTTATGTAACATGCAAAGAAAGGGAGCTCTGAATAGAAACATGTTTGACTGATTCTGAAGCTCAGAATACCAGGTACAAGTCTTTCCCTCTTCCGTTAGTTAGTCATGATCTCCATAAGGAATTTCTGATTGTCAAATCCTTTATCCTGTTAATTCTTTGGCTTTAACGGCTGAGGAGTCTTAAAAAATAAATAAGAAGAACTTAACTTTTCTTTTAAAAAGTCCTTCTGAGCCCTTCTGATTTTTTCCTACGAACACAATGCTTTTTATCTATTTTTCTGATTTACGGACTAATTGTCATTGGCATACAGTAGGTGCTATGCAGCATTACTACTCTTCCCTCCTGCCAGGGAACTTGTGTCTCTAGCATGGAATCTAAGAGATAGCCTTTTCTGTGGACCACTTGTGTCTCTAGCATGGAATCTAAGAGATAGCCTTTTCCGTGGGCCACTTGTGTCTCTAGCATGGAATCTAAGAGATAGCCTTTTCCGTGGACCGCGTGTGCTCAGCCTATTTGCTAGCTGACCAGCTCTGAGCTCAAGCTGTCTTCCTGTCTCCTGCACAGTCCTAAAGGAAACGGCCTAAGAAGCACCATGGAGCCAGATACAAACATCCAGAAAATGGCCAGATGTGTTTTGGAGGGTTTCTGCATCCCCTCCCTCCTGCTTTGCCCTTGAGCATGCCAGGCTGGAGAGAAGGATTTAATCCCACAGGAGACAGATTCTTTCTCTCAGTGGGAACGCATATTGGCCATGCTGATGCTAATTCACTCCCCTCTGATGGAACTGGGAGAGCAAAGACTGGTGTCTCTTTATTTTCCTTTTTTTCCAAAAATCAGAAGTAGTGGTGATAATATTACTGGGAAGGGGGGAGCCTTTACTGAGGTGGTATTCTTGGGATCATCTCCGTGAACACCCCTTGTTGTCTCACTGTCACCCCGGATGCTGTCAGACACATGGCTGCCTGTGGTGAACCCTCGCTTATCTACCAGATACTCCATTCACAGTTGCTAAAAGAATGCCATCACTGGCAAAGGTTCCTGTGACAGTCACTTACTCAAAGCCACACAGGAGTAAAGATAGTGAAAAGACGATCTCAATATCAAATGATAAGCATGTGAAACAACAAAGGGTCTGATTACGGAAAGTCTCACATAGGTTATTTTTATAATTCACCTTAAATGTTTTAATAATTAAAATTCTTTCCTTCTTAAGGCATTGTTTTTTTTCATTGGTTTGTCAAAGTTTTCGACAGTCTTCCTCACTTCTGAAAATATTAGGCTTTTGGCTCAGGAAAATCAGAATTTGTTACATAGCCCATTTTCCCATTGTGGTTAGATGGCTTATGTGTCGACACATGGATCCAGCTAAAAACTGTCCCAGAACCAGCACTTCCTCTGTGTCACTCTGGCTTCTTGGCTATGATTCTGGCCCATTAATGTTAGGTTTGAATTAAAGACCTGACTGGTTGAAGAGAAACAAATAGACTCTCATTCCCTCAAGGGACAATATGAATAAAGCTCATTAGTTATGTTCGCTCAGTAACAGTAATAGAGATTTTTAGTGATAGAAGAAAAGTTTTCCTTCTTTCAATTACTTTTCCCTGCAGGCTAAATAGAGATATGGATCTCATTTCCTAAGCCCAATATACTATTTGGGTTTGCTTTCAATAAAATATCTATGAAATGTCTCCAGCATGATCCCTGTTTAATGGATTTAGTTGTAAAGCTTAATTCATATCAGATTTTCTAAGTGAGAGATCACTGTCAACTTATTGTTAATTGAATTCAATAAAATCAAGGTTTCTATAATTAATGTGAACCACTTAATCTTTCAGCTCCTTGAATGAATGTAATTTTCTAAACACAGGTATCTTCTCATTTAATGAGATAGCAACATTTTGAGGAAAATGAGTATACATGTGACTCTTAATATCAAATTAAGTATACCTGAGTTCTTTTAAAAACATAATAAGAGAATAAAAATAATAAAATATTATCAAACTTACCCAAAATGTTAATAGTATGTTGTCCAGAGTATTGGAACAAATTAAATATAGTAACAGTGAAGAAGTGGCATTGTACAAAGAACAATGGTTTTAGTGTCAGTAGACATGGGCTATATGCCTACCTGTGCCTCTAACTCCCTGGTTGACATTGGGTAAACCACCAACCCTTCTGGGCCTTGTTCATATCTGCAAGTTGACTGTTGGGCTAGACGGAATGATTCAAGTTCCTTTCACTATTAGAGTTCTGTGATTCTGTATGCTGTAACATGGAATCAGAAATATTTGTTATCATTATTTTCTTTTATTTTAGAGAATTTAAAGTATTCACAAAAGTAGACAGAAGAGTATGATAATGAACACCCATGGACCCATCAAGCAACCTCTGTCATCATTACCTCACTACCAGTCATGCCCCTCCCATACCTCCCTCCTTTGACCCCTCTCCTGTGTGACTGTAAAGCAAATCCCAGATCTTAGAAGCTCTTTATCAATATAATCCCTTTGCCATCTGTACTGTTAGCACTTGAGGTCCTAGAAATTTTATTTTGTTTCTAACAAGCCTCAAATTGCTTCACTATTTCTTTCCTTTTCATTTTTTAATTGAAAATTTTGAGAGAACTGTACATTTACATGCAGTAATAAGAAATAATGAGAAAGATCCCATGTACCCTTTACCCAATTTCCCCCAGTGGTAACATCTTGCAGAACTAAAGTATAATAGCACAGTCAGGATACTGGCATGGATACAATTCACTGATCTGATTCAGACTTCTCCAGTTTTACGTGTGTGTGTGTGTGTGTGTGTGTGTGTGTGTGTGTGTGTGTGGTTCTACAGAGTTTTATCACATGTGGAGTTTCGGGTATCTACCACCCCAGTCAAGATACAGAACGGTTCCATCACCACAAGGATTCCTCATGTTGCTCATTTGTAACCATACCCACTTCCCTCCACACCACCCCTCCAAAACTGATCTTCTCTCTATTCTTCATTTCTAAATTTGTTATTTCAAAAATATTATATAAATGGAAACATACAGTCTGTAACCTTTTTGTTTTATTCCAAAAGGATTTATTTTATTTTTCAATACAGTTGAAATGCAATATTATATTTGTTTCAGATATACAGCATAGTGATCAGACATTTATATACTGTATGAAGTGATCACCCTGATAAGCCTAGTACCCATCTGACACCATTTGTAGCTATTGCAATGTTATTGACTATATTCCCTATGCTGTACTTTACATCTCCGTGACTATTTTAGTAACTGGAAATTTGTACTTTTTAATCCCTTTCATCTTTTTCACCCATCCCCGCAACACCCTGCTCTCTGGTTACCACCAATTTGTTCTCCGTATCTATGAGTTTCTGTTTTGTTCATTTATTTAGTTTTTTTAGATTCTGCATGTAAATGAAATCATATGGTATTTGTCTTACTCTGTCTGACATACTTCACTTAGTACAATACCCTCTAGGTCTATCCATGTTGCAAATGGCAACATTTCATTCTTTTTATGGCTGAGTAATATTCCATTGTATATATGTACCACTTCTTCATCTAATCATCTATCTGTGGACATTTAGGTTGCTTCTATATCTTGGCTATTGTAAATAATGCTGCAATGAATATATATATATATATATATATATATATATATATATATATATACCTATGTCTTTTCGAAATAATGTTTTAGATTTCTTTGGATAAATATCCAGAAGTAGAATTGCTGGGTCTTATGGTAGTTCTATTTTTAATTTTTTGAGGAGCCTCCATACTGTCTTCTATAGTGGCTGCACCAATTTTCAATCCTACCGCCAGTGCACAAGGGTTCCCTTTTCTCCACATTCTCTCCAACACTTGTTGTTTGTTGATTTATTGATGATATCCGTATGACAGGTGTGAAGTGATGTCTCATTGTGGTTTTAATTTGCATTTTCCTGATGATTAGTGATGTTGAGCATCTTTTCATATGTCTATTGGCCATCTGTATGTCCTCTTTGGAGAAATGTCTATTCTGGAGCTCTACCCATTTTTTTGATCAGGTTGTTTTGTGGGGGTTTTTTTTGGTGTTAAGTTGTATGAGATCACTATATATTTGGATATTAACCCTTTATCTGACGTATTATTGATGAATGTCTTCTCCCATTTAGTAGGTTGTCTTTTCACTTTGTTGATGATTTCCTTTGCTGTGCAAAAACTTTTTAGTTTGATGTACTTATATTTGCTTACTTTTCTTTTGTTTCCCTTGCTTGGGGAGACATATAAAAAATATTGCTGAAAGTGATGTCAAAGATTTTACTGCCTATGTTTTCTTCTAGGGGTTTTATAGTTTTGGGTCTTACATTTAAGTCTTTAATCCATTTTGAGTTTATTCTTATATATATGGTGCAAGAAAGTGGTCTAGTTTCATTTTTTTTTGCATGCATCTATCTAGTTTTTCAACACCGTTTATTGAAGAAACCATATATTCTTTGTATATCCTTTCTTCCTTCATCATAGATTAGTTAACCATATAGGCGTGGACTTATTTCCGGGTTCTCTATTCTGTTTCATTGATCTGTGTCTGTTTTTATAATGCTGTTTTGATAACGATAGCCTTGTACTGTGTTTGGAAAGACCTAGCCAGACAATCAGCTCTAATGTGTCTTTTGGAGTGAATATTAATATAAGACCCAGTATTATATTTATTATATTACATTATATTATGTTATATTATATTATATTCCCCGTCTTATAGTAAAATAGGACTGAGTCTTATATTAATTTTTGCTCCAAAAGACTCATTAGAGCTGATTGTCTAGCTTGGTCTTATTTTTGGGGAAACATGGTAGTATAGTTTGATATCAGGTAGTATGACACTTCCAACTTTGTTCTTCTTTCTCAACATTGATTTGACTATTCAAGGTCTTTTGTGGTTACATATAAATTTTAGGATTATTTGTTCTAGTTCTGTGAAAAATACCATTGGTATTTTGACAGGGGTTGAATGGAATCTGTAGATTGTTTGGGGTAGTATGGACATTTTAATGATATTAATTCTGCCTATCCATGAACATGGTGTAGCCTTCCATTTATTTGTGTCTTCTTCAATTTCTTTCTTCAATGTCTTACAGTTTTCCAAGTATAGGTCTTTTACTTCCTTGGTTAAATTTATTCCTAGGTATTTTATTCTTTTTGGAATTCCTGGAAGATTCACCCAGGTGGTTGTGTGTGTCTAGTTTGCTCTTTTCATTGCTGAGTAGTGTGGAATAATGTACCACAATTTGTTTAACAATGACCTGTTGAAGGACAGCTGAACAGTTTCAAGTTTTTGGCTATGCTGAATAAAACTGCTATGAAAATTTGTGTACAGATTTTTCAATTCTCTGGGATAAATATCCAACAGTGTAATTGGCAGATTGCGTGGTAAGTACATGTTTAGTTTTATAAGAAACTGATGTATGGTTTTATATTCCATGAATGATTTAGTTTCTCTGCATCTTCACCAACATTTGAAGATGTCACTGTTAGTTATTTTAGCCATTCTGATAGATATGCAGTGTTATCTCATTGTTGTTTTAATTTGCATTTCCCTAATGGCTAATGATGTTGAACATCTTTTTCATATGCTTATTGTCATTTGTATGTCATCTTTGGTGATCTTTTGTATTTTTACTCTACCATTTAGGTGAGGTTGCTGGCAAATTACCTATGAAGTGTGTTATAGTATACTTAGGTGGGGGGAAACAGACCTGCTACTGAAGTAGAAAATATTGCTTTCTCTGGTTCTCAGCTCTGTGTTTGAATCTCTGGGAATACAAAGATGAATAAGAAAAGACCCTTAGTCTTGAAGTTCTAATGCTACCTGACACTTTTGGAAAGGGAAGCAAAAAATATGTGGAAGTCTGTGATTTCCAACTGGCATGGCTTCAGGGGGTGATATTTGTGTGGGTATCATAAAGGTGAACACAAATGATGGAAAGAGCCTCGCCGACACAGACCAAGGATTCAAATTCATTGAATATGAGTTAAGTATGTAAAAATGTCTTTTCCCATAGATGGCTGCCTAGAGCAAGGGGCTGGGTGACACAACAGCATTCTCAATTAGAGGACAGGTACTCCAGCCTTCACATCCCATGAGGCACTCAGCTGCCATTGAGGACATTGACTGGAGTGAAACCACTAATAGGCTCTTCAGGAAACTTGTTCTGGCCCCTCTCTCTTATTCCTTGGCCCTCCTAATTGTTCCAGAGAACCTAGATCTATGTCTAATTGGTCACCAGTTGCAAGTACCTAGTGTCAACCCCAACACACACCTGAGTGCTTAATTTGAGTTTGGGTGAAGTACATTCTTTCCATGAATTTTATCCTCCCTATCAGGACTGAGTCTCAGGCAGTATAATTCTGTAGTTTTCTGCAAAAATTAATGACCCAATTCAGTATTTACTTAAGAACTGAGCAGTGATGATCTAAGAAGAAATATCTCAATAGAGAAGAATAGGGAATGAATACACACACACACGCAAACACACACACACAAACACAAATCTAATTTATAGTAAAGGTGGCATTAAAAATCAATGGGAAAATGAACTGTTGGACTGTTAGAAGTAATCTGAGAAAAATTCCTACCTCACACCATATACAAAAACAAAATTCAGGTGGATTCATTGTCTAAATGTAAATTTTAAAACGTGTACGCAGGTGTTAGGTGGGTAGTAAACTTGTTGGAATTGTCATTTCGTGAGATGTATAAATGTCTAATCATTATGTTCTTTTGTACACCTGAAACTAATAAAATGTGTGGGTGAGAATATGCGCATGTAGAAAAAAGGAGTTAAACATTTTTATAAATTTATAGAGGTGACTTCATAGCAGGATGCCTTCTGATGAAGATAGGCAACTCAGTAGCTGCAAATAGAAAATGTACAGATTTAGCTACATAAAAAGTATAATAAAGAAGAAAAACAAGATATAATGTACAAGAAACAAAGTTAAAAGAAACCGAGTGAAAATGTTTTATGCATTACACATATACTTATCACACCTTCTTGCACACCTGTTTATCTATGTCTATATCTCAAATGGAGTTATTATTTCTAATTCCTTGGAATTATATCAATTAAATACAAATAATTTATATAATTCAATGAGGAAAATGAACACTGACTATTACAAAACTAGGCAAAGGATAGGAAAGGATAATCACAGAAGAATACAAATTACCAATAAACATGAATAGATGTTCACTTTTACTAATAATCAAGAACCTAGAAATTAAACGAAAAAAAATGACATTTAAAAATTCATCAAATAGACAAAAATTAAAAGCAAAAATAACATTCAGTATTTATGGGATATGGGAAAGGACTATCTCATACTTTTTGTTGAGAATATAAATTGATACAGCCTACTTCTGAGGACAGATTGGAAGTATCAAAATTTAAAATGCACATATCCTTTTATACAGTAATGCTGCCTTTAGGAATCTGCACCACAGAAAAACAGAGGTGCAGAACGATATATGTGCTAAGATATTCATAGCAGCATTAGTTGTAGTAGCAGAAAATTATAATCAACCTAAAATATCAGCAATATAGAAATGTTAAAAAAAATAAAACCTATAGCATAGTAATGCAATGGAACACAGTAAAACCATTAAAAGGATCAAAATCTACGGCGCTGACATGGCAGCACATGGTAGGATGCCCACAAGTGAAAAATCAAATCAAGGACCATATGTACATACAGCATGATTTAACTGGCAGTAGTTGTGTGTGTGTGTGTGTGTGTGTGTGTGTGTGTGTGTATTTGTAGGCTTAGAAGTATAAAAAAGTCTGAAAAAATACACAGCGACCTTTAAAAAATGGTTACAAATCTGAGGTATAGAACTGCTGGGTTGAGGGGAATTTTACTTTTTATTTTATGTACTTGTTTAGTGTTTGTAATTATTTTTTATCACAAAGATGTAATGTTTTATAATGTTAAGAAAGAGAAGAAATTATAAATGCTAAACAACCCAATTGTTGACCAAAAAGAAAGAATTTGGTTAAAAGAATTGCCTTAAAAGATGGTATAGATATCTTTACCTAACACAAATTTCAATAAACAAACAGAAAACCTCTTTCTTGCTAGTGTATTAATTTTCTGTACTGGAATATTTAGTTCAGTGATTTCTCTCTGGTTATTTAATTCATTGTGCTTAATTGATAGTATTTACTGGAATTTAGTGAAAAACTATTTTGTAACCAGTTGTGATTTATCTCGTGTAATATCTCGCCCAATGAATTGATGGTGAATGGGGAATTAGTAAAGCAGAGACAGATCTGGAAAACAGTCTGTGGCTTTACTTATCTCCACAGGAAACCTTATTTCATATTGATAAAGTTTGAAATCTTACCTGTAGCTCGTTCCGATTGTTCATTGTCATTGTTACTGTTTTAATAAGAGATAGCAATGAGCCAAACCAACCTGCTTCTTTCCTTTTTACTAACTTAATTTCAAAGGAAATTCTTCAATACAAATAAATAAATGAATGTGGGTTGAACCAGACTCAACATGTCTATTTAATTGCTTCTGAACATTAAGATACATTCTTAAGAAACCCAACACATCATAAAAAAATCAACCAGTAAAGAATGATTAGGTGAGACATGAACTGGCTATAACCATCTTTGCTTACAAAACCCTATTTAAGCTGACATTAATATTTGCCTTCTACTCTATTATAAATAAAGATTTGTTGTAGAAACATACCAAAGATAGCACAATAATAAAGAAGAGAGATTCAGCTCAGGTTTTGAAATGTACCTAACAAACTCAACCTCTTGCAAAATAACTTTCTTATTCAAAATGGAACTGGGAATTGTTCAGCACACAATGAATCATCTTTTGGCAAGTACAATAGAATCTTTAGGGACATTTCACAGCCTCTTGTACAATTGTGAGGATGTTTTTAGCTTTCACAGGTAAGGAAGACGGTAGCTTGTATAGCCATCATCTTGTTGCTAAAATTGAACAGTAAAGATTTTTCTGAGTTGCCTTTGCAATAGATCTTTTCTTTTTTCCTTCCTGTTTCTTTACCCAGACCTGCTTTGTCTCTCAAAAACAATCTGGAATTACTTAATGCTAATGTTTTCTGGTTTTACTATTTACCCAGGACTCAAGTGTTAAACATTAATGTGGGAAACTCCCTTTTCCTTACCTCATAGTTCTATATTTATTTAACTGTTATTCTGCAAGAAGAAAACCCATCTTTCTCTCTCTACGTTAGTGTACTTTTTGTTTTAATTGACAAACACATTTTGTTTTTGTTTTTGCTTTTTTTTCAGGAAGCTTTAGAGTTACCCCTGGATGACTTTGAAGTGACTGAGACCACAGCAGCAACCGAAGTGATTAAATATGAGTATCATGTCTTACATTCCTGTAGCTACCAAGTGCCTGTGCTTTACTTCAGGGCAAGCTTTTTAGGTAAGACCATGTTGGAAGCTCAGTGTAAATCCATAACGTTTACATATTAAGGCAGAAGGCAGATTTAGAAAATTATTCTTGAAAGAGAAAAAAATAGAGTTAAAAATAAGAAAATTGTGGGTGAGGTAAGGTTTTACCAGTAACTTTTCTCAGGCTTTAGAAAGAGAGCATCGAGACTTCAGAGTGAATGATATCATCCCAGCCTTAAGTCTGATCTTCAGATTCTTGGCCTTCTGCCCAACGTTGACTAAGCCCCCTGGCCCTGTTTTTCCTTTACTTTAAACAAGTAAGAACAACTGAAAGCTACAATGTTTATTTACTTCTAACTTTACAGTAAAAATTTCTTTCCATCTCAAGTGATCCCATTAACAAAAAAGCCCTGATACCTTCTTCCCCCAATGCTAATAATTATTTCAAGAACCATTTATCAATTAGTTTAAGCTCTACTGAAACACAGCACTAATATTTCCTTTGGCCATCTATACATCTCCAGTGCCTTAGCTTCCTGCAGTGCTGTTACTCAACTCATTACTCTTGCCAAGAAGGTGGAAACACCCTGTCTCTTCGGAGGCCTTTGCTAATAAAGCTTATTTAATCAGCAACTGCATGGAGTCTTCACCCTGCATCGCTGCGTGACTTTCCCTTCATGTCCTCCAACCGCACAGGGGTCAACATTTTGGGTCAGCATATCAAGGCCCTGCCATTCCCAGGCCCAGGGACAACAAGACCTACTTCCCCAGCCAGTCCCTACCCTATGTCTCCTTTTCTGTCTGGTCTTATCAGCAGCACTTGCCATTTCGAGCAGCCTTCT
This sequence comes from Rhinolophus hipposideros, assembly GCF_964194185.1. Classification (NCBI taxonomy): domain Eukaryota; kingdom Metazoa; phylum Chordata; class Mammalia; order Chiroptera; family Rhinolophidae; genus Rhinolophus; species Rhinolophus hipposideros. The sequence goes on along the minus strand of NC_138053.1, from coordinate 47,673,775 downwards.
AACTTTGGATAGCTCAGACATCTGAATTTAGCCAGTGATATTTTATTTTTAATTAAAAAGTAGCTTAAGCTGCTTTGAATGTGTATTTGGTAGATTTAATCACTTGCTGCCTTATATTGTTTAATGGTCTCTAATTTTGCGGTGTTGGCGGTTTAACAAAGCACTTAGGATTTAAAACACAAGAACAAATTCTCATAGACTCCCTGGTGAGAAGATTTTAATCTGAGGTGCAATTCCTAAGAACTGACAATTTGGGGTAAATTTTCAACATGGGACATGGGGAATTGAGGACACTGAGAGTTCACTAATTTACAAACTCTCGCTGCAGATTTATCCATATGATTATTATGGGCCTTTAACACACTCACTTTATTGTAATTCTATTGGTATGGAGCTCAGAGGTTAAAGGAGGCTTCTTGTCAGTGAGCTGCGTTATACTAATAAGTAGAAGGAGATACAGTTATTTACCAGAGTGGGGGCGGAAAATGTCTTTCTTGGTTTTGGTTTATCATGGCTCTACCTAGTACCTTCTAGATTCACAGACGTCGAGGCTGCAGGTAGAGGAAATAGGACATGATTTCTTCAATACTGTACTTTCCTATAATTAGTATTCACCATAAGCAGTTAATCACCAGAGAAGAGCTCCCAGAGACAAAACAAGTTGTTTAGCTTGTCAGCATTAGGGAATTGGAGGTGTTGAAACATGACTGCTTCTAGCGGGAAGTGGGTCTTGCCCAGGCTGCTGGATGAGCTCAGACGTGGGCCTTGCTCTTACGTGCCAACAGCTCCCCTTACAGTACAGCACAGTAATTGTTCCTGCAAGTCCAATTATATTTTAATGAAATTTGTATACTTCCTAAGATCTTTTCTTCATGATGGTTTTCTATTCCTTAAAAAAAATTAGCATTCTTGGGTTCTATTTATATGCTTTTAAGATTCCCTTTATTATGCTTAATAAAGGAAAACCAAAACAAAATCAAAATCATTGATTTTGTTAGGAAGCATTCCTTGTTCTCCTCCCCACCCCATTCTGTGTTATATCGAATGAGCATTAGAAATTTTTTTAATTCCAGAGTTCATTTAGTGCTTGTTCAGCTACATTAAAACATCAAATTTTATCTTTACAGAGCATACTGAATGTTTTCTTGTAGCGAAACATGAAAAATGGTTCTTTCCTTTATCATATTTCCTTTATCATATAATTTCTTTTCTTTTTTCCACCTAACTTAACTTAATGGGTATTCTAAAAATGTATAGCCCCTTACTCTGGAGTCATACTTTTTAATTTATTCCCCTCAATCCATTCCCTTTTTCTGTGATGTCTGATTTCTCTGTTTTTTCATCTGTGTGTTAAACAAATCTCTGTCAGTGAAGTATGTGGATTCCTAACATCTTTCTCCTATTCCAGGTCCAGATTTTTCTTTGTCTCATTCTAAGAGAGTTCCGACCTAGAAAGGAGGATGACTATAAAATTTCTTGCCCAGGGGTCTTTTTTTTTTTTTGTTGCATCAGAAATAGTTCACTTAGCCTTGTTTTTGGCAGATATTTAGAATTTCTTTTGCATTTGGTTGCTAGTAAAAATCAGTTTCTCTGGTTTACTGTGAATTTTCTTCCAGTACCTCTTTTTTTTTGGGGGGGGGGGGTAGGAACAAGTAGCAATTCCCATTTAAACTGACATTACCTTTTCTTTTATCAACTGGCTTAGATTCCAGAAGAAATCTTTGTTTTTTCCTTTTCTTTATGTAGAAGTTGCTGGAATGAGATGCTTTTACTTTTCTTTCTTTTTAAAAAAATAATTTTAAAAAATTTTCAATTGCAATTGGCATACAATATTATATTAGTTTCAAGTGTACAATTCTGTTTATTGAAGTGCAAATCTATTGGACTGTGATAATCTCTTATTTCTCTATGTTGTCAAATGTCCATCCAACCAACTACTGCCTGAGACTCAGCTAACATGCCACTTGATCTTTTTATTTTCCTAACTACTCTTGTCATTTCAGGTTTGGGAGAGGTAGTAGGACATGGTTAATAACATTTGCTACCTAGCAATGGGTGAGAGGCAGGTAATAATAAATAGCCTACATTTGAATGTAGTGCTTCGTAGTTTGTGAAGTTCATTCTCACAAAGCATGGATATCTTCAAGTACCCAGTGTTTTTTGTTTTTGTTTTTTTTCTTCCACTATTTTTGAATCACCCCGTGTTAAAGAATTATTTGTACCATGCTAAAGGCTTCTAGATACTCCCCATCACTCCGTCAACTTTTTATGTTCCATCTTCCCTTTTGGGGACTTGGCTTTGGTCAAAAGTTGATGGAGAAATGTCAGAAATGTAGTTATAACCTTAGGTATATACATAATTGTTTTGGTTTCACCAGAGTCCTAAGCTTATATATTCCCCCCTTTGATTGATATAACTAGACATTTCCATGTTTATTTCAGATTGAATTCTTATTAACTTCTTCTCTCTCCCTCTTCTTTTCCTTTGTTCTCAATCTCTTATGAAAAATAGACCAAGTGGTTCTTCTCATTTTGAAAATATTTAATTCTTTGGCTGACATATGGGTTCTTCTTAGGAACCGTTTTGACATATTTCTTTAATTAGTCAGAGGGGCCGCTTTTGAATAGGGAAGGAAACATTTCTTCCATTCAGTAACTGAATGTCTTTTCTTTCTGTAGATCCATTCTATTACTGGCCCAGGGAATAAGGGTATAGAATTAAAAATGTAACCTAGATATTTCATGTGAAAGATTGGTCCACTTGTTACATGCCTAACGGCTGCTCATGGAGAAACAGGGCAAAAGACGTAGCCAAATAATAACTCCTTCTCTCAGAGGCAGTATAAACCAAAACAAGATAAAGGTCAGCACAAAGGAAGAATAATGGGAAGTTTGGAATTAGAGCAGTGTATGAGTCATCAAGGAGAAGGAGGAATAGGCTTGTTGTGGTCCGAACAAGAGGATCTTTGGAGTACAAAGAAGAGAATGACAGGAACATAAGAAAGATGGGGGTTGGAGACAGTTAGAGAATGAAAGTAAAATATACATAGCTCTGCCCAACAACTTGCAAGGGAAGGTAACAGGCTGACTTTTCAGAGGCTGGGGAAAACATTGGAGAAAGGGAGAAGGGCGAGTGCCAAGCTGAAGGGCTGGAGAGAGCATGGCCTATTTGGGGAACAGTGAGAAGAACCCCTACTCCAGTTTGGAGTAGGGGTTCCCTTAAGATGGATTGTGGAGGAAATGATTGAAAGGATACGTTGAGGTCAAATTATGGGAGAGATAATGAATGGGAATGGATCGGAGGATATAAAGAAAAAGTGAAAGATTGAGCAGAAGTGAATGGGACCAGTGGAGGGATTTCCTAGAGCAGAAATTATGACTGAGTAAAACAGAATAGATGAAGGAGGAGAAAAAATTATGAAGAATGAAATTTTAGGAAGAGGAATTTGGCTTTTTTTGTATTGTTGACAGCATCATTTTAATGTTTTTGTAATAACCTCTTAGAGAAAATGAGCTGGAAAGAACACATTTTTAGGGAAAATTACCATTGGCAGAAGAGTGATAGTTAAGGCAGCTTGTTGAACAGGAAAAGAAAAAGTGGATTAGAGAGGTACTTAAAGACTGAGGCAAAAATGATTCTAGTTAATTATTACAATTAGCAGAAAATAGAAAATGATTTGACAGATAATTTAGTCTTGTTTGATTTTAGAGATTCTTTAAGAAAGTTCATATGTGCCACTTATATTTATGTAAACAGTTAGTAAATCTAGCCAACATCATAATAGTGAAATGGAACATGAATTTTGAGAGATTAAAAAGAGATTTTAGTGAAATGAAATTTGAAGTTATTACATTTTTTCACTTATAGTGAAAGTTATTAAGAAAAATAATGACAAAATATTTAACTAATAAAAATATATTCAAACTGAAAAGTCCAAATAATAGCGGAACTTTAATGAAAATTCTTTGTTGCACCATGTACATGTTTGAAACATTGTGGGGAGTTAGGGTAGATGTAGGATGCTGGGTTAGAACATATGATGGGAAAAGAATCTCACTGAAAAATCAAGCCCTAATTTAAAAATATTGACGAAAAGGTGTGAGAAAAAATGTGAAACAAAACTACAGGGACAGCTAATTAGCTAAGAGGTTTATTCTAGCCCATGTTAGTACAAAACACCGTATACAGAAAAAGCAACAGCTTTTAAATGGATCCAGAGGCCAGAAAGAGGACATTAAAGGCCAGTGATGTATTTTCTTACCTGCAAGAAACTACACATTAGTGTTCCTGCACCCACGAATGTCTGTGTTGTGGTCCAAAAGGCAGTAACACTTCTTGCCTTACTCTTGGCAGAACCAACCCTGTTTGAAATATCCACTAAAATATACATGAATGAATGCCTACTGTGTGTATAGCACAAAACTCAGCCTATTTTTAAAATATGCTGAAAAAATTTACTGCACAACTTGCAACTAGTTTATTGCTTTTCTCCTCCTTTAAAGTCACAGAGTTCTTCAAGTTCATATACTAGTTGCTATGCTGAGTAGGTGGAGCCTGCGTGCTCCATGGGAAGGAGACCTGTTGAATGGTGCAATAAGGATAGGGAAAGTGCTGCTACAGGCAGGATAGGTCAATGTTTTGTGAGTAAGGAAGTCTGAAGAGAGCCAGAAATACAAAATGCTTAGTACTGGGGTGTCAGATCAAGAGGTTGGGATCAAACCCGCGGCATACTTTAGATAGGATTGAAAGGTCTGCTTTAGAACCTGCAGACCGAACATTGGTCTTCATTCATCTGGTGGCAGGTATGGTCTTCAAAGTTCTGATGAAGAGTGATATCTCAGAGGTGATGTCTCAGGTATCTTGTGGATCTAATGCTGCTTCCCTTGGGACATTCTCTGATTAAAAGATTCCTCAAGAAGGTCTTGTATGTATTTCTGTTACCTTAAGTGTTTAACTTAATTTAAATGAGAGGTTAGAGCATCATTTTCATTATTATATGATTCTTAACACAATATGTAGACAGTTTAAAGCAGGGGTGTCCAAACTGCAGCCCATGATCCATTTTTTATTGACCCACAGCAAATTCCAAAAATATATTTAGTTTACTTAAATAAACCAGGTGAGGCAATACGTACTTCACCTCGAGTGAGAGGCCTGGCTGTTTGTGTATTTTACCAAATATGGCCCTTGGTGAAAAACGTTGAAAAAAGTTTGGACACCCCTGGTTTAAAGTGAGTCAAAATTACTCCTCTTTGTGCTATTTTTTGGGCATATTTTATTTCTCATAAAAATCAGTAGTAACATTTGTCAACTTTCTCATGCACTAAAAGACATCTGACATTTATTTTCTACTCAAAATTACTACATAAATATATAACATTTAAAAATTTGGGGCTCATAATTTTGAAAATAGATGATTATTAAGCAGGACTTTTAAACAATTTATTTGGGTTAAAATAATTAGGTGTACTTAATTGCAGATAATTGAACCTGACCATGGTAAATAGTAAAGGACTTATTGGAACGGTCCATCATAGAGTAACCAAAGGCATTAGAATGCCAAGATGAGGGGCTGCCTCTGCGCTTTAATGGTGCAAAATGCGGCCCCACCTTCCACTTATTTTGGAATTTCTCTCCCAAATTGGAAGTATGTTTGGTTATTGAAAAATAAAATCAGTATCCACTACATATGAATCTACTTAATACTATGGATTTATATATAAAGTATGAGGTTTTTAAATTATAATTACAGAACGTTTAACCAATGAATTTTTTTTATCACGATTGTTCAGTCTTGATTCTTAGTAGTAATTGTGCTAATTGCTCTAGATTAATGTTGAATGTTCATCTGTCCAACTACTGGAGAATAGTTATGAACAAGGCATGAAGATGTTTCTGGAATGCAGAGAGGAATAAAGGAAATCAGATATGGGTGATGCCCTCAAGTTGCTTACAGTCTAACAAGGGAAAGTCAGGTCTGAAATTCATGGGAACAAGTAGAATATGTTAAGGGCTGTAAGAGAGGTAAAAATTGCCACCAGGCAGAGAGTAGATTGGTATTTGCTAGAGGCTGGGGGTGGGGGAAATGGGGAAATGGTCAAAGGGTACAAACTGTCACTTATAAGATGAGTAAGTTTTAGGGATATAATGTACAGTATGGTGACTGTAGTGAACAATGCTGTATTGTATACTTGAAAGTTGCTAAGAAAGTTTTTCAAATGTTCTCACTCCACCCCCCCCCAAATAAAGGTATCAGATATGATAAATGTGTTAACTAACCTTATTGTGGTAATCATTTCCCTATATATGTATATCAAATCATCATGTTCTACACCTTATACTTATGACAATGTTATATGTCCATTACATCTGAATAAAGTTGGGGGGAAAATTGCTACCAGGGCTCAGAAGACAGACATTACTTTGAGCTGGAGTAAATCAAGAGAGGCCTTGGCTGGACTTTGGGTTTGTCCATGCAGTGATAAGGGAAAGGGCAGGCCCAGGCCTAGTACGAAAACCTGAAAAGGCAAAATTCTACATACTCCTAGATTAGGCAGTGTCAGTGGAGACTAGTAGTGGCAACAGCAACAACACAACTAATATGTGTGTGTCACTTTACAGTTTACAAAGAGCTCCTGGGTACAGAGACACACTATGTAGTGGTGAAAGTACCCGGTAGGAGTTGGAAAGCCTTGGTTCTGATTTCTAGCTTTGCTGCTTACCAACTGTATGACCTTGGCGAAGATATTGAACTTTTTGTTTCCTTTCTTTCATCATCTGAAAAGAAAAAAACCCCCACAAACTGAGATAATAATAATAATACCAACTTCATAAATGTGTAAAGATTGTGAGATAATATAGAAATGGGACTTGACACATAGTATCTTTCAACAGTGCTAGCTGAGCTATATATATCTTGATCCTCACAATAACAGTGTAAAGTAGAAATTGTTATCCTCATGCACAGACATAAAAACTGAGTGTGTGGAGGGGTTAAATGATTTGTTCAAGGGTACATAGAAAACTAAGGAGTTGAGGCTCAAATTCCATCGCCTGTTCGTTTTTTGTTTGTTTGTTTATGTATGTATGTATGTATGTATGTATGTATGTATGTATTTTACTGCATGATGCTGTAATTCAAATAACAACCAAAACTTAAGGAACATATGAATGAAGTTAATTAATTGTTGTCATACGTAAGTGAAAATAATCTGTATTTGAGGAATTTTCATTCCGATTTCCTCAGATTAAGAGAGATACAGAATGCTAAAAATGTATGTGGGGGTAAATAACAATTGCGGACCAGGCCAGCACAGTAGCTGATATGAATGCACATGAACAATTAACACTCATTTCATATCACAATGTAATTTTGTCACTGAAGCAAAAATGAATTTTCCCCTTTGGTGGAGCATCATCTCTGCCTTCCTATAGAGTATGACATGAATTTTTATGTCTTTCAAGCTCTCTTGAAGACAATATATTGAATTATGACATATTTCATTTTGAAAAATCCACTCTCTCCTTTTTATTTCTACTGACCACATTAAGAACATTATTCTTAAACTTACTCTAAATAATGTATACTTTCTCTAATCTTCATTTTAAGTGTTAGGAAATTTTTGTCAAACTATGCACAGTAGGATAAAGGTGACTTCTGCGTGCTTACACTAGAGTAAGTTAGGGCTAGTGAAATATCTCACACTGGTATTTGGTTCATGAAAACTAATAGCCTTGAGAAATTTAATATAGAAAGCTGCACATTTTGAGTAATATATAGATTACTTGACATGTAGGTTATTACTCAATCCAGAAGTTTTATATGAAAATGTTCAATTAAATGCTACTGGCAGTTGCTTAAGATTGTACTTTTTAATTATTCTATTTTTCATCCAATGTCTCTTCTTCTTTTGTCATTGACATTTTAGGTTGCTGATAGAATATTCCTTTAGCTCAAATGTGTATTACCATTCCAGGTGATAGAGACACATAGTAGGCACTCAGTAAGTGCTTATTGTTAAATCAATGACCTTAATTTACCATGTTCATTTTGTGGGTTACTGCTGAAATATTTCAGCTTCTACTTCACTTTTTCAAGTATGCAAGGGATTTTACGAGCTTCTCAGCCTCTGTGTGATTAATGAGATTTCTAAGCATGTTCAAATTGGTGCTGTCGAATATCTAGGGTCTGAAATTAGAGAGTTGTTGATTGAGTATGGTAATGTCTCTTCTGGCTGAGGCCAGACAGAAAACATAGACCCTTTTAACAGGGCTTAAAGTTTCTGATTGAAGATACCTTGAACTGAATATGAAGGCACGTGATGTGGTAGTGAACTTAGCCAAGTATTTGTTTATGCCCGCATTTAATTTTGAGCTGAAGTTTGGGTCTTCAGTTTTCACAAATAAGGAGACAGATACAAAATTATAAAATTCTTCAAGTGTCTGCCATATTTAAGCTCTGTTTTTGTGATGTGGTTCTTTGTATATTTGACTATCTTAGTTCATTGATTTCAATGGGATTTCTGAAAGCTCCATTTTGGTTTTGGAATTATTAATTAATCACAATCATATTTGAATATATTTTAGATATCAGTTGTATATGGCACAGTTAGAGACATTAATAATGAGGTCAATTTTTTTTTTGTATAAAAGGATGCAAAACTAACTTTTGTATGAAGGTGTATGAGCATGAAGGTGTGAGCTATGATTAGCAAACCAATGATGAAGGCTTGGGAAAGGAACCTACACTGTACTTTATTATATCATTATTGTCATGTCTATATGTGAGAGACAAAGCTCTATCACCCAAATGTTCTATAGTGTAAGCACTTGGCAGCAACTGGAGAGATGGACACTTTTGCCCAGGCAGCTTGCACAAGCACTTATTTAACTATCATTAATACATGTGTCTTTAAACAATTCTGTAAATGTGTTAGAGAATGCACTCACATTCATTCACTTAAAATACACTGTTCTCTTTATAGCAAGTGGTAACACATGCATATAGGAGTGTCATGCATTTTTTTCTCTTTTGAACTTATTTTTAACTCCGTGTGATTATCTGTTATTCTAAGTTGACCAGATCATTTTTTAATTCCTATATCTGGAGGTGTTAAATCTTTTTTTCTCCCTCTAAATTTGGTGATGTTTGAAAACTTATGCTACATACCCTCAAGTCTAACATCAAATCTGATGAAAATATTCTATCACCTTTGTTCTGGGTCTCTCCACATTGTTGCTGTGATGCTGATTATTGCATTTGATATGAATGTTTCCTGCAGAGTATGCAGGTTTTTGACAGTGGTAATATTGAAACCATTTACTCCATCCTTAGATTGTTGACTGAAATGTTTTCAAGAATAAAATTAAAAGCATTACTGATTACCAGATATTAAACCCAGCATTCTACTCTAGGTCTGTAAAGCCTTTCTCTGACTTAGAGGATATAAAGGTAACAAAGGCGTTCTTTCACTTATCATTTATTCAGTAAATATTTATAAAGCATTTGCAATGTATAAGTGAGGCTTAGAATTACACAGCGAGACGGCAATGATGAAAGGATAGACGCAGTCTCTGCTTTCAGAGGCAACATGCAATGGCAGGAAGAGCACTGAATTGTGAGTCCTGAGACCTGAATTCTAGTTCCAGTGCAGTCATGAACTAGCTGCATAATTTTGGCAGACGTATATTTATTTGTGAAATTAGTAATTGACTAGCTCTAATATTTTATTATCTTACAAATTGATTTCTTCTAACTCGGACATCTGAAAAAATTTTAAAAGCCTGCCATCTTTTTATGCTTTGATTATTTAGTTTGCTATTTGACACTGGAATACTTACGATCCTATCGTCCTTCTCCAACACCAATACACACACACGGACGCATGCACTCACATACCCGTGTGCATGTGCATGGTTTGAAGATGTGTAGTGTTTATCTTAAGAGCCAAGTTTGTCTCCACGCTGTAAATGTGTTCAGAAAACAATATAACACAGATACTGAAGGCAGCTTGTTTTTAACTTGTAGCTAAACATGACATTCAAATGTTAATTGGATGAATAAATCTTGTTCATTTTATAGACATGGAAATGTCAATGGAATAAAACTATTTATCACAAGATAATGGTATCCTGCCGCCAGATAAATGCCAAGATGAAGATACTTATTGAAAATGTATCAAAATATTCTATTGCTATTTATTGAAAATAAAGGTTGAGGAAAAGTTCAACTTTTCAGGTCAAACATGAGAAATGCTCTGCCTATGGTAATAGTATATTACTATATCAAACACAATGTGCATGGTGTAGCAACATGGGGAAATTCTAAGAAATATGGTCTATAAATGAATCTTTTCACTTTGCAGTATGAGCATTACTGAATAGTGCAATGAGGGCTGGGAGGAGACACCTAATATTTATTTAGCTCTTATTATGTGTCTGACACAGTCCTGAGTGTGTTCACTGATGTAAGCCTCATGAGAACCAGATTTGAAAAGGATTACTATCCTTGTTTACCAGGTAAATTAAAAGCTAAAAAACTTGCAGTCTTATAAAGAGTAAGTGCCAACAACAGGATTCAAACTCAGCCCAGACTCCAAATCTAGTCCTCTTTTTCCTCCCCCCTCACATCTCTACTTGTCTAAGTCTGAATACAGTGCCGTTTGGGTTTTGTTTTTCGTTCTTTGGGGGGGGTGGCGGGGGGCGATGGTGGTTTGAGTAGATTATTTCCCCAAATTTTGTTGCACTTGATGACCAAACATGTCTTTGTTGCTAATGATTTAATATACTGATGGGTTTTCTTTACATTATTGTGAACTTGCCTCAGGAAAACTTCACAGCCATAAGTCTGAAGGACTTGGCAGCTGTGAATGGGCCAAGTTGCAGTCAAACTGCAGCGGTTAGTCCACCTTCCCTCTGGCGGTGTCCGGTATAAAAGTTCTAGGTAACTCCCTCTTTCTGCTATTTTTCCTAAACTTAGACCTATCTCCCTATTTTTCCACTTTACTTATCTTGTGCCATAATGGTCTTCATAAAATACGTTAATTGTGGGGTTAAGGATATAGGTGAATAATTGAAGCTGTTTGAACAAAGAAAAGGAGTATTGTTGTTCGCTATAGCGTTTACTAATCTCCTCATGCCAATTCCTTCTCATGTCTTTTCGCTGCTAACATCCACTTCTCCACCTGCTACAAACGCTGCTGTTGATGTCTCCCTTCTCTGGACTGTCAGAGAACTGCAGTTTTCCTTCGGCAGCAATCACTTTTTCTCCCCAATATTTTCGTTGTTGATATGTTGTGCTATTGATGTAGTTGTAGTTTCCCTACTAGATGGTAAGCGCCTTACTAGGAGAGATTGTGTGTTTTCCTTCTCTCTATTCCACATGATATCCAACAGAGTGATCTGAACATTTCTCAATCAACAAGACAGTGAAAGAAGTATGTGTGTGGTCTCTGATTCTAAGGACAACGGACATATTAAGACTTCAGAGGAATAAATGAGCAAACTAATCAGAAACAGTCTCAGAGATATAGAGAAAAACTGAGGGTTGTTAGATGGGAGGGGGGTGGGGATGAGGGAGAAGGTGAGGGGATTAGAAAGCACAGATTGGTGGCCACAATATTGCCACGAGGATGAAAGGAAGTTTGGGGAATATAATCAATAATATTGTACAGATTGTGTAGGGTGTGATGGGCACTTGTCTTATTAGGGAGACCACTTCATGGATGATGTAGATGCCTCACCACTGCGCTTCATGATGGTGTAGATGCCTTACACCTGAGGCTGAAGCTGAATAATATTGAATGTTAACTAGGTACGGAATACAGCATAGGGAATAGAGTCAATGGAATTGTAACAGCTGTATATAATGTTGGAGGGGTAGTAGGTTGGGGGCGTTACCACTTTATGAAGGGTAAAACGTCTATTACATTGTTTTGTACTCCTGAAACTAATAATAAAGAAAAAAAAAAAAGACTGGTAGAGGCATCCATAGTGCAACCTTGTGAATATCGGAGTCTTGTCTATCTGGTCCTTGCTTGTACCTATTAGTTTTCTCTAAAACACATTTGGATTTTATTTATTTTGTAAAATTCATAGAGGCATTAAAGGAGCAGATAATTTAACTGATAGATGGTTACAAAGGAGAGAAGCTTGAATGTTGAAATTTCCCTCGGGGGAGAAAATAGTACTTCATATAGCATTCTTTTGATATATAAATAGTATGTGTATTAGCAAGGATTAAAAAAAAAGTCATACTATTCTTCGGGTAGTTCCGATAGACACCAAGCACCATTGTGCCAGACAGATTTCTAACTGTTTATCATGCCGTTTCACAGATGGAAGACCTGTAGCTCTGACGGACATATGGGAAGGTGTCCATGAGTGCCATAAGATACGGCTGCAGCAGGGGCCATGGGACACCATTACCCAACAGGTTAGAGAGTATTTTCATTTTATTAGATGCAGTCCTTTCCCTCTGCTCAGTTTTTCATCTAGTTCTCTCTCCCGTACTCTTTTTCCTGTTTCACTCTTCTATATACTTACAGATTTCAACTCAAATACACTTTCCTTTAAAAAACCTCCCCAGACCCAGCCTTGGTTTAGCCTCCTTGTTATCAATACTCATAACACCCTGTAAGTTTTTTTTTTTCATAGTGCTTATCACATTTTAAATTATATATTTGGGTTTCTTTTTTTTAATTAATGTCTGTCTTTTCCACTATATTGTGTGCTCTCATGTGGACAGACCAGGTCTGTTTTATTCTTCATTGTACACCCAGCACCAGCACAGTACTTACAATATAGTAGGTGCTCAATTAAAAAGGTACTAAGTGAATAAGAATAGAAACTAAGTTGGCATATACACCACAAAATAAATGATTTAGCTGGTGTGACCTGTAATATTTTTACTCAGAGATGCCTTTGAAAAAAATAACTTTTGATTAGTAATAGGTTTGCAATAGTGATCTGAGAAAGTAGAGAAAACAGATCTGTGAATGTAAATATAAAAAGCAGATTGTCAAAAATAAACAAAATAAATATGTCACTCATGTAAGTCATTATTACTGCCTTGCTAAAATCAGCAGTTAATTTTTTTTAGAAATTTAAAAATACTCATCACCTTGTAACCAGTCATGGTCTCCTTGAATGTATTTTTTACTTATATCAAAATCTTATTTTTCCAAGGTTCTGTTAAGCTTAATCAAAGCTTCTTTTAAAAATGACTTTATCAACCATTAGAATTTTCATGCCCTCTTATATGTTTGGTCATAATAATGATAGAATCCTTGGCATTTCATAAATAGTTTTTTGACAATGATTGCAAATGACCATTTTCTAGGTTTTAATTGAGGACAAAACTGGGTTTAAGTATATGTATCTTTCACACTGCCCCTCAAATTAATTTTTTCCTTTCCCATCCCACTTTAACTCTCCTAGACCAAGCCCTATAGCCTCACCTGGAACAGTTAATAAAGCCTCCTTCCTCTGGTCTTCTGCTTCTTTTCCCTCTGCCTCTTACCATTAGTCATATCTTCTTAACCGCTGCTGCATTTATCTTACCCACGTGATAGCTTCCCAAGGACCTATGGCATGGGGTCTAAATGCCTCACCTGGGCTTCAATGGCTGCCACTCCCTGGCTCCAACCTGCCCTTTCTTTTTTCTTTCTCTGTCTCTCTTTTTTTCATAACATCAAGAGTTTATTAAGGAACTTACATAATGAGGCATGTCTTGGGCAGGGGCAAGATGATGTAGATATCCTCCACTCCAACCCGCCCTTCTAAGCTTATCTTCTACTCCACTTCACACCGTCTTGGCTCCTGCCACACATGGTGATTCATTCCCTGAAGCCATCTTGTGCAGTTTGTTCTTGGAATTCTTCCCAGGTTTCGTGGCTTCCCTGTTGCCTTCTTTCTGTCTTTGTATTTCCACCTCTTGTTCTCTCCTATTTTCCTTCCTCTGAAACCCCCCTCAGCTCACAAGAATGGCCCGTTCTGAAATCCTAGTTCTGTAGAAAAGGCATGGGTGGCTGCTATGATAAAAGGTAATGAGATATATAAGCAAATCAGCCATAAAGATTTTGGCAAGAGCATTTCATTTTATGCAAAGTATTTTAGATTAACCTTTAAGTATGTCAAGGTGAGTACTAACAGTTTCAACTTCCAGTGTCTTGTCAGTGACCGCAAACCATCTAACAATGTACACTGTATCATCAGAATGTACAGGGCCCAGAAAATGTTTGGTTGTGAGTGTAAAGGAAGATAGCAAAGGATAGGGGAAGAGAGCATCCAAAAATACATATGTATTTAACTTTAGCGTTTTTTTCTCAGCTCCTTCTCAGGTATGTTTTCCATTATGTTCATGAGCCCAGTTCTTTTTCTTTTTCTGTCTCTAGCAGCCCTGTTACTAATATCCTCAATGCAAGACTATAGCACAGTTCCTGGCTGGCTATGTCATTTTGGGTTTTAATTCTACACGTCTCTGTTCTGAATCATGTCATATGAACAAGATTCTGAACTCAAATGTATTTTCTTAGTTTTCTAATATGGTGTTACGAATAGACAGCTTTCCATTAGTAGAACCCCTAAGTTGCCAAACCAATCAAATGAAGCAATCTATACCTTAATTGTTTTTGGTGGAATTGATTAATGTCTTTCAATTTATAGACATTTAAGTATCCTATAGATAGCCTGTTAGTGGAACATTTTTGTCCTACCTATCATAGCATATTAATAATGATAAATCCTATCACAATAAGCATTACTATTTCTAACATCAAGAGTGGGCCCACTTAATAGGACGGATATTTGATATAACCGAACTGCAATACAACTATAACATTTGCATATTCCTTTGGAATTTATCTTATTGGTATTTATTTGTGGACAGCTATCCCACTTTTGATAACAGACATTATTTAAGCATTAGCCTTGCTTATCACAGTGCATGGACAGGCACTACAGACCCTAACAAGAGACGACCAGTTGTTGTCATTACACTACCTGGCATTTAAAGTCATCGTGAGTATTTCCTTTGGAGGTCTTGGCTTTTAATCCCAGACCCGTCAATGGGTTGGTAGTTATGTGCTCTTCTTTGCTTGAGATCTTTGAGAGAGTTTTGTAAGGCCCCGTGCAGAGATAAAAATAGTGGCGTGAAGGAGAGGGTGTGATAAAGCACCAGAATGAGCCTATAGAACATCGGTGGCACCAAATAGTAGATACCATTTTGCAGAATTATACTAAAGAAGCATTAGCTTGCAGACTGAACATGATAATAATATCCTGTCCTCTAGAGTGGCTTAAAAACAAAAGCAGCCTTCGCATAATATAAAATGCATTTCAGTTCATTTCCAGGCTTGATTGTGCGCCCATGGTTTGTTGCTCTTCATCTTTGGTAATCACACTTCTGTTCTCTCAGCATTTGTCTTGATGATAAGGAACTGCTCGTGTCAGACACGAACCCTCTCTTTTGAAGACAAGCCACTCATGAATCTCATACATTTGATTACGGTGATTACTCACCTGCTTTTGTCCAGCATTACAGACTACCTATTATCTCAACCCTGCAGCCTAATAAAGAACCTCCAAAAGGAAGTTAACAGATGCCTACGTTGGATCTGCCTCAATGGGTAGATGAATATTACAGTAATGATCCCTGGAAGGTGTGATCTCTGTGTTTTAGTAAAGAGCTCCTGTGATCTTGGCACCAGCCAAAGTCATTAGATAAAAAAGCGTACCTTCAATTTTACTTGAGGGTGTATGTGTTTATGTATGAGGGTGTGTAGTGGCCAGATAAGTAATTTCTTTCTTACTGTTTTCTTTTTATAAACATACACAAAAGTGGAGATAATATAGTATAACATACTTACAAACTCATGGCTAATCTTCTTTTTTGGCATCTCACTCAATCTGGAGTGTTTTTGGAAGCAAATCCGAAATATCATATTATCTCATCCATAAATATTTAAGTAGATACCTTTAAAAGATAAGGGCTCTACACAAATGTTTGTAGCAGCTTTATTCTTAATAGCCCATGGAAACAATACAGATGTCCTTGAGAAGGTGGATGGTTAAACAAATTGCTGTATATCCTTACCATGGACTATTACTCACCAATGCAAAGGAGCCCACTATTGACACTCTCAGCAACCCAGATGAATCTCCAGGTAATTATCCTGAGTGGGGGAAAAAAAAGAAGGGAAGGAAGGAAGGAAGGAAGGAAAGAAAGAAGGAAAAAAGGAAGAAAGAAAGATCCCAGAAGGTTACATAATATCTAATTCCATTTATCTAACATTTTTGAAATGACAAAATCTTACATTGGAGAACAGATTTGTGATTGCCAGGTTGTTAGAGAGGAAGGTGTGGGTGGGAGAGAAGTGGGTCTGGTTGGAAAAGGCAACATGAGGGAAATTTTCTGTATCTGACTGTATCAATGTCAATATCTTGTTTGCGATATTGTACTATGGTTTTGCAGTATGTCACTGTTGGGCGAATGGGGTGAGGGGTACAGGGAATCTCTGTATAATTTCTTATAATTGCAGGTGAGTCTAATGCAAAATAAAAAGTTTAATTTAAAAATAAGGTAAAGACTCAAAAAATATAACCACAATATAACCATAATATTATCACAACTGAAATTATAAATTTCTTAATGTCTTTAAGCAATTAATGTTTAAATTTCCCCACCTTTTTCATACACTTACTTTGATCAGGATCTAAATAAGATTTACACATTAAAATGGTAAACATCTCTTAAGACATTTTGAATCTGAGATTCCCATTCTTCCCTCTTTTTTTTTCTGTACAGTTTTTTGTTGAAGAAACACGTTGTTTGTCCTGTAGTATTTGCAGTTGGATTTTTTTTCTAACTCTATCTCTATTGTGTTGTTTAGTGTTTCTTCCTGTGGAGATTCTTTCTCTTCATATTTTAGCTTTCAGTTGATTCTCTGTCATCCTCCAAAGGTGACCAAGAAAGGGTTTCTATTTATCTGTATGAACTCATGGATATAAACGTTTTATTCACTTTAGTTCATTGTAGTGATTATCTTCGTTGATTCTCAATTTACCTCATCTTGGGCCAGTGAAAGTTTTTTGAAGTTGGCTTGTGATCTACGTTGATACAGCCCAAGTAGTTTTGCTGGCTTCTTGTTTTTTGACGTGACAAGTTGTTGCACGTTCATGTTGGGCAATTTGTGCCCAGACTTGAGATGAGCCATTTTCCAAAGAGGCTTCCTTCCTTTCAGAGCCTTTATGGAGGTGCTGGTGTCAGAGAGAGTGGATTTGACTCCGAGTACCCCCACTTACTAGCTGCATGCATGACCTTGGACAAATTGTGAAGACCCTGTTACTTGTTCATTAAAGATAATGGTAGCACCTATAGAGAATTGGTGCGAAGACTAAGGAAAGAGGATTGTATATAAAACCCAACCTGTGTCATCGCTCCTTTCAAATGTATTCTTTCTAATACCTGAAGTGTGCACTTTGAATTTGGAAACCAAGACTTTTGAAGAAATTTGTTTTCTGATTCCACCTACCTAAGCAAGGCTGTCTAAACACAAGTAAATGAATGGTGTTGGGAGCATAAAAGTGGAAACAAATCCATTGATTATTTTTTCTTATATGATCCTTTTCAAGTACTGTGACAGAACTGGGTTGAAGATTTGTAGGGAGTGGAATAGGAGGAGCCTGTGCAATATACATTTTGAATATCCCAAATACCACTGATTTCATTTCAAAGACTTTAGCATCTCTAAAACATGCAAAAATATGATAATTATTATTAGTGAGTTTTTATTATATTTCCATGACAAATCTTTCAGGGCAAAAAAAGAAAAATCAAAAACAACTGAAAACAAAACTCCATGTACCTTTTGGTGAATATATTGCTTTTGACTCTCAGTGATACAGGAAGTCACTTGTTAAGGATTCTTAAATAATGAAGCTTGATATGTTGCCTGGTGATTTATAATGATGGCTGATAAACTGATGATTTAATTGTGCTTCCTCTAGTAATAATCTTAAGTGCTCCAGTGAAGTTCCAGTGATTGGCTTTCTTCTGAACTCAGTCTCCCTGGAGTCTTTAGGCATCTCTTTTACAC
This sequence comes from Rhinolophus hipposideros, assembly GCF_964194185.1. Lineage (NCBI taxonomy): Eukaryota > Metazoa > Chordata > Mammalia > Chiroptera > Rhinolophidae > Rhinolophus > Rhinolophus hipposideros. Next base: position 47,655,679 of record NC_138053.1, on the reverse strand, counting down.
AACATCCGATAACTGACTTTTAACTGTTCCTATTTTAAATAATACAAATCAATTAAAACACACAGCTGTTTAACAAAACTTCTCCGTGTTGGTATGGGTCTCGGTGGGTATTTCCTGGTGGCTCATAATGACATCAATTTAGTGCACCTGGTAGGATCTGTGTGAACTGGAAGTGGCTTAATTCTTAAATGACAAGAAAATTAAGAAGCTTTTATGGATTGCTGCTGCTGCTTCAAAATCACTGCCAGCTCCGTTGATGGCTCTTTTGCGGTAAAGTTTTGTTTAAATGGGATTGCAGACATCATGTGATTGTTCTCTCTGTAATTTGCTGTTAATTTGTTGATTGTGAGTTTCTAGGTATTCATTCTGGACATTAATAAGTCACTTTAGTGGGTAATTTTATGAATGTAAATGTATTTGTGTTTATTATATAGAAATATGTACTGTATATACACAGTAAATGTGTCCATTTTGCAGACTTTTTGAGAAACCTTCCAATATTTTAATATTACTCAGTGATTCTACCACACTTTCCCGTCTTACGAGAGTGAAATATGTTTTCATCCTTGTATCTCATTTTCTTTGGTAGCTTAGGGTAATGATGACAGTGTCATTTTTCTCTGTCTCTATTAGTAATTATTTTTAGATTGTCAGTCTACACATGCATTGTGACTTTTAACATTTATTGAATGCTGATGCATGGGTACATACATTGTCTAAAGTATGACATATTTGACTTTCCATATTTATTTATTTGACTTTCCATATTTATTTATTTATTTTTATCAATTCTGAAATGTCTACTGTCACTCACATTCCATTGTGTTTTTCTTGTTTGGGGGTAAAAAAAAATACATTTTTATAAATTTTGTTTGTTCCTCAGACTTTCCTTACGTTATGAAATATATTTGTAAAACAAAAATATGTGAAACTTCTTTCTTAGTATTTCTAAGTAATTAATTTTTCTCAAAAAATTTGTTTTGGCTTTACACCTGGAGTGTTTTGGGAAAGTCTTAACTTCATACTAACTGCTATTGAAACATTGGTATAATATTACTTCCTCATCCAGCTTTTAATTTCTAAGTTTTCTGACCACTAACTACTAATTAAGTGTTCAAATTAATCTAAGTAAAAGGGGGGATGATTTATTATTTAAGAAGCTTGTCTTATTAAATTAATTTATAACATGTTTTGTTTCATTCCATTTTAATGAGAATTCAAGATACATAGTTAAACAAGGAATGTATTTTTTATAAGTAACCAGATTATAATGGTATATTTGGTTTTTACTTCTTTAACTTGAAGTTTGTTTCATGAGATAAGCCTGGTTAATGTTCTGTTATATGTGTATCTGATTGAGCAGAATATTGCTAAGCTTTTTACCATCAAAGTTATACTTTTGACTCAGCACATGCCTTGAATTTACACAAAAGTTTTCTTTAAAGAATTTCCCAGCATTTCATTGATCCTTGGAATTTCTAGTCCAAAAAACGAAACATCTTATAAATGTAAAAATTAAATGCCATTAAAAATATTTAATAATTGACTCTGGGTGGTGAACACACAATGGGATTTATAGACGATGTAATACAGAATTGTACACCTGAAATCTATGTAAATTTACTAACAATTGTCACCCCAATAAAATTAATTAAAAAAAAATATTTAATAATTCATTTTAATATTACTCATCTTAGCACATTTAATTTTGATAATTACGTACCATCAATTTTTAATTTTTAATAAACATCTCAGTTCCAAAACTTCAAGTTTGAGGCATGTTTATATGCTCATTTCCAGTTTTTGAGATACAGGTAATTGATGGGTGGGTTCTAAGGCAGTAGCCAGAGGCAGGTAGAGCAGCCTGGGACAGCGGGAAGGCAGAGGAGACAGACTCTGCAGACACACTTACCCAGACTGGTTCTCAGTCCCTTATACAGGTATAAGCTTCCTAAGAAAGATGCTATTGGTTCTATCCTGTTTTGGCACAATGGTTGCTACACATACATACATATTCTACAATGTAATTATTGCACTTTTTTCCCTCATTCCACTTCTTAACCTCTTCAGCTTCTCTTTTAACCTGTTATTTTCCTGATTTTTTTTCAATGTCAGCTGCTAAATTCCCTTGTGCTATATTTGCAGTGTATATTTATAGTTTAAAATTAGGCCAGTAAATGGAGATAATACCAAAATATGTAAAGTATTTGTGCAAGTCATTACAATTATTTTATTGTATGCTGATGTTATTTTTTTTCAGTATATTATGAATTTATTTCTACTTCCCTCTGTCCAACCTGAATTCGAAAAAATGTTTCAATTGGTGTATATACATACATGCTAATATAAGATGAATGCATGTACTATAACCATCCAAGCAAGGGAGTAAGAACTAAGCGATGGAGGGGAAGAGACAGTTGCAACACAAAACCTAGGTTAAGGAAAGTTCTGAGCTTTCTAGAACAAAAAAGAGAAAGGAAAAGCTAATTCAATTCATTGCTTTCATTCTGTTATGGAAGGAAGCAAACAAGTTTATAAGGGGGAGACAAACTTTTTTTTATATTAAATTTCAGAAAAATAATTTTACAAATATGGAAAAATTGTCTGCTTCATAGATACTACTTAAAGCAGCTGTAGGAGATGAGGAGGGAATGACGTTCAGTTGTTGTGTGAGTTACAGTAATGTACTTACTGTGTGTGTAGGTTTACACTCTCAAGGTCTTAATCAGCAGATTACTGCTCAGACTGAGCCTGCAGATGTATTTTAAGTGCTTGGAAATTTTTTTGAACTTGAATACGCTTAGACTGGGTTGTGCTCTCTACTTAACCGTAGTCACTTCCCCTCCCTATTGCCTCATACCCTGTCTATTTCACTTATTTACTTTGCCTGCCTGTCTTCTAAAGGCACCTGAGTTTGCCAATTTCTATATTGATATAAGACAGAAAGAGCTTAGAGATTCTGTATGATTCTGAATATGTGTATCTCAGTAGGTATCTTAGACGATTCTCAAATAAAAATGCTATCATCTGGGCTTACATTATTTTAATAACTGTTATTTTTTTCTGATTAAAAAGGAATATATATTGATAATTTTTAATATAGAATAGCATAAAGAATAAACATTACTCATAATCATAAACAGTGAAAGTTACCACTGCTAACCTTTCAGTGCACAGCTTTCTAGAATGATTGTATACAGTCATATAATTATATATAAAATACATATATTCACATATATGTATATATCATATATAAATATACTAAAGACACAAATGAGATCATACTGTGCACCTCGTTTTTAAAATTTACATCATAGACAACTTTGCATGCCAATACTTAAATACATCTAAATTTTCCCTTTAATGACTGCATAGCGTTTCATTCTAAGGCCATGCTGTAATTGTTTTAACCGATTTTATGTGGTCAACATTGAGTTCTTTTCCAGTTTTTTGTCTTATAAATAGTTTTTAAGTGAGCATCCTTGTACATATAATTCATGCACTTGTCAGGTTATTTCTTTGGAATAAATTCTTAGAAGTAGAATTGGTGAGTTAATGAATATTCACTTTCAAAGATTTTGTTAGATAGACCCATGTCAAGCTCCAGAAAGGTGTACTCCTACTAGCAGTCTATTAGAGGGCCCATTTGAACCCTAAGAGCCTGCTCACACTGGTCATAATCGTTCTTAATGTGTTACAGTCTGATGTCAATGAGGCTTCTAATTGGAGTCATGTATCAAACACTTTAACACTGACGTTACTGATGAATAGCTGAAATGTGGTTGTTCTTGCATTTGACTGGCACACACATTGTAGACACTAGGGAAGTTGACATATGGTCAGAACTAAAGGGGTCTGATTTCCATGTTTGCTAAGACTGAGCATTGTTTCTGCTGTCCTGAGGCAGCTGCAGGAGACCTGTCAGCAGAGCCAAAGCCTTTCTTTGTAAGCTTCTTTAGCTTGTGCAAATGATTGAACAGAATCTGTGGAAACTCCTAAGTCCTGCTCCTTTAAGCATGGAAGATAGGATCTTGGACTCCAAGGTTTTTGTGAGCTGGCATTGTCAGTCAGCCACTTCACTCAGATAACAAAACTTATTTGGAATATTTGAGTGAGTAAAATTGTATTGAAGCGGGCCTGTCAGGATAAGGTAACTATAAATACACCCCCTCCAAACAATTAAAGAGTTAGTTAGCATTTTGATTTCTTCCAAAATATTATCCATTTGGGTCCTGAAGAACATCTTTTAAAACTGACAGATTCGGTTTTGGCACAGTTGTGCTTGAGCTGTTCCTCCTGGCAGTAATTGGCCACTAGATTAATGTGTTCCTTAAGTACAACCAGGTCATCACCATAAAGATGAGTGCTTGCTTTTCTGTTTGCTGTCACAGGAAATCAAGTTCTTACTTCTTCTAAAAGGTCTATGAAATTGGAAATAAATTTAAAAGTGTGGGGCTTGAATACAACTCTATTATATAACCTTTTAAGATTAGAACTTATCTAGTCTAAAGATTATTCCAGTAAGAGTTAACATTTAGGAAGCATTTCCTAAGTACCAGGCATTCTTCTAAGTACTTTATAGATATTATTTTACTTACTCTTCTGAACACCTTTATTAGATTGATGCTACTTTCTATGTTTTAGAGAAGGAGAAACTGAGGAAAAAAGAAATTATAACATGCTAAAGGTCAAACATGTACTAAGTTACGGAAGCAGGTTTGGAGCTCAGATGGCTGTATTTGAGAGCTCACCTCCTTCAGCAATATGTTCTAGCTCCTTCTATGATGCTAATCTTATTCTCAAGATCGTCTTATATGAATGATACCATATTAAACTGAGTCTGATGCATTTGGGGTCGGACGAAAACTCTGAAACCTGGTCCTAGACACACAAAGTGTGGCACCCTGAATCAGGAGACCCCTCCAACAGGACCTGCATCCTTGGACCTTGCAGTGGGTACAGTGGAGTAGAACTCAACATCCATGCCCCCCTCCTGCTCTTGTGCCCTTCCTATACTGCAGATGCTGGAAAGCTAAAACACAATTCTCTGTCTCCCTCATGGAGAGGGGCCTGAATTTGATTTAGGTTTATCATATCAGATGCATTTTACAGCATTTGGAAAGCAGAAGTGTGTGGAGGTTGAACTTGGTAGAAGTCCTGTGGGTCATGGACGATGTCTGTGTGGCTTTGGTATTCGTTGCTAGCTCTAGGAGTGTCAGGAGGCGGAGGATGGGGCAATCATTTTGTTGGTGTGAATTGCAGCACGTGTGACATGGCGCTGGAGGTCACTGCAGCAAAGTCAGACTTCCGATCCTGGGGATGGAGGCATGGTTATTCTAGGATGGCAGATTCCTGATCTGAGAAAAGGCAGTAGGTCTCATACTTGTAGTGTCCCGTTCTCCAGTGTGACTTTGGGAATTGTCCCTGGGGGTCATCTAGAATTTGTTTATTCAGTCCCCGATGAGAGCTTTACCTCGTCAGAGTAGATTCTGTTTTGTGCAACTGAGTCTTGACCGGTACAGTAATATATAGCTGCACCCAAGGACAATGTTTTCAATAGGTTGGGAGTTTGGGGCTGAAATCAGAGACTCTTGGGTTCTTATTCAGGTCCTTCCACTTATTACCATGGGACCAAGGACAAGTAATTTGACCCTTCACCTTCCTCATTTGCAACATGGGAAATTATTTCCATATGGGGACTGTTATAAAGACTACCCCATTGGATTGTTGAGAGAATCATCTGAGTTAATGCGTGGGATGTGTTTAGCACAATGCCTGGCACATAGGTGATGCTAAGAACGTGAGCTATTATTGTCATTAACCCCCAAATACTGTGAAAAAGAGAAGCAGAAGACATAATTCCTTGTCTATATAGAATGGACCACTGTAGTGGTCAATAGAAGAATCGTTGAGCGTCCAGTTTCCTGGATATATTCACAGGCCAAGACTGGTAGTTTATGGAGAAGAGGGAGGCTGATCCAGAGTACTTGGGGATTATATTTACTTAGTTAACTAGATAAAGCGTTTTGTAGTTCTCATTCAAAAGAAGATTTTTAAAAAGCCTAATAGCAATCTGCTTCCTCAGGAAAGACATTCTGCTTTAGATGGCTCTTTTGGAGGGCTGTTTTTTATGGGATGTGGTTGGCAATTCATGGGAAAAATGGCCTGAGATTGCATGAGCAGTAGAAGTAGTCCATCTGGGCCTCAGTGAGATTCCATCTCCAGACACTTCTTCCTGAACTATGTCATGAGCAGTTGCACTCTATAATCTAAAGTTGTGATTGGACCTATGGCTAAACCTGCAGCTTCCTGTTGAGATAAAGATATGTCTGAACATATCCTACAAAACATCTAGAATTGAATATATAGATATTGTAGTCAATTTTTTAAACCATTTATTGGTGAATCAGAGTTGAGTTGAAAACGTCTGAGTTGGTTTCTCAAATCAATATGCTCCTTTCTTCCAGGCTTTCTCTCTACCTACACTCGATCAATATTCAAATAGTCTTTAATAACCAAGAATGCAGTGGCCTGTCCCTCCCACCCTCACAGCAGATCAGGCAGGGTTTTCAAACTTAGACTTGTTAATATACAGCCAGTGGGGAACCTCCATGAGAGAATGGCCAGAGCAGTCAGTCAATACCCTAGACCTTGGAAGGTTGCTTATGTAACCCATTTAAAGGTTCCTACAGTCTTCCTCTCCCACTTTAACTTGGAGGTCATCACACAATCAAATTAATTGTAAACATTTGTTAAATAAGAAAATACATTTAAGAATCCTGTAAAATGATGATTTTTGATCCTCCAAAGTCTATCTCATAAGTAGAAATAATCAGTGAAATGCAATTATTTTCCATGTTTTATTCCGATTCTTCACAGACATGTTTGCCATCAGTGCCTTTATCACCACCAGCAATAGCTGAATGACCAATAGAGCTGGTCCCTTGAATATGTCAATGATGTTTCCTCTTAGTGTTGGATTTACGAGAATTGAGTTTAACTGTACACGAGTTTGGCCATTATTTGCCCCCATTCAGCAAAATGGCTATGGCTACAGGTGTGGATGATAGGAAAATGGTCTTCTCATTTGAGAGAACAGGTCTTTCTTCTACTGATGGAGCTTTAATCAAATCTTTATCATTTCATGTACTCTGATCTGAAATTACTGTGCTAGCTAATTTGAGTTTCACCCTGGATTCAGGAAAGCCCCATGGTTGAGTGTGGGTATCTGGGGGCTCTTCTCTGTGTGTATTAGGGTGTATATGATGGCCTGGTGGGAAGAGGGGACATAATCTGGAAAGGGTCAAAATAAGTAGATGGGTCTTTGGAGCCCGCCACCTTACTTCAATCAAAGTACCTCCACTTCCTTCTGTTTTTAGGCTCCTTGTAGGGTTTTATTTGCAAAGTGTTCTGCTCCTTTAAGATGCTTGAAAACATCTGAGCTGGATGATATATTGTCGATATGATTCAAAAGACTGTCAAGTTAAAGCAAGGCAAGTAACATTACCTCCTTCCTCAACAAGAGGAATATGAGTATCGAGACTTGTCAGGTCTATCTTTTGAGGCAGTTGTATCAGGAATATATAAGTCTGTATTGTTTCTAGCAGGTTGCTCGGGAAAAAAAAATCCTTTTGGTCTTAACTGAGAGCAGTGTGGCCAGGCCTACCTTTGCATCTGCTACAGCGATTGAATAAATGCTTCTTAGAGTCCACAAGCTTGGATGTTACAGAGTTCATGCTGTCAATCTGAGGCAACTTCTAACAACTGATGATATGGCTCAGAGGAAGGTGGTCAGGGTATTTGAATTTTGCTCTCATCTTGGCACTTTAAAGGAGATAGACTTTTGGCCTCTGGGTATGTTCTGTGAGCTCCCTTAGAATCAGAAAATATAGCCAGTTAACTTTGGAAACTAAGGATCTTAAGTTTCTACAGCTGCCAATAGTGTCTTCTCTGTTCTTTAAACCAGGTCAGCTCACTTATATCTTAGATAACAATGGGCAACCTGCACACACACCAAGGTAGCTCAGGGAAACTACCCAGTTTATTTCCCTTTTTCCTGGCTTGTGTGTAGTCCGCTTTCATTCCTGTCTCATTCCTGCCTGACCTGAAGCACTTGGCTGTGTAACACTTCGTGGTCCCCTGACCTTGGTACTTGACAGTAGTCTTGCACAAACATCAGCTCTCTCTAGCCAACATTGGCTTTGGCCATTTCCCTGTGCTACTTGAAGGGAACTTGTCCTCTCTTAGTCTGTCCCCCTAACAGTATTCCGTCCCTAGACTTGGCAAGATCTACCTAACCCTCCCAAAGATTTTTGAGCTGGATTGGACAGAGACTAAAGGAATCTGAAGTAGAGCAAAACCAACCAGTCACTCTCAGATGGGGGGTTTTTCCAAACCAGTCTAAGGAGAAGGAGACTTTCCAGGTTATGGTTTGGAAATCTTAAGGGCTCCTTCCTTTATGTCCATCTGTCTGTGTCTATAAATGAAATGATTCGTGCACTCATACTGTGGGGACAGAGTCCCAGAGAGCAGTTTCCAGGTTCTCGGCCTCACGTGGAAAGGTGCTGGCTTGGTTATTCGATGGCCAGCAGCTGTTACCCAGTTAGCCATTAGCCATAATACAACTGCTGTGGCTACGCTAGGGGGTTGTTGGTTGGCAGAGATCATGTGGCTCCTGCTTCCTATATCTCCAACCCAGCCGCCAGCGAGAATATAGTGGTATGACTCCCCTATCTATCTATGGCTCTGTGGGTGTTCCGGTGTTCCTTTTTGGCCTCACCATATCCTGCGTTCTTATGTGGGGAGCGGGACTAGAGACCCCACTTGACACATATCATGTTCCCCTTCAGGGGTTTGGGTGACTGACCTCAGCTGAGCCCGAGTACCCTGAGAACACTTCTAAAGGCAGAGGTTTAGCAAGCAGTAAAGTCCACTTCCTAAACTATGAATGTTCTCTCCAGGTCCTGGTTAATGTATGATGTTACGCACCCTGCCCACGGAAAGGAGAAGCCCTTACATATTTTGAAGTAAAAACATGAGGAAATTTGAGAGGCAGGGCGGGGCTGGGGCTGGAGAAGTTTGATTATGAGGATTTAGCTAGTAATGCAGTGTATTTCCCTTGAGGTTTTCATGTAATTCACCTGCCTAATTCTTGATTTTATGTGTAGACATTCTTACTAAGTAATATTGAACTACATGTAGGTGAGCAGAAGAAACTAGATTTGCATTTAATAAACAACATAGAAGGTTAGGCTGAGGATACACAGTTTTCTATATGTTTTCTGTAGTTTTGTCGTTAACTTTAAACTCAGTCCTAAAAGGAGAGATATTACAACCTGAATTTGGTCTGAGAGGTTATTGCTCTAACTTGGCAACATTTTGAGGACAGGCAGCTATTGTATTTTAACTGAAAAAAATTCCTAGAAGGGAACAGTACTAGAATAATTTATTGGGATTTGGGAATTTGCTTTATTTAATTGCTGTTTGGCTGAAAAAAATTCCTAGAAGGAAACAGTATGAGAATATTTTATTGGGATTTGGGAATTTGCTTGAAACTTTATTCAGTTGCTGTTTTGCTTGACTTTACACATTGACTATTTTGAAGATGGGACATTCTAATTTTGTCAGTGGAAATATTACTTAATGGTTAATATGATCATTTACCTTTAACTTCTGGTAAGGAGCAAGATGTACCCTATTATTTCCAGTTACATGTGCACATTCAGCTCTTACAATGATATGTTATGTAGCTAATTGTCCTCTAGTTTTTCCTGAAAATGTTTCAGTTAAAAGCAGGCCGGTTCTTCTGATGATTTGTCATAGGGATTCTTCAGTTCTAAATGTTAATATTGATTTATTTTTAGAAAGAAGTCTGGAAAAATTTTTTTGAAATTTTGGGTGGGAGTAATAGATGATTTCTATTATTATTGAAAGAAAACAAGGTAAGAAATCTCCAAGTCAAGCATAAGTTTCACCAGTATTAATTAAATATACATTTTTTTTCTGGATGGATTATTTACTGATTTTTCTTAAAACATGAAAACTGCATTTAGTTCACGGTAGAATTAGTGTGCTTAGGAGAGATTGTCTCAAGTTTTTCTTTTTAATTAATGAATTCCCTAAGTCTTAATAACTAGAATGTCAGTCATTAAGATATATTAAAAAGAGCATAGGGTTTATAGCAAGAAAGAGGTAGATCGAAGCTTTAATCTGCCCCTTGTGATCTATATGTCTTAGGGCAAGTTACCCAAACATCATTTTGCCTGGTACTAATATAGCTACACCAGCTTTCTTTTGAGTAGTATTTGTCTATAAATCTCTACCCTTTAATTATTTATTTCTCTCTATTCCCCCCCAATAAATAAAACATCATTAAAAAAAATTATATATAGTAAAATTCGTGTGTGTGTGTGTGTGTGTGTGTGTGTGTGTGTGTGTGACCACAGTTAAGATTCCCTGGTGCACCCCCTTGTAGTCAGCCCTTTTCCCAGCCCAACCCTTGTTCTCTGCACCTATGTTTTGTCTTTTTCAGAATGTCATACAATACATAGCCTTTTGAGTCTGGTTTATTTCACTTATCACAATGCATTTAACGTTCATTCATGTGGTACTTTTTGTTACTGAGTAGTGTAGTATTCTATTGCATAAATGTACATTTTGTTTATTCATTTACTAGCTGAAGGACCTATGGGTTGTTTCTACTTTTTGTTAATTAAGAATAACACCATTATAAACATTTATTAACATGTTTTTTTGTTGACATAAGTTTTCATTTCGCTTGGGTAAATACTTAGGAGTAAGATTTCTAGTCCATGTGATATTTATAAGAAAACACCAAACTGTTTTTCAAAGTCTCTGAACCCTTTTGCGTTACCACCAGCAATTTCTGAAACTTCTGATTGTTCCACATCCTCACCAGCACTTGCTATTGTCAGTTTTAAAATTTATTTTAACCATACCAATTAGTGTATGGTAATATCATGGTATGGTTTTTATTTTGCATTTACTTAATGACTAATAGTATTGAAAATCTTTTTATGTGCTTGTTTGACATTCTACATTTTTGGGTGAAGTATTTTAAAATGTTTCCCCAATTTTTTAATTAGATGCTTTATGTTCTTATTGTTGGATTTTGAGAGGTTTTTGTATATTCCAGATACAAGTTATTTACCAGATATGTGATATACAGATAATTTCTCCCGGTATATGACTTCTCTTTTTATTTTAATAGTGTTTTCACAGAGAAAAAGATTTTAAATGATATAAAGTCCAATTTATCAAAAAAATGTTTATGTACTGTAGTTTTAGTATTGTATCTTTGCTTAGTCCAAAGTCACAAAGATTTTTTTCTAAATGTTTTATAGTTTTATTTTTTTATGCTTATGTCTATGATCCACTTTGAGTTAATTTTTGAGTAAAGCGTGAGTTATGGGTTCAGGTTTATTTTATTTATTCATCTATTTGTTTGTTTGTTTATTTATTTTGCATAGGGATGTCCAATTGGTCCAGCATAATTTGTTGAAAAGAATATTCTTTCTTGATGCAGTTGCCTTGCACCTTTGTCAAAAATCAATTGGCCATATATGACTAAATCTATTTTTGGACTCTCTTTTCTGTTTCATTGATCTATTTTTCTATCCTTTCACCATTACCGCACTGTCATGCTTATTGTAGCATTATAGTAAGTCTTGAAATCAGAGCGAAATTCTCTCAACTTACTTCCTTTTTGAAATTGTGTCAGCTATTCCTTTACCTTTACGTATAAATTTTAGAATCAGTTTCTCAAAAATATCACAAAAGTTGGAATTTTAATTGGGATTATGTTGGATCTATAGATCAATTTGGGGAGAACTGACATCTTAGTAATGAGTCTTACAACATGTGAAGAGGGATAACTCCTCTTTTTGTATGCCTTCTTTGCTTTTTTTTCATCAGTGTTTTATAGTTTTAAGCATATTGATCCTGTATCTATTTTCTTAAAATTTTACTTAAATATTTCAGCTTTTGATGCTATTGTAATTTGCTAGTATTTTTTTTTAATTTCAAATTCCATTGTTCATTGCTATTATAAAGAAATATAATTTTTATATGTTGGTCATGTATCCTGAGACCTTGCTAAATTCACTTTTTAAAAAAAAAAATTAGTTTCAGGTGTACAAAATAACATAGTGATTAGACATTTCTATACCTCACAAAGTGATAATCCCAATAAATCTATTACCCATCTGACACTGTACATAGTTATTACAATAATATTGACTATATTTCTTATGTTGTACTTTCTATTCCTGTGACTATTTTTTTAATTATAGTTGACATTCAGTATTATTTTATATTAGTTTTAGGTGTACACCATAGTGATTACACATTTATATAATTTATGAAGTGATCCCCCTAATAAATCTAGTACCCATCTGACACTATAGTTTGTATAATATTATTGACTATATTCCCTACACTTTACATCCTTATGACTCTTTTGTAACTACCAGTTTATACTTCTTAATCCCCTCATCTTTCTCACTCAGCCCCTCAACCTCCCATCCATCTAGTAACCATCAATTTGTTCTCTGTATCTATGAGTCTGTTTCTGTTTTGTTTGTTTATTTTGTTCTTTAGATTCCACATATAAGTGAGATCACATGGTATTTGTCTTTCTTAGTCTGACTTATTTCACTTAATATAATACCATCTAGGTCCATCCAGGTTGTCACAGTTAAATTCACTTATTAGTTCTATGAGCTATGTTGTATTTTTTGGGATGTGAGTATTTTCTATTGAAACGTGTCATCTGTGAAAAAAGGACAGTTTTATTTCTTCTTTTCTAATCTGTCTGCCTTTTTTCCCTTTGTCTTGCTATATTGCACTGGCTAGGACTTCCAGAGTGATGTAGAATAGGAATGGTGAGAGCTGTGATGATTAATTTTAAATGTCGACTTGGCTAGACTATGGTACCTAACTATTTGGTGAAACATTATTCTAGATATTTCTGTGAAGGTATTTCTCAGATGAGATTAACATTCAAATTGGTAGGCTTTGAGTAAAGCAGATTATCCTCCATGATGTTGGTGGGCCCCATTCAATCATTTGAAGGCCTTAAGAGAAAAAGACTGACATCCCCAAGTAAGAACAAATTCTTCCAGCAGATTGCCTTTGAACCCTAAATGCAACTCTTCCCTGGGTCTCCTGGCTGCTGGCCTACATACAGATTTTGGACTTGCCAAAGCCGCCATCATTGCAAGCCAGTTTCTTAAAGTAAAATATTCTTTATCTATCGGTCTGTCTGTCTGTCTGTCTGTCGGTCTGTCTGTCTACCTACCTACCTATCTATCTATCTATCTATCGACACATACACACACACACACACACACACACACACACACACACACACCCTGTTGGTTTCGTTTCTTTGAAGAACCCTGATCAACATCTTTGTCTTTCCCCTGAGTTAGAAGAAAAGCATTTAATATTTTTATGTTAAATATAATTCATTATATTTTCTGTTCACTATATTATTAGCTGTAGATGGCCTTTTCTAGATGCTCTCTAAGGAAATTCCTTCCCTAGTTTGATGAGAATTTTTAAAAATCATGAAAAGATGTTCAATTTTGTCAAACGCTTTTTATGTTGTGTGCTCATATGATTGTTCTTCTCTAGTCCATTAACATGGTGAGTTACATTGATTAATCCAGGCTTGCTATCCAGGGATAAATTTCACTTGTTCATGGTATAGTGTCCTTTTTATGTACTTTTGGCTCTGATTGGCTAATGTTTTGTTGAGGATTTTTGTATTACTTTTCATGAGAGATATTAATCTATAGCTTGTGAGGTTCTTTTCCTTGAAATTTTTCTGGAGACATGAATTGTCTTGGATCTTTTTTTTTATATTCTCAACATTCCATTTATTTTTTAAATTCTCCCCTCTTTCTCTCTCTCTTCAGATTGGATAATTTCTATTGATTTATATTCAGGTTTTCTAACTTGTTCCTATGCCATCTTTAGTCTTCTAAGAGAGCCCATCCAGTGAATTTTTAATTTCAGATAGTGTATTTTTCAAAGTTTCCATTTGTTTTTTTTATGTTTTTCTGTGGATAACTTCTATTTCTTCATTCATTTCAGGAGAGCTTTGCTTTACCTCCTGCAGTATATTTACCAAAGCTGTTTTTGTGTCTTTGTCTAATAATTCCAATATTTGGGACATTCTGTGATTGGCATTTGTCTCTTCCCTTTGAGATTTAGTCAAATTTTTCTAATTCTTAGTTTATTAAATAATTTTGGATTCTATCCCGGTCATTTGACTATCGGTTGTGAGATCCCCGGTCCTGCTAAAAACCCGAAGAGAACGTTCATTTTGTTTATTTATTTTAGCCTGTCATCAACCCACTTAGGTTCAGACTGTAAATTCTGTCTTATCTTCTGTGGTATTTCTAATGTCAGTTTAATTTTCTAAGCATTTGCTGTGCTCCTTTGCTTCTTCCCTTTGCGTACCCCTCTCAGGGGTTACTCTGAGACTTGGGGGTTAGTTCAGTTCTCAAAGTCTTTGCTAGGCTGGGTGTCTCTGTCTAGGACATGCACACTTGGAGGTGAGCCTGGGACTTTAATCAGGTCATATGCAGTCAAGACATCCATTTCTCCAGCTCTCTGCATTCCAGGATTTCTCCCACACTCTCTGGATTCCAGAGGCTTCCTTTTCTGGCCTTCAGGCTAGCAAGACTTGGGCCCTCCTTGGGGCAGGACTGTGAGAGAAGAAAGAGGGAAAGAAAAAAATCACGGGGTCTTCCCCACCCTCTTCAACTTGCAGGGACCTATTTCCCTGTTGTCCGGTCAGAGAGGGTTTCTCCCAGTCTTTTTGTTGTCTGCACTCCTTGCACAGTTCCACAGTGGGACAACCCTTGGGTCAAAGCTAAGAGATAAATGAGGAAGAACCAGTGAACTTACTCCCGTGGAAGTTGTTCAAGTTTTGACTACTGCTCAATCTGCTACTACTGCTAACTTTTCAGAGTTCTGGGGGCAGTTGCTTTTTTAATCCTGGTTGTTTTCATTTTAATCAATGAGAGAGAAAGGCTGTAGTGAGCTTACTCCATCTTGGTTGGCACAAGAAGTATAGTGTCCTTATGTCTAAGTGCTATATATATATTTTTTGTCATATTGCTGTACTTTAAAAAATCCAGTGTATAATTTTTATGTTTGAATGAGGGAGTTTAATCTGTTTATTTTTATTGTGATGACTGACATATTTCAATTTTCTTTTCCTACATCTCATTCGTGCTTCTGTTTGTCTTACCTTTTTGGTTTCTTCCTATAGCATTCTTCTACATCTTAAGGAATAATATAACTTTTATGAGACTCCTTTTTTTAAATCTCTAAAATGGAGATAAAGATGGATGTTCTTTTAAAGATTAAGATAAAATGTTCGATATATTTAACACAGTCCCAGGTACAATTTAATTTAATAATATTCATTGAGCACCTATTATGTCTTTAATAACAGAATAGATGTAAATTACTGCTCTATGGAGCTTACATTTCTAGTGGAGGAGATACCAATAAACAAAATAAGTAAATTCTAGAATTTGATAGAAGATGAAAACTGCTATGGAAAAAATAAAGCAGGAAAGGAGATGGAGGACAGTGGTAGAGTTGGCAGATGTAAACTGACCAGTTCTCTTCTGTATGAGAAATCATACTGCTTTATTATTTGTGTGTTTCATTTGTATAGAATTTTATATGCCATTTTGCAAGCATGTTAACATCTCATATTTTATTTTTATTCTCATTGATTCAACAAATGTGGGCCAGATTTGTGCTAGACTCTTGTGATATGATGGAGAGCCAAAGCAGACATGGCATTCCTGTGAAGTCTTCAGGGCTATTTCAACATTATTTGCATATTAGAGGAAGTCAGTGTTGCCAATTTATTTATCTCTTCCACAAATATTTCTTTAATTTTACTATGTACCAGACACTATAGTAATTGATAGGTTAGCAAGGTAGACATGGTTCCTAATCTCATGAATCTTATAATTTAATAAGAAAACAAAAGTTTAAACAAATAGTCTAGGCTTCCTGTGGCCAGAGTATGGAGAAGATTGGAAGGGAGCAGGACTGGAGGTGGGAGATCAGTTAGGAGCAAGAAAACCCAAGCAGAATATGGTGATGGCCTCAGTGGAGTTGAAGGTGTGTGTAAATAAAAGATGATATTAGAGATAAAGAGAAACTATGTGTTAGGAGGTGGAATTGATAACGTTATGGAATTTGGGTAATGGATGATGCCATTCATAGAGGAGGGATGAGATGGTTCAGTTTTCAAGATCCTAAGTTTAGAGAGCACGTAACACATTCAAGTGTTATGCCTCTGAACTTCACAATACATGCCGGGAATAGAAATGTGGATTTGGAAGTAATGAGCAATAAATGATAATTGAAGTCATGGGAATAGATAAGGTCAACTAGGCATCTGTAAAAGGAAAAGAGAAAATGGCCTAAGAGAGAATTCTGAAGCATACCATCATTTAAAAGATGAGCAGAAGACTGCTCTATGAAAGGCACTAAGAAAGAAGGGCCGAAAGTGTAGGAGGAAACTCCTTGAGCCACCTGGAGTCTAGGGAGGAGTGCACTGCGAGCAAGCATGTCAAGTGTTAATAAAAGCCAAGTAAGTAACGCCTGCGAATGCTTTGGGTTCCGCAACAAGGTCATTTGTGTCCTTGTGGTGAATAAACAGATTGTTGTGATTTGATGCATGAGGGGAGAGATGAGGAAGTAGACGCAGAATTAATAATCCTTTCATTAGTTGTGAGAGGAAGATAGGATTATTCTTGGAGAGAAAAATGGAGGGGAAGGGTGGTTTTATATTTCATTGTAATTGATTTGTTTGTTTTTAAGTACTTGAATATTGTTATGTACTTGAGTATTTTAAAAACTAATAGGAAAGAGCCAATAGAGAGGGAAAACATAGGAGGAAGAGAAATGAAAGAGCAAAGTCCAAGAAAAGGTGGGGGTGATGGAAAGACAAAAGATGGCACTTTCTTTTTAACAGAAGTTATAGAAAACAAGATATGGTTATAGATTCAGATGTATTTTTAGTTTGGCAAGAAAAGGATATTTTATGGTTTCTATATTTTCTGTGACGTTGGAAGCAAACTCATCTGCTGACAGAGAGGGATTTCAGCACTTTAGAAAGAATGTAGATTTGACTTTCTTCCATGGGGGATGGAAAAGCAGGCTAAAGAAGTAGGTCAGGACAAGAAGGAGGCATAGAGGGTCCACTTGAGGTATGCCAAGTTATGTGATCTTCTCAAGCAGTGTTTGGCAACCTGGACGTAAGTGCAAAATAGAGTTAGCTAGAATTGAAATTGTGCCAGGTGTTAACATGGAGAGACAGTAAGCAAGGAATTTGACAATAATGGTAAGAAAACTATTGAAGTGACAACGAATAGAAGCTAAAGTTTAATAAAGGAAGAGAAGAGGTGAGCTCATAGAAAATGTGGACTAGAAATCTTGGAAATCTTCTAAGAGATCTGAAACAATAGGATATTTTGGTCTGAGAATGGTTTTAGAGGGAGAGTGACCTTTGGTGTTAAACAGTTCCTCAGTGAGGAATGCTTAGCTGAAGTGCTGGTCAAGAAAGAGAGGCCAGAGTGTTGGATGGGTCATCCACATGGATATAAAATCACCTTGGATGATAGTGGGACTTGAGGTAGAAGGGAAGACTATGAATCAAATGCTAAAGACTTAGAGAGGCTAGATCGATAAGTAATAGCAATAGGAGGAGGTAGAACATGATGGCATATACATCAAAGGAACTGATTTTTAGAAACATCTTATTATTGAAGTATAACATACATTCACAAAAGCACACAAATCATATGTATACAGATTATTAATTATCATGTAGTGATTCTACCTGTGTAGGCATCATTCAGTCAAGAAATACATTTCTAAAGTCTCAGAAGTTCTCACCTCATACCTGCTTCCAATCACTTTCTCTCCCTTCTCCATAAATAAAACAACTGTTTTACTTCTCGAACCTTACTATATTAGTTTTGACTGTTTTTGAACTTTATATAAATCGAATCACATACTATGCATTGTACTTTTTAAATTTTGATTATGTAAGTGCAATGTTTGTGTGATTCATTCATTTTGTTGCATATAGCAGGAATTTGTTAATTTGTATTGCTACACAGTACAGCATTTTACTGTATGACTATACCACAATTTATTGATCTTTCTGCTGTTGATAGACATATGGGTGTTAGCAATGATCATTCTATACATATATACCATATACATCTCTTGGGTATATACCAAGAATAGAATTGCTGAGTTATGACTATGTTCGGCTTCAGTAGGTAATGCCAGTTTTCCAAACTATTGTATCAATATACACTCCCATCAGCAGTGTAGGAGTTTCATTGCTCCATATTCTGACCATTGTTCAATATTGTCAATTTTTAAAAATTTAACCGTTCTGGTGGATGTGTTTTTTGTTATTTCATTGTGGCTTAAATTTTATTTCCCTGATATTTATTAATGAGGTTGATACATTCCTATATGAATGAAGTACCTATTATTCTATTGGATGGCCTCTCTTTTTCTTATTGACTTGTAAGGGGTTTTATTATATTTTGAGTATGAGTTCATTAGTGGATAAATGTATAACTCCTCCTTCATGGCACCCAGACTTTTGATTTCCTTAATGATGTCTTTTGATAACCAGAAGTGTTTAGTTTTAATGTAGTCTACCTTATGAATCTTTTTTCTCTATGGTTGGTGCTTTCCATAGCCTGTTAGAGATCATTGTGTACCCAAAGGTCATGAAGATAGTCTATATCCAGCGCTGTACAATACAACTTTTTGCATAGATGCAAATGTATTCTACTGTTGAATGCAATAGTCACTGGCCGCATGTGACTAGTGAGCCCTCGAAATATGGCTAGCATGACCGAGGAACTGATTTTAAATTTTATTTAATTTTAATAAATTTAAATAGCCACATGGGGCTGTTAATTGTTTTGTTGGGCAGCTTTGTTATCTAGATGCTTTATTTTACCTTTCATATTATTTCTGTGAGCCACTGGGAATAGGTTTCTGTTTACGGTATGGGTTAAATTTAATTTTTTTTATCATGTGACTATCCAATTGGCACAACACCATTTATCAAAAAGATCATTCTTGGGCCGGCACGGTGACTCAGGCGGTTAGAGCTCCATGTTCCTAACTCTGACGGCTGCTGGTTCGATTCACACATGGGCCAGTGGGCTCTCAAACATAAGGTTGCCAGTTCAATTCCTGGAGTCCCGCAAGGGATGGTGGGCTGTGCCCCCTGCAACTAGCAACGGCAACTGGACCCGGAACTGAGTTGCGTCCTCCACAACTAAGACTGAAAGGACAACAACTTGACTTGGAAAAAAAGGTTCTGGAAGTACACACTGTTCCCCAATAAAGTCCTGTTCCCCTTCCCCAATAAAAATTAAAAAAAAAAAAAGATTATTATTCCCATGCTGCTCTGTCACTTTTGTTACATATTAAATTTCCACATACACTGAGGTCTGTTTCTGATTCTTTGTTCCATTTAATTGTCTGTCTTTGTGTCACTACCACACTATCTTTACTGTAGGTTTATAGTAAGTCTTGATATTCCGTAGAGAATGTTGCCCAATTTCATTCTTTTTCTTAGCTGTTCTTGACTCTTTTCACTTTCATTTAAGTTTTATAATCAGCTTGTAAATTTCTACAAAATCATGCTGGGACTGCTATTAAATTGGATCTGATATCAATTTGGAAAGAGTGGGAATATTTACAATATTGACTTTTTCAATCTATGAATATGGTATATCCTTTCATAATTTAGTTCAATTTTTTCTTTTAATATTGTTTTATAGTATTCTACTTACAGATCTGGCATATTTTTTGTTGAATTTTCTTAGCTTCTTGCTTTGTCTAGGGCATTCAGTGAATTGCTGAATAGAAATAGTGATATAGGCATCTCATTGCCGAGGGAAAGCTTTTAATATTTTAAGTATGAAGTTTGCATAGGTTTTATTGTGGGTATTCTTTATCTGATTAAGGACGTTTTCTATTTCTCTTTTACTTAGTGTTTTTTAAATGTTGATTTTTTTAAATCGAATAATTTATCTGCATCTTTTGAGATGATCAAATGATTTTCTTTTTTACTTTTTTAATATGGTAAATTACATTGATTGATTTTCAAATATTCAATCAACCTTATATTCCTGGGACAAAGTCCAACTTGGTTTTAATACACTATTCTTTTAATATATTGCTAGATTTCGTTTGATAATATTTTGCTTAGGACATTTTCATCCATATTCATAAGAGAAATTGGCCTGTAATTTTTCTTATAATGTCCTTGTGAATTTAGATCAAACATATGTTACTTTTATAAAGTGGGTTGGGAAGGGATCTTCCTTTTCTGTTCTGTGGAAGAGTTTATGTTATGTTGGTGTTATTTCTTCTTTAAATGTTTGAGAGAATTAATCAGGGAAGGTATCTGGGTCTGGAGTTTCCTTCATGGGAAGGTTTTTAATAATAGATTTGATTTCTTAAATAGATATGCTTCTATTCAGGTATCAGTCTAATTGTAACTTCTTTGAAGGTAGTCTTTCTTTTTTCTCTGCTTTCAGGATTAACTTCTTGGTTTTTTTAACTATCATATATCTATGTATCGTTATAGTCTTATATGTAACTTCCCTGACACTCATGGTTCCCTTTGATGTTTTTCATTGGTTTTTTTAAAAGTTCTTGGCCATTTTCTCTTCAAATGTATTGCTTCTGCCCAGGCTCTCTATCCTCTCTTTTGTTGACTCCAGTTATAAGCATTTAGACCTCTTCTCCATATCTCATGTTTCTGTTAGGCTCTTTTCCCCCAACTTTTGTTTCTCTGTGCTTCATTCTGGATTTTTTTTCTTTAAGACCTATCTTCCAGTTTCATCTATGTAAATCTTCTCTGAAAGCTTTTCATTGAGTTCTAAATTTGAGTTACAATATTTTCGGGTTTAGCATTTTAATTTAGTTCATTTAAAAACTTCCAGTTTTTTACCAAAATGTTCAAGCTTGTCTTGAAAACATTAATAGAATAGATGTCTGCTAAATTTCTTTATCTGAATCATCTGGGTTGTTTCTATTGTCTGTTTTTCTTTCGGGTTTCGGTCACGTCATATATATGTATGTCTTCTTTTAAATAGGAGCCAGATGTTGTGTATATAAAATTTACAGAGATAATTTAAGGCTCTAAGAAAGGATTTATTTCTGCTTCAAGCAGGCAGCTAGCTTAGGGTACTAGCAATTTCTGATCACGTTGATCCAGGTAAGGATTGAGATGTTTTTAAGCTGGTCTTTAGTTGCTATATTGGCTGATCTGTTTTTAATGCCCTTACTTGTGAAGTGTAGTCCTTCCAAACCACATCCAAAACCCTCATGTGTTTCCCAGGGCCACTCTTCCTTGGCATTCCCTGAAGTTTCAGAGTCAGCCCTACAAAGGAAAGGCAGCTCCAAATACCAGGCTCACGTTACTGGGCTTTCTTCTTCTCCTGATTCTTAGTCCTACAATCCCATGTTTTTGTAACTCTCCGATGCCTTCAAATAGATTGTTAAATGTTTTCCAGCTTGCCTAGTTCCTAATGGGAACAATGCTGGACATGGGACTCATTTGAGCTGGGGCTTTTGAAGAAGGTCATTGGAGAAACCATTTGGGACTGGCTGTGAGGTGGGATCACACCTGCCCCACCTCCAGGGACTGAGTTTCTGTTTGAGAGGGCTGCAAGGGAAAAGGAGTTGTTAGCGGCTGTCAGATTTTAGTCAGCACTAGAGTTAAAGGATATATGCTGAGAAGAGGCTGAGAAAGAGAGTTTGGAGTAGGGGAGGGTTAATATAAAAAGTGTTGTGATTTTTTTTTAGGATAGGTTGGATAAACTAGATGACATCTAAGTTTCCATGTAATTTGAAATTCTAGAATACTATTCAATGATCGAGGCCTCCATTTAGGTTAATTTAGAAGTTTAATTAGAACTTAAAATTTCTCCTATAGAGATAAGGAGGCTTATCATCATAAAGAAAACTTCCTGGTTTTAATTTCAGCACAATAGCTCCCAGTTGTAAAATACTGAACAGTTTCTTTCCTAATGCACAACGGGATTCTAAAAATCTTAAGTTCAAAGGGAACTAGTTGCAATATTATCGGCTAGGAATTTACAATTCTGTAGATCATTGTATAATACACATTTATGGAAACTGCCTCATTTCCTTACATCTTATACTGTATGATTTCATTATTTCTTATATATATGTATATATATAAGCTACAGGTTCTAGATTTTTCCCTACTCATGGTGTAAGTACGTGCAGTCATCTAACCTCTTCTGGGTCCTCATATTTATTCTCTTCTGTTTTTTCTCTCCCTAACTCTTTTTTGCCACTTCTCTGTCCATGCCATACTTTTCACTGTACTCTCTAGAATTCCTCTTCCATGGGAGGAAAAGCTTCCAACATTCTCAGCCTTTCCACTGAATATTCCTTTCAGCTATTGTCCTCCACTGAATCGTGGCTCTCTTAGGAGGATCCTGCTTCTCCTGCAGCCTTCTCTCCTGCATATCTCAAACTGCTCGTTTAGGCTCACAACTCCTTTATCTTTGTGTCCTATTTTTATCTCTTTTTAGGCCAGGGCTAACTCACTGTGGACTCTATTTGTTACTCTCAGGTACTACCTCCTAAGACTCTCCCCATTCACATACTCATATATTCCTATTCTAGCAGCTACCCCAACTTCACGAGTCGTTCAATCCATTTACCCCTCTACTTTTTACTGTTACTACCTCTATACCTCACTGTTCTCACCTCTCTCCATACCCCGTGGTTGCATGGTTCCATGGCCCAGGTCAATAGTCCTTCTCTTTTAAACACTTTACTATCTTGTATCTCTCTCATGGTGTACCTATATCCAAGCAATTGAACATCTCTGGAAAGAAATCACACAATCACGTTGTCAAGGCTCACTTCAAATTGATGACCACAAATCTCAAAAGGACATGCAGAACTGCCAAGCTGCCCTTTGCCACTCTTCTAGTAAATCCACTTTCCCACTCCTCAAGGGCACTGTTTTACTGTTTCCTGTCATGGCTCCAGCTCCTCCTTCCCTCTCATACCTCACAATCAGACTAGATACAATTAGGAGAGTCACCTCATTTTCTCAGCACCAACGCTCAAGCCTTCAGACATCTATACCCACACACTCTGCCTTAACTCTTGTTACCGTGGGGAAAGGGTACCTGCCCCCTTCCCAACACTAACCACTGCCTTGTGCCATGGATCCTGAACCCTCTTCCTTCTCAAAGATGATTCCTACAGTGACGCCCTTTTTCTTCTGTCTCATCGTGTCTCCCTGCCACAGGATCCTTCCCATTGCTATACGAGCATCTTTATTTTCACCTATCTTGAGAAACTTTCCCGTCAAAGGTTATGAAGAGTCAAATCACAGCTAAGTACAAACAAACCTCTTAAATATTTGGAAAGATATTCAAGCTGACTCATAAATAAAAACTACACTGATATGACATTTTTGACCTACCACATTAGCAAAGATAGAAAAGTTTGAAAACATCTTATTGAGAAGGGTATGGGGGAAGCAGTATTTTCATTGGGAGCAAAGACAACCTCAGTGGAGGTCAATTTGATATTATATAGAAAAATAACCAAATGCGTATGCCCTTTGACCTAGCGGTCTTACTTCTCGAGTTCATCCTGTATTAGACCTATAAGTGTTACAGAGTCTCTCCATGGCTTTGTAGACATTCTGTATCTACCTTCTCTTTCTAAGTGGTTCTATACAGTTCCATGTCTTTAAGTACATTTTATATGCCAGTGACTCTGAAGTTAAACCTTCATCTCAGAGACCCCTGAGCACTTCAGATTAGTTTATCTAAACAGTCTATGTGATAGTGTGACACTACCTCAAACGTAAGGTGGTTCACAAAGGATTGACTTTCCTTTTCCCTAAATCCACTCCCTCTCTCACCAAGCCTTTTCATTTCAATGAATGATTCCACTATCCTCCCAGTTTCTCAGGCCAAAAAAACTAACAACATCTTGTATTTCACTTAGTTCTGAACTTTTTGCCTCTATTTATTTCTTGACTCTATTCCATCTTTAACTCATCTTAACTCAAAGATACTGATTTCGCTTCTCACACTCCAATTGCTGTCTTAAACTTTGCCTTTGGACTTGAAACAAGTTATTATTTTCCAAGTTGATAGTTTAGGTTCCTCCTGACCATGGTCCCGGATTGTCATCTCTCCCCGCCTTCGCTGCTTCCAACTACCTCTCCCCTGTCCTGCCTGGTGACGACCACTTTGCTTCATCTTTTTAGGCAAATCTCGGAGCGAATGCTCATAGGACTCATAAGTGACGGATACGGAAAACTTAGAATGTCCATGTGTTAATTTATAATTATGAATTGTAACTGCCAAGTGAATGGGAAAGATTATGTCAACTGTTCAGCATTGAGGAAGATTATTGGGAGCCACCTTATGAGAATATTATCTGAGAATATAACCTGGAAGCACAACAAGAAGCACAAGAAGCACAACAAGGAAAATTAGATGATTTTAAAGGTAACATCTAGCCTGGTGTGGCCAACTCTACCATGCATATTCCTGCCAACTAGTCTAGGTACTTTATCATCTGGTCTATTAGAATGTAGAGTTCAGGAGACCTTTTGTGCTCACCATGGAATTCAGTGCTTAGCACATGTGTGAACACTCCCAGAATTCTCTATCCTGTATTGTGCTACATGAGCACTGCCAACGTCAGCTCTTTGACTCCCATTTTTCCCTGATCTCTACTAATTCTCTCTCTTCTATTGACACGTTCTTTCTGAATTAGTCAACCAAAGTTGCACTCTCTCCATCTTGGGCCTTAGATATTGTCTTTTAAACTAACCTAATAAAATTGATCCCAAACACTTGGGGTTTATTTCACCAGTTTAATTATGAAGTTCTGCCGCATTGTCACTTCTGTGCACTGCCTAAATGACTCTTTGGTCCAACTGTGTGTCTAGAAGCTAGAAGAGAAAGACGTCTGCTCATACTCATGGACTTCCACATAGTAATCTTTGAACCCTACGTCAGAATCCACAGATATTTAAATATTAATGACTTAGGGTATTTCCAAAAATGTAACTGATCTTCAAGAATATAGACTTACCACGAAAAGAATGGGCACAAAATCTGAAGGCAATGTAAATAAAGTGGACTAGAACATAAAAATATGCGTGATAATGAGCTAAATGTATGATATATTATAAGCTTGATAGGAATAATTTAGTAGAAGCAGATGAAGACTACTAATTTACAGAAGATTTACAGTTGCATTGTTGTTGCAACAATTATAATTGGGTCCCAATTATAATTGCTATTATGATTAGACTAATGGGATAAGCTTATTTTTAATATGAGAAAAATACAATCAAGGCTTGTCCTTATCCTTCCTGTGTAAAAGAATCTGAGTAATAAAGTGTCACTATCTACATAAGTCAGGGCTCTTGCGCTTCCTGAGAAGAGGACTGTCGGCCTCTCAGAACGAGAGATCATTGTTCAGACCAGGCTGTGGCTTACTGAGGGCCTTCTGAGGAGGAGTGTATCTCTCAGGTACAGGAGCTCTCTCATGAAATGGCAGGCAACACTCATCCAGTTCCTTTGGGGAACCAAATGAAAATTGGCAGCGAGGGAACAGCAGACAGGATAATATTCTCCTGGGCCCAGGGGACAGGGACCATGTGTGTTTCATTCCCAGTACCTAACCAAGTACCTGGCACATAAGATGCTTGTTAAATATTTACTAAATAATATGAATGATTGGTAACACTGTGTATTTTACCACTTTTATTTATTTATTGTTGCATATAAAATGACCCCCAAATTTGGTGGCTTTACATTTATTATCTTCTATTTTCTGTGGGCCAGGAAAATAGATGTGGCTTTCTTGGGTCCTCTGCTGGGAAGGGTCTACTTTCTCACTCACTCACGTGATTGTGGGTAGGACTCAGTTCCTCTCAGGCTGTTGGACTGAGGCCTCTCCATAGAGCATCTCACAATATGACAGCTTGCTCCATCTGAGCAAGGAAGTGAGAAGGCAAAAGAGTGCCGGCAAGACAGAGAGTGCTAGTACTATAGAAGTCACAGCCTTTTGTAGCCTAATCATGGAAGTGACATCCCGTCACTTTGGTCATAGTCCATTCATTAGAAGCAAGTCACTAGGTCCAGCCCACATAAAGGGAGAGGGGATTACACAAAGAATGAATACCAAGAGATAAGGATTATTGAGCCATTTCAGAAAGCTGCCTACCAGATCTTAAGTTTTCTTTAGTAATAATATTCTCATAAAAAGAATATTAAGTTTTATATATCTTTTAAAAAGACATTTGCATTAAACATGCCATATTTGTTAAGAAACATCATTTCTTTCCTGAAATAAAAAACAAAGGTTAACACTGATAAATACAGCACCTGCATTAACCATATTTTAAAAATATTTCCAGATTGTTAAATTGCAATAAATACTGACCTTCTGAGAATTCAAAGGCCCAAATACAAGGGAGTGTATTGGAGCAGGCTTAATCAATGTTTAGTGATAATGGAATGTAAAATCGAAAAGCCAAGGATAGAAATCAAATTGCTTTTCTGCAGAAAGATCCTCAACAGTTGAAAAACTGCTCTATAAAACTAAAGAACAGCTTGATGATTTAGAAAATAGAAACTGTAGAAATATTCTGTAGATCCAAGATATGTCCCCACTGCTTATTAGCTTGTCTGTTTAAGAGCAAAGAGGAAGGGCAACAAAAAGATTAAAATTAGGGAATTTTGCTCTGGCCTTGAAGCACACTGGTTTAGGACTATTAACTCTAAGTATATCTTGGGTTAAAAATAAATCTTCTGCCCTTTTATTTTCAAGTAACTTTCTTTTTTCATCTCCAAACCAGAGCACAGACATGTGATTAATTTATATTCAGACTTATTTGATGAACTCTTTAATGAATAAATTTTGATGTTCAGATATGGAAAAATTATTCACTATATCCACAGTAATAGTATTGTTTTAAAACAACATAATCAAGTTAGTCATCTCAGCAACTTATATAACTTCAAGAATGCTAATTGGATGTGTACAGGATGGGAGATCAATGACAGACTGGCAACACTTCAGCAAAAGCCACTTGTAGATACTTAACCTATGACCAGGAAATGTCTTAGCCTAGCAATAGATTATTCTAATATGCCTAACCAATAGAGCTCATACTATGAGTCATTTAATTAGATTTATTTGAGTCTACAATTATAAGAATGAAGATGGTAGCCGCAACTATATTTGTCTTTTTATATGAAACCCATTTCATAGAAGCAAAATGCTTAACCCTCCTGTAAGAATGCTTACACCAATAGAAAACTTGGAAAGGTCATGAGCTTTGCAATTAGTCAGATATCAGTCAGTCTCTGCCTATTCCCTTGGTCGCTGTGTGACCTTGAGTAAGTTGCCTAACTTCCCTGGAAATTCAGTGTCTGCCCATATTAAATGGGAGAAATGATGATGGCGATGGTGATGATGATGATGATGATTGCAGCGAAACATGTATTAAGCACCTGTTATGTACCAGGAACTATGTTATGCTTTAGCTCATTTAGTCCTCACAATAACCCTATGAGGCGTAAATACAATTTTTATCCCATACTTGTCCTATTACACACACACACACACACACACACACACACACACACATATACAGAGGAAGTCTTTCAATCTGTCCATTACGTGGTGATTTCACCATTTCCAACTTTTCTCCTACCCCAGAACTGTAATCACAGATTTTGGCTGCATTCTTTCTTCTTCTAGTGAAAGAGGCAAGTTCCTTGAGGAAGCTTATATCCCCACAGATGATTAGGGGTCATTTTAGCTTTTTGTACTATGTGGTTCTTTTCTGCTACAGGTTCTAAATGCTTTTTTTCTCAATTTCTAATACTTTTCATTATGCTGACTCTTTTGGGATGAGTAACCTTAAATTCATGTGTCTTATTTTTCATCTTTGAGTTACGTGTGTGTGTGTGTGTGTGTGCAGAATGATCATTGCTATTATAACTTGCTTTTATTAAACAAGTTCAGTTGTTTTGGATGCAACAGCCAAGATGGAATGGTGGAGATAGACCCATCATCACTGGACGATATCAGTTTCTATCATCTCCTATTTACTACCCATATCAGAGGTTATTTTTACATGAATCCAGAGTCCATGCTTTTTCTAATATGTAGTTAACAATCTGAATGACACATTTTTTATAGTACCACAATAATTCCGTCTATTACATCACTTAATTTATGGGAGTGCTAACACCAAAATCGATAAACATTATTTCTGAAATGTCAAGAGTGTTAATGGTGTGATTAAAAAAGAAAAATATTCTAAAGTCTCTCTGCACAGAACCCTTTGATGTACTGTTGTCGAGGCGTACCTACCCAAAGCTGTGATATGGAAGGCTTAAATCATTAAGACTCCATCAACTTTAAAAATGTGTGTCCAGAGTTATTTTTAACCACACGAATCTTTTGTGCCATATTGTGGAATTCTGTTAGCAGAGAGAGAGAGAAACTACATGTCTCAGAGAAGATTGTCTCAGGATGTTTTGAGACATATCAACAGTTGCTAAGAAACCACCGCTAATGCTTCTGGGAAATTCTGTAATATTTCACTTAGAAATAGGGAGAACATTTTTTAGAGCAAAGCTTCTTAGACAAGGAAAGCATATGAAGGGTGATATTAAGGAACGGTTTCAAACTGGAAAAAGTATTTTAAAGTTTCCTAGAAAATTGAGTTTAAACGGGGTTTCTTAGTACCATATATAATTGCCTCTTACAGAATCCTGTAAGCTTTCATTTACATCTGATTTTAGAACAAGCAGCATTTTAAAATCTGGTCACATTTCAGTTTATTTTCCATGATTGATGCTTTAAATGGAGATTAGTACTTCTTTTCACACAGAATTAATTAGCATGCTAGGATAGTGGTTCCACTGACTCACTTCTCTTTTAGTGAAAAAGCTATATTAATAGTAAACATTTAATAGGCACTGACTATTTAGTAGGTTCTACAGAGACATAATCTTGGCATGTAATAGTTGTATACCCACACAGTCCTCTCTGATTAGCTGTGGCATTGTACACAGTGAAGACACCTTCACCAGCTACTTTCGCGGAGGCTTGTGTTGCCGTGGGAGTCGGGCTAGCAGCCTAACACCAACATTGGGCTTGTCACTTGCAACATCCGCACATCTGACAGCTGAAGTCCACCTGGCCACAGAGAGGAGGCTTGCCCCACGTGGGAACATCACTCTCAGACAAGCTGATTTACCTGTACCATCCAATCTACATGCTTTATTACTTCTGGGCTTATTATTAGAATCGGGAGAAAATCGCAGTTACTCATTTTTTCTCTTTCTCTTTCTCTCGTCCACAAGCATTAAATGAGCACCTATTATGAGCAAGGAGCTGGGGTTAGGACACAGTTAACACACAGTCCTTGACCTCAAAGGATTTATATTCTGGTGGGGAAATAGTTCTTCAGACAAGCAATTGCAAAACAGCAGGATAAGAGCCACCTTGAAAGTTGCATAAGGAGCTAGGGACAGAACAAGTGCAGTTTTTCTTCCTGGGAGAAAGAGCAGAGGCCTCACACGTGGAGTAACGCTCCAGCTGAATAGGAGTTTGTTGGTAATACCCATGGGGAAAGGGGGAGAGGGAGGTGTGTGCAGGGTTCCACGGCACGACCAGGGAACAGGCACCAAGCAGTCCTTCCATGCTGGTGCCCCGGAGTGGAGGAGAGCGGCAGAGATGGAGCAGGAGAGGCGAACACACGCCGTATCATGGATGGCTTGTTCTTTCAACATAAAAGCTGTGATTCTTCAACTTCTTTTGAAACAATAAAAACCTTTATTCGTTTTTTTTTTTTTTGGTTGGAAGACTACTGCAGTGGACCAATAAAATTGGGGATGGAGAAAAAGGAATAATATTACAGAGAAATGTTAGGAGGGAAAATATATGACTTGGTGAAGAGCTAGGGGTGGGTACAAGTTGAGGAAAAACATATTCCAACACTGTTCAACACACATAACTTCTTCCTCTTGGGATCTCCATTTGTCTATGGCCCCCTCTATACACCACACTGCCCTATCACTCCAGGCCTTTTCTTCGGTGTTTCTCTGTCAGGAACCCTTTTCCCACCTGGCCTAATGGTCCTCTCCAAGCTAACATGGCTATCCCTTGTGATGTCTGTGCATTTCTCTAGTTAGGAAACCAACTGAAAACTGTTCAAGGATATATCTCTCCTGCTTAAGTGCAACCTCTTCTATAGTAGGGGCTGTGTTTTGTTTTGCTTTATGTGACATGCATGAGCAGGATGTGCCCTTTGCATAAGTAAGGACTAATAAATGTTCATTGACGCGAACTGATCTGATAGTTTTTGAAACTACGAGTACTACGTATGTACATTTTTTTGCCTTCAGGTTGCAGATTAGGTGTCACGTGCAGTAATCATTTAGGAAATATCCAGATGTCATTCATCACAGGGACAGTGCAACCCTGGCAACATTTCTTGGTGTTTCCACTTGTCTTGTTGTCTGTGCACCCTGAGGCCTTCCCAACAGCCAGACAAGCCAAGTGCTAAGGCAGCATTGGGCCATTTGACAGAACTCAGCATCCACAGTATAGAGATGATTCAAGGAACTGATGCTGACAATGTAAGATGTAGCATGCAAAAATGCAGATACAAATAAATAAAAATAATGATAGCTGCATATAAATAAGAGTCAAATGAATGATTCACACTGTTATGTGCTAGAGGAATATAGAGGAGTTACAGAAGGCCAATAGTCCTGGAATACATAGTCAGCAGTCTCAGCATTAATTCCTAGTCTGAAGCCTTAACTCTGCACCCCAATCAGGATAGTCCCGAAATAAATACTTTCCTCGTGTTTTAGTGAATATGTTAAC
This sequence comes from Rhinolophus hipposideros, assembly GCF_964194185.1. Taxonomy (NCBI): domain Eukaryota; kingdom Metazoa; phylum Chordata; class Mammalia; order Chiroptera; family Rhinolophidae; genus Rhinolophus; species Rhinolophus hipposideros. The sequence continues at coordinate 47,624,632 of NC_138053.1, read as the reverse complement.
GGAGAAGCTTATATCAATCAGAGTTGCATTAAAGGTCATGCTTGAAGTAGGCCAAACTGTGATGAGGATTAGTGCCTTCCTTTCTTCCTATGTTAGAGAAGCAGACGCTCTCAGGAAAAATGTCTGTGATGGTTTGACTAGGACCCTCTCTCCAGTGTGATGGAAAGAGCAGCACCACTCTTGGTGATGGTGTGCTTGTTTCAGGTGTAACCATTTAGTCAGACAAACAGTGAGTCAGCATAAAGTCCATAATACAAACAATGGCACGGGGCACATTTCGTTGTGAAGGTAAAGGTTCCCTGGATACATGGAGGGAAACTCAGAAACAGTAATACTGGACGCCGACCCATAGGTCATCCCACTGAATACCGTATTATATGGAGTCATGATTAATATCTGACACCATTTTTCCTGTGACACGACAAGACAGGGTATAGTTGTGATACCTTAATTTACCAATTGAAGAATGAAGCTAAATAGAACTCTCATCACAAGGAAAAAAGCCACTTTTTTCTTTTTCTTTTTTTTTCATGTTTATATGAGATGATGGATGTTAACAAAATTTGTTGTAGTAGTTATTTCACAGCATAGGTTAAGTCAAATTATTATGCTATATACCTTAAACAGTGTTGTATGTCACTTATATCTCAATAAAACTGGCGGGGGGGGGGAGAATAGAATTAAATAAATGAGATGTAGTATAACGTAGTGGTTAAGAACAGCTAATTGAGTGCTAAACTGCTTGGATTCAAATGCTTGCTTTTCCAAACTCATTGTGAAACCTAGAGGAAGTTACTGAGCCTCTCTGTGCCTCAATTTCCTCATCTGCAAAATGGTGACAATAGTTGTACATACTTCATGGAGTTGCTACATGGATTAAACAAAATCATACATATAAAATATTTAGAATAGGTTCTAGCACATAACAATGCCACACAATAAATATTAGGGATCACTGTTATTAATGATCGTATCTCAAGTTGATAATAAAAACGTGGTCTTTATTATTCAGCAAATTCAAGATTAATATTACGAGGTGGCTAATATAAGATGTCAGCTCAAATAACATTATACTTTCATAGAGATAAATTCATATTTGTTTTGCCATCAAACAATCATCATTTTGTGGACCATCTGGTAGTGATTATAGCGTTATGGAAATGTGCCACTGGGGTAAACAGCAGCCCAGGTGGAGATGGCCCTAGGCTCTGGAAGGTGGAAGACGTTCTTCAGGATTTCGAAGGTACATCGACTGTGCAGTTGCATAGGCATGAGTGGAACTGTACATGCCAGGATAACAATCAGGACGTATTGTTCTTCAGATTTCAAAGAAAACAAGTTTAATGCTTAAGAAATGTAGTCACACCATCTCTGATAAAGAATAGCATTGTGATTTGTATGCCATATACTTGGTTTTAACAAGGCATTTGATTCAGTTCAGCACATTGGTGGGTTAGAAAATCCTGCAAAGACAGGCTGTGTAGGGAAGTTTATAAGCAACATTTGTTTGCTCTGCAAGGAAATGATGGTGAGAGTTATAGATGCAGACAGAGATAGCAAATACATTTACCGTGACTAATAGCACCAAAGAAGGCGGCATTCAGTATACCATTCTCATCTGCTATGTGGTTGTTTGTTTGTTTGTTTGTTTGTTTGTTTTAAGATGCCCTTTGTTGTCGTCAAAGATAGCAACTCAGGTACTAAACATGAAGGTTAGGTCAGATAAGAATGCATCTGATCTCTACCCTACTTAGAAGGCAAAAACAAAGCATTATTTAGGATATAAACAACCTTCTTACACATTGTCCGCATGCCGATGGCTGCACACAGGTGGCTCACAGTCAGAATGATGAATAACAGTGGTTGGTGGATTTGCTAAGCTGTGTATCACTTCGGTCATATTATCAATCCCCAAGCAGAGAAAAGTTCTTTGAAATTTCTCTGGATCACCCTTGAAAGGTAGAGATCAATTCCATCATCTCAGTGGCATCATCTCTTGAAATCAATCAGTAATAACCAACAAACAGAGATTTAGTGGTGGTGTGTGTAACAGGCACTGTGATGGACAGCATTGCTCTGGAAACAAATCCATAGCAGGGTCTTCTTTTCCACAGATTACATAGCAGAATTAATCAATAATAATAAGTTACATAATGAGACAACTGTAAAGAAGTGCTACAGGCAATATATGAAACAGTACCAGACCACTGATAGAGATTATAAGAAGAGAGTTTATTTATTGTGACCTGAAATGGTTCTGGAAAGACTTTTTGGAGAGAGAGAGAGAGAGAGAGAGAGAGAGAGAGAGAGAGAGAGAGAGAGAGAGACACTTGAGATTATCTTTGAATACTTGGTACGTAAGTGGGGAGAGATACGTAGAATTATTCCAGGTAGGCGACTAGTACAGAGATGGGGAAACACAAGGTGTCCTGGCAGTAGAGAGCAAATCCGATTAACAAGAGTAGAAAATACATGACGAGCCAGGTTTCTAAAGCTAGGAATTGCATACCTTTAAGGATATGTAGTGGTAGGTCAGGGCGTGACAAGACACAGGATAATTACAAGTCCATAGAAGAAGAGCAACCGAAGAACCTTTGTTATCGTCTTTGCTGCTGTGAATTTAGGGCTTGGAATAGTCCCTGGAATGTGATGTGTGCTCAGAGAAGCCTTCCCTCTTGTCAGTGATTAGGGGTAACTCTGATAGATGATAAGGCTAGAAAAATAGTCTGATGGCAGCTTGCAGAGAAACTGAATGGAGGATTGCACAGTTCAAACTTTAATATATGAGAGAGAGAGAGAGAGAGAGAGAGAGAGAGAGAGAGAGAGAGAGAGAGAGAGAGAGAGAGAAACCTAGGGCTACAAATAGCCAGTCTTCAGCATATATATGAACCCCTTGAATACAAATAGCCAGTCTTCAGCATATATATGAACCCCTTGAATCATAGGCATAACACCTGTGTGCACTATGCATTATTCTAAGGTCCATAACTCTTGTTAGATATTGAAAGGGATCCATGCCCCCACCCCCAGTTGAGCTTTGCTTAATAAGCAGTAGGTAAGAAGGAATCTTATCTTATATCAAGAGAGTGATATAAAATTGATAATTGGTATGATGAATCAGGTATCTGTTCAGGGAAAGGGAGTGGAGAGACTGCAGCAAAGGAAACCAGGTAGGGGGCTGTACAGGCTGAAAGGGAAAAGATGGCTGTGATGGCCCCATGTGTGGGACCGATTGTCTTCAAGGAGACTGAGGAAAGGGGAGGTATTTAAAGGAAAGCTATGCTTTGAGGGATACTGACAAAATGTTCATGGAGAAGATGGGGAAATGAGAGGCAGTGAAGATAGAATCAATTTCCAAAGAAATCAACCAATCAACATTTATTTATTCAAGTCTCTTGAGTCTTCACCACTTTGTTGTAAGGCTTTCATTTAAGGGCTCTCTCTGTTCCTGTCACAATGAAAACTGAGACCTTCCTTGCAAGGCATGAAAGAAGGACTGGGGTGCCCCCCCCACCTATTAAAAATAAGAATATCAGTGAATCATAAGCTGCAAACTCCCATGAATGCAAAAATTTAAATAGTTTCTTTCAAAATTATCTGAATTCAAATTTCTGGTTAAATTCGTGGAAGTTGAAATATTTTCAAATATTTGGGTGCCTCTGTTTTTGCAGGTGTTGAGTTGACCAGTTAGATAATTAAGACCTTTCACTTTCTCAATGTCACATATTCCCAAGTCAAGATTTCAATTTTGTAGATGTTTCAGAAATAAGAGTCCCTCACTGTCTCAGTGCAAATTAGTTTGGGTTGGTCATATTTAATGAGAGAATATTAGAATCCTGAAAAATAACATATTTCATAAGTAAAAACAAAGAAACAAACAAAAACCTTGTGCCTTCACCACAGATGATAAAAACATTTGGGGACCATCACATTAGGGGAATGTTCCCATTTGCCCTTGATCACCCGAGTCAGTAGGGAAAATGAACCTTCTGGGCCCTAAGTTAAACCCACCCAACTGTTTGCAGTTCATCATATCTGGAAGGCAGAGGTCAAGAGGGAGCTGTGGAAAGGATACACTGTCTTCAAAGGTGAAATATAATAGTTTCTTCCCTTCTTTTTTTTTTTTTTTTACCTTTGCTTTCCAAGCAGATTCCAAGCCATTCCAGCTGCCATAAGTGTTCTCAAAACTAAAATTACCTAGGCCCCATTGCCGGACGGTGAATATGGCTGTATCGGAGCCAGCCAGTTAGGGCCTCTGGTGCCATAGCCTGTGCTGAAGTCCTTTTCAGACAGCCTGGTTCCTTCCTTGCCCGAGTTCACGCAGCAGGTATATATTTTGGAGCCTCTCCGTGCCTGCTGGGTGATTGGATGGCTCTCTGGCGGTCTCTGGTGGTGAACATTATATATGCTTCTAGAGGGAACTGCCCAGTACTTGACTCCTTTAGAGCAAATGCAAATGCAAAAAAAAAAAAAAAAAGGAAAGAATACACTAAAATTCTCTGGTGTGAGCCTAAGTCCAATACTAACTTCTAGCTATAACTCAGAAAGATCACTATGTTGTTTATATATGATACGGAGTAGCATCTTAGAGTAAATTATCCTTATAGCATTTAAACATTCTCTCTCTCTCTTTCTCTCTCTCTCTCTCTCTCTCTCTCTCTCTCTCTCTCTCTCTCTCTCTCTCTCTCCCTACTTCTCCCTCTTTCTCCCTCTCTCTCCCTCTCTCTCTCTTATCCTCTCTTCCTCTCATCCTCTCTCTCCCTCTCTCTCTCTCTCCTTCCCTCTCCCTCCTTCTCCCTTTTCCTGCCTCTCTCTCTTCCTCCCTCCCCCTCTCTCCCTCTCCTTCCCTCTCCTTCTCTCTCCACACACATTAAAAAACACACCAAAAACGCACATTATTCAAATGGTTTTTCTAACAAGCAATTTCCCAAGATATGTCTGTGGCTGTATATAACTGTATTAAGTTTTTGACTTCCAGCTCTCTATATATCTGAAGATTAAGCCTCTTAATTATCACAGTTGCAAATGTCCGTTTTAGCCACTTGCTATCTTGTTGTACCAGTAAGTGAAATGGACATGCTAAGTTGTTATATTAAAGAGAACTGGTATGTATGCCTCAACACATACATTTTCACACCACGTGCTACTAGGTACATGAGAGTTCTTTTCACGTCTTTTCTTTTTAATTCTTGGTAGAGCGTGTATAATCAGTAGCATAAACATCCATTAGTCAGTTCAGCCTTCCCTGAAGTATTAGTATTCTAAACAATCCTATTACCAAAGCATTATTTTGATATTTTATTAAAAGTCCTACAACCCTAGCATTGCTATCCACAAACACAGTTTTATGCAATTAGGATTATAATGGAAACTTTATTACAGTGATATATAACTTGTATCATCCTAATAAAAGTTCTTGTATGTAGCAATGCTTTAATAATGTTGTTTCTGTAACAGTGATTCCTTAGTAATGGAGCTTCTCTCATGGCAACTTCATTATTAGGAAATGATTTCAGTAATAGAAATGCAAATAAAGATTTTGCAAGGAGCATTTTATGCATGGCTCTATTACTGACCTGCAAGCTTTTCATGCATTACATCTCATCATTATAAACCTACCATGTAGATTATAGTGATGCTTATTACTATCCTGTTACAGTTTAGCATTCGTGTCCTTCCAAATTATTGAAATTAACTGCCATTTTAAAGTAAAATTCAAGGGTTAAAATAATTTGAATTTTAATTAAATTTTGTTTCTAAAGCATTAAAAATGGCTCACAAACCTTCTCTAACATTTACTGAGACTGCGTGGACCGACAGTTTTCAAACTGGAGCGTATACCTCCTTGGATGTATGTGAAGACTTCCCGAAGGACATGTGGGTATGGAATGAATTCCCAGACCTTCTACCACCACATGCACCCTCCCATAAATCCATCTGCTGGAAAAGGCACTTGGGGTCGAGATTTTTCCTTTCCCACATCCCCTTGTTGCCTCTCTCCCACTGTACAAAACAAAGGCCTACCTCACTCCCATCCCATCCCTTACCATGGTGCTCAGCCAGGACACCAAACAAAGGAACAATTTGACACCACTTTATTGACCCTCTCTCATCCCAATCCATATGTTTAAGAGTCAGGATGTACAGGGTAATGGTTAAGGACCTAAGCTCTGGAGCCAGTGAGTCTGTATGTGGATTCAGGTTCTGCGACCTTGAGGAGCCATTTAAGCCTTTTCAACCTCAGTTTCTGCATCTAAAAAATGGGGATAATAAGAGAAGGGTATTGTGAGGATTAGGTGGGTTCATACACATATGAATAAAGTATGACCTGTAGGTTATACTAAATGATGCTATTAACTCATGATTTCCAAAACTATTTCACTTTATATGTTTATTTGTTTATTAAATTTTATATTTATTTTGTTTTGATTAACTGAGTACTACTAATAATTATAATGACAACTCAGACATCTTAGTTAACAGAGCAAAACGGTCACAGGAAATTTTGGAAAATAAACTCCTTTCTCTCTCTCTATGTATATATATTTGTTTACAAGAATATGATCAATAAAAAGCTTTTAAGCATAAAATATACATTAGGATAAAGTTCTTTGAGAGAAGCAGATGAGATGAATTCAAGGAGAAAAATATAAAATATCCACTTGTTCATATTTTTAAAAATGAATGATGGTGGGTATTATAGCACTGTGGCATTTATTTTCGATTGAGTGCATTTAAGAGAATGACATAATAGCATTATTTTAAATTGTAGGTATATGTAAAATAGTATGTATATTTAAAATTGTCAACATTTACAATTCAGAGGAAAATTACATCCTTTACAACTATTTAATGAAAAATTTTAGCAGTCAGCTTATGTGCCTAGGGGTATGTAGATATATAGTTTGTAAATGTAGGTGTATGCAAGCAAAAATGTTCAAAGACATTGGAATAAAACACTCATTTATAGGAGTAAAGATGTAAGTGAAAGTAGAGGTATAAAATTACCTTTATAATTTGTTTTCTGAGTACTAGGTATTAAGAATATAGGTATTAAGAATACTGTGATTCTTATCAACTTATAAAACTATGTAAAATTCTAGAACTCTGAGGCTCCTTTGGCAGAAAGGCATTTTGACTCTGTGTGGACTAACCTGACTGAATGTCTTCAGTCTTTCACAGAGAAGGTTGGCGTGGAGACAACAGGATATTCCCAGGTTGATTAGTAATGCTTTGGAGAGAGCTCTTGGCTTTGAATGGGAAGCTGGGTTTGTCCTTTGATCTGTTTGTGGAAGGGACCCTTTCGGAATGATTCTTGTCCTGAGGCAGAAATGGAGAGGCCCTATGGCTGGGCGAATGCTCTGAGAGTGTCCTTCCTGCTGGAAAAGACAGCTGTTACTACTGCTAGAGGAGCACCCACTAGGACAAGAAAGAATGAATGGGCCTCTTATGAGGGACATCCTAGAAGTGGACTATTTTCTACCTAGAAAAATAAGAAGTGTGGAAGAAAATGTATATGCCCTCAGGTGTGTTTAATTCCCATTATACTTATGTCAGTTTGACATGCACAATTTTAGTTTTCATTCTTAATTCGTGCCATACCTCAAGATGAAAGTTTGGATGCTGTTTTTATACTGGGCAGGTTTCATGTCAGCATATCCATAGTTGTAACCATAATGAATATACAATTTTATGTGCTGGTTTTTACACTTAACATTACTTTCTAGACCCTTGCCAAGGAAAGTAGAGCATTTTAGAGGAGTGATATGGTAATACTGTAGCCATATTTATACCAACTGGCACAGCATCTGAGAAGAACTAAAACTGAGAAGTTTTAGTTAGTGTGACTTGTTGTAGCCTATTTTCATGGACCTTTGAGACCTAGGCACCAGCTTGTTGGAGATTTGGTGTGGACAATGCAGGCCTGCTCTGAGCGCTTGGAGCCTTGGCACACCATTTCCTAAAAGTTGCTGATCCTGCTCCAGCCAGTCTGGAAAAGTATCATCCAGGAACATAATGTGTTTACAAGCATTTTAGAGAATCGCCCAACCCCACCCTGAGCCTAACCCTTCTCCGTATGTTCTTCTGCATCGAGTCAGTAATTCCCAAGGGTTGCATCTTATGGCCAAGTCAGAAGTGGCATAAAGCCTATGCCGGTTGTCTACAGTCTTTATAGAATCTGTATGATGTTTTTGTGAAATATCTCAAAGGAGGGTCTTATTCTAATATTAAGACCTTGCTACTTTAAACAGTGAGGTACTAGACAAGCAGTTTTTATTGATGGCAATATAAATTAGTTCAGTCATTTTGGAGGGGAATATGGTAATATAGATTAACAACCATATAAATATCCCTATTGTGTTTACTCATTCCTGAAATTTTATTATAAGGAAATCATTTATAATCCATAATATATATATACATAGATGTGTATACACACACATGTTACACTGTTACACAGTTTACAGTAGTTAAAATAAAACTGGAAAATGATCTAAATCTTTAATAGCTAAAGAGAAAGTTATAAGGATTATGCAAAATATAAGAAAGTATATGCAAAATAATGTTAAGCGGTAAGAGGAAAAATTGAATTGCAAAATTATATAGTCACTGTGCACATAACTATGAAGGATAGAAAGGTAGGTAGATATCAATAAAATTGGGAAGAAATCAATCTTTAAGAGGAAGGACAAAAGAGCTCAAGGATGACCTAGTCTGAAGTAATCATGAAATTTATTGACTTTGCTGGTCTGAAGGGCCATGGTGAGAAAATAATGGTGAGCTCAGAGCTCAGCCTTCAACTCAGGGTTCATCTCCTGAGTTCATGTAGAAAGCCTGTGTATTTCCTGATACCAGTTTTCTTTTTTGGTCTTAAACTCTCTTTTTGGGGAGTCCTAAACTTTCTTGTCTAGAAAATACTGAACTAGATCCAAACTATAAAAATCGATTCTTAAAACTCCAACAGAAGTTACTACGGAAAAATTAAAAAATTGATTTGGTCAGGTAATGGGATTAAAGTGTAATTTTTTTATTCTGACATTAAGTTGCTTACATTTTTAATAAAATATCTTGAAACTAAACTGCCATTCTTGCCCAGATGTATCAGTTTATTCCTCTTTCTAATACTTGTTAGCAAAATACAAGGATACAAGTATTGTCTGAAAAAAATATTATGATTACATTTTTATATAGAAGAGTATAATTTCTTAATACTGCAGACTGTTAATAGCATTGTTTTTGTTACTTAGTTTCAAATTATTGGTAGTCTAAAAAAAGGGGGAGAAATGTCTCATAGTAGCTAAATTTTTATAGCTAAATTTTTACTTATTTTTCATTATTATACGAGTAATAATAGATTTTTGTAATGAGTTTATCACATCCTTAGGAATTTTCTTTATGGAATCTCTTTTGAGAGATCTAAAGAGAAAAACTAATTTTAACTTAAAGAAATTACTGGGAAATCTGATTCTTGGAATAAAAGGAATCTTTTTATTATTCTAAGTTGGGTACGAAGCAAAAAGGAAATATATAACTGTTAGCTCTAAACAAGGGTGCTTTTATTAGAAATTTACATTGATTATATATCTAAAGAGAAGCATTCTGGGATTTTTAAAAATCGTCTTGAAGATTCATCTGTATGTTTTTCTGTTGCTTTAAAATTCTATATGTCACCATTCTAAAAAGTAATTGTAGTAATAGACTGCTATTTTATTTTGTGTTGCTCACAAAACATCATCCTGTGTGATAATTGGCAGGCATTAACATCTGGTTATCAATAAATTAGGCTGTTTTGGGAGTTTGTTCTTGAAAATCCCTGAATTTCCTGAGTTCTGATTCACCACTCTGTACCCTAACATACCTTGCTCTAGTAGTGTCACTGTTTTAGTGACTATATCAGAAATAGACTTAGTAAGCCATAATTGTCACCTTTATGTAATATAGTAGAAGGGGGAAGTAATTTAATGCTTGGAAAGCAAAGCTCCAAATTGTTTTCCTTTAAGACAAAAATAGAGTAAATGTAATGCCTGCCAATTGTTTCAGGCTGAAGGGCTGCATTTAGTCTTAGCAGGCTTGGAAATGATGGGGAAAAAACTACATTCTGTTCTTGAATCTGGACATGAGTCTCGGCTTCATCGTTTCTGAGTGCTGTGACCTTGGATAAGCCACCCCTCTGAGCAAAAGAAATAGGGGGAGGCGGAATGCAGGACCTTCTGTCTGACCCTCCCAATACTCAGAGAAACCTAGAGTGTCTACTGACAGCACCACCCATCAGGTGTGTTTTTAAAAGGGATGTTTCCACAGGAACAGAACATTTTAATAAAAACATTGATATGGAACATAACAAGGCATTTAAACAGAGATGGCAAGTCCTTTTTTTCTTTATTTAAATGTTTCATTTTTCTCTCTGTGATGCTATATAAAATCTCATCAATATACAAAATTATTCTGAGCCTCAGATTTTCTCATTTTCTCTGGATGAGAGCTTTGATTAGCTTTTTACAAGTTCTTCATTAGTAATTGGCTTGCTTTCTTGGTTTTTATTTGGGGAGGGGACTGTTGTCTCTAATAAGTTTATGTTTTATCAAAGAATTATTTGAGGATGGTCTGAAATATGCTACTCTGTGTTGTGATACAGAATATTACAATTCAATATTCTTTATAAAATGCAACCAACAAGTGCTATTAAAGATTAAGTGTTCATTTCTTCTTTTTGATGCTGGTTGCTGGGGTGGATTGTTCAGTCTTATCATCATGCCTGACCTAGTTGTGCAACCGTTCCTGTTTAATTAATAGACATTTACATAAGCCCTGTTTTTCCCCCAGCAAGCTTTATAATGGTCTTGTTGGTTATCTCCTTTCACCCTGTGAAGTATCAGCAGTTCTATTTCCATTTTGCATATCAAAATACAGAGAGATTAAATTATGTACAGCAAATTGATAACTGAATAAGTTTGGGAACTCAGAGTTCTGGCATATTAATGGTGTTGCTTAAAGCAACAACCCATATAGACTCTATAAATATATTCAAGCTCTGCTCTCTAATCCAGGAGTTACAGTTCGGACTGTCAGCAGCCCAGGGAGGGAGCCCTTTGTAGATTTATGCGGGGGTGGGAGAATTCGTTTCTGGACTCCCTCTGGAGCCATGAAAGGAAAGTTTTGTTAGCAGAGGAGATGGTGTCTGAGAACTATTGCTGTGATGTCTGTAATTTTTAATAAAAATTCTAGGAAACCTGGTGGCTTCTGCATAGCATATGAATTTAAAACACTGTCCATTCTTTTTCTTTGAATCCACCTTCCCCCAAACCATTTGAATTTTATTTTTAATTAACTGGCCACAGAATGTCAACAGGTGCAGCCAGAGCAAAGCGTAGTTTCACTTGTCACCCCTGCCCTTCCCAGAAACAAGGAGAAACTTGCTGACCTTTCTGGGTACTTGGACAAGACTTTTATTTCTTTCCTATGTTTTTTATTTTTCTTTAATATTTTTTCACTGTCTTTCTACCCATATATCCTCACTCACTTATTAGGGATAGAAATCTGTACTGGGGAATTTCTTCTTTCCACCTTTTACCCTGTCTTTTTTTCAGAACTATAAGAGAGGATTACTTGTCCTTCAAACCTTGCTTTTTATCTTGGATAGGTTTTAATTACTTCCGGAGAATACTTTGGATTTTACAAAGATTGCCTCACTCATTTAACACCACTAACAACAAAACAAGCAAATATCAACATTTTTCTTCTCCAAAGTTACCAAACTTCTCAGTCTTACTTAAAAAATGGAAGTCTGTGTGTCTCTCACTTTAACTCCGTTCCCATTAAACTCAGAGTAGCCTCTTTTTATCTTAAATTCTACCACCACATTCTTCTCTTCCCCCGCCCCAAGTCCTGACCATTACTTAAGATCTGGACCAGATTAAACATCTTGTCTTCAGGAAATCTTTGCTGACCCCTCCGCCCACCAGTCAGAAGTAACCTCTCCTTTATCTGAATTCCCCAATTCCTGTATTTGTACCTTTTGAGTGATATATAATCTGTTGTATATTATAGTGATTTCTGTAATCCTTGAATTGCAGATGTCCTAATGAAGCATGGGGAGAAATGAGGAGAGGAGAGGGGAGGGGAGAGGAGGGGAGGGGAGAGGAGAGGAGAGGAGAGGAGAGATGTCCTATTTCATTTGACTCAGCTCATGAAAATGTACACCATGTGTACATTATGTTATTTCCAACTGCAGTGCATTCAATACATCATTACAGAACTGCACATTACAACAAGCATTAGATCTGTAGGGTGAAAATAGTGGTTGAGTTGCAAGCATCAGGATCTCCCTATGAGTATCATTCCAGGGAATGATTGGTCTTCCCATTCGTAGGGCTTCAGGCCTGGGTCACCTCTGTGTTGTGATTTTCCTTTAGTTTACTGGTGAGCTCCTCTCTGGCCTCAGGCACTTGCAGGCTTTCCTCAGGATGCCCTCCATCTTACAGTGGGACGCATCTCATTTCTGTGATCCCTACACAGTCTTCTCTCAAATGTGACGCCTCCCCATGCCTCCTCTCCAAAGGGTGGAAAAAAAAATCTCTCCCACAGAGGGCATCTCTCTTGCCAGCTTTGCTTGTTCCTGGTTACAAGTCCTATTACTCACCACCGCACCCCTAACCCCCATCAGGCCAAGTGAAATTGCTATTCTCCTAAGGATCTGCTTTTCCATTCTCTTTAGAAATCCTAACGGAAGGGGAGTAAATGGTGACAAACTTATATGACCTGTAGAACTCTTTCCCCTGGAGATGCAATCCAGAACTTTTAGTACTGAGGGTGCAACTGGACTGTAAACCTCAGGCGTTGAGATAATGGAATGTTGTTTTATGTCTTTCTAGTACCTAAAACTAGAATGTAAGCTCCATAAGAACAGATATTACTTCTGTCATGAGTACGCTTATGTGCCTAGTGCTTAGAACAGTGTCTGGCACATAGAACTTGCTCCATAATATTTGATGAATAAATGAATGGATGGATGGATGGATAGATGGATGGATGGATGGATGGATGGATGGATGGATGGATGGATGGATGGATTTATGCATGAGTTAAAAGCACATGAAATAATAAAGGAGTGAGATAAGTAGGAAGACACTAATATAGTTATATATTTTAGTAGTATTTGACTCGCTTCTTAGTCTGGGTAACACACCTTAGTGGGGTACTGTGGTGTGGCAGAAGATAGGTTAACTCAGAGAATTAAAATTTACATCTTGGTGCATCGATTTTTTTCAATGATAATATAGAATATTATTTTTTTGTGTGAAAACAAATAGATTTTAAAATTGCATAGCTGACAAGTTTTTATATGGAGAATTATTTCTAACCATCCTTTCAAACCCTTTCTTTTGCTCTTAGATATAATTTGGAAAAAAATAATTGAGAAAACAGATATTGAAGTTCTTATGTTATCTGAGGACTCGTATATGAGGTGCTGTCCCTGGTTTTGTGACAAAGAGAAAGAATGTTTCTGTCCCTTTTATGTCCCCCCAGTGGCATAGGGGTCCACTGGTACTTTCCGCACAGATATTCCCCTTTACGGCACAGGCTGCATGTACCAAAAGCAATTTACTTGGGCACAGTAGGATGTCTTTGTCTATGTAGTAATTCCAAAAATATTTATTGAGTACCTACTAGATGAAAAGCACTGTCCTGGATGCTGAGAATTACATAGTAACCAGAATCCGCGTACTTCCTCTGTCCTCAGGGGACTACAGTATAGTAGAGGAAGACTCCTGTAAGCAGTCAGTTCCTTATAGAACAGTGTGGAATTAAGCAGTGGGGTTAAGCATGGGGTTCAATGAGAGCACAGAGGGAGGGCACCTGAGGGGAGGCAGGGCTGGGATAAAAGAAAGCTGAACTCTGTCGGAGAGAAATGGGCATGAGTAGGTGAGGAAGGGTGGGAGGTTATTCCGAACAGAGAGAATCGCATGTACAAAGGGCCGGAGGTAAGAAAAAGCCATGTGTTTGGGGAATAGCAAGTAGTTGAATGGTAAACTGTACATGAATATAGGTAAATATCTAGTATTCTAATTTTGAATGAGGTTTTTTAAACATAGAAGTGATAAAAGAAATAAAAAAGGAGGAAAAGTATAAATTTAATTATCTAATATCAGAGTCCACATCTAAATCATCATGAACAAATGTAAAGACAAAAACCTGGAAATAAAAATATTTTTCATATTTCAACAACTTTTATGAGAGCAGGGGTTATCTGTCTACGTATCACTATGTTACTGAACTTTGACCCGGTGCATGGCTCACAGTGACGATTGAATGAATGAAAAGGATCAGTGTTCTCAAAAGGTCCTGAAGAGCTAATATAAATTAAGAAGAAAACCCCTATGAACTCAATAGACAAATAGTCAAGCACACATAAACCAACATTTCACCTTGGAGCCATTCCTGGCTCTTTCCTTTTCCTCACACAGTATATCAAATCCCTTAGCAAATCTTGTTGGCTCTACTTTCAAAATAAATTTCAAAAGTGACCATTCCCCCCATCCATACTGCTGTCACCTAGTACTAGCCACCATCATGTCATGTCTGGGCTACTACCATGCCTCCTAGCTGTTCTTCCTGCTCCCCCTCTTGCTCTTCTTCCTATATCATACTTTCTTCTACAGTATCAAAAGTAATACTTTAAAATGTAAATCAGAATATGCCACTTGTTTGTTCAGAATCCTCCAAAGTCTCCCCATCACACTCAGAATCAAATTCCAAATCTTTTCCGTGCCTTACAAGACTAAGTGATCTTGCCTCTTCTGTAGTTACTTCTCCAGTCTAACTCCCGACACTGTTCCCCTTCATTTCACCTGACCTTCCTGGTCTTGTTGCTGTTCTTTGACCACTCCAAGCACACTCCCTCACTAGGGTCTTAGGAACTTTTTATTTGTCATTCCCAAGGCAAAAAGTTTTATTTTGCAAAGAATTACATGGCTTATTCTTCCCTTGGTCAGCTCTGTGCTCAAATGTAACCTCTGCACAGAGGCGTTACCTTACCAACTTACCTAAAATAGCACTCCCCATCATTCTATATATATTTAAATTTTCTCTCTCTTCCCCTATGACCCTCTTAGCCTTCCTCTGTATAGAACATATAAAAAGAGAAAGAAAAATATCTCAAATTAATTCCTAAACACAAGCCTATCCTCATGTGAGTATGGAGTTGGAGTCCTCTTCTCCCCTCTCACCCCCTAGGCACTAGACAGAAGCATATATAAACTTCTATGAAGGGATGCATTTTTAATACTAGGCCTTAAAGAATTATCATATTTATAGCCCTACTATTACATCATAATTAAAAAGTACAGAATTAATAACAGGCCATTAAAAGTGAGCAGAAACAATAAACTAGTGTCAGACCCTCAAATTCATATATTGAAATTTTTCAGTGCAAAAATATAAAATATGTTGAATATACTTTTAAAAATGGAAGAGAATACTGAAAATATGATATAGGAAGAAGAGGCTATAAAAATAATCAGGCAAATTTAAGAAATAATCAAATAGAACTTTTAGAAAGGAAAGTATACAATTAGAAGGCCTAGACTAAAAAGCAGATAAATATAGTTAAAGAGAGCATTGATATATTAAAAGAAGAATTTGAAGAAATTACACACATTGTAGCAAAAATTGAGAAAATGATGGTCAATATAACAGGTTAAGAGATATAAGGGAGAGAGAACAAACATGTCTAATAGAAGTTCCAGGAGAAGAAACTAGAGAGAATAAAGAAGAGCCGATATTTAAAGAGTGGATACTGAGAATTTTTCAGGGTTGTTGAAAGGACACTGACATTTAGATTCTGGAAACTCAATGAACCCAAACAGGATAAATGAAAAGAAATCCAAATCTAGATGCATTATAGTAAAACACCAAAGAGAAAGAGAAGATCTCAAAAGAAATGACAGATTGATAGTTGACTTCCATACAGGAAAAAAAAAAAGAAAGACAAAAGAAAATGGGATAATACTGGGGGTGCCAAAAAAATGTATACAAGTGTACACTTTGGTCATCGTTGCTCAAGCAGTAGTTTGCCATAACCAGACTTTCTGGACACTTATGGTAACCACTTTGAGCACCTCTTGTAATTGCAGAAGTCAAAGGTGACTTGTAGTCATCTTTTGTTATTGGTATATATTGAGTATTACTATTTTAATACAGTTTTCCTTTCTTAAAATGTATATACATCTTGTTGCCACCCTCTGTATAATCAAAGTGCTGAGAGAACATAATTGTAACCTGGAATTTTTTTACCTACAAAAACTTCTTTTTAAAAAATGAGGGCAAGATAAAGCATTCACAATATGGGATTGTTTACTACCTACAGATCTTCATTAAGGGGCATCTGAAGGACATATTTCAACAATAAAAAGAATGATCCCAGGATAAATATGTGAGATATAAGAAAAAATGGTAAGCAAACATAGTAAAGTGTGAGTAAATCTCAACAAACACTGAGTCACAAAAAACTAATGATATCTAATTTATGAGATTAAAAAACAAAAGATGCAATTGAAATACTGGACAACAATAATACAGAAATCAGGAAGAGGTCATCAAAGTTAAATATCTGAAGGTACTTGAATTATTTAGGAAAAAGGTAAAAATATTGAGTAAATGATTTTATTAAGTAAAATATTTACTTAAAAAATGTGGGATAACTACTAAAAGTTTAGAAATACAGCATGTACTTTTCAAACTAATTAAGAGGAAAAAAAGTTTTGAGCCTACATTCAGTCAATCCAAAAGAAAGCAACAGAGGAGAAAAAAAGTAAACCAAAAGAAGAAACATTAAAAATAGAATGAGTAAAAAGTCTAAAATAAGATAGAAGAAATGGAGTAAAATTATATCAGGAATCATAAAACCTGTAAATGAAATTAGCATTCCATTTAAGAGACAGATTGTAAAGGTAGATTTCTTTAAAGGTCCATCTATGTTCTTTCTACAGAAGATACCTCAAACATAAGGACACTAAAAGATTGAAAGGCAAACAATTTTTTTAAATGCCTAATGTAAAAAGAAAGCTGGTGTGGTTATATTAATATCAGATAAAAAGTCCTTTTTTGACAGAAAGCATAATCAGAGATAAGTGTGATCACTTCTTATTAACACTTCATTCTCTAGGAAGATATACTTATATTCATTTAAATAACACAGCTTCAGGATACAGCAAAAATTGACAAACTACAAGCAGAAATGGATAAATTAATTATCATAATGGAGATCTGAACTTCTCAGAATTGGTAGGTCAAGCAGATACAGATAGAGAAGACATGGACAACACAAATGCCTTCCTTGATCTAGTGACACACGGGAAGCCCTGTAGCCCACAACTGTAGATTACATAATCTTTATGCATATTCTTTTAAGCACCTATGGAACAGTAACAAAAATTAAGAACAAGATAAATCCAAACAAAGTATATACAGAAAAATGACAAAAAATTGGTACAGAAATCAGTACAACAGAAGACAAAGATACTTAGAGAATTTCAACAAAAAGCACATATGGCTGGGAGTGACACATACGTAGTGGGCATTCGATAAATATCTATTCAGTGAATAAAAAGCAACAGACAGCTATAAATGTGTGTGTATCAAAAGGTCTGAAAGGAAATTCACCAAAAAGCGATCAAATCTGAGTTGGACAGTTTTAGGTTATTCTGCTTTTATTCTTTCTTCTTTTCTATATGCGCTGAGCTCTCTGTATGTATTGCTCTTATAATTTCATGAAAATACATTATTTTGAAGTAAAAGGTATATATTTGAAAAGATGGACTAGAGAGGATTAAAGCCAGGGAATATGCTTGACACCAACTCTGGTCGCAGGGTGAGGAGCTGCAGTATAGGAGTGTGGACTTTGGAGGTGCTTTGCCCCTCACTACATGGATGACTTTACGCATAATTTCTTTGAACCTGTTCTCCAAAGTGGCAATAAGAAAGCCTTCATCAAAGAATTATTTGGATAGGCGACCCCGTGCAAAGCACATACTACAGTGCCTCGTACTGTACATGCTCAATAGCCATTCTCCTTTCCCTGCTTACAGGGTAGCGGGGGCCAGGATGAGGGAGATACCCTTCTCCATTTCTAAGGAATGTGCCCAGAGAAAGGCAAATTTGATCAGTCTGGAATATGAACCTGGATGAAAGCTTGGAACCTGGATGTGAAATTCTATTTGTGCTCTCCTGGAGAGACAAGAATACTAAGAAATGAACCAAGTAACTCATCATATTTATTAGAAGTAAGAATAAAGGTGTAATATTATCATTTCCTTGCGTTAGTCATATCTAGTAGTTCTGAAACCAATTCACAGTATTCATGTCAGACTTATTTTATGAGACATTTAACCATTGCTAAATTAAATTTCATAAGAGAATGTGCCTATATAACTCCTCAGGAGTTACGGAGATAGAAATCTGACCCATCATTTCTATTTTCACAGAAAACCATTTAGCAGAACTTTGTTCCAGTAGAAGTGTTTATTGAGTTGTAAGCCTAACACAGTTCATTGGCTGCGTGTATTTCCACACTGACATTTTTCTCAGCGCAGATTTGCATCAGTTCATTAGTACTGACAGCAGATGGTAGCACTTTCACACAAATTTACCTTCTGAATTGATCTAAGAAATGTCACTAAAAAAATTCTGACAGTTTTGATGTTCTTCCATTTCTGAAAATGGTATCTTAAACAAATAAAGTGTAGGCTTTTAGATATTTTTTGAATTCCAGCACATAATTCCTAAACCAACTAATAACAGCTTTCATCTCTGATTCCGGCTGTCTGAAGGAGAAAGGGGAAAATACAGATAATCTTTCTTGATTGCATAAGTCTTAACAAATCTCTGTTGCAGAAAAATGGCTTTTGGAAAATATTATCTAGATTGATTGTCTACACTGATCAAATGCTTCAAATTATTTAAATTTTTTTCTACTTTCCTTTGAATACAAATTGTTTGGCTTGCAGGATCAGCTGATTGAAAGTGGCTGAAAAAATAGTATTGGCTCACGCTGCAAAGTTAATTCTGTCACTGCTCCAGCACTACGATATCCATTGACAAGACTGACCACATTTTAAAATTACAGATCCTTTGTCTTTAGTAAAAGTTAAATCATTATCAAAACATAAGACAAGAAGACCTAATATTTACTAAGTGAATGAATGAGGGAACATGTAAATTCTAATCACACCAGGGAAACTTTTTATTTTTCTGTATTATATAACCATTATTATAATCTTAATAACTCAAGGCCTGCATTCAATAGTCTTATATACTTGGAAACAGGATTTATTTTGAGTATTTTAAAAATAATTTTTTCATGTGTATTTAAAAAGTAATTACTGATTTGGTTAATTTGCCACAACTAAGACAAACCGATACATTTGAGGTAGCATTGAATGTTGACTGCATACAATTTAACTATGTAATTAATTATTGGATGCCTATGACACATTGCTAGAAGAGTGGTCATGATTAACAACATACTTAAAGGATTTATTAAACAACAAAAAGGAGATTTGGGATTCCAATTGCGCTCAAAAACAACACCCTTACTAACATTTGAACAATAGAAAAAGTTAATATTGATTAATTTAACTGAAATATAGCAATTTTTGTTCAATATATTTCTGTTTCCTTTTCCTGTGTGCTATTATTGTCATGTATACTATATTTATATATGTCACAAACCCAACACTGCAGTATTACAATTTTTGCTTATATAATCTTATGTCTATTAAACTAAGTAAGAGAAGAAAAATACTTAACTCATCTTTTGTATTTACCATTTATGATGCATTTTATTCTTTTCTATGGATTAAGTTACCCTCTGGTATTAATGTCTGAAGGACTTACTTTAGTATATCTTACAAGTCAGGTATGTTAGCAAGGGATTCTTTCAGTCTGTTTCCCTGGGCATATATTTATATTACTTTCTATCACCATTATTTGCTGGTGATAGAATTCTTGGTTGACAGCTCTGGGTTTTTTTCCTCTGGAACTTTGGATATGTTCTTCTGCTGCCTTCTGAACTGATGAGAAGACAATCATTATTGTAATGTTATTCCTTTTTTATGTGATGAACTATCTCTTTCTTGCTGCTTTTAAGATTTTCTCCTTGTCTTTGGCTTTTAGCTACTTGATTATGGTGTGTCTAGATGTGGCTTTATTTTTGTTTCTACTTAGGGTTTGTTGAGCTGCTTGTATCTGTAGATTAATTTTTTTAAATCAAAGTTTAGAAATTTTCAAACAGTACTTTTTCAAATATTTTGCTTGCCCCTTCACTCTGTCCTCTCCTCCCAGACTCCTATTACATTTATGTTGTTGGTACACTTGGTTTTGTCCCATAGGTCTCTGAGGCTTTGTTCATTTTTCTTTATTTTTTTCTTTCATTCAAATTGAATAATTTCTACTAATAGATCTTCACGTCCACTAATTCTTTTTACTGCCATCTCATATATACTTAACCTATCTAGTGATTTTTTCCCCCCTGTGTTGTACTTTTCAACTCGAGAACTTCCATCTGGTTCTTTTCATAGTTTGTATTCCTTGATTGAGATTACCTGTTTGCAGAGTCATTATCATAATTTTCCCTTTTTAACTCTTTAAATAGTTTTCTTTAGTGCTTCAAACATATTTATAATAGCTGCTTTGAATTCTTTGTAAATCCAGAATCTGGACCCACACAGAGTAAGTTTTTATTAATTGGCCTTTTTTCCCTTTAGTATACATCACACTTTTTTGTTTCTTTCCATGTCTCAGATTTAAGCTAGACATACTAGATGACATATAGTTGCAATTATGGAGTCCAATATTTTTCCCTGACTGTTGTCTTTTTGTTGTTGCTATTGTATTTGTTTGTTTGTTTTAGTAACTTCCCTTGACTTTATCTGCAGAACTTGCCTCTCTGTAAATAGGGCCATTGATGTCTTTGCTTTTGTTTTTCATTCGTGGTTTCATGCTTTAGCCTGGCTTTGTTGGGGTCCCCCAGCTATGTAGAGTTCTCTGGTTAGCCAACGATGGGACAGACATTGTGCTTAAATACCTAAAGCTCATAAATCTTCCCTGCTCTGCCGATAGATGTGTGTGGGTGTTGGAAGCACATTCACAATTCAGTTAATGTTCAAACCGGCACTGTCAGGTCTTCCTGTGTCTCCCTGCACATGTATGTAGTTCCCAACAGCCAGTGACACCTGGAGAACTTACGCAGTCCTTCTACAACTGGCTTGTCTCCAGGACCTTCTCATTAAGTTTCTGATTGCTTTGCTGCTTCCTTCAACTGGAATTACAACATCTGGCTAGCAGAGCTACAGTTTTCCCTTTTCATTTAGTACTAATTTTGGTATTTTTATTGCCAACGCCACTGGGTGGTAGTTTTCACTGTCTGCTGGAAATCAAGTCAGCCCCACTGGCAGCACAGCCGCTGCTTCTCAAGGACAGCTCCCCTCTGGTAAAACTTACCCGATGATGGAATGGGTGGAGGTGGATGAGGGTATGGGGGTACTTCTAGGCCAGAAGGCCAGGTTCTAACTTGAAGTTACAGCAGCTTTTCATGAATTAAACACTTCTCAAATTTTTCATTTGCCTTTGGTTGATTTTTACAGCCCAGAAACTGTTGCTATTTGGCAGTTGCTTTTTTTCCCATTTTACAGTTGTTTTTCAAGAAGATTTGCTGACCTCTACTTTCTGCTAGAGCTGGAAGTCTACTCCTATTGTTATCTATGCGTAAAACTTTTCTTAAAAGATTATACAAATATGTCTTAGATTATACAAAATGATTCCTATTTTAAACTGATCAACATAACATAGCTTTGCCCTTTAAAATCAAAAGCATCTTCGAAAGTAATATAATTTTTATTTTAAAATCCGATTTAAACTTTTGATTTTAAAGACATTTATTTTAATATAGTCTATCTTATTACAGAGACATGAATTCTCAATATAGTAAAGGATAAAAAATGTTAAGGTTTTTTTTTTTTCAGGAAACCAAACCTGCATTGAAGAAACGTCCAAGCTGTTCTAAAAGCTCTTCTAAGGCATGAAAGTTTCTATTTTTTTTCTAAAGGTGTTTCACATGAACATTACCATGCATTTTATTTTATTAGAGCATAACCTTAAATATTAATATGACTGCTTTAAGACTAATGTAACTATTACTGAAGTGTTTTTGAAGTGCCTGAGTTTTTAATTTAAATTTATTTAAATTATTTTTCAATAATTTTTTCTCAAATACCAATGTATTGATAGTTCTAATTGCCATATATGTATACTTAGACTTTTTACTAAGACCTCCCTTGCCTTTGGTTATAATAAGTTGTCAAATGTTTTCCAACATTTAGACATTAGTCAATTTTTACTACATAACTTTATAGGAGCTTCCTGTTTTTAGATATTGAAATTGGGCTTTTTTATAGGGTACAATAGGCCTTATTCTGGATGTTGGGGTGCTATTATTCTTATCTATTTAGATTCAGTGGGTTGAATAATAATAGCCAACTAACTGCTTATTATGTGTCAGGCACTGTTTTCAACACTTTTCTGGCATTTTCTCATTGAAGGAACAATCACCATCAGTCTATGAGGTAGATGCTATCATTAGTTCTGTGTATCATATAAGGAAAAAGAGACATAAAGCAGTTAAGTAGTTTGCGCAAAAGTTCACAGCTACTAAGAAGTGGAGCAGGACTTCACTCTGAATAGTCTTAGCTGCAGAGTCCATGCCTGCTCTTGCTATATATGTGGTAAGACAATTAAGATCGCAAACTAATCCTAAAAAAAGTGCTACATACCTCGTTACTGGATATCACTATGGTCACCTTCAAAGTACTCCCCTTGGGAAGCTATGTACCGACACCAGTGCCTAGACCACCCTTCAAAGTAATTTTGGAACTCTTTTTCTGGAATGGTTATCAGAGCTGTCATCATATTACACTTGATGTCCTGAATGTCATCAAACTGTCTTCCTTTTGATATTTCCTTTATCTTTGCATAAAGAAAGAAGTCATTGGGGCCAGATCAGGTGAGTAGGGAGGGTGTTCCAATATAGTTATTTGTTTACTGGCTAAAAACTCCCTCACAGACAGTGCCGTGTGAGCAGGTGCATTGTTGTGATGCAAGAGCCATGAATTGTTGGCGAAAAGTTCAGATCGTCTAACTTTTTCATGCAGCCTTTTTAACACTTCGTTAACTGTTCAGTTAGTACAAATTCGTAACGAATAATCCCTCTGACATAAAAATAAAAGGTTAGCAACATCATTGCAACAAGTTCGCGAACTTAATTGTCAGACCTCATAGACTGAACAGAAGATGAGTTGCAGAAGTAAAGTCCAATTCTTTACTCAGCAGCATCAAATCAGCAGAGCTGTAGTGTGGCATGGGCCTATATCTGCTTAGAAAATGGTCGCCTGAACTGTGTGCATGGATCTCTTGGATATATGTTCTACTCTAATACGGTTTTTCTTTTGAGGTCTTGTAAAGGTTAGGCCAAAGATCTGTAAGGAAGAGGCAAGGTCATGACTTTCTGGTGAAGTCATTCCTCATGAGTGTCACCAAGTCCTCAGGAAACTGAATTATGACAGGTTAAGATTTTTGGAGGACACTCTTGGGTGGTGGTGAGTGCTTCCATCCACCATGTAGGCCAGGAAGGGAAGACTCAGTCAAGGTCTTTTCCTAATGTCCCACGTGACTCAAATGGGCCTGGGAGCCCCAGCATTGTACTTCTGGATCTTCAAGAGCCCTGTTTCTTTGTGTGTTTATTACCCTTTCAGTATTCCCAGGCTTTTAGTGGAGTCTTGTATGAACAGTCTCTTCTACCTCAGCTACAGGCTTGGGCTTGGATGTTTAAAGCTGGAGGAGTTTCCCCATGGGTATGAAAGGGATGCCAAGGGAAGAGTGAGTCCTAGAGAGGAGTAGAGGCTGCATGGTGGAGCTGACATGCCCCATTCTGGGTGTTTCCATCTAATGTCATCCTTGGCGGTCTAGGTTTCATTTTGTTAAAGAAGGTAATATATGTCTTCTCATTAATAAGATGTGGTTACGGCTCTTTATTCCTTCCATTGGTTACTAATAAAGTAATCAAAAAAATTTAGACTAAATTTGGCTTTTTACACCCCAACTTTCAAAACAGTAATTATTTTAGTCCAGGATAATCCTAAAATTCTTTAGCATTTTCTATGCTCATTTCCCTTTACAGTCTTCTGCCTCCAACACTCTGCTGCCAGACCTCTGCATGGTAGGTTTTCTCTTGTCGTTCCGAACTCTTTTTAAAGATTACTTCTTTTGTGAGGCCTTCTCTTCACCAACCTAAACCACCATGATCCCTCCAGAATCATGTTACCCTATTTTATTTCATTCATATCTTGATTATCTTGTATATTTATTTGTTTTGTGTGTTTATTAGCTGTCTCTTGCACTGGCATGTAAGTCCCAAGGATCAGGGACTTTGTTTATCTTTGAGATACAGTGATCTCTATAACTATATCCAACACTATTCCCGGGAGACACATAAGAGATGATCAACAGATATGTGTTGAATTAATAAATGTTAGTTTAAGGCAGGTAAAGGAAGCCAGAATCGAGTTGCACAGGGGGAGTTACTATAGGAATAACACATCTGGGCTGTGACCCTGGGGTCTGGTTAGGGATGGGAAAGAGTGGTGGGGAGAGAGCTGGAGAGAAGGAGCTCAGGCTCTGCTGTAAGAATCAAGCCGCTGGGCAGAGACATACACCAGCCCACACCCGTGGATAACCCAGCCCTCACCACACATATAACCCCCAAATCTCCACATCCAATGTCTCCAGTACAAGAGGAGCTGTCCCTCCCATTTCTTGTGAGTGGGTGTGTGCACATGCACGCAGGCATGAATGTTTGGGAGTTGGTGGGTGGAGGTAGCAGGGAAAACCATACATAATTCTTCCCATGGATAGCTCTGAGGTCAGCTTCTTCTTGGATTGGCTGAGAAGAGGAGAAGAAGGTAGGCAGCCCCTAGTCCAAATTCAGCAGGCAGGCTTGTTTTATTTGGCCCACACTATATTGAAGAAGAAAAAAGTGTGCCAACATTTAAATTTAGGAAGTTTTACCTTAAAATCTGGATGAAAAGCTAGATTATTTTGACAATTCAGAAGCCCTGGCACACTGAACCTGCATTCCCGCATGTCACAGCTAGCTTGAGCAGATAGCTGGCACAGCCCCAAAGTGCCTTTCCCCTGCTGGTGTATTTCCCTGGCCTTGCTCCTTCAGGTCCTGCATGATCTTTGCAGATATCTGTTTTGGTCTCTTTGGGCTGATATAACAAAATACCACAGATTAGGTATTTTATGAAAAATAGACATTTATTTCTCACAGTTCTGGAATCTGGAAGTCTGAAATCAGGTTACCAGACGTTTCTCGTGAGGGCCCTCTTCTGGGTCACAGACTTCTCACTGTGTCCTCACATGGAGGAATGGGGCAAGCTCTCTCTCTGGAACCTCTTTTTGTTTTTTTTTTCCTGTTTGTTTGTTTTTGGTTTTTATTGTTTATTAAAGTGTAGTTGCCATACAATGTTATGTTAGTTTCAAATGTGCAGAATAATGATCTGACACATATACCTTATGATGGGCTCACCACAGTAAGTCTAGTAACATCTGTCATACAAAGTTTTTACAATATTATTGACTATTTTCCCTATGCTGTACATTACGTCTCCATGACTTGTTTATTTTATAACTGAAAGTTTGTACCTCTTATTCCCCTTTATCTTTTTTATCCACCCTCTCTCCACTCTCCTCCCCTCTGGCAACCACCAGTTTGTTTTTTATATCTATGAATCTGTTTCTGTTTTGTTTTGTTTGTTCATTTGTTTTGTTTTTTCAGATTCCACATATTTATGAAATCATATTCCTATGTTCATTACAGCATTATGTACAATAGCCAAGATGGGTGAGAAGCCTAGATGTCCATCGATAGATGACTAACTAAAGAAGATTTGTGTGTGTGTGTGTGTGTGTGTGTGTGTCAAATGGAATATTACTTGGCCATAAAAAGAATGGGATATTGCCATTTGCAATAGTATAGATGGACTTAGAGGGCATTATGCTTATCTTAAGTGAAATAAGTCAGACAGAGAAAGACAAATACTGTGTATTGCATGGAGCCTTTTATATAAGGTCCTTAATGTCATTCCTGAGGGCTCCACCCTCATGATGTAATCACCTCCCAGAGGCCCCACCTCCTACCACCACACTGCACATGAGGATTTCAACATATGAATTTTGGGGGACATAAACATTCACATCCTAGCAATATTTGAATTTGCAGTCTCTGGCATAATGGTTAATACACAATGTAAATACTCAATAAATGTATCCTCAATCATTGTTTTCGTGTTGATAGAATTTGTGCATCGATCACTCACTACATAGAAACCTGCTAAGGCTCACCATTGCTTGCCAAATGATGTCCACATCCCTTACCTAGCAGCAGTTTGACCTATATCTTATATCCAGTCATTCTGCTACAAAGGCAGAGGTTCCACCATATGGGCTTTTAACTCATAGAAACAGCCCTAAAGGCTTGGGAGAGACAGAAGGAGAGAAACAGATAAACAGAGAAACTCAGAAAGAGAGACAGACAGACAGAACAACTTAAATAATGCAACACATCCTCCCCGCTCTCACCCCCCGCCCCCCATTCTATCCACCGAACATGCGTCCATTGGCACCGAGTGCAGTTAGGCCTGAAACAACGAACATGTTGACAAAATTTATATAAAAGAAAGTGCAAATGATTTTGGTCCCCTTACCACTAACAAAGAAATGAATAAAATACATTGTTCAGATGGTCAAGCTACTACTGGGCTTCACACATGTCTTTGAAGAAAAACTAAAGAATAATTAAAGACCCAAGGGAAACACTAGCTGACAAGGAAAGGGGACTGATAAAATTTATCTACAGTTTGTATTGTGTAAACCAAGCCATGTGCCCTCCGATGATTGACTACTATTTTATCAGTACATGACTCCTTCTTAGCAGCCTCTTCTCATGTTTGGATTACGAATTATATTTCAAAACTGCAATCTGTCTGTATCTTAATTTAATATCTTGGAATTTAAAACAAACCTTTGTTTTAAAGGAACAAACCAGATGATGTATTTTAACTTTTTGAAGTTAAATCCTGATGATGTATTGTAACTTTTTGAAGTTAAACACTGGCAATCCTGAACCAACTCTGATTCTTACAGGAGCATCCAATCCTCGGGCAACCCTTTTTCGTACTTCATCCCTGCAAGACAAGTGAATTCATGACTCCTGTGTTAAAGAATTCTCGGAAAATCAATAGGTACGAAACACCATCAAGATACATTGGCTTTTACTCTGATTTTAAAAGTGTAAATCTTTTTATGTGACTCTGAAAGCTACGCTAAAAAAGAAATATTCTTTGTAATAATAACAATGGCTAACACTTATTGATTTTTACTGTGTGCTGGGTGCTCTTCTATTTTAAACATATTAATGCATTGGAGTTTTATAATGCCCCTATGAGCTAAGTTCTATTATTTTACCCCGTTTACAGAGAAAGATTCTTAAAGCACAGAGGGGTTAAATGATTCAGCCAAGGTCACACAGCTAGTGAAGGCGTGGAACTGGGATTTGAAAATTGCAAAACCACCTGTTTTGCCTCAGAGCCATGCTCTTAATCACTGCACTCTATAACCTTAGGAAATGCTGTACATTTTAAGCATAAAATTGGAATCATCTGGGGGACTCAGGCATCCCAAGGCCTCCAGCTACCTTAGTAAGCAATCCTCACAGTTTTTTTTTTGGAGCTTGAGCCCTTGTCAAGCAACAGGGCAGACATTTGGAAATGCTGGGATTCCAAATGGTGGGCGCACCTCTTTTGTTGTTGGTAACTGATTTTCTACCATTCGTCCAAACTGCAACGGAAACACTAAAATTGTCTGTATCTTCACTTGTTTCCCAGGAATGTCAACTACATCACATCTTGGCTGAGCATTGTAGGGCCAGTTGTTGGGCTGAATCTGCCTCTGAGTTATGCCAGAGCTGCCACTCAAGATGAATGAAATGTCGAATGACAGGTAAAAAGGAAAGCCCAGATTGAATGTTTTGCTGTTACAAAGATCCTGGTGTCTCTCTTGTACACTGATAAGTTGTCCCTGCTGTCCCCACTATGTAAGTTTGCTTTCATGTCTGATGAGCTGACCGCTGACTTGCGTTTTTTGTTTTCCAACCAACCAGCACCCAATCATTTAGCAAGCATTTTACTTTGCTATAAGTGACACTCACTGGACAGGGTGTTTTTATTTCAGAATTGATATTCTTGAAATAAGTCTGTCCTGTTCAGTTAACCTTCTTTTATTCTCTTGACTTTTGTTTTGTTCTTGTTCTTCAGATTCTTCTATTGAGTCAAAGAGCTTAGAAATTGCAGATGAAGAATGCTGAACGTTGACATGGCCCACCCTGGTTTTAATAGGACCCGTACTGTGAGCGTTCAGGTCACCAAGATTTTGACATGGATTTCTTTCCCCCTTGGAAGCAAATGTCTGCAGCAACTGATATACCATATATTTGAAGAAATACCTCAAAGACACAAATCAATATAAACAGCAAAAAGTTAATGTAATATGATAATAGAAATACTGACCTCACGGGGCATTTCCAGGTCATTTTTTCATGTCTCTGAGACATGTTTTCTTCATCTTTAATATGAGAGTAACAAGCTACCTCAACAGAGTTGCTGTGAGAACTCCGTGAGACCATTAATACCTGAGAAAATATTGTAAACTATTATATACAGATGTTCATTAAATGCTCATCTTTCTTATATTTGACTTTTATTCACCCAGTCTGTCAATAAGTTTACTAGCCAGTAAAGTATTAAGGTGAACGTAATCTGGAAGAATTTTTGGTTTGGGGTTACTTGTTTTGTTTTTCATTTTAACTTGCTAGGGGCTGGAACTAAGAGAAAAAATGTAATTGGCTCTTTAGACCATCTAGATTAGTGTCTGTCAGTGAGGGGTGCCCTTTGGAATCCCCTGAGGATCTTTTACAAGTACAAATACTGGGTACCACCTTGTGAAATAGCCTCTCTGGGGTCATCCTGATGCATTGGGTCCTGGAGAACCTCTGGTCCGGATGTGCCTTTAGTGTGGCATTTATTTGTATTGTTTTCATCTCCCAACAGGCCTTGTCCAATTCTATGTATAACTGCGGCAAGTTGGATTGACTCCTAACATTTGTCCCCGCATGCCCCTGAGACCACCTGATAGTAAGGAAGTCCAGGAGGCATTTGTTCTCAGGGTGGCCCCCTGGGTAAATGGTTAGGGTGAAGAGATTACCTTCTGGGGAATCCAAGGGGACTGTGACAGCACTTCCAGTCTGCAGGATAAGGGCAGGACTCTCATAGAGGGAGCGGAAGTAGAGAAAGTTCAAAATGTTAGAAAAGCTAAAAGTAAATTTTAAAACGCTGAGCTGCACATATTCATACTGGGATGAAAGCTGCTTACATGCTTGCTGGGCATTTTGGTATTTACCACTTAACATCTTTTCAACTTCTGTAAGGGATTCTTCCCCTCCCCCCCAATGTAAACATAGATTTCTCAGCAAGTCATTTCTCAAGCCATGTCATTTCTGGGGTTAAAAAAATAATAATGTTTAATCTGGATTATGTACTTGTCTGGAAATACTAGTTATCTTTTGCTGACAGATTTTGAGATGATAGTATTATGTCAGTTTGGGACTAGTGTGTTGTTTTGCTTAAAGTTTAAAATAACTTTTTTTTTCTTTTCTGATTGGTGAAGACCTGAAAATTCATCAGTGGCAGAAAAAAGTTCTGAAATGCTCCCGTATGTTGTGGGGACCTCCCTTCCCTGATAGATTCCTCTCCTCAGGCAGCTCTGTTTCTTTTCAGAATGTTTTTCACTTAAAAAACTTATACTTTTTGGTTGATAAAAATTTTCATTTTTAAAAATGCAGTCATATAACAGGCTATTATCCCAACAGTTATAAAACAGAAAACAAAAATTGTTTGTCAAAGTAACACTTCTTTCTCTGGAATGTGAGAAATTTTCCTCTGGGTTTCTTCTCCAGCTAACATAATGAAAAGCCCCTTCACTCAGAAATAAGGCTGGTTAAAGCGGCTACCAGTCAATGTCCTAAACTCTGCTTTTCGTGTGACCTTGGAAAAATTGCTTCAACTTGTTTGGTCCTCAGTTTTTCTTGTTTGCAAAATGAGGAAGTTTAGCTGTGTGACTTGTGACGGAGGCCCACTCCAATTCTTGAGTCTGAGAAATAGCAAGAAGTCTAGAGATCTAAACGTTGAGTCTGGTTAATTGCTAGCTGTGTGACTTGGGCTAATTTTCTTAATCTTTAGTCTTTTACCATCTCTATTTTTTAAAAAAAGCCTACAATATCTATTCCTCTCCCCTAACAAGGCCATGGAGAAGATCAAAATGGTAAGTAACTCCGGATGTGCATCGTAACCAACATGCTGCATGGAGAAAGGGGGAGTGGATCATGGCCCTGCCCCTGTCAGGACGCCAGCACATCTGCTCCTTCCCACTGCCTTTCATGCATGACTCCTGACCAACACAGACGTGCTCCTGATCAGGCAAGTCTTTCCTATTCACATCCTTATCTGGCTGTTGCTCATGCCGGTTCCCACCTGGAAATGCTTCCCTCCCCACCCCTCTACCCAGTTCTCAACCTCGTTTGTATGATTCGCTTTCACAAAGCCATCAATAAACACCACCATCCCTACCGGTCACATCTCCCTCTATTACTCACTGTACTTAGTCTTACTAGCATTTAGTTGTCTCCCTTTCACTCAGATTTCTTTCCCTCCTTAATTACACATAGTAAGTAACCTAAGGTGATGTCGCGCAGGAAACCCTGCTCGCTGCGCCATTTGTCGTGCAGGGTCTCAGCTCCCACTCCCCGCCCAAGAACGCAGGACACGGTAAGGCCAAAAAGGAACACCCATGGAGTCATAGATAGGGGAATCAAACCAATATATTCTCGCTGGCGGCTGGACTGGAGACACAGGAAGCAGGATCTACATAATCTGCCTAACAGCAGTCCGCGCTTGCCAGCCACCATCTTCTTGCTAGCCCCATTCCTCCCTTGCTAGCATAGCCACAGCCGTTATATTAGTGGTCAATGGCCTACGGGTTACAGCTGACGGCCAACTAGCCACAGCTGCTGGCATCTGATCACAGTTGATGGCCATTTACTACCCGAGCCAGCACCTTTCTATGTGAGGCCGAGAGCCTGGAAACTGTTTTTTGGGGTTTTGTCCCCACACTCCACCCCTACAGGTTCTCGCCTCACAATCTACGCGACAAGTGTCTTCCGCGAGGGTCCCTGTGCGAGGAGCCTGGAGGTGAATGCAATATCCTGGACACAACCAGGCTCTCTGAGCACAGCCAGGGTTTCTCAGGGCACCACCAGTACTTCTGGGCACAGCCAGACTTCCTGGGCTTCTTAAGGTACCACCAGTCTCCCCGGGCACAGCCAGGGTTTCTCAGGGCACCACCCCAGTACTTCTGGGCACAGCCAGACATCCTGGGCTTCTTAGGGTACCACCTGTTTCCCCGGGCACAGCCAGCTTTTCTCAGGGCACTGCCACTCTCTCTGGGCACAGCCAGACTTCCTGGACACAGCCAGGGCCTCTCAGGGCACTGCCACTCTCTCTGGGCACAGCCAGACTTCCTGGACACAGCCAGGGCTCACAGGGCACTGACATTCTCTCTGGGCACAGCCAGACTTCCTGGACTCAGCCAGGGCCTCTCAGGACACTGCCACTCTCTGGACACAGCCAGACTTCCTGGACACAGCCAGACTTCCTGGACACAGCCAGGGCCTCAGGGCACTGCCACTCTCTCTGGGCACAGCCAGACTTCCTGGACACAGCCAGGGCTCTCAGGGCACTGCCACTCTCTCTCTGGGCCTCTCGGGGTACCGTGCTGGAACAACAGTGGCTCACATCAAGGTGCTTACATATTATCAATGGTGGCCAGTCAAGACACAAAAGCAAACATCCGCCAGTCCCACTACATGATGGTATGTTCCCAAACAGTCAAGCGTCCATTAAATCAGGGATAGAAGGCAATTCCTCATAGTCCATAGTCATTCGCCAGGGCTGTCCTGGGGGTGAGGGATGACCTTGACCTCACCCTCATCTCACAATGAGGACTCAGCAAGCGTTTCCTCCTTGGACAAGTCCCGCATCCAGGCTGCGTCAGCAAGCAGTTCCCAGCCCACAGGGCCGCAACAACCTTCGCTTTCTCCGCTTTCTCCGGCCTCTGCTGGTTGGGGAACCATCCACATCTTCCCACCGCTCCACGGAAATCGAGCTCTCCGGCAGCTGCTCCTCCTGGTCTTCCTCAGACTGAGCTTTCATACGCACAAACTGCTCCACTGCCCTTCGGAGAGCTTTGGCCAGCACCGTATCCTGCCGACTACGCCATGTGTCGCGCAGGAAACCCTGCTCGCTGCGCCATTTGTCGTGCAGGGTCTCAGCTCCCACTCCCCGCCCAAGAACGCAGGACACGGTAAGGCCAAAAAGGAACACCCATGGAGTCATAGATAGGGGAATCAAACCAATATATTCTCGCTGGCGGCTGGACTGGAGACACAGGAAGCAGGATCTACATAATCTGCCTAACAGCAGTCCGCGCTTGCCAGCCACCATCTTCTTGCTAGCCCCATTCCTCCCTTGCTAGCATAGCCACAGCCG
This sequence comes from Rhinolophus hipposideros, assembly GCF_964194185.1. NCBI lineage: Eukaryota > Metazoa > Chordata > Mammalia > Chiroptera > Rhinolophidae > Rhinolophus > Rhinolophus hipposideros. The sequence continues at coordinate 47,591,864 of NC_138053.1, read as the reverse complement.
TTATATTAGTGGTCAATGGCCTACGGGTTACAGCTGACGGCCAACTAGCCACAGCTGCTGGCATCTGATCACAGTTGATGGCCATTTACTACCCGAGCCAGCACCTTTCTATGTGAGGCCGAGAGCCTGGAAACTGTTTTTTGGGGTTTTGTCCCCACAGGTGATGACCCACTTTTCTTTTAGTATCTTCTAAGGTGGCATGTACTGAAGAGTTGCTGTTTGCCCTTCATATGTGATCCAGGAAAGGCTCATTCTGGGGGTTTGAGTGGGTGGGCCAGTTCTTTGAATGCCCAGTGGAAGCTGTGTTGATCATCATGTTCTCGCCTACAAGCCACAGCTTAAAAATATGAGACTAACTATCCCTCCCTCCAAGAAAAATGTGTGAAAGAGAAAAAAAAAAAAAGAAGTCAAAACTGGGTGTTTGGAACCATTTCTTCCAAGATTGGTATAGTTTTTATTCATACTCTCAAGATGTTAGGAAATGGAGGTCTGCATTGTCAAATCCAGCTCTTCACATACTTCTGAGAGCTGATCTTCCAATGAATTGTGGGTTTTGGTTTTTGTTCTTTTAGGATTAAAATTTGCGTAAGGACATGCAAATATTTCCTTAGCAGATACTTACTGAGTTCCCCTTATGTACTGAGCCCTAGGCTAGATGCCAGGGGTAGGAAACGGAAAGACAGGACCCGGGCTCATAAAAATGCCACAGTCCAGTGAAGACAACAGACAAGAGGAAGATTCAGGGACAGTATGTAAGATGTGTGCTGTGGCACAGGTGTGGAGAACAAGCACGAGGGAATGTTCTGAGAAGGGGAATGTGAGTAGAGTCACCAAAAACTTGATTTAGCCAGGTCAAGAATGGAGAAAAGCCCTTTAAGGTGCTTATGGAGAAGTGAGTGGTATAGTGAGGTTGGCTAGCAGGACTGGGGCCACTTCTGCAGGAGCCTTTATTGTCATACTGAGCATTTGTATTTGGCCTGAAAACCACAAACAGCCGCTGAGGGCATTCAAGTAAAGTGATCATATTTGCATTATACAAACAACCTGTATTTTTTATGTGACTGCTGCATGTAACTAATCACGCATACACTTTGTCAGTTTTTTCACCAGTAGGTGCTAGCCCATAGACTTTAGAAGGTACAGGAGTACAGAAAGTGGTGGGAGAATGCCAAAGACATTTGCAATTTTTGCTTAGGATCTTCCAAAACAAAACCTGCCAGTGTCCTAAAAAGCCTGAGTTCTGGTTTACTGTTTTACCTGGGATAAATCACTGTACCTCTCTAAGCCTCTGTTTCTTAATGTAGTAAGAGGAAGGAAATGTATTAGAGCAAGTAAAATCAATTTATTGGTTTATGACCAGTATTTTTTTTTTTATGAAATAGAATATATCTGGAAAAAAACACTCTCTGTGTTTCTCCTTTTCTCTCACAATACTCCCACACTCACAACACTTCTGATACCACATGTGTGGGTTTTCCACACATCAAACAATTCTGTAACACCAGCGAGGCGTCCTACAATACAATTCAGTTCTGTCAATTCTGACACTATCTACCTGAATAGATAGACTGCCCTCAGTCAAGACACCAGTCACAAGTCCCTGGTTGTCACCTGCATTTTTAACCGACCAGCTATAAGCCAGGATTCCCGTGATCCTCTCCTTGGGTTCAATAATTTGCTAGAATGGCTCATAGTACCAGGGAAACACTTATGTTTACCGTTTATTATCTAATAATGGATATGATAAATAGCCAGATGAAGAGATACATAGAGTGAGGTTCAGAAGGGTCCCAAGTGCAGAAGCTTCTCTCCCTGTGGAGTTGGGGTGAGTGACCCTCCATCATGTAGATGTGGGAGCTCTCTGAACCCTGTGCTTTGGGGAGTTTTATGGAGGCTTCTTCACATAGGCAAAATTGATCATTTCTTCCACTTCTATTCCCTGTCCCCTTCCAAGAGGATGGGACATGGGATTGAAATTTCCCAGCTTCCAATCAGGGCTTGGTCATTCTGGTGACCAGCCCCCATCCTGAAGCTATTCCAGGGCCCACCAAGAGTCTCCTCTTTAGAACAAAAGATACTCCTATCACCCAGGAAATTCCAAGGAATTTAGGAGATCTATGTCGGAAATTAAGGTGAGAAACCAAACAGTAGAACAAAAGATGCTCCTCATGTTCTTACCACTTAGGAAATTACAAAGGTTTTAGGAGCTCTGTGCCAAGAACCGAGGTGGGGGCAGAGACCAACATATATATTTTCTATTATTTCACAAATACATCGAAAAAAGTACATTGCACATAGTAAGAGTATTATTATTTTGTGAAGCTTTGGTTTCAAGTACATTTTATATGTATGAATGTATACCTATATATAAACTCAGTATCTATGAGGGTGTGTGTGTCTGCTAGGTTGTGATTGAAATGTATTTCTAACTTCAGAGAACAATCAAAGATTTTAAAACGAATGGACAAATAAGCTCATGTCCAATTCTGCGACCCTCTGATTCCCTCATGTTTCTGACCGGTACATTGCTGCCGGTTGTTCTAAAAGGATATAGGAAGTATTTAACTATTATTGTGCCCATGGCACTGGGCTATATGTAGATAGGTTCCTGCAGCTACCCCTTTGTATTCTTATGGAGAGCATGTCTGTAAAAGTGCTTTCACATTTTTATTCTGAATTTGGTAGCTTTTTTTGAGCAGTAGTGTAATGTAAAGCCCTTGCTTTTATTCAACTTTTATGTTGCATATAGTGGCACCTAGTGGTAAAACAGTCCTATTGCAAGTATCCTGTATTCTAGAACACTAGAGCTGAAAGTGATTTTAGAGTTCAAGTCCTATTTTTGTACCGTGTTTCCCAGAAAATAAGACTTAACCGGACAATCAGCTCTAATGAGTCTTCTGGAGCCAAAATTAATATAAGACCGGGTCTTATATAATATAACATAACATAACATAACATAATTCCAGATCTTATATTAATTTTGGCTCCAAAAGATGCATTAGAGCTGATGGTCTGGCTAGGTCTTATTTTCAGGGAAACATGGTAATTTTTTTTTTTTTAAGTGGAAACTCACATGTATTCCTTCATTGAAATTGACTTTACATGAGGATAAATCAACTTTATGGCTGCTTGATGACTTCTTGGATTATTTTGAAGCTTTTCAAATACCCCAAATCACTGTTAATTATAACCATGAGGCAGAAATGTAACAAAGCATGCCCTGGTAGGTTAATGGGAAATCATAGTTTAGTGTATCTACAGCCTTTGCTGCATTGTTTTTTGTACATGCATGCCAGATCTTCAGGGTTTAGCATGGTGCCTGGTACTTGCTAGTACTCAACAAATCTTTGTGGAGTGTTTGTATTTGTGGGTGATCACTAAGCCCCAAGGGAAAGCTGCCATGGTCTCCTTTTTGCAGGCACCAGGGACAGGACCTGCTTTCCTCTTTTGGGAACTTCATCCACTCCATCCTTTGAGAAGATTTCTTCCCCGACACCGGCAGCAGAGTGGGATGAGGTCTCCTTATGCCCCCTCTTTCGGTAAATTCAGGGAGAGAGATTACCAGGCTTTTCCTGCTTATTAATAAGGAACTTGCTAAATAAAATGTGGTTCTGTATAGCAATTAAGGAGAATGAATTCAATCTTCATGTATCAAAATAGGCAGTTCTCGTAAATAGATTGAGTTAAAACAGAAAAAAAAAAGAAAACAAAAACTAGATGCACACCATGCATGCAATTTAACACTATATCAAAAATATACCAATGCCACACATTTTCTGTAGTGCATGTGCAGTATATGTGTGTGTGAGTGTGTAAGAACATAAAAAATGGTCTAGAAGGATGTACACTAAACTCATGAGAGGTTGCCTAGGAAAGTGGAGAATGGGAACTTGGATTGGAAGTGATTGAAGATGACTTTGGCTCTTTTTGTAATGTTCTGCCTATCCATAGATTGTGAAACTAAAAATTCGTTTTGAAAAAAAAATTTAGTCCTCATAGATAATTTGGAAACCACAGAAATATTTGAAGGAAGGAGAAAATTTAAAAATTGCTTAAGTATGTATCACCCAGAGATAACTGCAGTTAAATTTTTGATGTGTTTTCTCATACTAATTTAAACATGTTTAATTAGGATAATTCTGTATATGGTTTTACATCCTGATTTTTCCCAGTTAACCTTATATTTGGAACATTTTCCAATGTCATTTAATTTTATTTGAAAAACATAACTGGTATTTCTTCTTTATCAAAATGTACCAAATAACTACTATCATTGGGGTTTTATGTTATTTCTAATTTTTCTCTGTTCATTTAACATCCATTCATTGAGCACTCCCTGGGTGTCGGGGGCCTGTGCTACAGTGGTCAGTAGGGCAGACAAAGCCCCTCCCTCAAAGAGTTTTCAGAAAGTAATGCAGTGAGAAATGTGTGCAGAAACAGTGGCTACCTTTTGTTTCTTTTTGGTTATGCTGTTATTAAGAGAATTGACAGGTCAAAGGATGTGGAATGTCTTAAGACTTTTGATGTCGCTAAATTGTTCAGTAAGGCTGTACCAATTTACATTCCCACAGCAGTCTGTTTTACCATTTCCTAAAATCTTTGAAAATAATTTTATTTTACTTTGCTTTTATTATTGAATCAAACATTTTCCTCTTCTGTCTTGCTAAACTGTGCAGGGATTCGCAGCTTCGTCTTTTCCTGATACATTTTATATTTCTCATTGCTGCTGGATTAGGTTCCCAGCTTTTCTTAGCCACTTGATTACCCACATCTCTATTTTACTCCCATTGGAGCTGCCATCCTGTGCTGGTTCTGATATAACCAGAAAGCATGGAGTTAAACAATTAGAATGTGTATGTAATTTTTTTAAATTATGATGGAAAATTCCATACATACTTAAAAGTCAATAGTACATGAACCCTCACATACTTACAAATCAGAATCAGCAATTACTATCAAGACTGATGCCATAGTTGCTTCACTTTTTTTTACTTTATATTTGTTCATATATTTTAAAATCACAACCACTGTGTCATTTATTTTTACAGATGCATACTGAACATTTTGTATTTGATCTACTCTATCAAGTTTTACTCCAGTCTTAGATGTTAAAAAGTCTTTGGGGTTTTATGCTTTGCTTTTACTCTGAGCGTGAGGCTTTACACCCTCTTTCTGATTCTGCCTTGACCTGTGGCATCGGGGAACTTTCTGTAAAGTGACGCACTGTTCCATACTTAGGTGAGCCAGTGCAATGTCAGTAGAATGTGAAATGTGCATTTTGCAGGTTCTGGAAACTGGATCATCCATCTGTAGGTCCTCTCCACACTGGGGACATGGCATAAACAATGTCAAACCATAGACAACTTCTCGAGAGGGTTCTCAGCTATGATTAAAATGGAAAATTATGTAATATGTGACTAAGTCTGCTCATGTTGTGCAGATCTTAACAGTAGGTTTTCTTGATAAGGAACCCTTTTGTAAGTCTTTAAAATGGAGTATAGGACCCCATGTTCAGAAAAATGTATGTGTGTGTGTATACACCTATCTGATATATACACACATGTGCACACACACAGTCCCCGACTTACAATTGTTTGACTTGTGATTTTTCTACTTTACAGTGGTGCGAAAGTGATACGCATTCAGTGGAAATCATACTTCAGATATGAATTTTGATCTTTTCCCAGGCTAGTGATATTCGGTAAAATCCTCTCTCCTGATGCTGGGCAGCGGAAGTGAGCTGCAGTTTCCAGTCAGCCACGTGATCATGAGGTTAAACAACTACACTCCACAGTATACTGTGTTGCCAGCATTTTTTGGACATTGTGTTTTGTGTTTTCACATCCCATCATATCTACAAAATGCCATCTGTGTCTCCTGCTTCTGGGAAGAAGAAAAGGGAGGCAATTACTCTTGAGATGAAACTCAAGATAATTACCCAGTTCTAGGCTAATGTAAGTGCTCTGAGTATATTTAAGGTAGGCTGAGCTAAGCTATATTTGGTAGGTTAAGTGTGTTAAATGCATTTTTGACTTACAATGTTTTCAACTTACAATGGGTTCATAGGGCTGTAACCCCATCATAAATCGGGGAGCATCTGTGTGTGCGTGTGTGTGTGTGTGTGTGTGTGTGTGTGTTTATCTCAGAAAATTCTGCATACAGTTTCAGGAGGCTCATAGACCTTCCAAAATCTATGGGATAAATCCCATGTAGGATAGATCAAGAATCTTGGTCAATAAATCCCATTCACAATGGCTTTCTTCTGTTATACACATTCACACACACACAGACACACACACCATGGGCAAGAGAAAGAGGGGTATAGGGATAGGAAAAGAACTACCTAATTATAAACATAAGAGAATGTAAAACACAGAATGAACAACCTCAACCATTGCATACTGGAATTATAAGCCTAGGGAAATACTTGGAACCTCTTGCATTTTATAAGCTGGATAAATAAGTCCACAAAGCTGTTTGGGGGAAAAGATATGACAAAACTATTTCATATCACTGTTTCTAAAGCAGGTGTTAATGGACACAACATGTTTCAACAAGTAAGATTTCTCTCAACTGTTCTCAGCTGTGATTTTAAATAAGTGAAAACTTATTTAAAATGTGGCTTACTTTGTCTACTTTGCCCACTATTGTTAACATTTAAACATTAGCTGGTTGCTAAAAGAGGTAAGGAAACATTGCAATGTATTCGTTAGCATCTCAACTTATTTGAAAATGTGGGTATGCTTAATATATCCTATGCTTTTAGCCCAGCCAAGTGACATGCCTGCTTGTTCTGTTGCTAATTAACCTCAGTGACAGAGGTTTTAGAAAGCTAGAATTAAACAAGAACTCCCACACTGTGAGTAGACTATCACATCAGTAATAACTCACTATCACAAATAGTCAAGCAGACCACTGGTAAGGACCTGCAGACTGAGCTGGGACTTCTCTGACTGGAAGACCGGAAGGGGTGCTCTGCAGCCAGGATTTCCCCTTTTCCCTCCCTCCTGACCGAAAAGGCTCATTGGTGTCACAGTTGCTGTTTGAAAGCTTCAGGTTATCCGGGAAGCAGTGTTAAAAGAAGGGATTCCAGTGGTCTATGCCCGTGCCTGGCTGAAGTTCTGAGGGCTGAGTGGCTCCCTCGTTTTTGAAGATACACTCCACATGTTAAAGGCTTCAGTGACAGTCTGAATGAGGTGGAGACTATCTGTGTGCAAATTTGGAAATATAGGTTATCTGTCACTCATGGGTCCCTTCAAATGTGTCACTTTAAAAGTGATTTTCCCCATGAGACAATTTGTGCTGAAAAACAATCGATAAATGTTTTAATGCTTTGCTCTAGAACTCTTGTGGTGACATTACTGTGACAATAATGTTTCATATCCTCTTCCCTCTCTCTTCCTCCATACTAACAAAAAGCACTTCACCAAATAATATGGACAGGAATTGTGCTAGAAACTAAGAATGCTCAGTACAAACTGGAGACATCGCCTAACTACAATGTCATAAAACATGTGAGTTAATACTTAAATGATCCATTTAAATAGACTTTATAGATTCAAATAAAGATTATTCAAGTAGCTGTTAGTGAAAAGTTTATTGTAACATGGTAATTTATGATATTGGCCTCTTTTCTTAACTGCAAAAAGCCAGTAAGAAAACATTAGGTACTTTTTGACAACCTTTAAGTCTCTGGACAAATCCTACCACCACATATTTTCCTAGAATGAAACACAGCAAATTCATATATGCAGAGACAATATACATTCAAATGTGCATAGCTGTCAAATTAGAACTGTGTTTCTCAAGTTCTTATCAAAAAATAAAAGGAAAAAAGACATGTAATAGAGGCATTGAGTCTTTTTCCCTAATAGTTTCACATTTCTTTAAAGAACACCACTAACTGGAGTGTTTTGACATTTCCATATAAACCCACAGAAAATTTATCATGTTTTACTACCCCTTCCCCTTCAAAAGGCACAAAACAAAAACTCTTACTAAATACCCAGTATAAATTTATGCCTTAACTGGCTAAGTAGGTACTTGTGCGACAATGTGTTTTGTTGGCAGTGGGATGCGTCTCCTACAGGAACAATTTCATTTAGAGGGCAGACTATTGTTCTGATTTCAGCTGTGCCAATTAATTGGGCAAAGTATTTCAAAAATAATTAGGAACTACCTCTTTTGGACTCCTGATTTATAGGGTGAGGTGGCTGGGTAAGATTAGTAGCTTGCTCATTCTTCCCCATCTCCCCTCCTCTTGTAAGTGAAGAAAGCATGGGGATTATTACATAAAGATTGCCTGACAGTTTGTCAAAAGACATTTCTCTTGAAATACCTGAAGATTGTTTCCTAGAAGATACAGAGTGTTTGTACTCTAGCCAATGCCTTAAGGAATTCTGATATTCCCAGGATCTCGGAATATCACTGGGCTGAGTGATCTACAGATTCTTTCTGCTGTAACAATTTCTGATTTGTTTGGGCTTTGCTAGGCAAATATAAGAGGTAACACAAATTAAATAGCTACTCACTCACAATTTTAAAAAACTTCAATTTGTAAATAAGACTCAAAATAAGTTTCAAAAATAATGTAGTTTGTGTATAACCTTCACCCATCTTTCCCAAATAGCATCTGATAACGTGTATATTTTTCAAAACCAGGAATTTGACCTTGGTACAATGCCATTAACTACAGACCTTATTTGTATTTCACCAGTTTTTATATGCACTTTTTTTTTTTGTACATAGGACTATGAAATTCCATCACAAGTATTGATATGTGTAAACACAACCTGGACTCAGAACTGTTCTGTCACTGCAAAGCAACTACTCCTGCTGTAGTTCAACTTTACTGCCATTCCTTAATCCCTGGCAACCACTGATTTCTTCTCCATCGCTAGAATTTTGTCATTTTTAGTTTTATGCAACCTTTTGAATTGGCTTTTTTGCACTTAGCATAATACCCGAGATCCATGGAAGTTGTTGCATGTAATAAGTTTCCTTTCTGACTGAGTAGTATTTCATTTATGGATATACCTACCAGTTAATCTATTTGCCCTTTGAAGGACACTTAGGTTGTTTCCAGTTTTGGCTATCTCTGAATGAAGTTGCCATGAATATACATGTACAGGATTTGGTGTGGGTAGACATTTCATTTCTGTATGACAGCTACCCAGGAGTGCAATTGCTGGATCATGTTTAACTTCGAAAGAAACTGCCAAACTTCTCCAGTGACTATAGTGTTCATATTCCCAACAATGTATGAAATTCAGTTGCTCCAGGACCACCAGTACTTGGTATTGTATTTCTAACTTTAGCCATTCTGATAGGTGCAAATGTTATTTCCTTACAATTTGCATTTTCCCAATGGATTATAATTGATCTTTTCATGTGCTTGTCATCTCCTTGGTGAACTATTTGCCCATTTTGTAAATCGATTCAGACTGGGGAGTTTTTATATATCTTAGATACAAAAGTCCTTTGTTGCATATGTGATTTGCAAATACTTTCTCCCAGTCTGGTTTACCTTTTCATCCTTACTCAGATCAGAGCAAGTTTTTGATTTTGGGCTTTGTTAGGCAAATATGAGGAACTTTTAAATTTGTAATTCAAGACACAAGAAATTGAAAAAATGTGTATAATGAAGTCCAAGTTACCCTTTGTATGTGATGTGCTATTGGTATAGGGTCTAAAACCACTTCACCTAACCCTAAATCATGAAGATGTTTTCTCCAAGTTCTGTAGCTTTACATTTTATTCAGATGTTTTTATATAAGCTCTGAGATTCAGGTTGAGGTCCGTTTTTGTTTTTTGCAAATGGAGGTCCATAGTATTTATTGAAAACTACCTTCCTTCATTGAATTGTTACAAATCATCCATACATGGACAGATCTACTTAGGGAATCTATCTTACTGATCTGTCCCTCTAATACCACATCCTCAATTACTGTAGCTACAAATTGTCTTAAAACCAGGTCATGTGATTCCAAAATTCATTTTCAGTATTGACTTCCCAGATAATTAACTATTTCTACAAAAGCTGCTAGGATTTTGCTTACATGTTGTACCCAAGAATCACAGGGTCACTTGGTTAGTGGGGCAGGGTAGAATACATAGGAGGCAGAAGAAACCAGCATGTTTCACTTTTGGGTCTGAGGCACACTATTTTGTGGGCCCAAAAATAAACCTCAAGGTCAAAATATCGGTTACTGACAGGCTTGGGACAAAGAACACTTACACCAATCTTTCTATACCTCATTTCCCTCCCTGTTAAACTTTTCCTCTATGCTTTTAATTTGCCAGGCATTCACTTCCATTAACTTCTACCTACTAAATCATCCCATGCCTAAATTTTGCTGTCATGAACACAGAATTACAACATGGATCCTGATCTTTAGATACTCAAAAACCAGAGCATGGAGCAATTAGAGGGTAGGTAGTATTTATTATATTGTGTCCTTGGGGAAATGAATCTAAGAATGTGCATTGTCAAGGGTTCCCAAGGTGATCCTGCTAGAAATTCAGTTTTAAGCCCTCCATACCAGAATGCTGTATTTATTTATTCCAGATTTACAGTTTGTTTATTCCACAGAGAGGGGGTAAAGTTTATTATGAATCCCATTTACTCTCGAGAATCCTGAATTAAATTCAGGATTTTTCCTATATCCTAAATTGGTAAAGCATACATCTCTATGGTAAAAGAAATAAGAACAACATTATTTTTGGCATATGAAAATTTATTACTACTGTGTTTTTACCATCGAAACTTATGATCTTGGTCTTTCCTTCTTGCCTTTGTATAAGGCCAAAAGAGAGACATTGGCTACTTTGACAACCTTAAAGCGGACTCCAGGAATGTCACCAACAGCATGACCTTTGCGACCAAATCCAGCAACCAGAACTTCATCATTTTCCTGGAACAAAACCAACAGTTTACTACTGGTGTCAGGGGCAATCACTAAAAACACCATTAAATGAAACACTGGGGGAAACCACCCTGGGAGCAGAAGACAGAACCCGTCTACAACAGCCTGAAGCACTTACCTCAATGAAATTCAAACAACCATCATTGGGTACAAAGGCTGTGATTTTTTTGCCATTCTTGATTAGCTGGACCCTGACACACTTCCTGATGGCAGAATTTGGCTGTTTGGCTTCAACCCCTCTGAAACACAAACAGCACAAGAGTAAGCTGGCTTTCCGAAAAGGGATACGTTTTAGTTCATCAAGCATAAAACTTAGCTCAAAATGGTACTGTTAGCTGCTGTTTCCAACGAACCCTACGTTGCTAAGCTTCTGTGATTCCCACCACGTTTTTCCTGTCCTCGTTTCATTAGCACAAAGGCGGACACCTCTGGCCCCTTTCTAGTTCTTTGAGACAAGAACCCAAACTAGCAGAGTCGGGATTGAAATCCTGCCTCCCCAAACGTGCTCGGACTGCAGGAAATTATTGGTCTGTGAGGTCGGAAACAATCGAGTCCCGGCAAATTCATGTGCAAATTCATGTGGCTCGATCGCAGGTGAGAAACGTCTCTGCACCTTAGTGTTCTCGAGCAGGAGATGATAATTGCAAAAATTAAACGGTCGGCTAAGTGCCAAGTGCTCAGAATAGTTCGCACACGTGTTCAACTCTGTCCCCTCGTTGTTACTCTCTTCCCCTCACACCCCCATCTTTCGAGCCGAGTTTCAAAGATGGAAAACCTCGGTGACCTCACCCCAACGCCCGTGTCACGCCGAAACGTAGAAGGCACCCCACTTCCTGCGACACGCGTGTCTCGCTGTACCCTAGCACCGTAAACCACGACGGACCAGGCGGCTTCTTCTCACTTACACTTTTTCCAGCACGATTCCCTTCGCGTGGGAGGCGCCCCCGAAGGGGTTGGCCTTCAGGGCCGTGCCCAGGTGGGCTTTCTTGTACTGCTTGTCGTGCCACTTCTGGTCTCGCCGGTGACTGCGGAGCTTCCTGGCCGTACGGAGGCCGCGGCACTTGCCTACCAGGCAAAACCACCTTAGTCCCGCCGCAGAAACGCCCGCCGTGTCTCCCCTCTTCTAAGACACCCGCCTCGCCCGGGCCACCCGCCGGAACCAACTAAGACGTGGACACAAGCGCTCCGACGGGGGCGCTTTCCCCAAGGAATGACCCCCCCCCCCCACACCAACGCTCAGGGGCAGTGGCGGCCGCCCGGCGTCCCCGGTAACTCGAGCTCCGCGGCCTCGCCGTCGCCTGGGCCCCTTCGGCGTCTGGCCATGTGCCTGCGGGAGCGGCGATTCCCGGGCCCTGCCCCGTCGGTCTTCCCCGCGGCGTCCTCCTCACCGCTCTGCTGCTATTCGTCCGCCCGCCCCGCCCCCCGAGACCCCAAATTCCACCTGCGATCCCCCAAACCCCGCCCGGGACTGCTCACCCATCCTGCCGGCACCACGGGCCCGAGCCAAAGAGAGAAGCGGCCCAGGAAGGAGCCACAAGCCACCGCGAGCAAGCCCCGCCCAGCCAAGGCCCCGAGCGGCTGTCCGCGCAGCGCCCAGTCCGAAGCTTGTCCCTCTTCTTCCAAAAAGACCACTTTGTACCACTTTCCAGCATCTGCGTCGTATTTAATATGTGTGAAACGCAGCGATATCTAATTTTCCTTGTTGTTTAATTCTTTTCACGTGAGAGTCGGAGACGGAAGGAACGTGGACTACGAATCCCAGAACTCTCTGCACGAGACCCGCTCGCGGCGTACGCGCTCGCGGCAAACCCCCAGGGGCGGGGCTTAGCGGCGTCAGGTGGGAGGAGGGGGTGTGGGCCTCGTGCTTGTAGGTTGGAAAGGTCGACCTCAGTCATAGCTCTTACTCCGAAGCAACGTGGTAAATTGAAAAAAATTAGTGAAGCGATGTGATGTAGTAATTAAAAACCAGGCTCCAAACCCCAAAGCTGCCAGCTACTGCATGTGCGACCTTGGGTGATTCTTTAATAGAATTCTTTAATAGAAGTTAATAGAGACTTCTGGAGTGTTGGTTCATCCCGCAACTATTTTTTTAAATGTCTTCTCTGGGCCGGGTACTGTTCTAGGCACTGGGAATACAACAATTAACAAGAGAGTGCAGGATTTTGCTCTTAAAAAGCTTATGTTTTAGGTGCGAGAAGGCAGAAAAATATATTTATTTAAAAATAAACAAGATAGTGTTACACACTGATAAGGGCAAATACAGCTGAATTGTTTAGATGATAGGAACTTGCTGATGGGGGTGGCTACTCTGGATAGAGAGGTTGAAGAAGACATTTCTGTGGACATTACATTTGAGCTGAGACCCTGAAGAAGAGGGAGTCATTCGCACAAGCTTATGGGACAGAGCCTTCCAAGATGAGGGATTCTCAATAAGTAGAGTGAGCTGGTGCTTTACAAGACCTGAAGGATCAGGGAGTACAGTGAATGAGGAGTAGTGTGGTTCTAGATGAGGTTTGCAAGGTGCACAGGGTCATGTGAAGCTGTAGGCCATGGTGAAGACTCTTACTCCTCATGCGATTGAATGCCTGGAAGGTTTTGAGCAGGGGGGTAACAAGATAGGGTTTATATTTTTTATAGGATTACTGTGGCTGTTGTGAGGAAGAAAAAATGGTAAGAGATGAATCTGTGAGGCCAGTTGGGAGAGTATTACAGTAGTCCGTTTGAAAGATTGTGATGGCTTGAACTCTCGGTGGAGGTGGTAAAAAATGGTTGGATTAGATATACCGTGTTTCCCCGAAAATAAGACCTAGTCAGACCATCAGCTCTAATGCGTTTTTTGGAGCAAAAATTAATATAAGATCGGGTCTCATACTATATTACATAAGATCCAGTCTTACATTAAAATAAGACCAGGTCAATATATAATATATAACATAACATAACATATAATAATACAATACTGGGTCCTACATTAATTTTGCTCCAAAAGACGCATTAGAGCTGATGGTCTGGTTAGGTCTTATTTTCGGGGAAACAGTACTATTTGGTGGTAGAGCCAGCAGAATTTGCTAAGGACTGTAGGATGTGAGAGAGGAGTTAATTATGGTTCTCAACCTGCACAATTGGGTGACTTGTGTTATTTACTGAGTGGGAAATACTGGGAGAGGAGCAGATTTAGAAGGGGCAATTACGAGTTCTGTTATAGATGCATTAAGTTTGAGATGCTTGTTACACAACCAGGTAGGGATGTGAAATGGGCAGTTGTAGATAGGGACTTCAGGGGAGTCATCGGTGAATAGGTAGCATTGACAGCCATGGCTCTGAGTGAGAACCCATAGGGGATAACTGTGGGTAGAGCAGAGAAAGGTCAGAGGCATGAGCCCTGGGCGCACCAAAACTTAGTGATACAAAACAAGCAGGTGAAGGAGAACAGTTTGGCAAAACAGATTGAAAAGGAGTTACCAATACTGTGCATTAACCAAAGCCAAGTGAAGAATGTGGAAGTGAGTATGTTTGAAAGGAGGGTAAGATGAGAACTGAGAGTTGTCTTTTGGATTTGGCAATGTGGAGGTTATTGGTGACTTTGTCAAGTGGGGATCCCATGGAGTGGTGAAGATGTAAGTCAATAGAGTATGAGAGGGAAGGAAGTGTAGACAGCAACTATAGACAATTTTTGCAAAGAATTTTTCTATAGTAGGCAAAGGAAAGGGGCTATATCTGGAGGAGTCTGTGGAGTCAGGATGGGTTTCTTTAAGAGGGCAGATTTCTTGACATTTTTGTAGCTGATGGCATTGTTCTAGTAGAGAAGGAAAAAATGGATAATTCATTAGAGATGGGATAATTGCATGAGCAAGTCCTTGAGTACACTAGTGGGGTGCCCAAGTGGAAGATTTGATCTCAGGAATAGTAACAATTTATAGTTATAGAGAAGGCAGAGTACAGGGGTACAACTGCAAATAAAGTGAAAGATATGTTGATGGGAAATGTGGAACTTCTCTTTTTAATTCTATTTTCTCAATGAAATAAGAATGAAGGTCATCAGTGAAGAGAATGAGTAGGGAGAAGAGGTTTGAGGACAAAGGGTAGGACGACGGGAAAGCACTATCCAGGATAACAATACTAGCGTTAAATATAATAGTATGTACTTACTTTGTGTCACGTATTATTTTAGGTGCCTTACATTTACTAATTTATTTAATTCTCAAAACACTAAAGGGTTGTGGGGACAAAGCCCCAGAAAGCAGTTTCTAGCTCTCAGCCTCACATAGAAAGGTGCTGGCTCAGGTAGTAAATGGCCATCAACTGTGATTGGATGGCCGTCAGCTGTAACCAGTGAGCCATTGGCCACTAATGTAACTGCTGTGGCTAAGCTGGCAGAGAATGGGGGCTAGCAAGAAGGTGGTGGCTGAGCCTGCAAGCGGAGCAGTGAGGGTTGTGGACAGTGTGGCTCCTGCTTCCTGTGTCTCCAACCCAGTCGCCAGCAAGAATATAGTAGTATGACTTCCCTACCGTGGGTGTTCCTTTTTGGTCTTACCACATCCTGCGTTCTTATGTGGGGAGCGGGACCAGATACCCCGCAGGCCGCCCTGCATGGCAAATCGTGCAGCAAGCAGGGTCGACAAGGGTAAATAACTTTAGTACTGTTGTTTTGCTGAGGAATAATGTCTTAGTCCATTTGGTCTGCTATAATAAATGACCATAGTTTGTGTGGCTTATAAACTACAGAAATTCATTTTTTACAGTTCTGGAGAGTTCTGGAGACTGGGAAGTCCAAGATCATGGTGCTGCTGGAATATTCAGTGGTGGTGAGAGCCCACTTCCTGGTTCACAGATGACTCTATTTGCTGCCATAACCTCAAATGGCAGAAGGGCCAAGGCAGCTCTCTGATGTCTCTTAATTTATTTATTGTTTTAGTTGTTTTTTTTCCAGATTTTATTGCTATATAATTGACATATTGGGGTTTCTTTTTAAAAAACTTTTATTTACTTTAATTGCATTTTTCCAGGACCCATCAGCTCCAAGTCAAGTAGTTGTTTCAATCTACTTGATTTCAATCTACTTGATTGTGGAGGGTGCAGCTCACAGTGGCCCATGTGGGCATTGAACCAACAACCTGTTGTTAAGAGCACCAGTGCTCTAACCAACTGAGCTAACAGGCTGTCCCTGGGGTTTCTTTATAAGGGCACTAATCCCATTCATGTGGGCTCATGACCTAATCACATTCCAATTATTAGCAATTAGGTTTCAACATAAATTTTCAACATAATTTTCAACATAATTTTCAACATAAATTTTGCCTCCTAATCTAGAAGTGGGTGAAGATAGATTGACGAAAGAATATAGGATTGTTGAACAGGTCTGAGGGCCCATTTGAAACTACTATATTTCCTCCAAAATAAGACCCAACCAGAAAATAAGCCCTAGCATGATTTTTCAGGATGACATCCCCTGAACATAAGCACTAATGAGTATTTTGGAGCGAAAATTAGTATAAGACCCGGTCTTATTTTCGGGGAAACACAGTAGTTAGGAAGTAACATCAGTCAGTTTGGTTTTGTGTGTTCTTCAGCTTCATTTAGTGTAGTGACTAAGTAGGTAGAGTTGGGTTTTAACAGGGCTTGGGGTGGGATATAGTCAGGTGAATGTAATTGAAGAAGGGCATGGGAGTTGAGAGTGATTGAAAGGAAAGGGTTATAATTAACCATGAGATTGAAGCTGGAGGAATAAAGAGCCAGAAACAGCCAGAACACCCTGAAGGCCTGGCCCTACCAGACATGAGAAATTTCTGTGAAAGTAAGATCATGCAGTATTACTATAGAAGAAGATAGATTGACCAATGAGTAGAATAGAGAGCCCAGCAAGGGACTTACATGAGTATAGAATATTATTAAATGACAGAATCAGAAGTCAGATTGATGTGTTAAAGGAGAACTGTTAAACGGAGCTGCACAAAAAGTATTTACCGAAATTAAATTGGATCATTATGTCAGGCTAAAAACAAACAAACAAAAAAAAACAACTCCAGACAGATTGAGGGCCTAAATGTCAACAACAAAAATTTTAAATTCTTGGTAAGAAATAAAAGTTAATATCTTCTTGAACTTGGTAAAGGAAATATTTCTAAACAAGAAAAGAATGATAAATTTCACCATATTAAAAACCCCTGTTCAATACAAACACCTGAAAGAAAGCAAAGAGACAAGTTACAAACTGAATTTATATTCACAGGAATTGTTAGTGTAAAGTTGGGATGATTTGTTCCTTGAAAGTTTAGTAAAACCATCTGGGCCTCATGTTTTCTTTGTGGGAAGGTAATTAACCATAGCATAAGTCTCTGTAATAGTTGTAGAACCATTCATAGAACTGTGATTTCTTCTTGAGTCATTTTTCTAAGAGTTTGTCTATTTCACCTAAGTTTTCAAAAATTGTTTAATGAAGCTGTTATGACATTCTGTTATGCATGCATATATCTATGTTTATATGTATTAATATATTTGTTGTTGGAAGGTTTTTAACTATGAATTCAATTTCTTTAGTAAATGTGGTAC
This sequence comes from Rhinolophus hipposideros, assembly GCF_964194185.1. Classification (NCBI taxonomy): domain Eukaryota; kingdom Metazoa; phylum Chordata; class Mammalia; order Chiroptera; family Rhinolophidae; genus Rhinolophus; species Rhinolophus hipposideros. The sequence goes on along the minus strand of NC_138053.1, from coordinate 47,574,390 downwards.
TATACAGGTGATTAATTTCTCCTTGAGTGAACTTTGGTAATATGTGCATTTCAAAAAATTGGTCTATTTCTTCTAACTTGTCAAATTTATCGGTTTATAATTTTTATAATTTTTATTTAATTTATGGCTTTATAATTTTTAAAATATATGTAGATTTATAGTGATGTCTCATCTTCCATTCCTGATGGTAAATTGTGTCTTCTTTCTCTTTTTTACTTGGTCGGCAAGAAGCTTATTAATCTTACTGATCTGTTTAACGAACCAGCTTTTGGTTTCATTGATTTTTTCTATTGCTTTTCTGTTTTCAATTTCATTGATTTCTGATCTTATCTTTATCATTTACTTTTCTTCTGTTCGTTTGGGTTTATATGTGCTCTTTTTCTAGTTTCTTTAAGTGGAAGTTTAGGTCATTGATTTGAGGCCTTTGTTCCTTTCTCAGATCCTTCTAAGCACTGCTTGAGCTGCATGCCATCATTTTTGGTATGTTATGTTTTAGTTTTAATTCAATTCAAAACATTTACTAATTTTACTTTTGATGTCCTTTTGACCCATAGATTATTTAGAATTGTGTTACTTAATTTCCAATTTGGGAATTTTCAAAAAATCTATGTTGTTCATTTCTCATTTAATTCCATTATGGTCTAAGAACATACTTTTTTAATTTCAATTTTTAAGAAAATTGCTGAAGTTTGCTTTACGGCCCAGAATATAGTCACTCTTGGTGAATTTTCCATGTACACTTGAAAAGAAAGTATTTTTTACTGATGTTGGCAAGAATGTTCTATAAATGTTCATTAGCCCAAGGTAGTTGATAATGCCATTCAGGTCTTCTGTATCCTGTACTCAGGATGATAGTGACATTAGGTGGACGGAGTGGGGACCATAGTTGGATGTTGGGTTATGGTTTATTTAGGTAGTGGGTTTAATTATTATAAAAACAAACAAATAAGGCATGGACCAACAGTTAGAATGTGTTGTAACTCAAGGATTTCGATTACTATACCTTAAGAAAAGGAAAAAAAAGAAGGAATTAATTTTTACTTTTGGAGCTTTAAATTTTTTACTTCCTGATAAAGAATTACTACTTAATTTGGAGACTGAAAAGACAGGGAATTCCCTTTGACTTTGGGCCCTAAATTTTCTAAAGGGACCCCCCCCCAAAAAGAAGGCTGCCATGGGTGAAGGGTAGTGGGCTACTGGGAAAATAGAGGAAGGAGAAGTTAGAGAGGTGGCCAGGGCCAGGTTACGTCCAACCTGTAGGACAGGATTAGGAGTTTGGATTTTATTCTGAATGATGAGAAGCCACTGAAGGGCTTCAAGTAAGAGAGTGATTAGATCAGCTCTACGTTTAAAAAAATCACTGTGCCTGCTATAGAAGGGCACTATAGAAAGGCAAGAAGAAGACTCAGGTTATCCACAGAGGGGGCTTTTGCGATAGCACAGATGTGAGATCATAGGTAATAGCATTGGAGACAGAGAGATGTCATAAAGTTCAGGGTATAATTTGGAGTTAGATCATGATGTAAAGAGTAAAATCATTGACATTATCATGATCACCACCACCTCTGACAATTATGAGTGCTATTTAGGTACCATGCATAGGACTTCACATGTATAATTTATTTTAATCCTCAAAACTGCTCCTATGTAGTAGATACTATTATTAACCCCATTTTACAGAGAGGGGATTGAGACTTAAAGAAGTTAATTTGCTTAACCAGAACATGTTTGTTGATTTTCAGATTAGTTATAAGGCAGAACTTTGATTTTTAAGGAGTTTAGAAAAAAATGAATGATTGCTAAATAAATATGGCACAAAAATTTATGGAAAATAATTTGGCAACAAAACACCAGGAAAGCTAATGGTTGTAGTTATTAAGATTAAAGTATTTTTATTATAACTTGCAACCTGATGTATCCATTGGTTAGTAGAGGTGTATGCAAACCGATAGACACTTTGTCATAAAGAATCCTGTTTGGTAGTTCTTGAAATATTGGAGGAGTGGGGGCAGGAAGGAGAACTATTAATAGTTTAGAACTATATTAATATTTGTTTTAAAGCCTATTTTGTCTGGAGTAAGTATTGTTACCCCAGGTTTTTTTTTTTTTTTTTTATTTCCATTTTCATGAAATACCTTTTTCCATCCTTTTATTTTCAGTCTATGTGTGTCTTTTGATCTGAAGTGAATCTCTTATAGGCAGCATATTTCAGCGTCTTGTTTACTTTTCCATTCAGCCACCCTATATCTTTTTGACTGGAGCATTTCATCCATTTACATTTAAAGTAATTGTTGATAGATATGTAGTTCTTCCCATTTTATTATTTATATTTTTCATCTTAAAGAAGTCCCTTTACCATTTCTTATAATACTGGTTTGAACTCCTTTAGCTTTTTCTTATCTGGGAAGATCTTTATCTGTCCTTTGATTTTAAATGATAGCTTTTCTTCATGAAGTAATCTTGATTGTAGGTCCTTGATTTTCATCCCATTGAATATTTCATGCCAGTCCCTTCTGGCCTGCAAAATTTCTATTGAGAAATCAGCTGATATTCTTATGGGAGCTCCCTTATAGGTAACTAACTGCTTTTTTTCTTGCTGTTTTTAAGATTCTATCTATGTCTTTAACTTTTGGCAATTTAATTATGATGTGTCTTGGTGTGGGCCTGTTTGAGTTCATGTTCTTGGGAACTCTGTGCTTCCTGGGCTTGGGTGTCTATTTCCTTCACCAGGTTAGGGAAGTTTTCTGTCATTATTTCTTCAAATAAGTTTTCAATATCTTGCCCTCTCTTTTTTCCTTCTGGTAGCCCGATGATGCGATTGTTGGTATACTTGATGTTGTCCCAGAGTCCCCTTAAACTAGCCTCACTTTTGGGGATTCTTTTTTCTTTTTGCTGTTCTGATTGGGTGTTTTCTGCTACCTTCTAAATCACTGATTTGATTCTCTGTTTCATCTAATCCACTATTGATTCTCTCTAATGTTTCTTTATTTCAATTACTGTATTCTTTATTTCTGACTGATTGTTTTTTATGGTTTTTTTTATCTCCATTTTTATATTTTCTATCTCTTTGTTGAAGTTCTCACTGAGCTCATTGAGTATCCCTATAATCAGTGTTTTGAACTCTGCATCTGGTAGATTGCTTGTCTCCATTTTGTTTAGTTCTTTTTCTGGAGCTTTATTCTGTTCTTTCATTTTGGACATGTTTCTTTGTCTCCTCATTTTGGCTGCCTCCCTGTGTTTGTTTCTATGTATTAGGTAGAACTGCTATATGTCCCAGTATTAGCAGAGTGGCCTTAGGTAGTAGGTGTGCTGTGGGGCCCAGTGGCACAGTCTTCCTGGTCACCTGAGCTCGGTGCTTCAGGTGTGTTCCTTATGTGGGTTGTATGTGCCCTCCTGTTGTAGTTGAGCTTTGGTTGCTATTTGCACATCACTGGGAAGGACTGACCCTCTGGCTGATTGGTTTTGAGGACTGGCTGTCACTACAGTGAAGGAACTGTAGTGTGTGGATTGACCCTATGGACCAGGATTCGCTTTAGCTGGTCTCTGGTGCCTGCCCAGTCTGCCCTTTGGGTGTGTTGTTTGTGAAGGTGGTTGAGTTGTGCTCTGGTGTGGTCTGAAGCTGGCCACCAGGTGTGTTGGTGCTAGGGCCTCTTGGGTGGGGCTCTGTTGCAGGCAAAGGTCAGCTGCTGCCTATGCCTGCCTGTGGCCATTTGGTATGAGCTGCAAAGTGATCTGCAGATGGTTGCCACTTCTGTTGGGCTTGGAGGTTACCTGAGAGAGGCTAAGTTGTGAACTAGTGCCAGCCTTGGAGCTGTATAGCAAGAGGTATGGGGCACACTGAGGCCAGATGCTGCTTGTTGGGCTTTGTGAAACTTCGAGAGATTTGAGGAAAGTCTGCAGCATGTGCCACGATAGGCCAATTGTATGGAAAAGCCACTGGAAATGGCTTGTATGAGCCCACAAGTTGGGTGAGGCAGGTTCTCAGGGAATCACCAGGTCAGGGAAAACAGTCAGGTTGATGGAGACTCAGATATAGTGTCTGCCTTTGTCTGCATGCTGGGAGCGGAGAGTGCTCAACAAAGGAACAATGATTTCTGCATGTACTTCTATCAGGGAGAGAGCTGCCCCTCCAGCCCTCACTCTGAAGCCAGACAATTCAGTTCCTCCTCCTATATCCCTGGCATCTTTTGAGTTGCTGCCCCATTGCTGGAGCTCAAAGTGAGTGAGTCCATCCGTGAGCAAGTCCATGTGTGGGCCTTTCAAGAGGAACGCCTGGGACTCCAGCAGTCCTCCTTCTCACTCAGCAACAATCTCCACTGGTTTTCACAGCCAGGAGTTGTGGGGACTTCCCTTCTTGGCACTGGAACTCGGGGCTGGGTAGCCTGGTGCAGGGCTCACTCCTCAGAAGGGATCTCTGCAGCCAAGAGATTGCTCCTGATTTTTAACCGCCACACTTGGGTGTGGGACCAGCCCGTTCTGCACTTCCACCCCTCCTTCCAATCTCAGTGTGGCTTCTGTATATCCTTAGTTATAGGACTTCTGTTCAGCTAGACTTCAGGTGATTCTCATCGATGGTTGTTCTGTAATTTAGTTGTAATTTTGATGTGGTTGTAAGAAGAGGTGAGCACAATCTTTACCTACTTTGTCATCTTGATCAGAAGCCCTCAAGTCTCTACTTGTCTTACCCCTTGTTTTATTTCTGTTGGTTTAGCACTCAGATGGGGCAGTAGGGTATTGTTATTTGACTTCTCTCAGACCCCCTCCCCTCTCTCCAACTAGGAAGAAAGATTGGTCTTCGTAAATTAAATCAGTTGATGAGCAGATTTGGGTCAAGGGTGATACAGATTCTTTGTTCTGTATGGAAGAGAAGTTAACTTTTTAGGAAGAACTAACTTTTTAGGAAGAACAGCCGAAGGTTTTAACAATGTTAACAATTGATGTTGGAATAGTTAGAAATGATTTCTAGTGCTTTAAGTATAAAAATTGAGGCTTTAGTTGCTATGGAAATGTGACAAGTTAAAATAACAGCTTTAAGTGAGAAAGTAGAGGAACTAAGGATAAGACTGATGATTACATGCTCTGTATAACTATTAGTGATAAATGTTGAGTGCTTCATTTTGCCTGATTAAATTATTATATACAATTTTTCCTCTATCCAAAATGAATGAGATCTCTTATCCTTTCATGCTAGCTACATTTTTTGGTGCAGTGATTATGCTCATATTTATTCCAAGGTGAAACTAAAGATATATGTATATAGTGCCATATAATCTTACTAATAGTCAGGCCTGATCTCTAAAAATTGCTATAACTAAACTTCTGTGTAGGATCTAGGGGGAATTGATGCTGCTGTTCTTTGATACCCTTTGAGAAGTTCCTGGAAGGGAGTTATCATTCTAATACGCATATTAAAAGTTATTCTCCAGGTTTTCTCTAACTTGGCTGAGAAGCAAACAGAAGAAAATGAGCTTCTATTTCAGTAGGGGCCTTTGAGTTATAAGAAATGAAAGATAATTTTCCTCACTAGGAAAGGAAAAATACTTTTATTCAATCAATGGAATATTAAGTTTTACAATCTCATTCCTTGGAGAGGTTTAAGAATCTGATAGACAGGCTAGGTCTGTGCTGTCTATGAGTTCAGTAGGGACCAATTGATCTTTGGTGATGGGGAATGATTGCGGGTCACTCTTTAAGCTTTTGCCTTCCACAGTGAAATGATTCACCAGGATTATTTCTAGGTTATTCGAATGTAATAATATGTAAATTACTATAATATATATTTTTAAATTTCTATAAAAGTAAATGTGAAAAATTTTGAGCATTGCTTAAAGAATTTTAAATATGGTAAAACAAGATATTTTTTTCTTTGAAAGGAAAAGAACAAAAGGAAAAAAAGAGTAGGAAATGGAGGAAGAGAGGAAGAAAATAAGGGAGGAGTTCTGAGCAGGAATAATTTTTCCACTTATTTAAACCATTACTTTTTTTGGTTGTTTCTGTTTTGAATAAACGTTTTATTCCATCCAGAAGATACAGTCATCATGAGCACTTACATAGCTACATATCATCATAATGCATGAATCAAAGTATTTAAATTAAAAAATAAGTCAGCAAATCTAAAAATCACAGTAGGTACATTAAATAAATTCTATCAAAAATTGTCAAATTTAGTGCACAAAAAATGAGCATGGAGAAGATCTAAATAACGTAATTAAACTAAACCATTACTTTTTTAATCTTGTTGTTTCTAACAGTCATTACTGATTATGAAGATAACCCAAATGAATGAATCTGTAACCAGTTTATAGACATTGTCATTTTTCATACTATGGAATAACGCCATGTTTCCCTGAAAATAAGACTGGGTCTTATATTAATTTTTGCTCCATTAGGGCTTATTTTTTCATGTACAATAATCTGCACTTATTCAATTACAGTCATGTCATCTTCTTCTAGAACATCATCATAACCTTAAATGCCTCTGTCTGGCTGAGATCTTAACTGGGGCTTATTTTCGGGGTATGTCTTTTTTTCAGGAAAACACAGTGTGCACATGTGCCAGTGAATTTTAAAACTTACTTAGGTTTTAAGGTAAAGTTTTCAAATATATGTTAATTATTTAGCAAACAACATTTTGGATTTTTACTGAGTAGTTGTATACAATGCTCTATTTGAAACTAAGTGTGCTTTTTTTTTAAAAAAATTTTTGTCCAAGGAAACCATTTTGTCTTCTTACAAATGATGGCCTAAAGTATAGGGTAACATCAGATAGCACACATTCTCAACACAAGTTTTATTTTAATGAGTTATAACTCTAATTCCTGTCTGTTAAGGTGAGGACCCTGCAGGTGTCTGGTGAGAGCATTTTTGAGAGTTCTGGAGTCCTTTCCCTCCCTAGGTCCCAGGTCTGTTAGGGTCTCCTGGACCCTCAAACCTCCATTCATAGTCCATGCCTGTATTATTACACTAAATATGATATTTAGAAATCCCTTTCAATAAAGTTTCTTTTGCATTACAAGTAATAGAAACCCATTTCAAGCTGTGTTAAGAATAAAAGCCAAGTTAGTGGAAGGGCACTGGGGTAGCTCACCTACCCCAGTAACAAGAGATGCACACAGACCTCATGACATGGATGTCACTGGTTTGCTACGGGAAACATCCCAAAGGTATTTACACCAGCAATAATATGTTCAGATTTCTGCACGTCATTGGGCTGGAAGCTTCTTGGGGACGAGGACTGGGTCATTTTTACCTTGTATTCCTGGCATCTCTGGGACATGACAATCAACGTTTGTGTAATGGACAAATTTATCAAAGAGCAGACTTCCTGTTTCAGTTTAGCTTGAGAGCCAAGAATGTAAATATGTGCCATGAATTTGGCACATTAGCCATGTTCAAAGAAGTCAAAGGGAATCTAAAGTAAGAAACATTAACATTTAAATTAGAAGCGCTTATAACTGTTTTATTTACTGGCTTGATTCTAATCAACTCAGAAGTTGATTTAATGAAAATTGGTAGAAATCGTAGCAGCAGTTAGGCTCTGAACTTGATAAAGAGTCAGCATTAGTCTGGGTGCTCCAAAGAAAAAGAACCGATAGGAACTATTTATTTATTTATCCATTACTTAATTAATTACAGGAATTGACCTTGTGGTTATAGAGGCTTGAAAGTCCCAAAATCTGCAGTCAGCAAGCTGGAGACCCAGGAGAGCTGATGGTGCAGGTCCAGTCACAGTGTGAGTCTGAAAGCAGAAGAAGACTGATGTCCCTGCTCCAGGACAGGTAGAGACAATGAAATCTCCCTTACTCCATCTTTTTTTCTACTCAGACTATCAATGGATTGGATGAGGCCCACTGACATTGGGGAGAGCCATCCGCTTTACTCAGTCTATTGATTTAAATATTAATCTCACTCAGAAACATCCTTCGAGACACACACAGAAAGATGTTTAACCAAATATCTGGCCACCTCATTGTCCAGGCAAGTTGACATATATAAACCACGACAGAGTCCTACCCCTCCATGAGGAGCAAGAAGTACATATGGTATTTTGCTAATGAACTGATGTAACTTAGGTTTTGTCCATTTGCACTTTTAAGCTACTACTTTTGATGAAGTACGTGAATTAGTTGATTTTTCTAGTTACAGTTTCCTACATATTTAGGCCCTGGGAGTCACAACCATGTGGCATGAAGTGGGAATTAATGATGTGACATTTTGTGGTAGATTTATTCATTATTCTGTACTTTTTATTGAGCACAGACTCAGACCGGCAGCATTGCAAGCTCTAGGTATATATCAGTTAATTAGACACTGTCCCTGCCCTCGTGGAGCAGGCTTTGTGGTGAGGAAACACACTGTAAATAAGTAACAAGAAAATAAATGTCTCAGTATAAATGATGATCTATGTTATGATGAGAGTGAGCAGAATGCAGGGCAAGTTAGAGGAGTGTCAGGTGATCCTACGGAGGAAACAATATGTGTAGAATCACTAAGGTGCAGATAAGCTGGGCATGTGGAGGGTGTTGAGAAGCTGAGTACAAGCCAGTGTGCTGGAGCATAGTGGTTCGAGAAGGGCTAGTGTAGACTGAGGAGAGACACACCAGCAAGGGCTGCATCATGCAAGGCTTTGTAGGAGGTAGGTGGATTTGGATTTGGAATCAGTGTGCAAAGACCATTCTAATTGATTTCAGCAGTTGACTACTGTGATTTTCAGTCTGAGAACATTTGGATGAATAGAGACTGTGATCTGTTATATCCCAGTCAATGCAAATGCTAAATGCTCAGTAAGGCAAATGTTAGAATTATATTAGATCCATTTCCGCCCCTGAGAACACAGTTCCTTGTCATTATATATGATTATGGGAAGACAGATTTTGATATTCAAAATTTCAGGTAACATTTCATTTAGTAATACACAGTAAATCAGAAAATGAAGCAAACCCAAGGGATTTTCAGTTGAAAAGAAGGCAGCATGAATATATAACTTGCTATTCTCTCATGGAGACTTTTGAGGGGATATTTTGCATGTGCCTGTGAGTAAGTCAACTAACTTGTGAGTAAGTCAACTAACTGTACTTTGTTCTGAAATATCTTTAGGATGCTTGTATTGTGAACAGCCTTGAAAGATAGAAAGTGTCTTGTGAAGCAAACTGCAGGTGAAACTCAGGGTTTCTCTCCTGAACTGAAACCCCCTGCTCAGTCATCTGAGCAGGCAGGCACAGTGCCAGGCAGGTGACACGCAAGTGCTCTGCAGCCTGCAAGCTGTCGTATTAGCACTTTTTGTCTCTGCTCTTCTCAAAAATCACAAGATAGCTATTCTCAGATAATCACATCTCAACTGTGACTTCTATTCTTAAATACATGTGTGAAACTGTCTAGCTCCTAATTATTCTGCCTTAAATATTTTTTAACCAAGTGGGAGAAAATTTCAACAACAGAAAGAATGCTATATTAAAATTTTAGGATCATCAAGTCATAAAATATGTTAAAGTGGTACTTGATTTCAAATAAAAAGTTTTATATATGTGTGTGTACCTGAAAATATAACCGAAATATATTTCCATGACAGATTGTTATATAGTAAGCACTAAGGGACTAATACTAACATTTCTGAGCGTTCAGAGAACCATTGTTATCACAGTACAGAATTGGCATGGGCTTGGGCTCTTGCCCTCTTCTGGCCTGGGATTTGAGGAGCCACGTGGTTAAACACTGCTGCTGCTACAGGGGGAGGGAGGACCATGAGGTATCCCTCTGACAGCAGGAGATGTTCTGTATTTGCACTGTCCAGTGCAGTGGCTGCTGGCCACACGTGGTTACTGAGCACTTGAAATTTGGTTAGTCTGAATTGAGATGTGTATACATTATACACCAGATTTTAGATTTGGGACAGAAAAGGAAGGTAAAATCTCTTCTTAATAATTTTTAAAATTAATTATGTTTGACGTAGTCTTTTAGAGGCATTAGGTTAAATAAAATATATTATTAAAACTCATTGCACCAGTTTGTTTTTACTTCTTTCAATGTGCCCACTGGAAAATTTTAAATTACATTTGTAGCTCTCCTTGTATTTCGATTGCACAGTGCTGATCTAATCCTTGCTAGTCACAGGGCCACCTTCAGGCCAGCAGCATCAGCGGCGTCTGGAAGCTTGTTGGAAACAAAGAAGCCCCTGTCCCACCCCAGACCTACTGAGTTAGAATTTGAATTTTAAGAAAACCACATGTGATTTGTATGTTCATTAAAATTTGAGTAGCATAGAGCCCCTAACCTAGGATTGCCAGATTTAGCAAATAAAAATACAAGATGTCCAGTTAAATTTGAATTCAGATAAGCAACAGATGGTTATTTAGTATCGCATGCCCCAAATATTGTATGGTGCATACCTATTATTAAAATTATTTGTTATTTATCCGAAATTTAAATTTAACTGGGTATTCTGTATTTTATTTGACAGCCCTGCCTAAGACTAAACTCCTGTCCAGAACTTTCTTGCTATTTGAAATTCCACAGAATCAGGGAAAGAACAGAAAACTAAGGGGAGTGGAAGGGTAGAAGTCTGGCGAAATGAAAGAACAGAAAAGAAAAGGAAATAAGATGGGAAGTAGGAATAAGATGAGGCATGGAAATGTCACTTTGACAGTGACCTTTTCTATTTCATAATTTTTATTATTAGCTTCCTTATCTCTACATTCCTCCAGTTCCCCCAGTTATTGTCCTTTAATCTCATTTTCTATAGGGCTCCCAGGCGCCATGTTAGAAGATGGTGGTGGTGGTGGTGGTGGTGTGTGTGTGTGTGTGTGTAAAGTGGCAGTGAGGAAGGAGAGTGTCTCCTTAGGGTCAAGTCCCCAGCCTTCCTATAATCCATCATCTCTCAAATGTCACTTACAAATAGCACCTTTCAGCTCTCAGTACTTTGCCTTTAAAGAGATCAAGGTGGTTCTGTGCCAAAAGCGCTGACATTTATTTTGGAGGATTTTCTTTATTGTGGCATTTGAATATGTTTTTATGCAAACTAACTCTTGGGGACTTTATTTTTTATTTTTATTCGTGCTTTTTAGGTGTGTGTGTGTGTGTGTGTGTGTGTGTGATGGGATTGGAGGTTGATAGTGAAGGAATAACAATAGATATTCGTTATTTAGCCACGCATTGAAGAAAAGACATTTATCTCTGATATTTATTTATTCATTTATTTAAAATTTTATTTTATTGTGGTAAGAACACCTAACGTGAGATCCATCCTCTTAACAAACTTTTAAGTCTACAATAAAGTGTTGGTCACTATAGGTACAATCTTGTACAGCACATCTCTAGAATTTATTAATCTTGCTTAACTGAAACTTTTTGCCCATTGACTAGCAGCTTCCCATTTGCTCCTCCCCCCAGACCCTGGCAACCACCATTCCACTCTTGGATTTTATGAATTTGCTTATTTTAGATACCTCATATAAATGGAATTATGTTGTATTTGTGACTGGCTTATTTCACATATTGCACATATTGTCACATATTGCAGAATCCCCTTCTCCTTTTTAAGGCACATTACTATTCCATTGCATGATGCCACATATTCTTTGTCCATTTCATCTATCAACAGGTACTTAGGTTGTTTCTACATCTTTGCTGCTGTGAATAATGCTGCAGTGAACATGGGAGTGTTAATATCTCTTTGAGATCCTGATTTCAATTCTTTTGGATAATTACTTATAAGTGCAATTGCTGGATCATGTGGTAGTTCTATTTTTAATTTTTTGAAGAATCTCCATATTGTTTTCCATAGCAGCTGCACCATTTTGTATTTCCACCAACAGTGTTCAAAGGTTCCAATTTCTTCAGATCCTTGCCAACACTTTTCTTTTGTTCTTTTGATAATAGCCATCTTGACAGGTGAGGTGATACCACTTTGTGGTTTTGATTTGCAGTTCCCCAATGATTAGTGACATTGAGCACCTTTTCATATAAGTGTTGGCCATTTATTTGTATGTCTTTTTTGGAGAAATGTCTATTCAGATCTTTAACCTATTTTTAAATTAGGTTATTATTTATTTATTTGCTATTGATTTGTAGGAGTTCCTTATATATTTTAGAAATTAACCCTTTATCAGTCATTTTCTGATATAACCCTTTTGAAAATATTGTCTCTTCTTCTGTAGGTTGCCTTTTCACTCTGTTGATTATTTCCTTTGCTATGCAAAAGCTTTTAAGTTTGATGTAGTCCCAGTTGTCTATTTTTGCTTTTATTGCCTGTGCTTTGGTGTCATATCCATGAAATTATTGCCAAGGCCAATGTCATAAAGCTCTTCCCCTATGCTTTCCTCTAGGTTTTAAGTGTTTAATCCATTTTGAGTGGATTTTTGTGTATGGTGTGAGATAAGGGTCCAATATCATTCTTTTGCATATGGATATTCAGTTTTCCCAGCACCATTTATTGAAAAGACTGTCTTTTCCCCATAGTGTGTTTTTGGCGTCCTTGTTGAAGATCAGTTAACTGTATATGTGTGGATTTATTTCTAGGCTCTCTATTCTGTTCTGTTGGTCTACGTCTTTATGCCAGTACTGTACTATTTTAATTTCTCTAGCTTTATACTGTATTTTGAAATCAGGAAGTGCGATGCCTCCAGTTTTGTTCTTTCTCAAGATAGATTTGGTCATTCAGGGCTTCATTTAATCTTCACGAGAATTCTTTGAGTTAATTATTTTTGTCCCCACTCTGCAGGTAAGGAAACTAGGCTCAGGAGGAAAAGTAACTTGCCTAATAATCGGGTAACAGGTCAGGGCTGGGGCTGGGATGCACTCAAGTGCTGTCTGACTCCATGGCCAGTGTTCTTTACTAGTACTCATGCTTCTCAGCAAATGGGGAGTCATGAATGCAGCAGGAAAATGTGAACTAGGACACATATATAAAATTAGGTCAGTTTCAGGATTTTTATTCACCTGAAAAATGCGTGTATAATACATATTTCTTGAATTTTTGTGGAGAATTTAACAGCTTCCTGAAAAGCAATATCAGATTCTTATTGAGTTAGCATATCAGAACTAATTTCTGATATGCTATGCCAATTTCTAAAAATAGCTTAATTAGCTGATTTTCTATAAAAATCTGCTGCATAATAATCTTTCATTGAGATAAGTAACTAAATAACTTAAATAGACCCATTGGTTTCACTCTATACTCCAAATTAAGCAGTGTCAGGTCCCTCCCTCTATCTTCCGCCCCACATAATACATCCTAGGAAAGCTGCATTTTTAATTGGTTGACTATGTTGTCAGTCACATGGCATGAAAAGTACTGCCTCTGCTCTGTTTGCATTTATGAGTTAACAGATATGCTTGGTTTGAAGAAACGGATTCATTTCTTAATGGAAAGAAAAATCTTGTTTAGTTTTGCACTAATTTTTTTATGCATGGGATTTTCACTAACTTTGGACCACATACTTGGCAGGAAGAATGTAAAGTGAGTAATTGGATATTTTTTAATGCAATGTATCTGTTAACTTCAGTGCAAGTGTGAAATTAGGTGGTTCTGTAATTTCTTTATATTGCTGCATACCTACATTTATATATAATGCAAAACAGATATGCTAGATTAGATCATCCAGTAACTACTAAAATCACTGAACTAGAGTTTATAAATAAGAGATAAAAACATAATCTTTGTTATAAGAGGGAAGCGTTGTTTGTTCAAAATACCCAAGAAACAATTGTATTATGTACCAAAGTATGTATCTATGAGAAAATGAGTCAGGTTTCTTTTATACTTACAGGTAAATATTTATTTCACAGTTTCTCCTGCCATTATTATGTGAGAAGAGAGTAAAGGAAAAAATTTTAAACCTCAGAAATTTATAACTTTCCCCCAAAGAAAAAGTGTTAAATCATTTTAACTGGTAGGAGATGGTAATTGTGTGGAGTGCATACTATTTAAAACTAACAAGCAAAAATTTTTTCTAGTTTTTCTTTGTCCTTTTGGTTTCTTTCCATGTCGTATAAAGGAACATATGGACATTTATCTATAAGGAATAATATTCAGAATCTGAATAACAATTAACTTATGTCATATCTCCTAATTATTCATTATGTGCCGTCTCAACAAATATAACAGGGAATTTAGTGTGAACACAAAAGACAGCGGCAAGCAGGATGATTTGCCAAACTTATGTGAAAGAATCTTTAAGTCACCAGCTGATAAAAATTATAAGCACAGGTGTTTTTTATTTGTTTTCCCTCATTGTTTCCAAATCAGTTAGTGCTTTCCTTCAGGTTCACTTTCTAATAATAAGTGACCTGTATTTCTTAGGTGGTTGAAGCTTAGCAATGTTTCCTCACCTGGTTTATGCAGAAATAACTGATTTGTATATTAGTACACTGGTAAAATGTACTAAGAACCATAAAAATCCCGTTTCTCCTTTTGAAGCAAGGTTAATGTTTAAATAATCTTAGGTTCAGAAGAAACCCTAGAAATCACACAAATCAACAATCATTTGAATCTAATGATATATGCTAATTCATCATGAAGGAAGCAGAAGTTGCTGTTTTATGAATGTTCTTTCAAATCATGGCTCCGATATTAAAAATATCTTTCAACTCTTTGAGTCAATTCAAGGTTCTTAAGTCTCTAGGAAGGACGAGTGTATTATAAGCCTGATATGTTTCCTAAGCTTGGAGAGAGTAGGGGTCACCACTGTTCCTTTACATATTCCTTCCTCAATTTGGGTTTATGCATAAACAAAAATGAAATCTTTTTCTCCTCACATGGCATCTTGTGTGATCTCCCACTTCCAAACTTCCCTTTCAGAGTTTCTTCATTAATTTATTATTTAATTCATGGATGTAACATATGTTTTTCATACTTGGTACTTTTAAATAGCTGGGCACTTTGTTAGGTGCCAGATCTACAATGGTGTGCAACACAGATGTAGTTCCTGCCTTCATGGAACTTTAAGTATAGTTGAGCAGAGCTCATTAATGAATTATATTACTATGAATAAACTGTGAAACATGCTCTGAAAGAAAAGTATGGGAGACTATGAACACATATAACGAGGATCTCAACTAGTCTGAGTAGTTAGGAACAGTGTTCCTGAGGAAGTTCATGAGATCTGTGATCTGGAGAATATGGCAGAAATAACTAGGATGTAGGGGGAAGAGGAGAACATTTCAGGTAGGGAGAACAGCAGGTACTACGACTGATCAGGGAAGAAGCACTCAGGAAATGTTGCGAGCCACTGCTAGGTACACAGTCTGCACTGCAGTCTTTTCCTGCATGTCAGTGGGACTAACCTATGAGAGACCCTTGGTGTACCCTGGAGCCCGAGCTCTTGGGTGGATAACCTGTATCCGTGGTAGCTGTGAGCATGAATGAAGAACCGAGCACACAAGTTCTTATGCCTTTCATTATGCTCTTTAATCACACATAGGGCTACAACAACTTTAGCATCAATAGCTACATCACACCATAATCATAAGTAAATGGTAACAAACCAGTCCTAAAGTCAATCAGAGTCCTGGTGGAGTGAGGAAGGGTGGCTGGCCTGGGAGGTGGGTCTGGCAGAGAGGTTCGGTCTGAGTGGAGCGGAGCAGAGTGGAGGGTTCCCAGAGCAGAGTGACAGTGTGGTTACCTCTCAGTCGAGACCGGCTCTCTAAGCTGTTTAAGTCCTGGGTTCTTAAGGTCTTCAGTGGAGCCATGTGACATGAGTGACATGACCTTATCAATCCTCACAGACATGTTTCCTATCAGTCCATGCAGCTGCAGCTTTGTCCATCTGGTGGCTGCTTATTTATATAAACAAGTTGTTTATCTTCATGGGAAATTTCCACAGCACTCAGTGTCCAAGATGGAGTTACTCTTGCTCATACGAAATGGAGTCACTCTGACTCATATAAAACCACATTTTTCAGGGGTGCTCTACACAGGGAACTAAAGAATGCTAGTATAGCTGAAGCAGAAAGGGAAGAGGTAAAATGAGGTGAGTATAGCTGGCAGCCTGCGGTCTTTTAAAGGCCTTGTACGCCATGGTGGGAATGTGATTTTCCGTGATGGAGCTATTTCACCTTCACCTTCATGAAGGCCCATGTGGGAGATGAACACTTGGTAAATAAAAAATATGGCACCAGCCACTGCAAGCCTAGGACTCTAGATTCCTTTTCAGGTATTGCAGCGATCCCTTTTTTTAGAAAAGAGTCTGAACATGTAGTTTTAAAAATAATTAAATTATTTTAAAAAATTAATTATTTGTAAACCTACTTTTCTCAGTGTTCACACACATAATTTTAACCAGATATATATTTTTAAGTTTTTGCTTTAGTGTAGAGATTATGTAGTGATGCAAAAATGTGTATATTTTGTCTTTGGTTGAGGTTATGGCTTCCCATAAAACCTTATTAATTCAGGCTTATGGGTGTGGACAAGGCCTATCTAAATTACAGTTTATATAAAAAGGAAGCATAACAGCATTATTGTATGTTCATGACCATAGATTCATTTAAAGGAAAATAAATCTATGTTGTCTACTCAAAGGTTTTCATTAGTAAATACATGTAAATTTTTAATTAGTGGCATAGTCTCAAGCTAAGCATATTAATGATATGGTGGCTCATTCATTCATTCATTCATTCATATACTTTTATTCAATAAACATTAAACTCTTGTGCTAAATAGATATTTCCAAATGACTTGATAATTTTTTGTCTTATTTAGGTAAAATATATGTCATAATTTTCTTTTTTTGTTCATTAAGATTTAAAATTGAATACTGAACCCTGTATCACGAAATATGGTTTTTGAATAAAGTTCAAATTAAAGAAATTTTAAAAATCTGTTTGTGTTTGGTGATATTAGAAAGCTTGAAGCTCCTCAAGAAGTATTGTCTAGGCATTAGTGTTTCTTTCGTATGTTCAGTTACTTTTTAACTTGCATTATAGAGCTTGGAATTTAAATAGATAGCGATCTTTTGGCTAAAGCATATCGCTGTTATAGTTATATGATTACTTTGATCAGAGCCTCACTTTTACTACCTAGGAAATTAAATTTCTTAGAAGTTTTAAAGTTTTACCTTTACATTTAGCTCTGTGATCCATTTTGAGTTGATATTTGTAAGATAAGGTACTCGTAACATTTTGGAGCCTTGGATAAAGAAAATGTCCTATTAGCTTTTAAAAATAAAAGCAAGAATCATGCAAGGATTCAGAAAATGTATCTCTCACACCCTTTCACAGGAAGCTACGCCAGCAAAGTAAGGGAGAAAACCAAGAAAGAGGAAAGCACAGGCTCTAATAAACGGTGGAGCTAAGCTAGATGATGGAGACACATATTTGGTGGGGAGTGTCATATTTTTCTGTTTATATTTGTGTATGTTTGCAATGTTACATGATAAAAAGATGTGTATATCTTCTAAGTTGTCAGGTTCACTCCTAGGAATTTATCTTAGGGAACTTCTCGGGTATGAGCAAACAAGCCACAATAAAGTTCAAATGTAGTATTGTTTATTAATTGTAAACATCTTAAATATTTAATATGAATATGGATAAATTGATACATTTGTATGTTATAATACCACATGGAATTCAAAATTATGGCAGAAAAATATGTAATAGCATGGAAAAAATATTTGTGGTATATTTTTAAGTAAAAAAATTCTTTCCAAAACAATGTTTATAAAAATCTGTTTTTAAATTTTATGAAAAGGAAATTATATGTGGTGTGTGTGTGTGTATGTGTGTGTGTGTGTGTGTGTAGAGTGAAACACTGGAAGGATATATGTTATAACTTATAATTTTCAGAACTGCCTTTCTGGCAGTTGAGTCTGTTTTTTCAATAAAAAGGGTTGACTTTTTTTGCTTTAATATGTTAACAGTACAATGTATTATAAAATTTTTCTGTAAAATACTTTATTTCTTTGAAGAACATATATTACTTTTTAAATCATAAATTCACTTTTAAAAAGTGGACAGTTTTGACAGGGTAATGTTTTGCTTTTCTATGCTGGGATGTAATAAACCCAAATATCCTCCTTAAAACTTCATATAGAGTTTGAAATGTAGCTATTTGTTAAGCATCTTTTTATTTTATTATGTTCTCATTTCAGCTCTCGAACATCTTCAAATAAAGAAGTGGCTATAAAGAATGGTAAGACCTGTAATTGTTCCTATGATTCTTTAGGGGGTTGAGGAATGGTTTTGTCTGTGACAGTCTTCCCGGAATACTAGTGCTTGCACCAAGAGTCTGTCATATGAAAATCTCTTAAACTAGTATACTCTAAATTATGAGCCAAAAGAAGCTCAATCCGGTATATTTCACAAGTCTGGTCTATTTCACAGTGCTTAGCATATTATTAGCACTGAATGACACTAATCTATCGATAACATTTACCCTTTGTACTCATGTCATTTGTTTTACAGATCAACAGAATAATGGAGATATGAAACCAATCCAGAATTTCACAGTACCAATCACACAGGTATGAATATGTTAGGAAGCTAGATTGTATTTCAAAAAATTTAAAACACATATCAATCAGGTCAGAGCCACTGTGAAAATATAAATGATTCTATTAATAAATAAAATTCTTGCTTGAACTTTGGGTGGGGAAGTGTATCATGGTAATCTTATAGTTGAGGAAAATACTAAAGTTTCACTTGCTCTTGTAAATTTTCATTACAATATTAAGTTTTACTTTCGTTGCTTTCCAAGCAGGATTACTGTCGTACCACTTTATCTTTGGTTTACTGTCAAGCGTGGATTGCCGCTGCCTATTAAATTTCTCTTTCATTTGTATACACCGGAGTAACTGGTATGGAATAGTTGATCTAGATAAGTGGATCTTCTTTCAGGTACAGGCCTGCCTTTGTGACCTCCAGAGTTAGGTACTGAAGTGCATTGTCTCAGGCTTCCTGGAAATCAGCAAAGGTTTCCTAAGATGTGGAACGATGTTAGAATACCTTGCTAGTTTATGTATATGAAATGACCTGGTGCTACTATCCAAGACAGTAGCCACTAGCCACTTGTGGCTATTTAAATTGAAATTCAAATGAAATAATGTTAAGTAAAATTGAAAATGAAGCTTCTTAGTCACACTGGCCACATTTCCAGGGCACAATAGCCACATAGAGTCAGTGGCTACTGCATTGGACACTGCGGATAAGAACATATGCAATATTGTAGAATGTTCTGTTGGACATTGATGGGATGGAGAATTATGCTTGATTTCTAAAAACCTCCTGTTTCCTTTGTTTAGAATGTTAATTTTTTTACTTAAAGTCCTGCATTATTTGAAATCTTAAGATATTATTTTCTGACAAGATCACTACCATTAGTTTCATGACATGGTGCATTTTTAAAAAATAGATTTTATTGTTTTTTTGAGTAGTTATAGGTTTACATAAAAATTGAACAAGAAGCATAGAAGGTTCCCACGTACCCCTTCAATCCCTAACACTCCAATTTCTCCTATATTTAACATCTTGTGTTAGTGTGGTACATTTGTTAAAATTGAGGAGCCAATATTGATACATTATGATTAACAAAAGTCCATAGTTTACGTTAGGATTCACCCTTGTGTTGTACATTTTATGAAATTTAACAAATTGATGAGTATTACACGGAATTCTATAGCATATAATACTACAGTGTTATATAGAATAATAGTTTTCAAGGTCCTAAAAACCTGCTGTGCTCCACCAATTCATCCCCTCTTTCGTCCCTCAGCAGTGACTTTTTAAAGTCTATATTGATGGTATTTGCAAAGTTGTTTTTTTGTTTGTTTGTTTGTTTTTTACAATTTGGCCTTTCCCATTTTGGGTGTGTTGTGAAACTGGGTTTATGTGCCTTTCAGGTATACCTATCATTTTAGGCTTGTTATGATCTGGTCCACTCATCTTCTTTGCCCCACAATAGCATGGACTCTGGAGCTAGAGAGATCAGAGTTTCAACAGGTTGTGAATTAGACCTTTTACTTCCAAGAAGTCTTTTGTACTATGGAAACTAATTTATCTCTTAAATCTTATTTACTTGGTTAATTAGGCCTTCTACTACAATCTGAGCAGACAAGAACATTTAGAAAAAAAACCTTGGAATGCTTTCAGCCATCATAGCCCCATTAATGTCTCCATGGGTGGAATTCCCTGTATTCTCTTCTGGACCAAAAGAATAACAATTAAATTTAAGAACCAGACCTGGCTGGACCTTACAGATGAAGATTTTGGCCAGAAGGCAACAGTGGATCTTCATGACTCAAATTGCAGTGAAGAAAGTGCCAAGTAAGTTGACCATTTTGCTAGAGGAAGCCCTTGGGGCCATTTTAGTCTATTAACTGGATGGTCCAACTTTCTGTCATGTCAGAAAAAAAAACAGTATGCTCTTTTGTACATGACTCAGACACACATCTTTGAGGAAATGTTTAATGTCTAAAATGGAAGAATAAGTCAGAAATTAATTTTTAAAATTTTGTTATTTTTTTCCCCCCAGTAATTTTCTTCAGATCACTTTAGCTGATTGTTACAATACCTGGTGGAAAATCAGGCTCTGGAACTGAAGGTTCTCAAACTCATTCTGAGAAAGAGAAAAGGATTCCAGGTGTGTTATCAATTCCAATGTGAGGTGTCAAAGTACTTTTGTCCACCAGGGAGCAAATTATATATCACAGAGTAGAGTCATACATATTCTAGTGGGTGAAACAGAGATGGCTGACTTTAGTCAGGGCAGATGTTTGATTCTAGGGAGTGTTCAGAAGTTGTGGAACAATATTTGCAAATGCGCAAATATACCTTTGTCCAAATTTCAGAGTATTTTTTTACGTGTTTCAAAATGGTTAGAATAATTACTTTCGACTTGAGATAAGCAAATTAAACAAATATCCCTTTAGAAGAGGAAATCAGTTTCCAATGCCTTTCTTTGCTTTTCAGTTGTCCAAGAGAAGTTTTTTGCTTGTATTTGTTTTGGTCCAGTGGGAGGAAGTCTGGCATGTCCCACTTACTTTCTGTAAACCTCCTTGGTTTCAACATTTGCTGGTATAATGGAGGCTTTTGGAAGATTCTGTTCTGGCCTGGTTTAGATGGGCAGAATGCTTTGTATAAACCACAACATACTGGTATGTGTGTGTACTGTGTGTGTGTGTGTGTGTGTGTGTGTGTATTCTTTTTATATTTGTATGCTTTGGCTGGAAATACTTTTTTATTTCTGAACTTCTCATTTAAAAATTCTTGATGATGGGTAAAAATGGATTATATTAATATAAACTTGCAAGTTATATTACAAGTTTTACTATTTTGTTATGCAGGATAACTATCTCTTGTTAGGGAATTAGGGAATTGTAAGCAAACGCACCCAGAGTTCTCCCAGATTTGTTTATTCTGTTACAGCACAGCTATCAAAGAGACTCCAGCACTGCTGAGAACTCAGGATTTTTTCCTCAGGCTCTAATTAATTCCCTACAGGGTGCTTTATTTGTGGTCAGCTGTGCAGAGAGAAGCTGATTGCCTGGGGATCATCTTGCCTGTCCATAGCTGACTGACCACCCTTGATTCCATTTATCCTGATCCCAGAATATTTGTGGGGAAGATCAGGGTACCACAGCTTTTTGCTGGGTGTTAGATCCTTGATGATTGGGAGCCCAGAGACAGAAAGCATGAAAACTTGGCTTCTAGTCCCAGTTCTGCCAGTGAGCTTTGTGATTATACAAGCTGGAACCACCGTAGAGTCATCATCTGTGAGATGGAGATGATGGCATCTATCATTTTTTAAAAATTAAAGTTTATTGGAATGACAGTTGTTAGTAAAGTTACATTGATTTCAGAAAAGCAGACACACAGACCAATGGAATAGCATTGAGAATCCAGAAATAAACCCACATAAATAAGGACAGATAATTTTTGACAAAGAAGCAAAAAACATAATGGAGAAAAGACAGCCTCTTCAATAAATGGTGCTGGGAGAATTGGATAGCCATGTGCAAAAGAATGAAACTGGACTGCTATCTGTCACCATGTACCAAAATTAACTCAAAATGGATCAAAGACCTGAAACAATAAACTGCATAGAAAAAAACATAGGTACTAAACTTATGGACCTTGGGTTCAAAGAACATTTTATGAATTTGACTCCAAAGGCCAGGAAGTAAATGCTAAAATAAATGAATGGGACTATATGAAACTGAAAAGCTTCTGGCATCTATCATTTTAGTTAATAGGCCTTGAGCACCTACTGTGAGCCGGTACCATGCAAGACTTCACAGGCACAAGGTCTGTTATTCCTCACAATGCTATTGTGAATAAGTCCCTGAGTCACGGGCGCTATTATTACCCATGTCCCAGGTGAGGAAGTCAAGGCTTTTAGAGGTCAGACAACTTGCTAAGATCATACAGCTTGTACGGTAATAGAGCTGGGGTCTAAAACGTCTTTAACCATGACATTTTACCTCCTCTCTCGGCCCTATCTCATACGGCTGGGAAAATCAAACAAGGAAACTTATGCATGAGAACTGGGAGAACTTGTCAAGTGCTACTCGAAGTAGTTGATTACCTTCCTAACATGCTAATGCTAACTAGAGTAAAATAGTGTCTAGTTACCTGGTGAAGAGGCCTAGGGAAGCTTTGGTTTTTGTGATGAACCCATTAATGATTGTGTGGGACCTGACTTTTTTCTTCTTGGTCACCTGCCGGGAATTGTACTCAGGACAAGAACTGAGTGTGCAGGATCTACTTCCTGGAGTCCCGCTCAGGCGAATGTGAAGGCAGGCTTTCTGGAGGGCCCACCCAAGGGGACGAGTGGGAGGCTTCTCAGGATGTGAGGCATTCAGGGCCCAGCTGCTGAGACCGTGCGTCCCTGATGCCCAAGAATGGTACAGGGTAGTGAGATGCCTTTGCCGTTAGGAAATCTTCTGTTCTCAAGAACCAGAAAGGGAGTCCCTGAAAGTCATAAGGCGTAACCACAGAAGGTCAAAAGCACAGATTAAAAAACAGATGACCATGTTTTAGCAGTTGGAAACAAAATGTTCAGGGAAAGGCAAATTGCTGGCAGACAGATTAGCTAACAGGAGTCTTTTTAAATACTGAAAGCCCTACAAATAGAGCATAATCCTAGCATCTGTCTGTATTTTGAATTTAGGCACTTCCAGGCTGAAGAATTCAGAATCCATTTTGAAAGTTGGGAGGGCAAGGCAGTTGGAAGAATAAAAGAAGCTCCTTTTTGAGTGACTCGCTAGGTGCTATTTCTTTGAGTTTCCAGTTTATGGTGTAGTGCTTGGCACTGGAAAGAGTCTCACTGAATGATCGTTCAGTTTGCTGTGTTGAAATCTGGCCTCGTGTTCTTTAGTCTGCAGCAGAGCATGTTCACAGCTTTCAGTGAAACCAGGATGGCTGGAGAAAGTTCTTGGAGCACCACAAGCACGGAGGCCATTGAGCTGCTCCATCAGTAGAGGGGAGCAGAGATTAG
The DNA here is from genome assembly GCF_964194185.1 of Rhinolophus hipposideros. Classification (NCBI taxonomy): domain Eukaryota; kingdom Metazoa; phylum Chordata; class Mammalia; order Chiroptera; family Rhinolophidae; genus Rhinolophus; species Rhinolophus hipposideros. The sequence goes on along the minus strand of NC_138053.1, from coordinate 47,550,965 downwards.
GGTAGTCTCAGCATCACTTCGCTTTAGGGTTTAGTTCCTTAGCTGTAGGACCAGTTCATGGGTACCTATCAATTGGCAATAACCACATTGATTCCCTTTTAAGTCCTTGGAAAAACTAGAGAAATTTCTGTTAGAATAAGTGACCAGTCAAATTTATAAAGTACTATTAAAGAAATGCATTTTATTTCTTTATTTTCAGTAATTTGTAACAGACTACCATAATATTGTTAAAGAAAGTGCCTTTTAAAAACTTGCTTTACTGAGTAAATTAGCTTATAAAGTGTTTGTAAATGAGTGCTTCTAAGGTAGCTAAGCTTATGATGTTAGGGAATAAAAATATTTATAGGTTTATTTTAAATACCCCCTACCTTTCCTCCATAATAGTATTAAAATAAACTTCAGCTCAGTCGCTGACATTTCTCTTTCATGATAAGTGGAAACAAATTAATGAAATTATATCCGTGTGGTGTTTTTTTCACGCTTGTAATTAGATATGTTATAACTATCTACTTTTGCTGCTTTTGTTTTATAATGTATACTGTGGTGTTATAACTTTTATATATTATCATGTCTCATAGAATTGTCATCCTTTGTGCATTTATATTTTTCATGTTTTCCCATTTCAATTATTTATTTAGCTCTTTATCATTCCTATTTTTAACCTTATTGAAATATAAATAAAATATACTAAACAGCACATATTGAAAGTGTACAATTTAATCAGCTTTGACATATGTGTGCACCCATGAAACCATCACCACACTCAAGAGAGCAAACATTTAATCATCCTCAAAAATTTCCTTGTGCCACTTTGTAAACCATCGCTCCTGCCATTCCCACCTCTCCAGGTAACCACTGATTCACTTTCTACCGTTATAAGTTTGTATTTTCTAGAATTTTATATAAATATAATCATATAGTATGCACTCCTTTTTAGTTTGGCTTCTTTAACTTTAGCATAATGATTTTGATATTTATCATATGCATACATCACAACTTAATTATCTGTTCACCTCTTGATGGAAATTTGTTTCTTCCCCCAGTTTTCAGATAACTTTCCAAATAAAATTGCTATAAGCATTCATGTACAAATCTCTGTAGGAACACATATTTTCATTTCTCTGCGGTAAATACATAGGGGTGGAAAGGCTGGAATGCATAGTATGTGTGTGTGTATAGCTTTTTAAGAAACTGCCAAACTGTTTTTTGAAGCTGTTCTATCGTTTACCTTCCCAACAGCACCCTATGAGAGTTCCGATTGCTTCATATCCTTACCAACACTTGGTATGGTCAGTGTGGGACTGTATTTTCTGTTTCTGCGTGGTTAGTAATTTCTGGACACCTTTTACTGGGACTTGGGTTAAAAGATGAGCCTTGGAGTTAGTAAAAGACTTCCCACTTCAGAGGAATGTGTTCATATGTCAAGGAATAATGAGCTTAGGATCACAGAGACATTCTAGGGCTTGGAAGCCCAGGGAAGCTTCTGGTCTTCCCTTTGGAGACATTTATTTACAGACTGTGGTATTAGACCTCAGCTGTTTGTTTCCTTTGTGGAGAACTATTTGCATCCAGGCTAATGAAACTCATCTGCTTATATTCTGAGATATGTACCAAGGATTCTTTCTTTTTCTCTTCTCAAGGGAAATTTTTGACTCTAAGGAGGCACATGTTTCTGCTGTCTCAGGAGGTGATGGGGGGCTGCTGTCTCTCTCCTATATAAACTCTCGGGTTCATAATTTGGTGTTCCTCGCCTGTATTACAAATCTCAGCATGTGCAGGATGATATCTGGCTTTTTTCATGTTGCCAGGGAGAAGAACTGGGTTAAAAGGGAACCAATGTGGTTATTGCTATGAGGAAATCTCGTGTTAAATTTCAAGAAAATGTCAATAAATATAGATATTAAAAGCTTAAGAGTAGGTATTTAAAAATGTTTTTATAACTCAGATTACTATACCATGGTATCTTATAGTGGTTTTATTTTATATTTTCCTGATGACTAATGATGCTGAGCATCTTTTCACGTACTTATTGGCTATTTGTATATCTTCCTTTGTGTAGTGATTGTCTTTTGACCATTTTTAAGTTAGGTTGTCTTCTTACTGAGTTGTTAGTGTTATTTATTATATTCCAGATACAAGTTAATTATGTATGTGTTGTGAATACTTTCTGCCATTCTGTGGCTTGCCTTTTTTGCTTTCTTAATAGTGCCTTTTGAAGAGCAAACTTTTTTGAATTTAACAAAGTACAATTTATCCGTTTTTTTAATGGTTCACGCTTTTGTGTTTTTTCAAGAAACCATTGCCTACCCATGATTGCAAAAATGTTGTCCTATTTTTCTTTTATAACTTTTGTAGTTTTATTTGTTGCATTTAGGTAATTTTGAGGTAATCTTCGAGGATAGTATGAAGTAAGGGTTATCCTTATTTTGCTAGACTGTATTGTTTCTGTTTTTTTTTAGGTTGTCTCTGAAGTTCGGTGATGCTGAAAATCCCAAAGGTCTCGGTATAAGGTAGGTATTGGATACCACTTTGGAGTATCATAGGTTCAGCAGTTCAGATTTGCTCCATATAATGTATTCATTCAACATGTAAGTATCAAGCGCCCACAATGTGCTAGGCACTGACATGTGAGATGTCACATCTACCTAATTACACTGAAAAGTCAGTTGCGTTATGTGATGGGATTCTCTAGTAACGCTTTCTTTGGTTTTTATGAAGGCATCTATGGTTTCCTCAGTTATGGACCTGGAGAACGCATGAACACATGAATGTGAGAATGTGTTACCCTTTTCCTCTGAGCAAAGAATAAAATATATTTAAAGCTCCAAGGGCTGAGGCTCTGGTTTGAAGTTATTTTCTGTACAGCTCCTTACAGTGAATCACACATCATTTAACAATCATGAAAACGTGTCTGTTAGCTGAGTTCCCCAGCAGACAGTCAGCACAGGCTTACATTTTTCTGTGTTTGTGTGGAAGGATGTATCTGCCAACAGTAGTTTATCCAAGCAGTTAGGAACTGCCCTGAAGAGGGCAGCAATTTGAAGGCATTACTTTTTTTTTTATTATTATAAAAATATAATGTTTCCTTTCCTATAAGAGCAGTCTTTTAGTAGAGGTAGCAGCTGTGCCTTTAACATTACTTGAAAACCAGCAGAATGTGTTAGGGCAGTCTTTCCTTAGCTGGGTTCTATGAAATACTTCTGCTCTGTGAAAATATTTCTAAGATTCCCCAGAAGAGCCATTCTGTGATCAAACATGTTTGAGAGAGACTGCACACCATGTGCTCCTCTTGGAGATTCACAGTGTAAATTTGTATATTAACGTTTCTTTGAAGGTAGGCTCTTTAGAAAGGTTGTTGCGCTTGCTAAATTTGATTAACCCAATGTTCCCTACCTTTAACCTTGGAAAGCTCTCTCCTCAGAACACGGCCTACACATCATGGGACACAAATGTTTAACTGATCATAATAGAGAAAAATGCATGCCGTCACCTTTCAGAGAAACTTTGTAAGAAAAATAGAATACCACAACATGACTAAACACATAATGTATCTGTTTGATATAGAATGGGGAATATTTTTTATTCAAATCATACCTTTTTCCCAAAAGGAAAATAGCTTTATGATTTTTTTTTTTGATGATGATGTGGCAAACACTGTCAGTACTCCATCTATATCCCCTCAGACATTTCCATTTCAGAGCACTGTAGTCCACCAACTGAACTTTGAATCGCCAGTTTTTCTCGTCTAGAGGTTTTCACTGGCCAAAGGGGCCCACTGCCTCCCTCCCTATCCCAGCAGCCCTCACCCAGTGACTGAGAGAGGTGTATAAGTACCCCAGCTCCCTCACCCTCGGATGACATAACTCAGACATGCGTTTTACTCTGGCTGCCATGGTCCCCTATGGGCATTTAGCCCCATTTGCCCACTGTAGAAACTTGCTTAATAATATGCTATTTCTGGCTGCCTTACGTTCTTTTGTTATTTCTCTTCTCTCTGTTCTACATATTTTGAATGACTAAATACCCAAATAAATTTGGGATCACCTTCCAAAAATATTTCCTGTATTCACATTGTTATCTCAGAGTCTGCTTCTGTAGAAGCCCTAACTAAGACAAAGTAACATAGGTCTATTGACAACAGAAAAGTCAGAAAAATTGAGTTATAAAAAATGAAAATCACCCATAATCCAACCACCATTTGTAATCACTATTAACATTTTGATCTCTATTCTTCCAGAATATTTTTCTGTGCAGTCACACATTCTATTTTTAGTGAGAAAAATGATCATGGCCTATGCATATTATAATGTTTTTATGTTTGGAGAATATTCCATTCCACAATGGCTAAGAATAAGAGCTCTGGTCACCAGACTGGATTCAAAGCCCAGCTCCAATACTTGCTCTCACAGTGAACTTGCCAAGTTATTTAACCCCTCTGTGTCTTAGATTCCTCACCTGCAAAGTGAGGATATAATATTATCTTTCTCATGGTGTTGTAGTGGAGATTAAATAAAATACACACAAAAATCATAGAAGGGTGCTAGAAACATAGTAAGAGCTATTGCTATTATTTTTGACCATTATTTATTTAACTAATTCCATAATATGTCCATTTAAGTTTTTATCAGTCGTTTTGCAAAAATAAAATCAAATGTTAACTCTAAAACAGAAAAAAAAACACCTGAAACTAATATAAAATAATATTGAATGTCAACTATAATGAAAAATAAATATATATATATATATATATATATATATATATATATTCATGAGATGTAGAGTATAGCATAGGGAATATAGTCAATGGTATTGCAATAGCTACATACAGTGTCTGATGGGTAGTAGACTTGTTGGGGTTATCACTTTGTGAGGGGTGTAAATATCTAATCATTATGTTGTTTTGTACACCTGGAGCTAATAATGAAAAAAAAATAAAAGAAGAAATGGATTGCAGGTGGGTAGGATCCATCACCCTCTAGAACAAAAGGCCTAAGAAGTGTTGTACCTCAAATTCTCCTGGAGGATTCTATCCTCAGGGTTTCTGAAAAGTGCAGTTTTAAACAAAGTCCGAGGTGATGCTCGATAGTGGGGTCCTGGGACCACACTTTGAGAAACACTGCAATAGACTTTTTTTTTTTTTAAACACTTTAGTCTTTGCATGTTATTCGTTAAAAAAAAAAAAAAAGTAGTATTTCTCTTAAAAACTAAACTAAACAAAACAAAAAACCAGAAATAAGCCGAGCTTCCTGTGTTTTTCCTTTTGTAGGAATTGTATTGCTCACTTTTGTGGGCTGCCTTGTCATTTGCGTTCATTCCCACTCAGCAGGAAGCTCTTGTTCAGAACCAAAGTGAAAGGCTCTCTTGGAGCCACTTCTACTACCTGCCAAAAGAGGGCGCAATTGTACTGTTCATAGAGGACGTCGTGTGTCAGCAAATGTAAAAGAGCTTTGGGGATAATACTGTTTTATGATCATTTTCAGATTCACCCTTACCAGTTACAACAAGTTGTCCATGCAGAGCTGGTTTAGTCTGCACCGAGTCGAGATTATTTTGAATAATTCAATCCAAGCAACTTTTAACACAACTGGCATCTATGCTCTGACAAGTCATTCCTACCACTGCCAGCAAGTCAGCAGCCTGCGGCGATATGATGCCCTCTTGTTGCCCAGTGACATGGATGACATGTCAAGCCTGTGGGAGGTCACTTTTGTTGATTTCCAGGTAACAAACTAAAACATATGCTCCTGTGTGTTTGGTGCCAAGGAAACTCAATGTTTGTGTGACAACACCTGAGATTGAAACATAGGTGTTTAAAGGAAAGAAAGGAGAGGGTACCTTTAAAATAATGTTGGTAATTTTTTCTTTATCCTCTAAGGTCTGAAATGGAAGAGAATAGTTTCGTCTCCCTGCATACCCCACACCCCTCTTGCTTTCACAGTCAGTTTTATGCAGTCACTAATAATTATCAGGGAGGAATGCCAGCAATCTAAGCCGGAATGAAGCCATGGCCTGAAGCCCAGTGACTGACACTTCCAAGAGCGAGAGGCCCTTCTAGGGAGAGGAATTATCAGACAATTATTTTATTTCCTTCAGGGAGTGCAGCAGTGATCCTATCGGGGCAGATAAGAAGTACATCTGTAGTGTGAGTGACAGCTTTGGCAGTTAGCGTAGGAATGGAACTGTCAGCCAGGGAGTCAAAAATATCTCAAAGATCCTCTTGAAAATATTTGGGGAAAGGCATGGGGGCATAAGAGGTTCTTTTCACCATTAGAATGTCAGGCTGAGAGACATCTGTCAAGTTCCTCTGTCCTGTTTACCTGTGAAAAAAGCTTTAACTTGTTCTTCTAACTCACTGAAATCCATAGCAGTCACACTTATCCCTTTTATGGGCACTTAACAATCTTTCCCGTATATAAATGGAAGTTCACATATCTGTGTATATATGTATACTTACATATATTGAATATGTAATAAGTATATTTTTATATATGTATTTACATGCCTCCCCCAAGCTTGGAGAGGTGTGGTATTGATGAGATGCAGCTTGGGGTATGGAAGGAACTTGGATTTTAGAGCCCAACAAACCTGGTTCCAGATTACTTCTCAGCCACCTGGCCAAATTACTTCATTTTTTCAATTTTCAATTTTTGAATTTCAATATCCTTATGCATGTAAAGAATTCACAGCCTAATTTATGTGGCAACCCCAGGACTGTGGCAGGCACGGGTAAATAATAACTACCACTGTGAGCCCCCTCTTGTGTGTCAGCACTGTGGTAGTTATTTTATGTGTTTGTCTTCCAAATGTATCATAATGCTGCAAGGTAGCTATTATCATCTATATAAATGACGTAATTAAAGCTCTAATGATTACATAATTTTTCAAAATTATATAACTGGTAAATGGTAGAGCAGAATTTGAATTCTGGACTGTCTAGCTCCAAAGGCATATATATATATATATATATATATATATATATATATATATATATATATATATATTTCTCTCTCTTGCCCCTTAAAAGAGAGGCAGGCAGGAAGGGCAATGGGGCGGTAATAATGAAAACAAGGAATAATTCACCCACAATCTCATCTAACTAGAACAGAGGCATTCACTGATTTATGCCTCCACCCTGTTCCAGAAATGACTTATGGTGACTTATAGACATACTACAAGAAAGATAACTTTGCAAAATAGGCGAAGACATAAGGCTAAGAAAAACAAAGGAAGAAAAGAGCACTTAGAGCCACTGGTGACGTTGGTATATAAAACCACAAGGCCATCTGTCCGCCCTGGCTGGGGGTGGCTCAGTAACTTGGCTCTGAAGCTTTGGAGCAGTCAGCATAAGAAAGAATCATCATCCAGTTACAAGTCCATGGGGTCCATAAGACGACTGAAAATGCGCTTGCGAGAAGTACGTCCATCCCAGTGTTGTGCAGCACGTGCCGATATTTTGGACAGCAGCCCTACAGTGAGCACAGCATTGGGTGTCAGAGGTGGACCTTATTAAAACACCTTAATGGAAGCAGATGGCAGAATGCAAACTCAGCCCGAGCGAGAGGTGATGGTGGCTGAGGGATGTATACAGAAGGCAGCATCCCACATAGGCTGCTTTGCTGATCTGGCATACTCCAGAAATAAAGCATGGAGTGAGTGATGTCACGTGCATGGCACACTCAGATGTCTCAGGTAGGCCAGCTGGGGACTGTGGCAAAGTGTAGCCAGCATCACAAGGAGCGTATGTTATTCAACTCCAGCGGAGTTTTGCTTTGTGGTAATGCCGGTCCAATGTTGCTGGATCTTTTGACTTGTCAGTAGAAGCTAGAAATCTGGATTCTTACAGGAAGTTGTCAGGGTGTTCAGAACTCTGGGCCAAACAAAACACACCTGTGGGCTGGATACATTGTACTTGCGCTCTCTAGTCCAGAAAAGGGACGGACAGCATACCCTTCAGGCATTCTCCACAGATACTGTTCTCAACCAAGTTTTAAGAATTACGTGGCAGTCAGTGTGAGGACATTCTCTTTGGCTTGATTTGCAGCATTAATTGAGGCCAGCTTTTTATAACTAAGAGCTTGACTCTTCAGGCAGTACTCTGAAGATGAGGCCACTTTGCCTTTTCATGAAGGGGGCAGGCCAAGGATCCCAGGAGCCAGGCCAAGAATCTCCTTCAGAATCTGTTTTGGATTCAGTCTAGAGCCCAGACAATTGGGTGAGAAAGGCCCCTAAGGTATATGGCGTGATGGGTGGCTACAATCATTTTAGCATGGAAAAGTGCTACGTGTTTCCCCCAAAATAAGACCTAGCTAGACAATCAGCTCTACTGCGTCTTTTGGAGCAAAAATGAATATAAACCTGGGTCTTATATAATATAATGTAATATGATACCGGGTCTTTTATTAATTTTTGCTCCAAAAGACACATTAGAGCTGATTGTCCGGCTAGGTCTTATTTTCTGGGAAACCGTACTCGGCCCACTTAAGTCATAAAAACGAGTTCTCAGTAAAACACTCATGGATAATTGCATTTTCTGTTGTATTCCTTTAAATCCACCTGGGTGACTGGATAAAGTGATGCAGTACAGAGTTGTTTTCTAAAAGCCAGCTAAACGTGGGGCTGTCTTCCGCAAATGATTACTGTCGTTTAGAGTAGTTGCTCTGTAGTCTTGTTTCTTTCATTGTGACAGTATTTAGATACTGGGCCAGTTGTCAATTTGAACCTCTCCGGGTTCCCAGTAATTAAAGCACTTCATCTTCACATCTGGGAAAGCTTTCTTTTCTGTTCTCTGGATAGGACAGGAGGAGGGGTTGATATACAGCTCTTCCAAAAAACAGTACCAAGTCTGTAGAGTACGACTAATAAAGAGGTGATGGGAAGAAGAAGAGACAGAACGCAGTAGCAGTTCTGGGGCAGTAAACTGAGGCGTAACGCTGATGCGGTGTGACTTACTGCTTCACCACACTTAATGCTGTGTGATTCTGGACAAGTTACTTAACTTTTGTGCCTCATAGTCTCCATGCATAAGGTAGGGATAAAATAGTAATTTACAGGCTCTTATACAAGTAAATATTAAATGAATTAAAGCGATGTCTGATACGTAAAAAGAAACCCTCAATAAGTGGTGTGAGCTTTTATTATTTTCCATTCTACCGCATTGAGAATCATATCTTCCCTTAAAAGACTTTTTCTGTCTAATTCCTGTCAACAGAATCAAAGGCAGAAAAACTGAGACTTAAAACTCTTTGGGACATTGATACTAACACACAAAATTTTGAGTGCGTTCAAATTTTAGAGATACTTCAGCAGTTGTGGTTGGAGATGAACAAGAACATTCCTAAGAAACCGATGAAAACAAGTTTTATTTAAGAGCCTTGAATTTCATGAGTGAGCCTCTTAATGATGACAATCATATATCCTAGAGGAGTTTCTAGGTCAGTCTTGATTTAAAATTAAGTTTCACTGTTCCATAAGCACACTCATATTTGTTAGATCATGCATTTAAATTATTCAGCAAAAAATGGTCACAATATCTTAAATTTGCCTCATTAGGGGTCCAGAACCCCCAACTCAACTGGGAAGATCTCAGAAGAGAGAGAATATGTCACTTCAGCTCTGCTCCTTCCCCTTGCAGATCCAAGGCTTTCCCATCAAGGACAGACGCTTCGCTGAGGCCCGAGACTGCACCCCTTCCTTCTCACCAGCCATTCTGATTGGCTTGGCCACGGCCCTGATCCTGCTGCTGGTCCTGGCCTATGCCCTGCACATGCTCACCTACCTCCGCTATCTGGACCGGCACTACGATTTCATCGCCTCTCCAGCCCACGTCCCCCAGTTGGAAGCTCGAGACGCAGCAGAAGAGAAGGAGCTGCTGAGGAGCCAGGGAGTTGAATGCTATGAACTGAGAAGCCAACCGATCTGCAAAATGTATGTTTAGCAGCACAAACCCCGTCTCCCTCACAGAGTCCACAGTGGTCTCTAAAAGGAGTTGTTTCTAGTCTGTGCTGTTCGACTTGTGATACAAGGTTTTCACCAATGGCTTGATAAAAAAAAAAGAAAAGAAAATACATGCACAAAATACATTTTCAAGCAACCCCTCACCTACATAGATAGACCCAGGGCAATGAAAAGGGAATTCTTAGGAATCCCACAAAAATAAATACGATCGTTTATTGCCCCAAAGCTACCTTGAAAGCAAAGTGATGTTTCAAGTTAGGGAAAGTGATGTTTCAAGTTAGGGACTCACACAAAAAAATAAAGATGCAATATGAAGAAGGGAAAACACACTTGGTCCTTCTTGCCTGTTGCCAGTTTGCATGTGATAAATGTAGAAATAATGAATACAAGGTTATCTGGAACTTCCAGATTTAAAAACACCTTGTAACATAGTTCCCATTTTTCAGAAATTAGGTCACAATTTTGTCTTTAAAAATAAGCTTTTTTTCCTCTCTTTCACAGAACTGTTCAGAGGATACACCTGTCAAAATGGTAGAACACTTCATTCAAGCGTTTTTTTTTGTCATTCACTTTGCTACTCAGGGAGCCCAGTTCAATCTATGAAGTAGGGGTGATGATCTTGGTAGTATCTCCCCTTTCCCTTCTGGTTATAGTGCCAAGGTTTGTCTTATTTGATTTAGACCTCTGTTGGCTCTCCTGAGTACCACTTGAAATAAACATCTGAGCTAAGTAAAAACAGTGTGCTTGCTTTGCAAACACAGCTTTAAGGCAAGTCCCCTAAACCCCCTTCCAATAAGACAGTATCTCCTAAACTCTTCTTATTAGAAATTCCGGAAGCACCACTAATCTTCTTACTACCACTTTCTTCAATATGGATTTCCCCATAATCTTTTTCAGTTCCTAGCAGATACTGAAGATTGGCTCACTCTTTATCCTCACCAAAGCTTCTCTGATATGTCTTCTGTGTTAAAGAGATCTTAAGTATAAAAAGTACACTGCATTTCCCTAACTAGGGTTCCGCACATGACCTTGGTTCTCCTAAGAAGACACTCCAGCCTAAAACTTAGAATGCAGGTAGGAACTATGCAGGGTTGGGAATCATGCACAGAGAAATTGGATCTTCTCTGCAGCTGTGTGGATGGGTCCACAGTCTGTTGCCATCTTAAATGCCAATGAGCAAGTGACAATGAGTATGGGATTTCTGATACAACAGTGTCCTGTTGGACATTTCTTCTGGCTGCGTTATTCTTGGCCATGAATGTAGGTTTGCTTCCAGCTCTCTCAGAATTCTGGAAGTTCCTAAAACTCTATAGTGAATTCTTTTGTGTTTGAATACCTAGAGTAGATGCTGTAGTCTACAACTAAGAGTCTTGATTTGTGTACTTATTAGTACCAAAGATGATTGCAGGGAACAGACCTTCAAAAAAATGGGAATCTAGGATTATCTGACTCTGGCTTAAAACCAGTGGGGATTCTGTTAGCATTAGGGAATAGGAAACTGAAAACCCATATAATTCCATAATGAAACAGTTAGACTTTCACTGTGGTTGCCTTGGTTGTCCATTGGTGGTATAAATGGTTGCTGTGATGGGCTATAGGTGCATGAAGGGTAAGCATAAGTCGTTATTCAAACTGTGACACTTTTGAAGGTGAAAGGGACTGTCAACAATTCCAAGATAACAGACATAAAGAGGGTAGTGCCATGCAAACTGGGATGTATAGTCACCCCAGGTATGGGAGATACACTGTAGAGTAGGCTTGCTATCCTTCTCCTCCAGAGAGCTTACAGAAAGAAAATAATAGCTCAAGATCTTAGCTTAGCAGTTCAAGGTGTGGTCAAAGGCCTGGGGCAGATCTATAAGGATCTGTAAGGAGCTCTTACCTCTGCTCAAAGGACTGACATAGTTGAAACTCAGATCCGGGTGTGATCCTGCAAATTGGTAAACAAATTGGTAAACTGCATTGCAGGTGGAATTCACAGCCTTTCTACGTCTCTTATAAGCATGAGGGCATTGATTATGAAAGAGGAACCTTGAAATAGGAATGGTAACTTTTGGGAGAAATTAGATGACTTTAAGATTGTTGAACCCCCATACTCCACTAAGTTTTTCTTGCTAGCAGAAGTAACCCCCGAGAGATGAATCTGTTCCTGCCCTACTTGCAAACCGTTTGATGGCCTTGCCAGAACTAGTGATCTGGCCAGTGGGTGCCACTTTTCCTCAGTGACTCTAGGCAAGTAGAGTCACATTCCCAGGAAACCAATTGCAAAGTCAAATCTGGGAGAATAAAATTGCAAGGTTTTGCTAATTTATGTAGCAAAAGATTTAGGCCAATATATGTGGAAATGGAGTCTGAAGGTGCTAACTCAAAGAGCAAGGTGTATAATTTTAGATTAGGCTGAATTTTTTGACATAGTTTTTCTTACCAGACTTTGGATTAAATGTGTTGATTTGAGCAGTTGGGAGTATTTTTAAGTTTTCTCAGTGGGTTGATTAAAATTTGGATTCAACAGTGTCATACACTAAATGAAACAGCAATACCAGAAATCCCTTGGTGTAATATTAAGAAAATAAATTTAATAACTTAGAGAATTGGGATGTAGGAATGGATTTATCATGTATGACCTACTCTCCCTCCCCATAACTGTTTTCCTCTGTGAAGGCCCAGAGGATACTCCTTTTGTCATAGCACTGCAAAGTACATAGAGAAGATAGCATCAGCATTTTTGAAAAGTGCGCTTGTGGCTGCTCTCTGTAGGCTGTGGATGAAGGTAGGAGATCCTTGAACTGAAATCCTTAGTCTCAGTAAGGATGCTGCTATCCTGGAGTAGCAGAGGTCAACTAGCAACCTTTAAAGGGCTGAGGGGCAGGAGTGTTAATAATATTAGGTTTTGTTTTTTAATGGTAAAGTGATCTATGACAGATGTGGTTGGGCAGTCCACTGAAGTAGTCATTCATCTGAATACTAGTAATAATCATAATCTACTTCCGGTTTAAAAAGACCTTACTTGAGCCACCATAGTAGATTCCTAGAACGGAGTCTGTTCGTAACTCATACCCCTTGAATGAAAAAGAGCGCTCTTAAAAAAGGGTCTGTGGTCCTCATGTCTAATGTTGCACATTATCATGAACAATTTAATACGTGTCAATCAGTCTCTGTGTTTTTACATGACTTCTGATATGTTCTGATCTTCAGGTAAAGAACTTACACTATTCCCATGGATACTTTTATTATCAACCCAACAGCTGTGTGTTGTTACCTATAATTGTTAGTGCTACAGGAGCATAGCCTAACAGATGTCTGTCTTCCTGGGATGTCTGGAACAATATGGCAAAGAAAGTGATGTTTGACATGAGTAGGAGTTGACCAGGTAGGTAATATGGAGATGGACAAACATGGCAGAAGGAAACACATATGTAAAGATTGGACTTTATTGTGTGTAGAGAACTGTAAATACATGTATGTGGGCAGGCACTTATAAGGTATTTAGAGGAATGAAGAGCGATGAAGCTGGAAATGAAGAGATAGAATTGTGCGCAACTAAAGACTTAGAATCTTGACTTTAGGTAATGGTGAGGCTCTGGAGAGGATTTTAAGCAAGATTATTACATGGTATGTACCGGTAAGTGTGAGTAGAATAGAGATAGAAATGCCAGTTAGGAGATTATTGCAATCTTTCAGAAAAAGAGAGAGAGAGAAAGGAAAAAAAAAAAAAAGGAAAAAGCTACAAAAGATATTTAGGAAGTTGGTTCAATAGGACTTAGCAATCAGGTGGCAAATCACAAATGACTGGTAGGTAAAGTATGTGGGGTGCTGGTGAATGGAGATGCCAGTCTCTGCAATCAGGGAGAAACAGATGAGGGTAGGGGTGGGGGTGGGAGATGGGAGAGGTCCAGGTAGGTAGCTGGATATGTGAGTATGGGGCAAAAGAGAGAGGTCTGGACTAGAAATAGAATACTGGAAATGGAGCAGATGCTGTCAGTGTCCCACCCACATTTCTTTGTCCCTTACCATTTCAGTGCATCTGGCCCTTTTCCCATTGCCCATAACTGCCCTCAGAGGCTGCTCTACCTGCATTCATGGCAGGCTAGAAGTGCTGAGGAATTGATGTCCCCTGGGAATGGTCTTCATCCTTGTGTATAAATACTCCAGCTCGTTTGCCCCTTGAATGTGACCTCTCTAGAATGTATTTCACACCATTTCCTGGAGTTCCCCAGCAAGACTAAACTTTTGCTCATTGTGATATTTTGGTTGATAATGTTCACTTGACTCCCTTCTCTGCCCTGTCTTACTTACCTGCTCCCCTAATGATGTTTCCTGGTATCACCTTCAAAATAAATGACTTTCATTTAAATCCTTATCTCAAGATCTGTTCTCTGGAAACCCAGAGTAAGTCTAGCATCAGTGGGTATAGGGAGAAAGCTGAACATGAGGTGGCAGTGGTGATGGAGAAATGAATGCGATCACCCAAGGAGAAAGGACAGGCTGCTGGTAGATCATGGGGAATCCATCCTAATGGAGTAGGATGAGAAGGAGAAATCAGTAAAGAAGCGAGGGTAGAAGTAATCAGAAGGAAGAAGGCAAACCACAAAAAGAGTGGTGTCTCAGAAATCAAAGGCAAAAAGGCTTTCAGGATGAAGGGAATAGTTAGTCATGTTAAATGCTAGAGAGTGATAGGGCCAGAAAAGCACTAAGTGTTTATTCCTTGGATTTAGCCAATAGAAGGTCATTGATGAACATCGTACTCCATGGAAAAGTGGGAGTAGAGATAGCTCAGAATATTCCCCCTGCTTTTCTCCCAGAGGGAATACCTTGGTCTGGTTTGCATTCCTTCTCTGAAGATCACTGCTTCTCTCGAGATGGCCTCCACCACATGACTCTCTCCTTCCGGGTGTTAGTAACTTCTTCCCTTGTTCCTTTGGGCTCAGAGATGGTAACAAATCTGCTGCTACTAGCTCCAGGTTACTGTACTGTTCCCTGTGGGTCTCCTGTATTCTTCTGGGACCTTAACAAATGGTCCCTTTGTATATAAACCCTCCTTAACTGATCCGAATTTGAGAGTGTCTGCTTCCTGTTGGGTATCAGACTTATACAGAGGTTTAGCCAAATTAAAACTTATTTGTTGCTTTGTTTGTTTCATATCTAACAGTTTTTTTCAGAAAGAATTTAAAACAGTTATTTTAATAAAATGGAAGAAACATGAGCATGTTGTAGGATAAGGCAGGTTCTAAGGTTGTGCTGTTTGTTTTGTTTCTATCTGCCTGCTGTGACATTCTGAACAATGATGTCCTCATGTGTAGTGCGCTCCCATACGTGTAGTGCCCACGTATTGTTACCCTCTGCTGGTAGATCGTGGGCTCTACAGCCTGATAGTCCTTTGAGATCCCTGCTGCATAAAGATCCATGGGTAGCTGGAATAGGTAGCTGCAGGATGCAGACAATTCCCAGAAAATAAACAGGCTTTTTCACTCAAAAAGGCAGATAGGACTGTAAGAGTGGTATTATATTCAAGGGCAGCCCTTAAATAGTCTCTAATTTACGCAAACAGTATTTAAAAAAAATTATTGCTAATAAGCTGCATGGGCACCCCACCAAGTTGATTGCCTCTGCAGTTGGGAGCTTCTGGTTTAGAAGGAAGGAACCAGGGTATAGAGAAAGGTTAAAAATATATATGTGTCATATGTATTCCAGAGAGGGGAGAAAACTGGCAGAACAAGCTCCTCAGAGAATCCGTAATGTTACAGATTTCCTTTTGAGGGGCGGGATGGAGAGGCCGTTTGTTTTTCCTCTGTGGAGACACAGAAAGGACACAACCTTTTGGGGCAAATACTGAACAGCTGCCTCTCTGCCTCTAACCCTGGTTGTGTTTTCTATGCCCTTACTCCTCAGAGTTAGAAAGATACTGACATGAACAGATCCAGCTTTTTGGTAACGTTTGGGGACAATCTGCCTTTATGTCAGATTTTTCTCTATGTAGTATTATAGAACTTGCAATGTTTGCTCTATGATACTTTCAGTTGCTGAGATCATCAACATTTTGTAAGGACCACATGGTACTAGAGCAAAATTTCTAGTTCCAAATAAATGGCATTTAAAATGTGGTTTGGACCTTTGCACATTTTTTGAAGGAAAAATAGGACAAATGTAGGTGGTCACACTTAGTTGTTATAATGGTTATTATTCTGCAACAGACGTAACCTTGATGCTGGCTGCCTGGGTGTCCCTAAGTCTTCTGGCCTTCTGGAGTCAGCCTTGAGTTTACTCTCCTAATCAAGGATCTTGAGTCCCCTTAGTGTTAGAAATACATCTGCTCCCCACGATAGCTGAGAATTCAAGCAGGAGGGTGGAGCTGTAGTGACTTCTGTTCTCGTTGTTTCTTCCAGTGACTTCTCGTTTCTTCCAGTGACTTCTGTTCTCATTTCTTCTAGCTCTGGTTTTCTGTCTCTATTGATTTTCAGTTACCCCTCTGGTGGCCTCACCTTCTTCCATTACTGTCAGTTCCCGGAGTTGCTGTCTGACACTGACACAAGCATCATGTCAGTGATGGACTTTCACGGAAAGTTAGGGGGTAATAGGCGAACTATAGCATAGGCCAGGGAATACTTTCAAATTCTCTGTTCAAGGGCTTTTAATTCCCTCTCACAGCAAAGTTCTCACTGGCCATCTTTCTCTTTTGACCCAAACTTTCACCATCTTAGAGACTTACATTTTTCTCCCTCCCAGTCCCCCCTCAATCTTGGAAGATGGGTCCTAAAAAACCTCACTTTTCATAATCAACATGCTCAGCATGGTGTTGGTGTTGTTCTTAAAAAAAAAAAAAAAAAAAAAAAAAGAGCCTGTCTCCCTCATCAGAAGTCTTTCTTTGTAATCCACCCAGGTCAAACTCAGGCACTTTTAAAATAACAGCTCTTCATCTATTGACAGCTATCTGCCCCTCCCTGCCTGCCCCTCCCATCCATCCATCCATCCATCCATCCATCCATCCATCCATCCATCCATCCATACATACATACATCCATACATACATCCATCCTATTATATATGTGAGATAAATGTGGTTTTAC
The DNA here is from genome assembly GCF_964194185.1 of Rhinolophus hipposideros. Taxonomy (NCBI): domain Eukaryota; kingdom Metazoa; phylum Chordata; class Mammalia; order Chiroptera; family Rhinolophidae; genus Rhinolophus; species Rhinolophus hipposideros. The sequence continues at coordinate 47,533,947 of NC_138053.1, read as the reverse complement.
AATTTACGTGAGATAAATGTGGTTTTAAAAGACTTTTGAAAAGTATATATGTCAAGGCCATGCAAGATACAGACTAATTCTTCAATTTAAAAGTTACAACAGTGTCGTGTGGGGTGGCCTGCGGGGTCTCTGGTCCCATTTCCCACACAAGAACTCAGGATGTGGTGAGGCCAAAAAGGAACACTCATGGAGCCATAGATAGGGGAGTCATACCACTATAATCTCACTGGAGGCTGGATCCACACTGTCCGCAACCTGCAATCCTAACTGCAATCCACGCTTGCCAGCTCAGCCACCATCTGCTTGCTAGCCCCCATTCTTTCTGCTAGCGTAGCCACAGCAGTTATATTAGTGGCCAGTGGCTTACGGGTTACAGCTGATGGCCATCTGATCACAGTTGATGGCCATTTACTACCTGAGCCAGCACCTTTCTATGTGAGGCCAAGAGCCTGGAAACTGCTTTCTGGGGCTCTGTCCCCACAAACAGAAAAGCATTGAAACATGAAGAAAAGTAATTTTGTTCTTAGCGAAATGTTTGACTGTTGAGTATGTATTATTACAGTTTTTAGTTAAGAAGCTAAACTTTATTTTCAACTATATTACAGTGATAAAATATTTCCTGAAATGTTCGTGTTTTTTTTAACCAGCAATGCCATCATCGTGAACAAAAATTCATCTCTGGCCTTGAGAGTTTTTTGTCCCATTTATGTGAGGCACTGGATTTAGAAACCTATTCCATAGTCTCAAATTCTTCTTTTAAAACAGGCATATTCTTATTCCCACCTCAACGAATCATTCCAATGAGATATGAAACTCTCTTTACGTGGTATTAATTTTTCTGCTCTTTAGGCGGGTCCGGGTGCAGGAGAATATGTTTGTGGAGATTGGGATAAATGTTCTACCCTTACTTACCATTCCTCTCCTTTCCTTGGCTCCGATGCCCTCCATTCCATCCCTCTTCTTGCTTAAGGTGTGCATATTCCGAGACTGAGCCTCATTTCCCAGTGTAGGCCTCCTTTTTACAGTGATAGTTTCCTGAATGCAAACTGCTGTGAAGACTGAATTGACTGAATTGACTTCATGTTTATATTACTTGTGGTCAGGACTCAGGACTTGTCGACCTTCTCCATTTGTTTTCAGTTTGCAATTATTTCATCCTGCAGCTGCAAAAGGGTTTTATTTTGTTTTCAGGAAAATCAACTCTGAACTGACCTCAAATGCAGGAAGACCTCTGCAGGGACAGATGCAGATTTTGAAACAGCTGCTATTTGGAAGATCCTCTTTAGGAAAATGAATATAAAATTACAAATATAAATGAGGCATGAAGGTGAGCATCTATTTAGAAAAACAAATTATAACTAATTAGAAACCTTAAAAGTTGACTGCATTTGAAGTAGCTTATTTTTGCAACTTTTACAAAAACATACAATCATAAGAACACAATGAGAGAGAGAAACATACAATCATAAGAACACAATGAGAGAGAGAGAGAGAAAGAGAGAGAGAGAGAGAGAGAGAGAGAGAGAGAGAGAGAGAGAGAGAATATGGATGGATGGATTTTTACAGAGATTTTGACCTCAAACACAACTGTGGACACCAATTAAATAGTCTCCATGAGCCTGTTGTCTTGATGTCTGCTGCTAAATCTTGAAGTCTGAATTGCAGGCAACTGCAAAGGGAAGATGGATATAAAATGGGGAAGAAGGACAAGCTAGAATTCATGAAGAGGAATTGGGACCATGAGAATGAGCTGAGACCTGTGTCAGTTTTCACTGCCTCCAAGCTTGATAAAGCAGTGATCTTTGTCACAGAGCTAAACAAATGGCCCAGGCATTAAAGACGGTGAAGAAGGATCCAGGAAAAGGTGGAGCAACTGCAGGCCTAGGTGCTGCCCTGTGCTAACAAGGTGAGCCCGCAGACAAATGATAATGTGCTTGAGCTACAAATGTACCTAACTACCCCTTTGGAAGGTTAAAAACAATACGGCTGCAGCTTTACTTCCACCTTCTATATCTCATGCAAGTAGCTCTCCCAAACATGGTCCACCGTAACAACCAGAAACATTCAGGGAAGTGAATCTGGAAGACACAGTTTGGCCTGACTCTATTGGCATTTTACAGCCCATTGTCACCTTGGCATACATATATGTCTCTGAAAACTCATTTTAAAAATAAATATATCAACAAAGTCATACTTCTGCCTAATATGATATAACGACGCTGTGTACAACTGAAAATATACTAACCCTTTCTCCAAAAGTGGATACTAATTCCCTTTTGTGTTTTTGGTCATGTTCATTCTTCTCATAGGTCACTCAATCTCCTGCTTTGATATCCTGTAAACTAAATACTAAGATATAAGATTAACAACCATCACCCATCTATGTTAGATGGTAGAGAAATGGGAGAGGGAAAGAAAATAAAACTGTTTTACACACACACACACACACACACACACACACACGTTCGATTCAGAATAAAGAAGAAATATTCACGAGTACCATGAGTACCACCATTTCTGCCATTAGTTACATAGTCTAGCTGGTGTTCATAATTGCCTTCTTCTGCTAGTTGGAGTTGCTTGTCTGGTGGGGAAACCTGAACATGTATTCCTGAAGTTTCTAGGCTGTTAAGCAGTCTTGCTTGACTTGACTTGTTGCACTTTTCCATTGACTTTAATCACCGCACATGGGAGAACTAAGAAGCACCCCAGAGACCCTCTCTGCCCTGTTGTGCAGTGGCCGTCCAATTTCCTCTTGATACTCGGGATCACCAGGACCATAAGAATAATCCCGGGTCTCCACACTATTGGCATTTGGGGTTAGATAATTCGTGGTTGTAGGAGGGGCTGTCCTGGACTTCAGGATGTTCAGCAGCATCCTAGATCTCTATCTACTAGGTGCTAGTAGCACTCTCCTCCTGTAGTTGTGACAACCAAAAGTGTTTCTAGGCATTGTAAATGCCCCTGGAGCGAAATTTCCCCAATTGGGAACCTTGTTTTGCCAGTGGATTCACAGGCTAAGGACCCTAAGTTGGCTATGTGGCAGTCTCAACTTCCAGTTCAGTAAAATCATTGCTTTCTCTCCTAATGAAAGCATTCCTCTTAGGAACTAAGACCTTCAAACCAGCTGAGCCTAAAGCTGCAGCGATGGAAAGCAAAAACTTTGTTAGCCAAGGAAGATTAGTTGAGATAGCACACAACAGAGATACTATTTATTTTTTGTTTTTTTCTACTTTGATTTTCTTCATTCCAGCTTCATTGAGATATGATTAATACAGAACATTTTGTAAGTTTAAAGTGTACAACGTGTTGATCTGATAACACATATTGCAAAATGATTACCACCATAGCATTAGGCAACACCTCCATCATGTCACGCAATTACCATTTCTTTTTTTGTGGTGAGAACATTTAAGACATAATCACTTAGCAACTTTGAAGTATATTTGAATACGGTATTATTAGCTATGATAAACATGTACGTTAGATCCCCCAGGACTTACTCATCTTATTACTGGAAGTTTATAGTTAAGAGATTTCTTTTTCTTTGCTATTAGAATCCTCTCTTTCTCTTTAGACAGTTACTTGCTCTGGGCTCTGTGCTGTTGAAATCCCTGGCCCCAGGAATTCCTTTGTATATCTAAAAATCATATTATGATGTGAAAGAGCATTGAACCAGGAATTAAAAAGACCTATGTTTTAGTGCTAATCATGTCACCTATTAGTGTAATTCAGCTAACAACTCAAGGTCAGTCTGCTACACAGAAAAGCTCAGAAAAGCTCAGTTCCATGAACCCAATGTGCTTCCTCGCAATTCCTGCCCCTCCCCAGAGGTTGACTTTCTCATGGTCTCCTGTGTCTCTAGCTCTTTCCTGTAATACCGACTAGAAACTACATCCCTTCTCTAGGTCCCACTGACAGTTGTGAGATGCCTAGCCAGCATCTTCAGGTCCATTGATGAACTGTGGGTGGTGGGGAAGCTCTTGGCAGTCTGGGTTTTAAAAGAGATACTTTTAAATTGCCATGTCAAAATGTACCATGTCATACCCTGACATGTGTTTGCAATGCTGTTCTCTGGATGGAGTCTTCTCTTGAAACTGTCTGCCTCTGTTTTTTCCAGCTTATAAGCTCTAGTGTTGCAACATTTTCAGCCCATAGATCAGCTTTGTGAGCCCATGCCTGGGTCTGCTCTTTTGGTCCTCTGTATCTTACGACTGTATATGACAGGAAGAACCTCATAGGGAAATGGAAACTAGCTCTTCTCCTGGGGTGTTAGAGCAGACATGGACTAAACCACTTTTCCAGATGTCTTTTGTTCATAGACTCTACCTTGGGCTGGGAGGCCACCCGTGGTAGATTGCAAAGTGGCTGCTATCCTTCCTCTTCTCCATCTGCATTCCTTGTGATATAACTGTGCAGTTGCTCCCCTTAAGAGATGGAATATATTTCCTCAGCATTTGAATCTGGGCTGGCCTGATGATTTGCTTTGGCCAATAAAATGCAGCTGAAGTGATTCTGGGCCTATTCTGAGTTTAAGCATCTATGTATTCTCCTGGAAGACTGTTCAGGTGCTAAGTGAACAGTGATGGAGGCAGAGCCTGCTAGAGGGTGAGACACTGACTGGAGGAGAGAGAAGCCATCTGGGCTGAGGCCATGCTAGACTTACCAGCCCCCAGCTGATCCAGCAACTGTCCACAGATGTCTAAGTGAGCCTACCTGATACCTGAACAACTGCCAACTAATGTCAGCCTAATTGCCCACCTGCAGAATTATGAGCTAAAATATGGTGGTTTTTAGCTACTATGTATTACAGTGGTTTGTTACACAGCCAAAATTTACTGACATGTCATCTAGGTTAGGAACATTTCCAAATTAGAAGTTACGTCCACATCTGAGTTATCTATCACACCTGCCACAGAAGAGGAAAGAAAGAGCAGAGGATGAACCATATATGAAAGGGAAGAGATCTAAAAGGAGGAATATACAGTCAGGTGGTTATTACTTGTAGCCAGTTCTGGCTATAATCCAATTTCTTCTTCCACTAAATAGATTAATTACAATTTAGCAGGGGTCTTTTGTTTACATGACTCAGAAGTTCCCCACACTGGCTTAAGTAAAGGGAACTTAGTCTCAGGGGTATCTCATGAATCCCAAGACCCAGCTAGGTCTTCTTGAGTGAGTGGACCTGGAACTGGAATACAGCCTGGAACCAAAAGAACTACTTTCTATGGCTTATTGTCTCTCCATCTCTTCCTCTTTGGTAGAAGATCTCTCATCACTTTGGCATGCCGCTTCACTTTTTCTCTCTTCAGTTATCTGCTTGCATACAGTTCCAGCATGCCCATCCAAAATAGCAGCCTCAGCCCCAAGTCTTCATTACCTTCTAGCTCACCTTCCATAAATTCAAATTCTTAATCAGGGAATCTGATTGGTCCACGTGGTTCAGGCAGGTGTGCTTGAACGGTAATTAGTAGGGTCACATTGGGCAGGCATCTTTCACGAGAACCAGAGGATGGAATTGCTCTTCTGAATGTCTGCTGCTGGCAGGAACCACCACCCTGTGTTTTGGGAACTTCTTTTCTACCAAGCATAGATTTTGACCTATGATTTCTAGTGCAGGATCAACTTTTATAACCTTCCACTGGAGGACTGTGAATGAGCATGATCAGCAATTTCTTTTCCTAATCAGCCTGGGACAGGGATTGGGGAGTCTTTTTTAGCATAGGGCCCTACCTCCTATGTCTTCATGGTGTTCCAACACTTAAGAGTGCTAGCTCCTCCTTTGTATAAACCTAGCTTCAGGTGTCTGTAACATTCTATTCAGCATCTGTGTCTGTCTTCATTTTTTTTAGGAAAAAATAATATTGTATTTTACAAGAGTCAAAATCTAGAAGGCTGAAAGTTGAGATACTCTCTATTGGCACTTTAGGGTTATATGGATGATATAAACTAGAGCATTTTAAACAAATTTGGGTACTGACATAGTTACAGGTCTATATGTTGCCACATAAGGCCATTACAAGCTCCATATCTAATTATCATCATTTAATGTTAGATTGAAACCTCGGAAATTGCCATTTTTATAGGTCAAAAACAGTTAATATTGATAATTTACTGTGGTTCAATGTAATATAGTAAAGCATATTTTAACTTGAAAACTGTAGGAAGGATATACTCTTACAATAAAGGACTAGCTGTTACAATGAATTTATTTAACTTTATAGAAAATGCACTATAGTTACCTTTATATAATTTTCTCATTTAGTATTGGACCATGAAAACTTCATCATGGTCTGGCACTAGTTTTCTTTTTTTAATTATTTTTTAAATTACAGTTGACATTCAATATTATTTTATATTAGTTTCTGGTGTACAGCACAGTGGTTAGACTTTTGTATAATTTATACAGTAATCCCCTTGATTGTCCTAGTTATTACTATATTAAAGATTATATTCTCTGTATAATAGAGAATACGGTATTCTCTATTACCAGACATTCCTATGACTGTTTCGTAACTACCAATTTGTATTTCTTGATTCCTTCACTTTTTTCACCCAGCAACCCAACCCCTCTCCCCACTGGCAACCATGAGTTTGTTCTCTGTATCTTTGAGTCTGTTTCCGTTTTGTTTGTTTGTTTATTTTGTTCTTTAGATTCCACATATAAGTGAGATCATATGGTATTTGTCTTTCTCTGTCTGACTTATTTCACTTAGCATAATACTCTCAAGGTCCATCCATGTTGTCACAAATGGTAAGATTTCATTCATTTTTTATGGCCCAGTAATATTCCATCTCTTTATCCAGTCCTCTACTGATGGCACTTAGGTTGTTCTGGCATTAGTTTTTGATGTGTCTTTTCTTAAAAAAACACACGTTTAGTGAAACACATCTGTGTGACCCTCTCAGGATCACTCTCCTTCCTCAGAATATCTTTTTCCTAGCCTCTGAGGTAGGGTTCTGGCTTTCCTTGGTTCAAAATCATGTTCAAAGAGCAGCCACTTAGGCTGTTGTTGGGTCAATTCTTCAGAAGACATGTTTGCATCACCCAATTCATTGTCACATTTCCCTTCATAAAGAACATGGTCACAGTTACTGAAGGAGCCTCGATAACCATGAGTGGTTCCTCAATGACACATGTAAACCAGTTTTTCTGTCAATTATGAGTTAAAGATGCTTCCATTTGAATTGTGCTTTTTGCACAACTTTCCTATCATCTCAGAAAATTCCCCCATCGCCCTCTATTTCCTACCCAAGGGATCTTCATCTCTCTTACAAGTAAGATCCAGACAGATTGTATAACAAACTGGCTTTGGTTATTAAAAACATCTTTTTAGCTTTTGGCACAACAAACAAAACCACTCCTGATGAAAAGAGTGTCTCTCTCCCATATGGTTCTCGAAAGAAGTACAATTTCTGAATTTACTGTGCATGTGAAAACAATAAACAATTTGCATTTCTTTCTTTTTCTAGTTATTCAAACTCTAACCTGAGGGTATTTAAAGAATGGATTTAATAATTTCTTCATTGTACCGCTTTCTGAAATAATATTGATTCTCAGTGAAGTAACTAAGCCTTAGCCAAATGTTTCAGTTTATCGCTCTCTTTTTTTGTGAATCTGTAAATGCGTCAGAAAAAGGTTTACTGTAATATTAGAATGTGCATGTGTTGGCATTAAAAGTGTGGTTTTGTCCTTTCGGAGAATCAAATAGAAGCAAAATTACAGTTAATTCCTGGTATCTGTGGTAATGGAGAACAGACTGAGTCTGTGCCAATAATATTTGAAAATTTTATTTTAGAAATCAGGTTGAACCTTGTCCTTCATTAAACCTTTTGCCAGAGATCCACAAATAGTCAAGTTGTTCTCTCTCCTCCAGCTCAGACAGACTCTAGGGTAGAGAAATGGCCGGCAGGAAAGGAGGGTGGAATCAAAAGACTTATTTACAAATCTTATTAGATTTTTCTCGACATGTTGACTCCAACTCTTTTGTGGGCAGAGAAAACCACTCCATAGTTAAAAAGGATAACAGTCTTCCTACTCTTTTAGGAAGGCATCTAGTGTCTTTCCTTATGATTTAAGAGTTAGTCATCCATCCAAAGTCATGTTACCTCCTGGCCAAATTCAGTTTTCAGTTAGCAACTGAAAAGAGAAGTACAGGGATTTCAGAGAATTCTGAAGCCTCTTTAAAACTATTCTCTCAAAAAGGGAAGATTTGAAATACAGCTAAACGGGAAGAATGGCATCATACAGTCATTTACCTTTAGCCAGTAGCCTGCAAGAGAAAGGATTTACTTAATCTGGTTCAGTCTCTGACGCTTTGGGAGAAGGAGATAATATATGATCTTTTATGGCCTCAGGGCTCCCACAAGGGTTTTCAATAGACCAGAGGGGCAGAGCTTAATTTATTCTAGATTTGTAATAGTTCTTCAATGCAAAGAACTCACAAATTTGCAGGGACAAGAGTGTATTGCACTCGTGGTGTCCAGATGTAATGTTGCAATGATGTAAGCCACTGATTTGTTCTGGAACTATTATTGGAACTATTATTGATATCTGTTGAAGAAGACAGAAAATGACTTCCAGTTTCAAAAAAATCTTGGAAAATTTTGTAACTTTTTGCTCCTCATAATGGTAATCCTGACACAATTCCACAAAAGCTTTGGAAAGATTTTATATTTTTATACATATATATGTATATATATATATGTGTGTGTATATATATATATATATATATATATATATATATATATATATATATTTCCTGTGTGTGTGTGTGTGTGTGTGTGTGTGTGTATTTATATATATCTTTATTGTATGATTATGGTGGGGATACAGGAAAACTTAATTAACTACATTAGAGAAACTGAAAATACAAAATGAAGTGATGGTTTTAAATAAGGATGGATATCATAATTAGTCCCAGATGGTTCCTTTGTAGTCAGGAGAGTTCACCCAAGCAGCCACATTTCTTTGTTTGAATGTCAAAATAGAAACCGAATGAAGCCCCTGCACTGTGTTCTCATACTTCTAACTTCTTTGGGGCCTTCCTGTGTGTCTGTCTTGTGAGATGTCTTTCCATTGAGACAAAAACCTTGTGTCCTCTATGCTATGCTCTTTACAAGGTAGCAGATGTTCTCAGACCTCAGACCCTCTCCAACCTCAGACACAAGAGTTTCTCTTTCTTTCTTGTTTTCTGCATTTGCTTTTGGTAATGAAAAACATTTTCTCTTTCTATGGTTCGACTCTTCAGGATGCTCATTGCCCTGGTGGAGCAGGCCTCATAGGTCTCAGGGTGTCATCTCTGTTTGCTGTGACAAGCAGACTTGTCACCAAATGGGGAGGACAGATTCCCATGCAGAATAGCCGGACAGATCAAGAGTGTCTTTAAGCAAATTCTGTTTGTCATTGAAAACCAGAGAAGTTCCAGTAATGAGCAATTTAAATGGGGAAAGTGATACATGTTTGAAAGAAACAAGTGGAAGAATTGAATATGAAAATATAAGAATAAGGAACACCTTATCTACTGCAATCTCGTATACAAGGTTGGACAATTAAGTTCGCGAACTCATCCTAGAAAGAGTGCTACATACTTCATTGCTGAATAGCACTACAGTCACCTTCGAAGTACTCCCCTTGGAAAGCTATGCACTGATACCAGCACCTAGTCCACCCTTCAAAGCAATTTTGGAACTCTTTTTCTGGAATGGCCATCAGAGCTGTCATCGTATTACCCTTGATGTCCTGAATGTCATCAAAATGTCTTCCTTTCAATATTTCCTTTATCTTCCGGTAAAGAAAGAAGTCATTGGGGGCCAGGTCAGGTGAATAGGGAGGGTGTTCCAATACAGTTATTGGTTTACTGACTAAAAACTCCCTCACAGACAGTGCCGTGTGAGCTGGTACATTGTCTTGATGCAAGAACCATGAATTGTTGGTGATAGGTTCAGGTCATCTAACTTTTTCATGCAGCGTTTTCAGCACTTCAAATAGTAAACTTGGTTACTGTTTGTCCAGTTGGTACAAATTCGTAATGAATAATCCCTCTGATATCAAAAAAGAAAAAAAAAGATTAGTCACATCATTGCAACAGATTCGCAAACTTAATTTTCTGACCTCATATATGTATACATATTTTTTTCCAGGGGCAATTATACTTTAAATAGGGTAAGTATGCTGAGGAGGAGAAAAAGTGATAAAACTCTGAAAAAGCTCCTTAAAGAGGAGGACTCTTTTCGATTTAACACTGCCAGGGATCAAGGAATCCAGCAAGTGGTCATGAGTGTAGAGATTTGTTACACCCTGTCTCAGAAATTCAGTGGCTTCCTGACCACTCAGATATCACACTGAGTGACTTCTTCTTTTGGGTGCTATGTCAGGAACGTTATATTCTGACCACTTCATCTTCAGAACTGAAGATATGAAGGACCACATTGAGGCTGCCAAGAGTGAAGAAATAACTGTGATGGCTTCTTTACAAATTGGTTTGATTGTATGTTCATATACAACTTAAGTATTGAACAATAAATTTTAAAAGTTTTCATTCTGAATAACACTACAGGTATTCAATAGATATTTGAAATGAATCAGTTAGAAAGTAGTGTTTATTACATGTTTAGTATGTTCCCAGAATGCTGATAGACCTGTGAGGAATTTTTAAAAAAAAACTCCACGGAGTTTATAATTATGTTGACTTGCTTAAAAATGAATGTACTAAATTCTTAAAATTTTAATTTAACAAACATTTATATAGAAAATACTATGTGCCAGGGATTTTTCTAAGTGCTTTATAGATATTAACTCCTATATTCACCTAGATTAAATGACCCAATGATTGGAAGTGCATTTATGAAGAACTTTTATAGATGAGTCTTCTTGAACAGAGGGAATAAGAGAGGTTGGATATGTATTGTGAATATGTGAAAGCCTAAAAATGGCTTGTGATATACTATACTATTTTTCAGTATATTTATAACTATTTTCATGTTCAGACCCCTCTCTATATACATTTGTAAACTAGGCACAATTTGCCTACATATTATTCTGCCTTCAGATGTCAACTGAGCCCTAGGGTTGTTTTTTGCTTCCTAGTCTCTAACGCTGGTTTCCTGATTGAATTTATCTACCTGCAACTTCTAAGACATTGGAGTAGGTCATCCACTGATGCCAGTGTTGGGTGCCAGGAATTATGGTTAGCCTTTGAGGGACATATTTGAGGTTTGTTTTGGGAAAATGTCCAATGCTTCTCCTTATGTCTAAAATTTCTATCTTTCAACAATAGAACAAGTTCATCAATGTGGTGAGTTTGACTAATTAACATGATGGTTAGTGTCATGCTGATTAGAAGTACTAGAAGTCTTCGTGAGAAAACTCAGAGCTATGGTTGGATTATGTTTAGAAATTGGGGTTCAAGAACTTCTACTTATCCACAAGATTGTTTAAAACATTTGAATTAAAGTTACAATCCCCTGCTTCCTTCCTCACCAAAACAGACATTCCTCTAATGGAGGCGCCAACCTGGGCCCATCCAAATTCAGTTTCATTCCTGGAATAGCTAACAACCACTGCTAAATATTTCCCAAGTAAACCCAGCTAAGAATAGTGTCTTATTTCTAGAGCTTTGACACAAGAAACTCAACACCCTGTTGGAGTCAGATAAGCTGAACTTTTTTCCAAGAGCTTTGTCCAAGTGAGACTGAGAAGAATGGAGTCTGAGAAAGACTGAGGTTGAGTGAGAGTCTAGCAAGACTTCCTGTCATCTGTGACATGGCATTAAATGATGCTTTATGAAACTAAAAGTGCCACGGGCATGCCTAACTGCTGAATCAACTGTCAGTGCATTGGGCACAAAGAATCTTCCATTAACTCTGTTCAGTAATTAAATGAAAATTACATTCTTACTATATTACAGTTCTTAAACATTAGTTGATACTCTCTGATATCTCTCCCACTTGTTCTATTACAATCTGTTGAAAGCTGAAGCTCCATCTTACTGCTTTAAGCTAGAAAGACTTGTTTCCTTCTTAAGAGATTCCATATATAAGGACTTATTATTAGTCCTCAAATTTACTGTCACCTTGCAGTTGATATAGTAACTTGACCCTCCTAAGGACTTTGGGAGAGCATGGATTATCATACCATTTTTTTTTTATGAGAAATAGGGGCTCAGATGGGTATGTACTCATGATTTATATGTAGCAGATGGCAGATATGGTACTAGATCCCAGGTCTTTCGGCGTCTTTGTGTTATATTCCCATTACTTCATCCCATCTCTGCCCACCTGCCTATGGGTCCAAGACCTGGTGCCCCACCTGCTCCCGTTCCTTTATCTGCTTGAGTTTGGCAAGGAAAGAAGGCTTTGGGGCTACGAGTGGGTCTCTACCCACAGGACAGTGTTTAAGGCAAATGTCCTAGTTTTCCCCAGTGACAAAAATGACCATTTTTATATTTCTTATATGATTCTCTGTAACCCATAAAAGTATCACAATATTTTTATTTATTTATTTATTTATTTGGTTTGAAGCACATACTGTATTGTTTCAGCATGGCTGCTTTTGTTTTACATAGATGATTTGCGTTTAGAGTGCCTTATGCTTTCTTCTCTGGCCTAAATTATTCCTTCCAAGTTAGAATGTTTTTTCTTCATTGGCATCCATTAAAAATCATCAGCAACATGGCCACCCTCCAGAAACACTTCTGTAATGCCAACCGCAGGACTCGGCATCTAAAAATAAAAATTGAAAATGAGATTTTAAGTTAATGCCCAGAAAGAAAATTTCCATGTGTCTTTACTAAAATTTGGTAAAACTTATTCTAGGGAAAAGTGTGAAATACATGAAACCCTTATTGCTACTTCCTAGAAAAATTTTGGCTGAGTAATTAGTGACAGTTTGTCCTTTTTAATCTGACTCTCTCCTAGTAGCCACTTTTCATTCTTTGACTTAAGGTTATGTAAGTTCAGAAGAGATTCTCATTCTCTGCAGAGCCCACAGCTGAACAGGCTGAGTGGGGCTCCTCACTAATGATTCCTAACCTCTTGAAGTTTATATTTTTATCTGGCCATTATTTCTGCTTCCTTTATGGAACTGATTGAATTCACCAAATGATGAAACATGAAATAAAATAGTTTGGGAATCATGTGGGCAGTTTAAAACTTGTATGAAACATTGTGTGGAAACTAAAATTTTTTAAAAATCAAAATTAATTAGCTGAGATCTTCCCACCCTTTGTTCCATCTAAAACTCCTTTCTAGTTCATCCCATCCTAAAATAAATCATAATTCTTATTTGCCTTTTGTATGTCTTTACTCAGTTTTGCACTGAATTTTTCATCTTCTGATTTGCAAGTATGCACTCTAATGATAAAGCCCTATATCCAGTTCAATCACTTATAATTCCTCAAATGCTCAAAATCTGGATTGTTACTGGTCTTTCTTCTTCCCTTCCTTCTGTTTTTACTTCTAACAAGCTCTCATAGAAATTCTCAGGGCTGGCTGGTCTAGGGATTACTAATAATTACAGTTACCTTTTCTAGAAGATGTAAAAAAAAGTCATGCTGAAAGCAAAGATGAGACAGTAAACACATTTAATATATAAGGACCGCTGATTATTTTTTTTTACTGCATTTTTACAGCTTTTATATAGGGTTGAGAAGTGTTATGAATGTTACATTCATAGAATAATCGGACAATTTTGTAGTTGTTCTTACTCCTCAGTCAATAGCCTCTAAACTTTACGGCAACACGTTTCACACCTTTGCCCAGATTTAAATTTAGATTAATGGACTTAGTCACTTATCCAGGTTTGAAATATGTCAGCCTTATTTCTACTTTCTAAAGAAACCTTAGTTTCTGACTTGCTATAGTTGACTGTCTTGTCTACTATGGATGGCTGTGGATTCATACGGACCTGACTTATTTTCCCCCAGAATAATTTGTTCCCTTTTGGTCTCTTGAACTCACATATTTCTGGCATACCTTCTCTTCTGTGCACAAATTATGATGTCACAAAGTTATAGATTTTAAATTTATGTGGCAGCCCTTAGGATGGATCAGTATCCATTTTTTTTCAATATCCATTTTTTTTCATTTTTATCCATCTTTTTTCAATAAGACAGTCTTAGCTTTTGTCCCAGGCAGAACCTAGACTGATTAACTTTCAGAGTGTTGTTTCTGTTGTTAAGGAAGTCATGCTAGGACTCATTGATCTAAAAGGAGGATTAACAAGTCTATGGTTAATAGCACATAGATTTTTGTCTCATTTTATTTCATTTTGATTCATTTTTTACCCTATTAGACCTCTACTGTTTTTCAACTTTATTGAGGTATGATTGACAAGTAAAATTGTATAAAGTACAATGTGATGGTTTGATATATATAAAAGTTGTGAAAGCATTACCACAATCAAACTAACATATCCATCTAATCATATAGTTACCTTTCTGTGCGTGTATATGTGTGTGGGGGGGCGGGAGGAGGACAAGAACACTTAATATCTATTCTCTTAGCAAATTTCTAGTATACATTATTATTAACTATAATCACCATGCTGCACATTAGGTCTCCAAATTTATTCATCTTATAACTGAACCTTTGTACCCTTTGACCAATATCTCCTCATTTTCCCCACTTCCAGCTTGATAACCACCATTCTTCCCTCTCTGTAAAAAGTTCTGTTCAACTTTTTTAGATTCCGCTTATAAGTGATACCATAGCATATTTGTCTTTGTCTGTCTGACTTATTTCACGTAACACAATGTCCTCCAGTTTATCCATGTTGTTGCAAATGGCAGGATTGATTGTTTATTTATGATTTTTATTAAAATATAGCTAACCTACAATATTATATTAGTTTCAGGTGTACACCATAGTTATTCAACATTTATATACCTAAAGAAGTGATCACCATGATAAGTCCAGCAACTGTCTGACACCATACTATGCTATTACAATATTATTGACCATATTCCCCATGCTGCACATTACATCCCCATGACTTATTTATTTTATACCTGTAAATTTGAACCTCTTATTCCCCTTCACATTTTCCTTCCCTTTTTTAAGTTTTCAATTACAGTTGACATTCAATATTATATTAATTTCAGGTGTACAGCATAGTGGT
Source organism: Rhinolophus hipposideros (assembly GCF_964194185.1). NCBI lineage: Eukaryota > Metazoa > Chordata > Mammalia > Chiroptera > Rhinolophidae > Rhinolophus > Rhinolophus hipposideros. Next base: position 47,518,829 of record NC_138053.1, on the reverse strand, counting down.
TAGGCATTTATGTAGTTTAAGAAGTAATCCTCCTGACTAGTCTAGTACCCACCTGGCTCTATACATAATTATTACCATATTACTGACTATATTTCTTATGCTTTACTTTACATCCCTGTGACTATTTTGTAACTACCAATTTGTATTTATTAACACTTTCACCTTTTTTTCCCTGTCCCCCAACTGCCCTCCCATCTATCACCCCAGTAAATCTCGTACCCATATGACACCATACATAATTATTACAATATCATTGACTATGTTCCTTATGCTATCCCCTACATCCCCATGACTACTTTGCAGCAACCAATTTGTCGTAATCCTTGCCCCTTTATCACCCATTCCCAACCCCCTTCCCATCTGGCAACCATCAAAATGTTCTCTCTATGTGTGAGTTTGTTTCTGTTTTGTTTGTTTATTTAATTTGTTCTTTAGATTCCACATATAAGTGAAATCACATTGCATCTGTCTTTTGCTGCCTGACATACTCCACCCAACACAATACCCTCCAGGTCCATCCATGTCGCAGATGGCAAGAACACATTTCCTTCCATGGCTGAGCAATATTCTATTTTAAATATGTACCACCTACTCTATCTATTCATCCATTGACGGACACCAAAGTTGCCTCCACATCTTGGCCATTGTAAACAATGCTGTAATGAACATATGATTGCACACATCCCCTCAAAGTAGCATTTTGGGTTTCTTCAGATAAATACCCAGAAGTAGGATTACTGGGTCCTTCTTTGTCACTTGTTATAGCCTTTGTTTTAAAGTCTTTTTTATCTGATATAAGTATTGCTACCACAGCTTTTTTTTGTTTTGTTTCCATTTTCATGAAGTACCTTTTTCCTGTCCCTTTACTTTCAGTCTGTCTGTGTTTCGATCTGAAGTGAGTCTCTTGTAGGCATCATATGTAAGGGATTGTTTTCTTATCCATTCAGCCACCCTATCTTTTGATTGGAGCTTTTAGTCCACTTATATTTAAAGTACTTGTTAATAGATATGTAATTATTGCCATTTTATTATTCATATTTTTTTGTTTTGGTTTGGTTTTTGTCTTAAAGAAGTCCCTCTAAATTTCCTGTTTGGCGGTGAGGATCTCCTTTAGCTTTTTCTTGCCTGGGAAGTTCTTTATCAGTCCTTCAATTCTAAATGATAGCCTTGGTCGTAGGTCCTTGCTTTTCACCACTTGGAATATTTCCACCCAATCCCTTCTGGCCTACAAAGTTTCTGTTGAGAATTCATCTGACAGTCTTATGGGAGCTACCTTGTAGGTAACTAACTACTTTTATCTTGCTGCTTTTAAAATTTTTTTCGTTTGTTTGTTTTGTTTGGATTTTTTTTTTTTGTCTTTAATCTATGGTATTTTAATTATGATGTGTCTTGGGTGGGCTTCTTTGTGTTCATCTTGTTGGGGACTCTGCTCTATATGGACTTGTATGTCGATTTCCTTCACCAGGTTAAGAAGTTGCCAGTCATTATTTCTTCAAATAGTTTTTCAATTCCTTGCTCTCTCACTCTCCTTCTGGTACTCCAGTGATGTGAATGTTGGTATACTTGATGTTGTCCTAGAGGCCCGTTAAACTAGCCTCACTTTTTGGGATTCTTTTTTCTTTTTGCTGCTCTGATTGGGTGTTTTCTGCTATGTTATCTTCTAAATCACTGATTCAACCGTCTGCTTCATCTAATCCACTATTTATTCCCGCTAATGTAGTCTTTATTTTGATTATTCTTCAGTTCTGACTGATTCTTTTTATGTTTTCTATCTCCATTTAAATGTTTCCTATCTCTTTGTTGAAATTCTCACCGAGATCATTGAGCATCCTTATAAGCAGTGTTCAAAATTCTGTATCTGATAGATTGCTTGTCTCCATTTTGTTTTGTTCATTTTCTAGAGCTTTGTTCTGTTCTTTTATTTGGGACATGTTTCTTTGTCTCCCCATTTTGGCTGCCTCCTTGTGTTTGTTTCTATGTAGGACTGCTATGCCTTCTGGACTTAGTAGAGTAGCTTTATGTAGTAGTTGTCCTGTGGGAACCAGTGGTGCAGTCTCCCTGGTCATCAGAGCTGGATCCTCCAGGTGTGTCCCTTGTGTGGGTTGTATGTGCCCTCCTGTTGTAGTTGATACTTGATTGCTGTTTGCACATTAGTGGTAGGGATTGCCTCTCAGGCTGATTGGTTGTGAGGGCTGGCTGTGGCTAGGGTGAAGGAGCCATTGTTCAGGGGTGACCCTACAGGGTGGGATTCACTTTGGCAGGGCTCTGGTGCCTTCCCAGTCTTCCCACTGGGTGTGTTGACATTAGAGGTGGCCAGGTGATGCTCCAGCACAATCTGAAGCTGGCCATTGGGTCTGCTGACTCCAGGGCCTTCTGGCAAGGGACCTGCTGCAAGCCAAGTTCAGCTGCAGTCTGTGCAGCCTGGGTCCACCTGACATGAGCCACAAAGCAATCCAGAGATGGCTGCTGCCTGTGCTGTGCTTGAAGGTTCCTCAAGAGACCAAGCTGCTAACCAAGATCAGCTGTTGCTAGTGTGGGGCTTAGGGCTGATCAGCCAGAGGAACAGGACACACTGAAGCCAGATGCTGCTCTTTGGGTTTTGTGAATCTTTGAGAGATTTGAAGAAAGTCTGCAGCATGAGCCTAGACAGTCCATTTATACAGAAAAGCCACTGGAAGCAGCTTGGGTATGCCCAAAAGTTGAGAAGGGTGTGGTCTCAGGGAATCACTAGGGTGGGTCAGACAAAGGGTGATAGCCAGTTTGATGGAGACTCAGATATGGCAGCTGCCTGCATCTGCACATTGGGATGAGGGAGGACTTAACAAAGAAACAATGGCTTCTGCCTGCTCCTCCGTCTGGGAGAAAGCTGCCCCTCCAGTCCTCACCCTGAAGCTAGACAATTCAGTGCCTCCCTGTATGTCCCTGGCACCTTTCGAGCTGCTTCCCTAGTGCCAGAGCTCAGAGTGAGTCAGTCTGTCAGCAAGTAAATTTGTGTGTGTTCCCTATAATGGGAGTGCCTGGAGTACAGCCAACCTCTGTCTCACTCAGCCACAATCTCCTCTGGTTTTCATAGCCAGAAGTTATGGGAACTTCTCTCCCTAGAACTGGAACCCTAGGCTGGGGAGCCTGGTATGGGGCTGGGACCCCTTGCTTCTTTGGAGGGGTTTCTTCTCAGCTGTGATGTCTCTCCAAACTTTTAATGGTGTGGGACCAGCCTATTCCATGTCTCCATCCCTCCTACCAGTCTCAAGGTGGCTTTTTCTCTATGCCCATAGTTGTAGGTTCAGTTCAGCAAGACTTCAGGTGATTCTCAATGATGGTTGTTCTGTAGTTTAGTTGTAATCTGAGAGGAGGTGAGCACAGCACTTACCTACTCTACCATCTTGACTGGAAATCTCAGGAATTTTTTTATTTTATAAAGGCTAAATAATGTTCCATTTTGTGTGCTTGTGTGTGTCACACTTTTTTAATCCATTCATCTGTTGATACACTTAGTTTACGTATCTTGGCTATTGTAAATAATGCTGCAGTGAACATGGGAGTGCAGATATCTCTTAAAGATTGTGCTTTTATTTCCTTTGGGCATATACCCAGAGTTGGATTGTTTGATCATATCATAGTTCCATGTTTAATTTTTTGAGGAACCTCTATACTGTTTTCCATAAAGGCTGTAACAATTTACATTGCCACCAACAGTGCACACGGATTCCCTTTTCCCCACATCTTTGCCATAATTTGTTATCTTTTCACTTTTTGATAATAACCATCCTAATAGGTGTGAAGTGATATCTCCTTGTGGTTTTGACTTGCATTCCTTTGATAATTAGTGATTTGAGGCACCTATTTATACACCTGTTGGCCATTTGTATGTATTCTTTTGGAAAATATCTATTCAGATCCTTTGACTATTTATTTATTTATTTTGCCATTGAGTTGTATGAATTCCTAATATATTTTGGATATTAACCCCTTACCAGATTTGCAGATTTGGTTTGCAAATATTTTGTCCCATTGCATAGGTTGCCTTTTCATTTTGTTTCTTGTTTCTTTAACTGTGTAGAAGCTTTTTAGTTTGATGTAGTCCCACTTGTTTGGTTTTGCTTTTCTTAATTATGTTTTTGGTGTGAAATTGAAAAAAATCATCACCAAGACCAATGTCAAGGAATTTCCCCCTGTGCTTTCTTCCAAGAATTTTATGGTTTTAGGTCTTACATTAAAATTTTCAGTCCAGCTTAAGTTGACTTTTTGTGTGTATGGTGTAAGAAAGGGGTCTAATTTAATTCTTCTGCATGTGAATATCCAGTTTTCTCAATACCATTTATTGGGTGAAATGCATCCACCTGTGGGCAGCACATGTCCCATGGGCTGGCACACAATTGGGGATCTCAGATGATCTATCACATAGTCTGTACACATAGTTGGTAAACTGAGCATGTGACTTGTCAGAAACATTTTTCTTCAGTGTCTTAGTATGTGCTTTGTAAGGGAAATTTAATCCATATGTGTCAAAGATTCATTTACACTTAAAGCACTAAAGCATTGTTCCGAGTTTTTGATGTCTAACAAGACTTTTTACTTTTTCCAAGCAATTCTAAGTGTTTGCCAAAGGCAAACATAATGTCCAGCACGAGGAAATTTAGGTTTTCTCCTTGAGTCTAAAATTCTCGCTTCTATCTCAGGGAAAAGTTCCTTAGCAGTCAGCATTTACCTGCTCCCATTTCGAAGAGTCTCAGAGGAACCGAGGTCTGAAAGGGTAAAATATGATATGGCATGATTTACACATCTGGCCCCGATCTGGCCCTGTATTCTAACTTGGCAAAAGGTACAGGATGTATTTTACTTTCATCTGCCTCTGCTTCATTGAAGACATTGTGCGGCGCAAACACCAGACGATTCTGAGTTCATCTGGTCAATGGCAATGGAAAGGAAGAAGTCTCTCTTTATTGCAAGGATTTGGGGCAAATATATTATAGAGCTTGAATGCTCAGAGAAGAAATATTATATGTCTATTATTTCCAAGACAAGAGTACCCTTCCACTGGTGGACCTGCGTTTTACCAACAGTCTTACATCCCTTACCTCACTAATAACTTCAGTTACCTCAATTAGGGTTAGGACGCTGGTCCTAAGACAGCACGGCAATGCAGGGAAGGTTGTCTCCAGAAAGAACCTCTTTCAGTATCTCTTTATTCTTGTTTCCTTTTGACATTTTCCCTTAACTCCTTTCCTTAGTAATCTCTGCTTGGAAATCATCCCAGGTCCTTCTGGTCATCTAGGAAAACAAGAGGTAAATTAAGTCCAATAAAATTATTACTGAGAACATGCTACGCCCCCAGGACTGGTGATTATGTCTCTCAGTTCTATGTCCCCAGTGTCTAGTACAGTACCTGGCATATAATCAGTGCTCAAGTTATGTTTATTGGATAAATGTAGATCATTTGTACATGAGAGAGACATGCTAAATTCAAAAGGCTCACCATGATCATGAAATTTCAGTTGTTGACCTAATCTCAACAAATATCCCTGTGTTTCTGTATTTGGTCGAGTGGCTTCATCCATTCAAACCTCAAATCTATAGCAGAAAGTCCACCAACTATGTAATGGCAGCCCATAGAGCAATGCTTTTGAGTGGAAATCTTTCCACTACCCTCCAATCACCCCAGGGAAATCAAAACAGATCCTAAACTTAGGACAGAGTGAGCCTGACTGACCCTTCTCTGCTGATTGGTTTAGCCTTCTATTGAGGCAGTGTGTGGGGCAGTCACTCACTTCCTGCAAGGTTCTGGTCTCTTCTCTGTCTGGTCTATTCTCTGGTCTCCCATCTCTCTAATGGGAGTGTCAGACTAGTTTCTTTGTTCTATCCTTTTCATCCTATATTCCACTTTTTATGAGGATAGTCAGACTTTAGAAATGGTTAGGCTTCAAATTGTTTGGGAGTGGGACACAGTCAGGCTATTTCTGGCTATCCCTACTGGTCTCTTTACTATAGTCCTGAGAACTCATGTAAGTCAACTCAGCCAATGACAGCATCAGCTTCTTTTGGTGATTACCAGTAGCCTCCAACAGTGAGACATAAGTGGGAACTGGAAAACACCCTTTCCCACATCCTAGCCCCCAGGTGTTAGGAATCAGTGATTGGAAGTCTCAGGCAGAAGTCTGCTGTCACCTAACATGTATTAGCAAGCAGTCCTACACTTGGCTTGCTGAGGTCTTTGTCTTTTTAGGCACTGGCTGAACACTTTGTATGAACATTGACTTCAAGGCAGATAGAATGGTAATCTTGGTAGGAAAAAAAAGGCCTTCTGATTTGAACAGGCAACAAAGTCCTCCATCAAGTGACAGAAGACTAGATCAGATCTAAGATTTTACACTGAAGGTGACCGTGGCAAAATGTTATACATTTGTTCTACAGTTGATGTGCTTGCATACAGTTTCTATCTGACCACATACTTAGAACACCTTTTATTTCACTAACGACATTTTTATGCAAATTACATCTTCTGTTGCAGATTTAGAAAGCCATATTGGAAGTTTCTGCAGGAGGCTTCTCCGAGAATGCCTGATTAGGATTTTTAAAATGCTAACTAATCGCCCCTGGGGAGTTCAGGTTAGTTAAGGTTCACATACAGATACATTGCCCTGTTTATGAGCAAGTATCTTAGAATAAATTAGACACTATAACATCGCATTGAGGACTGAAAGTCTCTTTGATCCCATCAATAAAAACGTGATTAGTCTTCTTCTATATGTACATAAAGGACTAAAATGTCAACCTAAAACAATTTTGAACCCAGATTAGAAGGTTTTGCATGGCTCTTTTATCTTAACATCAAACAATATATGGAATGATCTCAGGCATCTGCTGTTTGTAATGTGCTTAAATGAGAAATGGAAATAATACCTTTTGAAACAAAGCTATTTATGCAATCAGTTTATTATTTATTATATAGTTAACAGATATTTTTAAGTCTTAAAATATTTTAAGTAAGTCATTTTGATAGTTTTTTTTTAAATTATATAATGTGGCACCTTTGTGAAATGATGTATCTGTAAAAGGAAATGTGTTTTAGTAACAGCAGGGGAATTTCATCTAACTCTTTCAAGCATGACTCTTACATTTGTTAGGAATATGGTCATTGTATTCTCATAATAGAAGATTCTTTTATTCTGTCATTATATGTTGCAATTTCAGATACAGAACAAATTTCTATTAGATCTTGCCAAAAATATTAGCCACGTTTCCAAGCAATCCACACTATTTATTCATACTCTAAGCATTTTTTTTCTATTATGGAAAGGTCTCCCCTTTATCAGCCATGCATAAATCCTAACCTCAAAGTATATACATGTGATGGTTAAATGTGGAAGTGGGACAACTTACATCATTCATTCTATAATTAGACTCCTTGAGTTCCTACTCTGTGCCAGGCTCTATGCTGAGCAGAGGATTGGATGTCTGCATGCAGCTATACACCAAAGCTGTGTCTCCAGATTCATGGAGCAACAGTCATGTCCCAAATAGGACATGGGCTTTGGTTTAATGGGCCAGATGACAATTTTTGTGTCTTGCCCCTCTAAATTCCACTCTGAAGTCAGGGGTTATTTTGCTAATTTTGTTTTCAGCATGAGTGTGTGTGTGTGTGTGTGTGTGTGTGTGTGTGTGTGTGTGTATGGGGGGAGTAAAATATGATAGCAATGAATTCGATATGTCAAATACTATATATATTTCTATAGAATATGATCACATTCACAGAGACAGAGTGAAACAATCTTCTATAGATGTCTCCCAGGGGGATCACACCTACTCTCAAAGTTTTAATTGCTACCTATGTACTGAAATATACCCATATTCCAAAACGTTAATCTGTAATTCTGATTTTTCAAACGGGAATATACAAAGGCCTGCTGGGCATCTCCATGCCGATGTGCTTCAAGGACCTCAAAGTCGAGGTGAGCCAAGTTGTTGGCCTCCTAGACCTGTAGGTCTTTCATTCTTTGAGTTAATGGGGAACCTAGTGCTGAGGCAGAAACTCAGGAGCCATTTGAGATTTTCCCCATTTGTTAAGATCCACATCCAACCCAATATCAAGTCCTACAATTCTAGCTCCTAAATACTGATCATCACCTCATTTCATTTCTGCCTTAGTTCAGTGCCCTCATTGCAGCCACCTCAAGAATCAAAAGAACATCCTGCCTGATCTGCCTCCTTCCATTTATCCTCCTCAAAGTCAAACTCCACACAGCCAGAGGATGATTTATGAAAAACACAAATTCTAACCAGGCTCCCTCTCTGTTGACATCTCTTTACTGGCTCTACATCAACTATGGCAATTTTTATACTATGGGGGGAAACCTATCAGTGGGTTCTGAAATGAGTTTAGACATTTGTGATCAGAATTTGAAAGAAAGTTAAATATGATGGGATGGGATGGGATGGGATAGGATAGGACAGGAAAGGAAACAGGATGATTCTCACATAGTGAGAGTAAGTAATGTTTGCAAAACTTTGGTTGGAATTGTATGTGTGTGTGTGTCTGTGTGTGAGTGTGTGTGTTACTAGATAACTGAAAAATGCACTTCTTTTTTCCTTTTTTTACTGGGAATCCTGATTTAACAAAACCAAAACCTATTGATCAAAAAAAGTCCTCAAAATTTGCTACAGGAATCCACCCCGGGATTGAGGAGGATCAATGCTGTCCCCAGGGAACATGGGGATATCATCTTCATAAGTGAAAAAACATGTTCTTATCTTATTTTTACAATTTACTCAGATGTTGCTTTCTAGTTACTAATCAACCTACATTTGCTTTATCATAAAAATGTTTTAAATTACTCATCTTTACATGTGTCTCTTTACCTGAGGCTTTGCAAAGTCCTGCCACACCACCAGGGCACCCATTCCTTAGTCTCCGAAGGCAGACAGAAATGTTAGTGGTCAAACTGCTTAGCATAGGCACACGGTCTTTCGGTGAACTGCCCCTGTCTTTGAGGACTCCTCTGCCTAGGTTCAGAAATACCCAACTGCCCTTGTGTCTCCCTCGCCCTCCCTCCCCTTCCAGGACTGGGACCTTTATCCTTTGCCCTTGCTCTAGCTTCTTCAATATCCTCCTTCTTGCCCTTCTTCAGGATCACTCCCTTTCTTATGTTACAGCTCAGCTAAGGAGTCATTCCCCCATGGAAAGCCACCCCAGCCTCATGCTGGGATTTGAGCCTCCACAGCACCCGTATCTGCTGAGGTGACCCAGACGCTGCATTACCCTGTCCCAAGCTTGCAGGAGGTAAGATGATGGAGAAAACAAACATGTTCAAAAAGTCTTGGTTCCCGGGTCACCCTGTCATCCGTCCGGCACATTTTAATAATTATTAATATTTCCTGCTGTATTATTGCACCAGAATGTTATCTTTGGATATTGATTTGCATTTTACTTGCTGCATGTTCCCACTTCCCCTCTAAGCATGTGGCTGACAGGCCCTTTGGAATCATTGCCTCTGGGAGGAATGTAGAAACTGCTTAGGGTCAAGTCTTCCCACCTTTTGTCCAATGATTCTGTGAAATGTCCTGGATGGAATGGAGAGAAAGAAGTGGGACTGGGGTTACCTTTGTTGATTTTGTGGATAAGCAGACAGAGAAAAAACAGATGGCCAATAGGGAAGATGAGATGGGCCAGAGGTTGACAAATACAGGCAGGCCCCAGGCCAGCAGAAAAACTTCAGAGGTGGCTGCATGGCATGTTGAGGGAGGCTGGACCCTTTCCCAAAGTCTCCTGATCCCTGAGAAAGGCAAGAAGGTGGCAGAGATCATGGGAGCTGGGATATGAGGCAGCTCAGCAGAAACCAAAGCACCAGAGCAGGGCAGGTGCTAGGTGAACAAGGCCTTCTTATGTCCGAGAGCCAGGTAAGGCTTTAGCCCTGGGCAGCAGGGAACCCCAACAGCGACTGTGTTACATTTACTGGGGGCTTGGCTTGGACTGTTACATTTACTGGGGGCTTTCCTGATTTCAGGAAAATGGAAGAAATGTTCCCTCTCACTCTCCTCAGTTTATGGACTAAATTTCGTATCTGTCCTATTGGCTTTATGTTCGATATTGTTTTTCTTATCTCATTAATAGTTCACATTTATGTAAGTGCCTTTTGTACATTGGCTCATTTAATTTTCACAACAATTCTTATAAGGTTGACCCCGTTGCTATTTTTATTTTACGAATGAGAAAACGGTGACATAAATAAGCCTAAATGTTGGCTAATGAGTGGTGGAATGTGGATTTAAGTGCAGGCTGATTGGACCTGGCGTCCGTGCACTCACCCCTACACCATCCTGCCTCACCTGTGTTGAGATGCTGGTGGATGCCATCCTTAGAGGACCAGACCTTGTGCTTCTGTCTTCTTCACAGGGCGTAACTCAGCGAGGAGCATCCAAATCAACAGATACGAGTTGACTCACTGGTTGATTTAGTAGTGCCATAGGCACTTCCTTTGAGTGCCATAGGCACTTCCTGTGAGAGCTGGCCCCCACTTGACATTGTTGCGCTAAGAGGAGGACAATGGTTTGAGACGAGCTCTTTTGCATCTTGATCTCCCCACTCTCCTGCCCTTTCTGCTGCCTGCCCAGCCATGGGAGAGCAACAGCTGGCTAAGTGTCTTTTCTATGGTTTTGGCCTTTCAGGCTTTGTGAGGGGGTTTCCAGTGGAAAGGTGAGGACGTTCTGGAACTCTGAATGCCACAGTTACTCTCCTTCCCATGCCAAACTCTGCATCATTATTCCCAGGAGTCTCCTTAGTACTTGGGAATTGGAACCCAGGGGATCCTCAGATGAAAAGCAAGAATGTTTGGGGCTGTGGTGCTCAAAGAGGGAATCCCCAAGAAAAGTTTGCTTGTGGTCTTTGTTAGAAGACATTTCAAAGTCTCTTCCAGTGCAGAGCAATAAGGCTCCCGTGGAGAGACATATTCCCTCTCAAATGTACACTCTTATTTCTTGGGGTAGAGGTCACACTCAGCTTTTGTGACTTGATTTGAAACCATTGAAATTGAATGTGCCATCCAGACAGAAGCACTCTGTGCGTGGGCTCTCTGCACAAGGGTGACAGTGTAAACTCTCCTTATACGCGACACCAGGGCTAGCCAGGGATGACAGAGGGGCAATTCATGCTCATCTGGGGGCTGCTGTGCTCTGTGAACTCCAGGAGGAAGCCACGTGACAGGGCTTTTGTGGCTCAGGAACTGGAGGATGAAATATGAACCATTTCTGTTTCTTTGCCTTGTTCTCATGTAAGTCCAGGAAGTGGAATGAGCTGAGGTCTGGGAAGACAGTGGAGCAAGCTGTTTCTGGAAGGCTTGTGCTGGCTTCCCACAGGACCATGGGACTTTTTCTGCTTACCCCGTCAGGCTGACCCCAACCAGTTCAGTGTCAGGAATGTCAGACCTCCTTTAAAATCAGAGCACCTCATCAAATATGAATAACTACAGGCTGAATCAGCCCCTCCCTGAGGAGAATTCAACCTTGGGTGTTTGGGGTATTGAATTTGGTGGTTTCTGAAAAGTGCTCACACAGCTGCAGATGATGCTGGGGGTTCTATCACAGCTACATGCCGAGCATTTGATCCTGCAGCCTGTGTGCTGGCTCCACTCCTGAGCAAATTAAGGAGTATTATTAATAATAGGTTGCGTCTCTCCAAGGATTGCTGGAGAGAGCTCGCCATGTGCTCATCTTCTGACCTTTGCTTTAAATTCCATATTTGTGCAATTGTACAAATCTATCCCCTCCCCAAATCTGATTAAAGGGTCCAAGAGACTTTGTTTCTTTGTAATAACACCATTTTTTGGACTTGAGAATAGAGCTGCTGGGTTTTCATTCACATGAGCCCAACTCTTTGTTCAAGGCAAGCCTTAAGGTAATTGCCCCACTGCCCCGGTGGCCCATTGCACGAGCATCCCAGGCTTGATGTTGGGTAAATTGGTCATCCTGCTGTCTGCCCCCACCTGAATGGGCCTAGGCTGGCACTGCGCCTTCCTTGTCTTGGTGTTAGGCAAGCCTTTGGGACTTGTGGATGGAGTGATGGGGAGAGTCACATACTTACCTCTGCCCCATTCCCAGCACGGGACTCTACTGTGGCTGCTGGATGGTGTGCAGATGTGTCTTGAGATCTTTGGATCTCAAGATACAGAGTATTGGCTGGTCCAGTGTTGGGGGCTACCAACAGGGATATCATGTGCTGTCTGTGTTTTGGGGTGACTATAATGTTCCCAACTGGAGTTTTCCTGCTCACTGCAAAAAGATCTCTCTTCAGTACATGTTTAGCTTTCTTCTCTGTGTCTTGTTGAAGGAGAGAGATGGTTATAAGAGGATTGCATAAGGTTAGAAGAGCAGATGCTCTCTCTCATTCTTTCCCAAAATTAACATTCCTTCTGCCTCGTCTTTCCTGCCAGGACCCAGCACAGTCCAACCCTGTGAACTGGCCATAGCCAGGATCTTTTTCAGAGCTCAGCTCTGGACCACGTGGGAAGAGCGTACCCCAGAGGAGCAACGTGGTCTCCCATTCAGTGGCAGAGTAAGAGGTGGTCTCTCTGAAGGGCATAGGATGCCTTCACCAAGAAGAGGTCTCAGCCCTGCCTCCTGAATGCTGGGGTTGAATTCTTGAATGATGCAATGAGAGAATCACAGGGGCGGCAGGGCGGGGAGAAGGAAAAGTACAGGAGCTTGATTCTTCTGTAGTTCCATGTACCTCCCTTCATTCCGCAGAAAATGTTCAGAAAAGAGGTGGAGCTGAGTCAGGCCCTCCTTGACCTGTATACATATGTACTCTGCAGTCACGCCCTGGGCCACACTTCTAACCTCAAAGTTTCGTGAATTCTAACCAGTGGTCTATGCCCTACTTCTGAGGTAATCTTCTTACCCAGATTGATAGTAGCCTCTCCCATTTAAGGATATTTCTTCTTATGGGTAAACCTAGTTAATCATTTTGTCTTAACTTTTTGCTTAAAGGAGCCCTATAGATAGCTTTTGTCAGAGATGGTCTTTCCGGGACTAAGTCTATACCATTGATCTCTCTCAGAGAATGAGGGCTGGTTCTTGAATTTCAGACCCTTTGGCATTTGGGAGAAGAGTGCATATCAAAGCACTGTGCTGAACGTAATGGTGGGCAGACTTGCCAAGGCCTGGAAATGATTTCGTTTTCCTAGTGCTAAGACAGCCGATCCCATTTGCCTAAAATCAATTTACCAGTTGTTGAGTGATTAACTTGCTGAATTAACCGAATTTACTAATTTACCAAATTACTTTTCACTTGTTTATAAAGACTTGAGCAATTGGCATGGGCTGGGTTGGCAGGGCCAGAAAGGGCTCTGGGGAATCAGAAACAATGGTCTCTGAGAACAGTCTTGCAGGCGGTACCCAGGAGACTCCAAGGGGCGCCACTGCCCGACCACAGTGTGCATTGGGTAAATGGGTGGGGAGTGAGACCGGGTTCCCCCGGGAACACAAAGCATTGTTGATTACTCAGTTCTTGTTTTAAAACCAATTCTTTCTATTTATTTATTTATTTATTTATTTATTTATTTATTTATTTATTTATTTATTTATTCATTTTTGTGTAGCATTCCTGTTTTTAAAAGTCAGCTCACCAGAGTGAGCTGACTTTGCCTGACACATTTCCCATCCTTACATGGCATTTGTTTGGCTCTTCATCTCGCCTCTTCTCCCCTCTTTATCTGGAGCAACATCCAGTCCCTCACACTGTCTTCCGGGGAGCCCAACAGCTGAGCTGTCTCCATTATCACTTTTGTTCCTGATGCCCCTCACCCCTTATGTCTACCTCACCAAAACAGACTGTCCAGAAGAAAAGTGGTTTCTTTTTTAATAGTGATTATGGTGCCAACTCTTCAGGTAATATTAAAAAACATTTTTTTCTACACATAGACACACTCTCATGATTTTGTAAAATAGAAGAAAAAAACCATTTTTTTTTTTTTTTAGAAACTCGGTATTATAGCCTTCATATATCATATATTAGGCATTCAATAAATAGTTTAGGATCTAACAAATGGTTGGTTTTTGTATGAAATGATGTGATAGATAGCTCTCTACTCTCTCTCCCTTCATAGGGTTGAAAAAGTCCTAGGAGTTATATGTTCAGAGCAAACTGCTTCACTTGGCTTTATCTGAGATCTTAGAGAAGAAAGAGAAAACTGAGCTCAGCAGATTGGGAGATGAGATTAGGAACTTGAAACAGAAGCTCTTGCTAAGGAATAAGGATTTTGTTGAGAGTCTTCCCTGACTTCTCAGAATCTTCAAGTGTGGCAGCTGGGGCTGGGTGGTGAAAGGCTGTAGGTTCTTTGGACAAAAGGCGAAAACACCAGACATCAGATCTTACCTTGCAAATTTAAAATGCATATATGTATAAACGGTATTTAAAGGACTGGCTTACCCAACTTTTAAGAACAAAGACAGAATGCCCCATGGGGAGAAGGTGCTTACATGGAAAAGGGATCTGGATCAGTGCTTCTTGTCAGTGGGAATTAGGTCTTGGTGGATTAAGTTCTAGATTGGTGGTATATGCATTGTGTGTGAAACTGGCTGCTTGGGCTGCTATATAAAACAGAATGCCATAGACTGACTGGCTTGTACAGCAGAAGCTAACTTTCTCAGTTCTGGAAGCTGGACATCTGAGCTCAGGCTGCAAGCTTGGCCAGTTTCTGGTGCAGACTCTCTTCCTGACTTGCAGATAGTCACCTTCTTGCTGTGTCCTCACATGGAGGGGAGAAAGTGAAAGCTCTCTCGTGTCTCTTCTTATAAGAGCATTAATTTCTACCCTCATGACCTCCTCTACACCTAATTATCTCTCACAGGCCTCAGCTCCAAACACCATCATATTGGGGTTAGGAATTTGGGGGGAACAAAATTCAGTCCATAACACCAACCAAGAAACTAGCTTGCTTTTGTACCAAGATTATAGTTCTGGATTTTGATAACATAGTAAAGAGTGTCTAGGACACAACTCCCCATATGTATATAACTATATATATGTTTATTTTATGGACCGACCATTAATTTGGTAGCTTTTTGGGAAATCCTATGCTTGTATAAATGAGAGGAAATTACCCAAATAAGGGTCCAGATTAAATAGGTCCTTCTGAGCCTGCTGCTTCTATCATTGGCCTAACCCACTCTCATTTGAAACCCAGACCACTCAAAATGAAGTGGAAAGGGCTTCATATGAAATGGGAATTTTAAAAAATGAATTACAGAAACCTGTACATGATCTGGGACTAGAACTTCAAGGCAAAGCAGGAGCCGAGATAAGATTAATAGATGATGTACTTGCAGCCCACACTGCATTCCTATTGATATGATCTGCCTCTTTCCATTACTGAGATGTGATTAGTTCAAAGCCAGGATGAATTACTATCTAATGCTAGAGAAATGTCCTAGTACATGCAGTGGGTATATATTTTAATATGTGATATATATCTATATAATTTTACTAGCTGGATAAGAAAATTTGAGAGAGGGAAACAAAATTGCCATTTAAAAAGTACACATAATAAAGCTTCAGGTTAAAATAGATACTTATACTGCTTTTACCATATGTCTGTAGAAATGAGTTTTATTTGTTGGGAAGGGTCATTTCTGAATTCCCTGTAAAATGTGACATTGTTTTGAGTCTAGAAATAGATATATACTATCTATCTCTATTTCCTGAGCTTCACAATGAGCTGACAAACCAGCAGTGACTAATAACCAGCATTTAAAATTTAATCCCCTGGGATAGTCCATCTGATGCCCTTGAAGAAACACTCCTCTGGCAGACAAAAGGTGAAAATCAAAGGCAGCAATAGCATAGCCTTGTACTTATCCGAGAGTACATGCTGGTATGAGAATCAAGTAACTAAAGACCAAGTGAATGTCAAGGTGAAACAAGATGTAGGAGCCCTCGGAATGCATGAAAAAAATATAGTGATCGGATCCTTTGAGGGCAAGGTGGTTTTTGTGTGGACAATCCAGATAAAGGAATGAAAATGGACGATAAGGGCCCAGTAAGGACAAGGGCCCTCAAAAGTCTTTAAGGCAAATGGGATTATAACAGATAAAAAAAGAGAAAGGAGAGAGAAAAAATAGTGGATGGAAAAGCAAATGACTTAAACTGTCCATCATTGGAAGTTCCAAATGTTTCCTTAATAGAGATCACCGAGTAATAGGTCTTAATTTTGCCCCACTAATATCCCCTCATCTTGCTTCTTTCTATTCATTACAAAACGAGTTCCTACTCTGACCGCTTGGGGTCGCTAGAGAATCACTGATCAATGTCTGAGGCCTGATAACCTCGGTTATCAGCCACTCTAGGAGGTGGACGTGTTTAGTTTTCAAACAGAGATAGTCACATAGTCACAGGAGATCCAAGGTTTGAATTATAAATTGCCAAACATTAAAAAATGTGTATAGCTACTTCGATGGGTAGTTACCTACTCAACTATAAGCTGGCACTGACCATCATACCTCAAGTTGGTCCCTTGCTATACTGATGATACAAATTCCAATACTGGACTATTATTTCTCGGAGTAACAGCACTGCTTCCTATTAAACAAGCAAATGCCCATGGGGGACTAAATTTATACAATTATTATAAGCATGCCTTCCTAGAAGTTACTCTGTTGAGAACTTCCTCAGCGTGATTACTGAGGACAGGGTCTGTGAGGAAACAATGAGGAGGGTGGTAAAAGAGGAGGTGAAGACAAATGTCATCTACTCTACACCATTGCAGAGGTCTGACCCTGGGTCCTCGTCCAACTTCTTGTCCCTCAGTAAGTGCTAACCGTGGGGTCAAGAGAACAAGCTTCCTTAAGCCCTCCTGTTAAGATGATGACCTTACAGGGACACTGACACTATCAGCTCCGGAGTCCTTAGAGAGACTCTCTTCCTCGTGACAGGAGCTGCGGCTATTTTTGGCGTGACCAGCAGTTTTGATAGTGTCAATGACAAGTGCACATTTCAACATTCCATTATTTAGAATACTTGTGCAATTGTTTGTAATGAATCACTGGTGAAAGCTGGGGAACTGTGACGTCCTCTCCCAACGTTTAGATGATTTACTGTGAAACATTTTACTTTGGTGATCTCTCTTATTTTGACCTCAAGAATTTTGGATATTATTTCCTGATGCACTCTAGTGCATATTAATTTTTCATACATTTATCCATACATCAAACATTTATTGAGAGTCTTTTACTTTCCACTTACCCTGAGGGCTCTATGAATACAAATGAACATAAAGATGAATAAGAATGGGGCAATGCTCTTATGAAGTCCATCCACCAGGGGGAGAGACAGATGAGTAAAAGAAGTTACACAATTCAGGATGAATAGGGACCTACAACGTGTTTGAGACCTACGGGGGAAAGTTCTAAAAAGTCAAGGTTTTTTCCTCAGCTTGTTTGAAAGAAACCATCTGTGATTGTTGTTGTTATTGCTCTTGTTATTGTTTTTATCAAGGAACACTCCTCTTCCTGATAATTCACCTGATGCCTTTGTTACATTTTAAAAAATTGCTCCCAGATGCTTTAAAAGTTGCTGACTAGAGAGTTATAGAACAGAGTGTATGCAAAACAATCTGGCCAGGCCTGCGAATATATCCTATTCTGCTGGAGTGACCTCTCATCTATTTGGAGAAAGACCAGGGAGCAGTGGGGGTTTCCCACGTTTTCGCAGTGGATGTACTAGAACTCCTGGGTTAGAACTGTTGGAGCACAGACAAGTCCCTACTGAAGGGAATATTATAAAGTGCATATGTGCTTCAGTTCTGTAATTTTTCAAGGAATGTGGCTATCTCTCAGCAATCTAGACTTCTTTAGGAGGTTTGCTTACAAGACAGACAATTAGGTTAGTGTCTGAGATTTGCAAGTGGGTATGTGAAGAAAGGAAGAGAATAAACTCCGGCCTTTGAGTAGAGAGGTGGAATGGAAGCTCACCACTTCCCCTTGGTCCAGTGTTCTCCGTAGGTAGTCTAGCCTGCTGAGATTAGTTTCATGCAATGTGATGTGGACCTGTTTTATTTTTGACCCAAATAACATTTGTACTTAGTTCTCCTTATGTGACAGCAGGGAAAGCAGATTTTGTCTCTTCTTCGTGTCTTGTATAAAAACACGTATATTTATAATGAACTAATCCATTGGGCTTTTTACTTTTAGGTGGGCATGGACTTCTATGAATGTCAGACCCGCGTTTTTCCTTGGAGAATTACTTTCGTTCTTTCTTAAATTAAATAGATCCATTATTCTGTATTTTCTTTTCTCTAATACTCTTCGTGGAAAACATGTAATTTTTCAAATATCCAAACCACGCAATGAAACAACAGAAAACAGTGTACACCTGGGAAGGGGTGTGTGTGTGTGTGTGTGTGTGTGTGTCCATGCATTGGGGAGGGAGGAAAGGTGAGCAGTGGGTAAACGTAACCAGCATGTTCTGACTCCATGTAGACTGAACTATTAAATAACTGAACATATATGAAGAGGTAAGTGGGAAACTCACCAACCAAGTATTCAAAAGGATTTCTGAATGTAAGCTCTAATTTATTTCCAATGTACTAATGTAGGTCAGTAAACATTTACCACAAACACTATGTACCAGGCATTGTGAGACCAGATTATGGAGAATGTGGGAACCTGAGATTCACAGTTGCCAAAGGAACATTTTTATGTCTTTGATCAGAAGAAGGGATGAGGTTGTCATGAGATCACTCATGGAAAGCCCGTGCCTCATTCTCCCTGTCTCCCTCCCATCACCAGCATGACTTAGAAATCCCAGAGGACTTTTCTTTGTCTTTCTGCTTCTGTGCTTCATGGTTCCTTGTGTTGGCCACTCATCACATGGACGCCTAATAAAGCCCAGACTGGGGCTCTGCTTCCTGTGGACATATATTCTCATAGGTTGCTATCATTATCTTATTTTTTCCCACCTCAGAGGAGCTTTGGTGACACAGGTGTTAAGACTTACTCATCATCATCTTCAAGGAATGAGTTCTCCTCTTTGATGCCTATGGATGCTGGGGCTTTAGGTTTGTTGTGTGTGAAAATTATAGTCTAGAGGGGGATGGGAGAAGAGAATGAGGCTATTGGCTGCTTGATAACCCAAGAACAGAGAAAATTATTTCAGAGTAGGTTTTCTTGATTTGTATGTCATATGTTATTCAAAAAGAGGGTCTCAAGGGCTGCACGAGGCCTGGGCTGCCCTTGATTTAAGGTCTTTTATCCTGGGCTTTGGTTTCCTACACCTCTGATATAGCCAGGATCGAGGGTGATGGAGTTGAAATTAGATCAACATTTGAAGGAATGAATTAGCTGACATTTGATCTTGTCAGAACCATCCACACTTAGAAAACATCCCTGGGTTCAAATAGTCCATAACATTTATTTATACTTTTGGTTTATAGGATTAATACATAAAAAATACTAGTGTGGATCAAGCACCTTTTGGCATGGACCAAAGTCTCTATGGATGTTTTGGACAAGATCAAATTTCAGGGACATTTTGGCATGGACCAAATGTCCTGTGAGGGAAGTAATGCTGTCCTCGCCTTGTCTTCTGCTCAGTTTACTCAGGTTGATCACAGGGGTGGAGATAGGGGGCTGTTGGTCTGCAGCCTTACATTGGTGAAAGGCCTCAAAAGTTGACTTCTGAAGCTATCTCCAAAAGAAGGGATACATATCGGTTATTAAAACGATTGTTGGGTCAAAAACAGTTATTTGCTCAATGTAAACATATGAAAAATATCATAATTTTTATAGAGGTGTTTGGGCATTTATTTATTTTTTAAATATATTTGTTAAGTTTCTGAGTTTGAAATTGGCTCAGAGCTCTCTCAGCCTCTGAGAGGCCCTGATTCACTACCCCACAGCAGCCACCATTTTGAGGTCTCCTAGACTTTTGTTCCTTGCCAAATGACCCAGCTGGTCCCTCTGTTTATAGATCCAAAGTACAGATTAGATTCCTTATCGTTCTTGATCTTTCATATAGGAATACTTCAAAGTGGGGTTTTTGACATCAGGTTTTCAGCTTTGCTTGGCATGCTTAATAGGACACTAGCAATTTTTGACTTATGAGAATTAATATTTTACCAGCTGAAAAGTACCCTATGGGGGAACATTTCTGGTTATTTAAAGTGGAAAGAATAACAAACAAACAAAAAAAGGCTGAAATGTCCAGAATGTACCAAGAAAAAAAGTGAAATAGGATCTGTCAATATCTGTTCAGTATTCCATAGGAACAAAGCAATGGAAATGAAGCTCAGTGCTTGGGCCGTGCATGTGAAGCTGTGGTGTGTGTGTGTGTGTGTGTGTGCGTGCGTGCGTGCGTGCGTGTGTCTTTGCCTTTGCGAAAAGGGCAGATCAATGCTAAGTAGGCCTCAGGGGCTGAGGCTGATGCATGCACAAATGGAACTAGCTCAGGAGGTGGCCTTCAATAGCAAAGACTGTTTTCTTTTGCCTTTTTCAGGGCCGAAAGCACTGCCAGCAATATCTGAGCAGTATCTGAGGCCCATTCCCAGTTGGGTTTGGACACTTGGGTCTTTCAAACTTTCCAAGGAAAATGTCCATTTGGGCCGGTAGGGGAAGCCATGATGCAATCGTAGTGTATTTATTTATTCTTAGATGCCGTTTCCTGTAGACGTCTGTTTTTATAACTATAAGCCATATTTTGCTAATTTTATTATATATGTATTTAAAAAAATTAACTATAAAATAATACATGCTTTTTAAAGAAAATGTAAAAAGTATAGAAATGCGTGCTCTCAGAAAGTTAAAAATCATGCATAATCTCAGCAAATGCTGTTATTTTAAGCTGACTTAATTCTGAAAGAAATTTTGTTAATTCTTACTAATTTCTATGCATGCAATCATTTCGCTGAAAATAATGATAACATAAACATTAGATTATGCTTGACAAACTAAACCTGTTTACTATAACCCTAAAATACTGCAGGGACCTATTAAGATGGCAGCTAACGTCTAAAAATTATGCAATACGTGTCCTGAATCTTCTGTTTCAGTTTTAAAATGAACCGTGATGGTTAATATCTCCCTAACCTTATAATAAAAGCACTATTGTTAAATTTCCATTTTACAGATGGGCAAGTTAAGATGAGAGCTATTAAGTAGCTTGCCCAAGGTCACACACCAGCAAGGGGTAGGTGGACTTCTGACCAGCCCCTGTGTTCTTAAACCCTCAGCATCTTCTCCTAAACTTCAAAGTGCTTAGTTTCTTAAAGAGATAAGGGCCCAGCCAAGTCAGTCAGGATGTATGTGAGCACATGAAAGGGCAGTAAAGCACGTCCTTTCGCTTTGATTTCAGCAGAAACACGTCCTCTGTATCAAGTGGTGACAAGCCGCATGGAGGTTTTACTCAGGCGACAGGCTGGAAATGCATGTGTGTGGCAGGCAGGCTTGTGAGATCACATCCGAAGGCTGGCTGGACTCATTTCAGGCCTTTGGAGTGTTGATGTAGATGAGGGGGAGAAGACGCAAACCCCTCCTCTTTGGCTTAGAAGATTATGGAACTGCAACTTCAAAAGCTGTTTGCAATTTTATATTCGCATCTCACTGCCAAGGTGCTTGTCTTATCTTCAGTCAGTTGGCTGGGGCTGCTCTGAGTAAGCTGGGCGGTTTCCTTCTGCATGTGGAAGGGAGTTGCAGGGGCAAGAAGAGGGCGGGCTGGGGAGAGGTACATGTGACTGAGAGGATGATGCTAGTGTAAGGAAGTGAATTAGACTGAAAGGAGGGCAGGAGGAGCAGGGAATGAGGGTGGAGGTGAGACAGGAGAGGAAAGGACCTTTCCTAGTCTGTGCTGGTGTGGGAGGCCCCGCGATCAAAGAAGAAAGGACCGAGAACTCCGAGTCAGGCAGATCCCATTAGAGTTTGGGCTCTCCAGCTTTGCGACCTTGGTCAACTTACTAAACCTTTCAAGGCTACATATCCTTTTCTGCACTGTTCACTGTTGCTTGCTAGGCCTCAGGTAGTAATGTTGCCCTTAACGCTCCATGCCCCGCTCAGTTGAGAAGGAAAAATGCTGCTCTGGAAAGCAGGAGATCAGGATTGATTTTCTGTCCTTGCTCTTCATCAGCTCTCTGACCCTGAGCAAGACAAAGCTTCCCTGACTTCCAGATTCCTCACCTGTCAGTGGTTAACAGTACATCATGCCCTTCTCACCTCACGAGGTTTTTGGAAAGCTCAAAGGAGATTAGGTATTTGAAAAGACTTTGTAAACCTAAAAGGATTATACAATGAGCTATTAGAGATGCTGGGGCTACAGGTGCACAGAATGTCAGTGGGCTGCTAAATCTCACCCAGGATGGCAGGCAGGTTTCAGGTGGTGAGCCAGCTCTCACCGACGGGCGGGGCTGCCAGGAACATCACCTAGAGAAGGATTCTGAGGCTCTGGCTGGGCTCAGTGGGGAAGAGTGCTGGAATCGATTATTAATGTCTGACATGGACAAAGGAGTGGGAGTAGTGACCCGTGTCATGTGTTTGCTCTTTATTCTCTACCACAATGATTCCTAAGTCCAGTTGATCATCACCTTCATCTGGATGACTTGATAAATCAGCCTCAGGCTATAGATTTCTGATGTAGTAAGCTAAGGGGTGAGGGCAGAGAATCTTTATGTTTTAAAAAAGGCTTTCTTTTCAGGTTCTTCTGACAATTGTGCAGGTTTGGGCACCATCACTCATATCTAAAGTAGAAGAATAGACATTGAGTCTGATGGAGCGCTGATAGTTGAAAGAATAGAACACGGAAGAGTTAAGCACCATTTCTGCACATGGTCATAAGTTTAAAACATGTAGTTCAGGCCTGTGGTTTTTACAAGTTTGCCTAACTCCTTCCCCATTCAATAAATTAGTTGTATTGTCTGTTATGTGGACTCTTCCAGTGGCTTTAGGGCAGATCCTTTTTCCTTGTGGTTCAGTCACCAGCTCCAAAAGGGCCAGATCCTGAGATACATCCCCCACCCCTGGCCTGTACTTCGAAGCTACATCAGTTTGCAACTAGTAGTTTTCATAAATCAGGAAAAGGGAAAAAGGTGAAATTAGCTTCTGTGTTAATTAGATGTGCTTTAAAATTTCTGCTTTATATTTAATCATTTTGACGTTAGCTTTCGTTATGAACCAAGCCTGCAAACAGCATTGTAATTGTGTATATACCTCCCAAACATGCTGAGGAAGCAGCTGGCTTTTTATCATATGAGAACAGTTTGTGCCTACAAGTAGCAGAGGTGCGTGAGGAGAGCAGTAAGGGAGGACTGTGTCCCATTCCCATTAATTTCTGTCATCTGAGCTGACAGATAACCAGCACGTTGGCTGAGAAGACCTGGGAGAGAGAAGAAACTTTTAAACTTTAATTAAACGAAGTCCTTCTCATTCAAGAGTCAGAAGGAAGAAACTGTAACTTTGGAAGTTTTGGTGCTAGTACCAGCCCTTTTGTCAGATGACGTGGACCACCCTCCTGAGAGCTCACCTTAGTGAGCTCCTTCTAAGTTGAGGTCTGCAGAGGAGCTCTTGGGGGATGGTCAGAGTCTTTGCTGAGCAGGAGTAACTTCAGGTCTGGCTGCATAAGGATTAAGTAGGGAGAGTTGCAGTTCTGGGTGCTGGAATTGATTCAGCATTTACAGCGTAGAGATGGGGGCAGAGATATAAGTTTTTGCTACTGTAGGAATCCTGATTTATTAGCAAGGAATATGGGTTCAGGAGGCCTTTTTCTTTTAGCAGAAGGTGAGGCCTCTAAATCCTGCCTATGTGAACAATAATATAAGCTGAGAGTCTGGATTCTTTTTTCTGATCTTCCTCCTTTACTCTAACCTTGTCTGAAAAAATATACAAATATGCCCATAGAACAGAAAGGAGGAGTTATAGTACTGTGTGTGTGTGTGTGTGTTGTGTGTGTGTGTGTGCTCGCGTGCGCACGCGCACATGCATGCATACACATGTGCGTGTGCTAAACATGTACCAGTGCAAACTGGTAGCCCATGCCATGCATTTGGCTCTCAGATGTGCTTTGTTTGGTTAGCTCAGTGTTTGAAAAAACCAAGTGCGAGGTGCACACTCTAGTTTTCCACAGGTCCATAATTTCTTATACCTGGGATTTTTATAATTTATAATTCAGGTCACTGAAGGTGTTGGGCTTTGGGACCTGTGGATTAAACCTTTGCCTTGTATTTTCTTGTATATTGTGTAAGGGTGAAATAAACAAGCCCAAAGCATTCTGACATGAAATAATAGTGTTCATTTCTCTGAAGCGGTTTATCATTTTATAGCTTTTAATTTCCCTAGTTGTGGGTACATTAATTGTGCAAATGAATCTTCAAATACCCGACCCTCCAGGATGTGTACTGACTCCAACTTTGAGGGATTTTAAATTCTTGCTTTATTTTGTTTTGTTTTTAAGGATGGGAGTGGGAGGAAATTCAGGGGTGCACAAAAAGGCAAGGGGCAGGAATGATTGATAGCCATAGAAAGTTCTGACAAATTTGGAGTCAATATTGTTTGTCTAGAGTAGCTTGTATGACAAAAGAAGTGTCAGCAGCTGCCTGACGTCTCATTCTTCAGGACCCGGTCTCTGAGTGAGAATAGGGGGCTTGAGTGAAATGCCTGTCATGCTTAATTGGAAAAACCACTCCAGATGAGTGAGGGGGGCTGACAGTTATGCATTATAGGGAGAATTTAGTGTGTCTTACAAGGTTGATACAAGCACCAAAAGTGACTGGCTTTACTTTTTTCCTAATTAGGAAGGCCACTAGAAGGAGAAAACCCAAGAAAAGAAGCAATGCATTATTTCAGATTCATATACATGCTTGTAAAAGACTTCCAACCCCATCACTTTCATTGTTGCCCCAAATCTTTGCCCCAGTTCCTTTCTTTTCTTAGGTTTTTGTTCTGTTCTTGCTTTCTAATGATTCCATGTAATAGGGACCAGGGACAATTTCAGGGAGCATGTAATGGAGGAGGGGACGTGATGGATTGTTGTTCTCCCCTCTCTCTGAATGCGTTTGCCTGGCTGTGTGAACTGGTCATGAGTATTTCCAGCCATCGCTCTAGTGCACAGCAGGCTAAGCTCACTTTGTCATTTAGTAATTTGTTTATCTGTCAACATTTCTCACCCTCAAATGATGTGGCTTCTGAGAGAGCTGTGGTTTCTCATCCAGATGAAATTGGACAGCTTACGATCTGTAAGGGCTGGAGATTCTGGTGGGTAACTGTTTTTCTCACCTCCCAGGATCCTGCTGTCTCAGGGCCATCATCCCTGATATTTGCACATATGAGTGCAAATTGGTCGTGGGCCCCTTCGGTTTAATTTTCATCTTTGCATCGTGTGTCCTAGCTTGTTCTCTATAGTTTCATAGGTTTTTGAGAAGTGGAGGACAGCCTTTTGGCTTGAGGCTTTTGGCCTCTATGGCTTCAGAAACCAAGCTGTAACGCGGTGCTTCATTTGTGTTTTCCTTTAGTGATGTGTAGAGACTGGTGACATTTCATGAAAAGGAAGCGGCTCTGAGGGGTTTGCTTACTTAAAAATTTGCATCATTTAGGCAATAGCCTCAACTTAGTCTTATAATGCATTTGGCCTATCAGCTTGGAAATTATGTGATCCTTGAAAAAGAACTTAAATTTAGGAAATTTGCATTACTTCAAATTTTGAGCATAAAGGGATTTTATCATTATTTTTAATATCACACTATTTCAAATTTGTGTAAAATGTAACCACACTAGGATATGCTATTGGGGTTTATATCTGGTAACTCTTAAACTTTTAAACAGCCTAATCTAATTTGTTGCGCCAAGTATCCTAAATCCTGCTTATGGAAATATGGATCTAAATCTTTTGTAAGTGAGAGGGTCAGCTAACAGGTCTCAGAATGTATTTTGAGATTAATGATGGGAATGTTATTGCTACCTTTATATGTTGTACCTTAAAAATGTCTCAAAAACAAATCAATTTAATTGAATTCAATAAAGTTTTATTCAGTCCTTTACCAAGGACCAGGCAGTATATCAGACATTCGGGCTGCCATAAGGATCAGTAGTTTAAATGAAGTCAGGGAATTAAAAATAAATGATCCAAGAATTTTAAACTAGAACCAGTTATGCCTGGCCCTAAACATTATTTAGTGTTTCTATTCTCTACCTTTTTATACTATTTTTTTATGAAGATGATCATGACATTGCTAATTGATGTGAGGGGAAATATAAAAGTATTTAGGACATTTTTTGGAAGGCCCAGAGAGGTGATGGAATGTGTGTGAATACATTGTTTGAATTTTAAACATAAAATTTCAAATTTTCACTATGGATGCTTCATGTCACTTCTGAGCTGTGTGTCCTTGGGCAAGTCACTTAACTTCTCTCTGCCTTCAATTTAAGAGTAACTATCACAAAGGATTGCTGAGGGGGTTAAATAAGTTAACATTTGTAAAGCTTTCAGAAGAGGCCTGACATATTCTAAATGCTGTATTACTTTTGGTAAGTAGTATCTTAAAAATGTCTTCATCCAATTTTTTGGTTTTAGTATGTATGGAATGCTTACACAATGGAATCTTTGTCTATGATATAGAAATCTTTCAGTGCCAGCTCAACTTCCATGTCCAGAATGGCAGCTCCAAAAGTTCTAGAAAGTGGAACTTAATGTGTACTGAATACTAAACTCAACCCAGATATCAAATTGTCTTGGTGAGATTTATCTCTCTGGTGACAGTGTGATGCAGAGAATGTTCTAATCTGGGTTAATGTGGTTTCAGCCAAAGTTTAATGGTTTAGCCACAATGTTTAGAAAGGTAGTATTTAAGTGGTATTTGCACTATCATCAGTGTTGAGCTCCATGATAGTATTGATGATGCTGAAAATACATTTTTGTCAAGTGCTTTTTAAAAGTAAAAAAAAAAAAATTAGGTTTCTTGGAGGAACTTTCCATTTTCTGAACTAAACATCCCACTGAGTCCATTGGTACATATAAATATGGATTCACTAAATGTGGGTTTGCTTAAAAACAAGATATGCCCAACTAACCTCATTTCCTTTTTTGATAGAGTGGGGAGACTGGTGGGGAAATGCCACAGACAAAATGTGTCTGGATCTCAGGAAGACATTTGATAGAGTCTCTGGTGACGTCCCTGTGGGAAAGATGAAGATATACGAGCTGGGCGATAATTAAACTAGGAGGATTCATGGCCAGTTGATGGTGATATGCAAAGGGCACTTGGGAGGCAGACTTGGGGGCTCCACTTATGGACCCCAGCTTTTCAGTATCTTGACCTGAGGTTTGGATGATCCCAGTAGAGAAGAAAAATTAATAAATATGAACAGATAAGAACATGAAGTTTAAAATAAATACATTGTTCATTTCGGTTGTACCTGTGGCGTGCGTTTGTAGGCTGGGTAAGGTCTAACTCTCCATGTGAGCTCCGTCTGACTATCAGTGTGATCTAGCTACTGTGAGAAGTAAGGTCATCTTTAATTGCCTTTCATAAGAATTACGGTTTTGACAGAAAGGAAGTCATGGCCCCACTGTGCTTTGCTGTAGTCAGACTATATTTAGAATATTGCTGAGCACCAGACATTGCATTTTGATTTTGTGGGGAAAAGTGAGAACAAGCTGAAGTGAACCCTGATAGTGAAAAGACTGGAAAACTTCTTATCCGAGAAAGCATTGGAGGACCTGGGACTGTTTAGTTTGGAGGGAGGAAGACTGGGAGATGGGGCTGGTGACTTGATACTTGGTTTCAAATAGTTAAAGGTATGTCAAGTAGAATAGGAATTAGCCTTCAGCATAGTTTCGGTAGACGGGAATCAAGGGGTACAAAGCAGAGGGCAACAGGAGCTCTTTAAGCATTGAGAGCTGATAGATAATGGAATGATTTGCTCCTTACTGGATACATTTGAGGAGAGGGGACAGGATGGCTGTGTAGGAAACTTGTGAGGGCCATGTACCAGGATGGCTAAAAGCTTGGGCTTGGTGGTGGATAAACTTGTTTGTGCTTAAGTTCTAGTCTCACAAGTGGCTGTGTGAACTTGGGCAATTTATTTAAGTATCTCCATGTCTCAGGTTTGTCATCCATATACCAACAGCTCCTTTCTCCTCTGGCTGTTGTGAGGACTTAAATAAAATAATCTATGTGAAGTGTTTAGTGTATTACCTGACACCTGGCAAATACTCAATGAATGGTGAGTCCTCACGGAAAGGGAGTGTTGAAATAGATGCTATTCTTTTCAAACCTAACTTTAGTATTTGTAATCCATATAAAGCTTAAAAGGGACACACAAATCTAGGTCGTACTCCTACAAAACATTTAATTGACTTTTGAATGTCTCTTCCCATGGCTACCACTCAATGCACCTTTTAACTTCTTCAAAAGTATATCCTGGAGCACAAGTGTCAATCTTCTTTTTTTCAAATATATGTCACTAAAAACGAAGTGACAGTGGCTTCAAGAACATGAGCTCCCTTCTGAGGACCTAGGGGTATACTTTTGCTCTTTTTCTTGGGAAATCATATTAAGCAGTGAACCAGAGAAGGATATGCCTACATTAAAATCGTGTTAGAGATTCTTATGCCTACCAATTTGTTATTGTTTCTGTGCCTTTTATTAATATAATGAGTTCAATAAGTATTGAAATAATTGTGCAATTAAAAAGAGTTATTGTTAGAGAACAAAAGACAAATGCAACAGCAATGTAACCATGTATTATGATGTTATCCGACTTTCTGCTTGGATACTATCACTGTTTGCTGACAGAACACCCATGCCACATTTGTTGGGAGAGAAAACCATTTCCAGCAGTCCTGCTTCTCCTCCTCTTTATCCATAGCCATCTCCTGTCTCTAAATTGCCTGAACAGGCAACAGAAAGTCACCAGGGGGCACTCTCAGACCATCTATTATCAAGGGATATAGCTGGGAAGAACCAGACAATTCTCATTTGGGTCTCCTTTTGGATGAAGAGGCACTTGGAAACTCGGAGTCTGAAGTCCGCCATGCTAAATCAACCACCACCCAATCCTGGGGTATCAGCAGAGACATTTTAGTGAGTGGCCACAGACTTGAGATCTTTCTGTTCCTGTACTGATAAAGTCCTCCAAAGCCTCAGGCAACATGGGCAAGGAGAGAAACCGCTGGTCTGGGAATCCAGGGATATGATAAATTTAGCCCCAGCATTAATTGATTTTTTAACCTTCAACAAATTACTGTCATGCCACACATTTCAGTCTTCTCATCTATAAAGTAGAAGACTAGAAAGAATGCTGAAAAATCACTGAGGTCTAACAATCAATGATTGAATTCCTTCCTTTCTCCTCTTTCCCTCCCTCCTTTCCATCCTGATTAAACTAAAGGAGCAACTAAGATTTACTGACACTGTGTTTGAAGTAGCTCTGCTGAGAGGTTGTAGTGCTGAAGAGACTGTCTCTAAAGGTTTGGCAGAGCATACTGCACACTGCAGAGTTGGAAGCGAGGTCCCCCACTCTTTTGTTCTGGATTCCTAGACGGGGCGTGCACCCCTTCGTAAAACCATTACAGTCTAGTACCTTGGAGCATTGATTCCACTCAAGAATTCCAGAAAAAATGAAGACATTTTTAATGATAAACACAGGTATTATAAAACATAGTTTAAATTTTTGCATGCATTTTTATTGTGAAAAAGCAGATTTCAAAAACATGGGGTTTGAAGTTACACTTCTAGAACTCCTGGGTTCAGAATTACTTCTTTATTTCATTAAACGTGCATTGGAGGGAAAGTTTGGGAAAGCTTATCCCTTGTGGATTGTGTCTTAGGTTGGGTTCCCTAGAAGCAGAGCCTGAGGCAAGTATTCAACTGCATGCAATTTACTGAAGGCATGTGCTTTAAGGAAAAACAAAACAAAACAAAACCCTAATAAGTGAGGGAGACAGGATAAGAAAGGGGAAGAGTTGAGCATTAATGTGGTCTCAGGAATATAATCTGGTTTATGCAGTGAAGAATAAATCACATCACAGAATTGACTCCCCATGAGGCAAGGGGCCTGGGATTTTGTACCTCCATATTAGTTAGTCATTGTCTGCAGGCCATCTCAGCATGAAGCCTGACAGGTGACTCTTTTCAGTAGGAATGGGAAAGAAAAGGGAGGGGGGCAATTCCTCAGAGAAAGGAATTGTGAGTTGCATGCAGTCCGTGGTTGTTGAAGTTGGCTCATACAGCTCACAAGAGCTGACTATGTGCATTGCTTCCCAACTCCCCGTTCAGTGACCTCATCCTAGTGGCATGGAATTGGCTGTAATGGGAGCATTTGCATCATGAAAATCAACAAAAGCTACAAATCGGGGGTTTTTTACACGCCCACTAAGAGCCAGCTTTTGAACATTTACCAGCACACGTCTGGCTGGTGAAAGGACTCTGGGCTGGGTACCCACCCAGAGCATCTGCTATATAGGGGTTACAGACAACCTGCCCACAAATGAGTTCCCTGACTAATTTAGGGTTTGCTTTTCCTAGCCACTTTGAAAATGCATTGGGATGCATAGAGCTAATAATTCGCAATGCGCCAATCAAAACAACTGATTATGTTTTTTAAGCGCAAGCAAAGAATAGAGTGGAGGTGAAGAAAGAATGTGTAAACTGAACTACCTGCAGTAAAGCATGAGGAAGGACTCTGCTGTATTGCTTAGGGACAGAATTCAGAATAACTATGACACCATAGTGTTTTCTGGGGGATATTTTTCAGAACTTATTTAAAATGTTGCACTTGACTAAGATGATGGAGGGTTGAACTTTTTACTATTATGAAAAATTTATTAGGGAAAATTTCAATCTATACACAGGTAGAGAGAATAGCAAAATGAACTCTCCTGTACTCTTCACTCAGATTCAACAGTTACTAATTTATGGCCAATCTTTACCACTATTCTATAGGAAAGGGGAAAAGCTGAACATTGATGGGGTCTCAGGAATATAATCTGATTTGTGCAGTGATGAATAAATCACATCACAGAATTGACTCCCCTTGAGAGAAGGGGGTTGGGATTTCATACCTCCATATCAGCTAGTCATTGCTTCGTCTGTACTGCCATTCACTTTCCCCTGGGGTTAGGGGAAATTTTGAAGACTTACTTAATTAGGTAAATGTTGAATGTATTCTAGAAAAAAGGCCAAATTCAGCAAGGACTGGGGAAAAGGTTTCTGAAGACGGAAGGCACAGCAGCTAATGCATTATATTATATAATATATTAGGATTTAGTAGAAATCAGTAGAAGATACATGAAATGTAGTACATGGGACCTGTATTCTGATTAACACCAATATTTTATTTTTATTATTATTTTTAATTCTCCAACTCCTCCTAAAATGAAGAGCTGGGATAAAAAGAAAAGAGGAGAAAAGTTACAGGGTTCCTATCAAAGGAGCTCAATACTCTGATGTCTAGATACATCTTATCCTCTGGGTTTTTCTTTCTGTTTCGGTATACAGATGCAAAAAAATCAGGACAATTCTGAGTATAAATTCTAAATGATCTTCCGCTCCAAGAACAAGGCTTGTCACCACCACAATAAAATAAGAATCTTGACTTTTATTTGATGGGCAAAAAAATTTTTGTAGAAAACAGAAACAAGCTTAGTCTTTCTTATGATAGTTTTATTATACAGTGATGGATTATGGCCTATGTACTGTTTTTTCTTTTTTTTTTTTTTCTTTTTTTTTTCCTTTCAGTGTCAGGAACTTGGGATAAGAGATGCCCTCTGACCTTTTTCTAAGAATAGCAGGTTTCCTTCTCTCTATTTTCTGGCTATTCTACTTTCCCTCTTATTGGTTATAATTCCAAAAATAATGCAGATGTGAGCTCTTGACCATCTGGAGTTGAAAGGATACGTAATGGGGCCTAAGGAAGAGCATATTTGGAATATTAATAATTAATTCCATATGAATGAATAAACTAGGGAAGACTTGGTTCAGTCATTATATATTTATTACTAGAACCTTCTATCAAGGTTAGTTGGCAACAGACAAATGACTTGAAAAATTAGACCATTGGGAGGTTCTTAAAGCCAGTTCTGAGGGAGGAGTAGATATAATAACAGCAGAGAAACAGCTCTGTCTAGATTACTGTCTAGATATTTTCTAATAAATTGGTTGCAGCTACTTTATTGGAACTGACCACGTTAAAGCCTGGTCCTTTGTGCTTGTGGAGAACCTGAGAAAGAAGCTGCTCTGGTGCTGTAGACAAGTGTGTGAGCTGTTTATTGACAGAGGGTTTGCACTTGCTGGTTCCGTTGAAGAGGTTGTTGACAGGTTGTTAAGCCTGGGCCCATACGGATCAAAGGCAGAAAATAAAAGAAAGCATTCTTTCCTAAGGGATGGTTACAGCCAAAATTGGAAAAGGCTGTGCAAGTATCAATTCCTACAACTCATCTCTTCCAGCTAGTAAATCTTGAAGATGTATTTGTTAAATTTAAAATTGACCATATGCTGGCTGGATTTCTATTGAGGTTTTCCCACAGTTATCAGGAATCAGACTTCATTCTTTCAGTGGATTTCTTGGCTTCTTTGTTGGAGCCCACTTTTCATTGTTTCCTTTTTATTGAAATGTCATGATATTAAAGTAAAAGCAATTTGCAATCAAGGTACGTGAATATTTCTGACACCTTGTCAAACAAAAAATATAGCTTTTCTAGAACATGTGCATGTCTATATGTGTATTAAGAGAAGTCGGATTTCATTTTTAATAGACTCTACTTTTTAAAGGGGTTTTAGGTTCATAGCAAAATTGAACAGAAGGTACAAAGATTTCCCACGTTGCCCCTACCCCCATATATGCACAACCTCCTCCACTAACAACCTCCCACATCAGAGTGGTCCATTTGTTACAATCAATGAACCTGCATTTATACATCATTATCACCCAAAGTGCATCGTTTATATCAGGGTTCACTTTTGCTGCTGTGTATTCCATGGGTTTTAACAAATGTATAATGATACATAGCCACTATTATAGTATCATACAGAATAGTTTCAGGATTTTATTTTTAAAAACCTAAATTCTTACATAACTTTTGTTTTCATAGGCTGCCTCAACCCATTCTCAAACCAAGCAGTATGAATGGTGATTGCATGTTACAAATATGCATAGACATGCATGTCATTAAAGGTGCAATTAGATCTTTTTTTTTTTTTGTCAGAGAATATACTTTGTGAATGGGGTGGGAGTGGGGGGATTTTTAAATGTAAAGCTGATATCCCAAACAAAAAACTCCACTGACAGAATGAGGATGTTTGTATGTATTCAATCAACCCAAGTAGAAGGCTTCTGAAATTCAAGGCCATTGTAGGGCATTCATTCTGAGTGGGGGGCATCAGATAGCAAGTTTTCAAAAACTGTCTTCATGAGATCCTCCTTGGATTTCCTTTTGAACTTTTGTCACCAAGCTCTTTCAAAACCTAGAAAACATACTAACCTGGAAATAAGTTCCAATCAACCAGATTCACATTAGTTTACCTTTATGATGGAACAAGCACACCTACCTTGAATTTCCTTAAGTCACGCTAGGGAAATCTAAGGCAACCTAAGTGGCCAAATTCTAAATCCACTTGACATTAGACACATGGTAATGGACTTGGACACCCTAAAATGCTAATTGTGCAGTGAATTTATGATGCAAAGGCCAAATGAAAGAAATCCAGATCCCTTGTTATGTGCTTAATTTATTTTGACAGGAATAAAGAGGAAATAGAGAATTAACATTAAGTGAGTGATAGAAAAATGTAGATTAGAAAAATGGTGGGGCAAGATGTAGGAGAGGAAAAATAAATTTTCTTCTTTCCTTCATTGTTTTTGACTGAAATCCCCTGTAAAGAAAGATAAACAGGAGAAAAAAACAAATTTAATTACATATATACATACAGGAGCCCCACAAAGATATAAAACACAACGGGCAGCCAGAAGACTGAGGCTTATATACCATCTTGAGCCAAGCAGAGGGAGAGAGGTCTGGGGCTCCAAGAGGGGGAAGGCAAGTCACAGGAAGGTGAGAAGAAGAAATGTTTGGTAAACAAAGATTGCCCTGAATAGATCTTGAAATTCCTCATCATAAGAAAAAATTGTAACTATATGAGGTGATGGATTCTAACTAAACTTACTGCTGTGATCATTTTGCAATACATACAAATATTGAATCACTATGTGGTACAACTAATACAATGGCACATGTCAATTATATTTCAATAAAAACAAAAGCATAAACAAAGGTTACCCCCACCATGCAGATAACTCTGTCAGGTGAAAAAGGTTCCCTTTCTAATTTAAATGCTCTTTGCAAAAGGGTGGCTTCTCCTGTGTCTGCAGCTTAAAATAATCTTTATGCCAAAGAGGCATATTTTGGGGTGGCATATTCCGCTTTAAAAAGCATATGGTTAAAGAGAAAATGTGAACTGCTACAGAATGTATATATCAGTGCATGAGTCCATTGACGTGCCTGTCAGTACTGCTCATCAAATGGTAGAGTGACAGTGAGATCAAGGAAGAGCATTGGCTCCAAGGCTCCCAAAACTTGGTCGGTGCAGACCTCCCTCCCTCCTGGGGTTGCTAAGAGGATTAAAAGAGATACCATTGTGTAAGAAAGAAACTTTGTGAGCTACAAAGCTCTAGTTAAATACAAATGTTATTTTAACATAAGATTTGGCACTTATTCCCAAAGATCTTGTGATGAGACTAACATGAATGAAGCAAAATTGCATATAATCAAATCGTAAATTCATGTCTATATAGGTGGTCATTACTATAGGAGACCAGGGATGAGAAAAATCCAGGTAAATTAAAGTGCTTAGTGAATGCTCCATGGGAGAGAACAGACTTGAACTTGTCCTTTAAATGCAAGTAAAATTAATCAGGAGAATGGTGGGTTTTGGGGGAAGCATTCCAAGCAGGGAGGACATAAGACAATGTAGGTAGGAATGGGGAAGGTGTGTGCTGTGACCTGTGAAGGAATCTAGAACAAACAGTATCCCTTCATTCTTTCAGTTATCACTTACGGAACTCCAACTCAGGGACAAATGCTGGAGGTCCAGAGACAATAAACCAAGGCCTAGGGTCTCAAGTCTGGAGCACCTGTGTTGACAAGTGTTGGACAGGACAGCACAGGTGGGGTTGGAGATATACAGGGGTATTACTCAGTAATGCAAAGCGGACTTGAGCTGTGTGATTATGATCAAGGAGCATGAGAGGAAAATTCAGAGGTGGACATTACATGAAGGGGAAAATTAAGATTAGTTTCTAGACTCAATTAAACTGCCTACTTTGAGTGGGTCCTTGGATTTGTTGCCTAACTTCTCCCATACTCAGTTTCTTTAAATGTGGGCAGGGATTTATGGGCAGTCTTTACCTGATATTATTGGTAATGTGAGGATTTGGGGTGCCCAGTGTCAAGGGGAACGCGATTGGAAGGAAAAGCGTATAGAAGTATAAAGAAAGAAATGTACAGAATTGGGGAAAATAGAGAAAACAGAAGCACGAAGAAAACAGGGATAAATGGATAAAAGCCACAAAAATATGATTTCAAAAAGAATAAGGAGCACAATCAAATAAAAAGTAATAGAGGACAAAACCAGGGGGAAAATAGTGGGTGGCAGATGCAATGGAATGCAGAGAGCTGAGTCTGGAGACTGAATGCCTGAGCTGATCAATTAATGACTCAGAGCAAGGGATAATCTCTGGTTGGTGAAAAGACTCATGGAGAGAAGGTAGCAAGAAACATCTGACATATAATAGACACTCAACAAATATTTAAATACAGTTTAGGAAGATATGGTATATTTTTACTGTAAATACAAGTACTTACTGAGGGTAAAACTAAATACAAGTATATGAGTTGATCATAAGGAACTATAAATAAAGCTGAGCAAAGAGAAGAGTCAGAGTGGTGTCGCTATGAAGCTAAAAGTCCAGGATTTCAACATCTCTTGGCTAAGGGTTATATATTTCTTCTTTCTCCAAGACAGTGATATTTACTGATGAGGTAAACTGAATGAGCATCTATTAGATTTTCTCGCCAGTAGCAAGGACATGGCCCACCTGCTGTTTTTCCTCTGAGGTCACTTCATTAAGGAGTATTTTTTATATGACACCTCATTAGGCTCTTGACACCTCCAGGATGCCGCATGTGGGAAGCCATTCTGTAGGAACCCTGGTCCTTCCCAAACACACTAGGGCTGCCTGGGAGAAACGCTCCTGACCAAAGAAGACCTTACATTTCGCAGCCCTTTGAAGGCAAGGTCTGTGTGGCCACAGGCCTGGCCCTTGGTCCAAGTAGCTGATGCCAGGGTTGTACTTTGGATGGAGGCATGAGAATCACGAAGAGATGTGGGTTTGAGGGATGGTAGATCACAAAGTGCTGTGGCCACAGCAGTGGTTTGGTCATCGATGTCTGTGACTGAGCCAAAGGGACTGGCAAAGGCAGAGCTATCCTAGCACTTGATACCAGAGGGAACTGGATGTCTATAGATGCTGCTGCTTGTGGACTCTGAGAAGCAGCATTTTTTTTTTAATCTGAATTTTAATTAAATTGTTTCAGCTGAACCTCGAAATCAGAAATTAAATAAATATCTGCAAACTTAGTTTAAGTAATACGAGAACCTACTCAACCTAGCTGTCTGGAAGGATTTGGACTCGAATTTTTTATTTTATTAACAACTTTATTCTCTGCTATTTGCCAAGCTTTGGTTCAGACATTTTGCTGAGTTGAAAACTATGGAAATTTGTTGTAATTGGAGGGGAAAGAATCACATGTGGTTTCTTCCAAATCTTTTTCCAATTTTTTTTTTCTTTTTGTTCTGAATTTCATGGGAAAATTACCCAGAAGGGTCATTTTCTTCTTTAATGATGCAACAGTACTTGGTTTGCTTTGCCTGTTTTTATTTTCTGGCTGCATTATAATTACATCTTCCCACACGGCTTATTATTTTTTTTCTTCCAGATTAGTAGATATAAAATTCTGATGGCTCTTTAGGGAGCTAATCTTCAGATATCCTCTCCTTCTGCTGTCCTTTGTGTAGGAATAGATGATGCTGGACAGCCAGGACCAAGTCCACTGCTTTGTGGCAATCCATCACCTCAGGCCTTTTAATTAGCAGTTGCAGGTGAATCACTAATTGGCCCCATATTTGCATCCATAAGCCAGAGATTTGCAGGGCTACTTATAAATCTTAGTCTTTTAGGCAGGACATAAATGTTAGATTTCATCCCACGTCCCTTATAATTGCCTCATCAGCTCTTTACAAAGGGTTGTCCTATGTTGGTAATTTTTAGTGGGTGAAAAATGACTTGCTGTATTAATTTGTTAGAAAAACATGGTATTTTGAAGAAGAAAGGACTAAGAGAAAACAAAGCAAAAGCAATTTACACAGGGCTCCTTGAGACAGCAGGAGGGGCACGTGGTACTTAAAAAATGGCACATGGTTTAATTATTTGATTGCTTTGAGTTCTTTGGTGGCATTAACGTGATCAACACCAGCAAAAAGAAGCCTCTAAAGGATTTTATACTTTCTTGAGACAGATCAACTTAAGGAACAATAGTGAAAGCTTCTTCACCCTGGGCTGTATTGACATTGACCTGTAGGAGCCTGAGAGAAATTCAGGCTTATTAATGTTGTATCTGATCTAAGGGTCAGTCTCTTCTCAGAACTCATCTTGACTCCTGATCACTGAGGATGTTGTGGGCCTTCAGGTGGCTACTTTGCTCATCAAGGTTTATGATCCTCTATTTGTCTGGAGACAGAGACACTCCCAGCTTCCAGTCATTTCTAAGAACATCCCAATTGGTAATCCAGTTAAAGACATACTTATCAACATTGAATACTGTTTACCAAAGGAATCACTTGTGTTGATGGCTAGACTGCTCATAGGACAAAGCCTATGTTAATACCCAGATCCTTTGTCTGTCACACAGCAGAGTGGAAGTGCAAAAGCAATTGGTGTGACAACTGCATTGGCTTAATTAGTAAAAAACAGTCTCTAAATTATGTAGTTTCATATGAGAGAATGTCAATATATCTTTTTAAGGTCATGACTATGGGTCAGCCAGGATTCTCAGGCCAATACTGGCTAGAGTGCTGTGGCTGGCTGTTCACTCGGGGTTGTGAAAGAATTCATGAGGCAGGTAGAAATACAGAAGGAAGATTTATTAAAGTAAGAGAAGGGTCAGCTGGGCAGAGTCTGCTGGAAACTGCTGCCTCGAGTCTTTGTTTCATCTCAAGTTTTATATTTTCTAACCAGGATGTAATTTGCTTCGGCCTGTAGCGCAATTTTCTATTGAATTCGGCTGTCTGTTGGGGTGAGGGAAGTGGTTAAAATGGTTATCATAGCCTTTGCATATGTTATGTACATTTAAGTTGGAGCCAGGAGTGGATCCCATGCAGATGCAAAACTTTTCCCAAGTGACAGGGCCAGCCCTGGGCTGAAGTAAATAGAAACATTGGAACTGGTCTGCATAGTAATTGTACAGCCAGCAGAACCATCAAGGCCGGGTGGAAAGGAGGCAAAGAAAAGAAAGCTTTCAAAAGGTCCCAAGCTAAATTACTTGTTAAATTGAATTATACCAGAGATCCAAATCTCAAAATGGAAGATTTAGCGCCACCGTTACAATCCCCCCTATCTCATCCAGAGCACAAGCAAGTAAGCATGGATGATAGTCAGAGGTATGTCTGGCTTATATTTCTAACAGTGTAATTCTTCATCCCAGGCCCCAAGTGCCCCTTCTTTATTACAAGCAAGTAAACTATGGTGGCTCATATTTTTTTTTGAGATAATTATTGTCCTCCAGTTGGACATTAGGTAATACTGGCCCCGCTTCTCTCTTTTGATTGCAAGGTCACTGATGACCATGTTGATTTTACATCTTAGCCTTGGAGCCTGCCCTCTTTGATGCTGTATGATGCCATTTTTCCAATCATTACCTAGATAATGCCTTTTCCTTCTCCCAGATGAATTAATCTTATGTTGCCTCGTCCAATTTCTCTCTCCTATTTCCTCCTATTTCCTCGCTTGATGGGGACAGAAGGAAAGGAAAAAAGCCACATCGTATGTATTAGCTTTTGCTGCAATATGCTGTGTAACAAACAACACTGAATCTCAGTGCCCTACAAAATCAAACGTGAAGTTCTCACTCACAGGTTTGTAGTCAATTCTGGTGGCTTTGTTCCAGGCTCTGAGCCACGTTCCTGTCTGTTCCATGTGTCTCATTTCACGACTGGTGGGCTGTCTGTTGTCATAATGGAAGGTAGACATAAATGAGAACAAAAGACCAAAGCAAACCATACAAGTATATTTAAAGCCTCTGTTTGGCTGTGGCATGTAGGATACATTATGTCTGCTCTCGTCCCATTGGTCAAAGCAAGTCATATGGCCAAGGCTAATATTAATGGTGTAGAAAATTATACTCTTTCCATGGAGGAAGAGTCAGAAAGGAGAAAGTGTTTCGATAAAGCAACCTACCATTTATGGCTGTGTTTCAGTAGAGAGTTTTGGAAAATTTAGTGAATTTTAGACTCTGGGAGTAGTCCTGGACCCAGCAGAATTGGGAAAGAGAAGAAATAAGGTTTAAAAATTATTGTTGCAGATTTTGAATGGAGTCTTCCAGAAATGCAAGTAAATTATTTAAGTTACTTTTAAAATTACTTCTGGTATTTGGACTTCATTTCCTTGAATGCAGTGCTATTCTCAGCTTGCCACATAGGTCTCTTGGATTTAACCAATACATATATTGGTTAAAATTTGTTGGCTGACCTGTGAAGGGTTTGAAGTGAATTAGTACTATCACTGACTTGTTTGTGATATTCTCACTCATCCTTTAGACCTATGTTATTCAATCCTGTGCCTATTCACTCCTTTGAAAAGGGCATGTGACTTTTACTGGCACATCCATTCAGATGTCTCTATGCAGTTCAGCACAGCAAGACCATTGACAACATTCTAATTTTCTACAAGTTTTATCTATCAGTCAAGAAGTGTACAATTCTATAAGCATAGTGAATATATGTGTTTTAGTTTAACAAGCACCTTTTTGGATATAAGGGCTATTTGGCAGTCTATCCCCAAATTGACTAGACACATTGAATCAATAATTTCCAAATGTTGTTTAATTCTAAATATTCTAAAAATTTAAATATTACCTGAGTGTAAAATTTTTAATTTGGAAGTTACTGGTTGATATTGTCTACAAATTGAGTACAACACTAAATTGTGAACAGTAACTGACTCTGAGTTGGGCTAATTGTAAACTAATACAAATGACTATGTTGTTACTATTGCAGGTGCGGGGAGAAAAATCTCTCTTTTCCTCTCTGCAAATTCTTTTTATAATAATAGTGATGCTTTGGACATGATATTTATTTCTCATGAAGAAAGAGCATTTCTTGATAAGTAGTGTTCCCTTTCCCCATCAAATACCTTCTGCTTTAAATTAAAACTGGTTCTTTATTCTCTTATAGTTATTTAGTAAAATGATGGCATGGAAAGAAATTTTGGTGAGTCAGTTTGTTGGTATAGTCAACATAGTAGGTGTTGAAGTCAGAAACACCTGAGTTCCTCTCCATGACCTACTCCTTTGATATTGCACATTCTTGGTTTATACCTACTTCATCTCTATGTGCTTCAGTTTCCTCCTTTGCAAAATGTGGGTAATATAATAGTAACTATCTGATAGGGTTGTTATGGGGCCTAAGTGAGGTTATGATCACGATTTACTCAGCACAATGCCTTGCTCCTACTAAATGCTCAGTAAATATTAGCTGCTAGTAGTATTGGTAATACTTTTATGAGTCCCATGGATAATGAATGGGCATGTGAACCTGATTGATTGACATTTGAGTCATTTAGGGGTGAACTTTCTAAGGAGTTTTGAATCTTCCTCTCGTTTTTTTGAAAGAAAAAGTAAAGTTTTGGAAAAACTGACACTTGATCTATGACATACAATTTAAGTGCTAAAAGATAAATGACAATTGTACCCTATTAACTGAACATACATAATTTTTTTCTTTTAGTTGTACAAAATTTTAACGCGTATATTGCCCATCTTTGTTGAAGTTATCAGGAAACCCTATCTGGGTCTTTTGAAACACTGAAAGTGCAAAAGCTCCTTATTCATATTCTATCTATTAAGTCTTATTCTACTCTCATCTCTGCCATTTATACCAGTAGTTTTCAACCCTGGATGCACTTTAGAATCACCTGGGAGAAAACATTTGCAAATCATATATCTGATGAAGAGTTAATGTCTAAAATATATAAAGAAATCATACAACTCATAAGCAATAAAACAAATAATCCAATTAAAAAATGGCAGAGTATCTGAATAGACTTTTTTTTTTTCCAAAGAAGACATACAGATGGCCAACAGGTACTGAAAAGATGCTCAATATCACTAATCATCGGGAAATATAAATCAAAACCACAGTGAAATACCACCTCATACCTGTTAAAATGACTGTCATCAAAAAGACAAGAAGTAACAAATGTTAGTGAGGATATGGGGATAAGGGAACCCTTGTGTGCACTGTTGGTAGGACTGTAAATGGGTACAGCCACTATGGAAAACAGTATGGAAGTTTTTCAGAAAATTAAAAATAAGGCTACAATATGATCCAGAAATTTAGTGTTTAGCCAAAGAAAAGGAAAACACAAATTTTAAAAGACACATGCACCTCTATGTTCACTGCAGCATCATTTACAAGAGCCAAGACATGGAGCAACCTACGTGTCCATCGATGGATGAATGGATAAAGAAATTGTGGTGGAGATGCAGTCAAGATGGCAGAGTAGGTAAACACTATGATGACCTCCTCTTACGACAATATCTAAATTACAAATAAACTACAGAATAACCATCATTGAGAATCGCCTAAAAGTCTAGCTGAGCTGAAGCCCTGCAACTAAGAGCGTACAGAAGATGACATCTTAAGACTGGTAGGAAAAGCAGAGATGTGGAATGGGCTGGTCCTACACCTGCATGTGACTATTAAAAATCAGGAGGGATATCTTGGCTGTGGAGGGCCCCCTGAAAAAGCAAGAGGTTCCAGCCCCATACTAGGCTCTCTAGCCCAGGGTTCCAGTGTCAGGGAGAGAAGTCTCCCAAACTTCTGGCTGTAAAAACCAGTGGAGATTATAGCTGAGTGAATTGGAGGGTGGCTGCAGTCCCAGGTGCTCCTCTTAAAGTGCCTGCACATGGACTTACTCACTTGGAGACTTACTCTCTCTGAGCTCTAGGACGGGCAGCAGCTGGAAAGGCACTAGGGACATAGGGCTAGAGGGGCAGCTTTCTCTCAAACAGAGGAGCTGACAGAAGCCATTGTTTCTTTGTTGAGACCTCCTCCTACCTCCCTACCCCCACATGTTGTGTAAATGCAGGTGATTTTCATGTCTGAGTCCAAACAGAACAGCAAAAAGAAAAAAGAATCAACAAAAAATGGGGATAGTTTAAGGGGTCTCTGGGACAACATCAAGCATACCACCATTTCTATCATAGGGGTACCAGAAGGACAAGAGAGAAAGCAAGGAATTGAAGACCTGTTTGAAGAAATAATGATGGGAAACTTCCCCAAGCTGGCAAAGCAAATACTATACAACCCAAGAAGCAAAGGGAGTCCCAAATAAGATGAACAGAAGAGGTCCACACCAATACACATTATAATTAAAATGCCAAAGGTTAAAGACAAAGAGCGAATGTTAAAAGCAGCAAAAGAAAAGCAGTTAGTTACCTACAAGGGAGCTTCCATAAGACTGGCAGCTGATTTTTCAATAGAAGCTCTACAGGCCAGAAGGGATTAGCATGAAATATTCAATAGGATGAAAAGCAAGGACCTACTACCATGATTATTCTACCCAGCAAAGCTATCATTTAGAATCAAAGAGCTTCCCAGACAAGAAAAAGCTAAAGGAGTTCACTACCACGAAACCAGTATTTCAAGGAATCTTAAAGGGATTGCTTTAAGATGAAGAAAAAACAAAATCAAAATATGAATAATATAATGGTACTAATTACTTTAGTACTATAGTACCTATCAACTTTAGTACTTTAGTACTTGTACCTATCAACAATTACTTTAAATGTAAATGGATTAAATGCTTCAATCAAAAGATAGGATGGCTAAATGGATAAGAAAACAAGGCCCTTACACATGCTGTCTATAAGAGACTAACTTCAGATTGAAAGGCACACACAGACTGAAAGTAAAAGGATAGAAAAAGATATTTCATGAAAATGGAAACAAATAAACAAACAAAAATGCTAGGGTAGCAATATTTATATGAGACAAAATGGACTTTAAAACAAAGGCTATAACAAGTGACAAGGAAGGACGCAGTAATCCCACTTTTGTGTATTTATCCCAAGA
The DNA here is from genome assembly GCF_964194185.1 of Rhinolophus hipposideros. Lineage (NCBI taxonomy): Eukaryota > Metazoa > Chordata > Mammalia > Chiroptera > Rhinolophidae > Rhinolophus > Rhinolophus hipposideros. The sequence goes on along the minus strand of NC_138053.1, from coordinate 47,475,462 downwards.
AACCAAAAACGCTATTTTAAGGGGCCGTGTGCCTCCATATGTTCATTGCAGCATTGTTTACAGTGGCCAAGATGTGGAGGCAGCCTGGGCGTCTGTCAATGGAAGAATGGATAAAGAGTAGGAGGTACATATACTCATACAATAGAATGTTGCTTGGCCATGGAAGGGAATGAGTTCTTGATGTCTGCGATGACCTGAGGGTATTGTGCTGAGTGGAGTATGTCAGACAGCAAAAGACAGATATAATTTGATTTTGCTTGTATGTGGAATATAAAGAACAAAATAAAGAAACAAAACAGAAACAAACTCATAGATAGAACATTTTGATGGTTGCCAGACAAGAGGGGGGTTGGGTATGGGTGAAAAAGGAGAAGAGATTTAGAAGTACAAGTTGGTCATTACGAAGTACTCATGACAATGTAGGGTACAGCTTACATTTTCCAAACAGAACAGCAAAAAGAAAAAAGAATCAACAAAAAATGAATATAGTCAATAATATTGTAATAACTATGTATGGTGTCATATGGGTACTAGATTTATTAGGGTGTAGAGGGAAAAGGGTTTGGGGGGCAGGGTAAAAAAGATGAAGGTATTAGGAAATACAAATTGGTAGTTACAAAACAGTCATAGGGATATAAAGCATAGGGAATATAGTCAATAATGTGGTAATAACTATATATAATGCCAGATGGGTACTAGACTAGTCAGGGGAATCATTTCTTAAATTATATAAGTGTCTAAGCATTATGTTGTACACCTGAAATTAATATAATTTTGAATATCAATTGTAATTGAAAACTTAAAAAAGGGGGGAAAAGTGAGGGGGAATAAGAGGTTCAAATTTCCAGGTATAAAACAAATAAGAGGACTGGCCCGGTGGCAGTTGGAGCTCTGTGCTTCTAACTCCGAAGGCTACTGGTTTGATTCCCACATGGGCCAGTGGGCTCTCATCCACAAGGTTGCCAGTTCAATTCCTTGAGTCCCGCAATGGATGGTGGGCAGAGCCCCCTGCAACTAAGATTGAACTGCAATCTAAGATTGAGTTGCCCCCTGCAACTCACGTCACCTTGAGCTGAGCTGCCTGCCGGATGGCTCAGTTAGTTGGAACAAGGGCTCTCAACCACAAGGTTGCCAGTTCAATTCCTCGAGTCCCACAAGGGATGGTGGGCTGTGCCCCCTGCAACTAGCAACGGCAACTGGACCTGGAGCTGAGCTGCACCCTCCACAACTAAGACTGAAAGGACAACAACTTGAAACTGAACGGCACCCTCCACAACTAAGATTGACAGCAAGGACAATAACTTGACTTGGACAAAAGTCCTGGAAGTACACACTGTTCCCCAATGAAGTCCTGTTCCCCTTTCCCAATAAAATCTTTTAAAAAAACAAACAAATAAGACATGGGGATGTAATGTACAGTATGGGAAATATAGTCAATAATATTGTGGCAGTGTGGTACAGTGTCAGATGGTTGCTGGATTTGTCATGGTGATTGCTTCTTTGGGTATATACATGTTGAGTAAATACTGTGTACACCTGAAACTAATATAATATTTTATGCTAGCTATATTTTAATAAAAATCTAAAAAAGAAGGAGACATAAGGCTAGGAGGCGTGGTAGAGACATTTGATGAAGCAACTTAATGCTGTTGTTAGGAATTGAGACTTGACTAAGCAGTGGAAGCCAATGAAGACTTTTGTTCAAGATACATATTGAAAGAAGCTGATGCAAAACACAATTCAAGAGAAATGAGGTTTGCCTCTGGTTCTGCCAGCTTTTCCTTTTGTTCCTTCATTATACAAAGCACACTCCTAATTAAGCCTTCTTTAGCCTTCATTTTGGGGAAGGAGGTGGTAAAAGAAAGACTCGCTCTGAGGTGCATTCCAATCCTAGGAGTTTAAAATGGTACAGTATAAGCCATTTGCTACCTAGTAGGAAAATAACTCAATTGTTCCTGCTCCCAGGACAGAAACCTGAGTATCAGCCTCTTTAAGCTCTGAAATGAGTGGTCTGTTCTCATTGGCCATCTCTCAACCAGCAAAACTTTCCTTTCTAGAAACTGCTAAGGTCTAATAGGGCTGGAATGTCTAATGAAATTGGATATAGTGTTTGATCACAACTTCTTCAAAATTGAGAGGACATAGCCTTTGAACTCACTAAAAAGAATCTGGAAAGAAAAGGAAGTGAAACAGGGTGAATAGGGAATCAGGAGGTCATTTACCTATACTGGAGGGTCAGGTCAATCTCCAATCATTACTCCCTCTCTGGCCCTGGATAAGACCATATATATGGGAAACAAAAGGTGACTGCTCACCTCTGATAGCACCATTGACTGATGTACCAACAGCTTATAAAGCCAAAGTCAAAAGAGGAATTGAAAAGAAGTAGCTAAACAAGATTTCTTCCAGAACACATTTTCATGAGTCAATCCCTCTGCTTCTCTCATCACCCTTTTCTACTTAGATGTTATGAGTAAGAGAAAACTGACCTTCTTCTGCCTCAACATAGATTAACATCTGGTAACAGGAAGCAGGGAATGGTTTCAAATTAACCTTAGGAGATTTTACAATAAAGGAAAATATTAATTATGCTTTAAAAAAAGAAAATTATATATATGTACATATACAAATACAAATTGGTAGCTACAAAATAGTTATGGGGATGAAAGTAAAGCATAGGGAATATAATTAATAATACGGTAATAACTATAGTGTCAGATGGGTACTAGACTAATTAGGGGAAATACTTCTTAAATTATATAAATGTCTAATCACTAATGTCTAATCTCTCTCTATATATAAATGTAATATGTATGTGTATATATAATATATATGTATTATATATATTCTTTGCCATGAAAAGAATAAAATCTTGGCATTTGTGACAACATGGATGGACTTGAGGGCATTATGCTAAGTTAGATAAGTCAGAGACAGACAAATACTGCAGTGTCTCACATATAGAATCTAAAAATAACAACAACAACAAATAAGCATAGATAGTTGCCAGAGTTGGGGGGTCGGGGTTGAGCAAAATGGTGAAGGGAATCAAAAAGTACAAACTTTCAGTTATAAAATAAGTCATGGAGATGTAGCGTACAGCATGGTGGCTGTAGTTAACAATACTGTATCGTGTATTTGAAAGTCCCTAAGAGAGTAAATCTTAAACGTTTTCATCACAAGAAAAAAAAAATTCTGTAGCTATGTACGGTGATGGAGGTTAACTAGACTTATTGTGGTGATCATTTTGCAGTACAGATATTGAAACCTTATGTTGTACATCTGAAGCTAACATAATGGATATGAATTATACCACAATTTTTTTTAAAAAAGTAAAATAAAAGGAAAAAAAAAGAAAGGGAATTCTTGATACGTGAGCCCCATCCCTGGATGTTCTTATTTATTTGGTCTTGCATTGTTGAGAATCTCTGGACTCGATCCCATTCTGGACTCTCTCAACCCCTTTCTTCTCTCTCTTTCCACTATGTAATCAAGTGTCACCTTCTCTACAAAGTCATCCTTGATTTCTCAGGAGAGCTGGGGCCATGCTCCAGGACCCGCTTGCCAGCCTCGGTGGCGTAGGAGAACAAAGGTTTATTTCTCCTGGCACCGCATGTACACCCCACAGTACATGCGGCCCCCTCCCTGGCACCTTCACTCCAGGAGCCAGGCTGGCAGCTGTTCATCTTTCTGGAATGTTGGTGGTTGTGGTGTCAGAGGAAGAGGGCGCAGGGACAGCAAACACACTTCTATCCCAGCTATAACATGTCACATTTGCTTAAAACATTTTGGTCAGAACTGGCCACACCTAACTTCAAGGAGAGGGAACACGCAAAGCCTAGCATGTGCCACAAGGAAAAACAAAGCGTTGGTGTGCGGCATTGGATGACACCTTACCCTACATTCCTCCCCTTTTCTGAATCCCTGTTGCACTCCTCTGCACCATATATAGATTTATTGTTTCACTGGCAGGTTATTTTGAATTTTAGATCTGCAAGAGGCCTTATAAATCATGGGGTTTAACTTCATTGTTGACTTTAGTTCCAAAAAACCAAATGGATTCCAATTTGTTTATTTTTAAACAAAATGATCAAAACAACAAATGTTGTCAACTCCCCCCCCTTTTTTTTTTCCAATGAAGGACAAAGCAAACTTGTTGGAACAAAGGGCTACTGGGAGGAAATGCATTTCTGCTCTAGCTGCTGCTGAGAGCATTCCTCGTGTAGATGGGGCCCTGTGTTTCATGGCACATTTGCAGAATGGTTACCTTTCGTTCCCTCTTAGCCTTGTGCCTACTTGCATTTTTGTGACATTAATGGCTACTAAGAAAACAAAATTTTTGTTTCTGATCTGTAATCCTGATCAATCCAAAGTTTTATTGAATACATTTTACCATGAAATAACCTCAAGAGAAAGGCAAGCTAATAAACCAGACATGATACTCACATCACGTGAATGGCAGTAATTATGCTTATTCTCCAGTGAAATAAGACTTTTCAGTCCTCAGTGGAGACAGAAGAATTTATCATTCTGTAACAGCTGGGTGGGTCATAGCCTGGGTGGCAAACTATGCAAATATTAATGGAGATTCCAAACTGCCTTGTGTCTGCAATAATCTCAATGCTATGTTAGCAGCTCAGGATCGAGGCAAAAAAAAAAAAAAAAAAAAAAAGAAGAGAAAAAGAAAAAATGGCGTGGGTGAAACTTGGATCTCTTCTACTGTAAGGGAAATCCTTCTGTTTATTTTCTTTATTTTTTTATTTTTTATGTTTTTTGTCTCTTCAGTGTCTATGTCCATCTTAAAGCCACTACATAATGCTGGAGCACGCTTTTCTCTGGAAATCCACCGATACTTTTGCCATAAGGTTATTTGACCTCTTTCTTTCTAATTTTGCAGTGTCAGTTTTTGAGCTGAATAATTTCAAACAGATTTGCCTCCTAAGAACTCTTTTCTTTGTGGAGCAAACCATGAAGAAACATTTGACTAGTGGGTGAAATGACGAATGCTCTCAACCTCACAAACTATTAAGAATCAATTTCTCAAGCATCATATCTAATTATTCTCCATCCCCCCCCCCATTTCAATTCAGGAATCCTGAAGATTAAGGAAAAGCAGCTGAAAAAACAATATTCTTGGTTGATGTTCACGTACTGCCCATTTTTGGTTTTATGTAACTAAAGAATAGGAAAGAGAGACACCTTCCAAAATTTGCTCCTTTAATTGCCAAAAAAAGACACAAAATGTGCAGAGAAAGAAAAAAAATGGTGCTATTATGCAAAGATAATGGTGTTGATTGGATTATTAGAAGCCCTCTTGTCTGATGGCTCTAAAAATGTGGTCCTGATGTTGGCACCAGGTATTCTCTGAGTTAGGAGGAACTTAAGAAGAGCTAGAGGTCCCCCTGATTGTGGCTTCTCAGATGGCCGGAAGGAAAAGGAGGTTCCACCAGGCTGCCATGAAAAGGCAGAGAATGTGTAGGTAACCCTGGAATGTGTGTGTGGACGGTGCAGAAGTAGCAGGATGACAGCAGGTGGAGGGCATTTGAAACGAGAAGGCAGGAATAGGAAGCTGAACTGCTGGATGGGGTAGGTGGTCTTTGGATCACTACAACAGGTCCAAAATGTGTAGAACAAATAGTTTGAGAATGGTCTAGGCCCTTCTGTGTGTTCAGTTTCTTAAGACAGTTGTCCAAGATAATTTGAAGATGAGGAATAGGTTCCACATACACACTTTATAGCAATTTTAGTGTTTGAGCTCCTTTTGAGTCAAAATTTCTATGGCAAATGATAGGCATAGGCATCATGTAACTTGCTGAAGTCTAAGATCATTCTCTTGTGAGGTGTCTGGAGATAGGAAAAATTGATGGGGAAGATAAGATACATTTTGATTACAAGTGACAGAGCCCAACTCCAGCTAGTTTACCAAGGAGGGAACTTATTGACAAACATAACCAAGCTCTGGGAAGGGCAGGGATATGGCTGACATCAGGGCCCGGGAAGCAGAGTCTACAGTGCTATTTGGTCCCTCTCCTCTTTGCTTCTCTCCGTTTGTTGGCTCTGTTCTTGTAGCCTGGCCTCTGTGAGCAGCAACAGTAACCACTGATAGATTCAGTACGTGCTTCCCAAAGCTTTCCACCTGAGAAGAAGCAACTCCCTTTTAGTTCCCTATAGAAAACAACTAAGGGCAAGACTGTGATTGCCTCAGTTTGTGTCACATGGGTTCCCGCCACCCTCCCGCCCCCCCGCCCCCCCGCCCCCCACACACGTTATGTTCTCAAGGGAGTGGATACTGTGATTGGCAGTCCCAACTAGAATGTCAGGTTTAGAGTCAGGCCGAAGGTCATCTCTTCAAAAGGAGAATGTTGCTACTGTCCATTTAATGGATGAAAATATTTCCTTTTAACCTGAAAACTCTCAAAGTTATCTCCTGAACTTCAGTTTTGTAGAATAGTAACATTGAGTTAAACTCATATAAATAATCTGATTAGAAACCTCTTGAAGACAGGGATTCTATTTCACAATATTTCTTTAGTTTCTGCTCTTGTTGAGGAGAGTTTTGAAAATATGCTAAATATTGATTGATTTGATTACTTATGATAATGGATGGATTCATAATAATAATGATGGTGATGGGGTTACTTACGTGAAACCTTACGAATTTGGTTTTCTCTAGCAAATTTAGAAAATTCCATCATTTTCTGAGTAGAAGAAAATATGAAAGATTGGGTGAGGTTGTGAGTGGGCTGAGTGGGTAGGGGAAAGTTAGTTTGCAGCTTTATATGTTAGGACTTAAAGTTTTGTTTCTTTGTTTGGAGGTGGTGCTATTTAAAATCTTGTTAGAAAACAATCAGAATCATAGATTTTAGATAACAGATTTTATTACACAGTATATGCCCCTTGAGATTTTCAATGTCATTTTTAAAAGTGCCTTTTATAATTTTTCATATCACATTGTAGGAATGGCCAGTGTCATTTTGAACACTATTAAGCAAGCCTGATGCCTCCGCACCACCATAAATTAAGGTTGAATGTTGGTCGAAGCAAAGCTAGATGGAATTATATCCCTGTCAAAACCACTGATTTATAGTCTTACTACTCACATTTCTTGTTGGCTCGGACAACTTCGAAGTACACAGGGACAAAACTAATATGGTAGCTCCTATACCTAACTAATCCTGTCAAGTGTCTCCACTGGAAGTATTTGAGAAAAATATTTATTTTCCCAGTATGATTTATGTAAACACTTGTCCCATTCACAAGTAGCATATTAATGCCTAATTCTGGGGGGTGCGCGGGGAAGGGTAAAACCCTTCTCTGCCTGTCTAGACAGAGCCTTGTTAGTGTATGTCTGGTCATATGGGTGCTCATGGCAGTAATATTAATCGGTGGGAAATGAGCCAAGGAAAGACAACCCTGTCTACCAATTAAATTTACTGAGCTTACAAGATGGTTTATAAAGTCAGCATGCTGGGCAAGGTTTACATCTGACCAGGGAAATTGTTGTTTTCTGATCCCCAGTTGGCCCTCAGCCACTCCAAACACAAGACAGATGTTGGCTTTCCTAGGGTCAGGGTTATCATAGGGTGGGATGAATAGTCAATGGCTCTGGGGTTTGCTACTTTTCCTTTGCTGATGAATAAAAGCAAATAAAATGATTCCTGAATGCCTCGGGGGTGGGGTGGGTTAGTTTTACAAAGCTGGCTAGGGCCACCAAAAATCAGCATTGTAGGGAGGAACTTTCCCTGTGTCTCAGACATTTCTTAGCTGTTTGTTTGGTCTGAGGAAGAGAGATTCCACTATCTCAAAGGGCAAAGGTTAATGCTTTCTTATAAAGATAATGATGATAAACACAAACAAGGTATTCACTCTGATATATTGGTGTCTTATCTGGGGATTAAGGCAAAAATGTGGGAGAACTGAAAACAGAGTTTGAAGTAGCACCAAAGTAGTTTGTTGGTTTTTGAAGTAGGAAAATGTTTTATTAATATGTATATAATAGCATGAAATCAATGAAGATTGTAAAATTGGGAGATGTTTTCTGTGTTTGCTGTGTGTTGAGAATGTAAAGCCTGTACATGTGATTTCTACCCACTTGTGTTTGCCTTTTGGGATGGCTCAGTTTCCATTAGGTGCTAAGAAAACTAGCCATGCACCATCGTCCCCCCAGGACAAGAGCCAGACCTGAAAGACTCCTGTCTGTGGGAAGGCAGACTTGTGGTGAAAGCAGAGTGATGAGCCCCAGTCCTGGAGCTTCAGGATTCGTGTTAGCGATGGCCAGAGACGTCACCTGACACTGGGCAGCAAGGGAGAGCGAGAGGCTGAGAGTTAGTAAAACTTCTGGTGCACTTCTGGGAGAGAAAAATGCACACAGAGCCTTTCGTGAAGCTGGAAACACATAGCTAGGTTGACATAATTTATTCTGGGAATTGCATGTTAACTTGTATTCCAGATACCAGGTTATATTTGGTGGTTGACTAGAAAATAGTATACCGTTTGTCTATTTAAGGCTAAAAATCTCCAAGACTGCCTTTTAAGCCTGCAATTGCCCATGAAAATAAACAGATATTTCCCTCCTTGTTCAAACTGCCTTTCTCCTCTGCTCATTCCGGAATGCTCTTATAAAAGTTATCCAAGACTACATTTATCTTGGAAATTCTTTTCTCCTTCAATGGCGGCTCCTCTTGTCACCTCATCCACTTTATGCTCCTGACTTTGCCTCACTTGGTCTTCATCCAGCGTTTCCAGGCTGGGTTTCATTCCCATCCTTCTGGCTCTGAGTGTGTGGCCACCCCCAGGGCTGCCTCCTTTCCTGAACTCCCCCATGATCTCCCTGACGCTTCCTCCAGGCTCCCGTGGTCTGCCACACTGAGCGCCAACCCCCTACTCTTGGAAGATCCCTTTGCTTTCACCCACCCAGGGGGTCACAAAATTGAGGGCTCTCCACCTCTGACCTTTTCCAGCTGGAGCCTTTCAATCTACCTAATGCTGTCTAATTGTGTTTGCACGACTATCACGTGTTTTCTTATTATCGCCTCTATTTATCTGTCAGGATGTTTCGGAAAGGTCATTTTGGTCTATTTCCTCTTGCTTCTTCTCAGTCTGCACAATATGACCTTAGCATTAACATTTATGAGATGCTGACTGCACAGGATGCAGAGACCCAACACAGTAACCTTCTCTCTGTAGATTGTCATTCTCCTGCCAGGCAGTGTCTGCAAGCGCATGTGTTCGCTTTGGCTGGGCTGAGGCAGATAAGACCTGGAGAGCCTTGGTTATGCTCTGGTTAAGCTATTTGGGAAGTCATTATTTCGGGCAAAGCTCCGCCCTCCATGTGCTCCCTCATGAAGATTAAAACACTAGATATGACAGTAAAATGATGAGTCATTAGGTTCACAGAGATGTTATACAGCAGAGATGTAGTTATGGAACCCCAGGTCATAACTTGTTATCTTTTTTTTTGGTTTTTCTTTTTCTTTTTTGATTCTGTGACATCACTGCTGTCTTGTGGAAAATTTCCTTTCTGGTAATTGTCTGGCTATGTCAATTTTTTTCCCCTAAGAACATTGGGGCATCAACAGAGCTCGATTCCTCCTTCTGCCTCCCTAATTTTTATTTTTTTTCAGAGGAAAAATTTGGCCAAATTATCTGACATGTGGATTAGATTCTGGGTTTATAATGGGCTGAAGGAAGTTTCCTGTTTGGGAGTGGAAAGGGGAGTAGGAGAGGATGGGGAAATTTCAGTTGGGAAGCGGTTCCTCCGACTGCCCAGAGGAGCCATGCGTGGCTGTTCCCTCTCACTTTTGCTGCAACAGTGGCTGATTTGATATGGATGACCCCTGGGCATTCTTTCTCACTGTTTTCTGTGCTGCTTGATACAATAGAGAATGTGGACCAGGAGGGGCTTTTACCCTGTTTAGAAAACCTATTTCTGTAGCATACTTGGACTACATGTACTTGTAAAAAAAAATTGCTACAATTTAATTTTAGTCCTTCTGATTTTTCTGATAGGAATCTTAAGTTTAGAAATATCAGGGATTCGTCCCTTATGCTCTTAAGAAGATAAGCCAGAAAGATGAAAACACACACACACACACACACACACACACACAGAGTAAAAATAAAATACTGTAAATCTCATTACGTTCAGAGGTTTTTCATGCTGTATGCTTCTGCATGGCATTCATTCACCCTTGACTTCTCTGAAGTGAATGACACTGCCATTAACCTTCAAAACCAAATTATTTTCACATTTTTTTCTTTTGTGATGCCGTCATTCCCCTGCAACTCACTGAGGAAACTAATACCGCTATGAAAAATGTGTATCTCATGATTAGAACTACATACACACAGTAGGCCATTCTGGCCTGGCCATTGACAGCTACATATGGGGCTTGGTGGTAACATAATCTCAGCATAGGTTTTTTCTGGTACATTTATTTACTCTCTACCAAACTGTCTTCTTTTTATATGACATGTTTGGTCTTTGTATCAATAATCCCTGTGTATATTTATCTTTTATTATAGTTTAAATAATTTTTGAAGGGAATTCAGATTTAGAGCATTTAATGGCAAGGAAGTGACACACAGAGTAGTGTCTATCAACTTCAGAACTACTTATATTTGAGCAGCAAGAATGGGCAGGAGGAGCCATCAAACACAATGCAAACCACTGGGGAATTCTGGAGCAAAGGTTGTCTGCTAGGAGAGTCCTAAGGCAGATGAAAATGGCTAGGCCCCTGTACCGGCCCCTTGCTCAGTCATTTGTTGGGCTATCACAAAAAGAGTGTGATCTCAGTTACCACCACTGATCACTGCCACTCCCCAAGTGAAATGTGGTTTCAGGTAGCAAGGAGGGGCAAGTTAAGGTTGTTGACAGTTTGAGACTGTCAGCTAACAGCACTTTTTGAAGCTGGCAGCAAGTTCTTCTGGGCAGGGGGATCTGAGTGACACATCTCCATGTCTACCACACAAGATCATGAACAAAGGGTACTCTGTCCATTGTCTCATATCTCTATTTTTCCTATGAACTCTTACATACTTTTTCTGTCCGTAGACATCATTTTTTCTGCCTCCATGTACAATTGAGCCAAACGTGACTACCTCAAGAGGCCCTATTTTCTCAGCTGAAATATCAACAGAGTCTTCATAGACTTAATGGGATACAAACTCAACATTCTTATAGTCTTCTTGGGCCAGTTGGAGTTGGGTGTGTGCTCGTGGGCCAACCAACTACAATGTCACATAGAACAAACACAGCTGAAGGGTGTCACTTTTGTGGGTAGGGGTTCGCAGGGAACGGCAGCCATGAGCTGGAATGATACTTCCAAAAGTCTTTACTGCAAACATGTGTAGTCATGTGCAGAGTTGGAACCTGAAGCCAGGTTCTATGCCTTTAAGTGTAGTACTCTCTCTGAAAACATGGTGTGTTTCTCTCTGTCCATATTTTCCTTGATTTTAATCTACCCTGAACATTGGGGCCAAAAGGAATCTTCATAATAGCTCCATGACTCACTAGAGTCAATACAATTAATTTTAAAATAATTGAAAACCCTTCAAGACTTATCTCATTTAGTATTATAGACCTAACGTTAACTGCCTAGTTTGCTGGAGCATAAATTGGAAGCTCCCCTGAACATGCCAGCACATTCCTTTTCCCCTGCCTTTGCACCTTCATCTGCATTGCCCTATCCTTTTATAAACAATTTATTGAGTGTTCACTATGTCAAATACTGCACTCAGTGCTTTTTGCATTTGTGTCTATCCTTCCAACTACCCTGTGAGGTAAGAATCGTACCCGTATCTGACAGACTTTTATTTCATAGAAAACTAAAGTTTTGAAAGATGAATTGATTTGCTTCAAACCACACAGATAGTTAGGGGAAGAGCTGTGTGATAGAACTTGGTTCTTTCCAGCATCAAATTCAGAGTACTTCCACTATACTCGTACATGCTGTCTCTTTATCTTAGTAAGTTCTACATAACTAAATGTAAAATTCTATTACATCCACCTACCTCTTTCTGATAATTCCAACCCAGAGATCTTAATCATGCTCTCTTTAATCACATCTAGTTAGTATTTAATAATATCATGCTTTATAATATATTATAATTTAAGTGAGTGTATGAGTATATTTTCCCACTATCCCTAAGCCGCTTGAAGACGTGGCCATGGATTCGGAGAAGTGGATGAGGGAGAAAGACAGTTGTTTTTGAGATTCAATATAATGAACAAAGTTCACCATAAAACAGAATGGCTCAGAGCAAGCTGTCAAACTGCAAATGAAATATGATAGGAGGTTGTAAAAGAAAGATAAGTAAGACAAAGTAGAAATACGTTTGTGAGATGGAAGTAAAATTGTGGAAAATAAGGCAGAATAGGTAACTTGTTTTTGATGAAGTGGTAAGACTCCTGAGTATATTGAAAGTACGCAGCAACATATCTTGATTTTGCAGTGAAGTTTTGTTGCTCTGTGTGAAATCTTTCTGTTAGAATGAATTCAGATTAGCTTTAAAATTAACCACAGAAAAATCTATAGAAATGTATTGAAAAGAGATTGTTCTCTATCATTTATTTTACAAACAAGCTTTAATTACATGAAAGGCTAGTTATTTGAAGTTGATGTGAATTTAGATAATTTAGATATATCTGGAATGAATTATGGCACATATATGCAAAACACATATATAAATAAGATGGAATATAATTTAACCTGTTTAAAAGACTTATATTAAATATATTAAAATAATCAAATTAGCATATATATTTATGAGTTATTCTTCATTAATATAGTCCATTCTAATAGTCATAGTTTAAAATACTAAGTTATATTTTAAAATCATATAATTAATATTGTTGGATATATTAGAATATTATTACTGCTGATTAATCTGAATAGATGATAAAATTGTCAAAATTCAAATATTTCCTAAATCCTGTCATGTGCAAAATACTACGGCAAATAAAAAAAAAATAGCTAGGAAAGGTATTTAATAATAATTAAAGTCACAAGTGAACAATGTCGAATGAGACCAGCAGATGGAAAGAGGATTGTATTACATAATCCACAGGTTGAATGGTGTCAAAGGCTCTATAGGAAAGCACTTTGAACTGATTCATAAAGATCATAAATGTGTTCAGGTGAGGGGATGGACACAGCATGGTGACCAGTTTGGCAGTTTGTGAACAGCACCTTTTAGCATGAATCAAGATTCCTGGAGGAGGAGAGTAGGAAGGTAAGTTGGAGCTATAGTGTGGAGAATTTTGAATGCTAGTGTAATAAATTTGAACAAAGAAAAGTTACTGTGTATTACAATGTTCATTTCTCACCAGGAGGTTTATCTAACCTTCACTCAAAGTACATTTATTGACCATCAGCTATTTTTTTGTAAGAGACACTGTACTAAGTGTTATAAGGAAGTATTAATTAAAAAATGAACAATTATGACTTCTGCCCTCAAGTAGTTTATCGTCTCCTCTATAGGAGGAAATACGTGTACACAAAGGACTATTGAATAAGTCAGAACATGACAGGAGTTATAAGAGAAGTGTAGACCAAGTGTGAAGATAAAATAGGGGGAAGATAAATTAATTCCAGCTGGGGCGATTAAGGAACGCTTCAAAAAAAGAGCAGGCATTGCTCTTTGAAAGATGGAGGAAATTTTGACAGCACCTTCTCTCCATGAGGGAAACATGTTTTTTAAGTAGGAAAACCAAGGGCACAGGAGTAGGAAATTGCAGAACAAATTAAAGGCCTAGGAAGTAGTTTATCTTGGCTAGGATCCAAAGAGTGTTAAGAGAACGAGTGAGAGGTGAGACCAGAGATGCAGAAGGAGGCTGGATGTGGAGGGGCTTTACTGCCAAGGTAAGGACCTTGTACTTTATTCTTTCCGGGGTTGTGGGGACAGAGCCCCAGAAAGCAGTTTCCAGGCTCTTGGCCTCACATAGAAAGGTGCTCATTCGGATAGTAAATGGCCATCAACTGTGATTGGCTGGCCATCAGCTGTGGCTAGTTGGCCGTCAGCTGTAACCAGTGAGCCATTGGCCACTAATATAACTGCTGTGGCTACGCTAACAGAAAACTGGGGGCTAGCAAGAAGATGGTGGCTGGGCCTGCAAGCAGAGCAGTGAGGGTTGCGGACAGTGTGGATCCAGCTGCCAGCGAGAATATAGTGGTATGACTCCCCTATCTATGGCTCCATTGGTGTTCCTTTTTGGCCTGACCACATCCTACGTTCTTATGTGGGGAGCGGGACCAGAGACCCTGCCTGACACCCTCCCTGACAGGGGTTCCCCACATTTTCCCTGTTCGTCTGTACTTCCATACTATTTACATATGCAGACACTTCATTAGTAGCCTCTCTTATTTCTTAACCCACAATGGTTGGGGAGAGGATGAGTCTTGAAAAAGACCTCCTCTGAGGTTCTCATAAGTACCTCTGGGGGTTCATGTCCTGGGGTTAATACATGAGGTAAATGCTCATCTTTCATAAGTTTATCTTTGGTAAGCTACAAAAAGGAAACAACAGAGGAAATAAAATCAGAATGGTTAGACATGATTTCCTCTAGGGAATAGGTGGTGTGAACCATTTATTTTAGTTTAAAATGTGTAGTTTAGTAAACCTAAGCACCTAAAAAATGAAAGAAAGAAAATATTCAATGGTGGGTGGGTCTAAAATTTTTCTTATGAGAAATATAGGCACATTTACACAACAGAAATCTGCCTGTTTATTTTTTGTTTACTAATGTAATTATTTTTATATTTACACATTTTCTCCCAGTTCTTGTTTAAATGAAGATGTAGTTTACATAGGTGCGTAATGGACACGCATCTTGTTAATCTTTTTCTTTGAACATTCTGTTATAATCATTTCATAATATTTATATAGTTATAATTATCATTTGAATGATGGAATCTGCCTGTTTAATAGTCAGGGACTGAAGAAACAGATAATAGGCAAAAGTTTTAGTAGGTGACATCCAGAGGTAAAGTTTGAGAATCAAAAAATTGAGGTACAGTGTATATAAAAGCTAAAGTTCAAGGGAAAAATATTTTTAGGTAGTTTGCTGCTTTAGGAAGTATTAACTTATATTGTAGTTTCTTAAGGATGTGGTAGCCCCCAGTTTAAAGACTTTAGAAAAGTTTTTTTTTATGATTATAAAAGTAGATGTTCTTGTATAAAATTAGAAAATTACAGAAAAGTATAAAGAGGATCAACCTAAATTAGTATGTGGCCCTTACCACTCCCAATATTTTCACTTCCTTTCTTGAGGTACCTAATGAAATAAATTCCCACTTCCCCCCCATCATAATGTGGGGTGGGCAAAAATCATTATTTGAGAGGGGTGAGGTAGCTTAGTGTACTCACGGTATTCCCTAGCCACCATCTGAACATACGGGATTGGAGTACAACTTCTCCGGTCCCACCATTGCTACTCTGGCTGTGGCAAGAAGCTGTCACCATCGTACCTCCTGGCTGAAATACTCTCCCAGCGGGGATGCAGTGAGCAGACAGGAAGTGTGAGTTAAATACTCCTCAAAATTTAGTGTGCACAAGAGTCATCAAAGGAGCTCAAACAGTGCGGATCTCCATAGATTTCATTGGTTAGGGCGAAGCCTAGAAATCTGAATTTTTAAACAAGGACTCTAAGAAATTGCTATTTAAGTGTGGCCCATGGACGAGTAATGTTGACCTCCCTTGGGAGCTTATGGAAAATGATGGCTCTTGGATCCACCCCAGACCTACTGAATTAGAATAATGTATTTTCAAAAGATCTCCAGGTGATTTGAGAAGCAGCACGCTAAGTGATCTTACAATTTTCCTCGGGATGATTTTTTTGTCAAACGCCATCTAGCTGCTCTTAATGAAAGCAATATACTCAGGCCCAGTGGCAATAGCTTCCCACCACCATCTCTTCTCCTGCTCTTCCTCTTTGGGACTCTAATCTTTTCACTGACATTCAGGAGGATACTCATCATAACTTTTTCAGGTTTAACTTGAGTCAGAACCAAAGGAGGAGGTCCTGAGCCTTCGGGGGACTTGCATGATGACGAGTAAGCTGGCATGAGTGAAGCTAGGTATTCACAGTGACAGCCGCTGCCAGGGACCTAAGGATCCTTTCCAACTGGGTCCTCCCTAGTTCACTGCCACGGAATACGTTAGGTGTCGGTCAGAGTCAGATATGTGAACGTTTGGCAAGATCTGTGGCATTTTGTGGTGCTTTCATTCATTGCATACAGCAAGTAAGGCAATTAGGTAAATTAACACTTGTTCTTAGGTCTCAGCCCTACAGAAAACGTACTGTAAACAAACAATTCAAAATCACAGCTGAGGGGTTTCGGTAGCTGATGCACACTGAAACATCAGAGGCTTGCCTTCTAGGACACCAGTTATTATGGGAAAGGTTCAGGCAAGCCAGAAAATGTTTAAGTGGGACTAACATTTTGGAAACTATAAAATAGAAACCCTTTGATCTGATGTCTTTTGGGGGTGAAAACTTAAATTTGTGTTTTCTCGACATATTTTACTTCCTTTGAAATTTGATTGAAAACAGTCTGGGGTGTGTGTGTTTTAAAATTGTATTTTATTCATTGCTGGCTTGTCTCTTGCCTCTGGGCAAGAGTATACGGGGTTCATCCTGCCCAACACTCTGAGAATTCTTTTTATTCTTTAAACATTCTTCCTCAGAACGGACCGTAGACGTTATTGTAACATGTGATGATTCAGTTGCTTAGCACTCAGTTCATTCCCTGGCTGCTCTGGATATGGGTACATTGTGCTTGTTTTGGGTTTGAGCCAAGTCTGGGCCACGTCCGTCTGTACGGGCTGGCCGGCTGTGCCCTGACTCCGGTCAGAACTGGCTGTTACTCTCCTAGTCATCTTTTTATCTTCCTGGGTAATCTGGGGCTTAATTTGGTTCCTGCCTTTAATACTCCCATCTGGCTTCTTTCTTTTTTTTAAAAAAACATCTGTCTGAAACTTACATAGTCATCCTCATGATCACTTGGTTATTTACAGTAATGCTTCTCTTCTTGCATGGATTTGGGGTCTATGATAACTCTTTATATAGAACATAGAAGAAATCAACTACAAGTTTATGTAACTCCTTAGATGCTATGAAAATGATCAGGTCATTTTCTTCTTTGGTCTCTGGTTGGTACACATTCAGAGAAGTTATCTTGGGGAACAAAGAGTTTGTACCCTCCAAAATGTCTGTTGTCTCTGAAGATAATATCATTGTGTAAGGACTCTGGTCGAACTGATACAGATAAAAGTAAGGCCTATTCTGTAAACTAACTGTTAGATTACTTTTCTGGAGGAAGTTTATCCTTTTGCAGTCTATGCTTTTGTTATTAAGTATCACCTCTCGATTTCTCATCATTCATTCTGATACATTTCCTAAGGTATTAATTTCAGAGACTACATGTAGAGGTAACAAGGTTTGTCTTTTGCTTACTTGGTTTTAATATCAGTGGCTAAATTTATTAATCTCAGTGCTTGCTTTAAAACATAATGCTAAGTACAAGGGACATGTGAAAATTTTTGATGTGATGAACATGTACTGTGTATTGATTGTGTTGATGGTTACACTACTGTACACATTTGTCAACACTCATCAAATTGTATACTTAAAAATGGGAGAACATGGGCCGGCCCGGTGGCTCAGGCGGTTGGAGCTCCATGCTCCTAACTTCGAAGACTGCCGGTTCGATTCCCACATGGGCCAGTGGGCTCTCACCCACAAGGTTGCCAGTTCAATTCCTCGACTCCCGCAAGGGATGGTGGGCTCTGCCCCCTGCAACTAAGATTGAACATGGCACCTTGAGCTGAGCTGCCGCTGAGCTCCCAGATGGCTCAGTTGGTTGGAATGCATCCTCTCAACCACAGGGTTGGTGGTTTGACTCCCACAAGGGATGATGGGCTGTGCCCCTGCAACTAGAAATGGCGACTGGACCTGGAGCTGAGCTGTGCCCTCCACAACTAAGACTGAAAGGACAACAACTTGAAGCTGAACAGCACCCCCCACAACTAAGATTGAAAGGACAACAACTTGAGTTGGACAAAAGTCCTGGAAGTACACACTGTTCCCCAATAAAGTCCTGTTCCCCTTCCCCAATAAAATCTTTAAAAAAAATGAGAGAACATTGTTGTTTGTAAATATTACCTCAATAAAATGAATTAAAAAGAAATACAGTGCTAAGTAAAATGATTACCCGAATCTGAGATTTTTCTACAACATATTAGCATTATTATTCTCTGAACCACCCCAAATTATCTTCTCCCTTTTGCTCCTTAGGTATTGTCTAAGGTTGGGCTGCTGTAATAGATTACCATAGACCAGATGGCTTATAAAAAAGACAGAAATTGGTACCAAGAAGTTGGGGTGCTGGTGTAACAAATACCGAAAATATGGAAGCAGCTTTGGAACTGGGTAATGGGTAGAGGCTGGAAGAGCTTTGAGTTGCATCCTAGAAAGAGCCTACATTGAAGTGAATGGACCTATAAAGTAAATTCTGGTGACAGTTCAGGAAGAAAAGACGAGAGTTGCAGAGAAAGCCTCTGTCTTCTTAAAGAACACCTAAGTAATCCTGGATAGAATATGGGTAGAAATATAGACAGTAAAGGCCAGTCTGATGAGGTCTCACCTGGAAATAAAAATGTTATTGGACAGTGGAGGAAAGGCCATCCTTGTTATAAAGTGGCAAAGAACTTGGCTGAATTGTATTCATGTTCTAGTGTTTTGTGGAAGGTAGAACTTGCGTGTGATGAAATTAAATTATTAGCTGAAGAAATTTCAAAGCCAAGTGTTGAAGGTGTGGCTTGACTCCTCCTGACTGCTGATAGCAAAATTCTAGAAGAGAGACATAACTTAAAGATTTGTTAAGTAAAAACGAAGCAGAACAAAGATTTGGAAAATTCTCAGCCCATCCATTTTGCAAAACATAAGAAAGTTAAGGGTGTAGCTAAGTGGCCCTTTGATTGATAAAGAGGTTAGTGTGGACCAGCCCATCTCAACAGCAGCCATGAGCCTCTCTCCAATGCTGGAAGAATGACTGGCGAAGCAGAGATAATCAGAGCTACCACTCCCTTTACAGGCCCTGAGTGCAAGGATGGAGTTTTGGGGATGGCAGAGTGGTTTCAAAGGAGCGGCTGCGGGTTCCTGCCAGACCTTGGTGTGTGCTGTCCCATGCTGCCTCACTTCACAGGTCCCACCTTCAAAAATAATGCCTGTGTGTTATTTATTTTTAAATATCTTTTTGCATATATTTAACCTTCAGATGAGATTGTAAGGTGTCCGAAGGCAGGCACCAGATGTCCCTAAGGCCAAGCAGAAAAGACGCCTTGTGCAGAGTAGGTTATATATTTGTATTTATTTTCTATCCTAGCACACGCCTGCTTCTATTATAGTATTTACCGCACTTTTATTAAAATTATCTCCTGTGTTTGTGGTCACAGTTTGAAATTATAACCTCCTAAATGGCCTATGTTTTTTATTTATTATATTTTCAGCACACTGTCTTGAACTTAAGACATTTAAAAACCTTATTAACAAAGCAGGTTTACTAATATGAGGGATGCTGAAAGATACAACTAACCAAAATATTTACCCTTTGGTTCTGCAAAGTTACTTGAAATTGCTACTTCAGACTTTGTATTTTCATTTTCTAATTATATTGTGACTTATTTGGGGTCATATGTTATCTGAGTGGAATAATATACTAACAAGCTAACACAGCCAGATTTTGTTTGGTCAGTCACCAAAATGTTTTTGGTGGTGACTGATCCATTTTAAGAAAAACATTTACTCTGAAACCCATGGGGAGGGGGAGAATAAATAAATAAATATATTATTAAATATATTAATTATTAAATATATTTATATATATTTATTGTTATAAATATATATATAATATTCCCATGTTGCAGCATAAATGTGTGTATGCATTTACATATATATATCTATACATATACATAATACATATATACAGATGTTTATATACAGAAACTATACATACACCTACCCTTGACCTTACTTACTATTGTGATGAACTCTGATATTTTTTTCTCTATTCTGTTCTATTTTTATTTTTTAAAATATAGGTTGTTAGAGTGCATTTTATTGATTTTGTGACTTACTAATGAAAGTTGAAAACTACTGGGGTTTGGTTTATTGATTAATCCACTAACATTATCACACATCTATCTGTGTTATATGTTTAAACGAATGCAGAGAATTATGAAATATAGATCGTTGCCAAGGGAGGGATGGTAAGCAGAGACAAGACCCTGGTCCCCTGAACTAGGTAAAAGGAGGGTATTCAAAGAACAGGAGATAAGAAAAATGGGGTCCCAAAGCCTATTTCTCCCTTTTCCCATTGCATTTTTAGTCTAATGTGCACCCATCTTTCCATCTGGACTCTGAGTACTTCCAGGGCAGGAACTATACCCTATTCATTTTTATATCTTCATTGCCTAACAAGAGTTCTGGGCTCCATGAGTAATTGCTAGGTTGAGGGTAAACTAAAGAGCTAATATTTATCAAGTGCTTACAATGTGCCACGCAGGCTTGTGTAGCCAGTACTGTTGGTGCCCTACTCAAAGCCCCTTACCTGCTATGAGTAATGACTGTTAATGCTCACAGCCTCCGTCTTCTCCATAGAGTTACCAGCTGGCCCTCTGTCCCTCCCTTTCCCTAAACCTCTGAAAGGTGGCCAATGACTAGCTGACTACAGAATATGAAAGCCCAACCCCCTGCCTCAAGATGGGGCCAACTCTGTAGCACAGTTCCTACTCTAGAGCTTCCCATGGGGTCAGGTTGACACTAATCTCCAGTTGAGACCACAGCCTTGCTCAGTTTTCTTCCCCTGCTCTTTTTTGCTCTCTGAAAAAATCACGTTCACAAGAATCCCCACTTAAGACTCTGCTTCTAGGGAACACATCCTAAGACAACCTGGTTTTGAGCAATTTATAATATTGTGTATTTCATCCTGAGAGCGAGTCTTGGAAATAGCCATGTATAGATGAGGAAACAGGCCTGGGCAGTGAAATCACACAGTGATGCACTGAGGTTCTCACACTTGGACAGTCCAATCAGTGCCGAGGTTCTGCCCCATAATATACTGCATCCAGGGTTGGGTCTGGGCCCGGCTGACAGGACAAGTGGGCACGTCCTTAACGGATGGGCACTTAGAGAGGGGTGGCTGGCTGCCCAGTACTGTGCTTTGACTGTTATTTATTAGTACCAATAAAGTTGTATATGAGATTTAAAAATTTTGAAAAATACAATAGTTAGACATATTTATTCATTCCAAATTTGCAGGTAGATAGAGGAAATCTCAATTTCTATCAATTCAACAACAGTGAATTCATTTTAAGTGTAAAACTAACATGATGACAGATGATATTTGTATAATCTCAGTTTTTCATTGAGCTTGACTAATCCATAGAAATTTGATTGAAAACTTGCTGTTGCTGGTGGGTGGAATCCAATTTGCGGTAAGCCATTTGTTCACTGCCAAGGTTAATAGTTTCTAAGCTACAGAGAGACGAGGAAAGCGTTTGTAGTCAATAAATTATCATTCTCCCCTTTCTGAAAAACATTATTCTGGGTTCCTATGTTTCATTTATTAGCTCTGTGGTTACTGCTGCCAGCTTTCTATAACTAGATTGTCATCTGACATGCCTAACACCAAATATACTTTATCAATACAAATATGTTATTACAATATAGGAGTTTTTAGGGTTTTCTTTCTAACGTTGAAACTTGGAGTATTGAGCATTTGGTTATTTACTACCCAAAGCTAATAAGAGAAGCAAAATATCATAGTGGTTAAGAACATTTTGGGTATCAGATCATGTTTTAATTTTCTAGCTGTGTGACACAGGATATGTTACTTAATATATCTGAGCTTAATTTATTAATCTTTAAAACAGAAGTAATAATGCTTTCTACCTCATAGGATTTTGGTAAGAGTTCAATAAGATAATAGTTGTAAGGTGCTTAACATAGGACTGAATACATAGAAAGCACTCATTAAAAGCCAGCGTTCATGGTTTATTATTATTATTATTATTATTATTATTATTGTTATTATTATTTGTTGCTGTTGTTATTGTTTTATTTTAGCCGCCATTACCCATTGTTTTTCTTTTGGTAATATTACCCCAATTTCCTTTTGGCAAATGGCCTTTCTGCTATTTTGAACAATATTTTTGGAAATGTAATTTATGGCGATTTGACCTTCCTTAGCTAAGGGTCGGTATGTGTCCTAAAAAGAGGTTAGACTCTCAGGGACTTTGATGCCTAAGAGAGAACATGCAAGAATGAAGGTTAAACTACTGTGTTTCCCCCAAAATAAGACCTAACCAGACCATCAGCTCTAATGAATCTTTTGGAGCAAAAATTAATATAAGACTTGGTCTTATTTTATTATAAGACCAGGTATAATATGACATAATATAATATAATATAATTAATATAATATAATGTAATGTAATATAATATAATATAATATAATATAATATAATATAATATAATATAATTAATATAATATAATATAATACAATACAATATAATATAATACCAGGTCTTGTATTAATTTTTGCTCCAAAAGACGCATTAGGGCTGATGGTCCGGCTCGGTCTTACTTTTGGGGAAACACAGTAACACAGAATGGCTGGAGCAGATTCATTCTCACAGCAGCTCTGATGAGATGGGCAAACTCAGGAGTGGCTCTTGTCCCGCCCTTCCTGAGCCTGCGTCTTCTAGCTTTAGTTCTCTGAGCCACACCACAACTTTGCAGGGCATTGTCATCTGCTCACATTACACAGACTAGAGTTTTGTTTCTTACAATCAAATAATGCAAGATGATAGTCATTATGTAAGTATGATTTATGCCAATTTTTCAAGGCAAGAAAACTGTTCAGTGTGTCTGAAATACATTATTTCTTAGACCTGTTATTTCACTGTTCTCCCTCCTCACCTATAGGGATCAATGAGTGACAGATATTTTCAGGACTTCCATTATGGTAAGGTCCCCACTCTTGTTCACTCTTATACCCCTAGTAGAGGGTTGGTGCTCTGTAAACGTTTGCTGAATGAATGGAGGAATCTTCTCAGCCTGCGTTTTCAGTTTACGTCATTTTGGGGATTAGAATGGTGTTCTAATTCTTTCATGAGAAGTAGACATTTATCATATACAGCTTCTTCTGAGTATAGAGTTAGGTATTATGCTAGTACTTTAAATGCATTGCTCCACTAATCTTCACAGTGATTTTGAGAGCTGGCTGTTTTTCATTTTCACTTTAGATTAGTAAACGTACTCAGATAATTTAAGCAGATTGCCTAAGGTCACACACTTAGTAAGAGATAGAGCCAGGATTTGAAATCAGCTCTATGTGATTTCCAAAGTTTATGTATTTTTTTAGTATACTATGGAAACCCCTAAAATACTTCCTTTATTTCATGTCCTTTTGTTTCCTCTTCTTTTTGTTCACAAAAAAATTGTCTGGCATCCTATTTTTGTGCATTTCCTTAGGGTAAACACAAAGAATGGAATCATAACTATCATGTAATGAAACTGACATCTAAACCAGTGCACTGAAGCTTGCGTGTCCACATGATTATTGTCCCTTTTGGAGGGCTCATCACAGGAAGTCGAGTGCTCTATTGCTCAGCATATTGTTGTCATGCCTGAGTCCCATTCTCTCGAATGCCTTTAATGCAGCAACTCTTTGTTCTTTGAGAAAGTATTTGATCTTTAAAATGCAGCCACTTCCATTTCAAGGGCAATCTAGTGAAGAAGATTATCCAAACATTTTGGGAAGGACTATTTTTTTTGTGTAAGTTTTGAGACTGGTTCAGTTGTGGCTTTTGAATTATTCTGGAGATTGCTGTCCAAGAGGGATCCCTAAACTCTGGTCTTTTAAACAACCAATGTGCTAGGCATTGACTATATGGTGATGGACAAGACAGACATGAGTCAAGTCCTCATGGAGCTCTCAGTCTAGCAGTGAACACAGATATAACAACAAACTGGGTTTTCATTACATTTGCGACACATGCACTAGGAAAAGCCCAGGCTGGAATGAGAGCCCTGTCTCAAAGGAGTCTGGAGGTGTTCCCCTAGTAACTGCCAAATTGTAGGTGAAGAGAGCACATGGGTAGGGCAGGGTTTCTCCACTTCCACACTCTGGCATTTTAACTGGATAATTCTTTGTTGTGGGGCTGTCCTGTGCATTGTAGGCTGTTTAGCTGCATCTCTGGTCTCTAATAACTACATGCCTAGTAGTAACCTACTCCAGCTGTGACAACCATCATAGTCCCAGACATGACTAAATGTCCCCCGGGGACATTTTGTGAGAACCACTGGTAGAGGTGAGAAAGGAGCAAGAGTGTTCCGTGCAGAGGAAACAGTATGTATAAGGCCCCAAGGTGAGAAGGAGGAAGTGAAGTGTTCATGAATTGTTGGTGAGACAGTTGATAATGTTAGAATAGTTTGTAGTCTCCCGTAATGAAGTCAGTCGTCTCTGTTCTATTTTAAAAATAGTTTTATCTCCTACAAGTTACACCTTATACTTAGTCCCTGACCTCATCTTCCTTCTCTTATTCTTTCTCACTTCTGTTTTCCTTCTTCCCTCAGGTTTTATAGAGGCCACTAGATAAAAAGTCACCTAAGTCAGGCCATTCACCAAAGCCAGCTCGTTCCAAACGCATACAGAATATCCGGGTGAATTTCTCTGTAGAAGCCTCCTCCTCAGCTGGTTTGCAATCTTCTTATATTATACTGAGTGCGATTTAAGTTAATTCAAATTAAAACAAAAGCATAGTAATAAGCGAGGGAAGGATGTAAACCTGAGGTCATACAAAAAGCCAAGAGCTGTCATGTGCATTGCAGTATGGTTAGCAGCACCCCTGGCTACTCTCCACCAGATGCCAAAGGAACTAGGGTATTTAAAACTTTTAACACAAATGAAACAACTTGTTTTGTTTTTCCATATGGAAAACAGCAACCTTTGGAAGACTCTCTGGCTCTAGTAAAGGAACTAGACAGTATGGGCATGGTGGGAAGCTTGTAAATTATAGGTGAGATTTTTTAAAACTGGATTTTTTTTTTATGTTGAGTTGTGATTTGGAATATTAGCAATAAAAAAGAATGAAATTTTGGTATTTGCGACAACGTGGATGAACCTGGAGTGTATTATGCTAAATGGAACAAGTCAGGCAGAGAAAGACAAATACCGTATAATTTTCCATATATGTGGATTCCAAACAAAACAAAACAAATGAACCAACAAAACAAAACACAAATGGACTCATAGAAACAGAGAACAAACTGATGGTTACCCTGGGGGAAGGGTGGGGGATGGGTGAAAAAGGGAATAATAGGTACACACTTCCAGTTATAAAATAAACAACCCACAGAGATGTAATGTACAGCAGAGGAAATATAGCCAATAATATTATAATAATTTTGCATGGTGACAGATGGTTACTAGACTAAACATGCTGATTATAGCGTAAGGTATATAAATGTAGAATCACTGTGTTGTACACCTGAAACTAATATAACATGGTTTGCTAATACTCTAATAAAATTTTTAAAAAAATTACAGGTGGGAGCTGGTACTGGTGCCTAAGCCCTAAGGGCACTCAGGAGGAGCTTGGCTTTCCTGAGCCTTACAGTTCTGTTGCCTTTATTTGCAGCCTGGTCAGCCTACCCCAGGGGCAGTATAAATATGATCATTATCTGCATAGTCCTTGTTGTGAAACAAGTTAGAAAGCAATGCAATTCTATATAAAATAGTTTACAATGGTCACGAATGAGGGGTCTCTTTCATTTGTAAAAGGTTTGAACTACAGGACCATAATTTAGCAGCTCTTCTAAGATAAGGGTATTCATCTTTTAAGTGTTTTCTTCTGATGACATTGTTCACTTTGACAACAATTTAATTGTTTGCTGTTGTCCCCAGAGCAGTGCCTGTGGCAGACTGCCTTTGATGTGGCCCACTGCTATTTGTTATTGGAAACCACTTTGACCTTCTCAGGTGAAGGGCATGATTCCGTTCAGTGGAAAAGTCATCTACTTTTCTTTTTCTTAAAGGGATTGATTTCAAGCCTCCCTCTGCTAGTTGGTTTTTGTTGCTATATGAGCCCCAGAAGTGTGTGAGCATCTTTGTTTGGAGCCTATCCTCCCCACCAGACTATAAGGAGGGAGCAACTGGATCTGTTTTGTTCATATAGCATCTCCACTGCCCAATAGGCATATGATAGGCTCCCTGTAAACATTTGATGAATTATAATGGAAATGCATTTTGAGAAGAGGAGGAACCCAAGGGGAGACAATTCTGAAAAGGGTAAGCAGGGAGGTGAGAGGAATTAGATTTTATTTTTTTACTGGATACAGGATGTAGTCTTAGGACCTTTTTACTTTCCCTTTAAAGGTTTGGTTGACTTCAGCTTCTATCTGGATAAGACAGAAATTAGATGTGATGTGAATTTGGCTATAGTTTATGAAGATTTAAAAATGCATTTGCTATTTTTAAATTGTTTATTTGTGCTGAATAGGTACTCTACCACATTGTGAGAACAAAAAGTTTGTGGCCTGACATTTCATATCAATGTATTCATACCTAGTTGGCTTTGCATGTGAAACAATTAAGGGGGGCTGAGTCACCTCAGAGTAAGATAAGGAAACTTTCCTTACTCAGTTGGCTTGAACTGTTAAGGAGTCTGGACTCGGTAAGGTAGAAGTTGTCCCCATCTGGCATGAGTTGGGACTGATGGTGAGAGGCTGGTATTTTCCTCCTTCTCTGCCCAACTCATGTTAATTCTTACCCAGTTTTCTTCTCTTCGTGTCTCACTGCCTTTCCACCTTCCACTTCAGAACATGTGTGAGATAACAGAGAATCTTGGGGAAACATTATATCTAGGGCTGTGCCATTATTAAAACCAAACCAAACAAAACAAAATAAATAGCAAATTACCTTAAACAGTAGCAAATTTGCGTTTTGTGGATGTCAAAGTGTTCGGGAGGAAGTGATGGCTGTGCAGTGAAAAACTTTCACACAGGAATGAATGTAGGCTATAAATCACAAAAGTACAGTCACTGGTGATTAGTGAATCATTACTAGTCAGATTCATGAACAAAACCCTCTAGGGTTTTGAGTATAACTGGGCAGGATTTTAGCTTAATTCAATAACCACTGGTTGAGCAAGACCTGCGTTTCTGTTTGTTCTGTCCCATATGTATGAGCTGCTCTCGATTATGTGTTTAGGTAGTGTGAGGAGTAGACAAATTGTGTTTGACAGACATCACTATTTGGAAATACTTGATCTAAGTTGGTTCAGTTATTTTCTGAAAATTCAGCAAGGTTGAAATGAAGATTGTAACTTAAGTTGTGTATAAAACAGAGGAAGAGAAACAGAGAAATACAACTCAAAACATTTTGCCAACTCTTGCATTTGTATATTTCTGTCCCTGATATGATTACTTTTTTAATTTCCCCAATTAAGATTTTAAACCATTTAGAGGGAGGAAACTGGCTTTAACAAGTGCTCCCAAGCATGTATTGTAGGGTAAGTACCTTACAGACTCTTGGGTAAATACTGACTGACTGAAGCGGTATATTACTCCCAAGGGTGCGTCCTCAGTGTTGGTATTTTCTGTGAGAAGCAAATCCAGTGTTGAAGTATCGTTTCTTTAGGTTGGGATGGTTTCCTGAAAGGTTTCAGCACAATGACACTGATTAGCTGCCAGACTAATTGCCCTCCACCACCAACCTTGTTTCATAGGCAAACTGTGCCCAAGGGTAAAATAACACATACAGTGAGGCGGACTTTCCAACATGTGCTCTTAAACCTTCCCCCTTGAATTGGGAAAGTGACCTTTTGGTGAACAAATGTTCTTTCACCTTCACTGTTTAGAAGTTGTTAACACTGGCCTAGCTGCATGATTGATGCACGAGCTTTCCTCTCTTCTGTGGAGTAGGTTCTACTCTTTCGCCCTCAGAGCTGTGAGCTTTTTATATTGTTTTCCTTTGATAAGGTGGCTGGGCTGCCCATAAATTTGAATGTATTTTTTAATGACCTTGTTGCTGCTGAAAGAGTGTTATTCTGTTTTGTAGGCTTCTGGCTTTTCTTCTGCAGCTTACACTGCTGGCTAAACCTTTTATGAACATGCCCTTCTATTAGTAATCTGTTAAAATTTAAAAAAAGAATAATAAAATAAAGCTGAATTTCTCACTTATGTTTTAATTTGTCTCAGGCAAATGAGAATCTTTTTTTTTTATCTGTTAAGGGGGGCATATTTTTTAAAGTCACTCCTTCCAACAAGCGTCAACATTTTCCAAGTGGGGGAAACAGTAAAAGGATAGAATACCCAGTACCAATATTCTCTAGTAATTTTTAGTTTGGGAGCATGAGGGTGGAGTGTCAGAGTTGGTACTCCCTCAAAGTTGGTACTCCCCTTTATTGCACACACTGACAAAGGGGGGAGACTGAGGCAATCTATAAGAGTGATTAAGAACACAGAGTCCAAGGGTTTATTTAGTGTGTGACCTTGGGCAAATATACTGTCTCTGCTGCAGTTCTCTTGCTTATAAAATGGGAATAATAATAATAGTAATAATAAACAACAATAATAGTACCTACCTCATAGGGTTGTTGTGAAGAGTAAAAGGGTTGCCATGTACAAAGTGCTTAGGCGAGACTGCCTGGGGTATTGTACGTGCTGCCTGAATGTTAGCGACTGTAGGGTCTCCAACAATTCTATAATCTCAAGAGCTTTGAAGTGAAACGATGGTTATTTTGTTATTTGTAAAATACTTTATTTGGTGGAAAAACTGAACCTGAACTGACATAAGACTATTTTTGTCTTCATTTGTTCCATTTAATGTGAATATTTGTGAGTTTGGTTGTGGAAATACTAATGTGTTTGATGTGGGGTGCTGCCTAGTCTGTTAGGTGGGTGACATATGTATGGTATACGCATCATATTCATTTCCAACATCAGAAAAATTCTGAATTCTGAAACACATCGGTTCTCAAGGGTTTCAGGTAAAGGATTGGATGTGTGCTGAGAAAGGACAATACGAGAATATTGTCAAAAATACTTGCTGTTTGATCATCCATCCTGCTTCTTCTTGGTTACATCCCTTGATATTTTTTATAGGAATTAAAGAAAATAGAAAATTTTTAGGCTATTCGTTCATCTATTAAATATTGTTTGAATCTCTACTATGTGCCCGATATTAATGGTCCCCTAGTTTCACGGGACTGATTGGCCAGCAGTAGCTGTACTTTATTGAGGGCCTACTATGTGCAAAGCCTTATTCTAGACATGTTATTAACATGGTCTCTGGTCCTGCAGATGATCAGTTCTTATAAATAAAGAAACAGAGACTCAGAGATGCTAAGTAACCTTCTCAAATCTGGTAAATGCCTGAGCTAGGACTTAAACTTACGCTCCATGGCCTCTGTTCTTTCCACCTCACCTCTTGCACTTGGAACTATGGTTTTTAAAAAGGATCTTGTAGATTTTAATCGCTTTATGACACGCCATGTTCTGTAAGGCCTTGCAAAGAGGAAAGGCTCAGCGCTGGGGGGTCAGGGGGTGGGTCCTTTCTGACCTCCCTGGAAGGGGTGTGTCACCTCCTACAGAAGGCAGGTGAATGGCCAGTGGGCAGGTTGGGTGAATTTCAATTGAAAATCACTGAATGGGGTAGATAAGAAATATTGGAAAACTGCAAAGTCAGTTCTGATTAACAACTCTTTGTAACATTTTTATGGAAGTAAAATTTACATACCACGAAACTCAAAAGATCTTAAATGTTCAACTCAATGAATTTTTATAAGAATTACGCATCTTCATTTACCACCCTAGAAAATTCCTTGCCCTCTTCCAATCAAACCTCACCCTGGAGGCACCATTGTTATGAATTCTCTCTCCATTGGTTTTACTGGTTCTTGAGCTTCATATAAATAAAATCAAACAGGATGCACTTTTCTGTATCTGGCTTCTTTTGAACAATGCACTGTTTTTGAGATATGTCCAAATTGTTGTGTTTATCAGTAGTTCATTCTTTATTACTCTGTGTCGTATTGAATTGTCGGAATATACCATAACTTATTTTTCCATTCTCCTATTGTTGGACATTGGGGTTGGTTCCAGTTTGGGGCTATTGAATACAGCTGCTATAAACATTGTTGTACAAGTGGACACAAATTTTTATCTCTCCTGGGTAAATACCTAGGATTAGAATTGTTGGGTTATAAGGTAGGTAGATGCATGTTTATTATAATAGTAAGAAACCACGTTTCCCAAAGTGGTTGTACACATTTCATATCATTCATGTCTGAGAGTTCTAGTTCCACATCTTTGCCATCAGATGTTGACAATCTTTTTAATTTTAGCTATTTCAGTGGGTAAAACAATGTAAGTCATTGTGGTTTTAATTTGTATTTATTTGACGGTTGGTGATGTTAATTTAAGTATGTTATTATGTGCTCATTGGCCATTTGTATATTTTCTTTTGTGAATTGACTGTTCAAGGCTTTGTTCACTTTTTTATTGGGTTGTTTGTTTATTTTTTATTTTAGGAGTTCTTCATATATTGGACAGAAGGTCATTCTCGGATGTATGAATGTATAGCAAACATTTACTTTTCCCATTGTGTGGAAAACTACAAAGTTCTTTGAAAGCAAAATTTCCTCACAAGAGAGTTTTTAGTGTCTGCCTCATGCTAATTACAGTATTTATTGGAATATCTTCCTCTTTCAAAGAGGTTTTTTTGCACCTGGCAAGAGAGGGGACATTTGCAGACAGAAGTTCACATTGCCTGTGGCCCCTCAATTTTTTCCCTTATAGACACTCCCCTGAAGTTATAATGGGAACATGTAATTCATTTTCCAAAATCTTATTTTACCCTGTTTAGGATCACACTTATTTAATGAGGTGAAGTAAAATGACAGGCAACTTAAAACAATAAAAGCTAAAAGCTGTATTTTTTTCCAAAAAAGGAACTTTTAGAAAGATATGGTAATTGTTTAGAAGTTTTCTTTTTAATTATAAAAGTAAAACACATTTCATGGAAAGGAAGTTGGCAAATATTTTTAAAGAGAGGAAAACAGCGCTGAGAGTTAAAATGATTAATTAAAGAAAAGACAGTAAAACCACCTACAGATTTCTGACTTTCAGGATTAATCTCTATTTTACTTTTGTTAGACAAACCACACTGTATTTCTCTCTGAAGATAAATGTATTAACAATTCAGGAGATATCACTAGAATTGGCTCCTGCTCAAATAATCAAGCAATATCCTTTAAAAGCCAGAGAGGTAGAACTGGGCTCATTAATTTCCAACATCAAGTCTGCTGCATGTATCTTCCTGTTTGAACTCTCACTTAATTCAAGAGGATCAAATAACAGTCTAAGGCCACAATTAGGAAGGAAGCATGAGTTTCAGCCAAATCCTCTCTTCTCCAATGTATATTAGCAGTAGCTATGAAGCATTGTTCCCATTTGGAGAGCAGTAAAATTGGGTGACTATTTTGAGCTTGTCCTCGCACACTTTGGGCTGTCTCTTTAGGGACAGTGCACATGGAGTGCTGGGTTTCTAACCAGGTTGCTCTCCTACTTTCTTAGATATGTTCCTTTCCATTTGAGTGGCTGCTTCTTAATCATGTGTCATCACTTCTGTTATGATTTGAATTGTGTCCCCTTAACATTCATCCGTTGAAATCCTAACTCCCAGTGCCTCAGAACGTGACTGTATTTGGAAATAGGGTCTTTAAAGAGATAATTAAGTTAAAATGAGATCATTAGGATGGGCCCTGATTCAATGTGACTGGTGTCCTTATAAGAAGAGGAACTTTGAACACAGATAGGTGCAGACACATGGAGAAAACGGCCACATACAAGCCAGAGACAGGCCTCAGAAGAGACCACCCTGCCATCACCCTGATCTTGAACTTCCAGCTTCCAGCACTGTGAGAAAATAAATAACTGCTTTGAAGCCTCTTAGGCTGTGGTACTGTTCCGGCAGCCCTAGCAAACAAACACAGCCTCTAGTGGGCCACCATCGCGCTGCTGTGAACGTTAAGTGGTCAGTGCAGAGACTGAGCTAAATGGCAGCTATGTATTTCTCAGAGGCTCAGCACACTTACATCTATCACTTCTCTTCTTTATCCTATTTACTATTTAAAACAATGAAATAATTGTAGCTTATTTGATGGTTTCAAAATATTACATAAGCTTGGATTAATATTTATCTCCTGAATTCCATCTAACTTTCTGCAAAATGGGCAGTCATGTAAAATGTATCAAACATATTTTTGAACTTTTAGAGCAAGGGAAAAAAAGATCTCCCTTTAGGTATTTAACCATAACCCTTTTTTATTCTTGGGGGGAGTTCTGAACATTTCCATGCCTCAATTTGCCCTCTAAAATATGGGACAATAATAGTACGTACCTACCTCATGGAATTTTTTGAGATTCAAATAAGATTTTTATTAGAATAATGTTGGCATATGAAGTTTATTAGATAAAATGCTTTGATTATTTTCTAAAAATTTAGCAACTTGGGAATAAATATGCATACTGCCCCCGCCCCCCTTAATATGCTCATGTTGATTTAATGTCAGGACAGAAGCAAAACTTTCAAGATCTGAATACCTGCTCTGAGAAGTGGTGCGATATTTTTCATTCCTTTTTAGCACTTCTGAATTGCTTGCCTTCAAGAGAGAGAGAGCTCCTGACCCTTCATAAAGACCCACATGCCTTTCCATTGCTCTTCATCTGGACTCTATCACTGGAGAAAGAGGCAGGGACCACCCCTGGGGACTAACTCTTTGTTTCTCTGTCTTTCCCTTCTGCCCTTTGTTTCCTGAAGTCTCTAGTTCATTAATGTGGACTTGAGGGAAGTCACTTTTCTGAAAGTCAATAAAAAATTGCTAGTCTCAGTTCTTCAAGCACACGTGGAAGAGTCCTTCGCTCAGAAATGTAGCCTTCCTTTGGGAAATGCATTAAAGCTGGTAAGCTCTGAGGGAAGCATACCCATTAGCCATTGACACTTCAGAGCTCATTACTTAAACCAGATAATCACATTTTTCCTGATATTGAGCTGGAGATATGTGGTGTGGGAACACAGGTAAGGAGGAAGGTAGGGCAGGCCTGAATAGCAGGAAGATTCTGGAGAGTGCAAAATGTTGTGGTGAAGGAGAAAGACAACACTGGGCCCTGGAAGGGTCACAGGATAAACTCATGCTGTTTGCAATGCTATGCAGGGCCCTTGGAGCCCTGTGGTTACCTGAAAGGGGACAGAGTCTCCACTTGTCCCATCTCTTCTTCATTTGTCCCCACCTCCAGCCCCCTGCACACACATTATGTACTTGTGGATGAAGGGCCGTTCTGAATCACAGCACTGTTGTTGATGAAAGTTACCCTCCTCAAGTGTCCTATTTTATTACCTATTTTATTACCTTTCCCATTGCTCCTTCTGACTCCCCTCCTGCTATGCCAAGGCCTAATCTCCTCAGTCCACAACCTTCTCTTTATTTCTACTCGAATAGGGTCAGGGCTCCTACTGGGACCCCACATTCAGACTTGTGTTCCTTCCTCTAGAAATACTCAGCTATTCTTACCCTGTCACCTATTTCTCCTTCAGAATTGACACAAATGTCAATTCCTTAGAGAAAGCCCTGTCTGAGCCCCTGAATGAGCTTAGGCTTCTCTATTATATATATCATGGCAGCATAAACCTATAATTCCCAATGCCTACCTCAGTTGGCATTGGTACTTTTTTTTTTCTTTTTTGCACGAATGGTGATTAACTTCTACACAGTACACTAGACTATAAAACCCGTGAGGGGTTTAGCATTTGTCTTTTTCACCACTATGTGTCCTCAGGCCAAGCACAGTGTCTGACATAAAGTAAACTTCTTTTTATAAATAATTTTTTAAGTTTTCAATTACATTTGATGTACAATATTTTAATAGTTTAAAGTGTATAGTATCATGACTAGACATTTATATAACTTGTGAAGTGATCACCTTGATAAATCTAGTACCCATCTGACACCATATGTAGTTATTATAAACTATTGACTACTTTACATCCCCATGAGTTTTTTGTAACTACCAGCTTGTATTTCTTAATCCCTTCTCCCTTTTCACCCAACCCTTCAATCCCCTCTCCCATCTGGCAACCATCAAAATATTCTCTGTATCTATGAGTTTGTTTCTGTTTTGTTTGTTTATTTATTTTGATTTTTAGATTCCATATATAAATGAAATTGTATGGTATTTTTCTTTCTCTATCTGACTGATTTCACTTAGCATAATACCCCTTGAGGTCCACCCATGTTGTTGCAGATGGCAAGATTTCATTCTTTTTATGGTTGAGTATATTACATTGCATATATGTACCACTTCTTTATTTACTCATCTGTTGATGGACAGATTGCCTCCATATCTTGACTATTGTAGATAATGCTGCAATGAACAAATATGGATGTATATATCTTTTTGAATTAGTGTTTTGGGTTTCTTCAGATAAGTACCCAGAAGTGGGATTACTGGGTATGTTTGCTTTGGGTATGTTGCTTGTGGAGGTGGTTGGGTGGTGCTATAGTATGGCCTGAAGCTGGCCAATAGATGTGTTGGTTCTCGGGCCTCTAGGGAGGGTGTCTGTTGCAGACCAAGGTCAGCCACCATCTGTGCCCTGCTGGGCGCCACTTGGTATGAGCTACAAAGTGATCTGCAGATGGTTGCCACTTGTGCTGGGCATGGAGGTTCATGGGAGAAGGCCTCTAGGGAGGGTGTCTGTTGCAGACCAAGGTCAGCCACCATCTGTGCCCTGCTGGGCGCCACTTGGTATGAGCTACAAAGTGATCTGCAGATGGTTGCCACTTGTGCTGGGCATGGAGGTTCATGGGAGAGGCTAAGGTAAGAACTGAGGCCAGTTGCCACTAGTGCCGGGCTTCGTGCTGCTTAGCAAGAGCTAAGGGGCATACTGAGGCCAGATGTGGCTTGTTTGGGAGTTTTGAACCTCTGAGGTATTTTAGGAAAATCTGCAGCATGAGTCATGATATGCTGTTTGTGTGGAAAAGCTACTGGAAGTGGCTTGGGTAGCCCTACAAGTTGTGTGGGGTGTGGTCTCAGGGAATCACAGTAGTGGGGGTAAGTGGTGTTAGCCAGGTTGATGGAAACTCAGATATTGTGCTTGCATGCTGGCTGGGGGGAGTGCTCAACAAAGGAACAATGGCTTCTGCCAGTGCTTCTGACTGGGAGAAAGCTGCCCCTCTAGTCATCACCTTGGAGCCAGACAATTCAGTTCCTTCCAATATATCCCTAGTGCCTTTTGGACTGCTGTCCCAGTGCTGGAGCTCAGAACAAAGAATCCATACATGAGTAAGTCCATGCATGGGCCCTTTAAGAGGAGCACCTGAGACTGCAGCTTCCCTTCTTATCACAGCCACAATGTCCACTGGTCCCCAGAATTTATGGGGAATTCTCTTCCCGTCACTGGAACCCTGGGCTGGGGAGCCTAGTGGGGCTGGGACCCTCCACTCCTCAGGGGGACCTCTGTAGCTGTGATAGCTCTTCCAATTTTTAACTACCACATGTGGGTATGGGACCAGCCCATCTGCATCTCTCTCCCTTCTACCAGTCTCAATATGGCTTTTTCTGTATATCCTTATGTGGGGACAGAGTCCCAGAGAACAGTTTCCAGGCTCTCGGCCTCATGTGGAAAGGTACTAGCTCGGTTATTAGATGACCATCAACTGTAATCAGATGGCCATCTGCTGTGGCTTGGTGGCCATCAGCTATTACCGTTTAGCCATTAGCCACTAATATACCTGCCATGGCTAAGCTAGCAAGTGTGGATAGCAGCTATCTAGTGGGTTGGTTGGTTGGTTGGCAAAGAAGCAGATGGCGGATTGCGCATCGTGTGGAGCCTGCTTCCTGTATATCCAAGTGTCGTGCGGGGTCTCCTGCAGGGTCTCTGCTCCCGCTCCCCATATAAGAACGCAGAACATGGTGAGGCCAAAAGGGAACACCCACGGAGCCATAAATAGGGGATTCATACTACTATATTCTCACTGGCGGGCTGGGTTGGAGAAACAGGAAACAGGAGCCACACAATTCTCAACCCTCACTGCACCGCTTACAAGCTCAGCCACCATCTTCTTGCTAGCCTCCATTTTTTGCTAGCAAAGCCATGGCAGTTATATTAGTGGCCAATGGCTCACTGGTTACAGCTGACGGCCAACTAGCCACAGGTGACGGCCATTTACTACCTGAGCCAGCACCTTTCCATGTGAGGCTGAGAGCCTAGAAACTGCACTCCTGGCTCTGTCCCCCACCAACCCAGCAGCCAGCGAGACTATAGTGGTATGACTCTCCTATCTATGGCTCCGTTGGTGTTCATTTTTGGTCTCACCATATCCTGCATTCTTATGTGGGGAACGGGACCAGAGACCCCGCATGACACCTTAGTTATAGAGTTTCTGTTCAGCTAGACTTCAGGCGAAGTGGTTTTATTGTGATTTTGATGTGGTTGTGTGAGGAGGCAAGTAGAGAATTTACCTACTCTGTCATCTTGAGGGCCTCTTAGAGCTCACTCATGCTTTCTCTGCTTGCCATCAAAAGAATTAAGCCATCTTCACTTTCTAAGGAGGCCAGTATGTTAACATTAACTAGAGTAATTCACAGGAGGAGACCAGGCAGTGTCACAGCTCTGGCCCAGGTAACTCCTATGACCATGGGTCTTGGGAACATTTACATAGATGGGTGTAGCATGGGTGGTGAGTCCTCCATAGGAGGTGCTCGCTGATGGTGATGGAGCACACAATCATGATTTATGTGTTTGTAAGACAGTTTCAGAGAAACAGAAATTCATTAGTGGCAACTTCAATTCTTTCCCTGTAATTTCAACTGTTGTTTCTCCCACAAGGGAAGACTATAATGACGTAAAACCTTATTTAGGCTGATTTTGCAATTGTTGACAAATGGTACAAATTTGCACTTTCTCTGGATTTTTTACAGTGCTGGTGTATTCATTACTTTATATGGATATAGTTCAAAGTCTTTTATAGAATGACTTATTTCTCATTTCTGTGTTTAGTAAAAACAGAAAAGTAAAGTGTCACTTACTTTTGTAGTCTATTGTGGAATTTTGATGATTTCTTTGAAATGAAGCTCATGCTTTTTTCACGACCATGGAACAACTGCCAAACCTCACATCAGTGTATCAGATGCATGAATTGTAATGATAAAAACTGCTTACATCTCTGTTACCTACTAAACTATGGCTATGAGCATTACAAAGTGCCAGTGAAAAAACTGAGTTTTAGAAATATTTGCAGTTATTTGGGGTGACATTTTTATTTCTTAAATTGAAAGCTAAACTGTTAAGAGCTGGGTGAGAGTTTCTAGTGCATTGTGCTCTAAGATGAAGGTATGGGCAGTGCAGATGGTTGTAAAGGTATGAACTGAATGATTAATGTTCAGGAAGCAAAAATATCATGACATAACTCCGAACCAAAGACCTTATCTTCTCATTAAAATGGATCTCATTCCATTGAAGATTTTCGCTTCCTAGTTGATCTTATCACTATGGGGGGAGGCCCTCTAGGTCAACGGGAGTGCACTGGCACAGGTATGAGCAGACCAGTTCCAATTCGCCTATGTGTTAATTATGTGACATTGGCCAACACATTTAACCCTGGGCATCTCACTTTCATCTGTAGAATGAAAATTGTAATAGCTGTCCTAATCTACCTCATGGGGTTATTCTGATTTAGGAGGAAAAAATCTGAATGTTTTCACATAACCTAAAGCAGATATTTCAGCCGTTAAATGCTTTGTTTAGTAATTGGCAGAATTTTGCCACGTAAAATTAGACGTGTTTTCCCCCTAGATTTGGAATTAGACTACCCTGTACTTGAAATCATAATTTTGGGAGAAAGGAGTGTGTCTCTGTGTGTGTACGAGAGCTTGTGTTTCATTGTATGTGTATGCTATTCTATCACTTGCTTGCAAAACCAGAAGTAAGAACTGGATTATGGCAAAGGGGTACAGGCTTGATCTTCTTACCTCTTACTGGAAGTAAGATCAAGAGCTTGACTAAATGATTGAAGACATGCTAGGGTAGATTGCTGGTGTCCCACGTATGGCCTTATCTCAATTTGATTAAGCCGTACTTTGAAAAACGTATTCTCCAACTTATAGAATCTTGTTGAATTTTTGGTGTCAGACCAAACACTTGGATTGATAGACAACCTTAGGGGAGTGGCTACTCCTGAAGCTAAGCACCCTAAGGAAAGGTTACTTCTGGAATACAAATGAGACAGCCTTAGACTGGGGTAGGGTGCTATTTTCTTTCTAGTGCCAGTGATCAGTTGGACCCTCACTCTCAAGCATGGAGATTGATGTGTGTGGAGACAGGGCAGGAACCAGACAGGGAGCTGGCACCGTAAGAGCCTCTGAAGTCAATTTGGGCCTCTGTACTATTATCGCAGTAACTAATTCTAGCAAGAATTGTAAGTTATTTTCTGTTATTATTCTGTTATCTCCTAACCATCAATAAAATCTTACTAAAAGTTACAAGCTGAGCTCTGGAGACTGTAGAGTCCATGTGTCAGAAGGACGAACAAAAGGGAGAACACTGTCTCCTAACCAAGGTCAGAATGGAACTTCCCTCAGAAGACTCCAGCAAATGACAGCTGGGTCCATCAGGGAAGTCTTTCATGAGGGTAGTTAGGAAAGGCAGCAATGTGGTACGGTGACAGCGAGGTCCCAGTGCAGGAAGGAAGGGACTTTTCCGAGGGCAGAAAATAATGAGCATTCTTAGAAACTGTTAAGTAAGTCTAGGCCTAGATTCCAAGAACTGGAATCATGAGAACTTATGTCATAGTGATTTGGGAATAAAAAAGCAGCGCAATGTCATTCCTATTCATGAGTGGGTAATAGATTGCAAGGTTCTATCTACCTCTTGATTTGGAGTCTCCTTTTGAACTTCTTAGGTTTTCCAAAGGATGAGGTCCTTTCCTCTGTGGGATAAGGCCTAGCCCTTCCACTGGTTCTATCTGCATAGAAAGGAGGAAAGAGAACAGATTTCAAAAGGGATGGAATGCACAGTGGAGAAAGAAAGAACACTTTTAATGTCTTCCTTCCACTCAAGACTTTGTCCTCTAGGTCTGCTTAACTATGATACACTGAGAACTACATTGAATGTTAGACCTACTTCAGAACTCTTTCTTGGTGGGTGTCATAAACTAGCTACTGTCAGCTTTTGTGGCTACCATCACCCAGGTCTCTATTGTAGCTATTCTCTGCCTCTCCATTCCCTTCTGCCTCCATGGCCCATTTCATGCCACTTTTTCTCCCAGCCAGGGATTTGCATGCATTGGGTACCATTGGCTATGGTGGGCTACAGTGTTGAGAGAATCTGGGCATTTTCAGAGACTTACAAGAATAAGTCCTGGAAAACAAATCTTATAATGCATAAAATACCACTTATAAACAAATACCTTCAAAGTCAAAAGAATAAATCTTAAATTGAACAACAAAATCCTGAATAAATCTCAAATAAGACCTCTTTCATAGTTATATACAAATTACTTTTCACGTGAATGTGGCTGTGTTCTAAAACATTTGTTGTTATGTAGGTTGGGTGTGGCTTCCAAAGTTGAGAGTTCCTGGGGCCCCTGGGGGTCTTAAGATAGAAGCTACTTTTCACTGTCTACTCTAAACTGTTCCCTGCCTCAAATTTTTAAAATATTGTCCTGTCAACCACCCAAATGTCTCCAGCAAGACTTAATAGCTGGGATATCATCCAGCAGGAAAAATATATAATAAAAGCCCAGTGAAGAAAGAAATGCATTCCCTTCCCAAGGCCAGTCAGCGGTGTTTAGAGCACTCACACTACAGAATGCTGACTTGGAGAGCTCGCCATCTGGCCTGGGGCGATGCAGGTGTTCTGTTGAAAGGGAAGTAACTCAGGCTGGAGAGACAAGCGAGATGCTGCATGGCTGATTTCTTCTCAGCCAGTCCCCAGTGAGCAGGCTCCTTTCTCAACCTGCACCTGCACCATCCATCCATCCAGACGTGGGCTTGCCTGGTATTAGGAGCAACTGGTCACCGTTTTGTTTGGTCCTTGGGGGTTTGGGGATTGGATCTTGCCCAGTGTCAAGAAAACACTTTTCTTTTCCAGATCATGGAAGGGATAATGTTAATACGTGTATGTCACTGGAGAAGGAGTTTCCCA
Organism: Rhinolophus hipposideros; assembly: GCF_964194185.1. Lineage (NCBI taxonomy): Eukaryota > Metazoa > Chordata > Mammalia > Chiroptera > Rhinolophidae > Rhinolophus > Rhinolophus hipposideros. The sequence goes on along the minus strand of NC_138053.1, from coordinate 47,435,193 downwards.
ACTAGAAATAATGAACTTTTGTCATCAGTTCTTTAAACTTGTGGTCGCTGTTCTCAGTATATAATGAATGGCAATCTGTACCTTTTAATCAGTGTGTCATTCTGCCCAGCTCCCAGGTTCAAGAAGAACAATGTCAAGTCCCCCCGCCTCCCTTCCTACCACCATAGCTCTTACGTACTTTGAAGAGTTGAGTCTGTGGGTTGCAGGATGCACGTTGTGAAATACCACAAGCCAGGCCTGGCAGGGTCGTGATCTCCAGCAGTAGAGCCTTAAGGCCTGTAAGCTTAATTTGAAGCACAAGAACCATTGAAAATTGAAAAGTGCACCCAGCACTGTGTCAACACCATTATTCCAAGTCTAGTGTGCTGATGCCAAAGGTGGTATCATGGTCTCTCTTGATGGCCTGGCTCCAGCCATGGCCTGATTCTATTTCCCATCTCTCTCAGGGGGTCATAGTTTGATGACTGTTGTCAGAATGCTCAAGGAACTTTGGACTTAGACCTCAGGAGACCTGGATAATAGCCATTAATTAGTTGAAGGATTTTAGGAAAATCCCTTAATCCTGTGTATAAATTTCTCATCTATAAAAATGAACATTGTAATAGTACATGTCTTACAGAGTTGTGTGAGAGCAAAATAGGGTAAAATGTATGAGGAACTTTGGGAGTAAATGGAGCACTTTCCCAGTAAGGGAGCTGAGGTCAAGCAGAAAAATTACAAGCTAGGAGCTCAACGAGTGGGGTTTAAGCTTTGCCATTTACTACCTGTTTGACCTTGGGCCTTTAGTCTGGCTGGGGTTCTGGTGCCTCAGGAATACAAAATAACCCCTGCATCTCAGAAGTGTGACAAACATTAAATGAGATGCGGTGTGAGGTTATGAACTACACAGTGCTCTACAATGCTAGTTAATCAAAATAGTGATTCATGTGGCACCTTCCTAGTATTGTCAAGCCAAGTATCTGGCTTATTTTGTTTGATTAAAATTTTTGGGTATGTTCCTGAGAAATCTCATATTTATTGGAGATTAGATTCTCAAGGCTCACCTCTAGCATTTCCCATGCACATTAGGTAGAGGAGAAAGCAGGTGGGTGCTCCTCAAAGCTCTCTCTGCCCCTCGCTCTCTGTACCACACGCTGGGTAGCCTAGCACATTCCAACCCTGTGCCTTTCAGTAGCTTATTCAACTTGGAGGTGGATTCTGAGAGGATTGATTGGCTAATACTCAGAAGGGATGCAATATTTGGCCTCAGGTATTTGAATTAAGGAGCTTCTGCCAGAGCAATTGGCCAAAGCCCCCTGGACCTTACCAGCTGTCTGGCTGGATGCAAAACAGAGAATCAGATTCAAAATGTCTGGACAAACCTCAGAAGATTGCAGACATATTGGCTTCCAGGAGGGAAGAGGCCATGCTTTCGATCAATTCTGTGGAACACTTATCTTGTGTGTGCCCTGAAAAGGCACTGCTGCATGAGGAATGAAGTATCTGTTTCTGTTTCTTGCCCTTTTTCCTCGGGCTCATCAGGGGCTTCACTATTGATATCAACAGTGAACAGGGCAGAAAGCTAAGACTGCTGCTCCTGCAACTTTTCCCTTCCACCTGGTTTTGCTGCTTTGGGATTTGAAGTATGCTGAATTTCAGGTCCAGCTTGTTAGGGCCGTGAATGGATGAACTTGCTTTCTGATCTGGGAGGCATAGTGCTACAAGGTAACCGTCTGCTCCATCTTTCCATCTGTTTAGCCCCACAGTGTCCCCAGAGGATAGCTGGGCAAGTTGGGCCAAAAAAAAAAAAAAAAAAAAAAAAAGAAAAAGAAAAAAATTTAAACCATTATGTGTCTACATGTTAAAATCTGAGAAGCCACAGCAATTTCAGGAAAGGTGCTCTCATGACAGGGCCTCAAAACAACTGTTAATAAAACCAGTGGTCATGTTAATTGATTCATGGGCTGTGCCCAAGTAAGAGAGTCAGAAATACACCAGCAGAAGGAGACACATCCCAAAGATAGATGGAAACAGAATATGTGACTTTAAGCAACAGATACATGAAGACAGGTTCTCATAGTCCTACATCTTACTGAAGGCTGGGATAAAAAAAAAATATCAGAATGATTGATACTGAATTGGCTTTGTACTTATAGACTGTACTAAAAATGGTGTAGCCAGAATGAGTACTGGTTACAGGAAGATAATCCATTGCCTGTCGTTGATTTTGTTTCTGGTATGATTTGCTCTCCAGTCAACCAAGTAAATATCTTGAATAATAAATGAAGAAAATGAGCAAACAAACAAAAAGTAATGGGAAGAAAGGCAGGAACCAGGAGCTGGAAAATTCACAGGTTTACTGCAAATCCACAAAAGGACTTGAAGCAGTTATGCCAGGATGGGTTTTTTTTCTGCCTTACATCATGAATGTTCTTTTTCAATACATTTCAATGTGATTCTATGAAAGAAATATATTTGCTTTGCTCTTGGGGGAGAGTTGATCCTTGTTCTTCCTCTTTGCTTCCCTGAACCAGAGCCTCTTGAGAGGAAATTTCAGTTGGAGGCTACTGACATATGGGGGCGCTGACATATTACCTCAGTCAATTGGCTGCAGATAGCACTGGAAACAGGAATCATAGGCCCTGGGGCATTGGAGGGGAATACCAAGTCTCTCCACCCCTCCTAGAAGGCTGTTCTTGGAGTAGGGAGTGGGAACGGCAAGGGGTTTCGACATAGAAAGGTGTCTGCAGATTTTATGACATGTCCCCATTTTCTTGGGTTGACCATGTTTCCCCACAGCAGGCTGTGAATCAGAATAAGAGTTAATGCCTTTGCAGTTGTGACGCAGAGAGCCCCTTTTGCTCTCCTGATAAGAGACGGAAGCAGGGAAAGCTGATCAGAACCAGGATCATGCCTGGAAAACAGCTTGTTCTACCTAGTTCTTCCTGCAAAAGAGAGAAAAGTGGAAGCACATTTTGTTCTTACTGGATGACGGAAATGTAGTGCTAGAGGCAGTGAAGTTTCAGGTATTTGTTGTTTCAGGTATTTGTTTCAGGTATTTGCTGGGACAGCAGAGTACCCAGAATTCCCTTGGTTTCTGCAGGGCAGGAGCCAGCAAAGGGGCACATGGTAACTTCCATTGATTGTAATATGACCTTCTTTGTCTTCAGTCAGTGGCAAGCAGCATGCCACATAGTGGAACAGAGAAACCACGAGAGTAGAAGAAGCTGACTTGATGCAAATCAGAAGACTTTGAGTAAAGCAAACTGCCCTCCTAGTTGTGTGTAAAAAGAGGATGGTGTTTATAGAAGGCTGAGTCCCAGCTTGTGAATGACTAAAGAATTCCACGTGGATCTGAATAACTGGAAAGGAATATCTTAGTGAGGTTGAGACAACTTATCAAACAATCATCATTATTGTCATCATCATCATAATCAATCTGCATACATTGTGATTGTTCTGTGACAAATGCTGTCGTGTTTATAAATACTATTTCACTTTTGACAACTGAAGCATATAACATTTAAGTCCAAAGTTATTTGTACTTATCTGTTACTGTTCAAATTTGAACCCATGACCCTCTGATGGCCAGGCATGGGCTTTTAGCCACCATGATATTCTATCTCTCAGGTCAGGTTGTGGAATCTTAATGGGAGGAAGGAACCAAGAAGCTTCCTTTGTAAGGAATCTGGGCCTTTCTAAAATCATTATCATTATATTTTGTCTGAAGAAGTACTGAAACAGAGTCTCACTGGGTGGGGGCCACATCCCATAAATGAATTAGGTACATAATTCCAGAGGAAGGTAGGAGCTACCTTTGTGTCTGTCTTACTGCCAGGGAGGAAGTGTGAGACTGGAGAACTAGGTGATCTTTGTGTTCCACGTTTCTAACTCCATCCTCAGGATTCTAACAAAAAGGAAGGAAAAAGGCTCCACAGAGCCATTGGAGGGCTGCCTCGCTGTGGTTCTTGGGCCAGTATCTGTAAAGCTACGTGGTTCCCATCTTGAACTTTTTGGGTCTACAGATGTCTGTATTCAGGCTTCCTGTGGCCAGGCTAATCGCTTTCCCCGAAGAATGTCAAGGCTGGGATGTTTCGAACCCTATTATTAGCTGTGTGGACATGGCATCTGTATGAGTCTCACTGCTTTATACAGTCTGAGACTATGTCACTGTTCATGTGGGCTTAAAATTGTTATATGTCCCTGGTACACTGTTCCTTTCACCATAATATAATAGCCATCTTTATTCTTAACCGTTATTCTGTGCCTTAAATTCCATTTAGTTTGATATTAATATAGCTATACCAGTGTTCTTTGATCTGTATTTATCCAGTATATCTTTCTTCCTTTTTTAATTTTAACACTTCTTCATTCCAGTGTTTTAAATGGATCTATTCTGAAGAACATAGAGGACAGTTTTGCTCTTTTTATCCATTCTAGCAATCCTTTTTAATTGGCAAATTTATTCCACTTATTACTGATATGTTTGTGATTTATTTCTATCAATTTTGCTTTCTCTTTTTTCCTGCCTTTCCTGCATATTTTTTTTCTACCTGTCATCCTTCATATTGATTGACTTTTCTTGATTAGCTCTGCTAGTTTAGAAGTTACACAGTCTAGTCGTATTCTTTTTCCATGGTTACATTGAAAAAAATCTATCGTGCATTCATGCCATAAAATCAAAAGTTGCTCAATATATCTACACGTCTCGTGAAGGCTACATCAATTGTATAACAATGTACGCCCCTCCTTATTATGTTATTCTTGTTTAGTAGTTTAGTGTTACCTAGCTTTTATATTACTTGTTATTGGACTAGTCAGGGTTCTCCAGAGAAACAGAACCGATAGAATGTGTGTGTTATGTGTATGTGTGTATATGGTGCAGTCTAGCAGGTCCAAAGCCTACAGGGTAAGCTGGCAGGATGGAGAGCCAGAGAAGAGTTAGTTTGAAACCAAAGGTGGTCTGTGGCAAGATTTCCTCTTCTTTGGGGGAGTTCAGTTTTGTTTTTTTCTTAAGGCCTTCAATTGATTGGGTAAGGCTCACCACAACATGGAGGGCAGTTTGCTTTACTCAAAGTCTACTGATTTAAATGTTTATCACATCCAGAAATTATCTTCATGAAACATCTGTGAAGTTTTACCTGGATACTGTGGCCCAGCCAAGCTTACACATAAATTTAACCATTACAATTATCCATATTATTATTAGTTAATGTTACTTTGCCTTATCAGGGATTTGTTTAGATTTACCACATTTACCATTATTTTTCCTGTATCTAATTCACTCTCTTTTTTAGACTCAGAGTATTGAGAGAAAGTAACTGTCAACCCCACAATTTTATGCTCAGATAATCTATGATTTGAAAGTTAAAGAAGATATAAAGACAGTTTTAAGGCCTTTCAGAAGTTGGCCTATTTTAGAAGAATTAAAGAATTAATTCAAACTGAAATGCTTTGAAAATTGTGCAATGTCTTCAATCTTTTATATTGAGAAGTTTGCTATCAGTGTTTACCTTCCTTCCTTCCTTCCTTCTTTCCTTCCTTCCTTCCTTCCTTCCTTCCTTCCTTCCTTCCTTCCTTCCTTCCTTCCTTTCCTTTCTTCCTTCCATCCATCCTTCTTTCCTTCCTTCCTCTTTTTCTGTGTTTTTTTCCCCCTATCTTTTTCTTTCTTTTTGGTAAGTAATCCATTTATTTTGTCTCTGACTGCTTTAAGATCTCCATTCCTCTGGTATTCTACAGTTTCACTATAATAAATCTAGATAGGGACATTTTACTTATCGATGATTTGAAATTGTTATGTTTAGTATATTCAAGGATCATATTTAAAATTTTTTTTTAATTGGGGAATATTGGGGAACAGTGTTTCTCCAGGGCCCATCAGCTCCAAGTTATCCTTCAATCTAGTTATGGAGGGCGCAGCTCAGCTCCAAGTCCAGTTGCTATCTTCACTCTGTAGTTGCAGGGGTGCAGCCCACCATCCCATGTGGGAATCGAACCAGCAGCCTTGTTGTCGAGAGCTCGTGCTCTAACCAGCTGAGCCCTCCGGCCGCTCCTCCAGCAGGTCGTTGTCCTCAATCTAGTTGTGGGGGGCGCAGCTCACTGGCCCCTGTGGGAATCAAACTGGCAACCCTGTTGTTTAGAGCTCGTGCTCTAACCACCTGAGCCATCCGGCCACACCATGGATCATATTTTTGATCAACTGAAACATCCTGAAAAAATTTCAAATGTTATTTCAAATGTTGTCTCTCCACTAATTTTCTTTCTGAGGTGACTATCAGTTATGTTGGACGTTCTCACTCTTCCCTTCATCATTCTTAAACTCGCCTTCATATTTTCTATTTCTTTATCCCTCTGTGCTGCATCTGGGATTAATTCCTCACATCGAATTTTAGTTCACTAGTTCTTTCTTCGGATGTGATTAATTTGCAGTTTGAACTAACAATTAGGCTTTTCTTTGCACTGCTTTAAATTTTAATTTCTCTAAGTTATGTTTTTTCTTCAAATCTACCCATATTGTTTTGTACGTTTTCTTGCTTTTAATTTCTCTTTTGTATCTTTTATTCTTTTAGACACACTAATTCTATAGTTTCTTTCTAATAGTTCTAATATCTAGAGTCCTTGGAGTTTAATATTGCTATTTTTTCTGTCTGCTTCTCTCATTCATTCTGAATTGTTTCTTAGATGTTTTGTAATTTTGGATTGTAAGAAATGTTAAGCAGGGATTTGCTTGAAGACTTTTGTCTGGCCTATATTGAAATCACGAGTGCTTCAGTGTCTGTTTATAGCCAGTTACCCCAAGGGTGTCATTATCTTTGGGTCTATTTCTATGCTGTTTCTCACCTGGGGGATTCTGAACTAAACAGGAAGTATAAATCTGAACTCCAATCCAAGTGCAGGATGCCTATGGTTATGCATTTTCAGGGAAGACTGTTTCAACTACCCAGATCTCAGGCCCAAATAGATAAGCTTGCTTATCAGTTCCCTAGGCTAGTGAAAGATTTAAAAAAAAGAAAAAGAAAAAGAAAGAAACAAACAAACAACCTTGCAGCATAGATATAATAGGTATAGGTCTTTAAAGATCCCAACTTTATGTGGAGGTCTTAATTCCATCTCCTTCTTCTTCCCATATAAGGTTATAGAACTTAAGCCCTTTGGGTTCCTGAGGCTGGAAAATTATTACAAGGATTACTACCCGGATTTTTACTTTCTCCTTCACTTGAGCACTTAGAGATTTCCTTTACATTCCTGTGAAATCAGATATGGATTTAAAAGGGACACGCGCGCACATTTTGTGTGTGTGTGTGTGTGTGTGTGTGTGTGTGTGTGTGTTAAAGCAGGAAGTTTCTGTGGGGTGTTTAGTTACCCAATAATGTAGAAACAAAATTAGAAATTATTTTGTAAAACTACTACCCTGATCTTCTGCTACCAACAGAGCATGGGTATGTCCCTGCTCTACAGGCTTTGCCGTCTTTTCCTATATCTGCTCTTCTCACAGAGATGCATGTCTGTATGATGTCTGTCTGTCTCTCCGGAGGCCTCTGTTTGTTTTTCTTGTTCTTTTCAAGAAGTCATTGTTTTTTTCCCAATAACTAGATGACTTTCTTTCTCATCTTGTCAAGGCAATTTATTTTTATTTATTTTTTCACTTCAAGAAGTGAACACAGAGCTCCCAACCAGGAGATCGTAATCTCCTGGTGGATCCTAAAGTTGATTTCTGCCATGATGGCCTTTCTCCTGATCTTTCTCTTTTCTGTGATTCCTTAAGGCAAGTTGAGCACAGTCCTAGTGATCATGTGCCTGCAGTTCTAGAGGATGTGACTGGGTCCCATTCAGAGCCACGTCAGGCAACAGCACATACAAGTAGAGCACAAAGGAAATGCCTTTTCACAGGAATCTGATGATCAACAGCACGAAAAACCAAATGATCAGGTGCTTTAGAGTCAAAGTTTAGGTCAGTTGTTGCAAAATATACTTGTACATGATACTCAAAGTTTCTTTTTAAGGAATAAGTTGCTTCTTTCAGGATCACGCTGTTCAGAAATTGAGCAAGTCCAGAAGCCATTGGGAGAAATCAGTGAATTCCCAAAGTTTTGGCAGAGTCCATAGTTTTGTTGCAATCATTACTTTTACTATGTTAAAGCCCAGGAAACTACTTTGTATAAGCTGAGCTCTTCTTATGTCTGCCAAGAGAAAAGTTTCACAAGCAGAGCAGACGCATATCTACTAATTTATAGCCCGGAGGTTAGAAAGCTCAGGGACTGGTATGTCTAAAGCTCATGTTTTAAATTTGAGAGATAAGTTATCAGTTTCTATAAAATAGGAGTATACTCAACCCAGTCAAGTTCTGATTCTATTTTCTTCCTCCGTTTCTCCAGGAATCGTCCTGTCAGTTCTTCCTGTATTAGGTGATGGGAAACTTTGTTCAAAGTATTTCTGGAATCCTACTTTTGTAAACTTCAGGATTTGCTATGTGCATTAGGCTTTTCTCATTTTTTAAGTTACTCACTGCTCGATGTTCTCCAGTATCTAGTCTTTCCTCCTCCCCTCCTTCTTCTTCAGTCTGAGAAACCCTGAATTTAGCTTGGCATGTGGCCACATGACTGGAGACTACATTCCTTCCCTCTTTTGTAGCTGGGTCTGAACAATGGGAAGTGAGCAAAGGTAATGTGTCTTCTGGTGTACCCAAAGGTCTTTCAAGAGACCACAGGTGAAAAAGGAAGGAAAGGTTCATGAGCTATCAGGGAGGGTAAAAGGTTTTAGAGAGTCTTTTGTTTTATGTTTATATACTTTCTAATATTTTCACATACTTTTTATGTAGCACTTCTTTTTATATAATTTTGTATGAAAGAAGTTCTTTTTATTTTCATTTTCCATAAGTAGATAGTTATAGTATGGTGTAATAAGGTCTTTAAGTATGGACCAAAGCTGTAGGAGCAGAGAGGAGGGGAGCCTAGCCCAGACCGGGAAAAGAAAGCTCGGGTTTGAAGATTAAATAAGTATATCCAGGAAGTTTATCCAAGCAATCAGTGGGGGGTGGAGAGGAGGGGGAGGGATAGCGCTCCAGGAAGAAGGAACATCTCAAGCAAAGCCAAGGCGGCATGAGAGAACATGGAACATTCTGGGAACTACGAATGATTCACTATGATAGGAACATAGGGTAAGAGTTGGAGAGTGCAAAGAGATGTTGTAGGACAGGGGGAGGGGGCTTTGCATGCATAGTAAGTTGTTTGAGTTTTGTATGAAGTTTATGAAGCTAGAAGGATTTTAAGTAAGGGAGTGACATGAGCAAGTTTGTCTTAGAATGACCACACTGGAAGCAGTGTGGATGTATTGAAGGGTCCCAAAGACTAAATAAAATTGTAAGACACCTTTATGAAGAAAAGGCTTGGTTGATTAAATTCACAAAACAGAGAGCAAGATGGCTGCACTGATACATTAGTCTGTAGCATTTTTTCTCAGACAAGTGAGGGACTTGACTTCTTTCTGCTACATAATCAGAATCTACAAGTTTTTCCACCACTTTGAGACTGTTTCCCCAAAGGCCAAGCCTTTTTCATTCTGTTCTGGACTGCTTAACAAACTGGAATAAAATTCTCAATGTCTTCATCCTTCTAAGATGTAAAGACTTCAGTGTGACCTTGCATGCCTCTCTCAAGGTTATTTGGAGGGGAATGCGGAAGGTCTTTATTGCCTATCTTTATTGATTGTTCAACATGATCAAAGCTAGTTTATGAGCCCACACGCAAGGTGATAGTCAAACATATAATTCCAAGATTATTTCTTAGTCTTCCAACAAAGAGTCAATCAAGTGTCTTATTTTGGTTTGTAAATAAATGTGGAGGTCACTATACTACTGGTAGTATGATAATTTCCTGAATATGTTTCCTTTAACAAGAAAGACTGAGGGTATGAAGTGTGGACATTTTTTAGAGTATCATTTGGTGTTTCGTGAGCAGTGAGGTTACACTTATTTATTAAATGTCAGAATTTTATAATAGAACAAAGAACTCTGTTAAGCAGATATAACCTAGGCCTGTTGCCTAATCACTTTCTGTGGTTGATATAAAAATAAATTAACAGGGATGTAGGATGTGCTGCATAAGCAATGGAAATATGTTCAAGTTTGGCCACTGGTCATGCAGATCTATTGTGAGTATATTCAAGGTAAACTCTGCCTGTGATATGTCCACAGGGGAAGTACAAGATGAATCAACAACATTTTTGGTGCATGTTAGTTGGCATTAAATGAGAGGACACCACTGGGTAATTTTTTGGAGAAAAGAAAGTCCCTAGACTCAGAATTTTGACCATGGCTTTGGTTGTTTTCTGAACATCTGTACTCAGGTGGAAGTTAGGTTGAGTGATCACCCCTCTGTTCTGCACACATCCCATCATAGGTTGTCTTTATACATGTGGACACCGTAAAACTGCTTTTCCACCCCAAAATTGTTTTGTGGTCAGCAGAAAAGGAGGGACCTTGTGACATTTGGGTAGGGCAAACAAACTGATGACATTTAACAGGGGTGTGAAAGCTAGGCCTGAAGTCACAAGTTGGCATTAGAAAGGGGAAAATGATAATACATATTTGGAAAAGGCCATTGTATTTGGAAAAGGTCACAGTGTTCATGTAGTAAAACCAAAGAAGCCTAGTTGTTGTCCAGCAAACAGAAGGGCAGAATGCAACATCGAAGGCTGCAGAAGGGTCACAATATTCGCTCAAGGGAATAAAACATTAGGGGGTCTTTGTTTTCCAGTTGAGATTTTAATTAAATACATGCTATGCAGTTCTGTGGACTGTAGCTGCTGTTTTCCTCTTCTGAGGCTTCTAGGCTCTCAGAGGTTCCTGGAAGAGCTTGATGCCAGTCCCTGGGGTGAGTGCCACAATCCGAGATGCTCCATTTAGCTCCGAGGTGACCATGTTTAACTTCTGGGAACCAGTAGACATGCCCCTCGGATGTTTCAGGTGCAGCTTTCAGGGGTGGTGTGAGTCATTCACATCAGTAGCCCTCCTGGTAAATGGTAGAGGGTTGGGGGTGCTTTTTTAAAGACTTGAGTGAGAAGACTGCTTTTCTCATTTGGTTCAGGAGAGCATTAGCTGTGTCCCCATTCTGGGCACAGAGGAAAAAAAAATTTCCTTCTGCAACCTAGACTCTTCTTTTGAGCTCATGGCTACCCCTCCTCTCAGCCACAAGTTTGGGCAAAATGAGGTCAGCGAAGATTGTATTTAAGATGGGATTGCTGACCGAGTACCACTCGGTCAGCCACTCCCACACTACCACTCCCCTTTCTCAAAACATGAAATGGTGGTTTTGCCATCATGAGGACTTCATCATTGCATTTTTCAGTGGTAACCTGCTGTAGAGAAAAGAAAGACACACACACACACAATGTGCACATATATGTGGATGTATATTATTGAGGAATGAAAACATATAAATGTGCCAGTGGTTGGAATGGTGGATGGTTGTATGCTGGGAAGTGGATGACTTCTGACAAGTTTGAAATTTGGAACAGAGGTTGGGGCTTGGGACAGTATTTCCTTAGACCAGGCCAAGCAAGCCACTGGCTGTGCCTCAGAGACCCTGGACTTTAGGTGGACTTTCTCCAGCTTTTCTAAGTGCTCCTCTGGTGCCTGGGACAGCTGGAAATGTCAGTGCGCCAATGCTAGGGTCATCCCAAGAGGACCACTCCATTGCCCAGCAAGGTTTTTCTTTTTCAGGGTTGTATTCAATTGGACCACCAGAACAGTGCTGACAGGCTGACTTTGGGTGACTCAAATTGTTTATAGCGACAGGGATTGGCATAAAATATTTGCCCAGTTCCCAAATGCCCTAAGGGTAGCTCTGGCTGTAGATACAAATTTGGAAATAGTTTGTTATTAAAAGTCATGAAACTAGATGAGGTCATCTGGGAGTGAGCGTAGATAGAAACGGAGCTCACACCAAAAGTCCTTGGCAGTCGTGGAGTTGGCATGCCATCATTCTTACCTCCCTGTGCTGCATGCTTTTGAAAAAGATTTGCTCCAGCAGTGATGGGAGTTTCCCCACTTGTCTGAAAGGGGTTTTCCTATATGGACGAGCTGCACTGAAAAAATGAGGCCTTCATAGCAAATGTAGGCAGGCACAGAACGCCATCTTCATGTGACTGCCTAGCCAGATGGCTTCAACGTTTAATTATTGTTCCTTCTCATTTAGTGTGGGTAGACATAGCCAACATAAAATGACTTGTAAAAATAGTTATTTAGGTAACTTGCATCAAGATATTACAATTGTGAAAAAGGAGGTAGGTTTCCTAAGGGAAAGAATAGACTGATGAATGTGTGTGTGTTAGGGAGGTAGGGTGTGGGTAGGGTGGAGCTGCTTTTTTCGGCTTTTCTGTTTGCTTCTACTTATTTTGGTCCATTCTACTTGTATGGTTTCCTGGAACCTGTATTTATTATCTGCATGGGCCCAAACAATCGAATAACCAACACTTTACTTTTGGCTTTGTAGATATAGAACTGACATTTTTATCTGAATTTTTTTTTCTTTTTTAACGTTAAGCAGTTGCCCATTCTTCCTTCAATTGTCTGGAAGTTTTAGTTTTGGATCAGAATTATCAACACTTGCCTGAATTCTTTCCTTGACTACTTTACATTAAGTAAACACCTTCCCATCTTCCTGGTTCTTAACATAGAGGCTTGTACCAAGAATCCTTAATTAAGATTTACTGATGTTCCTGAAGGCCATGATTTGGTATAGATTAAACACAGAATAGGAATTGAAGAATGACAATTTTCTTGAATTTACATCCATCAAAGCCTAAAGCATTAAAATAATCAGCCTCCTCTATGAAGACAGAACCCCTTGAATTAAATAGATCAAAAATATCTTCTTTGTAGCTAGTGGTTTTGTACAAGATGGAGCTAATTAGGACAGTTTTGGCTTAAAACTCAGTGAATTTGGTGTTCTGGAATAATGCTTGAGGAGTTTCCATGTCAAATAAAGCATTTGCTTCTCATGAACTTACCCTTGGCTTCTCGTGCCTCTAGTCCTCTAAGCTTTCCAAGATGACATCTTAGCATTAGTGGGACAGGGAGATTTACTGCATGTGAATGAATCCATGCAGAGCTGTCCGGGAAACATTAATCACTCCAGGACTTCCCTCATTGTCCACTGACGGGATCACACACACAAAGGATCTAATGGGCCACTCTGAGTGGGAGGACAGGCGGTAGAAGAGCATAATATGGGACTCTTTTCTGAGATAGGAGAGTGGCAGCCTCTATGGATGGTATTCTGGGCATGATCACAGGCAAAGGGGAGGGCTTACAGGCAAAATCCGAAGGAACATGTCCTTGGACAAAGCTGCTTGAAGATAAGAGGCCACAGGAGGGAGTGGACATGAAAGAAAAGTTCTTTGGCAGGAGAGGACAAAGAGAGGACTGGGTCGTAGTCACTGTCAGATTCCCTGTATATTTAGCCTATGAACTTGTTGGTTTTTCGATATGCAAGTTGAACCCACCTCTCTAGGTGGCTAGAGGCTGAGCTCATCACTGATTTCCTGTGAGCTGTGGGCTCTGCAGGAGTGATGCTGGCGTAGGAGGGTTATAAGGTGATCAGGTGTCCATCACCTAGGCAGTGTATTATATGAGCTCATATAATCAAAACTACATTCCCCACTCATCTGTGTTAGTGCTACTTTGTTGGTGTGTGTGTATAGGGATATGTGCGGTACCAGTCTGTACTGTCTGTACAGAGCCTCTGGGAGCTCCATAGCAGCATGAGGATACACAGTATCCGTGCGTCCTGAAAGGAGACTGTGGGTGTATGGGAGGTGGACGAGGGGTGGGGAAGAGGCAGCTACAGCTGCACCAGAAAGAAAGAGTTTTCCTAATTTTCAGTTTTGTTTAGGCTGGCCCTGACCATTGGGGGTCAGTGCTTCCTGGATAAGAAAGTAAAGTCCTGAGGCAAATAAGTCTGTGCTATTAAAGATAATGTTTCCCCCAAGTGGGGCTTATTCATTTTTGGATTTTACTCTTGTAATTCTCCAACTAAATTCTTCTGAGTTGAGACATAAGGAAAGGAGAGGTAGGAAACATCCAAGAGTGAGCTTGGGGAACAGTAGTTTTGCAACATATTAAAAAAGGGACTTCTGGGGATGTTGCTCTGTTGAAACAAATCCAACCCTGTTTGTCTTTATGAAAAACAGGATCTTTTCTTGAACAGACCTTTCCCCCAGTTGCTTAGAAGACCTTTAGCTTCTCCTCCCTTAGTCCCTTTAATTGAGGAAGGTTGTTAAGTTGTTTTTAGTTCCTGATTAGTCCTGAAAATCATGGTGGACATTTCATATGGAAAACGTGTAATTTCCAAGTAGGGGTTGGGAACACAGACACCTTTTTTAGCCAAAGAATCACATCAAACCTGGCTCTGAGAAGCCTGAAACATAAACATGTAAAAACAATTCCATTTCCTTTAGGAGATCTACAGTTCTGGAAAGCACACTTCTTCTTAGGCAGGTGATGTGTTGGAGGGGGAGTTTATGGGCTGAGGATTACAACAGGCCTGGTCTGAATCCTGGCCCCACCACTTCCGTCCGACATTATGTCTGGCCCTTCTCAGCTTCAGTTTTCTCATCCGTAAAACGAGGGTCATAATGCATTCTTAACTGTGTCATTGTGAAGATGAAATGAGGGCATGAGAGCAAGAGAGAGACTGGATAGTGAAAGGTTAGGAACATAAATTCGATCCTGACCCTATTACTTGCAAGCTGGGGAACTTTGGCCAAATCACCTAATCCTTTCCTGCCTCCCCTTCCCATCTGGAGGATGGTGACGGTAGTACGTACCCCAAAGGTTGTTGTCAGGAATGAATGAGTTCACAGAGGCAGAGTACTGAGAAACTTGACTCTTCATAAGAAGAGTTTGCCGTTATTAAAATGGTTTTCACACCGGAGTGTTTAATACAAGAGAGCCATTAGAATTATTATTAAGCAAAGAGGTTTGGCATTTCTTTTGCTCATATGAGTTGCAATGGCCATTTCCCAAAGTCCTCTTTTCACTCAGAATTTCCACCAGATCAGTCGTGAATTTTCTCTGACCTTTGCTGCAGATTACTGTATCTTGTGTTTGAAGGACCACATTTCTCCTGCAGGTAATTCACAGTGTCCTCTGTCTTCCTTTCCAGGATCATAGGGTGACTGTCCTTTCAGTGTCCCAGCTCTAAGCTTATAAGCAATAAACACCCTTGGTTTAGAAAGCCACACATTGTTGAGCTTTATTCCTTCCCATCCTGTCCTGCCCTCCCTTTCTCCTTCCCTATTTGTCCCCCTGAACATCTTTGCAATGCCTTTGCCTAATAAATGGGCTTGAAAGTCAGGCCCGCCAGTATTTCCAGAGCTCTGTTTTGAGAGTAAAAGACAAAAATTACTTCCTACAGTACAATTAGAGCTAGGCTGGCAAGTAAAACCTTCCATTCATTGATTGTGATTGATTTGTGGCCTGTAAGTGCCAACCATATATTTTGGCACTTTAAACTGTCACTTCTTCAAACACTCTGTTAACTCGCTATATTACCTTTAGCTTATGAAGAGCTATGTAGGAGATTAGTGAGAGACAATGAACCCTTTCTTCCTGGAGTCAGCACCTCTCAGAGTGTAAAGGACCATTTTACCAAGGCAGGGGAATGTCCCACACCTTCCTCTCTCCCCGACAGACTCTAGAAATTCCAGTCCTTCAGAAAGAATACCTGGATGCATGGGAGTTAATGTAGACAATAACACTGGGTAAAATGCACTTTGTAAATTGTGAGGGAGTGGGTCTTCTCATTTCTTCAGTTTGATTTGGAAAATAATGGGGTGCAAAAGAAATGAAAATGTTCACATGCAGAAAATGAGAGCACCTACATTTGTGAACCATAGCAGGTTACTCAATGGGGCTTAGGTAAATTACTTAATTCTTTTGAACTTTATTTTTCACTTGATAAAGTGAGGATAATAATATCTGCCCAGTTTACTTTTTGGGAATTAAACGTTTACATACGTAGTATATTAGGTTGGTGCAGAAGTAATTGTGGTTTTTTGCAATTATTTTTAACCTTTTAAACTGCAATGACTTTTGCACCAACCTAATACTTTATATTTTAAAGTGTTTTATAAATATACTTGTATATATGCATATGTATATACTTTATAAACTATAAAGTCCCATTTAAATGTAAGGAATTATATTTCTCAAAGTGCTTTCTCATACTTAACATGTTTTGCTTTCTCTCATTTATTTATTAAATGACTATCTATTGAATGTTGGCCAAGTATGGAGGAATATGCAACTATTCAAGACCCTAGGGACACCGATGTGGCCCTCCAAGAGCTCATGTCCTAGTGTGAGTGTGTGTGTGTGTGTGTGTGTGTGTGTGTGTGTGTGTGTATGTGTTACACAGATGCATGAAGAAATACTTAAATACTGGAGCAGTACAGAGTATTGGGCTTCTCTCATTATCCCATTTTATAGATGAGAAAAATTTGAGCAGATTTCCTAGTTGTTAGTTTGCTTTTCAGTATTCCCTCATGTTTCCTTTTGAGTTTGGGGCATGGTGAATACCCAGAAAGACAGTGGCTAGCTGGTTATAAGTCTGGATTGGGTGGGGTTCGGGGTCAGAGTCTTCCCATAAATATATCAAGGAAAGCCCTCCAGTGTGTCTCAGATAGAAAGCAGCTGGGAGGTACTGAGCAACATGATATCCAGTGAGTATTTCCAGGCTGACCAGTCTATAAAAACATTGTAAAGTCCCTCCCTGTCTCTAGGTATAGTCACTCTTTACCAAGGTTGTTCTAGGGGCCTGGGAGAAATGCCTCTCCAGGTGTCTCTGTAAGGAAGCAGATCCTCTGGGGAGGCAGAGTTGTAAGTTGTGGCTACCTTGGTTTCCAGGGAAGTTGAAATTCATCCCATATAGTTGTTTTTGTGTAATTTGTGTGTGTGTGTGTGTGTATTATAGATTTTTCACCTAAAAAATTGGTTCAGTAATTATCTTCCTCCAACTCTCATTATCACAGCCTGAAAACTAATTTTAAAGCTAAGCCATCTTTTTGTATGTCCATAATTGCACCCTGATAGAATTCTTTACTTAAAACATTTAACTATCACCATAATAATCATTAGAAATGTTGAGGACAATGTAAACTATTTCCTCTTGTTTATTGTTTAACAATGTCACAAATAATAACTCTGTGAACATAAATGAAAAACAAAACCATGTGACCAACTCCCAGACTTACTAAAGAGCAGCCTGCATCCTTGTTCATCCCAGATGAAATTATAATAGCTTTATATTTTACATGGTAAAAGAAGTAAAACGTCATGTTTAGGGCTTCAATTAGGACTGGAATGTTAGGAGTCCAGAGTGAAATCAGTCTTCAGATTTGCAAATGATGCTTAACATTTGTAAATAGTAAAAAGCCAAGTGAGATTAAATGACAGAAGATCTTTTGTGGATTATGTCCCTGGATAAAGATTCCCATCCTGCATCCTTCAAACATTGACATTTGAGCCTCTGAAGATCCTGTTTTAGCCTCACTGAATCTTAGAACATAAAGCACTCTTAGCCCTTTGCAGGGAAGCTTAGCGGGACATAGGCAATATCTCCCAAGATCAGCATCAATTTAGACATGAGACTATTGCTGGTCTAACCTTAGCACCTGTACTGGTTAATTTTTGTTGACTTTGGCTCTGTTTCTGTATCACAAGGGGGACTGCAAGCTTGTACACTACAATTCTCAGCATTTTTTGCCAGTTGGTTGTACCAATGGAGGGCACAGCAGGAGATCAGGAGGCAGGAAGACTAGAGGAAACCCTTTCCCCCTGCTTCCAGCATGGCATCTGCCATTGACCTTGGCAATGGCAAGATAACATGAGCTCCTGGGTTCCTACTCAGGCTATTTGGGCAGCAGCAATAATGGCAGCTGTTCTAGCATCCTCAGTGTTGGAATGCCCATGGGCTCTGGCTCCAGAAGTTACAGCAACAGTAGTTGCCAATATTGGGCCCCTGGATTTCTTACAGCACTGAGGTGGTAGGCTATCAACTTCCTGAAAAATGGTCGCAGCCCCAGCACCAGCTCTTTCTCTGTTCTAGCAAGCAAGAACCCTTGGTATCACCCTTTTTCTTTATGTTCTTCTGGCCTTGTGGGTTTCAGAGGCTTTTTACAATTACTAATCTTTTGATAACTTTACCTTTCCCATTTATGCTCTTCTATTCCTTTCAATCCTTTGGTAATCAATTCCTGTATTAAATTCCCTCTGTTTGAAATCTAGAGTGGTTCCTGTTTTCCTGACTGGACACTGAACTCATACAGACCATCAAACCTGCAATAACTAGGTTTATACTTTTTCCCTCTTGTTTTCACTCTTACAGGATTTCCCACGCAAATCTTTTCAAGTGATTTGCTTGTCTATTCTTGAATCCTGTCCTCCCTAACTTGCTGTTAGTCATAACTTTTTGGTACTTACCTGGCTCTGCTTGGAGAGACATTTTGGGTCTGTTGCATAGTTTACTTTTTGCTAAGAGTTCTTCTATGTTGCTTTATCTTTTTTTTTCTTTCTTCTCCACTTCCTTTGGGAAATGCTCTACTTCCTTGTTTTCTTTTCATCATAAGTTTCTGATATATTTCAGAATATATCAGAATGTATCATTATTATGTCTCATATGCTTGAATGCCCTACTTAGAATAAGAGATTTCCAGGCACTTTGCCTCACTCCATGTGTCAATCTGAACTTGAAGAACAAGTGTAACTTAGTCTGCCCTTTCTAATCACTGATAGGGTAGACAGAGAATATCAGATAAGTTCTAAAATGAGACAGAAAAACATAATTTTAGGGGAAAATCAACAGAAAATTACAAAATAAAGTTTACTACATTTCCATTATAAAAGCTGTATAAGTTTTATTTTTAAGTAGGAGACAGAGAACATAGAAGACATTTTTTAATATCACTTAGAGACAATACATGTTTTATTTTTGCTCATTCCTTTTTATAGTTTTGTGTATGTGTGTATTTTATGTAATTATGATAACCAAATTTCTATATTGCTTTTTCATTCAGAATTATTTATATGTTCTTGCACATTATTTTAAATATAATTTTAAGTAAGATACGACTGACATTGAGATTTTGTCAATGGTTCTTCTTGTTCTTTTAAAAAACATAAACTATTTCCTTGTTATTGAATATTTAGTTTTCATATGGTATCCTCCATTATTTATATTATAACAAAAATCTTTATCTATAAAAAGGTTTCTATGTCTTTAGTGTGGCTTCTGAAATGTGAATTACTGGCTAAAACATAGAACATTATGATCCAAGAAATGAAACTTGGAAAACAGAACGTGATTCATTCCTTTAACTTAGTCCAATATGAGACTATGGTAAAACATGCTGATTATTGTGTCTGAAGCCAGACTGCCTGTGTTCACATCCTGGCTCCACCCCAATCTGACCTCAAGTAAGTTACTGACCTCTCTGTTCCTCAGTTTTATTTTCTGTAAAACCCTTCTAAAGTTGTTATGAAGTTTAAATGAGCTAATTTCTATAAAGTGCTTAGAATGACATCTGGCTCATAGTAAACTATATAAACATTAGCCATTACTATTATTGTTAATATCAAACAGGAACTATAAACAAGGAATTAGCCTCCAGTCATGACTTTCTCAGAGTACCTGGTTCTGGTAGATAAAACTCAAAAGGGCACAGTAGAGCTGTGGCAAATACAGAGGACCCCTTTGAAATAACATGGGATGAGGATAGATTAGCTGGCTGATGGAGACAGAATCATTACATTTTGCATTTGTGGAGGGTGTTACAGTTTATAAAGTCTTTCAATGTTATTACTCCAACCTCCACATCATCCCTATGAGGTGTAGGTCATATATGGTCTATTTGACAGATAAGAAAACTGAGGCTTAGAGTCATGAAGTGACTAAATACAAGTCCACAGTAAGTAAATCCGGGTCTTAACTGCTAGTCCTCTCCCTTTTATTATAACAGGTGATAACAACACAGAATCAGAGTCTAGATAAGGTGAATATGAATGGATTTATACAAATTCTGGAAAAATTGAATACAAAAGCTAATTTTTGGATAAATAATACAAGGTTTTGGTAGCAGCTTACCTATAAAAGTAGAGGATGCTGAATTTATAAATCAGTACAAAGGATGTATTCCTGAGGAAATTCCATAAATGACATTGTTTCACATCAAAACACTTCAAGGGCAACGTTAATTTTCTCTAAATCCTTTGTGTGACAGCCATAACATGAGGTCAGGTCTACTACAATTTCTTACAGCAAAAGTTAGCACTCCCACCCCTTATACAGGTGTGAAGGATCATTCATACCTGATGTGTTTTATGCTAAATTAGATACAGACCAGAAAGCTCTTATTAATTGCTAAAACTTAAACTTCTTTACACCTTTTTGGGAGAATCAGCAAGAAGGAAAAGCATAGTAGTAATTTAACTCATTAATTTGTTTCATCAACAAATTCATGGAGTACTTTCTGGAAGGTGAGGCATGGAGTGTCTTATGAAAGAACTAAAGGTGCTTAGTGATGAAATTTTCTGGGCAGTGGACCAGTACATCTTTTCAGATTATGAATAGCAGAGCCTGTGGTAGGTAACACTATGGTGATTCTATGCCTGACTGTGTCTTTATGAAAGAACTTAAAAAACTAGGCTTGGGGGGTAGACACAAAGTTTTCATTTTGTTTTATTTTACTGAAACCAACTTAATTCTGATGTGACCTTTCAGTGCTGCAATGCTGCTCCCCTGCATGGCCTCAGAATGGTACATTGTCCATCTGTGTTATATTAGAAGAAAAGACCAACATTTTTTGGCTTCATGTTCATGGTGGTTTAATTTTCAACAGAAAGGGAAGATTTAAACAAAAGGTTTCTTGTAAGGAGAGCCCTTTTCCTCCTTTATTGTTAGATATTATAAAAATATGAGCTTTTCCTTAAATTGGTATCATTGTACTACCACCTTTAATAAGAAGAAAACAGAATCGAAAAGCTAACCAGCCCCGTATCTATTAAAGAAATTAAATTTGTAATGAAAAACCTTCCCATAAAGAAAAGGAAACAGGACATAACTTGACAAATTAACATTTTGCTTTCAAAAACTAGTTTGTGTGTTTTGGCAGTTAAATCAAATTCTTCTCAACTTTGGAGCAAAATGAAGGTCCATGTAATGGCAGCTAAATGGAGGTGTGGACACTTTACTGAATGAGAGATACTACACAGAGAAAGCTCTTCCAGACTTAGCTTTCAAATGTCTAAAATGGTCAACTAAATGTTTTTTGTTGTGTATTATATATATATATATATATATATATATATATATATATATATATATATATGTATATATACACATATACATATATATATATATATATATATAATTTATTTAATTGTTTACTGAATTGGTCACTTTAGTATGTAAACATGAAGATCAAATGTCCTCAGGAAAAATTGTGCAACACAAAGGAAAAGTGACTGCAAAGTTGACATCTTGAACTGTGACTGAGCCTGTGACCCTTGATGCACATGAGGTTCTTGAAAAATTGGTTTGCATGGACTGACTGACTTCAGAAGAACATTTTCTATATCCTGCACTCCACCTTCAGCCTTTACCTCCATCCTGAAGAATTCCAAATATATAGTCTGTTTCTGCTTTTTTTTTTTTTATCTTTCTCTCAAGATTCATCTTGTTGCATTTTTTTTTTAAATCTAGCTGTCACAACTGACCTTAATATCAAGATGTCTGAAGCTAAATTTTTTATTTCCTCCTACAAATTTTTCTCTTCTTGTAATAGCATCTTCATTCTTCCAATAGTCAAGTTTGGAAATACAGGTATTGTCCTAGCCATCTCCTTCTTAGCCAACTTCCAGCCGGGTATTAGGAGGTATCAGCATCTGCAGATCCTTATTTGCTTTAGATAGGTTCTTAAACTTCCAGAACCTGTAGGTTTTCAGGTAGTAATATAAATATTTTTGTCCCATAAAATGTAGCAAAATTTAACTTTATGCTATTAAAAACAACGAAAATAAAAAGCTGCACCAAGGGCAAAAGATTGAGTCATCAGCTGGTCTCATTCACTGGCCAAACAATTCTTTCCAACATAATTCTTCTGAGTTAAGTTACCAAGTAAGCGAAAGTGGTACATTACAGGGAACTCTTACAGATTTCAACTTTCTGGGCTTGGCTAAAAACTATGACCCTGAAGGTTCATGAAGTTTATTAATTTTGCTAGGCCAACAAGACAAAAACATTTCATGAAATGACTCCAGCCAGTACAAGGATTGTTCAACAGGGGAGGGATTAAACTTCAGTGAAAGTGGATGGAAAAGGCAGTTAACTTGTGGTGTAAGGATATGTATAGGAAACATATGACTCTTAATGGAAATGGAATATGGAAAAAAACTAGCAGCATATGCAAACATTCCTGTGAAGGGCCTAATAGAGTTGCTTCAATTAATTCATTTATATCATAGTGCTTTTAAGGGAGAAATTATATGCAAGAGGTGCATTGGTGAATATGGGATTCTTGAATGTCTAGGGATGTATTCTTTGTAAGTGGTAAGGCTCTATAGAACTATGTGTCCTGAATCTTTAAGCTAAATTACAAATATTAAGATCTATGATATTTCACAATAAATGTGTGTATATTCATATGTACATTATACACACACATACACATAGCTGTACATATATACATAAATAGAGGCGTGTGATTTCTTTTTTTATACTCTTGTTGTATTGTTGGTGAAAATTCTCAGTCAGTCCTGCAACCTAGCATTTCTGATATGTATCAATGCTGACATAAAACAATTAAATTAATCCCTGGCCCCTTGTCTAGGCTCCCAACAATTGCAGCTGTTTATTTTTCTTGTTAGAAATTGAATTTAGCCCACCAGTGCATTTCATAAAGATCAGCAGATGATAATTGCTTTCTGGCTGAGTTGGGCTGGATTTGAACCAGTGACCTATGTGGTGAAAGCTTTTTTTTTCAGTTTCTTGATCCATCCATCTGCTTGGTTAAAATCTCAAAGCTGAAAAAATGTCTCAAAAAATACTTCTATGGGCTGTCTTGATCATAAAATTGTGTGTCCAAATATAAAATTAATTTGTAGAGCAGAGCAACTTTGCTAAAAGTGTCTTTTGACCCCTGATATTTTGTATATATTTTTTAAAGCAAGTTTTAGGGTAGGAGTCAAGAAGTTGGCAAGTATGACTCTCCAAATGTTTTGTAAAGTGCCTTTTACTTGGTAGGGAGGATAGGTTTTTTTTTTCAAGTCTACATATTTTATCCAAGTGCTGTTCTCTATAAACAATTAAAAGTTTATTGTGCAGGGAACTAAGGTTCCCAAATGAAGCATAGGGTAGATCTAAACAATGAAATTTATTGAGAATTTCAGGCTACTGTGAAATCTCAATGTCCTTCTAAAAATGAAAATAAGAGAAAACTAGTGTGATGGTGGTCTTTAAGTATTTTCCCATTGGTCTGAGCATTTCCCATGGGAATAAAGAAAAAACAAACACAAGAAGACTTATTTTCTGTGGCTTGTCAATATGGATATCAGAAGCTTGATTGATTTTTGTGGGGATCAATGAGGTCATGCGTAAAAGGCTGATGGATTTCTAGAACTTGTTGCTTTAAACATTATGTAAACCAGGCCATATCATTTCCCAGAAGCTGTAGGCTGGTTACAATTCAAGGCCTCTGTAATTAGCTCGTGCCCAATACACTTTCTTGTTAAAAATTGTGCTCTTCCGTTTCTCAGTGAGAAAGCTAGTCATTTGTCTAGAATGACTAACTTGGGTAGATACACTGAACAGTAAGGTCTCCCCTATCTGTTCTGTCCTTTACCTGCTGCTACTAATGTTTATTCCTTTATGGCAGATTTCCATCCAGTTAAAGTTTTCCTTGAGTCTTCTTTCTTCATTTCTATTCTCCAGGACTTATTCCCCTTCAGTAGTCCTGGAGTTCCAACCCATCAGAAGTTCTATAGACTCTATCTCCAGTAGACATTCTGATTGGTTAACTTATCTCTATTTGCACTATCATCACCCTTGTTCAGGCTACCATTTTTCCTCCCCTGTATCACTGCTGCAGCTTCTTAACTGGATTCTCTGCTTCCACTCTTATCCCCTGCAATCTTCACGTGACACTAGTCATCATTTTAAAAAATGTATGGCAAATTGTGGTTCTCTTCTGCTTCCCATCGCACTGGGCTTAAACTTTCTATTCCTTAACCCTGTGTGATTTATACTCTACCTCACCTTGTGCTCCTTCCCGCTTAGATTGCTGTGCTCTAGCCACTCTGTTTTTTTTTTGTTGTTGTTGTTGTTGTTTTTCAATATTTTATTTATGTATTTTTTGAGTCATCAAAGACACCGGATTCAAATCGAGACCTGTGTACTTGGCTTTCTCTCTGCTAGGGAATGTCCCTCTGCTTCTACCACCTCCTCCCCAGATATTGCATAGCTAGCCCCTGCTAGCCATTCAGATCTTGTGTCAAATGATATGTCCCCCAAAGTCTTTCTCTGATCACCCAATCTAAAGTAACCATCAGGTCATTCTCAGACAAATCATTCTATTGTAATCCTTTACATAACAATGAACACCACGTGATATTTTTTGTCTATCTGTCTTTATCTAATCTATCATGAATCTATTTATTGTTTTTCTTACTCCATTGCAATGGATTATAAACTGCAGGAGAGTGTGACTCTGTCATTAGGTCTTGGTGCCTAGAACTATGAGCCTGGCACATAATGGGTACTCAATAAATGTTTATTGAATAAATGAATAAACTTGTAGCATCTAGGCTACTTAGAAGCATCAAGGTTGGAAAAGATAAGTTCACTCATTTTGCTGCCAGAGTCAAACAACCCCGTGTTGTTGTTGTTTTTAATCTCCATTATTATCCTTATTCTCTATTCTCACTCTACTCTGTTCCAGCCCCTTGTAACTTCCAGTCTGGAGTATGTTACCAGCCTCTTACTTGGATGACTTTAGGCTCTTAACCCTTCCATCAATCCTGCTTTTATCATAGTTATTCTCTCTGTATGAAAACTTCAACATTCTCTAATTCCTTATCAAAAAGAAATGTATTAAAATACTATTACAAATGATAAAACAACATTTTAAAAAAGAAGGAAAAGAAATCACACTTAACTAAAATCCTAATAGAACTCGCTTTCCCTTTCTCAATATTTATGTTCCAATCTATCTACATGTGATATATTTTTACATGGCCATAATAAGTATGTGTACAATTCTGTGTTCTAAATTTTTACTTAATATTTCATAAACAGTTTCATGTTATTCCATAGTTTTTCTATTTTGTTTCTAATGGTCACATAATGTCCATTAATTTTGTGCCATAATCAAATGTCCAATAACAAGAATGGTTGGACTATTTCCATTTTTTGCTAATATAAAGGCTATGAATGTTGTTGTACAAATGGCTTTTTTCTTTTCAATTATTTTTTTGGGAGAAATTCCAAGTCATAGAATTAATGGGCCAAAGATTATGATATATTTATATGTAAACTGATCATAATATATATATATATATATATATATATATATATATATATATATATATATATATATATATATATAAATTCATCATCATTATATATATATAAATTGATCATATACATATATACACATATGTATTAGTACATGTGGGGTGTGTGTGTGTGTGTGTGTGTGTGTGTGTGTGTGTATTTGTTAATTCCCCTCCAAAAGGCTTATACAAATTTTCAGTGATATAAACTATGTATAGATTTCTCCTGAAATTTGCCTGGATTAAGTTTCTTCTTTTATAAAATTTTGGTTAATTTGACTGTTTTATTATTGTTTTCATTTTATTTCTTAATTCGAAATGGTAAGGTTAAATGTGTTTTTATATATTTGTTTATTTGTGTTTTCCTTTGTGTGAATTCACTTTTCACACCTTTTGCCCGTTTATTAATAGAGGTCTTTGTGTTTTATATGTATATTAACCCTTTTTTAAACTCCCTTTTTACGACATTTGTCTGCTGCTGTCTTTTGCCTAAGTTTGATGTTTATTCTTATTGCTGTGCCTTTTGCAATCTTGTTTCATTTGATGTGAGTGAAGTAAATTTCCCCCTTTCTTTTGATAAGTCTTTTAATACTTACAAAGTACCAGAAAATGAAAACTTCCCTCACTTCATTCTCCTGATTTAAAAAATTAAAATTTCCTGAAAATGACCAAAATCCGCTTTCTTCATGTAAAAGCCTCCTTTCTATCAGTACATCCTTTGGTTTATAGTATATTCTGCCATTTATAGTCGTCCTACACAGAGCACAGAGGAGGAAAACTACAAAGACCTCACTTGGAGCATTTTAGCAAATGCAAAAAGTCAAATTATGAGAATAAGAGGCAGATTCCTGGGTTACCGGGACCTGAGGGCACCTGCTTTAGCCCTCTTGTTGAAAGGACTGAGACCCAGGGAAGTAAAGTGACTTGACATAGACCACATAATTAGTGAGTAGGGCAGTAATAACAAGTGTCCTGTGAGAAGGGCAGACATACAAGTCTTCGAACTTCCACATGAACGTCTCTTTTTAGCACTACATCATATTGTTTTCCATTTTTTATACAACTTCTTATTTCACAATGAAGAATGTATAGCTAATGGAAAACGATTTAAAATCCATTAATATCTCTTCGTTTAAGATGTTCCAGCTATGAATGCCAGGAAGACCCCAAGGCCATTTATCAGACCAGGTTATTAATGTGTGTTGAGGATCCCGAGGGTCATTTGACCTTTATCATTGTACCTCATGAGGCAGATAAAGAGGCTGCCAATGGCTTGTAAAACACAAGCGGCCATACACTATTGCTTAAGAATTTATAAACTTGATTGGAAAGTGAGTCTTCAATAAACTTTAATTGTGAATAATAATTTGCCAGCTTTTTACAAGTTGGAGAGCACCCAGATACAATTGGGTGAGCAGTTAGAAAATAGTCATTTATTTCATAGGGTTACAGAAAGTTGGAGCAAACGACTGTCCCTTAGAGAGCCTGAGCAGCTGGGTTTTTTCTTTCAAAACCGAATGACTGGACTTTATCTTTCTGTACTATTGGCTGTCTCTCAATTTTCAAATTAGAGTATAAGTGAATCAGGTAGATGATGGATCAACCAGATAAAAGAAACAAAAATATCTGAGAAAGTGTTTGGATTTTTCAGAGTTTTCAGTCAGATCTAGTTGCTGTGTATATATTATTTTCTCTATTTGGTTTCCAGTATCAGTGCTGGGATTTTCCTTCTTGAAATCAAAATTGAATGCATGAAGAATAAAATAACCAGTTTTTAGTAGATTTCCTGATGTCTTTCAGCCTCTCTTTCTGGACCCTAGTTAGTGTTAAAGGTGGTCTGAGATACTTGGAAGAAAGGGAGTGATGGACTACGGCACAGGCCCTCCTTCTGCTTACTGTCTACCCTTGTACATGTTTCCTTGTCAATGAAGTAGGGTATTGCAGGGTTCTCTGACCCACTGGAAGACCCATCTCATTCCAGGCAGGCAGGACCTCAAACATATGGGTGCTCTGACTCTAAATCCTGGGACTCATCATTTCCTTGGCCTCATAGAGGAGGAGGATATTCTGACTCCATTGGTCCTTTGGAGAATGATGTTCTCTCCTATTTCAATTTCTTGGTCCTTGAGATGTCAAAGCACTGAAACCTGTCATTATCCTTTTCTCCTCATATCCCCAAAGAGTAAATATGTTTTATTTCTTGGCTTAATCATTGAGTGATGTGATGAAGATAGAAATATAAGTTGAGCATGTTTTTCTGTTCCCCAGGGTTACTGATTAGGGTTTTACATTCTCCTCAAAGGAAAAAATTTAAAGCTAAGAACATTTTAAATTGTGGTTTTGTACTTTCCTTCATTTTTTTTTCCCATAGCTAATGTCTCCTATTGTTTTAGCTTCTGCCTTACTCCAGGTTTGGTTTGTTACACAGACATATACTTGTTCCCCCTCTTCTTTTGTCCGTACTTCACATTGTTTGAAGGACTTGAGCAGCTGTCACTGACAGCTGGAGAAAGGAGAATGTTTTTTGGCATACTGTTAGCAGCTAATTACAACAGGTTTTGTTTTTAGTCTAGGAAAGGCACTAGAAAGTTATTTTACACCTTTTACTTGGGGTTGTAGAAACTGCAGCTTTCCTCTAGAACAGATGTTACTGGAAGAAAACAGTTTTGTGCAACTACTGAGTATATTCTGTCATTTAGGTTTTATTTCCAGGACTGCATTAAAACGGGTCTTCATTTAAGCTATTTGTGCCTTCCTGTCTACAGCTGGTGTATATACCCTAGCAGTGGCAGTCCCAATTAAGTCAAATGTGTCTTGAGTGTGAGGTGAGGTAAGTGACTGGGAGAAGAGAGATATAAGGAGTTGGTGGGGTAATTGTTGGAGTCCCAGGACCAGAGTGGGTCAGGAGGATGGTATTTGTCTTCTAGAGCTGTCATAACAAAATATTATAGATTGGGTGGCTTAAACAACAGACGTTTAATTTCTCACAGTTCTGGAGACCAGAAGTCTGAGATCAAAATGCTACATGGTTGGTTTCTGACTTGCAGACAGATGCCTTCTTGCTGTGTCCTCAAGTGACCTTTTCTCTCTGCACACATTTCTGGGATCTCTCTTTTTATAAGGACACTAATCCTATTGGTTTAGAGCCCCATCCTTATGACCTCATTTAACTTTCATTACATCCTTAAAGGGTCTGTCTCCAAATACAGCCACACTGGGGATTAGGGCTTCCACATATGGATTTTGGAGGGACAAAATTCAGTCCATAACAGGGACCTACGTAGCCAAGATTCCCTCAAAGTTGTGCCAATAGTTGCTGTGGCTCTGTCAGTCAGCGGTAATCTGGGTCAGGAGTAACAACTAGATTTGCTTGTTGTGTTGAACAACCAAGCTTGGAAATGATGCCAGGCAGCCTCAGGAAGGTTCAGGAAAATCTTCAGGACTAGAGAAATGCTGTTTGAATTAACAAATCCTTGCTCATTTTCTGATACCTACAATTCAGGGAGAAGACCACAATCCTTACCAAGTGACCATCTCGGTGGAGGTGAGCTTTCTAGAATAACCATTCAGAGTGTGATAAACCATTTATCTCGTTCATCACGTTGCTTCTCTCCTGTATGTCCCAAGCTAGGACATATGCTAATTTCAATCAAGGCCTTTTCGTTGACACCAGGCTTTGTAGGTGACTGATCACCTCATTGAGGGTGAATTTAGGATTTAGCAGTTCATTTTAGAAATAGATGGTGGGAAATTAATGTCTGCTTTAAAAGTGGTGGCAGCTAATTTATATAAATCATTATAGGCCACTAAGCATATATGTCAAGGTCTCCTCCAGTCAAGATGTTAGATGCTGCTAATCAGTCTTTTGATATTTGAGAAATAAAGGCAGTCAATCTGTATTTGATGATGATTACATCAGATATAAAGCAAGGCTTTTGTGTTTTCATTTAGATTTTTAAAATATTCCTGAAATTAGAGTATAAAAATGCCTCCTTTTGAAATAATAAAGCCCTCTGTATATTATATATACAGCACATTCCTTCAATGACCTATTAAAGCAAACGTATTTCTGGAGGTTCAACACTTTCTTAGGAAAACACTCTCAGAAATAAAGCTTCCGTCAAGCATGTATTCTTTGATTTAACAAATATTTATTGAGTGTCTGCTGTTTGTCAGTCACTGTGCCTCATGCTGATGAGATTAGATAGACAAGTTGCTTATTTGTGGAGCTTACATTCTCATGTGGGAATATACATTGCACAAACAAATACATATACAAAAGAAAGATCCAACAATAGTCATTGCTATGCAGATAATTAAAATAAGGTGATGTGAAAGGTGATGAAGGATGTCTATTTGAGGAGGAAAGTTGCCAGCCATGTACTCATCAGAGCCAAGGCATGGCAGACAAAGGCACCAGCAGGTGAGAGGTCACCACTAAAGCTGCAACAAGCGTGATGTGTTCCGAGATCTAACGGAAGTCCATTATATAATAGCTGAAGCACAGAGGGTAGGATGAAGAGTGATATAAAATGAGAAGTTTAGCGATATAGCTGGAACCAAACTTTGTAGGATTTGGGAGCAGAGGCAAGTTAAGATTTTGATCTAAGCGCTGTGGGAAACCACTTGAGGCTTTTGAAATACCACTTTGTCTGCTATGTGGAGAATGGATTAGAGGAGGCAAAAGGGAAAGTTGAAAGATATGTAGAAGGTTATTGCAATAGTCCAGGATGGAGATGAGAATGGTTTAGGCTAGAGTGGCAGTATTGAGGGTTGAAAGAAAGTTGCAGATTTGGGTTACATTTGGATTATGTTTGGGTGAATGGTGGTGTCTTTAACGAAGCTGGAGAAGTCAGAAAGAGGGGCAGGTTTAGGGAGAGAAGAAGGAAGGCATGGAAATCAGGATTTATGTTTTCCTTTACAGAAGACATTCCTCCCAACCTGCCCTAAAATTTGACATGTTTTAAAATCTTGGACTTTTATTTTTAAAATTGATTGCTACAAAACAATACTTTTGCTTTTAAGAATGACTATTGGCTGTTCTCAGATATTTTATCCTTCCTGTAAACTTTAAGTTAATTTTATCCAATTACCACTTGCCCACCTCCATACACTATCATAAAATGACAATTTAAAAAATCCAGTTAGAGTAGCATTGAGTTTATTTATTAATTTGGGGAAATTTAATCTTTTTAATATGTTATCTTCCCATTGATGAATATGGTGTGCCTTTCTATATGTTCATAAAATTTTATAATTTTCTTCATATAAGTTCTGTGCTTTTCTTGTTAAAATTATTCCTAAGTATTTTTAGTATTTGTTGCCATTTTGAATGTTTTTCTGAATACCATTTTTCTTTCTTAGGTGATTTATAGCTGAAACAGAGAAAAGCTATTGCTTTTTAAAAGTATTTTTATTGTATATTTCACACACTACCAAATTGTCTCATTATTTTTTTTAATAAATTTTATTGGGGAACATTGGGGGATAGTGTGTTTCTCCAGGGCCCATCATTTCCAAGTCACTGTCCTTCAATCTAGTTGTGGAGGGCTCAGCTCAGCTCCACGTCCAGTTGCCGTTTTCAATCTTTAGTTGCAGGGGGCGCAGCCCATCATCCTATGTGGGAATTGAACTGGCGACCTTGTTGTTGAGAGCTCACACTCTAACCAACTGAGCCCTCCATTGCCCCCAAATTGTCTTAATGCTATTAGATTTTTCCAAGAGTATCTTAGGTTTTCTAGTCATTTAGTTATATCAAAAAAAAAAAAGGATACATTTACAAAATCTCTTTTGTTCTAATGCTTATACTAGTTAACTTAATTTTTATATATTTATTAGCATTTTTGAAACAATGATAAATAGTAATGGTGATATCTAATTTTAATTGAAATTATTTCAGTGGTTCACCATTAGGGATAATGTTCTTGGTTTGAGTAAATTCTTCATTCTAATACATTTTATTTTACTGAGGATTTTTTTCAGGAATGATTGTTGGATTTTATCAAATGCAGTTTCAGCATTTGTTGATTTAATATTTTTTCATTTTGTTTGTATAATAGATTATATTGATAAAATTTCTGATTATATATGTATATATGTATGTGTAGATTATGTTGATAAAATACCTTGCTTTCCTAAAATAAGAATTTTTTGGTTACAGTGTGTTAATCTTTTACTATATTGCCCTTTGACAAGTTCACTTCACAGGAAAAAGCAAGACAAAATTTTTTCTATTTGGAAAACAGAAAACACACTCCCAGATAACCCTTGAATCCATTTTTAAATCAAAATTGTATACCTCTGAAAAGCCAAGAAAAGGATAACATTTTATACAAGAAAATATCTATGGATCACAGTGATAGATGGACTTGGAAAAAGTTGTATGGCTTTACATGCTTTCATTTTTAAAAAGATGAAAAACTAAAAAGAAAAAATATATACACACACACATATATATATATATATATATATATATATATATATATATATATATGTATATATATATGGTGTGATCAAACAATATGGTGGATGTTTAAATTTAAAAAATTTATTACAGTAAAAGACACATTGCCATTAACCCCCCTCAAAATATTCCCCCTCACTTCAAACACACTTATCCCATCATTCTTGCCACTTTCTGAAGCAGTTCTGGAAGTCCTCTTTTGTGAGTGATTTTCGTGTGCTGTCGTGGTTGCCTTGATGTCCTGAATTGATTCAAAACATTTGCCTTTCATAGTCACACATCACTTCTGGTATAACAATTTCTGTCTAACAAAAACATTACGGTGTGTCCTCAACCATCTTATTCACCAGATCTGGCACTGTGCGACTTCTGGCTCTTCCTGAAGGTCAAAAAGACCATGAAAGGTAAACGTTTTGAATTGATTTGAGGCATTGAGGTAGCCATAAGACCGCAACTAAAGACTTCCAGAACTGCTTCAGAAAGTGGCAAGAACGATGGTATAAGTGTGTTTGAAGTGAGGGGGTGTATTTTGAGGGGAGTTAATGGCAATGTGTCTTTTACTGTAATAACATTTTTTAAATTTAAACATTCACCGTATTGTTTGATCACACTATATATATATATCTATAAGAATATATATATAAGAATATATATATATATAACACACACACATATATATACATATATATATATATATATACATATATATATATATATATATATATATATGAAATTAGAAAAAGAGCACAGATTTCCAGGATTTATACTTTGTTTCTCTTTTTCTTTCCAGTTTCCATCTTTCTGTACCATGCTTTAACATGTATTTTCCAAATACTCCTATTCTTCCACATCACTAACATGGGTCTCAAAAGTGACTAACTTCTTTTTCAATTTATCTACTGAGTAGTTTACAGGATACTTTCCTTTATGTCCAGGAAATGTTTCTTTGTGCTATATTGGAACTTTTTTAAGTCCCCATGAGGAGCTCTTTTAATTTCTCTTTACCTTTGCTGGACTTCAGCCATGTCTCAGAATGGGAAATCTATCCATTCTGACTGTCTTTTCTCTCTGCTTGTTGAGCCTCGAAGCAGTCTTCTAACTCAAAGAGGTAGAGAGATCATATGTGGTAGGGATGAATGAGTTATGCTTAGGCTGCCTTTTTTTTTTTTTTTTTTTTTTTTTTTTTTAGAATCCTCTGCTCTAATTTGACTTAAATTCATCTGTGTTAAGCATTTTGGTTTATGATAATCATGGTGAAAGTTACCAGCCAGTTTTCACCTATGATGGAGTCCACTATGTGCAGGACAAGTTCGGAATTAACAATAGATGCTGACAGAGTGAAGATTATGCTACAAACAAAAGGCATTTGTAAAGGATGGAAGCTCAGTGTATCTCAGAAATGGGTAAAGAATCATGGAAAATATGGAACTTGAGATGGCAGGTTAGGAACAGGAAAAGGATTAAAGTAGATACACAGGGAATATTGTGTTATGGAGACCTTTTAATTGTATACTAAAGACATTGTCTTGATCCCGGAGACCAAGAAAATTTCTTCAAAGTTTTGGTTAAACATTATGAAGTCAATATTTAACAGTACTGGTAAGATGGACTGGAGTGAAGTGAGACTGAGACTGACACTTTTTAGGAGATGCAGGGGAAGTATCCAAGTTGACTCAAGTTTAAAGCTGCTGTCTCACAGATTTTGTTATTTACAACTATTTTTTCCATTGAGAAATATTTATTTAATTTTATTAAGAATATTTTTACAAACCAAGATGGCACAGGGGAGGAGTTCATAGCAAGCCATTGTAACTGTTAATAGAGGGGCTGGAAGTGGGAGCCAGGAAGTATGTTTGGGGGCCTGAATTTTATCTAGTGTGGATAAGAAAAAAAAGGCACTTTGAAGAGAGATAAAAAAGAGCCAGAGGGAATTCAAGAGGAGCCATTACAGGTTCTAGGGATTCAGAAAGACAACTTATTTTCCTAGCCTTGGGCTTGGCTGCCAGCCCCTTCTGTGAATTCAGGGGATTTTCATGAAAAGAAATAGTCTCTTTGGGAAATAAATGCGCTTTGACAAGTTTACTTCACAGAAACAGAGAAAGTATCCAGGTCATATGTCACCAAAGAATCACCTTAACTATTTGTTTTATTCTATAATTTTGTTTGAGAGGAAATATTGATGGGCTCCTAATATACCTATCACAAGGTATGATGGATTTAAAAGATTTGAATATGAAAATTTTATGTTTGACTCATTTATGAAAACACCTGCAGTCCATTATAATAATGCTTGCTTGAGTGACTTTATGATAGGTAAAAAGATTATATTTGATATTTTATTTTAAGTGGGTAATTTTGCAGGCTTGGGTACTGATAAGGACAAATTTATCACCTTGTTTTCACCTAAATCATTATATGTACTTTTGGGCATTAAGAAATCATTTTTATTCTCAGGTCAAAAAGGTATTTCACATTTTCTTTCATACATTTTTATTGTTTTGTCTTTTCACATTTAGATCTTCAATACACTTGAAATTTATTTTTTATTTTGCGTGAAGTAGTGGTTTAATTTCATTTTCCCCCTAACACTTTTTGTTGTAAGGTCCATCCATTTACCCAGTGATTCAGATATATATCAACCATATAACGTATTTCTCTTTATACATGAGTCCATTTTCTGGGCTCTACCTTCTGTTCCATTGGCTCATTTCCTATTTCTGTGACAATACCATGTCTTCCAAATTACTATAACTTTATACTATCTTGGTATTTGGTAGAATAAGATCCTCATTTTGTTCTTTATCTTCAAAATTGTCTGTTTCATTTATAAGCTATTGCTATATCTTCTATGTTATTTTTTTTTTCCTGGAAATTAAGGGACAATTGTTCTATCATTATTGAGGCAAGATCATCTAAGCTGTTTAAAACTACCACTCATTACTTTTTAAACTCTTTAAGATTCCTTATCTGTAAATGGGAAAAATAAGAGTACTATCCTCATACAATGGATGCTAATGCATTTAAAGTTAATGTTTCTCAATCTTTTTCAACCTCAGTTCTCTCATCTATAATATGCATTATTTATTAAGACTAAATGATCTAATATATCATCATGACAGAGTACTAGCACATAAATAAATGTTACATTTTATTTAAATAATGAACTTTTTTTACACCATTGGGGTGGGAAAATTAATGTGCAGAGACTGTGTATGGGGGCCAACATTGCAAAGGGTGTTGATGCTAAAAGTGGAAAGAGATAAATTAGAAAGGAAGCTAGAGTCAGATGACAAAAAAATGTCCAAAGCTAGTGAACTTACGGAAGAAAAATTTTTAGTAAGCATTTGGTATCTGCTCAGGGATTTACATGCACTATTGATTTATTCTTCTTCTCACTCTGGTGAAGTGATAATTATACCTATTTTACACATGGCATCACGCAACTTACTCAAGTCATTCAGATAGTGAGTGTCCAAACCAAGGTATGGTCTTGGGTCTGAATCTAAAACCATCGTTCTTCCCTCTGCATAAGGCTGAGGATTTGGACCTTATTTCAGATGTTTTTAGGAATAAGAAAAATGTAATGGAAAGAGTATTTCAGGAAGATGTATTTGGCAGTCTGTGCAGATTGCCACACACAGTGTGGCTGGAAGGTGACAGTTGGGGCTGGGAAGGGGAAGGACCAGACTGTTTCAGTTACTCAGATGCAAGAGGATGGAGGCTTAGATGCAGGTTTTTATTGGATGCAGGAGGCTTTAAGGGGGGTAGTATGGGGATGGCGTGGTGGGTAGAATGCATTACCGTCAGCCACTGGTCCTTTCTTGCCTTGTGCTGCTTAGCACAGACTAACGTCATATTCCCTCCTCCTCTGTAAATGCCTTTGGATGAAGTTTTTTATTGTCAGATTCCTTTCAAACTCTATCTAAAAAGTCTTTTAAAACTTTACTTTTTAAAATGCTAGCATACAGTTGATTATTTGAAGAAAAAGGGGAAACTATTAAACTAAACTATACTAAAATATTACTAAATATTGACAATACTAAAATCTAAAAACTATTCACTTCATGTAGTATGAATCATAAGAAAATGTGTATATAATATAAAATTGTCTTTGATTATTGAAATATTTTAAAAGAATTTTTAGATCCTTAGAGTATTTAGGGCATTTTGTTGGTTCGGATGTTCCAATATTCACTATTTGAAGTAAAGACTAACAGTCAGATTTTTATGGGGAAATGAATACTTCCTTGGTTTGTGTCTCATTTTGATGCATGCAGATTTGCAGAAAATTTTCCCACAAGAAAAGCAAAGCAAAATAAGTTGTTGTGATTTGTTGTCCAGACTAAAGCAAAGCAAATCTCACAGAACAAATTTTGGTTTTATTTAATAAACCTCACATGGAGCCCCCGCAGTTAATTGTAGATAATAAAAATTAAACCAAAATCAAAACCAAAAAACAAAACTTAACACCTAAACTAAATTAAATTAAAACATTGATGCTAATAAAAGCACTTAAGCATTCAAAAACTTCTTTAGTACATTTTATACCACTTTTATTATTAGTCAGTGAACTGAGTCATTTTCTGAAATAAAATATTTGTAATGTTCAAACTTATTAATGATTTTTATAAAGGCTCGGAAAAAAAAAACAGCTTCAAAGGAGACTGAGAAAAGATATAGGAATAAGAGAAAGGGTGAGGACTGCATTTCACTTTCCTATAAAAAGAAATTCAAATACTCTTCAAAAATCCTTTTAAAGAATATTATTGTTAAAGAAAAAATAATAAAGATGAGAAAGCAGAGCTGAGCTCTGAGTGGGGAAGTTCTGCAAAGCAGGGATTCTAATGCCACCCCGGTCCCTGGGAGGAGATTGGAGTAGGGAGATGGCAGGCAAGGCTTTGAACACTATAAGCTCACAATTTCTCTTCCACATTAGGAAAACAAGGCCCATGGGAGTTGCTGATTGGCTGGAGCCACCTGGGCTTGCAGCTTGGACAGCCCTGAGCTGGTTGGAGGTGGTCTACTGTGCGAGTGGGGACTGTGTCTTGGGATTAAGGATTCCAGCTGCCTCTGACAAGTATATGAGGTACCCAAGTCAGGATAATGGCCCCCAGTCGGGTCTGCCCAGCCACTAGTAGGCTAGGCTGCTGGAGATTTGTCATCATCTTGATGTCCTGTTGTAGGTTTCTTTGTGAGAGAAGAGTGAATTTTGGATAGTTTCCAAATTTCAGTTTGTATCTGAGCACCATGTAGTCGTCTCATCTTCATTTTGAAAAAACATTAGGTAAAGATATCTTCATTAACAACTATAAAAATCAATTTTTCCTCTTATCTGTGGAATTCTGAAATATTTTAGTTTTCTTCAGGCCACTTTGGCCTACTTTCTATCCCCTGCACTCTCCCTCCCCACCCCTGTCCCCATTCTCATATTTTATTGAGGCAGTTAACGCTCCAACTTTCTATGTCAATATTTCTTGTATCTTTCTTTTTTAACTAAAAATCTCCCATAACCTTTTCTCATCTTTGTTCCTTCAACCAAAAAATGTTTACTTTTGAGGGTCAAAACCCAAGGACTATAGGCATATGGTGGAGAACTAACTTATTTCCCACTTTCACTGAGATTATTGGCTAACAGATGACACATGGCAAACAACTCAACAAAGAGACAAATTCATAATTACAAATTGTGATAACTGCTATGAAGGGAAAAACTGGGGCTTATGAGTAGGGCATTTGTGAGAGTGAGAGGAGGCATTATTAATTATTATGTCAGAACAACAGGTGAAAACCAGGACTATGCCAGGAAAGTGGGGACATATGGTCACCATACAGGGAATCCAACTTTCATTTGACTGGAAAGGGAAGAGCTACATTAGACCCAAAGGATCAGAAGCCTTCAGTGATGCAAGATTCTAGAGAAGGGCACTCTGAGTAGAGGAGCAGAGTCTGATGCAAGAAAGTTTTGTGTACTTGAGGAATGGAAAAAGCAAAAGTGATTAAGGCAAAAGTGGTATAAGGCGAGGCCAGAGCCAGATCACTCTGGGTCAAATTATGAAGCTTGCATTTTTTTCCCTTAAATGCAATATTCAGAGAGTGAAATATTTCACTAAGCAGAGGAGGTAATAAAATCTAGTTTCTGTTTGTTAAAATATTGTTCTGCTTATTGATATAGGATGACATTCACCATTCATTAAATGAGAAAAATCAGATTCCAAAAATTGATTTCATAATATGATCACATTTATGTGTTCATTTGTATATATGTTAATATATACATTAATATTTATATAACAAACATATAGCAAAAGGCCTGGGCAGATATATAGAAAAATGAGATTGCCCATGTTGTAAATTTTGTTGTTTCTCTGTATTTTCTGAATTCTGTTCATTGAATATGGGTTATATTTATGATAATAATTCCAAACTATGGTAAAACAAAACCAAGAAGGTTACTTTGATTGCTTTGTGGAAAAAAGACTGGAGGGAACTCCTGGATCCCATCTTCTCACAGATTCTCTGGGATGTTACCCATCAATTATCCCTCCTTTGGACTACAGCTTTAATTTCTTTCTTTTATCAGGCTCATGTTTTTTCCTGGCAGAGCACACAGCTAGATTTTGCCTATCCTAAAAGACTCCTATCTATTTTACCCCGTCTCACTTTTATTTCTCTCTACCAAATGCCTTGAAAAAGAGAGGTCTATACTCATTGCCTTCACATTCTTTCTGTTGATTCCTTTGAATCAACTTTTTTCATTCACTTTTCTCCAAAGTCACCAGTGACCTCCCAGTTGCCAAATTTGGTGACTATTTCTTGGTTCTTATCTTGCTGGAATATCTGACATTATCAAGCATCATCTTTAAAAATATA
This sequence comes from Rhinolophus hipposideros, assembly GCF_964194185.1. NCBI lineage: Eukaryota > Metazoa > Chordata > Mammalia > Chiroptera > Rhinolophidae > Rhinolophus > Rhinolophus hipposideros. The sequence goes on along the minus strand of NC_138053.1, from coordinate 47,396,278 downwards.
TACATTATGGAGAATTTCCACCATGTATAAATGAAGAGAGAATAAATGACATGGAGGTTAGAAAGAGATGATTTGACATTCCAGAAAGAAAATAGAAAACATTACTAAGAGAAAATATGCAAAGAAATTTACCTGATAATTTTCAAAAATTGATAAAATGCACAAATTCAAGAAATATAAAATAACATATTGATCTAGACATAGTTTAGTTAAACTGAATGTCTGAGACAAAGATCTTAGAAGATATAAAAGAAAAATGACCTATATCGACTTTATAAAACAATCATTTTAAGATTTAATTTGTAGAGTTAAAGAAAAAAACAAGAGAGATAAAAATACTAAAGAAAATAATCATGTAAACTAGGAGGAGGGATTAAGTTTAAAACATACTAAATTCTATGTGTTTTTGTGAGGAAGGAAACATTATTTACTACATTTAGATTGCATTAAATGTAAAACTTTCATGAACATTAATTAAATGAATATAAATAGGGTATACATATTTTCTAAATAATAGAAGAAAACATATAATTTTTAAAAAGGCAAGAAAGCAATGCAAAAGTCAAGAAAGGGGAGAAAAATGAGGGCTCAAACACTGAGACAATAAAAACAAACAAAAAAAAAATCCAAGCAACTAAATTGGCAGAAATAAACCTGAGTATATCAATAATGATAATTATAAACCTATTGAACTTTCTAGTAAAAGGCACAAATCATCAAGGCTGGATTAAAAATAATCCAAACATATACTGATTACAAGATCACATTTAAAACACACCAGAAAAGTTTTAAGTACAACAATAGAGAATTATATACCAATCAAATACAAACCAAAAAATATAAACTATATATAAACTATATAGTTATACTATAGCAGAGAAAATAAACTTTAAGAGAAGAGCATTAATAGAGTTATAGGATCATTATATAGTGATTAAAATTTTAAATTACTGGGAGGAAGATTGGGATGTGCTTCCCACAGCCCTATTCAGGATTAAAGGATTTATCATTTCAGCTCTGGGAGTGTCGCCTGTATATAGCCCTTGGCTGTCAGTCCCCTAGGGAGATTGAAGCCTCCTCTAAGTTCACACTCTCTTCCCAGGGCGGCTGAAAACAAATGACAGGTAGACCAACATGGGACCGTCTGGGTCAGTCTATTTTTAAAAGATCTCACGTGGTCAGCTCAGGCATTCTGATGAGACCACGTCACATCTTGATAGCTCTCTCTCTTCAATCCTGTTTCTATCCCTTCCCTTCCACAGATATTGACTACAAGAGAACTCCCTAATAAATCTCCTAAATTCTCATTTCTGTCTCAGAATCAGCTTCCTGTGAAACCCAACTTGCACATAACCCAAGAAAGCAAACAGGGGATGGGATTTTGGATCCCTTGCACCCACACTCAGTCATCCTGGAGACTCCCAAACTGATAGTCTGTGATCCCCTGGCATAAGATAGAAAACATTGCAATTGCTAGAACTTTCCCTGGAGGTGAATTCGAATGGTATACAACTAAATGCATTAGTTCACGTATGTTTCCAGCATTTGAGAAATAGTAATTGTATGGGAAATAGTAACTATGAAGGTAATGGAATTGGATGGCCATTGTTAACCTCAGTTGATGCTCTGGAAAAAGGTAACAAAAAGTTGAGCATGTTTAATTGGCAATTAAAAGCTAAGTAGGAAAGCCAGAGGGTTTCCATGGCAGCATATAAAATAATGCTCACATTCTACAGTGGAAGAGCAGAGAAAGCGCAATCCAGCCATAAAAGCAGTAGAACTCCAAAGTGGGGTAGGAGGTTCCCAGCCAAAGCAGATCTGCTATGGTAGGACCTCAAGACAACAGAGGCCCCCTGCCTCTGGTATATACTGGTATATACTGGGGGTGCCAAAAACATGTATACACATTTGAAGAGCTATTATCTTTGCTCAAGCAGTAGTTCGCCATAATCACAAGTGTCTGGATACTGATGGTAATCATTTTGAGCACCTCTTGTAGTTGCAGAAGTTGAATGTGACTTATGTTCATCTTTTATTATTGGTATATATTGAGTATTACAATTAATACAGTTTTTTCCTTTTTTAAAATGTGTATACTTTTTTTTGGCACCCTCTGTTATCTCGTGGACCCCAATATTGTAATGAGGGGCAAGATTGGAGGACCAGCTCCAGGACCCTGACCCCCATAGAGTTTTGGAGATGGTTAATAGAACATGGTGTCTCTAAAGGTTCAATCAAAGGGCAGCCAAGAGGACAATACTGAAACTGTACTATCAAAAGAAACTAAGGATGGACGATCAGGAGACTGAGGGCGGTCACCCCAAAAAGGCATGATCCCTTGCCCGGCTTCTAGACGTGAGTCTGTTTTTGGACTCAGAACCAATTAAGAATCAATTTTTAAAATTCAAGAAAAGACTTCTTCATGTTTGGTAGACTATAAAACTACCTGTTGAGGACCATGCCTTTCACTCTGGTCAGAACAGAAAAAAATGTGTTCTTCGTTTTTCTTCAATAGAGCAGTCAGCACATTCAACAGTACTTTTTTCTTTCTCTTTCTTTCTTTCTTTCTTTCTTTCTTTCTTTCTTTCTTTCTTTCTTTCTTTCTTTCTTTCTTTCTTTCTTTCTTTCTTTCTCTCTCTCTCTCTCTCTCTCTCTCTCTCTCTCTCTCTCTCTCTCTCTCTCTCTCTCTCTCTCTTTCCTTTCTTTCTTTCTTTCTTTCTTTCTTTCTTTCTTTCTTTCTTTCTTTCTTTCTTTCTTTCTTTCTTTCTTTCTTTCTTTCTTTCTTTCTTTCCTTCCTTCCTTCCTTTCTTTCTTTCTTTCTTTCTTTCTTTCTTTCTTTCTTTCTTTCTTTCTTTCTTTCTTTCTTTCTTTCTCTCTCTCTCTCTCTCTCTCTCTCTCTCTCTCTCTCTCTCTCTCTTTCTTTCTTTCTCTCTCTCTCTCTCTCTCTCTCTCTCTCTCTCTCTCTCTCTCTCTCTCTCTCTCTCTCCCCTCTCTCTCTCTCTCTCTCTTCCCCCCCCTCCCTCCCTCCCTCCCTCCCTCGTTCCTTCCCTCCCTCCTGTCTTCTTTCCTTCTTTCTTTCTTTCTTTTTTTTGTGCTTTGGCAGACCTGAAAGACCATTTCTTCAGAAAACTGTTTCTGAGGTATAGTCTGGAGGTTTATTTTAGATGTGACCACCTGTGTGAGGTGCAAGGGTTATTTTAAAAGGAGCTCTTTCATTTGTCTTTGTGGGAGAGAGGTTGCACCAATCAAAATGACATCACATTTGTGGGGCACCTGTGAAACTATGCAGGTTGGCTCAAGTACAAAAGACTTTGTTTTCCTTTTTCTTTCCTATGGTAGTTAACTTGATTTCTTCTCTCCATAAATTCTTTAATTGGTTTAATAAAATATACAACAAACTGTGTGCCCTTTTCTATTAGTTTCATTGTGAACATTTATATAGTAAAGTTTAACTAACCAAAACATTGCATTGGATGCAAAAAGAAAAAAAAAAATTAAAGGTTTCAGAACAGCTAAGAAATACTTAAAAGAAGAGAAGAATTTCAAAGTAGTAGGGCTTTCTTTGATAATAATTCTCACATTCATTTTATTTAGTTGCTCTTAAATAAAACCTCCCCTGGTATTCTGTAGGTAATAAAGAATAATCCCTCTTTATTTTTATTTCCGTAGCATGTGAAGTTTTACTAGTGAGAGTGTTAAGCTAATTTTTTTAGACAGAAACAAGAGAAGAGATTTAATATTAACTCTTTTGTGCCCTAAGGCTGGTCAGAGAGCTGGGATTGGCCCAAATGGATATACAGTTGTAACATTTTCCAGAAAAGGCTTAATTTTTCTTTCGAGGGGGGATCTTATGTAATGATAGAAGTAGGGCAGGAGTTCAGAATTTCAGATCACCTACATGGTCAAATTTGCCACCGATCCTTTAAATAACTTCAGCTAGGTTTCAGTTATTGTTAAGAGGTAAAATTTACAAGGTGAAGGGGCACAGGGAGGAAATAGTGTAACCAGAGCCTTGTGGGCTTCACTGTGGATGAGGGCTGCCCATGAGAACTGCGGTTTTAGGGGAGTGCAGCCACTGCAAAGATCATGGCGTAGAAGTAGAGAGTGGGGGAAGAAACATCCTGACGCTGCTCACCACTCACTGTCTGATATCCCAGAAGCCAGAAGGCAAGGGAGCCTGGTGATGCAGTCATAGCGGTCACACTCCCAGGAAGCATAACAGGGCAGAAAATGTGGGGCATGGCTATTGGGAGTGGATAGTCATGCTTCTTATTTCTTTTCACCCTGTGTGTTAGTTTTCTATTGCTGTGATAACAAATTACGAACTGAGTGGCATAGAACAACATAAGTGTTTTATCTTACAGTTCTTGAAGTCAAAACTCTGAAACGGGTCTATGGGGCTAAAACCACAGTGAGTCTGCATTCCTTCTGGAGGTTCTAGGGGAGAATACATTTCCATACCATTTCCAGCTTCTTGAGGCTGCATATACTCCTTGGCTCATGACTTCTTTCTCCATCTTCAAAGCTACCAATATCAGGCTGAGACCCCTACTGCCACGTCTTTAATTCTCCTTCTTCTGCCTCTCTCTTCTATTTATAAGGACTCTTGGAATTACATTGGATCTGCCTGTCTTTCCACATCTAGCAGATAGTTATTAAGTCAACATGTTAGCAAGCTAACATGAACAATTTTATAAACCTGTTTGAAGGTCCATGTCCTTTATGTATCCCATCAAAGCCACACAGCACATGGACAGTTCACTTAAGGTCACTACAACAACATTCTAGAGGCTGCATTCTTTTTTTAGTATATGTGCTGCCGAAGGGAGCACTAGGTAGCATTCTTATTACTGCTATCAGTCAGTGGAAAATCCTCCTAAGAAAATGGCTGGATATAAGATTGTTAAGAGATCAAGCCCCAGGGTCCTAAGAGTGGAGGTCATTGCCTGGTGCCAGACCCTTATATCCTGTTTTAAACTGTTAGCCAATTGATTTATCTTCATTAACTTTAATTTCACCAAAGAATGCCCATTTTTAACATTCACTATGCTAGCAAATAGACCACCCTTTCCACCAGGTAAAATTTGTTTCTGACATTTGCTCTGTTAATTATCAACCCCTCAGGTGTTGATGGAAGTTGGATTAGCAGAAGCTCTTGTGATAGCTGCCTCTGAAGTTCAGCCTTTCCATATATTTCTAACTGACCACTTCTAGACTATTCATTCTCCCTTAGGACAACTGACTGCTTTAGAATGAAGCTCAACTAACTGGTACATGTAGAATATCACACTGTATCTGTTGAAGTATTCAAAAGTTTATGACAGGCATCATAAAAATCAGCAGTGAAACTTTTGAAGCCCACTAAAAAAATTGCAGAGTTCACTTTTTTGTTGGTCAAGAGAAAGGAATTTGTGGCCTGCGAAGCTGAATTTTCCCGGCTAGTGTAGGTTTACTATACTATAAATATGACATATTAAATGGAAGCTTATCTGTATTCACTGAACTTTACTATAGGGAATAGTTCTTTCTTTAGGTATAATTTCAATGTAGCAATCATCCCAAACCTGTGATTAAATAAGTGTCATGAATTTTAAGGAATCCTATAATGAGTATCCGTTGAACCAACTGAGAATTACGATAAAAGAGTATGCAAATGTATCCCCTTTAGTACATGTAATACATGGAATAGTGGTTGGATCATTAGCTGCAGGCCACATGGACTGCATCTGAATCCCAGGTCTGCCACTTTGGCGGTATAATCTAGGGATACTTGCATCTATTATCTATGGCAGGGCTGTCCAAACTTTTTTCAATGTTTTTCATCAAGGGCCATATGCGGTAAAATACACAAACAGCCGGGCCACTCACTCGAGGTGAAGTAACTATTGCCTCACCTGGTTTATTGAAATAAACTAAATATGTTTTTGGAATTTGCTGTGGGCCAATTAAAACTGGATTGTGGGCCGCAGTTGGCCTACGGGCCGCAGTTTGGACACCCCTGATCTATGTCATATATTAAATAAAAAATGGGAATAACAAGAGTATACCTACCTCAAAAGGTTGCTGTGAGAATTTTTATATATATAAATGATATGAAAGTGAGGGGAAAAACAATGCCTGGCACATAGTAATTAGTGTGTATCAACTATTGTTATTGTTGTTGCTATTATTATTATTATTTCAGATAGATTGGAAGATGTGGTTCTCTTGGTAGGAATGTGGGACTACTTTTACTAAACTCTAGAATTATGGATATTTTACCCCTCTCCCCAGCAAGTCATGACAGGCCTAGTCCAGGCAGGCCTCACCCACTGAGGGTCCCCTAGGGTAAAACTTGCAGCACAAAGGGTCAGAGAATTCCCCTCATTTGCAGGCAGCTTGCTCCCCAAAAGACAAAAGAAAGTAGTTGGCTAAGTAGGTCCTGTTCATTCTTCTTAAATTTACAAATCAGATGAGTTGATCAACATCCTCTGAAATGAAGTGAAGAAAGGCATAGAGAGGGACCAGAAGTGTTTTGGAAAAACACCCCCTCCTAGAAAACAAAGAGTAAAGAGATTTTTCTCACAACTGACTTTTCCCATAGGGCACTGTTAGGACCCTACCAACTGAGTGTGACAACCATGTTTATCGTGAGTATAAAATGGAATTTTAAACTCATATAACTGAAATGAATTGTGTTGAACAGCCCTCAGGCATGAAAGGTGCAGATATTTTAAAAATGATAATTATCTGCCTCTGTCCATCTCTCACGCCTGCACACGACTTTTCTCCTGGTGGCAGAGAAGAGGGCCCACTTCATACTCTTTCAACCCTGTGACACAAAAGTCAAGACCCCCTCTGTTTTACATTCCAAATAAAAACCCTGAGGAGATGCTTTGATTGGCCAGCTTGTCACATGCTTGCCTCTGAACCAGTTTCTTGACCTGGGAAATGGCCAGGCTGGGTAACCTACTGTGCCCTGTGGTTAGGCAGTAGGTTTTTATGGTTGGCAAGTCCAAAAGAACCACATTAAAATGGAAGTCCCTTTCACTTTTGACTGGGTTCCTGGGAGGATCCCAGGTCCTCTCCTATTAGCTTGCATAATGGCTGGCACAATATTGAATGAATGAATGAATGAGTGAATGGATGGTTGGATTAATGAATTTGGCAATCTCTGACTCTCAGTAGTTTTGATCTTTAGGCTATTTGTTCTCTCTCTTCCTACCGTGTTTTCCCGAAAATAAGACCTAGCTTTTGGAGCAAAAATTAATATAAGACCTGGCCTTATTTTACCATAATATAAGACTGGGTAATATAATATAATATAATAAATATAATACATATAATACATATAATAAATATAATAAATATAATATAATATAATATAATATAATATAATATAATGTAATACCAGGTCTTATATAAATTTTTGCTTCAAAAGACGCATTAGAGCTGATTGTCCAGCTAGGTCTTATTTTCAGGGAAACATGGTAGCCTTTAAAACGTGTTTTAAAATCTATTTTTCTTGGTCCTTAAAAATAATCATAATTATGCCTTTTGGGGGATTTGTGGATATAAAGAATAAGCTGTTTCTATATGGTCTGCAGCAACCAATTAATAATTAGGAGCATCATTGGAGTCCTAGAAATCTCCTAAGGCAATGGAGCAATTTGTCCAGATATAAAGCCAGAAGAGACCAATGTAATTCTGGAATAATGGAAAGAGTGTCACAGTGTACACATTAGCAATTAAGTGGAGACTTTTAAAACAGCTATTCAGATTAGGAGAACTTATAAAATGAAATGTGTTTATTGTTTTTCATGGACTTTTGAATTTGTTTATATTTCAATTCTACCAGCTTCTCCATGTACGCCTTGTTCAATCATAGTTTTCTGTGGCATGGGATAAAATAATGTTCAACCTATTATTTGATAATCAATAGACTATAATGCTTAACTTAAATCTTTCCTTACAAATGCAGAGGAAAGATTTTAACTTCTGATTTATATACAGGAACAGAGCCTAAGATTAAGGATTGTAAGGCAGGTGGTTTACTTGGGAATGCAATCCTAGGGAACAAGAGTGTGGAGGAAGAGGGAATGAAATAACCAGGAACATTTTTCATGACGTTCACTACCGGTACAGGTGGTTCTCCCTTTGAGGGTCCTTCTGAAATGTGTCTGGGAGCTCATTCCCTACTGACCATGGCTAGCCCCCAGGGCATTAATTTTCTCTCACTTCTTAAGTGCACGTGCGTGAGTTCTCAGTGGGTTTTGCTGGGTAGCCCACTCTGGATGTCAGAGACATCCCAGGCAGGAAGGAGAGAGCTATGCTTGACAGACCCAACGAGAGGCTCTTTCCAGTTGTCCCTGTTGAAGTTTGTCAAAGACTGAGCTGACCTGGTCACCTTAGAAGCGGCTGGAATAAGAGGTCGGGTGGATCCAAAAGACTTTGCAATGGCGTTTAAGAGGTGTGTGATGCCCTGGCTGTCTATCACTCTACAGTTTTCTAATGATTTTATGTAAAAGCAGTAGCCTGCCTCCTGACGTTAACAATCTCTCTCACTCTCGCACCTACAGTTGGTGTATGTGCCAGGGAGAGGCTAAGCCTGCATCTGTTTCTCAGAACTTCTTTGCAGAATGCTCCTCCCTGGAAGTCCCAGAATCTACTTAAAGATATTAATTTGGTCTTGTCACTTCTAGCCTATAGTAGCTGTGGTGGTTAATTTTATGTGTCGACTTGTCTCGGCCACGGTGCCCAGATATTCAGTCAAACATTATTCTGGGTGTTTTTGTGACAGTGGTTTTGGATGAGATTTACATTTAAATCAGTGAACTCTGAGTACAGCAGATTTCCCTCCATAATGTGGGTGGCTTCATCCAATCAACTGAATGACTGAATAGAGGAAAATGCTGACCGCTTTCCTGAACAAGAGGGAATTCTCTTGCACATTGTCAACAGACTTTGTCTGCAACATCCACCCTTTCTAGGTCTACAGCAGACTGCTTTTAGACTCAAAGGGTAACTCTTTACTAATTCTGCAGGCTGCCAGCCTCTCATCAGAGTTTGGGCTTGCCAAGCCTCCACATTTGCATGAGCCAATTCCTTAAAATAAATCTCTTTTTATACATGTACATATCGGTTCTGTTTCTCTGGACACACTAGTTGTCACAATTTCTCAGAGAAAAGGAGAAAAGTTTTTATAGGACCTGGTGAGTGAGGATCTCAAAGTGACGATGGCCAGTTGCCTACAGGTCTTAATGTTAAGATCTGATCAGTAGTGGTAGGAAAATGCCACTTAAGCTGATCTATTATTTCATAGAGAACCAAAATTTCATAGAAAACATTTTAAAAAGAAAAAAAATTTGTTTGAGATTTACCTTGAAGAAAACTCATCTAAAATTATGAAAATCAATCAATTTAATCATATCAACTAAAATGTAAACATAATTGCAACTATGCACTGTTACGAGGTATATTGTGTTGACATTTTGCAAAATATATATGATTACATTTGTGTTAAAAATATGATCAACTTAATGTTGATTTTGGCACTACAGTAACTAGTACAGACATTTTGGCAAAAAAAAAAAAAAAACACACACACACAAAAAATAAAGAAAACCTCAAAACACCAAAACCTTTTGATACCATCAAATTTCTCAGAGCTGCTCAACCTTTGGATATTCAAACCATTCTCTTTTAAAATCTTGTCTTGACTTAACCCTGCTGATTTATTTCTTCTTCAATTACTAACCAGTTTAACTGCCAGATCCACATTTGTCAATGTGTAATATTCAATCTGTAATACTTGAATCTTTCTCCAACATCATGTTCAGTGGGTGCTCCCAACCTTCAGTCTTTTGAAAGCTTTGCAGTTTCACTTGGAGAATGATTTGCCATCCTTGCATTGTACCCTCGGCTGTTACATACACAGCAGCAGCCCTATCCAAGAAGGACTTTGGCATGATGGGTTGCGATCGAAACTGATAATGAATGGAATGGTGAAGGTAGAAAGAAAACGGAGTGGCACCAGTTTACCGATGCCCATTTCCTTAGTGTTATGACTCCTTTTGCTCCCCTCTAGAGCAAATTACATCCTGTAACTTCAGAGGCTCACGCAGGGAGAACAGGGGCACCTTCTCCCTCAAGGCCCCTGGAGGACCTTGAATCTGGGTCTGTCTCTCTAGGGCTCCCCAAGACTGGCAGAACCTCATTCCAAATCATATGCCACACGGGTTGCTGATGCCTGCCTCAGCTTTTAGCTTCCTGGAGACTTTTTATGGCTATACGTAGCTCCCATTCTATGCACTAGTTTGCAGTAGCTTGACTGAATTTCAGATTTTAAAGACATGTCAAAAATGGATGGGTCATGTTGCTTTTGGAACAGTTTATGAAATTCTGCTATTTTATCTGGGATTTCTATAGACTCCTTCAGACAGGGGCTTGTGCACTCAGTAATGTTTATTGAGCAAGTCAACAGAGTTGATGAACTTGAGCTGCCACTTTAGACAGTCTTTGATTTTCTTTGCTTGGATACAAGGTGACTTTCATCCAGAGCACTCACACAGTTTTCAGAGGCTTACAGCCTGTGATTTCAGCAAAACGATTATTTCAGCAAATAGTTTTGAGAGCCTGAGCAAATATGTCCCGAGACAAGATGGCAGGCAAACATATGTTGGTTTTTCTTTGTTGGGGGTGAGGTTCAATTCTGTGAAAAAGTAGCCACCTTTGTACAGAGTCTGCCTGGACAGACTTATCTGTGTATTTGGACGGAGGTATGGTGTAGTGATTGAGTGCGGTAGCTTTGGAGTCAGAAAGCTCAGTTTGAATCCTGGATCCACTTCTTAGACACTTTGTGATCTCAGCCTAGTCCTGTTGCCATATCCTTAGTTCCCATATCTGTAAATTGGGAACATTAATTTCACTTTACTGCTTAGGTTACGGAACGATAATAAAAGATGTAAAGGGATTACATCAGTTGTTACCAAACTCTCAGTTTCTAGGGCCCTCGGGGTCTCAGAAATTTTTCATGGTGTTCCAGAGCCAAGTGAAACACCCAATGGCATGGTATGGATGGTCTACTTTAGGTACCACTCAATTTGGAAATATGTGAGCTGAACCTGCCACTTATTGAGGAGTTAGGTCCACATAACTTAATACATATTTATGTTCTAACAATTTAGTGATTGCTTGAAAAGGTAATAACATACATTGAGAGAAAAAACGTTTTTATTCATTCTTTAACCACACTATTTTACCAGGACAATAATATGCCTGTTGGGTCCTGCTTAATTTCTCAAACTTTGAAATCAGATTAGACGATGGCGCTCTCATTTCCTGTTCTACACTGATTTCCCTGCAGTACTTTCTAGTTATCACAGTGCTTGTGGAAAATGACAAAGATTTAATGCCATTGAAAGGAATGTACTGTGGTCTCACATTGAGAATGAGCTATTTTGTGTTAGTGGGTCATGCGTGTAGGTGGAGAGTGTCGTGGTTTCTCTCATAATGCAGAATATCCCCCAGAGCTCTGAGTGCACTGTGGTCCCCTGAGGCAGGACACCATTTGACAGCTTTTCTACCTTTCCTGTCCTGATTCCATGTGTCCCCAACATGCCTGGTTGGGAAGGAATGACATTGACCAAACGCAGTGACAGAAGTATGTTATCTGATGAAATCATCATCACTTAATGTCATCTCTGGGAGAACAGATGAATAGCTGCTTTGCACAACACCATTCTGGGTTTCCATTTAATATGTGTGGCACCCCTGAGAACCCAAGATGAATGATGTCCCTTAGAGTTTTACAAAATGGCAACCTTGGAGACCAGGCTACTGGCATGATGCTAAATACTTCATGTGGAAGATCTCATTTAATCTTTTAATCAACAAACCTTCAGTAGTCTTAGGAGAGGTAATATGGCTTAATAATCAACTTGTTTCTGGAAGTATAAAGTTTGTGTTAAAATCATGGCTCTGTTACTTACCAATAGTGTAATCTTGTTAAAGTTGCTTAAGCTCTCCGTGTTTCAGTTTCTTCATCTACAAAATGGGGCTAATCATAATCACCTACATCAATGAATTTATTGTGAGGCTAAATAACTTAAGTCATGTAACATTCTTTGAATAATGCCTAACACCCGATAAATAGTATGCGTTTATTTTAAGTACTATTATCTCTATTTTACATATTACTCTTTGTAATAGAATATAGAATTTAGAGATATTAGAAAGCTTGCCTAAATTTATATGGTTAGTAAACAGTGATGAAAAGATTTGTCTTTCTGCAGTTATAGCACTCTGGGAAAAAAACTGTCTCCAGTTTGAGAGAGCCAAATGTCACCTAATCTAGAAGAAAAGTTAAAAAACTGCGGACACTGATGATACCCTTATGATTTAAACCCTTGTGATTTATGAAATGGATGACCCATTTCCAAGTTTGTTATCAGTTCGTTCTATACATAGCTCTTGAATTTTGCCAATCTGTGACTCAATGGTAAATCAGTGCAATAGATTTTAACATTTGCCATGACCAGCTTGTTTCATTATTTAAGGACAGTCCAATATGTCATCTCATTTTGTATTTTTCTATCATGCAGCAAGACTACATTTTCTGAGGGCCAGAAAAGAAATTATGGTGTACGCATGTCCAAATTGTGTTGGCATCCATATTTTCATACCTTAATTAATGACAAGGAATGATCTTATTTTCCACAATATCTCTTGACCACATGGCTATACTGAAGAATTGGTAACAGAATTTCAGACATTTTGCTGGGAAGAAGGAGATAGGAATATGCATAGCCTGGGCCCTTCAAGGAATACCGTGGAATAGATGCCCTAGGTAGTCAGGACTCTGCAGAAAGGCCTGGGCACCTTGTGCTCAGGGTGGGACACAAGGGCAGGGGAGTGAGGAAGGGGGAAAACGGGGTAGAAGGGGAAGAAGAGGAGGATGTTCTCATTCATAATTAGCTCAGTCTAGCAATGTAGGCAGCCATCAGAAGGGGACAAAGCAACAATGACATTTACAAATTCTCTGTGGCAGGTATTCTGCTAAACATTTTCACATACTTACTCTGAATAATACTGCACCATAAGTATTATTAAATAGAATATACTGTTGAAAAAATACAGAAAGTTCAAGTAACTTGGTAAGGGCTCACAAGTAATGGAGCTAAGATCACAAAGAATCTCTGCCCCCACTCCCATTGTGTCATGGGGTACTCAAGATGACTATTAAAAGTTTTTATAGAGCACAGTGGTGTGCTAATTTGCAGGAGTTAGTTATGCTCATCTCTTCCGAACTCTGAGCTCAGTGACATCAGGTTGTAGCCTAGAATAGCCACCATGGTGGTAGCTTAAAACTGTGGGGGTATTTATACTCACCGCTTGGCTTCCTGGACTAATGTAACACCCTTCCTTGGGGTAATGCATGATAGTAAGGCTTGGGATGGAAGGGGAGGTTTACTTTTATATGGTAAAAAGAGTGAAGGGCATCCTTAGAAGGGAAAATGGAAAAGAAAAACACAGGTGAGTTCTCAGGCAAATCAATTTTAGGAAAAATATAATTATGAAAGTTGAAGACCTAGAAATTGATTCCCATGAAATTATGGTCCATGTGCCTATATTTCTCTTGGACAATCTTTGTGTACTCTGAGAGGTATATGGACAATTAAGTTCACGAACTCCTCCTAGAAAAAGTGCATGTACATACCTCATTTGTGAATATCACTATGGTCACCTTTGAAGTCCTCCTCTTGGGAAGCTATGCACTGATGCCAGCAACTCGTCCACCCTTCAAAGCAATTTTGGAACTCTTTCTTGAATGGCCATCAGAGCTGTCATCGTACTACCCTTGGTGTCCTGAATGTCTTCCTTTCAATATTTCCTTTATCTTTGGGTAAAGAAAGACGTCATTGGGGGCCAGATCAAGTGAGTAGGGAGGGTGTTCCAATACAGTTATTTGTTTATTGTCTAAAAATTCCCTCACAGACAGTGCCCTGTGAGCTGGTGCATTGTCGTGATGCAAGAGCCATGAATTGTTGATGAAAAGTTCAGGTCGTTTTCATCATCGTTTTTTGTGTAGACTTTTTAGCACTTCCAAATAGTAAACTTGGTTAACTATTTGTTCAGTTGGTACAAAGTCACAATGAATAATCCCTCTGATATCAAAAAGATTAGCAACATCATTCTAACAGGTTCACGAACTTAATTGTCAGACATCATACATTACCTAGTATAAAGACAACCAATGAAAAGATGTGGTAATGAAAAAAAAGAAAGACAGAGTCTCTTTAAATAGGTCACAGTGTAATGAGAGAAATAGATAAGTAAGTAGAAAGCTAGAATATGGCATAAATCATGTTATAGAGCCTAGTTATATTCCTTCCACACGGGGTGAGAAGTTTGCAAGGCCAAGGGATTAGACTCATTCACATCATGTTGCTGTCTCCCTTTTAGACCAGGTGACTTTTTGAGAGACCTGGGATCCTGGAATTCCAGGTCTGCACAGCCTCTATCCTGGGCCTGTCATCCTGAGGACATCTATGTTCATTTGCTAGGCCTGAGGGGTAGATAAGAGATAGCTGTTTGGGGAAAATGTGGAAAGAGGTTGAGATTGTGGGCTGGAGTGTCTACATCGTATCTGAGACATCTGCCATGCTAGATGGAGCCCGGGATGAGACGAGAAAAGAGGACCCTAAGGCAGAAGAAACCTTTCCCTGTGCAGCTAAGTGCTGGCGAGGAACGTTGTAGAGCATGAGAAGTATAAATTTGTACCAGGCATTCCCAGTTTTGAAAGTATATTTGTCAAGTTAAGAAAGCAGAATATATTTAACAGCTTGTTAGCTTGGTTAATAGATTTCAAATAGTTAGGTATATGGTAGGTGGACCTCCATTTCTACTCCTACCTCAGACCCTGCAAATGTTGGGGTGGGAAGATTGGGAGCTGACTACACGACCTTTCAAAGCATGATTTAGCAGAGGAGTAAGGCGACCAGCTTTGTATTTCAGGAAGATCAGGAAGCAGTGAAACTAGAATTTATGCCATATTCTAGCAAAGGGTAAAATTGGAGGAAGGGAAACAACAGTGAGAAATCCAGACAAGAAATGGCAATTCATTTCTTCATAAAAAGGAAGGGTGGGTTAGAGGAATATTTAGAATGTGCATTTAGAATGTACAATCCACAGGACTTATTTATGACTTTTTTTAGCATTCTGTTAGAGAGGCCCAATAACCAGTTTGGTCAGGATCTTAACTGAAAAGTTGGGGCTCAAGCTATAAATTTTGGGCCAAATGTGTACATGGGGGGTAGCTACAGTCGCGGGTGAGGAATAAGATTGTTTGAGAGGTAAGTAGCATGAGATGAGAAAAGTTCTGAGCCCAAATCCCGAGGGAGCAGCATTTAAAATTCAAGTAGAGAGAGAAGCACACTTGAAGAAGACTGAGAATGAACACTAGAGTGGGGGAGAAATCCTGGCAGTGTGGTGTCAAGGAAGCCAAGAGGGAAATGTCTGTAGAGAAGAAAGGTCAACAGTGTCAAATGTTGTAGAATAAATAAAATACATATGAAATAGTGTCCATTGGATTTGGCAGTATGCCATGTCAATTTAATCTGCTCAGTAAACATTCTTGAATGACTGTGTGCTGAAGAGCAGAGATAAAGTAAAAGTGTAAAGGAAGAAGTGACCCCAAACCCATGTTAATGCAGCCATGCTTTTTTAGTAAACTTGAACTTAAATCATCATTATAGTGTCAGGTACTTGTCACCCGCCAAGAGCCTAGCACAACCTTAGGTATTATGGAGCTGTTAATATCCAGAAGCATGTTGATCTCTAAAGGAGGGGAAGATAAAATAAAAACATATGAAATGAATTTCTGTGGGCAAAAATTTCTAAAATGTCATGTCAATTGGTGTCATTTATCCCAATAGTCCTTCCTCAGATGCTGCTCGCTAGCAAACCGAACCCTACCCTTCCTCTACAACCAGCATAAACAGCACTTCTTCCAAAGTGTCTCCTTCAAGTTTGCCCACTGCTCATTTGTTTTTCTTTTCATCTGCCTTTCCATACCTTTTAAGCTACTTTCCTACAGTAGTGATTTATTTGGACTATCACCCCAATGACATTTTAAGGGCCTTGTCCTGTTTCCTATTTGCCACAGTACCTGCACTGTGATTAGCAGAGTTTCAAAAAATATTTTTATATAAATTCAGTTGTGAGTTTAATTCTTTTGTACATAGTGAAAGGCCATTTATTTCTGATTTTTAAAAGCAAATACACATAAGGAAACACAGAAAAATATAAAGTTGCAGAAAAAAAAAGCATTATCCAATTCCCACTAAACAGCCAGTATAAATATCTCCTCTTTCCCTCTCTCTCTCTCTCTCTCTCTCTCTCTCTCTCTCTCTCTCTCTCTCTCTCTCTTTCTTTCTTTCTACCTTCCTTTCCTTACTTCCTTCTTTCCCTCCTTCTTCCCTCCCTCCTTCCTTCCTTCTTTCTCTCCCCTCTCTCCCGCCCTCCTTCCCTCCCTCCCTCCTTTTCTTTCTTCCTTTCGTTTTTTCCTTCCACTCCTTCCTTCCTTCCTTCCCTCCCTCCCTCCCTCCCTCCCTCCCTCCCTCCCTCCCTCCCTCCCTCCCTCCTTCCTTCCTTCCTTCCTTCCTTCCTTCCTTCCTTCCTTCCTTCCCTCGTTCTCTCTTTCTCTTTCTCCTTCCTTCCTTTCTTTTTCCTTTCTTTCTTATTTTTTAAATTTTTATTATTTTAATAATTTTTTAGTTTTCAATTACAGTTGACGTACAACATCATACTAGTTTCAGATTTACAACAAAGTGACCGAACACTTATATAACTCATAATCACTGCGACAAATCCATCACCTATCTGACACCACACGAACCATCACAAAACTAATGATCACTCTCCCCACACTATACCCCACATCCCCAAGACCACCTTACAACTACCTATTTGTACCTCTCAATCTCCGCTTCACCTATCGCCCCGATACCCCTCCCATTTGGCAACCATCAAAATGTTCTCTGTGTCTATAGGTTTGTTTCTGTTTTGTTTGTTAGTTTATTTTGTATTTTAGACTCTACATGTAAGTGAAATCATATGTATTTGTCTTTCTCTGTCTGACTTATATCACGTAGTATAATATCCTCTAGCTCTATCCATATTGTTGCAGATGGCAAGATTTCATTCTTTAAAAAAATATTTTTGAAGGAATACTTGATCAGCACAGAGCAGTCAATGCGCCTAGTGAGTGGGAGCCATGAGGTCTACCCTTTTATGTGTTAAAAACGATTAACAATAAAATGTGAGAGTTGGAAGGGGTCTAGTCTAAATCCAAGGTCCATTTATGACTTTAGTCAAATGTTCGTAGTGAACATGCTGCAAGTAGGAATTTCACACATTGTTCATTATGTGGACTAAGTAGGTGGCAGCTCAGAGTAGTGACAGTCAATCATTGGCCTCTTTGCTCTCACACTCATTCCTTGTCCTTCTCTGTGACTGATCGGGAGGCTGACCCATGTAGACTGCATTTCCCAGGCTTCTAGCTCAGTTCAGCCAAGAAGAGGCCTAAGGGAGATTAGAAGATGGGAGAGAAGAACCAGGGTATTTTGCCCTGGCTCTGCTTTGGCAGATGTTTCCAGCAGTGACTCTGTCTTTTTTATGATTCCCTATCCTGCTGGATGGGCTGCTATGCTTCCAGCTTTCCTGGCTTCTGGGCCCTGGGAATCCTGTGTCCACTCATGATTGTAGTGGGTTTTTGTCTTGCAAATCTCTGGGTTGCCCCCCTGACACCTATTTGGCTTCTAAACTGTATAACAAAAGGGCACATACAGAAATATAGATATAAACAAGGGGGGACAGATTTGGAAGAAGAGATGAAAAGCAAATAAAAATGAATGTTCTCTCTAAGCAAACAATATAGGAACGGGTTACTAAAGACAACACATGTAAGAACACTGAAAACAAATGTGAGCCTTTACCAGAATTACTAGCAGTAAAAAGATTTTTATCACTGGAGTAATTTGAGAATCGATTTCTTTGAGCTCAGTGGAGCCAGAAAGGAGACCTTGTGATCTGATGGAGATGAGCTGGGAAAATTGACTTTGGCACTTTGGTCCATGGAAGGAAATGAACCATACGTAAATACATAAGTAGTAAAAAGGGACTAAGCTGCTACTTGGATGAGTTTTGATTTTAACTCGGTGCCACTGATGGATCTTTGACATCGTGGGACAGTTTCTGCCTACACCATATTGGCATTGTCGTGGAGCAAATAACTGATGACAAAATAGAATTTCGAGATTAGTATCCTTTTGCCTTATTTGTGTATAAATCACCATTGAATGTATTTCCGACCTATAAAACCCTTCTATATCCAAAGGTGGTCTTCAGCCTCAGCTGTGGCCAATCTCAGTGCTAGTATCTCTCCCTCTCTCTTTTTTTTCTAATGGAACTGTGAGTTCATGCTCCTGAACTTGAAAGATGAGATTACCCCAAGAACCGAGAGACCATATTTCTGGAGGAAAGAGAAAAATATTCTCATTAAAAAAATTGTAATTTATCCCTTTCTTTAAGCTCTTTATAAGCAAGCTCAAGGCTATAAAATGTAAAGCAAATCCCTGACTTGAAGAAGGATGTGTACTTTGAGATTCAGATAATGTAGCCAAGGAGATGGAATCTGGGAACAAGCTGGCTTTTCAATGGCTTGAAAGCATTTAATCTTTGCAGTGTTTCCAGGAAATGCCTAGACATTGGTTTTTTTCAAACGCTTTTGTTTTCTGACTTTCCTTGGGGTGGAAAGTAGTTTGTTGGATTAGGATTAGGTCCTGGGCTTTTGTGATGTAAATAAATGTTAATGTTCTGCCAAAGGCAGCCTTTGCATTATTTGGCCAGTACTTTTCCTCAGAGTTCTCCAAAGGAAGCCAGAGACCTGCAGATTTCCACTTTGTATCAGAGTGGGACTATTCCTTCCGGTTTTGTGGACACAGATTAGTTAGAAATTTCCCAGAAATCAAATCTTGCTTTGCTATTCCCCCTATCTCTATTTTAAAAAAAAATCAAATACTTTACAAACCTTTCCTTTGAACTCTTCTAACTGAATTTTCATAGGGAAGATTTATACAGCTCTAAATGTTTAATATATCTTAAATTCATTTTTCTAGTTAACTTTCAATCTGCCATATGATTTCAAATACCAAAACAAGGCTCAAGACCTTAGTAATAGCAACAAGTCTCTAATTCACCAATCACTTGGATTTTTCTTTTACAACCTATCAGATGAACTTCAGAAAAAATTCCATAAATCCTAAAAGACTAGGGACCGAAGGTTGTAATTAATCAATAAAAGTGGAAGTGTGAGGGCAGTTGTGTTCCATTTTTTGTTCTCTGAGTAGCTACTCTAAGAAGAAAGGACCATGCTAGTCACCAGGGATTCAGGGCTGGGAGTCTTAGCACTCAAGTTCATAATGGAAACAGAATTTGAAATCTAAAATTTTAGTTGTTTGCCTTCCTCATCGGTCAAATGGGTCCTTGTGAAGTAATAATACTGTTTCCCCCAAAATAAGACCTACCCTGAAAATAAGCCCCAGTTAAGATCGTCAGCCATTTAGCATGTTATGACGATGTTCCAGAAGAAGATGACATGACAGTATTGGAATAAATGTAGATTGTTTTACATGAAAAAATAAAACATCCCCTGAAAATACATCCTAATGTGTCTTTTGGAGCAAAAATTAATATAAGACCCGGTCTTATTTGGGGGGAAATACAGTAGTAATAATAGTCAACATTTATTACATATTCCTCCCTTCAGTTTTTTAAGCATACTCCATGTATTTATTTATTTATTAAACCTTCCAAATAATTTGATGATATAGGTACTTCTATCCTCCCTACTTCCCAAATTCTTGAATGCTTATTGCCTCTCTGTAGAGTAATTTCAGGTTCTCTCAGGTCTTGTAGAGTGACTCCAAGTCGTATTTCATTGTGGGCAATGGCTTCTCCAATCTGTATAATTTTCTGAAACTTGATTCTAAACTTGAGAAGAAACCTCCACGTACAGTCATAAAGCCCTCAAGCATTCTTTTAAGGGACTTTGTGTCAAAAAGGTAATGAAAATACTCTTGGATTTAGTTATCAATGGAAGGATCAAGTTTTCTATGGAAGGGTTCTGAGTACAATATATGACAATAAATGAAGACCAGTTTCTAGTGATATACCTTCAAAGCCTATACAGACTTAATCTTTACATAATTTTTCAGGAAATCTATGCTCTGAAAGCTTAGCACTCCATTCATGGCTAGCATGCGACCGCAAAAGCTGTCTAGCCCTCAGACTGGGGTCTCTGCTGAACGGAAGGCTGACCATAAGCTGACCCAGCACAAAGCCCTGGTTGCCACACCAACAATGAGTGTTAGCCAGGCTTGCAATGACAGTATCAGCTTTCTAGAGGGAGACTAGAAAAGAATCACACTCCCCTTGTTCCCAGATAGATCTGAAACTAAGCGCAATGGTAGTCATTAACAATAAAGATGAGGTTGACTTGCTTTCCCTCTAAATCTGAGTGCTAATGTAACCATTTAAATAGTGCCGGCAATGGAAATAAACAGAAGACCAAGTTAAACCACAAATATACAGGGCAACAAAACTTAGCCAAACTTAAGAGCCAGCAGTGCTGAAATCACAGTTATTAATGCTTACCGTGTTCCCCCCGCAAAAAATACCTAGCTGGACCATCAGCTTTAATGCATCTTTTGGAGCAAACATTAACATAAGACCTGGTGTTATGTTATATTATATTATGTTATATTATATTATATTATACCTAGTCTTATAGTAAAATAAGACTGGGTCTTATATTAATTTTTGCTCCAAAAGATGCATTAGAGCTGATGATCCAGCTAGGTCTTATTTTGGGGGAAACATGGTATATGTAAAATGAATCGTAGGACTGTATGGGGCTGTTTCAGTCAGCAGAAAGAACAGGACCATGGGGAGAGAAAGGGGAGGAAAGGAAGGAAAAGGTGAGAGGAGACAAAGGAATGAGGAGATGAGGTCAGCTACCAGACCAGCCAAAACTTGATTTCAGTGGCTGATAGCCAACTCAGGAAGCCACCTTGCCCCTCAAGGTGAATGTTAGCCAAGAGAAACCTCCACTCCCTATGTCGCCATGACAGTTCTGACAAGGGCCAAATAAGGACAAAAATCCTTCCTCCCAATGGGAAGGAACGGTCAGCGAGGACCCACCCTGAGAATGCCTGTGATGCCATGCCTGAGTATTTTGCACCCTCATTCGAATATAATTCTAAGTTTCTTTGTTCCTCAGTGCAGTTGCTGTCTTTCTAGGCCTGTCCACTCCCACATTTTGGGAGCGTATTCTCTTTCTTTGTTTTAATAAATCCTCTGCTTGTTTGGCTTGCTTGGCCTTGTTTGTGTGGTTTAATTTGGTATATCTTAGAATTTCTTTCCATGATGTTTATCAAAAATGCCCATTCTCTGGCAACAAGTTCAGTGGAGAGACTTATTAAATTGAACCAATGTGACACTAGAGATAGGAATATGTCCTGTTTGAAATGAGGGCATGTGATTCCATATTTCTTAGAAACCATCTGAGTTCTTAAAACTTTTGTCGCCCAAATCCACTTCCTTGTTCCCCATATTCTTCTAGTCCTTGGAGTACTGAGAGGTTGGGGAGACCCCCAAAGTGAACATGAGTTTCTCAGGGGAGAGGAGAAAAAGGTGATATGGTAAGGAGCCCTCCATCCTGTCATGTGCCTTGGCTGAGGAGCAATGGGGACTTTATCCTGCCTGGCATGGTTTCTACCCATTTTATTAACTCTAAATAATATGCTAACTCCTCTTGCTTCTACAAGTTAGAAATGCACAATGGTTTCTAGAGCATTTCACTGCAAATAAATACACTGCATATGTGTGAGTAATGCAGTATTCTGTATTAAGGTTCACATATCTTATAGTGAGCAGACCTAGTTTTTATGCTTCATACAAGTATTTGTGCAGTTCAGCATGGGTTCAGGTCTTACTGCTAGGGGTGTCATTGTATGTTTGTTTGTTAGTGTCACTAACTAGTTTGTTAGTGTCACTAGTGGAGCTGTGGCATGACATTTGGGGCCAGTCAGTTGCAGGTTGACTGGCAACCCCTACAAATTATTTAATTTCTCTGTACCTCAATGTCATCATTTGTAAAATGAGTGTGATGATCCTTATCTCATAGGATTACTGAGAGAATTAATTAACATTATGTGTATTTATATATTTTACCTTGCAATGCTTCTGGTATTATTTCTCAACAAATAGCTATCACGCTATTATTCCTGACATGTAGTGCTGCCCCAGAGACTTAGAGTCTGGGTGGGAACATAGGATATTTATTTATGAAACAGTGAGTAAGCAGGACTTCTTTCCCACTTTCTCAAGCTGGAAGCCATTTCTCTCTTCTCCATATCCCTGGGCCAATGTGTTGTCATTGGAATGGATTGCTGGAGGGACACTTGTAGGCAAAGGACTAAGAGTGGGACATCTAATTTTATTCCTGACTTTCCCATTCCTTTGTTGGCTGGACTGGGCCAAATTTCTTAACTTCTTGGAGTCTCCATTTTCTCATCTATAAAATAGGAACAATACTATGATTCCCTCCTAGGATATTTGTAAGGCTCAAAGAGATCACAAAATACTAGAGAATAGACATTTATTATAAAACACAAGGTATTATTAATATTGTGTATGGTTATTTATGAATGTGTCTTATGCCTCAAACTAGACAGAATGATTCACAGGGTAGTAAGTTGAACAGTTTCTAAAGGCCATGAGAGAGACTCACTGTAAGAAATATGATAGAGTAGGTATTAGATAAACATTTCTAGTACATCACTTTATCTGCTGAGGCTTGCTACCTTTTTCTGTATAAATCATTTTGATTTTTCCAAGGAGGATCCAGTGAAGGGGAAAATGGATGAGTTAGGATTAGCAGGGAAGATTTCCAGGATCCAGGACCAGGAAGAGCAGATGCTAACGGACAATCAATATAATGAAAGACTTAAGGTACCCCACTCTTTGGGGTGAATTTTGAGCTATGCTGGTATATGCAATGTATTTATCCTCTGTTCCCAGGACAAAGACAAAACCCTCAACCCCAAATAAACAAAGGAAAAAACAGTCAATCACCAAGAACCAACCCAACCATCAACAACTCCCCTTCTCAACATCAACAAGAGCCAAAACAAATAACAAGTAGTTTTAAGTTGCAGCTCCATGGATGGCACAGAATTTAAAAAATCTCTCTGATGCCTAGGTCAAAAGCCTTCAATTATAGATAGCCACAGTCTTTGACTCTGAATGCATGTATGTCTGGTATCCGCACACTGGGCACCCAAGAGAAACCAGCAATGCTTATTGAGTAACTGTCCCTCGTTCCTTCAAAGACTAGGGAAGGAGGGTCATTCCTTCTTATTAGCACCCATTATGATTCTAATGGAGTCCTGATTTGGGGTAATCTCAATCTCAAAATTGATTGGTTCTTTAGTGATGTTTTGTTAAGATGCATAGTGTTCTTATTAGAAATTCACGAGCAACAGTAATTTGATCCAAGAGATCTGCAAACGTTACTAAGGGAAATTATTAACTATTGTTAAACATACAGTTTGCTCATGTGAGAAGCCTCTTGATTACAGATTCTGAGAGACTTCACTTGTGACTTTGAATTGTGGCTCATATTTAAAACCACAGTCTTAAGATATCCTACAGTTAATAGACCTGCTGGCCTCTTCTGCCCCAGTCTCAGCTCTCCTGAAAAACGTGGAGTAATTTCTCTAAGCTTTCATTCCCAGGTCCCCCAAAGTGAATTTCTTAAATACCATTTTGCTTATAATTTAAGACACACCATCCCAATGTACTATCCACCCAGTGGTTTTTGTGTGATGTAATAACTCCATTTTTATTTATGTAGAAAGGACTCAGATGACAGTAATTAAAGAGCATGTCTGAAAGTGCAGTTTCAATAAAAATAGCACAATGGGTTAATATGCATCAAAGAGTAACTGAATGCCTACTATGTACCCAAGGCATTCGAAAATTTCACATTGTCACAATTCCTCTTACAATCTTGTGACCAACATATTATATTTTTTGTTTTATTAGTAATAAATATGAGGATCAAAGAAGTAATAGTTTTAGTGTCACATAGTTGGTGAATGATATAGCCAACGTATCAAAATTTGATATATTTAATAAATTAATACATCTACTATTTCTGGAGAACATCTACTCCAGAGAACAGAGAATATCTACTATTTCTGAAGAGAACAGAAACTATTTCTACACCAGAGAATAGAGAACATCTCCTATTTCTGGAGAGAACAGTTATTTTGCTTTTGTCTTAGTTTTCAAGAAGCATCTCAAAGATTCTCTCCTGTCCTTTAAGCAGTACTTGAAAGACTTGCATTATTCCAGGAACTGTGACTAGTGAGAGGCATATGTAAAGCTACTTACAGTAACACACACACACACACACACACACACACACACACACACACACAGAGGGTGCCAAGAAATGTATACACATTTTAAGAAAGGAAAAATGTATTAAAATTGTAAAATACTGATAAAAGATGACTACAAGTCACATTTGACTTTTGCAATGACAAGAGGTGCTCAGAGTGGTTACCATCAGCGTCCAGACACTTCTGATTACTGCGAACTACTTCTTGAGCAATGTTGACCAAAGTGTCCACTTGTATACATTTTTTGGCGCCCCTCAGTATATGTGTGTGTGTGTATATTTATTATTATTATTATTTTTTTCCCAATGGAGTATCTACTTTGTGGTTACTTTCAAACTATATTTTAGGGAACCAGTCTTTTTATTTGACTTCCACCAGTTCCTGTATCATTCTGCAGCAGGGCAGACTCCTGTAAGAAAGGCAATCATAGATTAGTTTTTGAACTAATCAATTAAAAAGAAAAATCTGCCTCTACTCCAAAAGGAAATCATGACTGACTTGTAAGTAAAATCTAGTGTGCCTCAATATAGGCAACTTGATGCCATATATATATATATATATATATATATATATATATATATATATATATATTACATTGTGAGCAGTTATTTTTTGGCTAAATAGTTTTTCTGGAGAAAGTGTATTATTGTATAATGAAGGATTTACTTCAAAAATGGGATTACTTCAACAAATTTGTGATTTATATAATGTTTAGCAAAAGTAGTATCATAAAACAGAATATTTAAAAAAAAATTGTAACAGGCTCTGGAAGCATTTCCTGGAATAGTTCATAAAATTTTGATTTGAAAACTAAGCCAATACACAGTTTAGTTATGGGTGTTTCCATGTTTACATAAGACAGTACAAGAAAGAATGAGATCTCTAAGTCTGGGAAGTAAATTCTGTTCTCTTGAGCCAGACTTATTTTGGTGGGCTTCCTCATTTACCTAGTGATGACATTAAGAGATGCCCCAGAGTCATCTCTGTGGGATATTAAAAATCAGGTATATACCAGTAGGGAGCCAAAAGTCTCTGTGTCTTAGTGAACTTCAGAGTCTTTCTGTAGGCTAATTTATCGTAATTTCTACTAATTCTCACCAAGTACATGACAAATGAGAGTGAGAATCAGACTGAAGTGTAAGACTTGTCTGCCCAAAATTGTGAATTTGGCAAAGTTTGTCCTTAGTTCCTCTACCTTCTCTTTTCCTGCAGTTTCTTCCCACTGTGACCAGTTACCCAGTCATCCAATGTTGACCCAGCATCCCTCCACTTACTTCAAGCCTTACTCTGGTTTACTAGGGTTAAAGTTTAACTTTTTCCTGTCTCCTTTGTCCAAGAGTAATCTGTAAAGAAACTTAACATCCATTGAGTACCTTCTCTGAGCCAGAAACTTGACATAATTTTATCCTCTCAACAACCTCCAAGCAGTATTAGAGGATATTGTTCCCATTTTGTAAATGAGCCTCCTATACATTAAACATATTGCCCAACTCACTTCACTAGCGTTAGTGGAACTAGTGATAGAAACCCAAGGTTGTTTGATTGACAGCTCATGTGCTTACCACTATGCCATGAGGCTGTGTCCCAATCTAACTTACTACTAAATCTTCTCTATTTCTTCAGAGGCCAGCGAAGTATCTGGTTAGATAAACTCATGAACCAGCTCTAGATAAGGTGTAAATGGCTGATGTCGAGTCACTGGGAATGTGGAAAAGGGCCACCATTTGTTGGCAAGTGGTTCTTCCTCCTGAGGTCAGCTGGCCATACCCTTGGGGTGATCATAGTATGAAAGTTAACCTCAGAAGGTGAGCCTATGGCCCTTCACCCTGGGAGGAATTTCATCTTTGCATTTGTCCCGTCAAGAGTTATTTGGTAAATGTCTTTGCTCAGAGTATGTTTCTTTTAGATGATATTTGTATTTTAAAAGCAGCTTTGAGAGACATCAACAAAATGGCAGAATAGGAAGTCCCAGACTTCATCCCTCAACAGAAATACTGATTTAACAACCATCCCTGGATAAAAATACCTTTATAAGAGCTCCGAAATCTGAGTGAGAGGTTACAGCACACTGGTGGAGCACAGAAATGAGAAAAGATATATTGAAAAAGTTGTATACATTAAGCATATACAGCTTTTCTTATGTCAGTCATATTTCAATAGAATGCTTTTTAAAAAAATAAAATAAATAAAAGTAGCCTTAAATGTCTTAGCCTAGTGGTAGAATAGCATAGAAACTTTAGGCATAGGGCAAGGAAGAGAGCACTTTTGTTAGGCTCCTCCCCTCCTCTCTCATCCCAGAGAGGTAACCTTTCACACCACACACACAAAGAATCAGCCCTTGCATCATCCTTGAAGCTCCATTAAGCCTAATCTCACTCAGCTTCAGATGAATAACTATAGAAACGTGAATCTGGCAAAGACAATTAGTACAAACTAACTATTTCCTGTGCTTTTCTAAACCTCCTCTCTTCCCAGCAGGTAAGGCCAGGTGACAAATTTAGACCCATGGATTGAGAGGCAGTTAGATGTCAGTGATCTTCCTCCATCTCTTGTCCCCTGCTTAAGGGAAAGGTGGAGGAAACCTAGATCCCTGAATTACCAAATGAAGGACAGCTGCCTTAGAAAATTGGCTCCGCCCACATCAGACTTTACTTGAGGAAGAAAAGAACTGAAATACAGAATGGGGAATATAATCAACAATGTTGTAAAGATTATGTAAGGTACGAGATGGACACTGGACTTATCAGAGGGATCACTTCATAGACTGTGTAGATGCCTGACCACTGCGCTATACACTTGAAGCTGAAGTAGAATAACATTGGATATCAGGTATAAGAAAAACATTTAAAAAATAAAAATATATGTATATAGTCACAAGAGGTGGAGTATAGCATAATGAAGATAGTCGGTGGTATTGTAACAGCTATGTAAGATGTCAGAGGGGTAATAGATTGGGGGTTTATCACTGTATGAGGGGTGTAAATGTCTAACTATCATGTTGCTTTTTACACCTGAAATTAATTTAAAAAACGTTTATATAGGCTATAATATCAACTGTATGAAAACTATACAGCTTACAATGTCTTTGATAAAACAAAAATGTTTGGATTCAGGAATAAAATAGTTCTTGAACCCTGAAAAGAAAATAATCGTTTTGTAAAGCCACTGAGATTTTAGGGTTTATTTTTTATGACAGTATAGCCTATCATGGGCTCTGAATAATACAGGGAGATTTTGTGTAAAATGCCCTCCTCCGTCTCAGGATATATGCTCTATGAGCTGACCTTGCAGAAACAGACTTGCTATTTGAAGGAAAGTCCTGCCTACAAATTTGGCAGTTCTTGCCTACATTAATTTCAGCTTCTTTGAGAACCTTTAAACAGCCATCAAGTTTATATGACTGTTTAGATGATTGAGTATTAAGGGTATTGTATATTGAGGAACAAATTTAGTTGCAGTCTTATAGGTAATAACTGGTTCTGTGACAGGT
Organism: Rhinolophus hipposideros; assembly: GCF_964194185.1. NCBI lineage: Eukaryota > Metazoa > Chordata > Mammalia > Chiroptera > Rhinolophidae > Rhinolophus > Rhinolophus hipposideros. Next base: position 47,368,279 of record NC_138053.1, on the reverse strand, counting down.
GCTACAATTCTCCCCATTCCTGCAGATCATCCAGTGAAGGCAGATGTTTTGGATATGATGCTACATTGCAAAAACCATTTTCCCATGTGGAAGTACTTTGGATGATGGAGCCGCTATTTAACAAGAGATGTGGTCTGTAATGGGTAGTTCTGGCTTGGACACTGGCTTCTCTTCTTTCTCAGTGATTTCCAGGGTTAAAGTAGATGCTATTGTCTGTATTATTCTTACAAAACTAAGGATGAAAAAATAGATTACTATAAAGGAAGTTTACAACGTTGCTTCCAACCATCCCTGGGCCACTTGGCCAGAACATTCCTGTGTGTTTGATAGAGGTCGTCTGCCTCTGTCAACCTCCAAGCGTGGTGTCATGATCCAAGGACATGATGGCAGATGGCAAGGACACCAGATGCGCTAACCACATTTTTCTGGGTTGAAGATGTTGGGAAAATAGCAAACAACACATCCTATTTTTTTTTCTTTCTCTCCATTAAGTTCCCTCTTTATTATTTCTGTTGGTTAAACTCTTCTCAAATTAGAGCTTGTTTCTTCTAGAATGTTTCCCCTTAGGCATTGGGGGCTTTTTTTGGTAATAGTTTCAGCCTCATCTCTCAAAAAATGTCTTGTCTGCCATGACACACGCATGCAGTCTCAGCTATTGAACTTACTGCCTTGTTTGTGTTGAGGTTTATTGCACCAACATATTCTATCTCTTCTTTGTTTTTTGAATCTCTTGACATCTTAGTTACCTTCACCAGGGCCCAGCTAGAGCTCCCTCACACGTGGCTGTTCTGCCCGCATTCCAGGCTCCATCGTGCACAGGCTCTGTTGAACTAAGTGTACTCTCAGGTTCCGTCAGTTGTATTTTTGGAGGGAGACAAACAAATCAAATCTCAAACAAGGATGATAAAGCCACTTCAGCATCCAAATTTAGTAGAGTAGCCTGGAAGTCCTAGTACTGTCTTTTGGAACAATCCAAACCCCACCTCCTTTGAGGACTATTCAGGAATGACACTGATATAGTGTTTTAAAAGCAAGGAATTCACAATTGTTATGAAATGTTATAAAGCTACTCCAAGGGCTGAATGGACTTGATGCCTTTCTTTCATCATGGACAGACTGTGTTACCTTCAAACACATACTCCCTGTCTTTTACCCAAACTTCCGAACCTCTGTTAAGATGGTTCAGACCCCAGACTCACCAGGAGTTTATAGGGAAAAATTTGAGAGAGCAGATGTGGGGGCTTTCCTGATTTGAGTGTTTCTATGTATTGCTTCAGGACAATAAATTATCGTGAATATCATGACAGCTCATGAACCACAATGATTTATTAAACCCCTGGTCAACAATGGACTACAGTGGAGTCACATGCTAGAGAGAGGATCAAATTCCAAAGGCAATGAGTAAGTAAAAAATCACAGAGAGACAAAATAATTCTTGGAACGCTTTAAGGATGCTCTATTAGAAACCAAGATAGGGCCAGTTTTCCTTCTGATTTTCAAGCAGATGAGTACCAGATGAAGAGGTTGGCTTTTTGTGTGTGTGTCGGGGTGGCAGGGGATATTGTGGGTTTTTTGGGGAAGGAGGCTATTCTAAAAAAATATATATGTGTTTTTTAAATACTCCAATCACACTCAAGGGAAAATCAGATTCACCTCTTCTATCTTTGGGGCATTTTCTCATTGAAAGGAAGGCAGGTAGATTGCCCCCAATTGCAATCTCAATTGCAAACTCAATCCCCAAATTTATATGCCTAAATTTGTGTAATTTAGGTGCACATATGGTGTGGATCCACAGTAGTTCCTAGAAGAAAGGTTGCCAGTCCTCAGTTTTGAGAGATAGGAAGGAGGTCCAGAGTCTATCCATGTCACTGTCAAGGACAGCAGAAGTGTTGTAAATGTGTCCCCACTGAGGTCACAGAACTCATATCTTCTGAATTAGCCTTTGTTCATACAGAGGTCACTGAGATTCACAGAGGGCGTGAGGCTACTGTGGAGAGAATTTCTAGCTAACTGTATTGGAGCTGCAGGTCTAAGTAGATGAGCTATTAATAATTGCTGATTCAAGGGGTGGAAAATTCAGGAGGAGAGTAAGTGTACACTCCAAATTTTAAAATTTGGAGAGCTCAGGTAGGTTGTGGGTACTCCCAAGGGCTGAAAGACTCTTGATCACCATGAGGTCAGAGTTCTGAGCAGACTACTGATGGAAAGCAACAGTGGCAGGGAGAAATACCTGCATTACAATCCCTGGCTTAGAAAGTTCTTTTTCTTGGAATTTTAAAAGTTGACTGGCAAAGTTTCACTGAAAAAGTATATTACATTGTTAGTATAAGTGACTGTGATGATTTGCATTGTAACCAGTAGAATTTCTTTTCAGTACTTTTCCTCTGGCCAGAGTAGTTGCAAGTGACATCCTGAGCTGCCAAGAAGAGATATTTCAATAGGTTTCTGGGTAGAACTTTGTCGTGCAAAGACCCTGCTCACTGCGCCATTTGTCGTGCGGGGCGACCTGTGGGGTCTCTGGTCCTGCTCCCCACATAAGAACACAGAATATGGCTAGGCCAAAAAGGAACACCCACGGAGCCGTAGACAGAGGAATCATACCACTATTGTCTCACTGGCGGCACTATAGTCTCACTGGAGACTAGAGCCACATGGCCTGCAATCTGCTGTCCGCTTCTTTGCCTGACAACTGACTGACTAACCAACAAACGCAGCTACGGCAGTTATATCAGTGGCTAATTGGCTAACTGGTTACAGCTGATAGCCAACTAGCCACAGCTGATGGCCATCTACTACCCAAGCCAGCACCTTTCCACTTGAGGCTGAGAGCCTGGAAACTGCTCTCTGGGACTCTGTCCCCACAGACTTCAATGAAAGAAGTCTGATTGATTCCCTTGTCAGGGGGCATCTCCACTATAATGTGGGCAGGAAAAATAGGATGTCCACAGAATTGTGTCCTCCAGACCTCATCCCCCAGAGGGTGTACTGGTGAGGCTGTCTCACCAACCACATTGGGATTCAAATCCTGACCTAGAGTGATTACTGGTTCCCTGATAAAGAAAACTGAGACAACATAACAGTCAGCAAACTTTGATCATTTGACAAATCGGTGGCATGGTTGCCATGTAGCTTCTGGCTCATACTGATCTGGTAATAGCAGTGAGCCCATTTATGTGTAAAATTCTCATGTTTTCATTTACATTAAATCAAATGTCATCAATTTAAATGAGGTAACCCCAAACGATTTATTCATTTATTGTGAGGCCCCAGATTTATTTCTGAATTGCTTCTAAACTTTAACAAATGGGGGTGGGGTTATAACAATTCACAGAGTTCTTTTCCTTTATCCAATAAGGTGATGGAGGCTAGGGTGGTGGAGAGGTCTTGGGTGTTGACCAGCCTAAGCTCTGCTGCTGGGCCAGCATTCTGTGGAGCTATGAGGTGCAGCACTCTCGGCATAGAAGATAAATGAAATGTGTTCTGACACGTGTGCTTTACCTCGTGGCTCTTGCTAGAGCATTTCTCTGTCTATAACTGTGGTTCTGTGTTTTCAACTTTAGTAAACAAAAAGTCCATGTGCTCTTTAACAATCCCAGTGCTAACCGATTCCTGCTAAGCAATGTGGCTCCAGAGCTGGGTTTGTGAGCAATTCAGAGCAAATGAATAGATTAGCAGCTGATGACAAGATGCAAAAAGAGAGTGAGTAAAAACACCTGAGCACTGACTATATGCGGGACATGCTACTCTTTGCTCTACCTGCCTTCTTTGATTACTTCTCTCAATAACCCTGTGAGTTCAAGATTATTTTGATCTCATTTAGTAGATGGTTGTAGTGAGGCTTAGAGGGTAACTTGCCCAAGCTCACAGAGCCCGTGGCAGATGCAAGATTTGAACTCAGGTTGCTTGTTGCCAGGAAGGCTCTTTTAAACATAGTGTGATGGTCTGTTGACTTTTTATGTTTATTAGTACACTCTTTTCTGCAGTGCTTTGGGAAAATCGAAAATATCTTAAAATACTACATGTCATAAATGTTTTTAAATTGCCATCCAAAAACAAACATGTAACTTAACCGACCATTAAAAAATTTATATAAACTTACTGTATAATAAAACGTTCCAATTTTAAATTTAAAAGATTAAAATAAATATCCAGTTTATTTCCCAGAACTGTCAGCTACTCACTATCTGTTCAATTAGACATTATCAGCTGTTTGCGTGCTCAAGAGTTTTGTTGAATTAACCACTGGCCTTTCGGTGTTTTGGGCGTTACTAGCGGTGCCGTCGTGTTGCTCTGCTTTGAAATCTCCTGTCAGAAAGAGACAAGCACACACAATAGATCTGGTGATTTATCCAATGAAAAGACTTCCAGATGGAAGACGAGCTTAATACTAGTTAATACTATTAATAGTTAATAGTTAATACTATTAATACTTAATACTTAATGCTTTTGATGAAAATTGTGTGCACGGTGAAATTGCCTCTAACATTCTCATGAATAACCTTATTCTCCATGTATAGTTAAAAACTCCAAACAAAAGCCTAATAGTCCATTTCTTTCATAAATTATTCAGAAGACTCAGATAGCTCAAAGTTTTTCACAATCGAGTTCAAACATTTTCTCAGAACGCTGAAAGATCTAGAAAAGTATGAGTGAGGCCGGGAGGAAGAAAGGCTATGTCTTACGTTTTTATTTGCCTTTCCTCCCCAACGAGTTTTGTTCATGGGGGCCTCGTTTTTGTGCAATGATGGCATTTTCTTACTTATTTTTCATGGTATGGCAAGATGTTTATATTTTCTGACTGAAAAGGAGGGAGAGTTGTCACAAAGCCCATGAAGGACAGTTTTGTTTTTTAGCTGCACTCATTTAATATCCCCCTTCCACAGACCACAAAACCTGACCCCCATTCGCTCTGTGAATTTCAGGATATCACTTCTGTTTGTTCAGTTTATGGTCAGGGACACGTGGCATAAAGAGGAGAGAGCCTGTCTCACCATGAACCACACTTCCTTATGGATCCACAGTAGGATGGGTTTCTAGGAAAATGAGCTTCGTGTTCTCAGACTATGTAAATGTTTTCCCCAGTCCTCCTCTCTCCTTATTGTTTCTGCTGGCATTGGGCCTCTCCTGTGTTTCCCTGGCTGCTCCTGCGCTGATTTTCTCACTGCACTGGCTAGTTAGCATGCTAAATATCGTGAGAATAAGCTGCTCCCTGTCCTGGCATCGCTTTTTGAAGGAAACATTTCCTTCCCTTGTGCAAGCCAAGGAGTTCCTTCCATGGGGAGAAAGTTGGAGTGCTGATTGGAAACATGCATGATTGCTGGTTTAAATTTGGCTTATTTGCAACAGACAGAGGTTGGGAGAGATAGGAGAGAGGGGTTCTCCTGGTTCTGAGGTAGTTCCCACATCTGCTTCTTATTAGGAGCACTGTGGAGAAAAGATTTTGAAATTAGCTTAGTTGTGGAATAATAAAGTAGATCTCAATATGGGGGATTAGAAATGATTGCCCTAGAAAAAGAAGGGACAACTTCTCATCCTCTGGGTCCCTTACTTTTTTCCAAAGAGATTTGGCACTAAGTAGAAACTGGAGAGGTATCCTGTACCCTCTCTATCCCCAGTAGATGAAGGTAACATTTTACTTCCTCTTCCTGAAGAGCCTAAATGCAGGCTTTCAGGACACAGGGTGTACAGCCAGCCAGAACCAGTCACCTGCTTGTCCCCAGTCCTCTGGGACCTACAACAACTAGGGATATTTGCAGTGACATAATCAGATTTGTGGCAGGCCTGCTAGTCTTACCTGTTCTATAGCTCTTAGGCAGCACTCTAGAAACAGGCACTGGGACACCGGTCTTCAAAAAGAAAACAGTATTTTAAAAAACTTTCATGACTGTCTTTCTAATTATTCCAGCTCCTGTCTTCTGTAGAGGTCAATAACATAATCTGAAGAGATATCCAGCCTTCATAAATGCTATTCTCTGTATATTTTCATATAGTCATTTGTTTGTGTTTCCTTTTCTCTCCCCATGTTGAATGGAAGAGCTGTAATAGCAGAGATCTTGTATTAACTATCTTATACTTCCTGTGCTCAGAGCAATGTTTGGAATATTGTGAGCACTCCACAATCAAATGCTGCCTATGAAGGGTAATTCTGGATTTTGCCTTTGACCCTTGGGCTCTGCTTTGGGATTGAAGCCCAAGAGTTGTAACAAATCATTCTAATCCCTCTGAGGTCAGTTCCATCTACCTTTTGGTATTAGATAGGAAGCCTGAGCTGTGGAAATGTGAAGACAGATGACATTCCAGACCACTCAATTACCAACATTTGGGGAGTGCTTATATTCACTTGGAACATCTGCATCTGAGAACTCTCAAAATTGAAGCAACAGCCCTTCATTTTCTATGGTGTGAGTTTGCAGGCAAAGGGCTTAATTAGTTCACTTCTTTAATGACCATCTAATTCTGTGATTCTCTCATTTTCCCTTATTAAATTGACCCTAGATTATTGATTTTAGAGTTGTTTTAACTAGCCAATTTTGGTTTTAGGAGTCTAATCAGAAAATCACTGATTAACTCAGAATTGGGGGTTACGGTAAAGAGAATTAACCTCTTGTCATGAGAAGTTTTGCATTGTTACTTTGTAATTTCTCTGCTATAGAGTGAGTAAGGTCACCTCTTTATGCCTGAACTGAGAAAGGAGAAGTAGTAATTGAAATAATTTTGGTTGGTCCCCTTGGGTCTGAAAGAAGGAGGCAGGTCATTCCAAATAAGAGAACCCATGAGAGGCCGTGTTTGAACTGGCTTTCCTAAGACAGAGATGTCTGCAGTTTGTACTCACACATTTGAAATGGTTGTGGAAGGAAATTTCACCACAGAGGGCTATGACTAATCACAAGCCTTGCAACTAATAACTCATTAGTTTTTAATGTTATCTTGAATAGAAAACTAAGGAGCCCTTTTGAAATAATCTTCTAAATGATGTCTGCCTCAAAGAGATCCTAGCTAATAGCATGAAGTCTAATTAATGTGACACAAGTGAGGAGGAATAGGCCTCCCTAACCTTTGGATAGCATTTTTCTAAGTTTCTTGAGTCTGCGCATATTCCACCAAGTTTTTCTGCTTGTAATGACTATATACGTCCAGTTCTATGAGTAATTGACTTATTTTTCTCCTCCTATGAGTAATTTAAATTTTCCAGGCATTCAGGGAGTCTTGTTGGTTGTGCTCAATTAGTTGTAACAGGACATGGCCAGAGTCTGGATTCCTACCTGTGGGCCAACTGGCCATTCCGGGTTCTCTCAAAATTGGCTTCCATGAGGCTGCCCCTGGAGAACTCTAAGCAGAGATGTTTCCCTCAGAAGGACACATGTACACGACAATAATTCAGAACCCCAAGCATGTTCAGGACAGAGCAGAATAGGAAACCTGGCTTGTTTAGTTCAATCAATTCTTCGAATATCAACTCACTGAAGGATAACAAGGAAGAATTTAGCTCTCATTGAAGCTGAAAGCAGTCTTAGATCGTACTTAGATGAACTCCCTCATAATACAGATCAGAATCTGACAAACCACAGCTGTGGCCAAGATTGCCAAGGTAGTTAAGGGCAGAACTGGGAGAACTCAGGTAGACTCATTCGAGGAGTGATAATGCGATTCTGGCAAATTACCTCTGAAACGTTTACTCACTCACATCCTAAAGAGCAGAGTTGAATTTTCAAACAAATATATTAAAATCATCATTAGAAAATAAAGTAAGAGGATAACAAATAGTCCAATGTCCTGGTAGGTTTTAAAGTGTTTACCTCATCTAACTTGTAAAATGAAAATAACTTGACCACAATTTGGGTAATAATGTTGTTCTCTCTTTGACTTCTCTCTTTAGAAATTGATAATATACCCCTGACTACATTAATGGAGGAAGTATGTAGAAAAGATTAATATGAGTATTAAACCAAAAACTCTCATGTATTTGAGAGAGAGAGAGAAAGAGAGAGAGAAAGAGAGAGACCAAAGTTGGTAAAAATAAGCAATTTATAGAACAAAGAAGTACAATTCATTGATTTCAAGGACATAAAACAAATATAGGCAGGCCAACAATATATTTATCTGATGGAGTCCTAAGAAGACCAACTATGATTACTACCTAGTATATTAACTTTTTGTGTTCATAAATTGTGCCTGTGGAGTGTATGTAAATTATCCAGAAATAGGGATATTAGAAACTTCATTCCAGTCTTTGTTCTAATGAAGACTGATTCTTATTTAGGATAGCTGAACTTAAAAGTTTATATATGTTTGTTTTTTTCATATATGTTACATATATTTTATATGTTTTTGAACATTTTGGTTTTAAAGTCATCTATTTCTCTCAGAGATCTCAACATGCTTTGCCTCAGTGAGGTGAGCACAGTATTATCTGATGGGAATGTGAATTTTAGAACTAACGAGGAATGGTAAGAGTGATGTTCACTAAAAACTGATTTTTGGACTAATGACTAGGCAAGAGACCACACCCTCCTTTTCCCATTCATTTTTTACTTAATTCTTTAGGAGTTTGGTGTAGAAAAGTGGGGAATAAGATATGGTAAGGGCCGTTTGTCATTAGAATGTAAATATTTCACAGGAAAACCAGCCCTTTATGTTCTTTGACCATACAACACATGTTAAAAAGCAGGAAGAGCAGTGCCCTGTAGATTGATATTTAGGACCTATCCATATGATTCATCTCCTCTGCAGTTTAGGATCATCTGAGTCTCTGCTGGTCAGAGTAAGACGCTGGAAAACAATGTGGCCAAGCCAATCACTTTCTTTCTGTTTGGGGATGGCTGACTTTTCATCCTTAGTCATTCTTTTAGGAAAATTTAACTTTGTTGGATTTGGCAAGTTAGCTTGATGTAAAGTACAATTTTTAAAAATCACAAGCAATTTAATTACAAGAAATGGAAGGTAATTCCCTAATGGCTACTGCTGTTATAGAGGTAGTCATAACAGCCTTTTCATAATTTCCATTTTTCACCATTTCAGACATTCCAAGGAAGAAACAGTAAGAGGGTTTCTGAGTGTACTGTCAGTGAACTAGACACTGAAACAAAGAATATCAGTGACACGTCAGTCTCCCTTGGGAAAACTAGGCTGTTTAAAAACAAAGCATGAGCTTGAGAAACCTTGGTGAAACAGTAGAGGAAAAGCTTATCAGTATTAAAGGGCATTCTGAAAATTTTTGGAGATATTTATTTTATCCTTTTCAAAAGACTTTATTGACTTGATTCTATTGTAAAGTCAAGAGAACCTATCTCATCCTCCCCTCCCCTGCCTCCTACAGAAAAACTCCCCTCAGAGCTGACTCCACCTCAAATCACTACAGAATATAGCGATCGAATCTCAAAAGAAATAAAAGCACTAATATTAAATCACGCTCCCTGATTTCTGCCCCCCTCCCTCCAGCTAACACATGCTCTTAACAAAGTATGCAGGGTCCTTTTTCAAAGCATCTTTGAGACAAGGGGAAATATCAACAGATGACACTCCAATAGCACCTTGGGTGACCAAATAATTATTGGCTTCTGTGGGGGAAAGAAGAAATTTTCCTCTACCTTTCTAGGTTCTTGCGGCTGGTCTAATAATTAAATTGACATGAGACAAATTACCCCACATACCTGACAGAGTCAGAGACCCCACATAGATGAGAGGTTCAGAGACAGAAAGTTGAAATAAAGTATATGGCATTCTGAGCTAAGGATGAGGTTAGGAGCTTAAGGCTTCAGAGGGGAAGAAGGTCATTTGTAGATAGATAAGAAGAGCAGATATTCAGTGATTAGATGTTTGCCCAACCCTATACAGAGGTCATAAAAAGTTATTTCTGGTGATAACTCTTATAATGGACAAGGTTCCAAATTTAAATTCTTGGAGAGGTAAAAGTTTCTGTTGAATCTGCAATATCTCAATTGCTTTCAGCACAAAACAATCCACATGCCAAAGTAGCACATCTTGGGGAGGATTACTCGGAACCCCTTCACTTCCTTCACTTTGTGGCTGTATTGAGCCATCAGAAAGTACAAGTGAAAAATCAAAGCCAGATGAATTTGTTCTATAGGAAATGTAGAATTCTTAACATTCTAATATGATTAGTCAGATAAAGGCTTTTGCAGATAATCAACTTTTATCTGTTTATTTACTCAAAACTATTGTTGAGTATTGCCGAGCACTATGTGAAACGATGTGGTGAAATGGTGAGTAAGCAATAGTAGGTTCCCTCCCATCCTTCTTTCAATGCTTTATCTACCGTGTTTCCCCGGAAAAAAGACCTAGCCGGACAATCAGCTCTAATGCTTCTTTTGGAGCAAAAATTAGTATAAGACTGGGTCTTACATTAATTTTTGCTCCAAAAGACGCATTAGAGCTAATTGTCCAGCTATGTCTTATTTTCAGGGAAACACAGTGTGTCACCAAGAGGTCAATAGATTTCCATTTCCCTGCTGATTAGTTATGTTGGGCACCTTTACATGTGCTCATTACCTGTTTGGATATCTTCAGAAATATATCTACTGTTTCCCCAAAATAAGACCGAGTCTTATATTAATTTTGGCTCCAAAAGACGCATAGAGCTGATTGTCTGGCTAGGTCTTATTTTCGGGGGAACACGGTATGTATTATAACACAAAGTTCTATGCTGATCACCCTATCCATAGTTACTCCCTCACACACACATCTCTTATTACCCTTCCCTGTGTTTATTCTCCTTAGCCCTTATAGCTCTCTAATATGTGATATATTTTACTTATTTATTTCCTGTCTCCCCCAATGTAATGTAAACTTGAAGCCAGGAATATTATACACACACACACACACACACACACACGGGCACGCACACACACACCTATCCAGCACCTAAAGCAGTGCCTAGAAATAGGCACTCAATAAATATTTGTTTAACTAATCAATCAATTAATGAGTGAAGCAATTGAAAGCAAGGATATAAGTACAGAATGGACTAAAGGTCACTCTTATTTTTTATTTGGGTCTATTGATTACTATTCATTACATTTGGTTTTTCAACTTTCTAGACTTTTGATCATTTCTTCTCCAAAAATTTCAGGAATGACAGTGTCTGAAGACTTGGTGAAAACACTATTAATTATGTTTGTGGTATTCCTCTGATCTATGCCTCAAACATGCCTAGCAATAAAAAAGATCATATTTGCCTGAAAAACTTGTCCATGGTAAATTGATAACCATACGTTTGCAAAAAGGCTCCAAAATCATCTGCTGATATATTAATTGGGTTGATAATACCTACTTTGCTGGGTTCTGATGAAATGTACACAAGATACTATTCACAAAGTAGTGTCTGTAATAAGACACTATCTCATGTACTTTTCACAGGAACACAACAAAGTAGGTATTATCAACCAAATTAATAAATCTCAGCAGATGATTTTGGAGCCTTTTTGCAAGCATATGATTATTTACCAAGAACAAGTTTTCAGTCAAATCGACCACTGCAGTGTACACCTGAAGCTGAAGCTGAATAATAATGAATGTCAACTATAATTTAATATATATAATCACAGGATATGGAGTACAGCATAAGGAATAGAGTCAGGGGAACTGTAAAAGTTATATATGATGTCAGAGCGGTAGTAGATTGGAGGAGGTGTATTATCACTTTGTGAGGGGTGTGAATGTCTATTACATTGTTTTGTACATCTGCAACTAATTATAAAAAAATTTAACAAAGTGAAAAAAAAATTCACACCTAAAAAGAAAAGTACATAGATAAAGTAGTAAAAAACTTGGAATTCTGTTTATTGGATTTGGCTAAAAGTAGAAGTAATAACATTCATCTGTTTTATAATTTGATCAAGGATCAACAACAAAACCTTTGGTTTACAACACCTGGCACTAGAGGTCAGGGACATGCAGAAGAACCAGCAAAGAGGACTGAACAGGGAGAGCCAGAGGAGTGGAGGAAGCCAGGTTACAATGGTACCCAAGGCTAAAGTGATAAACTCTAGCAGTGCAGTTAATAGGTCGACGAGAACAAAGCATTATCCAGGTGGAAGTTATGGATGACCTTCTTAACAGCAGGTTTAGCAGTGAGGGGAAAACTTTACTGAAATAGATTTAAGAAAGAATGGGAACAAATAAGTTGGGGACAACAAGTATAAATAACACTTACAAACTTTTGCTATAAAGAAAAGGAGAGATATAAGGGAAGTCAGAAGAGGATCTATTTTTTATGGTGCCTAACATGATAATTTGTTGACCCAGGAAAGATTCAGTAGAAAAGAAAACGATGTGGATGTGGCTAATAGAAAGGCTAATTTTGGGGTCTAATGGACAGGTAGCAATATCGGCCTTAGAAGAGAAAAGAAGTGTCAATGTGTTTGCCCATGCCTTGGAGGAATACATTAATGATTATTGCAATTTTGGTACAAATAGCTGATAGGCTAGATAATACAACTGAAATTCAAAATGTCTTTCATAGGACAAAAGTGAAATTGGCTATTTGTTCCTCCAGGAACAATTGGCTATTTGAAATAGCCCATTGGCTATTTGAAATTGCCCATGCCTTGGAGGAATACATTAATAATTATTGCAATTTTGGTACAAATAGCTGATAGGCTAGATAATACAACTGAAATTCAAAATGTCTTTCATAGGACAAAAGTGAAATTGGCTATACCCTCCAGGAACAAATAAACTTAGAATTCTACTTTACAAAGGGAAATACCAAGACAACCTGGGCAGTAAGAAAAATGTTTGTGATGATTTATAATGAATGGCTTATCTCACCTGAGTTTAATGTTCAAAGCCATATAATTTATGTCATCAGAAAAACTCCAATCTGGGGAATTATTTTAACATGACATACAAATTGTCATACCTCCATATGGCAGTCAGAAGGAATTGAACATTTTGTCTGGAGGAACCCATTCTTTACTTAAGCCTCATAGAACTTCCTTAGATAAATTCCCAATGAATAAGTAATCACAATCAGAAAACACAAACAAGGTATCATAAGGGAAAACCAGTGATATTAACAAACAGCAGATCCAGACTGCTAAAGCTTCAATGGTTAAAGCTGTATTTGATCCTGGACAGTCTAACGTTAAAGCTCAGCTCCTAACCACTATGTTATACGACATTTTTTGGTATTCTAGATGCATGTTTAACATGTGTAAAGAAATGAAATATGGAATTTAAAATGCAAGAAATTAATAAGAAAAAGAAGAAAATGGAACCTCTAGAAACTAAAAAACAAAAGTTAAAAAGTGACTGGCAGTATAAACAGCAGATTAGGTATAATTGGATAAAATTAATAAACTAGAACATAGAGCTGAAGAAATTTCCCAGAATGTAACAGATAGGCAAAGTGATGAAAGATATGAAAAAAAGGTTAAAAAGAAACAGGAAAATCAAAATGTTTAATATGTATCTGAATATCAGAAAGACCTATTAGACAAATATGTGAAGATACAATGGTTAAAAATTTCCAGAATTGAAAAAAAAGCATTAATCATTAGGCTTTATGAATCCCCCAAAAAATCTCAAACAGAATAAATAAAGAGAAATTCATACCTACACATATCAGAGTCCAGCTACAGAATATCAGAGACAAGAGAAGATTTTAAAAAGGGGTCTCAATAGACTGACAGCAGTCATTTCAAGTGCAACAGTGGAAGGCAAAAGATAGTGGAATACTACCTTCAAAGCCCTGAGAAAATGCTCATCAACTGACTTGTTTATATATTAAAAGTTATGTTTCAAGAACATAGGAAAACAGAGACATTACACTGTCAATAGAACCTTAGTAAAGACATTTCTAAAGGATGTACTTCAGGAAGGAGGAAAGAGTATATGAAATTCAAAATTAATGTTGAAAATGGGAAACTCTAACAAAATATTGACTGTCTAAAACAATAATAATAATAATAATAATGCCTAATATGTGGACTTAAAATATATATAAAACTAAAATACAAATAATCAAAAACATTTAACTTGGGAGGGAGCTATTTAGAGTTAAAATGTTCTAAGATTTATACGTGGTTTTTCAAGGCAGATAACTGTACTCTTAAATGAATTATGAAGGTTTAAAAAATTAAGACAATCACTAAAACAAAGAAATAGTGTGTAACAGTCACCCTATTATAAAGAAAATAATAGAAAATTACAAAAATAAAAAAGGTTTATCAACTAGAATATGTCTAAGGAAGAGTAATCAGAATATTCAAAGCTCTTTTAAAAACGGTGTAAAAATATTTAGTTTGGGTAAGAAAAGGCTTTTTCCTTAAGCAGTTAATGGTCTAATAATTTCTTTAATTTAAAGTCCTCAAATATTTTAAGATTTATCATAAAAGAGAGGGATTAAATGTAGTATTTAATGTTAGAAGGTTGAACTATGGCTATGGATATGAGTTATAGGGAGGTGGTTTGGGAATTATTATAAGAAAAATGTTTATGTAAATGGAATGGCTACATTTAAGGCACTGAGCTTTTCTTCACTGAGATTGAGGACCATTGGTCAGGAAATTTTTTGTGGGGGCAATTCCTGCATTGGGTCAAAAGTTGGACTAAAAGAACAAAGTGAACTCTGCCAACTCCAAGATTCTAAGATAATAATACTGGTAATTTATTCAAAATGTGCTAACCACATCAAGGCATTGACTTATTTAATCTTTGCAACACCATTAATTAAGTATTATCTCTGTTTTACAAGTGAAGATGCTAAAGTTCAGAGAGTTTAAGTAACTTGCTGAGAATGTGTGGCTTGTATTGTGTGGGATACAACAGATTTCAATCCGGAACAGTATTACTCCAAAGTTGGAAACTTTCCATGAAGCCTCACTGAATACCAGGATCAGAAGATCAACTCAGTTCTAATCTTGCCAAAGTCTCGCTGAAAAAGTCCCCTCTGTCTCATAATATTGTGTAGGATATCACAAGTCAAAATTGACAAATGCTCACACACACATGTTAAATTCCTCATACAATCATGTCTCCGTTCTTTCTAGGAACATACGTTTCATAAGTAACTTAAAAGAAGCTTTCTTACAAAAACTCATAGACACAGACAAGTTTAGTGGTTAATAGACAGTAAGGCTGGAGGCAGGAAGGTAGAAGAGGGAAAAGGGGGTCGAATATATGATGATGAAAGGGGTTTTGACTGGATGGTGAACACACAATACAATATATAGATAATGTATTATAGAAATGTACACTTGAAACCTATATAATTTTACTAACCAATGTCACCCCAATAAAATTAATAAAAAAGAAGCCTTCTTATTTCATAAAAAATACATTTGTCAAAGTGCAGCGTTTTTTTAGGGTAACTTTGTTTTTAGAACTAATTTATCCCAATATACAAAACAAACCTTCATTCATTTTTATGTAATTGCTCTTCTTTTGCATTGACCTCTATATAATTGCGTTTCTTTTCTTTTTGCATTTAGTCCATTCAGTGGTCTTTAATGAGCTCTTAGTGGTGTTGGACATTCTTGTACCAATTCTGCTAATAAATTTCCTATTGGCCTGTCTACTAATAGAAGAGACAGAGCATGGCTACACTACTACTGAATGAAGAGAAGCCTAATTTGGAAGATTCCTTTTAATAAATCAGCTGGCATGTAGGGACATTAAGAGGGGAACTAAATAGAAGATTAATGGATAGAAATTATTTTAGACAAAATAGAATAAAAATTGAACATATCTGGAAACTGGATTTGCACTCATCTAAAATTCTAGTAACTGCTAAATGTTAAAAACATCCACTATAGTCTGAACTGGGGCACACAGAAAGGAGATATTCTGTTATCCTGATTTAAGATACACTATTTCCAGGGTTATTTTCCACAGACTGGAGCTAGATGGACCTTTTCAGGGAGCAGATTTTCTAGTTAGCTAAATTTGATGGCATTTGGTTGGATTGGATGAACTCAAAGTAAATAGTCCAAATCTAAATCTTTCTCTGAACTGGCTGGCAAACCTGTTGGGCTCATAGGTCAATGGTGAAAAATAGCTCAATTTGAGTGAACAGGTTTTGTTAAAGTTTCTAGTAGTTACCTCTAGTCTATGAAAAGGCATGAGAAAGTCTGGTCCCAAAGAAAACTGTGAAAATGTGAAGCAGCACACTGTCATTTCTTAAAGGAACTTGTCATCTCTTAAAGGTCTTGCTCAGTGTAGGAGTGTGTCTCTCTGCCCTTCGGTTTCATAGGGGTTGAATTCTATTTTCTACAGTTGACTTCTAGGTAGGTCATTTTACTCTTGTTTTTAATTACCTGTAGTCAAGAATAACTCTTATTGTTGAATTTTAAAACTCAACTTTTCCCTGGAAACACAAATCTTATTGTGGGAAATTAGGGATGGGGGCAGGGCTGCCCATCACCTCTCCCTTCTCATTGATGGAAGTGTGGAGGTGGAGTAGGAAGGAAGAGGAACCTAGTTGAAACTCACAGTCCACTTTGGCTTGCCCAATTATAGAAGGGGTTTCCCAGTCTGTGTGTGTGTGTGTGTATGTTAGGGGCATTGCTTTGATGCTCTCTTCTGAAGAAATATTGACATAATCATGCTGCGCCTGTGCTTGATATTAGTTCCCTGATGGAGTACCCTGAAGGAGCGCTTTAGTTTCAAACATGTGGCTCATTAAGACCTACTGTAAGGACCAGTTGTTTTCATCTGCCAACACTCCTTTCTTGAGAGACGTAAACCTTTCTTGCTTTATGCAGTTGGGGAGGGAAAAGTATGATAAATCAAGGGAAGCTAAAGTTAAAATATACCTCTCTCACAGGTGCACAGGAGGTGGGCAGGAGAAGCTAATGTGAAATTGGAAAATTTTGAGACTGCATCAATGATCAGCCATCTTGCCTTGCCAGAACCCACATGCAGAACAAAATCAAGCAGAGGATTGGGGGTAAGGTACCAAGAAAGTCACTGCACACAATTTTGCTTAAACCTAGTTGATCCCTTGAGATCCCAGTTACATGAGCTGATAAACTTGCTTCTTTTGTTTAAACTTTGTTTTACTTGCATTTTGTCACTGCATCTAAAACTGTACAAAAATACCCACAAACTTCATGATTCAGACTAAGATAGACACTGAGATACCTACTTTGATTGTGATGGCAAGAAATCACATTTATCCAGGGCTCTAAAAGGCATCACTAAACCATCATGTAGAATTTCTAAATGACCTCATCTTGGCATCACTCACAGAAGGTGGCAATTGACTCATCAGTATGGCCTGAAACCTTTGAAACACAGACACACAGATATCCTCAGAGGTGTCACCCCTAGAGCCCTTCAAAATGAATGTGTGGACATCATACACTAATAAAGAGCTACATGGCCTTCTATTAATCTTTGGCTACTATCCAGTCATTTTGTCTGAATGGGACATTTATTTATTCTTTCTTGAGATACTGTTTCATAGCTCTTAGGTGTGATCAGATACTATATTTTATGTAGTGATGAATTCTTCCTGAATGCATTATGCTTTTCCGTAAAGCTCTCCATGGGCCTTCTCCCACTTCTCCATCAGTTAGGATTCCTTAGGGAAAGATGTTCTTTAAAATTTCTGTATTATTAGAATATTATAAACATGAAATGCTAAGTTAAACCTGACATTCTTCCCTTTAGCTCATTGAACTATGCCCTGTTTATTACAAGCATGTGAGTTAAGCATGCACTGTCAGCATTAATTGAATTTCCTGAGTCATGTTTATGATTTAACCCTATTTTACAATTGGAATTTAAAAATGATGAGTCTCGTAGTTATCTTTACTAGATGTGTGTTTACGCTCATGCTCACTCTCATCAATTCTTCTGTCAACATTGTAGGTTTTCTTTCTGAGTACTGTAGCAATGCATTTGTTTTAGTGGACAGAATTATAGAATTACTGTATTTTAATGATGCTGTTTTCTTTGTTCAGTGTCCAGGCCATTGCTTTAATTTTCCAGCCCAGTTATGGCTAGGCAAACTAAAATGTTTTAGGCAGTATTTAGGGTGGCTTGACTCCACCATGCTAAAACATGCTGGTAATATCATAAATCCTCATAACTTTGAAGATTTTTCTTAACGTGTAAATACAAAAGTGTAGGATGGATTTTGCTTTGGGTGGTTTTAGAGGGGTGGCCATGCAAGAAATTGTTTTCAAAACATTCACTCCCACCATCTGTGCACCAGAAAACAGATTCAAGAGGTAATAGCAATCCTTGAACACAGCCAACAGAAAAGCTCTCAGGAAACCATTGAGATCACCTATTCTTTGTGAGAAAGTAATTGGGAAGAAAAAAAAATGGCTTTACAGAACTGAGTTTGCCTAGTGGAGTGCATCTTAAGGTTTTAGGATAATACTTATTTGTGTTGTTGTTTACATAATGTGACTTACTGCTGCTTTACTGGCAAAATACTATCTTCCCTTCTCTTATGAATGAAAGGTTTATACCTGCACTATTAAGAGGTTCTATAAAAGGTTTAAGATTTTAAAAGAATATAGAAAAATATAAGCAAGTAAAGAACATGGAAATGTTGAATTTGCAAAGATAGACTGCTTTCCTTAGGTAAAAATGTCCTAATTTCAAGCCCTCTCCAGGGGGCTAAGGAAAGCTTTAAATATCCATTCAAAATTCTTCACAGCCAGACATCTCTTTTAAAGGAGTTAGGTTACATCAGTTGATGTAATTAACTCAGATTGTTTGGGTGATTCAAATCCCAAAGGCAGCAATACATCTGTGCAGCATACACATTTCCCCTCTGTGCAAAGGCGCCAGTGGTTTCGATTTTGGGTGTGTATTTGAGGGGGTTGAGGCAGTGTGGGCAAGAGAATGAGCTGGTGAAAGGTAATATAGAGGAGAATCATGTACTAAAAATGTTTTTTGATGCTATCTGATTTCCTTTTAAATCACTCTTTGAAAAAGAAATATCAGTTTGGAATCTGTTTGTGGTCAAATATATTAAAATAAAACATATTTTGTTTCATTAGACCAGTTATTCTTTACTCCCCTTTGAGCATCTGGCAAGCAGTGTAGAGCCGGAGGGAGGTGAATCTTTTAGTCAGTCGGTGAACTGGCAGATGTACCATTTATTCATCTCTGATTTGCAGGAAGAGGGCCCAGAATCTGTGCTTTCAGAGCAAATTTAGTTGCTTTATTTGATATTTGAATTTTATCTCACATAGAATCTTTAAGCTATAAAGATTTAAGCATATTCATGCTTAAATATTTCCATCTCTATAGGATGTTGCACCTTACCAATTTTATAATTTTCTGTCTAATTCTTAAAGATATTCATAGGATCAGATCATGCCTTCGTTCATAATACTTATTATGAAGACTCATCACCACAACAACCCCCTCTGTTTCTTGATCAGATTCTACAGAGCTTGGCCTGTCTCTATTTACTCTCAGTGACATATCAACAATTGGGGAAAACAATTGTTGCTATCTTTTTATTTTAATTTTAAAAAATTTTTCAAAACTGAAGACTTTTCCTGCAGTGGGAAGATTTACAATACAAAGAGGCTACAATGCACTCAGTTAATTAAGAACAAGATATTTATTAATAGAAATTTCTATCAACTGTGACTATATCACCAAAGTTAAAAATATATAATGTTTTCACAAGAGAATTTTTTATTCATATTTTATGTGGTTTCACATAGTGTTGTATATTCATTTGTGGTAGAAAACATTCTTTTAAGCACAAAAAACATAAATACACATTTCTATTTTTCAATCAAGACTGTATCAATTTGGGAGTGCTCTTCTAGAGTAAAAGGGTTTTGAAATTACATTTTGTTCATGTTCTTAGAAATGTCTGGTAAAGAGATATCTGAGCCTTAGTCAGAGAATATAAAATATAAGAATTTCAATTACACTTGAAAGAAAAACTCCAATCTGAAACTGACCACAGTATTGGAGAGACTTAGGTGTTTTCAAATAAATGTCTTAGTTTTGGCCCATACGTCTAGACGTTGCAAGGGAGAGTGCTTTTTCCATCAATTCTAGGACCAAAGGCTACAGTTCTGGTCAGCTTTTTTATATATCTCTCATCTAGTATATATCCCTCCAGGGAACTTTCCTGATTGGTAATAGTACAGCAAATTCACTCTTATTTCTGGAATTATTCAATGTTAGAGTTGGAAGAGTCTTTAGGGATCATTGTCCAACTCTTTCTATTGTAGATGAGAATACTGAGGTCCATAGAGGTGAAGCAACTTTTCCAAAGCCATGCTATGAATTTATCAGAACTGGACTTAAGTCTCACTGCCCATGAGATTCCATATCAGTCTCTGGAATCACTATTCTACATAGATTGGTGGGTTTCCTTACCACATATGGACCATTACATATGCCTGTAATTTTAGGGACATTTCAAAATTGGATATCAACCCCTCTGTGTGGTGGTAGCATAAAGGACAAATATGATTCCGAGCTAAGAGACAGACACACTGCTTAAATCTGATCTGTCTTTAGTACATCAGTGTTACTACTTAGTAGTTACTATAACTTTCTGGAAATGATTTACTACAATCCTCCCACTGGACAAATTCAGTTCTTTCATTTGCAAAGCAGGAAAAAAGAATTTCTACACAATTAGTGCTCCCTTTTTTTGTATAAGGGTTTGAATAAATGACCATTTTTTCAAATCTTTCTCCAGCAAAATGAATCAAATCTTTTGCCAGCAAATCTTCGGTCTAAGTATTTCATACAGTCTGTAAGAGCGTGTCTATTAGTGTGCTGACTTCTCTAGACCAACACTCAAAATAGAAGCTAGAGCCACATAGAACATGGTGGAGGGAATTCTCAGGACTCATCCTGATTCTGTCCTCTTGGTGTCAGGAGTATGGAGTGGATGGAAGGATTGATTTTCCATGGTTGGAAAGTTTCTCACAGGAAAGGGAATAAGCTTCTCATAAAATATATAGAAAGGGAATCTCATAATAAGCAAAATGTAGATTTTTCCTGGACACACAGCATGCTGAAATTTTTATAAAATGTTTGAGTTTGAACTATGTAACAGAACTCTCTAAAATTATGTTTGTATGTTGCAGGTATTTATGAGAAATATTACATGAACTTTAGCAAATCACAACCAAATTTAGACAATGACATTTAGTTAGACAAAGTAAATATAATGTCAACAAACATTATTTTTAGTACATTCCTAATGGTCTAAATTTCCTCTTGAAATAATATTCCATTTTCAACTAAGCTTTTTGTTTGCAAATGCTGAAGGAGTTTAATTATCAAAGCTACATTGTTCTTACTCCTCCACAGAGCAATCTCATACTTTTCTCATATTTTAAAAAATAGCTTTAAACAATGATAAACTTTGACACAGAATTTCACTCTAGGAATGCATTCTAAGTGTATAACCAGACAAATTAGAGAAAAAATAAACAAAGATCTTAATCATACTGCCATTTAAAATACTAAAAACTTGAAATAAAATGTTAAACGCTAGAGGACCAGTAGAATAAAACATGGAATCTATAGAATGATTATACAATTCTTTAAAATAATATGCACATGAATATTTTTTGACATAAAAGATGAATCAATAATCAGTAAGTTTGTTTAGAGAGGGCATTGTTTGTGAATATGGTACTTCACTGTTCCCCAAGGCATTTCAGCATCAGCACAATATTAAAAGGTCCATAGAATCAAGTTCTTTCGACAACTTGTTCCAGGCATTTGTCCCATCTATACTTGTGGAACAGCTAGGGTTAAATGCCACTGTTAAATGCATTTTTTTTCCCTCACTGTCTGGGAGACCTGAGTGGCATAGAATAACAGGTATTAGACTATCCATATGGAAGGTACTAAGATTGTAATACAGTCAGATTGATAAGATTGTGAAACCAGTTTTTTCACCCTTGATTGAGAATACCTCTTAAGGGTAAATAAAAGATGCAGTTGGGGCCATCAGAGACAATTTGTTGGCAGGAACTGTGGATGTGTTGTATATTCCTAGTGATAAACCCCCTTCAAGGGTTGGGGGAGGTGGGGTGTGGTCTGTTTCCCTCAATGATAAGCCACATGAGAGGGGCTTCAGAGAACGACTTGGAGTACACAACATGTTTCTCAAGTTTCTATGAGGACTGATTCATGTCTGAAAAAGTTTGAAGGTGAGCTGCTGACTTCTAGTAGCATTCCTGGTGGGAGAGGGAAGAGGAATGACTGTTCTAGAGTGAGCTGCACACCCACCAACAAGAGAATGAGGGTGTGTGTTTCCCAGGTGCCAAACCTTGACAAATGGAGCCATTCATGAAACCACATAAGATGGTCTCCACCCAGGAGGACAGCAGGAAGAGACTGGAATGGGCCCCTAAGTCAGGGGTTGAGGGGGGAGTTTAAGTGACCATTACAGAAAGCCTCACTCACACCAGGGAATTGCACTCAGAGCTTCCTAGCTGGGTGGGAGGAAAAGCACATTCGTGGAACTCACAAAAGTGCCCCATCTGAAAAAGAGCTGAAGTTTTGCACTTTGATATACAGAAAGCTCTCATACCAGATTACAAATGTCCTAATCAAGTATGGCTTCTGCATTTCACCTCCCCTCTCTCCTACCGTTTTTCCCTCCCTCACTAACAACCCTGGAGGGTCCAAAGGAATTTGCTGAGTACAAGAGGAACTGTTAAGAGCAGCATGGAGAAATAAAGAAGCCAGCCAAGCTCACTCCTCTCCCCCAACTGCAGGCTTTTGAGCTGGGGAAGGGAAGAAGTGTTAATCTGCATAAGAGAGTCAAGCTTTGAAATAAACTGGATAAGTCTTCTTAACAATGCAATGGTATCTTCCTGAGGTTTTAGCCAGGAGTGGGAATAAAATAATTGATAAAGTGGGTCAAAGGGGAGATTTATGAGACATAATAAAATTATTTTCTGTTTATATCCTTTTAAAAGTACTCAATAAATTAGTAATGCTTAGAAAAATTTCTCTGATACGTAACTTACTAATTATGAAGGTATTTCAATTTTGCAGCATTCTCACTTTGAAAAAGTCATTTTAATAACAATCTGAAGCCAGTCCTCAAATAGACTTTATAGCTTTAGTGCAAATGTACCTGTTTGGGTGCATCCCAAATGAGACTAATATGTGTAATAACTCTTCTTTACCCTCAAACTTCCATTCTAAGATGTCTTTTATTTTAGGTAAATGTCTTCATTTCTTTTACCCTCCTGCTCTCAGATTTTAATATGTTCCATTAATATATTAAAAGGTAGTACCAGAGTTCAATGTAATTGCATTGCGAAACAACTCTTGTTTGAATTCATAAAATAAGAGCATGGGATAGGTAAAGATTTAACTTTTGCAGTGAAATGTTGGTCTCTTCAACCCTGTGATTTGGGGAGTAATTCTGTTCCCGCATACGAGAGAATAATCCTGCACGTAATGGTGACTAAATTCTGGCAGAAACCCCTTCCTTTATATTGTTTTGTTTTGTTTTGTTTTTGCTAATTTCAGATCTAATTTGTTGAAGGAGCAGTGAAAGAGGCAGTGCCATCCTTACTACCTTGATTTCACAGCGGCTGCCATCTCCCTGAATCCCCATGATTCAGGAGTTGTAAATGGTGCACCAGTTAGCAGCTGGGCAGGCTAGCTGAGAATAGTGACAAATACAATCCAGACGGATGTGTATCTTGTTTCGCTTCTTTTATTATTTCCCCAGGTTGCGAGTTTACCTCTGGCTTTCACTGAGTTCTTAGCTCCAGCAGATGGACATTTTTTGGCAGTGTTGCATATTAAACTAGAGTAGAATAAGGATTAATTTTGGGGGTGGTTCTAAACCATAGAATTGGTGGCAGAATGCCAGCCCTTCCCAATGGCTCAAATCAGCAAACTTTTGGCTGTTACAGTCAAATAAATGTTGCAGTTTTCAATGGTGCCTGTTGTGTTAAATCACATATTGATGGGGAAAGAAGGCAGAAACATCATGCCATTGTATAGGGAAAATAAAAAATGAAGCTTTTCTGCCAAAAGCAGCCTTTTTTGTTGGTGAGAAACACTTTTGGGGTTTTAAGGTATTGCTATTTATTTGGATGGAAATGAACAGAATTTTTCACGTTAACATGAATTTCTATGTTAGTTCTGAAGCTGTTTCTCCTGTGGTGCGAGACAACCGGGAGATTGTGCTTTCTATAGTTTTCAGGTCTAGAATTCAAATAGGTACAAAGCAGAGCCCGAAATCCTAGTTAATTAGTCACTGCGCTGGCAGACTGATTATTTACAATAATCTTAGCTTCAGATAAACTAGTAAGTTATCAGCACACTCTGAGATGTGTGAAGCATAGTGACAGCCCAGACGGATGTAAGGTGGTGTGGATTGGGTTTGTGGTATTCAAAGACATTTACACTCCATGCTTTTAACCCATATCCTGTGTAGTCAGTGTTCTAACCTGGAGCATTTTTCATGGCCACACTCACACACTATTCTTATTATTTATTCCAGAGCTTGGCTATGGTTATTCCTGATGCCTGGAAAACACCAGCCCTTTTACCCAGTTTTCTTTAGTGTTCTTGGAACTGTTGTCTTCTCTTCACTATTTTCTTACCTCCCAATCATTGCTCAGTCAACTCCAATAGAACTTCTATTCCCATCACTTCATCAAAATTGCTCCTGCCCAGGACTCCAAGGCCTAAGTGGCTATTTCCAAGGGACGATGCTCAGTCCCTTAAGCTTCCTCTCCTCACAGGCGACTGGTCTCAGTCTTCCTCAGCCTCACCTTCTCTACTTGGACCTTAGAGGTTTCAGTTCCCAGGACTCCTCATGGACCCTCTTCTTTTCTCATTTTACATACACACACACTAGTCAATCTCATCTGCCCCCGTGACCTCACTTACTATCTATATTCTCACAGGTTCCAGGTCCATATTTACTGATAACATGTTTCTTCTGCATGGTAGACATCGCTGCTTAGTTTCGTGATAGATGTCACAAGAGTGCGACTGCACTCATGGGCTCCTCCTCCCAAACGCAGCCCTCCAGCACCACTTCTTACTTCAGGGAATGATGCCAACAACTTACTTGTTCAAGCTAAAAATCTTGGAGACATATAAGCTCTTCTAAATGCCACTTTTCTCTTTTCTCAATCTCCATTTTAAAACTAGAACCAATTCTGATCAATTTTACTCTGAGAAAATCTCTTGAATATATCTATTTCTCTCCATATGACTACCTCCACTCTAATCTAGGCCACTGTCATCTCTTCAGAGGTGAATTAGTTTTCAATTGCTGCTATAACAAGTTACTACAAACTTGGTGGCTTAAAATAACACAAATTTATTATCTTGTAGTTATGGAGGTCACTGTAGCAAAAGGCTTAAATTCAAGTTTTACCCTGTAGCAAAAGACCTAAATTCAAGTTCTACCCTAAACTAAAGAAACTGATAAATCCAGAAGTAGTAAAATTGATTAATCCAGATCAATAGTAGAACAATGTTTCTACTAATTTCCTGTTGCTGCTATAACAAATTATTATAAATTTAGTGGCTTAAAACAACACAAGTTTTTATCTTACTATTCTGAAGGTCAAGAGTCTAAAATGAATATGTAGGCTGTGTTCCTTCTGTAGATTCTAGGAGACAATCTTTTTTCTTGCCTTTTCTACCGTCTAGAAGCTGACCACATTCCTTGACTCATGACTCCCATCCTCCGTTTCAAAGCCAATAATGGCCATTCAAGCCTTTCTCATGTTGCCTCACTCTGGCCCTGACTCTCTTCTGCCTCCCTCTTTTACTTTTAAGGATCCTTGTGATGACATCAGACCCACACACCTAATTCAGTATAATCTTTCTATTTTAAGATGAACTGATTAATTAGTGAGCTTAATTCCATTTGCACCTTTAATTTCCCTTTGCCATGTAACATAACATATTCATAGGTATTGGGGATTAGGATGTGGACATCTTTGTGGGGACAAGAAGAAGTATTATTCTGCCTGCCTACTACTGGGCCACTTCAGTAGCCTCCCAAATTGTCCCTCTGGCCTTCCGCCATCTGGCCTCCGCCTAGACTTCCAACCATATGTATATATTTTAGCAATAACATACACATAATACAAAATTTACCATTTTAGTCATTTAATAGTATATATTCTGCAACCCTCATCACTATCTAGTTCCAGAACAGTTTATTCCTCCAAAAGGAAACCCCATACGTATGAAGTGGTCACTTCCCATTCAACCATCCGCCTAGTTCCTAACAGCCACTAATTTGCTTTCTGTCTCTATGCATTTACCTTTTCTTGGTATTTCAAATAAATAGAATCATACAATATATAGTTGGTTTCTTTTTTTATTTTTGGCTATTTTCATTTAGCGTAATGTTTTCAAGGTTCATCCATGTTGTAGCATGTAACAGTACTTCACTTCATGGCTGAATAATATTCCATTGCACGAATAGGCCACATTTTGTTTATCTGTTTTTCAGTTGGTGATCATTTGAGTTGTTTCTGGCTTTTGGCTATTGTGAATAGCTCTGCTAGGAACTGTTGATCACATTTGATGTTCTTCTCACCCATGCTCCTCACGTCCTTGTCATATTGAACTATAGTCAGTTTCTCCAACATGCTATGTGCACTCTCTCCTCCAAACTCCACTCTTGCTCTTCCTCCTGCCTAAAGCATGCTTCCATTCTTCTCTCTTTACCTAGTGAATGCCTATATAATTTTACGGTCTCTGTTTAGAAATCATTTGCCCACTGAAATCTTCCCTGATCCCCAGCAGAAGCAGATCCAGGTGTGTGGGGCTGGAGCTTTTACATTTTCAAGGGCTCTTTTTAAGAAAAAGAATCCAAATTGACAATACAAAAGTAGACAAATGATTTATATAAAAAGCTATTTTAACAAATATTACATAACCAGAAAAAATAATATATTTTTATTAATTTACTGGCTGACACATTTACTTAATTTTTCCAAAGATTTTTGGCTTATAGTTTTTAATCACTCTGATTATGGTATATATTTGTAACATCATTTCCTATAAGGAACATAGAAACATAATTCAACCTTTCCTCTAGTGTTTTTGATTGAAATTTTTCTGTTTCATAATTTCATGTAAATTTTGACTTACATGAATTTAATATCATGTAAATTTTTAGGATTATCATCAAATTTGGGAAACTCTATTAAATTTCTATCATAAGCTATAAGACTTCTTGTGTAGTGACTAATCTTAAAAAGTCATTACTTATATTATTTATAATTCACATTAATCTATTTTCTATAATATCCTTGTTGTAGTACCTTGTTAGGAGTTATGTATTAAATGCACTAATGTCAGAATTTTGGGTCAAATCAGCAACAAATTTAAATATTTTTTTCAGTGTGTTCATATGATTCTTTTCTCTAATAATATTATCAAACAATCTGAAAACCTACTCATTATTTCATTTGAAAATGTTTTCTTCTTCTTAATAAATTGCTTTTGAGTTAACTTGAATTTCTTTTTACTATTTGCTTCTGGATGTTAGAATGATTTATATGGAATTTATTGATCATTTCTATCATTTTGTTTCATATTCCATTAACCTTATTGTTTCGATATTGTTTCAATTCTTTAATAAATAATATTAAAGATAAAAAAATTAAAAAGAGTTCCCTTCACAAATATCCAAATCAGGACACACTGATTTCTTTCCAAAGCATATTTGAAACCACTGTCCTATTATAATACTCTGGTGGGGTACGTAAGGGAAGAGTTTATTCACAAATGGGGAACCTGAGTTTAAGAAACATTTCAGATCATATATATTGTCAGTGGTGTAACTTAGAAAAGAGGTTACAGTCACCCCAATAAATTTAAAAAAAAAAAGGAAAAGAGGTTACATTACTCAGACTATACTGTACTTTCTTTCTTCCCAAGGACAAACTGTCAGTGCATTAACCATCATCATTGTCTAGAAATTTTAAAATTTCAGTGCCTATTTTTCATTCTACAGGGCTTCTAAGAGCTGAGATATTAACCTAAAAGTTCAAGCTCTCACAGGTCATAATACAAGATGATAAATTGGTCTAGAACAAGTTCTTGTTTCTGGTATAAAATAAGTCTCCTTGTTTCATAAAATATACACTTTGAGGACATTGATTGAAAGATTTTCCACAATGTGAAACCTCAATATTTTACCCATGTCTAGAAGCAACATTTAAAGATGAAAATAGACTTTTGAATATGAGTAAGTTTTAAGTTTAAAAAAAAAGTTTTTAATGCTTTTAAAATTATTTTTAAGGTTAATTGAAAATTTGAGTTCTTTAATTTTCTCAAAGGAATAATCACTAAATTTTTGAAGAGAAAATCTCATTTTATGAAAACAGTAAAGACAATTGTAGGTAAATATTACACAGGAATTTTTATTAAATGTGCATTTGTAATAATGTGATTATTTATCACTGTAAAAATAGAATGGGGGAGGGGAGAGAGAGAGAAAGAGAAAGAGAAAGATTCAACACATTAATATACACAGGTTTCTACTCAATTACACTAACACTACTGATCCTTGATGGGTCCTCATGGGGTTTAAAATAAATATTTGAACTATTAAATCATCTACTGATATTTGGGGTAAATTTCCTTAGAAACTAGAAAGGGAAAACACTCATTGAAATTCTTAGCATATATAATAATTTTTGAGGGACTCCTTCAGCACAAAGGAGCTCATAGACACTTTGTCCAAGCAGTAAATGGCCCATAGCAGGCTCTCAACAAAAACTCAGTGGATGGATGAATACTACATCTGCCCTCTCCACCCCAAGTGTATTTTCAGTTATGACTGAACTCCTGAACTCTCTCTGTCTCTCTCTCTCTGTCTCTCTCTCTGTGTCTCTCTCTCTGTCTCTCTGTCTCTCTCTCTCTCTCTCTCTCTCTCTCTCTCTCTCTCTCTCTCTCTCTCTCTCTCTTTCTCCCTTACACAGAGGGACTTGCCATATCCAGAAGAAACTCACTTTACTTTTGGACAGTTTTAGCTGTTAGAATTTTTTCTTTTTTAATTTTCAGATAAAATCTGTTTCCCTATAACTTTTACCAATTGATTTTTGTTCAAGCCCCTGGGATCAAAGCTAGAAAATCTAAACTTTCTTGCCATTTAAGTGTGAGAGGACAACTATTGTGGTCTCTTGGACACTTTTTGTTTCTTTAACTATACAATACTGATATTTCTGATAGTCTAAAGTTTAAAATCTTCACTCAAAAGAGTATCTTAATTATATTAGAATAAGATCTTTTTCTTCTTCTTCTTCTTCTTCTTCTTCTTCTTCTTCTTCCTAAAATAGCCGGAGGCAAGCATATAGCAGAGTCAGCCAAACTAAATTTCATGGAAACTCAGTTCTCCTTCTTTTCTATGGGAAGCACGAACACCACCACCATGTTTTAAGGGATTTTGAGTTTGTAGTAAATTATGTCTTCCATCCATATCTACATCTCTTCATAGGGTCACATAATATTTTAATTGGAGACTACTCCGAGCCTCTGAGTAGTATTTGTATTATTGTGGAGTGATTTTGAGGTTCTCGACTGAAGAGATTTTATTTGCATTATACAATATTTCAGACTTCAGAAAAGGTTTGTAAATATGTTCTGTTGAAAGGACCCTGGAATAAATTGCCATTGCATTTGTTTAGGTCGCTATGAAAGCTCTATGAATAAAAGGAGTGTTAAGATTCATTTCAATTAAAATGGATCTCATTGTTATTAGATAATCAATGATTGTTCAGCAGTGGCCATTAGATTACGAATACAACAATGTCTTTTATATAATCATGGGTGAGTAGAATATTGCTTGCATGACCAGTCTGACAGCACATATTCAAGAAGTGTCATGGAAATGCAAGAAATGTCATGGACATGCTCTGAATTTCTTTTTCTTCTCTTTCTTTTTAGGTTATACAAAGGCAGGAATTTTTAAAAAAGACTTTTTATTAAAATATAGCTAACGTAAAATATTGTATTAGTTTCAGGTGTACAAAATAGTTATTCAACATTTATATACTTAAAGAAGTGATTATCATGATAAGTCCAGCAACTATCTAACACCATACCACACTATAACAATATTATTGTCTATATCCCCTATGCTGTGTATTACATCCTCATGACTTACTTGTTTTGTATGTAGAAAGTTGAGAAAGGGAACCTCTTATTCCCCTTCACTTTTCCCCACTTTTTAATTTTTCAATTATAGTTGACATTCAATATTATTTTTCATTAATTTCAGGAATGCAACATAGTGGTTAGACATTTGTATAATTAAGAAATGGTCCTCCTGACTAGTCTCGTACCCACCTCGCACTATACATAGTTATTACCACATTACTTACTATATTCCCTATGCTTTACTTTATATCCCTATGACAATTTTGTAACTATCAATTTGTATTTCTTAATTCCTTTACCTTTTTCACCTTGCCCCCAACTCCCCTCCCATCTATCCCCCCAATAAATCTAGTACCCATCTGACCCATGCATAGTTATTACAATATTATTGACTATATTCCTTATGCCCTTATACCCTACATCCTCATGATTACTATGTAACAACCAATTTGTACTTCTTAATCCCTTCCCCTTTGTCACCCCTCTCAACCACTCTTCCATCTGGCAAACATCAAAATGTTATCTATATTTATGAGTTTGTTTCTGTTGTGTTTGCTTGTTTATTTTGTTATTTACATTCCACATATAAGTGAAATCACATTGTATCTGTCTTTCTCTGTCTGACATACTCCACTCAGCACAATACCCTCCAGGCCCATTCATGCTGCTGCAGATGGCAAAACCCAGCTGATAATCTTATGGGAGCTCCCTTGAAGATAACTAACTGCTTTTCTCTTGCTGCTTTCAAGATTCTTTGTCTTTAAACTTTGGCATTTTAATTATTATTTGTCTTGATGTGGGCCTCTTTGGGTTCATCTTGTTTGGGACTCTCTTCACTTCCTGGGTTGTATATCTATTTCCTTTGCCAGATTAGGGAAGTTTTCCATCAGTATTTCTACAAATAGGTTTTCAATTCTTGGTCTCTCTCTTCTCCTTTTGGTACCCCTGTGATGCGAATGATGGTGCATTTGATGTTGTCCCAGAGACCCCTTAAATGATCCTCATTTTTTTGTGTTCTCCTTTCTTTTTGCTGTTTTGATTGGGTGTTTTCTGATATCGTATCTTCTAAATCACTGATTTGATCCTCCACTTCTTTTAAGCTACTGTTGATTTTCTCTAATGTCATCTTCTCTTCATTGTTTTCTTTATTTCTGACTGGTTCTTTTTTATGTTTTCTGTCTTCACTTTTATGTTTTCTATCTCTTTGTTGAAGTTCTCATTGAGATCATTGAGCATCCTTATAACCAGTTTTTTGAACTCTGTGTCTGGTAGATTGCTTGTGTCCATTTTGTTTATTCTTTTTCTGGAGTTTTGTTCATTTCTTTCATTTGGGACATGTTTCTCTGTCACCCCATTTTGGCTTCCTCCCTCGGTTTGTTTCTATGTATTAGGTAGATCTGTTATGTCCCAGTCTTATTACAGTGGCTTTATGTGGTAGGAGTCCTGTGGGGCCCAGTGATGCAGTCTTCCTGGTCACCTGAGCTGGGTACTCCAGGTATTTCCCTTGTGTGGGTTGTGTGCCCTCCTGTTGTATATCAGACTTGGTTGTTGTTTGCATGCCAATGGGAGGGATTGAATTTCAGGCTAATTAGTTGTGAGGACTGGCTGTGACTATAGTGGAGGAGCTGTAGTGCAGGGGCTGACCCTATGGAGCAGGATTTACTTTAGGAGGGCTCTGGTACCTGCCCAGCCTGCCCTTTGGGTGTGTTGTCCCTGGAGGTGGCTGGGTGATATTCCAGATGGGTCTGAAGCTGGCCACCAGGCATGCCAGCCCTGGGGCCTCCTGGGAGAGGTCCCACTGCAGGCCAACTTCAGCCACAGTCTGTGCCCTGCCTGGGGTTATCTGGCATGAGCCACAGAGCAATCTGCAGATGGACACCACTCTTGTTAGGCTTGGATATGTCTCAAGAAGCCAAACCTTGAACCGAGTCTGGCTGTTGCTAGTGCTAGGTTTAGGGCTGCTTAGCCAGAAGTACAGGACATGCCAAGGTTAGATGCTGCTTGTTTGGGCTTTGTGAATCTTTGAGAGATTTTAGGAAAGTCTGCAACATGAGCCAAGACAAGTTATTTATACGGAAAAGCCACTGGAAACTGGTTGGGTGGGCCCACAAGTAAGGTGGGGCAGGGTCTCAGGGAATCAAGGCAAATGAATGGTGTTGGCCAGGTTGACGGAGACTGAAATATGGTGGCTGCCTGCATCTGCATGCCGGGAGGGGGTGTGCTCAACAAAGAAACAATGGTTTTTGCCAGCCCCTCCAGCTCTTTCTCTGAAGCCAGACAACTCAGTTCCTCTCCATATGTCCCTGTCACATTTTGAGCTGCTGCCGCAGCACTGGAGCTCAGTGAGTGAGTCCATTAGTGAGCAAGTCCATGTATGGGCCTTTTAAGAGGACTCCAGCAGCTCTCGTTTTCAGTCAACCACAATCTCTGATGGTTTTCACAACCAGAAGTTATAGGGACTTCTCTCCCCAGCTCTGGAACCCTGGGCTAAAGAGCCTGGTGTGGGGCTAGGACTCCTAGCTCCTCTAGTGGAGGGGAGGGGACCTGCGCAGCCGAGATATCCCTCCAGATTTTTAATGGTCACACCCAGGTGTGGGACCAGCCGTTCCATGTCTCTGCCCTTCCTACCAGTCTCAAGTCCATAGTTGTAGTGCTTTGGTTCAGCTAGACTTCAGGCAATTCTCTTTAATGGTTGTTCTGTGATTTAGTTGTTACTGATGTGGTCCTAACAGAAGGAAAGTATAGTGTTTACTTACTCCATCATCTTGACTGGATCTCCGCAAAGGTAGAATTTGTTGCCATGTGCTATATATCGAAACCATTAGACCCAGTGAATAGATTAAATTATTTGTCTAGGTTTCACTAATATGTTTTTATAGGACTTGGTGGAAACTTCACAATATTGGCACTCTCACAAAGGAAGAGCTTGCTGTCAGAAATGTGCAAAAATACCTTTCTTGGATGCTTACTTAGTGAGGACAGTTTCTTCCTTTTTTCTAATTATGGTGTATGTGTACTTTATCCAGGACTTGTGACGTCTAGGTGGAAACATTTGGCCTGGAGTAGTTGCCTTTCCTCTTGACTGATGTCCTCAGCAAATACCGTAGTGGGAAGAAAGCCCTGTGTGCAGTCTGGGGAAAGGGGGCAGCCCCCTTTTCTGGTAGTCGTTCAAATTGGATAAAGGCCAACTTTTCTCTCCACAACTAGGCCAGGATGTAGAGGAGTTTATTTTTCCTTCACAAGCATGAGATGCTACCTTTCCTCTCTTACCTTCTCAGCCCCATGAAATCTAGTATTTTCTAATGAATACCTTAATAACCAGGATGAAAAGATTTCCCTAAGTCAATGGCATTCAGGGATCGTAGGTGATTATACTTCCTTAGCATGGCTGTGGTCTAGAAACTCCATTGTGGCTCTGGGGCAAGGTACCCATGATTATGTTGGAAGATGATGGAGGGAGTGGATAACCACAGGTAGTGTTTTGCTGTAAATTCTGCAAGGATACTCTGAGAGGCTGTATGTCTATCTCACAATTACCTTAAAATGCTGCCCGATGTAATGATGTGCTGGGAAATGGAAAATGCTGAGGGTGTCATTTAGCAATCATATCCTGATAGTGTTCTCTCAGCAGATTATAGGTTTTTTTTCTTCCTCTTTATAGTAATATATAGAAGTAAATATAATAACTTTTCACGGCAACAGCAAATTCATATTCAGATGAGAATAACTAGTTATCAACTTTAAACAACTAGGGAAATTACCTAAGAAGAGACGTCTTTGAAATGTCTTAGAGATTTTCATGAATAAACCTCAAGGGGATGTACCTTCTACCTACCTTCCCTATAAATACAGTTTTTGAGCTTGTCAATATACACAACCATATATGCCTGAACCTATACATGTTTCCGTTATTTCATACAATTCTCTGTTATAATTACCTTGGAGAAAAAGAGAAGGATATAAATGTGTGAATTTCACACTTAGTTCTCCTTTAAGGCTGTCCATTTTGATTAGAACTTGTATAATTATTCAAAACTTTGTCTAAGTCTGAAAATCCGTAACTCTTAAGGAGGAAAAGCTAAAGTCTTTTTCGAAAGTGTATGCCTTCCACATTTCATCCTGGCTTTTTAAAAAACGAGATTGATATTAGAAAACTTTAAAAATGTTTACCTTTAAATAAGCATACAGTTCTATTTTATGGTATACGAATTAGTGATGCCTAAAAATGAATTGAGTTTTGCAGAGAAATAAGTGTTGTTAGTATTGGATAAGTAATTTTATTATTTTTAATCACTCTTATGAAATTAAATGTGTGGTCAGATGCCTGTCTGGAGTATCTAACTCAATTTTCCTCTTAGTTTAAATCTAATTTTAAAACAATAAACCATGACAAACAGTTTTACTTTCCATAAATGTCATTTAAAAATGTTTTTCCTTTTTCTGAAACACGATCAAGTATACTGTGAAATAACTTTTAAATATCTCTCCTTGATATTTAGATAAAAGTTATAGAGATTTCCTTTTACATTCGCTGTTGCAATTTTATACTGCGATTCCACAAACCACAGTATTTACTAAATCAGGTCCTCAGAAAACTCCATTGTTTACTATGGCATGTAAATATGGTTTCCATAGTTGATAGGTACAATTTTCTGAAGGGAACCATTGTTTATCATTACAGTAACCAGTACAGCAGTTGCAAGAGATACCGTATGTCACATGAAGAAAAGTTTCTCACTAGATTATTTTTGTGTGTGTGACTTTTTTTCTGGATAGTGGGAGGGGAGAATTAGTGGGCTGGAGAAGGATAGCAAGTTCAATAGCATAAATTGTGTGTAAATAGGCAAAACATTCTATTTGGGTTGCCAAACACCCAGAGGAGATTGCATTGTTAAACTAAGAACTTCGTTAGCCTTTTAAATATAAAGTGGCAACATTTCCCAACATAGGAGTCATACTTGTATGTATTGATGTAAAACTGCATGGTGAAATATCCAATTTTTTTATTTTCCCTTGTCTTCCTATCAGATGATAATGATGATGATGATGGCTGTCAACATTTTCGTGTCAGGTACTGTTCAAGGGCTCTAGATACATTATCAATTTATTTATTCCTCCCCAATCTATTTTTAGTCTCATTTATAGATGGGAGATCTGACTTGGTTACAAATTGCACAGAAAAGAAAAAAAAATCTTCACACTCGCCCTGAATGCCCAGTATCTGTTTCCCTTACCTTTTATCTTACTTGTCCATACATGAGAACACTTCCTAAAGTTTTGTTCAAAGTACTCTTTGGTTTGCTCTTTTAGTCCCTCCTCTTATAAGCTCATTTACTGTGGAAGTCCCCTGCCCTGGTAAATTAACATCACGCAGGCTTGAATGCCATTCTGCTTTTTCCCCTTCCTTTCCTACCTCCCACATCCAGTTCGACAGCATTGCTGGCCCTTCTAACTAAGCCATAGAAAATTTTCATTAGGGCACAGCCATTACTCAGCTTAACTTGATTGTCACCATCTGATAAGGGGGTCATAGTCTTGGTTTTTAAACAAGAAAATAGAAATCTAGTATTTTATGCAAAATCTCTGATATTGAAATAATGATTCAAGTTTGGGGGGGGGGAGATGTGAAAACCAAAAAAAAAATGTCCTCAGGAATATCTAAACCGTAAGTTTGCAGTCTCCATTTTGACTCCAACCAGTGCTTAGTTCATTGTCTACACTGTAGGCATTAAAAAACAACTGCTACTTTTATAGCTAGAAAACATTCAATTCAAATTACAAACCTCACACAATGTAAAGAAAGGCCACAAAGTATTATAAAATCCACTGATTCCAATAATTAAGAAATTAATTTAAGAACAATATAAGTCTCTATTATAAGGTTTTTTGTTTTCTTATTCTGCTTCTCCAATCATATTTCTTATTATTTTAGTTCTTTTAGGAACAGTGTTTAGGAACACTAAACATTTAAGACTGAAATGGCAATATTTTTTTTTAAAAAAAAAGAAAAGCAAAGAGAATTAAAGATTCAGCAATTATGATTTCATTGGCCATTTGTTCACTCAGACAAATTTTGAAATAAAACTTAGCCAATGCTCGCAAGCATATCAGTTTGTCCCTGTGGTCTTCAGCTCCCTTCTGTCAAGTGACAGTCTCACCTGCTCCTAGCATCCTTTAATCTTTCCTTTGATCACATCCACAAGCTCTCAAAATAACAGTAAATTATATTTGGAGGGAGATATTGTTAATTTTTATCAAGATTCATACTCAGAGCCCACTGTTTTTGAGCCCGCAGAGTTCTTCCAGGCTCTCATGTCTGTGATTGGAAAGGCTAATACGAGTGCTTGATATTCACCTCCTGACTTTGTCAGCTCGGGCTGCTGACTTGGTTGCAAATTGCACAGAACATAGTACTATAGACTGGATGGCTTAAAGAGCAAACACCTATTTCTCATAGTTCTGGAGGCTAGAAGATTGAGATTAAGGTGTCAGCTTGGTCCGTTCTTGGTGACAGTCCTACCCCTGGTTCACAGACCACTGCTTTCTTTGTATGTTTACAAGGCAGAGAGAGCTCTGGTCCCTTCATCCCCTTATAAGGGTACCAGTCACATCATGGGGCTCTACCCTAATGAGATTATCCAAACCCAATTATCTCCCACAGGACCTGACTCCAAATACTATCACATAGGAGGATAGAGCTTCGACATATGAATTAGGGAAGGAGGACACAAACGTTCAGTCCATAGCATCTTCTGTTGGAAAGTATTAGACATTAAATTTAATTACAGTATGAATTCAGGCAAGTTGCTCAACTTCTATGTGTCTCAGTTTCCCCTGGAATAGGAATAATGATATTATAAGTAACCCTATAGGGTTGTTGTGAGCACTACAGGACTTAATCCATGTAAACACCCTTCCAACAGTAGCTGATATAGGTTAATATTTAATAAGTGTTGGCTATTACCCACAGACCATAGGGAGAGAATACAGTCTGCCAACTAGATACCACACATCTGACATGGCATCTCCCTTGATCTTTTGTGTGCAGCCCAAGGCAGCCAAATATCAACTGCTTTTTGGTGGAAACCTCTAAATCAATGTTTGGAATCTGGGTGGGACTGAGAAAGTGTTCTGTGCTTCCCTGGCCTGTTTTGAGTTTACGCTCACATTTGTAAACCTTCAGTTCTTCCTCACTGGCGCTTGTCCAAGTCTCTATAGAATAGTTAGGCAGGTCTGCATTAGGAGTTGCTCACTCAGAGCCTGAATTCCAGGGCAGACATGAGAGGAGGGTGGGTGTGAGTGTTTAGGTTGCAACATGGAAGGGTGTAGATTGCATACTTTCTTTACATACTGAAGGAGAGGGAGGAGGAAGGCGTGAGGGAGATATTAGAGGACAGAACACATGCTTAGCATTTCTCATTAAAGACTTTCTTCCAGCAAAACGCCCAACAACACAACTATTCATAAGTTATTTAGAATGTTCCATTAGTACCTAAATAACAAAAACGGTGCTAGTGATTTCAACATCTTTGATATCTTGGGCAATTGAATTTTTCTTTGTCATGGACCATAGCAGTTCTTTAACACTTGTGTCTTTGATATTTTTTAAAGCTGAAATGCAAATGAAGTATATTTAAAGGGACATGGACACTGTTCTCTAAAAAATTTCCTAAAAAGATGCTTGGAAAAATAATATCAGAAAAGTAGTTTCTAAAACCTGAAACTTTTAAAAACATATGCTTCGCACTTTACACAATAGCCAAGATATGGAAACAACCGAAATGCCCATCGGTCGATGATTGGATTAAGAAGCTGTGGTACATTTATACAATGGAGTACTACGCAGCCATAAAGAAAAAAGAAATCTTATCATTTGCAACAACATGGATGGATCTAGAGAACATTATGTTAAGTGAAATAAGTCAGAAAGAGAAAGACAAGTACCATATGATCTCACTTATATGCGGAATCTAAAGAAAAGAATATGTGTATGAACTAATCAGAAACAGTTTTGGGGACACAAAAAACTGAGAGTTGTTAGATGGGCGGGGGGGAGGGGGTTGGGGATGGGGGAAAGGGTGAAGGGATTGGGGGGCGGCTGGTGACCACAGGATGGCCTCAGGATCTTTTGAGAATTACTTTGGGGAACTTACTCAATAGTGTTTGGGGATTTTGTTGGGTGTCCGATGGACATGTGTCCTGTTTGGGAGACCACCTCAGGGATGCTGTGGATGCTTGGTCATGGCATTGTACACCAGAGGCTGGACATTAATGAATGCCAACTATAATTTTATGTGTATAATGTGATGGCTCGGTGTGAGGTCGGGGTGGTGGTGGATGGGGGGAGGGGGGTTCACGGTGTGAGGGATGTAAAAATAAAATAAAATAAAATAAAACTATAAAAAAAACAAAAAACAACAAAAAAAAACATTTGCTTCAATGATGCCATTCCTGATGTGTTTTAGTCAGTTCACAGATTCCATGCAATGGCTCATTATCCTTATCTCTGGGATACAAAACAATAGGATTCATGAGTTTTGGGTTTTATTTCTTTCACTTTCCAAATAGATGGCATTGAGGAAAATATAATCTAGAATTGAAGTTGAGTATCTGACATAGTTGGAAATGACTGGTTAAATTGTTTTAGGTTTGGAGAAAGGTTGAGGAGAGGAGACATTGTTCTTCAACACAAAGCCTGAGATTTTATGAGTTCTATTGTGGAAAAAAGAATGCATTGCTATAAAAATGAAGGCTTTTGGACTATGGAAATGTTCCAAATTACAAAAGAATAAAAAGATAGTACAACTAAGACACTACCACACAGTGGGCTGGAACTTACAGTGCAAGAAAAAAAAATGCTATAAAAGACATTAATGGGTCATTTGAGAAAAGTGGAATGATAGTAGATTAGGTAAGGGGATTGTATCAATGATATATAATCATATTACAGTTAATAACTGTACTGTGATTATGTAAGAACATACCCTGATTCTTAGGAAATACACATCAAAGTGTTTAGGGGTAAAGATTCATAGTGTATGGAACTTACTTTCAAATGATGTAGAAAAAATATTGTATCTAACTTTATATATAATATGGTATTAGATTAATATATAAACACACATGCATACTGAACAAATGTTAAAGCAAATGGTACAAAATATTATCAATAAGTCAATAAGTGAATCTGGTAAAAGGATATTACAAGTGTTCTGTGTACTATTCTTATTCTTGAAACTTTGCTGTGTTAAAGTACTTCCAAATAAAACATAAAAAATAAATAAATAAAAATTCAACATCAACCAACAAAATGAAGGCTTTCTAATTTGCAGGATCCTATTACTGGGATGGCCTTGGGGTGGCACAGTGACCTTCATTGTAAGCAAAATTGCTTAAGAAAGTACTAAGGTGGAAAGCAGACTTCAATTAAAAATTTAAAAGAGGGCCCTTTGAACAAGCAAAATACTTGGGTGATGTTTACAAGATGGCAAGAGCCACCCTGTGATAGAGAAACTGACAGACTTGAATGGGAGCCAGTGTGCAGGGATTATGGGTCTTAGGTGTCTCTGTTAAGCCTAAGGCAAAGGCCAGGTTGACAAGTAAAGAGAGAGGAAGGAGAAAGAAAGTAACAGGGAGGAATGCTAAGAGAGAACGAGGAATTATAATAATAGCTACTATTCATTCAGTGCTTACAATGTGCTAGCTTTGTTTTTTGGTTCTTTTACTCTCATTTCATTCCCTCCTCCTTCCCCATGTAAGCCTATGAAGTTAGTATTGTTATTTGCATTTTACAGATGAAGAACCTGGGACTCAGAGATGCTTCTGTACAGGTTAGACTGTAGCAGAGTTGACATTTAAACTGAAGTTTGCCTTGCCCCAAAGCCACTGAAACTACATTATATGGTCCCCCTGGTGTCTTTTATAAAGAAGGGGAATCAGGGTACCCCATCAGTTCCCTCAAAGGCTTGTTGGAAGCTCCTGGGCTGGGCCTTAAGTGTCAAGATGTTAAGAACATCCACCTTGACTTTGGCTGTTCCAGGATTCAGATCACTTGAAGTCAATAAAGAACTGTTGGCTCATCCCAGAGAGAAGTTTCTTATGTTGCCTAGCACCCAATGCCAAGAGAAGCAATTCCCTTCTCGTGTAGCCCCACATAGTTCCAACTCACTTTCCTTTCTTGCTATTCAGACACGCACTGTGGAGTGTAAAAAGTGATTTGGGGGCCAAACACTACAGTGTGGATGGAAAACTCTTTCCTCATGCAGAAGCAGCTGTGGAGTTCTTGGTATTATTCTTTCTTCTTTGACTATATGTTAAAGAAACCAAGTGAAAATGTGCTCAACAGAATGGTAGGCATTTTGTTTAAGGAACTGCATACATAACAGAGGTATTAACTTGTTTGCTAGGTTTTTGGTAGGTAGATAATAGGTTTCCAATAGAGCCAATGATATTCCTTTATGGATACAGATCTTCAGTACTCGGGTTCTATTTTTCCTACACCCCCAAAAAAACAAATTATGGTTCGACCCAACTTGTGAGTTCATTGCTCTTTCTCAAAGACCAGAGTTGCCCATGTTTAAGTGGATAATTACTTTTTGAATACTGTTAATTCTGCTGTATTTCAAGGCTAAAAGCAAAACTCATCTTGTCCAACGTGCAGGCACCAAAAAGAATTGGCCAAACCAGCTGTTCTGGGATATGTGCCTGTTAAAAATGGTCTTGCTTACAAGAAGCAGTTAGAAAGTCCTCAGGCTTGCTTTTCTTCTATTCCATTGCTGGATTTTTAGATTCTTTTATGTAGATAATCTATCTCATATATCTAAATAAAAATGTTCCCAAAGAAGCAAATGGTCATTATTAGTAATCCCCAGTGTAGCTAAACCTCAATTAATGTGTCTTTGTTTTGTTTGTTAGGTATTTATTTGTTGACTCATTATTTATATTTACTGCTGTTAATGGCAAAGATTACACACTACTGTTAATTAATTAATTTTTTAAATGTACTGAATGTTTATTCTGGGTCAGATATGATGACCCCAAGACATAGTCCCTGCCTTCAGGATTGTCCTAGTCCAAAGGAAGAACCAGGGCTGAGAAACCTCACGCAGTGAGGTGCATAGTTAGGACACCTGCTTTCCAGGTTGGCTACTTCATCTCAGAGAAAGTGTCTACTTCACACAGGACACGCCCAAAGGCACTCTGTCCCTGTGAAAGTGTGCTTCTCATTGGAGAAGGAATTGAAAAGGTTTGGGGGCCAGAGGAGGGAATTGGCTTGATGTGGAAGGTGTTCTTCCAGGCTCGTGGTGAGGCGAGGACGCAGGAGCCTGTGGTCAAGCGACGCCTTCCAGAGGACTGAGGCGCTTTCCCTGCCTGGAGCAGCAAAGCTGCTGGAGAGAGGTTTCCATCAAATAGATGTACAGGAGGAACATTGTCACCGCCGTTTTAAACCAGTTTAATAGGATAAGAAGGACAAAGAATACCTCTGAGAACTTTATAATTAAGAGCGCGCCTCTGTTCAATGAGTGCAGAGAAAAATAAGTGATGAAAGGAGAAGTATAGTTCTTGGAGTGTAATTTTCATTTGCAGAGCTAGAGTAACTAACTTTTAAGAAACAGTACAGCTTTTTTTTTTATAAAAAGAGCCAATTTTTGTCTCCAACAAAAGCCTAACTAGTTCAATAAAGCAACGAGTGATTTTCCTATGTATTTATTCCGGGTGGAGAAGTATTATTTACAGTACTTGTTAGAACTTCTCCACATAGGTCTCTATTTGATACATTTGCAGAAATGTGGTTTTTGATGTATGGTTCATCAGCCAAATAGATGGTTATATTTGGCTTCCTAAAAGTTGGTCAAGTGTGGAGATGACTGAAGGAAATTTTAAGTCATATTTTTGGTTATTTTCAATTTAACTGATAGAATCCTGAACTGAATTCAAAGTCTATTTAGGCCAGTGTTTTCTGAGAAGTTCACCAAATATGTATATATGAGCACACCTGAAAAGGATTTTAAACACTAAAGTCTAAATCCAACACTATTCATTAACATTTTTAATTTTTCTTAAAAAGACTCTTAAGACTGAAGGATAATAACGGTTAGGAGGTGAGCTTACCAAGGCCCAATCAGTGAAGCCAGATTTATATGAAGTCCCAAATCAACTTCTGCCTGCAGGGGAGGGTGTCTTAGAATTGTCTTAAATGAAAAGGAAAATTGTCCGTAACTGCAAGTGGAAGTAGTCATTAAGACAGGCATAAGCAACACGAAAATAGGCCACTTTTTAACTTAAATGTGTTTAAGTTTAAATAAACCACAATTGAACAACAATGAGATTACTTACATTTACATTACATACACTTCCTGAGAAACTCCTTGCCTTCTTCTCCATTTTCTCATATTCTAGTACCTGATACAGGGAATATTACAGAAAACAATTAAGGAAAGCCCACAACACCACATTTGATCATATGGGGAGTAAGGTGTGATTTCCAAACCTTGCAGGTTTGCAATTGCCCTGAATGTACTTGTGCTATGAGCCAGAATCAATAGGATATCACTGTGCCCATGAGGGTATAATAGGGGACACAAAACTTTACCTGTACTCACCTTAGGTTTTTAGCTCAGGTTCTTTAACAAAAAGACAGATTAACAAGAGAAAAACAAACAGTTTATTAACTTGTACAGCATGCATCATGTGGGAGAAACCTAAACCAAAAGTAACCCAAAATGGTGGTTTTCAATTCCAGTTTATATAACATCTTCAACACAAACCAGTAGATTTGTAGAGAAATAACAGGACAGAGGAAGGCAATTTAAGGCTTCCAAAGACAAGAAACTGTGGGAAGGCAAATATACGGGAGAAAACTAATGGAGTAAGATTTGGTGGCTGATTGTTCTATTGCCATCTGTGGGCTGGTAAGTCTTTCTCTGGTAAAAAAAAAAATTTATATCCTGCATTTAGGCATAAAAGGGGGAGGTTTCTTTTTCTTTTCTCTCTCTCTCTTTTTTTTTTCCCTAGGTA
Source organism: Rhinolophus hipposideros (assembly GCF_964194185.1). Lineage (NCBI taxonomy): Eukaryota > Metazoa > Chordata > Mammalia > Chiroptera > Rhinolophidae > Rhinolophus > Rhinolophus hipposideros. Next base: position 47,325,175 of record NC_138053.1, on the reverse strand, counting down.
TGCTGCTGAGTAATTGCCTTTAGATCAAAATAGTTTTTATGTCAAAGAAGGATACTTAGGGGTGACATATTCTGATTTCTTTCAGGGGCCACTCAACAACAGGTCTTTGCTGGCCTAAGTGTGTCTTTAGCACTCCTCCAGTTGTCCACTTCCTTCTGATGTCCTCCCTACTGACGATCTTATTCTATTGAAGTCTCAACAATGGAAAATGGTCCCATGCCTTTTTGGGAACATTTTATTTTTGAATCATATTATACTTACAGAAGATGTACAAAGATAGTCTCTGCCCTTAACCAAGCATTCCCCAATATTAGCCATTCTGTGTACTGCTATCTTATTGTGATTTGAATTTACATTTCCCTAATGCCTACTGATATTGAGCATCCTTTCATATGCTTTCTTGCCATCCATATGTCTTTTTTGGTGAAACATTAGTTCAGAAATGTGTCCATTTAAAAAATTGGTTTGTGTGCTTTCTCTATATTGAGTTTTGAGGGTTCTTTATATATTCTGTATATAAGTTAATTATCATGTACATAATTTACAAATATATTTTTCCAGTCTTTGATGCTCTATGTATTTTTTGTACATCCAGATTTCAGTCTGATATATTCCTCCTGCCTGATGAACTTTCTTTAACATTTCTCATAGAGTAGATCTGTAGGCAATGAATTCCATCAGTCTTTATTTGTTTGAGAAACTCTTTTTCAATTTGAAAGTTATTTTCACAGGTTATAGAATTCTGGGTTGGTGGCTTTACCTGCCCCCCAAACCCCCACACCATCATTTTAAAGATGTCTTCTGATTTACTGAGTTCTGATGAGAAATCTATGATCATACTTATCTTTCTTTCTCTGTATGTAGTGTATCTTTTTGTTCCAGTTGCTTTCAAAATTTTGCATTTGTCTTTTGTTTTCAGCAGTTTGAAAATGGTATTTAAAGGGGTGTGTGTGTGTGTGTGTGTGTGTGTGTGTGTGTGTGTGTTCTGTTTGGTTTTCTCTGAGCATTTTGAATCTGTTTTTTTGCATCTGCCATTAATTTTTGAAAATTCCTGGCCATTTTAAAAAATATTTCTTATGCTCTGTTCTCCTCTTTTAGGGATTCCAATTATGTATTATGTTATAAATGTTTGACATTGTCCCACATCTCTTGAATATTTTGGTATAGTTTTTACTCTTTTTTTTTTTTCTCTTTGTGTTTCAGTTTGGGTGATTTCTATTGACTTCTTTTCTCATTAACTGATTCTTTTATTCATAGAGTTAAGTGTACTGGTGAGCCTATCAGAGTCATTTTTTAGCTTTGCTACTGTGCTTTTCATTTTTAGCATTTTCATTTGATTCTTTATCTCTCTGATGAAATTACTCATCTGATCTTTCATGTTGTCTAGTTTTTTCTTTAGTGTCTTTAACATATTAATCATCATTATCTTAGAACTCCCTGTCAGATGGTCCCATAACTGTCATGGCAAAGTCTGGTTCTGATGATTCTTTTGTGTTTTCTTTCTCTCGTTGGCATAGACCTTGTAATATTTTTTGAAAGCTGGGTATCTCGTATAGGATAGGAAAGACTGAGGTAAAAATATTTCTATGCCTGGAAATAGACACAACTTCCTTTTGTTAGATATTTTAGTGTGGGATTGGAGTTAATCAAGTGAGCCATTGGACTGGCTTTGAGGTTTATTGTTGCTAAGGTTCCACAGGCTTCAGATTTCTTCAGGATGCCTTGTGTTTAGTGTGGGAGTTAGTTTGGAGAACAATGTATGTTTGGCCCTGCATTTTAAGTCTTCTCTTTCTCCTTTATTTCAGAGAGGGTCTTTGGACATTCTTATTTCTCTGATGGCCCTCTCTCCACAGTATCCTTGTTACTTGTTATTTGAACTTTTTCTTGGTGGTGGAGGACAGTTGAATGGAACATTGTCTATTGTCATGATAAAGCTCTGTCTTAGGTAGAGTTTTGAGAGTACGACCTTCTCAATTCTTCTAACCTTTCCCTGAATGTAATTCTGGATCTAGTGTGTATCCCTGCTCCTAACACAGGACTAGTTTTTTCTTTTTATTTATTTTGCATTTTCTTTGCCCAGCTGCAAAGATTTTTTTGCCTGTGCTCTAAGGACTGCATTGTTACTCCTCCCTCTCCCCCTAAGATTAAGATTTTTGTTCGGTAAGGGAGACTGGGGAAACAGATGAGGTTTTCCGCTTTTCCTATATGGCTGCTATTCTCCTCTCCCAAGTTTGCATGAAAATTGATATTTCTTAAGACTTTTTCTTTTGTCGTGGTCATCTGGTGGTGTTTGTATATATATATATATATATATATATATATATATATATATATAAAGGCTGAGGGTATGGACGCTCTTAATTTGTGTGGATCCTGGTGTTCTCATGCTGTCGTCTCAGTCCTGCCCTGGCCTTCACCAATGCATCAGCTATTCGAGCTGAAAACTTACTGGTGTTCAGTTGCTTTTAACCTGAGGAAATGCTTACATTTCCTCTCTCTCAGTAGGTGCCTGTTTATCCTCAAAGTTTGAGCCAGTTATTTGTTCTACAACTTCAATTTTCTGATGGGTTCAAAAGATGTCACGAATTTGAAGCTATATTAGCTTTTTCATTGTAAGGCTGGTATGATATTGCTTCCAGCTAAGCTTGTCAGGTAAAATATAAGATACTCAGTTAAATTTGAATTTCAGATAAACAATGAACAATTTTTTAATATAAGTATATCCTATGCAAAATTTAAAATTAACTGGGTGTCCTATATTTTCATTTGCTAAAGCTGTAACCCTACTTTGAACTCCCTGTATCCTGGTGCTAAGTAGAATTCTCGTGTGTGTGTGTGCGCGCGCGCGCGCGCGCGCGCGCGCGCACGCGTAAAGTCCCATCACAAGCGTATTCCATGTTTGAAGAATATCTTAAAACAAAAAACATTTTTTAAATGGAGCTGAAATAAGATGTAATAATGAATGTAAAAGAATCAAGCAATGGTGACATTTGCAGTTTCAATGGAGAAGATATTGTTTACTTAGATTATTTTTACCTCCATGCGACCCTTCCAATCATACCTTATAAGCTGAACTAAAATTTAGATTTAGTGAAAAGTTTTTTGTTTTAATTTATTCATTAATAATGTAATTTTTCTTGCTTTGGGATCATGGCATTCTGTAAGAAGCTGTTGATAGTTATGGATGATGCTCTCCTGAGAAAAGTTAGTATAATGCTTTTCACTTATGATTTCAGAGGTTCATATATTAATACCTTGTAGAGATCTTATTCAAAATCTTAGATGAGGCCAATAGGGAAGAAATATTGAATGTTACCTTTGCCTGCCAATGTCATGACAGACATACTGGGTTGGCCTAGGTATTATGGAATGTAGGACAGCATACTGATTACTGTGAGACTGGGACATCTACTTTGGTCAAAGAGATACTTATTTCAGAAACAGTTTTATTTAGCCATTATCTGCATAAGCTCATAACCCATTTGCATTTTTATTTATTTCTCTGTTTGATATAGCTATTCATTATACAGAGCCATATTTTCTCGAACTTTCAGAAGACAGCAGACACACTGTGAGGCTGAACTTGGATGATCCATCAGTGTAGAAAGCCCTTAATTATTTTCAGTTGTGTTTTCTGTTCTGGAAGGTTTTCAAGGTTATGTGCCTATTTCCATATGTATCACAAAAACATCTCTTCTTTTTACATATATTTTAATAAACTAAAACATAGCTGTTGAGTCTTTGGGAAAAAACATGTCATAGAAACAAAAAGATGTAACTTCACTTCATAATTCTTTAAGTTTCTTGCTCTAAACGATAGGTTGGAGAAATAAAACTGGCAGGCTGGCCCTGTTTTCATAAATAAAGTTTTATTAGAACACAATCACACTCATTTGTTTACGTATTATCTCTGATCATTGTCACTCTGTAAGGACAGAGTTGAGCAGTCTTGAGAGAGACTGTATTGCTCACAAGCCATATTTAGTATCTGGTCCTTTAAGAAATAGTTGGTGTTTTAAACAAAGGACAAAGAAAGATAAGAAAGGAACAAATTTATACAAGACCACAAGCTGTTATGTGATTCATTTAGTTTCCACAGCAAGATTGTTGTTGTGTAAAAATTGCTTATTTATACTTAAATTCTTTCGAAGGCCCCAAGTTGCCCTGAGAGGCTCAGAAGCAATTTCAATAGCCTCTTTAGGCTATAGTTTGGAAAATATCCCCAATTCTCCCTTCTGCTTTCATTCCTCATTAGTCTTGGGATAAAAACCAAGTGGAGTTGAAAGCCAATCAACTTGGTTTTGGGGATAAAAACTAAGCAGAGTTGAGACAGAGAATTAGAAGTTTTATCTCAGCATGAGATCAGGAAGGGAAAGAGAGAGCTATGTAATCCAAGAATAAATATATTTTATTTAGCAGTCTCTTTTATTGTTCTTGGAGATTTTGCCAATGATTTTTCAATGAAAACTAATTTTCTTTGTAAATTAGGAAATGCTGAGAGAGGCATTACATTTTTCTTCTTAAAATATAGTACTGTGGAATTTCTTGAAAGCTCAGTTGGAAAATACACACACACACACACACACACACACACAGAGTTTGCAAAAAATTTTCTGGATTCTCGGGCACAAAACACGAGGTTAGGATCTGGGGTTTGATCTTCTTTCTGAAGAGACCCTATACAAATATCTTGGAGCCCACGTGCAGTTGTCCAGAGATCTGATTCTAGCAGTAATCAGAGGTGTTCTTTTACTCATATTTCTGTAAAAAAGAACAAAAGAGTTAATTGGGAGCCAAACCCACGCTATGAAATTAACTTAAGTATGTTTGTTAGGTGTCCTCAATTGGTTTACATGATAGGCTGATGCACTACAAACATTTCCAGGTGAGGCACTATATTGTGATCCAAGTGTACAGTGTATTTAAGTTGTGACTGAGAGTGCATTCTGTTATGGCAATGACTGTCAAAGAAAATGTTGGACTAAATAGATTTTGTGCCTGTGAGGTGAGAAATGCTATGAATAAGATAAAAGACATTATGTAATATTAAGCCAAACAAAGAATATGTATTTATTAGAAGATGCTAGAAATTTACCTCTTCAGTATATAAAAACCATCACTATCTTAGCAACTCCTTGACTTTGTAACACCATGCTAAAAAGAGACAAAGTACCTTAGCTTGGTTTTCTACGCCCCAACCCAAAACAGAGTCTGACACAAGGGCTTCAGTACAGGTAGTTTGTTTTGCAGAATAACTTCTCTCTAAGAATAGGAGGGAAAGCCAATGAAGGATACATAATTGAGTTGGTCACTGCTGTGAGAAACTGGTGCTCAATCGCACTGAGGCCTTCTGGGGATCTGTGCACGTCAGAATTGTCCATCTGTGCAACAGAAGAGGGAAGATGATTCTACTGCACGGGTCAAGAGTTGCACCAGAAGGGGTAACTTCCTGTAGTTGCTGCACTCACATACTTGTATGCATGTGAGGCTGAGCAACTTCCCACAGGAGTCCCATACTGGGTGTAGTATCAGAAGGTTCGGGGCACAAAGTAAGAAACAAAGACTACAGCTAAGGTAAGGTGCTGTCAGCTTACACCTGTGAGAAGCTTGTTGCCAACCACTGGAATCAAGGTATATTATGAGAATATTAGGCAGGAAGTGGAAGTGTGTATTAGAGTTACATATTACTGTATAGTAAATTACCCCAAAATTTAATAGCTTGAAGCAATGGCATTTATTATGTCCATTGCAGTAGGTTAGAAATCTAGCTCAGTCCTTTGCTTCCCTTCTAGGCTATAGTCAAGGGCTCGACTACAGTCATCTGAAGGCTCAACTTGGGAAAGATCTCCTTCCAAGATCATTCACATGGCTGTTGGTAGGATTCAGTATCTTGCAGGCTCTTGCTAGTCTGTGATATATGATATGAAAAGGTAGAGCATTACAAAGTACATACTTACAGAAACAAAGAGTTCTTTACTTCATTTCCACTTTCTTAATGCCTTAATTTTGTCAGTCTAGTTGTTGCTAAAAATAGTCTCATAGACATTTCTATTGTAAATCATGATGAAGAGAAATAAGATCTAATATCACTCCCCCAACATGGTACTATAGCATGAATCTGTATACTATCACTTATATTGAAAATATGCTAGAATTTTTCTCTATAATTACTTCTTGTACTTACTTATACTCCAAGGTTTATAATAAATCTAGCCAGAGATTTCATTGTGATTCACCCCATTGCTCCTCGGTTTTTGAGATGATGCCCCTAAGGAACCAAGCATCCCAGTCCGGATTGTCTGCAGGTGGGATTCTAGCACAGAAGCCCTGGGCTGGCACTTGGCTTTCCAGAAAGTGTATAGTTATCAGGAATAAAGAATACAGAGAGTTCAAAATCTATTGTTGAGTTCTGAACCATCTGCATCCCTGACTTCAACACTGTGGACAGTTCACCCTTCCAAAGCAAATGTGAACGTACCATTTTTTTGTGTGTGGGGTTTTACATGGGCAGTAAACTGAATAAATTAGACCTATATGTACTCACATGGAAAGATCTCCATGAAACATTGATAGAGGGACTCATTGCAAAATAATATATAGCGGATGGTCTCATTTCAAACTAAAATCAGCATTGAAAAACTCTGGATGAATAGAAAAGTACAAACAATGAGGCTTATGATAAAGTGGATTTTTACTTTTTCCCTCAACTGTTCTGAAACTTTTGAGATTTTTGTAAGTTTTGAATTACTTGTGTAATCAGAAAACAACAACAACAACATACGATTAAAAAATATCATAGTTGCCTAAACATTGTTTAGCAGATAAATTTCAACCTTCTCAGACAGGAACGAAACACACTTCTTGATCCGGCTTCTACCTACCCTTGTGTTATCTCTCATGATTCCCTCTCTGCAAAAGCCATGTTCTAGGCAGCAGAACTATTTCCTGAAGATGCCATTTCCTCTGTCTAAAATGCCTTTTCTCTCCTGTTTACTGAATGAATTCCTATTTATCCTTTAAAGCCCATCCTAAAAAACAGTAATTCTATGAAATCACTTGTGACTTGGAAATGTGTCTCTTATAGCCCTTATCCCCTGGTATTTTAACTCTCCCATCTCTCTCCTTCCGAATGGTGAACACAGGAATTCTGTATTTATTCAGAATGCTTCCTCTACAATTGGAGAACACAGATTTTCATGTTTGTATGTTTGTATGTCTTTCTATGCTACTATGTTAAGAGCCATTTAGCTCTAGTGTTACAAATAAGTCAGTGACAAAAGTAAAATGTAAAAAGAGTAAATATTTTTCTATCCTTTCCAATTATCTTTGTTGTTGGTTTTGTTATCTGGAATCTTAAATATATTTCTAGAAGTAAGTTTACATGATAAGAGAGTAAAGGAGAAAAAAATGATAAAATATATGGTCTACTTAAGATCCAAAGGTGATTTTAAAGTCTTGCTATACTCTGAAAATTTCTTTTTATTTAACAATCCTGGATACGTATATGTAAATATATATAGTTTAAGCTATAGCTAATTTCCTCATAAGAAACTGAAGGCCTGGAAGAGGGAGCTGGAGTCTGTTTCACTAAACCAAGCTGACAGCTCTGGTCTGATCCCAGAATCTTAAAGGCTACAAAGAGATAGAACACAGCCCAAGACCGCAAGTGGGTTTGCCAAGCTACACGTTAACAGCAAACTCCACTGGGTTTATAAACTGCCCAAACTTGGCACACACTGGACTCAGTTTTATTCTTAGTCTGTTCACACTTCAATGTCATGTTTTAGAATGATCCAAAATATCATGCTTAAGAGGAGCAGCACAGTCTATGTAATGGTTCACTGAGAAGTGGCATCTCCCAAATGACATGGGGGTGTGTGTGTTTTAATTACCTTTCTCCCCAAGGCATAACAAATGCTTCAAAGACAGCAGATGGAACCCCAGAAATAGTGTCCACCCTAAATGTTAAGTAGCCATTCTCTTAGGCTGAATTCATTTATGCTTAAACCTTAAAATCAGAATTGCTAGCTTTTATAGAACTTTTCAAAATGTGAGGACAGAAGGTCTGCATTATTTTACATGTTAAGCTTTATGAGAGTAAAGAGAAATGTCTAATTTGGCCAGTGGCTGCCAACATTAGACAGTGGTTAACAAGACCCTAAAGTAGAGAAGTATCAATCAAAACAAAGCAAGAATTAGAGGGAAATAGAGAAATTTCTCATTAACAGCTAACGGCCAATAAGAATGAAGAATCAAAATGAATCAAAAGGAAATTGCCTACAAAAATTGCTGGGGAAAAATGGGCCATTTGCTAAATCATATTGTCATTTCTTTATACTCAGCTCTCTGTTGAGAATGAAATATAGTCTATTTTATACAAAACTTGTCTTGGCAAATTATGGTAATACCTGTGCTGGATATTTTTTGCATACCAGCCCCCTCCCTAAGTCAGATATGTTCCCTGCTGTTCTATATCCCACTTTGGGCTGCAAGACACTGACCCCTACGCATTCAGTTAGCAGGGCTTCTTGGTGGATGGCCTTGGCCAATGATAGGCACCCCCAGAAGCTTGGAAGGTGGCATGAAAGAGAAAGTAGGGCTTTTCTTTTTTTTCTGCAATCCTGCTTGCTTTGAGCTGTGTTTTCTGGCATTGAGTGTATCCCTCCACCATTGAGGTCTTACTAGATGGACCCTCCTTCATAATTTTTCTCTTATTGGGCTTCTTAATGCTTCTTCTGGGCTCCTTTTCCCCCTCAGGTCTAGACATGATAACACCTTCCTCTGTTGCTAGTTCCTGGGGGATTCTAGCATCATTTTGGGCTCCCTTTGCCCTTCCTACATCTCTGTAACTCGTTTCTTGTTACAGAGACTTGTCTCTAAGTCTTTTAGACTTGTTTCTAAGTCTATTTTATCATGTGAGAAGGGTGCTATGTCCCCATGGGAATTCAGTGATACAGTTCTCCTCTGAGCCCTGAGAGTTAAACTTCTCCTGAAGCATTGATTTCCCATCCTTTGCCCTCCATGCTCACAGCCTGCAGATTGCCTTCAATTGGGTAAGAAAATGTGCTTGTTGGTTGTAAATACACCACTCAGTTTTGATGAGTTCTGTTCATCAAACTTCACCCTGCCTCAGCCTTACTGACATCTTAAAAATGCCTTCAGTCTCTTATATCACCAAACCTCAAGCCAGTGCTGCTGCAGAAATGATATTATGCATGAGATGGCCGGCAATGGCTGTCCAAAGGGGTTGGGAAGGGCAGTGTTTCATATGTGAATAGGGCTTGTGTTGGGCGGCATAGTCAGGTGGGGTGGTGACAGACTGCCCAAATTGAGAAAAGTGTCTGATGAAATGGTTTTCTACCACACTGATATTTGAAAATTTGTTTAAGTGGTACTTCAGAGAAAATATAGAATCTCATTGCTAGAGGGAGTAGAAATTCATGCAGTCTGATGACTTCACTTTATAGGTAAGAAAACTGAGGGTCACAGAAATTAACTGACTTTTCCTAAGAGTCTAAAACTACTTAACATGGAAGCAGGACTAGAATTCCAACTTCAAGTGTCTACAGAGCATCTTGTGTTCACTATACACGTTTAATATGATCTAAGTGTGATCTCACATACTCGTGGGCTACGGAGTGGACAAAACAGTGTGCCAAAGTTTGCAGAAAAAAAATTTATATAGACCAAAGAGAAATATATTAGGAATTGGTCTTTATATCAATCAATTATTGAACGCCAGAATTGCCATGGGATAGAAGATGAAACTGTAATTTCATAGTCTTCCCATATTTTAACATGGTTTCTATTGAGGAAGGAAGGAAAGAGGATGGAAAGAAGGAAGGGGAAAAAAAGGAAGGAAGGGAAAGAGCTAGTTTATTTAAGACTAAACTTTCTGAGAAATCAAAAAATGTCTACATCTTACATATTTATTTTCTCATCTGCCAAGTAGACATTGTCACTTATTCATGACAAAACACTCTTAAGTTTCTTCATAAGATGAAAAAGCCCCTGGCTTAAAATATGGCCTCAAAATACAAACTGATTTTTCAGGCATCTTTTAGTCTAAAATTGAAGTACTTTTACACAACCATAAGTTTTCCTTTTCATTCCTTTAAGTTTTCATATGTATTTGTAGAAATTTTATACCTACTTTTCATTATAACACATGTCCCCTCAAAGACTAATCAGTATCGTGTAAGGATCAGTTCATGAGGTTGGAGTCAGACAGCCTGGACTTAGGTACCCCCTCTGACATTTCTATTAACCATGTGCCTTGGAAAAATACAAAACCTCTCTGAGCCTCAGTTCCCTGCGTTGATAATCAAATGGGTATGGTAGTCGTAGTACCTACCTTTTAAGGATGTTAAAGTTAGATTTTTAGAAGTATAGTTCTTAATACAGTGCACAAAGCACAGTACATATACAATATAGGATAATTATTACTAGTATAAATAATTATTTATAAACATAACTGTCCCTCTCCTCACAGATTAACTTGCCAATAAATAAAAAAAAGCAAAATCCTTGCTGTAAAAGCTTATTTCATTACAGATATGTTATCTAGCTTAGAAGATTAATTGCTGGTGATTTAATTTAAATTTTAACTTCTAAACAAGTAATAATAGTAATTAAAGGCTAGAGTTGCTTGTTTAGATTTAACATTTAAAAAAATTATCTCAAAAATAAAGAATCATTGAAATCGTTATACAAAGGAAATTACCTTTTCTTTCTATGTGACTATGGGAGTTCTTTTTTTCCCCTGAGACTAATTCTATTTCACTTATTTTCATCATACATTGAAAGTTTTAAAGGTGAACAAGAAATTTTTCTAATGAGGATAGTATTGGCCTGAGAGATTGCAGTGCTCAGACTATACTCTTTCTCTCTTCCCACTATATTCAGATAATTGAATAAAAACTGACTTTTTTTTTGGCAAGTGTCCAACATGATTTAGTTTTTGCCCTTTTACATAAAGACAACAGAAGACATAACTAAAGCCATTGCAAAGATAATTTCCCAATGGTTACCAGTTAACGTGAAAATATGAAGAATCGCCTTTGACGTCCTCTTTTTAAAAATACAAATAACACCCTCATTTGTTAGTCGTAACACTCAATGAAGACTATTTCATAAACATTATGAATAACAACATTTTAATTTCATTTTGGTTTATGTTGATTTCACCAAAAACAATTTTAGTTTGAGCTCCTCAAACAAAAGTTACATGTGTTACCTCTGACCAGATTGCTCTCTTCCAGTTGGTCAAATTAACAGCATTCCAAAGACATCTCATGAATCTCCCACTATGTTTTTCTAAGTCCTAACTTTATCCTTATTTCTATTTCTAAATTTGTGCATGTCAGCATGTAGCATATCTATTATATCCATACATATTAGTAAAAAATGTTCTCCATTGAGGGTAAGTATGGAATTATTATTCATTGCTTTTAAATAGGAGCTAACCCCCAATGGGGTTTGAATCCTTTCCATTACCAACAGCATCAGCAAGCATTAAGTTCTGCTACCAATAAAAGAATATTCAACAAAAGTGGCTTCATCACACAAAAGTTTGTTTTTCTCAAGTAATAAGACGTCCATGCAGGCCTTCGCTGGTTTGGGTCAGCACCTCTAAGTTGTCTTGGCTCAGATCTCTAAGACTCTGCTTTCTCATCATGTCCAAGATGGATGCTGGAGAGCTTGTGATAATTATCACTGCACTCCAAAAATGCTTTATCAGAAATGCCACTCGTAGTTTTTGCTTAGATCTCATTTGCCATCTTTATCTGCAAGGGAGGTAGGGAAAAAAAAAGAAAAGAAAAAGAAAAGAAAAAAATATATATATGCATATTTTTTGAAGAAAAAAGAAGGGAAAAATAGATGTTAGATTGACAACTAGTGTTTCTGCCTCGCCATTTAGTTTTAATTGATGTTAATTTTTCTATTTATACCCTCCTAGGATATTAGAATTTTACAGGCATCCTTAGTTAAAATTATTTCCATATTTTACGTTATTCTTACATATTGTTCTCCCTAAAATCTACTGCCTATGTTTATAGGCTATGTTATCTTCAAAATCTTCAAAAAGAAAACAAAACAAAAAAAGAACTTGGTAGAGAAAGAGAAGGATCAAACATGTTGCTAAGTCACAAATGAAAAATAAACTGGCAGGGGGACCAAATGTATCTACTGTATTGGATATGTATGCAGTGGGAAATGAGTGACTAATAAGAATATAAAACAGACTGCTTGACCAGAGCCATCAAAAATCTCCTTAGAGTTGGAGGGGACAATTGCAATTGTTTGCATCTCTTAGGGCTCCTGCTTCTTCTGATTTGACCCTAAGCTACATGTGTTTTGGGTTAGCCTGGCTTTTGTGTATCAGGTAAAGCAGGCTGCAATTCCTGGACTCTACAGAGTGATTGGATCTCTCTCAAGTTGTTAAACTCAAGTCAATGAGTATATATTCATGAAAAAGTCAAAACTAATTATAAAATAACTACAAAAATACTTCAATAATTTCCAATTGTCGTAGAACAATATCACATATTTGAAAACTCACTGTTAAGATGTGCATTTGGTAAGTCCAGGTAAAATGGAAAACAGGTCATTAGAATCAGGAAATTAAACTGTTGATATATTATTAAATATTTTCCACACTAACTTTACATACAATGAAAGCTATGTGTAATGCTGAAGCTGTGATAGGATAAACATTTCCCTTATACAATAATTTTTAGCTTTTAAAATCTATGGTAGTTGGAGCTCTTGTTTCACTTGTAATTCCCTGATACGTGTAACAGTATATCATAATGTGACTCACAGTTCTTTATTGGAGATTTCAGGGATTTAAAATCATGTTCCCCTATCACCACCTTTCATTGGCCTGCCTTTTGATGTCTTTCTATTACTTCCATGAAATAAGAAAGTGATGTACTTTCCTACCTAGTGTTCGGTTGTTAAGGTCCAAGTCGTCTATTCAACAGATTAATGCAACTCAGTCATTATCATGGTGCTTACTGGATAAGATACCATTCCTACTCTCAGGACAGTCTCAATAACAAGTAAATGGCACTGGTCATCTTTCCAGCAGACACATGATTCTGGATCTCCGAGTAGCTTAGTTTCTTTAGGTGAAAAATTTTTGAGAATGAAGGGTTTTTGTTGTGGTTGTTTTCATTTTTTATTAGAAAAGTTAGCTATCACTAAAAGTTGCTGTGGTTTAAACTGTCCTAGAACAATGAAAAGATGTTCCACATCATTATCCATTAGGGAAATGCAAATTAAAACCACAACCAGAGACTTCCAGGTAGGAGTTGTCACTTCTTCCTAACAACAAATAAAAAGCTGAAAACAAAAATCAACAATCTTGTTAGATCTGTCAGAGAAGTAAGATCACAGGCAGAACTGCCAACCCCAATACTGAAGAGACAAACAGGCAGATACAGAGAATTACAACTTATTGGAGCAGAAATCCAGAAGCAGAAACCTCCCCAGGAGCCACAAATGAAATTGTAATTGATGAATTGTTGGAGGTTCAGTATGGACCAGTCAGAGAGTTAAAAACTCCAGGGCAACACAGTTGGAGGAGTGGACCTGACACTTTTGTGAGTTTTACTTCCAGGAGCTCTACCAGGCTCTTACAGTGAATCCAGAGAAAAATCCCCTCATGCTTCTTGCAAGAGAAGGGGAAAGGTAACCATTTGGAAATAGCTAGAGCATTCTGTTCTTCACAAAGTTTCTCCTCAGGAGAAACTGTGGTATCAGAGCCTAACCTGCTGGGGTTTCATTAAAGCCTATAAAACTCCTAGAGGAGTTGTCTTCTGTGTCGCTTTCCACAGTTTCAGTTACCCTTGATTAGCCACAGTCTGAAAATATTAAATGGAAAATTCCAGAAATAAACAATTCATAAATTTTAAATTGCATGCTTTTCTGAGTAGCTTGATGACATCTTGTCTGTCCTGCTCCTTCCCACCCTGGATGTGAATCATCCCTTTGTTTAGTGTATCCGCTACCCGCCCATTAGTCACTTAGGAGTCTGCTCAGTGATGAGACCCACCTCTGAGGTATCACAGTACTTGTGTTCAAGTAATTCCTATGTTACTTTAAAAATGTCTCATTCACCTCACTTCATCTCCTCATGCAGACATTTTATCATTTCACATCATCACAAGAAGGGTGAAAATGTACAAATATTCTGAGAGAGAAAGAGAGGGTGCCAACCTTCACATAACCTTTATTACAGTATATTGTTACAATTGTTCTATTTTATTAATAATTATTGTTGTTAATCTCTTACTGTGTCTCATTTATAAATCAAACTTTATTATAGATATGTATGTATAGTAAAAAACATATATACCGGGGTGCCAAAAAACTGTATACAAATAGACGCTTTGGTCAACATTGCTCAAGTGTAGTTCGCTATAATCAGAAGTGTCTGGATGCTGATGGTAACTCTTTGAGCACCTTTTGTAATTGCAGAAATCAAATGTGACTTTATTCATCTTTTGTTATCAGTGTATATTACCACAATTTTAATACAATTTTCCTTTCTTAAAATGTGCATACATTTTTTGGCATCCTCTGTATATATATGGTTCATTATGATCCATGGTTTCAGGCATCCACTGGAGATCTTGGAACATATCCCCTGTGAATAAAGGGGGACTACTGTATAGGAGAAATCTTAGATGACTTTGGGTAGGGTAATGACTTTTTAGATAAAATACCAAAAACATGATCCATGAAAGAAATTGGTAAGCCAGATGTTACATAAAATTTTCTAGGACCGAGAGACCAGAAGAAGAGGCTGACAACTCTATCATGACATTAAGAATGTATTAAGGGAACTTATATATGAGGCGCTTCCTGGGTGGTAGTGAGAAAACATGGGTGTCCTCCATGCATGCAGCAGGGTTTACACAGGACAGGGAACGATAGATGGAGTACCGGGGCCTGGCTCACCCCAGAAAAGGGTAAACCCATCCTGCCCACCTCGGGTGGGGCAACGGCCTATTCCAAAACCCAGCACAAACAAGCAGGCTGTGAGGTGTAGGAGAGGGGTCGTTCAGACAGTCTCTGGGAGTGAGAGACTAGGGGAGTGATCTCTGTTCTGCCTTCACTTGGCTGGCAGGTCCACAGTGCTCAGGCAGTGGTCACACGACGAAATAGTCTTTTCTACACACCAGACATCGTCAATAAGT
The DNA here is from genome assembly GCF_964194185.1 of Rhinolophus hipposideros. NCBI lineage: Eukaryota > Metazoa > Chordata > Mammalia > Chiroptera > Rhinolophidae > Rhinolophus > Rhinolophus hipposideros. The sequence goes on along the minus strand of NC_138053.1, from coordinate 47,309,969 downwards.
TAAAAAAGTATGCTCTATGAAAAGCAACATTAAGAGGATGAGAAAACAAGCCATAGACTGGGGAAAAAAATACTTGCAAAGGACACATCTGATAAAGGATTTTTATCGAAAATATGCAAAGAACACTTAAAACTCAACAATGAGGAAACAAACAACTTGATACAAAAGGGGCAAAAATCCCTTAACAGAATCTCACCAAAGAAGATATACAGATGACAAATAAGCATATGAAAAGATGCTTCACATCACTAGTCTTCAGGGAATTGCAAATTAAAACAACAATGAGATACCACTACATATCAATTAGAGTGGCCAAAATCCAAGACACTGACAAACAAATGCTGGTGAGGATGTGGAGCAACAGGAATTCTCGTTTGTTTCTGATGGGAATGCAAAAATGGTGCAGCCACTTTGGAAGAAGACAGTTTGGCAGTTTCTTACCTTATGGTCCAGCAATCTCGCTCCTTGGTATTTATTGAAATGAATTGAAAATTTAGGTCCGCACAAAATCCCGTGCATGGATATTTATAGAAACTTTCTTCATAATTGCTAAAACTTGGAAGCAGTCAAGATGTCCTATTGGTGAATGGCTAAATAAACTGCAGTATCTCTAGATAAGAGAATATTATTCAGTGCTAAAAAGAAATAAGTTATCAAGCCATGAAAAGACATTGAGGAAACTTAAAATGCACATTTTTAAGTGAAAATAGCCAAACTAAAAAGGCTGCATACAGTATGATTCCAACTATGTGACATTATGGAAAATGCAACACTATAGAGGCAGTAACAAGATCAGCGTTGGTAGGTGTGGAGGAAAGGAAAAGATGAATAGGCAGAGCACAGAGGACCTTTAGTCAGTTTAACTATTCTGTGTGAGACTGTTATGGTCGACACACGTCATTATTCATTTGTCAAAGCCATAGAATGTACAACACCAAGAGTGAACCCTAATGTAAACTATGAACTTTTTAATACTGACGTGTCAAGGCAAATTTATCAGTTGTAATGAGTATACCTCTGTGGGGCAGGATATCTACAGTAAGGAAAGTTGTGCACGTGTGGGGACAGGGCTGTACATGGAAACTCTGTACTTTCCACTCAATTTTGTTGTGAACCTAAAACTGCTCTAAAAAATAAATTTTACTAATTAAGAAAAAACCCCAGGGAGATATCACCTGATATCTGATAAAAATTACCTGATAAGCACCTATCAATCACAATGGCTAAAATAAAAAATGATAACACTTCATGCTGGCAAGAAGTTTAGAAACTGGATGACTCAGACATACTGGTGGGAATGTAAAATGATACAAACATTTTGGAAAGCAGTTTGGCGGTTTCTTAATAAACATGCAACTACCATGTGATCCAGCAATTGCCCTTTGCCCTCTTGGCTGCTTGTCCCAGAGAAATAAAGACTTACGTTCACACAAAAACCTGTACACAAATGTTTACAGCAGCTTTGTTCTTAATAGCCCCAAACCAGAAACACCTCCGATGTCCTTCTATGGGTGAAAAGTGAAAAATCCTGCAGAAGATGAATGCCGTGGAATACGACTCAGTAAGGGCATAGAGAACCAACTGTGGCTCCATCAATAACCTGGGCAAATATCCAGATTGTTATGCTGTGTGAAAATGCCTGTTCCAAAAGTTTATATACTGTATGACTCCATTTCTATAACATCCATGAAAGGACAAAACCTAGACATGGAGAACAAATCAGTGGTTGGCAGGGGTTAAGGAGGGTTTGGGCACGTGGGAAGAGGATGTGGCTATCGTACCACATCAAGAGGTCCTGTGGTGATGAGCAGGCTCCATGTCTTGACTGTATCAAGGTCAGGATTCTGGTTGTGATGTCGTACTACAGTTTTTCAACATGTTATCATGTGGGAAACTAGGTACAGGGTACACAGGATCTCTTTGTATTATTACAATTGCATGTGGGTCTATAATTATGTCAAAATAAAAAGGTTTAAAATAAATCAATAATGTAAAACACAAAAGCTTTACAATGTTTCTTAAAAACAGACAAAAATGCCCCACAACTGTCCTCAGAAGTTATTTGGCTCTCTTTCTAGCCAAAAGACTAAAGACTTACCTATGTGAACTTTTTAAGAGTCTGGTCCTCGGAAGAAAGGGAAAAGAAAGCAAGATGAGGGAGATGGAAAAATGGAGAGTATTTACATGTCTGGGATATTGGTTAAATAAATCATAGTTCATTCATGCAATAAATGCAACTATTATAAAATCAATTTTAGAAGAACAGTTACTAAAATGGGAAAATGTGTGCTATGTATTAATACATTAAAACATAGGTAAAATATATAAATATTGTAAAATATTTATATTCGTGAATTCATTCAACAAATCTTATGTAATCAACAAAAAATGCATTAAGTATATCCATGTCAGGTATTGGGGATACACTGGTGAGTAGGAAAGCTCTCACATTTCCTGTATTCATGGAGCTTACAGTCTATTGAATACACAGTCTATTGAATTCCTGCTCTTCTCTTTCCTTCAACATCATTATATTTAACTTTCAATAAATATTTGCTGAGCACTGATTCTATGCTCAGTACTCTGAAATGTTTCATGTGGGATCAAAGGGCATACTTTACATAGTGTGACCTTAAAGTGATGATTTGGGTGGAGGGCCAAGATTCATGAACACGTAATAAAAATCAAAGAACAGTGGGATATAGGGTATATGTCGGCATGAATACAGGGTTTCAAACCTGGGACGTCACCCTGGCTGGGTGTGAGGAATGGTAAGCCCTGCTCAGTGTGCCCAGCCACTTCGCAGTTAGGTAGCTCCAAAGAGAAACCCTCTCCCATGGTTGAATCTTGGCTTGACTTTCTCCGTGTAGCCAGCACCTTGTTGATTCTTCAAAATGAATTTTATTGTTTGACCATCCTTGCTGCGACTGTTCTCCTACCAGCTGACACTAATGTTTCATTTCACAGTATGTGGTCTGTGCACTTTCTGAGTTTGAACTGGCTGAGTCTGAGCTCAGTGTCCCTGAAATATTCTTCACTCCCTTTTCAAATGCATTGGTAGAAGTGTGCCACTCTTTTTCTGTGTTGCTGACCCCACTGAGCAAATTAACATAGACCTAAAGAAGTACCTGGCATTTTTTTTCTCCAGCACTGTCTCTAATGGCTGAAAAAGACATTTCCCAAAGCAGTTATGACAGCCTGGAGAAGCACAAGCTGTGAGAAATGATGGGCTTCCATGGTGGCCTATGAAAGGGAAGTCTTTCATTCAAGAGCACAGAAAACGGCACAGGTAGGGATGAGTATAGGGGACCCTGCTGATGATGCCATTAAATAAGCTTGGTACAGTCTTTCAGGAGTAGAGCATTACAGCTTGACACAGCCATCACTATACATTGAAGAAAAAGATCATATATTTCATGATATAGTTTCTATGCGTCCTTTCTATTTAGGGGATTAAGAGGTAGTTTTCTCCACCTCCGGGAAACTTTTCATGAACTAAGTCCTTCCCATTATCAGAAAAAGGTACAGTTGCTATTGGCCCTCAGGCCTGAAGCACTTCTCCACAACTCAAAATTCCATGAAGACCAGGATTTCTTGGCCTTTGTTCAGTGAATGGATGGAGATTATTTGCAGTGAGTATCACCCAGCAACTCAGGGTGCACTGCTCTGTGTTGTTCTGTCCTCGTCTTTGGAATAAGCCTTAATGAAATTCACATGCCGAAGGCCTGTGGTTGCCTGTGAAACTATTTTATCCAACAATGACATATTTGGATTGGCTGGCGTGGACTACCAGCTGGCTAAACATTAGTGAGGCTGGGTGTATTGAAATGGCGTCATTAGTAGAAGTTGGCATACAGCTCATGGAGATACAACCACTATAACAAGACTGTGTCCAGCAAATAATGGGAAATTCTGTAAAAGTGAAGGTGAAACCTCAAGCTTACAATATTTATAAAGTGCTTTGCAATTGCAAATGGATTTTCTAAAGAGTCATTTTTCTCCCTTTCAAAAGTTTACTTGTATATCCAACATCATGATACCCTGATATAAAAGTAAAATATTCCTCCAAGGAAACAATGGTGGTTTGTTAGGGGCCCAGACCAAATTTCCCAAGGGACCATCTTACTGTTATTGTTTAAGTCATATTGACCTGGGGCTCAGAAAATGCAATCTCAGCAGCATTCTTTATTCCTTTTACATGTTAGCTGTCTCCCATGACAAGCCTTTAGGCTTACAAAAAAAAAATGTACAGTGAAAACTCTCATTGTTTGTTTTTCCTGAAGTTCCCTATAAAATGTCAGTGTCTTTGAAGGAGTTCTCCTTGAATTGAACTCCTGAGGTTGGAGATTTACCAGGTTGATTTAGGAGTTTGAAATCCTGGAGCGTTTCCATAAAATGAGGATTTACAGTTCATAAATATAATGACAAAAGTGTGAAGATACATTTTTGTTCTTGAAAAACTATGGGAACAAAGGTACTTTTCATAAAAAGCTCAAGTGCTGCCATTTCCTTCAGACAAAAGTCTATTCTGGCTATGTGAAGTGGCTTTTTATTGCCATTTGTTTAAGATGTTCTCCCTCCCTGCTTCATGGGGAGCCACTTCCTCCTGAAGGTGTGCAGATGGAGAGAGGGAATGAACACTGGGACATTTAACCAATGATGAGCATAAAGGACTGGAAGGAAAATGTGTTGTAAGGTAGAGTACATCCCTTCCCTGGAATAGTTTACCCCATCCCTGACTGGGTCCAGCTTCCAGATTACTGCAGTCTGGTTCTGATATTTACTCTCAGATTGTTAGCTACATTATTTCCTGCATGTAGCAGCAAATGACTTGGTTATTAATTGTCATTAAATTTTGTACTCTAACTGTTTGGGGAAAGAAAAATATGCCATGCTCTGGCCTTATACAATGTTATGGGGAACAATAAGGAAATTGTGTCCCTAATGGACCTTCTCAACAGTGATAGAGGTGGTGTGAGACTGGCAGTTAGTTGCATAGCTCTGCAGAAGGCCTGGGTTGAATAATGGCAGTGGATTCATGAGTCTGGGGAAAATCTCTGGACTTGCTTTCAATTTAGTTGTAAATTGAATTGACATGGTTTCCAAACCTAGGATGAATGTTGGAGCTTACCTAAAGGTTAAAGAAAGGACAGCCTTACTTTTTTTTTATCCCAAGTTGCTTACTTTATCCCAATTCTTAGAAAGAGAGAATCACGGCTCCATTCTGCTGTGACTAAACATTCTGCTCTATAAATTTCTAGTAACACAGAATGGGGGTGGGTGTTGTGCCCCCCACCCCTTTGATGTTCACGCTTGGCTATGATTGAAAACAACTTGATGTTGCAGAAAGAACACTAAGCCATGAGTCAGAGAAACTGTATTCTAGCCCTAGTTTCACCCCTGACAATAATTTATTGTCCAAATTGGGATGATTTGAGAATGGGAAGGGGTGCTATTAATACTTATACCAGGACGACGGGAATAAACCAAGACTGTCTTGGGAAAACTGGGACGTATAGTCGTTCTACCAATAATGTGTGTTTGGGGAAACTAACCCACCTCTTTAAAGTTCTCGTTCTTCATCTGCGAAATGGAAATAATAACTTCCCTATTTTATAGAATTATTATAAATATATAATGAAATAACATATGTGTAAGGACTTTGTGAACTGTAAATTATGAAACCATATACAATGCAAGCAAAATCATGATAATAAATTTTACCATCTGTAGTGGAGAAAACTCTCAGAGAAACATCTCTGTGTGACTTCTTAGATGAGAACAGAGAATTGGGACCAATAATTGTGGAAATAAACCCAGATAAGATGAGGTTTCTAAGGGAATATTGAAGGAAGCAAAGTAGGATGGGCTATTTGTGACAGGTTTTTTTTTTTTTCCTTTAAACCAACGTATTTTTTTTTACAAGAAATAGGATCTAATATGAGAATAGAATTGTATTTGGGGAAGTTTTAAGGAATGTTGAAGACCCTAATGACATAGTTAGGCAAGCCTGTACCTGTGTATATTCAGAATCTGACCTGAAAAACAAAGATAAAGATCAGATATTTCAGAGAATGAATTTTGCTGTCACGTTGTTGCAACCCTGGAGATTAAATTCAAGGACTCTTAGTCTTTCTCATATTCTAATCTGATGTTTTTGGGCCTAAATTTGCAATCAGCCTCGGGCCCTCCACCCCATTGTTTGTCTGTTTGTTTCAGGATTAGAAGGATCAAGATGCCCTTTGTGGAACTTCTGCCCCCGTGCTGACAACTGTGTTCCGCGTCCCTGTGTACCGAGCCCCCTCAACCATCTGCTCTACCTACTGGCCATAGTTCTTCATTAGGCAACTGGAGGCTAGTCATTAACAAATACCTTCTGTTGGCTTAGGCGACCATGACCAAGAAACTTCGATTGGCAGTTTGAGGTCACACAAGACACTTGACTTTAGTATGCTTTATGTAAGAAATTCAAATCATAGGCACTACCATGTAAGCACTACAGACGTATTGATTAACTAATACTAATACAAGGTTCCTGGGAAGGTATACACAGAATGGCTCTTTTGCCAAATCAGGAAATTCTAACAGTGTAAGCATCCGTTTAATTCACCCAACAGATATCGTGGAGCATCTTTTAAGTAAGGAACAGGGCTAGTTAGGTGATCAACAAAGATTTGTTTTCCGTCTCCATAGAATAAAGTTGAGCATCAGGAGGCTGCTGTCCACCCAGTGTCTAGCATACCTGGCATAGATGGGGACGAGTTTCTAGTGCTTGACTGTGAAACCTAAGTGGGAGTGCATGTATTCCCCTCCAGGGTCATCGTCATATACTGGTTGAATCAGAATGTCTATAAGAGCCTAGAGGAAGGCTGGTTCATAAGGTGAAAAGAGCTTGAGTCCCCGAAGTACCATGTGAAAAGCTATTAGCCAAGAAAATTAATGTGAGTGACAAATATAACTCTGCTGTGTTAATACGTGAGGGGGTATCTGTTAGAGAAAATAGTGTGATATAAAGTAATATAGTTAGGCACTGCAATTCTATTTATAATTTACTTTTTGTCACAAAATACTTGAGATAACCTACAGGATTATATAAATTTAAATAGAAAATAAAAAGAAACACAAATGGGAAAATATGAATTAGAATATAAGGCCAAGATCAATGCCAATTTACAGCACAAATATCCAGGCTATACACAATTATAAAGTTAAGCCACAAACTTGGCACTTTACTTCCTGGAAACCAAAACAGCACTAAAAATAAATTGTTAAAAAATTATTTATTTTTTTCAGTTATCAGTTGACATTCAATATTATTTTATATTACTTTCAGGTGCACAGCATAGTGGTTAGACATTTATATAATTTATGCAGTGATCCCACCAATTAGTCTAGTACCCACCTGGCACTATACATAATTTGTTGCAATATTATTGACTATATTCTCTATGCTGTTCTTTATGTGCCTGTGACTATTTTGTAACTACCAATTTGTTAAAAATAAAATTTTGAAGATGTAGGATTCATATTGTCTGCAAGGAGAAAGCATACTAATTTCTGAGGCAAAGAAAAAAACTTTCCTGACACTTCAATTTGAGAAAGAAAATTATTTTATGGAGTATGAGATAGAGAATATTGAGTAATAGTGAACAATGTCCTCAACCACATCTCTTAGGAATATAAATAGTGACATTTGTAGAGACATTTCTTGTAAGCCATTGGCATCTACCACAGGGCAACTTATCAATGTGATTCTGGTTGTGATAAGTCATGTACCTTGAACTAGAGAAACTCACAGTAAATGACAATGCAAATGGATAACTACTGGGAGAGAAATCTTAATCAGCATGTTCTGGTCAGTTCTATAGTTTTCTTTCCTAAGACTTTCCAAGAATAACAGCCTTATTTTTCTTGGTTATATTTATTTTATTTTAATAACATACATTTTCTAAGATAAGAATAGGAGACTTTCTAGATATGTGAATTACTCCTGAGATGGTAACTCTCAAGTTTCGGATTGCTGTCCCTGGAAATAGCTCAGAGGAAACATGAGGAGGGGTAGGCAGACACTGCCAAGAAGGCATGGTCTTTGGATCATACAGCCCTGGAGTTGAATTCCAGCTCTCACATTTATTGGCTGTGTAACTTTGGACAAATTACTTCACATCTCTCAGCCATATATGGCCCTAAAATGAGATAATAATACCTATCTCAAAGATATGTGTGTGAAGAGTCTGATACTTCATCCAATCACAAATATAAAGAATCATTTGAAATGCTACTCTGGGTAAAAGATTATAAAACTAAGTGTTACTTAAATATTTTCCCCAAATCCTGCTTTCAACTTCCTTTTAGGAAAAACAAGTGAATGGCAAAAATCGTGTATCCCTTAACACGCTGCATATATCTTCTGGTCAGTTCAAACCCAACAGTGTTTGTCCCAGTGTGTTCTTCAGATCACCTGTATAAAAATTCTCAGAAGGATGCTTGTTGACACATGCTATTGAACTGCACTCTGTCTTACTGAACCAGAATGTTTGGAGAGAGGCAGGGAACATATAGCTAGATCTGAAGTACTTCAGTGAGAATGGCTACTGGCATTGTAAACATTGAAAAATGGTAAAATCTTAAATCGCAAAAGAAGAGTCATTATAGTCACCATATTTTCATATGAAGGCAAGGAAATTCTATTTTATTATTATTTTAATAGTGATATTAAATATAAGATATTAGGATATAAGCAGTGAAAATATAAGCAGTCATGAAAAGAGTTGATGATTACAAACAATTGAATTTTCAAAAATATTAATTTGACACATAGGATGCAAAGAAATTATTATATATCAATAATCTTCATAAATTAATGTCATTAGTTGTACTTTTCTATAGCCCCATCTTCAGCTTTCTCCTTTCTTGGCTATTCTCCAATGTCTGTTAGAAGAATCAACATGGGCTGTTTGTCTTGATACATATATAGTTAATTCATATCATATTCATTGTTGGCTGTATTCAGTTACTAGAGGTATAGACCTGTCTTTAGGAAGACGATTTTTAAGACTTGAGGTTGCACCTGACAGAAATCATTGTATGTCTCAATCACTACACTGCCCTCAGCCTCATAAACCAATTTCTGATTACTCCTATATTTACTAACAGAGTTACTTCAGATATGGATTCCTTCTGCATCTGATCTATTCCTCTCCAGCATTCTAAGACTTAATGACTAAGTCTGATAAACCCAATGCTGAATTGTATAGAATTACAGAACTTCTTGTCAGAAAACATACAGGCAAGAAAACAATAGAACAGCATTTGTAAAGTGCTAAAGTAAAATATTTTAACCTAGAATTCTATAACTACTAAAAGTATCCTTCGAGGAGAACTGACTCTGGGTGGTGAACACACAATGGGATTTATAGATGATGTAATACAGAATTGTACACCTGAAATCTATATAATTTCACTAACAGTTGTCACCCCAATAAATTTTTTTTAAAAAGTATCCTTCGAAAACTAAATCAAAATTAAGACTTTTCAGTCCAACCAAATCTGAGAAAATTCGTAGCCAGACAACCTAATAAAATAAGAAATGTTAAAGAAAGTTTTTTTCAGGTAGAAAGAAAATGACACGAGATGGAAATTTGGATCTTAGCAGAGGAGTAAAGAGCAGCAGAAATAGTAACTATGTATGTATATTTTAAAATATTTGCTACTCATTTTTAATCTTGTTAAAAGGTAATGACTATATGAAGTAAAAATGATAATGTTTTGCAGGGTTTATAATATATGTAGAATTGAAATGTATGTAAACAATAACATAAAAGAGATGGAGAGGAAATGGGCGTATACTGTTAAAAGTTTCTCACAATATGTATAAACTGATACAATATTATTGGAAGGTAGACTGTGATATGTTAAAGATGTACACTGTAAAGCTTAACACAACTACTAAAATAATACGAGCTATAACTGAAACAGTCAACAAAAGAAATGAAATAATATCATAAAAAAATGCAATACGAAGCAAGACAGAAAAAGAAGAAAAAAGGGAAGAAAGAACTTACGGGATAAATAAATATTGAAAACAAAAATGGTAGATTAAAACTTAACCATATTGATAGTTATATGAAAATGGTCCACAATCCCCTTTTAGAGGACAGAGACTGTCATTTTGGATAAAAAACAAGACCAGTGATATGCTGTCTATAAGATCTATGCTTTATATATAAAGACACAGAGTTTAAAAGTAAAAGGATAGAAAAAGACTTGTTATGCAAACACTAAATAAAAAAAAACAAACAACAACTCGGAATAGCTATATTAGTATTAGACAAACTAGAGTTCAGAACAAGAAATATTACCAAGGATAAATAAGGATATTTCACAATAATAAACAAGTCAATGCATCAAGGAGAAATAACAATCCTTAATTTATGTACACCTAATGAAAGAATGTTAAATTGCATGAACTAAAAAATGATAGTACTACTGAAAATAGAAACAGACAAATCCCATTTGTAGTTGGAAATTTCAATATTCCTTTCTTAATAATTTGATAGAACAAAGAAAGAATTCAGTAAGGCAAGAGAAGACTTGAACAAAACTGTCAAACAATTTGACCTAACTGATGTTTATGGAATACTCTACCCAACAAAAGAACACAAATTCTTTCTCAGTACACATGGAACATTCATTAAGACAGACCATACACTGATTCATAAAACAAATCTTAACAAATTTAAAAGGATTATATTGTACACATCATGTTCTTTGATTACAGTAGAATTAAGTAGAAATTGCTAGTAAAAAGATGCATAAAAATATTAACAAATATTTAGAAATGAAACAACATACTTCTAAATAACATGGGTCAAAAAATTAGTCACAGAGAATTTATAACTGAATAATAATAAAAACCCAACATACCAAAATCTGTGGGATAGAGTTAAAGAAGTACTTGGAAAAAAATTGATTAAATGATCTTAATAGAAAAAAATAAATCAATGATTTAAGATTTCATTTCCAGAAACTATATAAAGAACAAATAAATGTAATAAGCAGGATGGTAATAAAAAATGAAATAAATGAAGTGAAAAGCATAAAAAGCTGGTTATTTGAAATGTCAATAAAATCAGTAAAAGTGATATGCTTATATCCAGATTGATGAAGAAAAAAGACAGAAGATACAAATAACCAATATCAGAAATGTAAGAGAGGATATCACCACAGATCCTATAGAATGTAATTAAAAAAGGATAATAAAGGAATATTTGAAAAATACTTATGCCAATTAATGTGACAACTTAGAGGAAATGAACCAATTTCTCATTTCTCAAAATATACTAGCTACCAGACCTTACTCCAAAAAAAAAAAAAAGAAAAGAAAAGAAAAGAAAAGGAAAAAAGCAATACATAACCTAGATAGTCATATAATCTATAAATAAATTGACTTCGTAGTTTAAAACCTTCCCATCAAAAACTTTTCAGGCTCAAATGACTTAACTGGTGAATTCTACCAGACAGTTAATGAAGAAATAATGCAATTTTTAGACAAAATTGTCCAGGAAACAGGAGGAGAGTATTTTCTAAATCATTTTATGAGGCTGGAATTACTCTGATACTAAAACCAGACAAAACATTACAAGGAAAGAAATGCAGACCAATATCTGTCTGAATGTTAAAAAACAAAGAAGAAACTTTTTTTAATTTTAATTTGTATTAAGGAACAGCATTTTAGCAAGTAAAACCTTGAAATATATAAGATGAATAATAGATTATGATTATGACTAAGAGATTTAAAACCAGGAATGTAAGATTGGTATTTACATTAATAAATTAGTTTACTCCACTATATATAAGTGTATGTGTGTGTGTACAATCTCAATAGTTGCAGAAAAAGGATTTGACAGAAATCACCATCCATTCATTATAAAAAGAAATTCTTAGCAAATTAGGATTAAAATAGCAATTTATTCAACCTAACAAAAAAATCTACAAAAAAAAACTTCAGCTACATAATATTTAATTGTGAAAGCCTGAATACTTTTCCACTAAGATCAGGAACAAAGCAGGACTATCTAGTGCCACTACTTCTCATCAGGTCCTTGTGAAATTAATTGAAAAACAGGTGATATGTATGTATGCACAGCTTGAAAAGGAAGAGATAAAACTCTCTTTATTCACAGACGTTAAGAATCTAATTTTTTTTAAAGCTATTTGAAATAATAAGTTTAACAAGGTCAAAAGATACAAAGTCAGTATATAAACATTAATTTTTATATACAAGTCCCAAACAACTAGAAACTGAGATTTTAAAATGCCACATAAATGCCATCAAACTTTGAAATACTTAGTGGAAAATTTAACAAATTTTGTAGGAACCTGTAAAATTCGATGAAAGAACATGTTTTAAAACATAAATGAAGAGCTCTACCATGTTGATGAATCAGACAAATAAATTTTAAATGCCAATTTTCCCCAAATTGATGTACAAATTAATGGCATTCCAGTCAAAATCTCAGTAATTTTTTTTGGTATGTGAAACTGACAAGCTGTTTCTAAAATGTATGTGGAAATGTATATGACATAGTATACCCCCAAAACTTAACTCTAAAAAATTAGTTTTTTAGAATTACTACAAAGCTATAGTAATTAAGACAGTGCAGTATCAGTTTGAAGATAAACATGTAGATTAATGGAAAAAATAAAGTGTCTTGATGCAGATATATACATACCTGGTTAATTGATTTTTGACAAAGTTGGTAATATGAATTAATGTAGAAAGAATCATATTTTTAACAAATAGTGTTGGAACAACTGGATATCCAAATTGGAAAAAAACACATAAAAAATATGATATCCAAATATTAACTTGAAATGTATCAAAATCCTAAACATCAGAGTTAGAAATATAACACTTCTAGAAAAAAGTCAGAGAAACTTTTGTGACTTAGGTGAAAAAAAATGTCTTCGGACACAAAATAGTGAACTGTAAAATAAAATGAATAAATCGAACTTCATCATTCATCAAAATTAAAACTTTTGCCTTTCAAATGTATGATTTCGTAAATGGACAAGTAAGCCACAGACAGGGAGACAATATTTTAAAACATATGTCTGATAAAGGATTTGCACCCAGAATGTATAAAGAATACTTCTATCTCAATCACGAAATAGAAACAACTCAGATGAAAAATGGACAAAGATATGGGCAAACACTTCCCCCCAAAAGATATACAATTGGAAAATAAACATACCAAAATGTGCTCAAGATCATTAATTATTAAGAAGATGCAAATTAAAGCCACAATAAAAGACCTGTTCCTATGTACTAGAACAGCTAGAGTTGAAAAGATTAACAATGTTCATTGTTGGTTAGGATATGGAGCCACTGGCACTCTCATAAATCACTGGTGGAAATGCAAAATGGATTAAGTTAGGTAGTTTCTCAGAAAGTAAAACAAACACTTGCCTTGTGTCTGTCTCAAGAAAAATAAAAACCTATGTCCACATAAAGACTTGTATGTGGATGTTCATAGCATTTTTATTCATAATAACCTTGAACCGATTGTGATGTAGCCATACAATGGGATACAATTCAACAACAAAAATGAACGGACTGCTGAAGCACGCACCAACATGGATAAATCTCAAAAGCATTTCTCTGAGGAAAAAGAAGCCCGACATAAAAGATTGGGTACTGTATGATACTGTTTACCCAAAATCTACTGGCAAAACTATAGTGACAGAAAGCAGATCAATTGTTGCCAGGTATTGAGAAGAGGAGATTAAAGAGGTAGAAGGCAAGTTCTGAGGTGATGAACATGACTTAATAATAGCAGCGGTTACAAAACTGTATACACATTGGGCTGCAAGTTAAAAATGTTGAATTTTATTGTATGTAAATTATGCCTCAAGAAAGCTGATTTAACAAAATAACCTGGTGAACTGGCTAATTCTGGTACTATGCAAGGGAAAATACGGAATGAGTCTGGAATATCGTTTTGTGCCAGAAGGTAAAGAAGTGTGAAAATAGTAATGAGGCAATGTCTGAAGGCCAAAGGGACCGGTATGAAGGGGCCCCCACTTAGCAGATCAGGGACAATTTGAGAATCAAAATAATGATGTAATGAGTTATAACTCAGTGGATAAAATGAGAATCAACCAATCCACACTGTTAAAAATAAATTAATGAAAAAATAAACCAATGGGAGCCAAGAGGAAGCTCTTCCTTATAGCTAAATGCTATCCAAAAATAGAAGGGATGATGGCATTACAAAATCATCAATGGACAGCAAAATTAGTAGGTTAAAGTTATACAACAGATGGGATGTTTACATAGTCTCAAAGTGTTTCATCTGTCCTAATGGTTCTTAATTACAAAGGGCAAAATAGTAACTTTACAGGGGAGTAAACTGGCAGACAGCACTTTAAGTAAGTGATGAAAGCTTAGCATCACCGATACGGGGACAAAAAGACATCATATGTCTAGCAATATCTTTTGAGAAGGATAAAGCATCACTTCAGTGGTCTTTCTGGCAAAAATGCATACTCTGGATTTAATAATTAGGAAGTATCAGACAAACCCAAGTTAAAGGACAGTTTTAAAAAACTGGGATGCGTTCTTTGAAAATGTCAAGGTCAAAAATAAAAAAAATGTTGAGGAACTGGAACTCCAGATTAAAGGAGACAAAAGAGAAATGACAACAAAGTAATAAGTTCTGATCTTGGATTGGATCTTGGGTCAGGAAAAAAAGAGCTATAAAAGACATTATTGGCAAAATAGCAACTATAAACAAATGACATTATAGGCACAACTGAATATAGAATGTAACTTAGATAATAGTATTGCATTAATGTTAAGTTTCCTGATTTTGGTAACTTCACTGTGGTTATACAAAAGAATAGCTTTGCTTTTAGAAAATACATACTAAAGTATTTAGAGGCAAAAGGGCATGATGTTTTCAATTTACTCTTAAATGGTTTAAAAACAGTATGAATATAAACAGAGAGAATCATCAAGCAATATAAACAATTGGTGTACCTGGATAAGGGACATGTGGGAGTTCTTTGCCTTACAACTTTTCTATAGGCTTTAAATTATATCACAATAAAACATTGTAAAAGAAATAATAACCTGGTTTGAAAGGGTCTGGGTCTCTTCTCAGATTCATCTTTCATTCTCTTAATAATTTGACAGCCATCAACTGAAAATCTACCATGTGCCAGGAATGGTTCTAGGCTCAGTCAACAATACAGAAACAGAGCTCAATATGTTGTTTCTAAGGTCAAGAGGTTCACTACCTAATAAACACAGAGCTGGGATAAGAGATGTAGCAGAGTTGGTTCAGGATAACGGCTGAGATAGGACAGGCACCAGTACAGATTTGGGAGACAGGGAGAGATGGGGAGGAGAGGACCTTTGAGCTGTGCTTGATTGAATGGCAGTTAACCAGGTACAGGGGGCTTCCAGGCAGAAGGTGCATGAGACACAAAGGAATGAGGGCATATGAGGACACCTTGTGTTCAAGGAAGTACAGGCTGATTTGTTATGAGTGGTTGGGTAGAGGTGAGTGAAAAAGGAGGTGAAATATGAGCCGAGAGAGAGGCCAGGATCAAATTATGGGAATCGTCAATGCCATGTTAGAAATTTTTTTCATTGAATCCTGAATGTGACATTTTTGGAAGATATTCAGGTGGAGATGTTCTTCAACACAGAAGACTCTGGCTCAGGAGGGTGGAGTCAGTTTGGAAATAGACATTTGGAAGACATTAAAGTACAGTGGTTGATGAAGTTAAGTGGCAGGGGGTGTGTGTGGGGGGTGCTGGGCTTACCAAGAGGGAAGGAGGTGGTGCACAGAGAATAGGCTAAAGCCATATTCCTGGTATCACCCTCATTTATCAGACACCAGCAGGGGAAGGATACAAACTCAAAAAAGGAGGCCAAAAAGTTGGAGGAAAACCAGGAGAGAATGAGATAGCAGAAACCAAAAAATAGGAGGAGGGGGATTTAAGCTACAACAAAAAAACCCACAAAGCTTAATATTAGCACTTTGATTCCCAGATGAAAATCCCAAGTATAATATTTAAACTAATAACTCATTTTTTCAGTCATCTGCACATTCCTTTTTCAGTCATCTGCACGTTGGCTGAGCTATTCAGATAAGTAGGTCAGCTACTTTACCTCTCTGTTTATATCTCTTCATCAGGAAAAGTAAGGAACTGAACTAGCTGATTCTGAAGTCTTTTCTGCTTCAACTCCCTCTGATCCTTTGAATGCTTACTCAGGATTCGGAGCTCAGATTTTCTTGTTAATAGAAAACAAAGTTAAATGTGTTTCATCTACACTACAGCGTGGCAGGAACTGCAGCTGGATATGACTTATTTCCAAACAAGGCAGAGACAAGACTTTGAAACATATTTCAAATAATTCTAACAGTCTGCAGTCATGTGAAACTTCAAGAGTTTCAAGCCACAGAAGAAATGGGGCTGTTATTTGTTAGGCCCGCTGGACCACATGGCTTCATTTACCTCGTTCCATTGGGCTGTGATGTGGGGCTGAGGTTAAAAGTTTAGTTTTCCAACAAAATAGGTGATTCAGACGTCGTCATAGACGAAGGGCCCAGCCAGATACTCTCACATAGACTGTTTCTGGTTTTTACAAAAAAAAAGCAAAACAAAAACATAGTTGTTCATCTACTTGGAAGTGTTTGTACACACCTGTCATTGGTGTGCTTTTTCTGAATCTGTTTTGCTCAGCAAAGAACTAGTGAATATGTATTTTGTATAAACAGTATGGACACTGCTGAGGAACAAAAAGACAAAAACAAAGCAGCCCCAGACCTTGAGGAACTTACCATCTAACTAGATCAGACAGACATATAAGTGGTGTGCTCTTTATGATAAGATAGAGTCCATGCTATGTTGTCTTCCACTGCAGACACAGATTGCACACTAAATCTCTGCATTTGGGTTGTAATCGCAGAGGGCCTTTGGAGCAAGAGACAGTAACATGTGAGCTTGGCTGTCAGCTAAAACATGAATTGGAAGTGATACAAATTTACACGAAGACTGATGTTTAAGGCAGGACCAAGTTCCATTTTCCTGTGCCTCCCTTCTCAAGGGAAGGAAGAAAGAGCTTCTAGGAGGATAAGGTATTTTGGTTGTATGTTGAGACTCTGCTATTCTGATAACCTCTGAGACACTTCAGCTTCCTTCTGCTTGTATTGTTTCTATGCGAAGGAGGATTCTGAAAAAGCAAGGCATTATATATTTTAACAGCTGTTACAAACCACTTGCTTTGTACCAGGCACTGTTCTAAGTGATTTACAAATATTAACTCAATGCTCTTGAAAAACATGTAAAGCCTTATTATTCCCATTTTGCAGATTAAAAATGGAGGCACAGAGAGATTGAGTAATTTGTCGCAATTATTTTAATTCATTTTGTGAAAGCTCTCAAAGGTATAAATGGCCCTAAACATTAAGAAGGAAAAGCGACAGCTCCTGATAAATGGCATTACAGAGAACTCAGTCCCTGGGCTCGGAACGTTGATGCCAGCCTTCCATGCCTCTCCCCACGTCCTGTACACTCTTCAAAACTTACTGCTCCTTTCTTACAACAGCCCTTAAACTGATGCCCTTAGCCCTAGGCCACTGGGGCCCTGCTCTGGGTCCCACAGCTCAGGGTCTCTATGCTTTGGAATCTCCCTCTGGTTCCTGGGTCTGGTAGTGCCATTCCACCAGGCTTGAGATGGGTCCTGTGTGGTGCCTGTTTCTCCCTTCAGGGTCCTCGCCTTTGTTCAGTGATGAAGTACAGACCATATCCCACTCTTATATCCTCTCCAATCTAACTGCAAATTACCTTTCCAACTTCACGTCTCGGTTCCTCTTGGTGCCACACATTAAGTCAATAACGAAACTGAACTTCTGGCTGTTCTTCAGCATGTCTGTCCCTTTCCCATCTCCTTACATTCACTTTTAATATTCTTGCCCCACCTCTGTCTCTCCCATTTCTCTCCATTAAAATTATACCCAATCTTGAAGGCCTCAAATGCATCCAAGTTTGAAGTCAGATGTCGTATCTCCTTCTTTTCATCTACTATGCTTATTTATAAAACTGTACCTCTTTTGTAGGTCCCCCCCCCACTTTAGAATCTGACTTAAATGTCATGAAGAATACGACTTGGCCAGGGTTAGGGTTCAAATTAGTCAAATACTTGTTCCTATTGGCAGAAACATATTTTTACTGCTGCCAACCACTGGCAGTTAGATGGTTGGTTGTATTGAGGAGAATCACAAACATTAAAGAGAATGTGAATCCAGTCATTAGTGGAAGTTGATAACAGGAATAAGCTTGCAGTTCTCAAGATGAAAAATCCAAATGCTATTTTGAGTAAAAACTAAGAACAAAAATGGTCTTAAACCAAGACAGTCTAGAAATCTTAATCACCATGCATCCACAAAGACATTTTTCTTTCTTTTGGAAAAGAATAGAATAAGAGGAAAACAGATTGCTCTTTATTGCCTTTGTTGTCTTTAAAAACAAACAAACAAACAAACAAACAAACAAAAAACCCAGAATCTGCCAAAACTATAGCAGTCATGCAGATCTTGGCATCTGTGATCTCTAACACATTTCAGATTTCCAAAAATGACTTGAAAATCACATGTCAGCAAATTAAAGGGGTCAGGGGAAATGCTGATAGGGAACAAGTGAGTTTTATGTACTCTTGAAATTTTAAGAAAAAATATGCAAAACACTAATCAGAGAGCTTTCAATCTTTCATCTTCTCTTTATGACACTGATTAAGTTCATAACGTCTGTCAGAGACTTAGGCAAAGAAAACAAGCTGCAAAATCAGTGCAGCAAACGGCAAACCTGCCAGGGGTATGGATTAGACTGAGAACCAGCATCAGCAAGAACATAGTATTTTGGCAACACTGTCCCTGGATTGGTAAACTTCGAGCTGTTATATCCTCAGTCTCAAACACATTGCAACACAAATGTGGATGTGAAGGCACAGATATAACAAGAAAAGACAGCTTGGTGATGCAAGTTCAGATGCCGCTGATGTAATCTAGTTCCAGCCTACACCTGTCACAGATGGGGGAAAGAAGTCTCCAGAATAGTGAAGGGACTTGCTCAAGTTCACAGTCTAGCTGTGACAGGACCACAATGAGAGTCCAGGGCTCTTATTCCTGGTGCTCTGTTACTTCACATCACCTCTCCTTTTTAATGTCTCTCCACTCAGCTTAAGAAGTATTGTGAGAGCCTAAAAGCCTGTGGTTATATTACTATCAGGGATGAACAATTGGAAAATAGATCAAAGTTGCATTTACTCTTCTATTGTAAAGGAACCCACCTTGATAGCTTAAAGAAGCCCTTACACTGGTGATGAGTGAGGTAGTCTGTGATGTTGTAATCCAGAGGGGTATGCCATTTGGTTCATTATTAGCCAATTATGACAATAGAAATATAAATGGGAGGATATTCTTACGTTTTGCAGACTTCAGAATGTTTGTGTGTGTGTGTGTGTGTGTGTAATTTACATATAAAAAGGGTATTTGCTTTGTTTCTTTTATTTGTGAAAGTCAGGACCTGGTATTTCCTGAAATTGGTAGTGATTGGGGGAGGTGCCTAGAAACAAAATGTCACTACTTAGCTAAATATCTTTGGGACATAGACTAAGAGTGTGTGAAAAGAGCAGGCAAGAATAGGTCAGATTGTCATCAACCAGAAAATTTGAATTTTCCAGGTAAATATGTACATGAGGCCTTGAAATTTTTTAAAGAACGTTATTCAACAATTGTATCTATTTCTTTGAAATACCTTGGAAATTGATGTGTAGCAGAAAACCCTACAGACCTACATAAGTACACCCATTGCAAGAAATAGACTTTCTTTTAAAAAATGAGAGTGTCTATGTGGTTGTATGAAAACTGCAGATTTTTCAAAAACTATCCCCACGGCACTTTACTTTCTAACTCTAAAGCAGAATTTGAGGGAAAGTATAAAACAAGGAACACTGGTAACATGACCCCTGGAGTCCAGCATGGGATCCATACTGCAGCAGCAAGCTTTACACAGGCAGTCCAGACCATGCGAAAGACATTAGCTCACCCCAGTAACAGTTCTTAGGCCAAATATCTCCATTTCAGAAACCCATCCTAAAGCCCTCATTTCTGAACTCAGAGATACGTCGTTTTCTTTATTCGCATCCCTGTTCTGAAATGACAGCAAATCACAAAAAGTGTGGTCAAGGATATCCACATAACACTGACTTCAGGCAGGCGTAGGTCCAGGAGGGTGTGGCTCCTACACATTTCTTTTGAAAACTAGGTTAGAAATGTGACCTAATTCTAGAAAAGTCTGTAGCTCACAAAGAGGCGGGAGCTGTGAAAATCTGGTGCTGGAGGGGATGGCAACTTGCCATCCTGACAGAATTGTTCAGTCAGTTTCCAGGACACATTTCTCTAGTTTATTTTAGAAACCAGTGAGCTACACTAGAGGGCAGACTAACCTAGACATTTTTTTTAATCCTTCCAGTGAGAGTTTAATCCACTGTGTTTGACACGAAGCCTCATAGAATAGAGTCCTACAAGTGAATCCAACTGTGGCAGTGTTTCATTATCACTGATGGAGCCTGTGCCACAGATGGTATGTCTCTATTTAACTTTGTACTCAGGGCATTTAATGTCTTAAATGCTTGATGGAGACAAGGCTTAAGGATAATAAAACCAGCAAAAACCTGTGAAAATAATGGATGGCATATGATTATTACAAGCTATGGTAATGGAAAACAAGCCTCGCTATGAGAAGGTGGCAATGGCCAGGTATATACAGAAAATTTCTCCAAAGGAGCAGGAAAGAATGAGATATTATCACAATGAGATAAATTGGATTCATAACATCAATTTATGCCTAATATGGTGCTTTGCAATTTCTCATTTTTTAAACTATGAAGTTTTGTTTCCTTTTGTGTGACTGCGAAGCAGTCTAGGGATGAAGAAGACAAGCTGTGGATTATCCCAGAAACAACTCAGCATTATTTTGGCTGGAATGGTCCTATACCACTTCAGAACCTTCAGCCCCTTTAGTGATTTTAAGATGTGGTAGAGAAGGGTACAGAATCTTCATACTCATCACTCGGTATACATATTGTGATAAAACTGATTGATTGACACAACTATTCTAGTCATTTTAATTAACGCAAGTAACAGCTATAAGAATAAATATTTTTCATAGCTGCTGTATTTGCCAGGATTATCCAGAGAAACAAAACCAATAGGTTCATATATATACATAAATATGTAATATATATGGTAGTAGGATAACCCATAAAATATATATATGTATATATATATACACACACATATATATATAATTTATTATACAGAGAATTGATTCATGTGATTATAAAGGCTGAGAAGTCCCATGTTCTACAGTCAGCAAGCTGGAGACCCAGGAGAGTTGATGGTGTAAGTTCCAGTTTCAGTTTCTCATCCAGAAACACCCTCAACATACCTAGAAAAATGTTTAACCAAATATCTGGGCACCCAGTGCCCAGTCAAGTTAACACGTAAAATTAACCATCACAGCTAGTCTCTTGTGTCATTTAAAAAGTATATATTACATGCTTTAGAGATTATAACGTGCTTTGATAAATATGTCTTTTGGTCCTACCAAAAACCTATGAGCTAGGTAGGGCATATTGTCATTAATATTTTCATAGATGATTAATCTGATCGTCAGTAACATTCACACATGAATGATCTTCATGTGTTTTACAGATTAACAAAATGAGGCATAGAGAGATTTTGTCACTTGACAAACATTCAATTTGTATTAGGTCTTCCAACTCTTAGTCCTAAGTCCTTCTGAAATACATTTCACAATTTTTCAAAGTCTGAACAACAAATATAACAACAACTAAATCTCCTAAAGATGCGTACTCTTACATACAAAGTAAAAATTTCCTTGGCCAAGTTTGTCCTATGTTACAAGTACATAGTGTACCTAGGGTAGGCTTGGCATACATTAGAATAAATGTAACTTGAACTCAGTGGTAATAGAGGTTAAAGTGGACAAGAAATAAATGGAATAATTATGTCAGCACAATTAATAATCACAGAGCTAAGGAACTGCCCCTGACCAAAGACTTCTTCCACACTAATGACTCAGATTTGTCAGAGATTTCCTTCTGTTTGTTATTTTCCCCAGATAGCATTTCCTTTCCCCAAATAAAATATTTCCAGGACCCATAGCACATTCGTTTATCGGATGCTTTCATTTGGTGACCAGGGCCATCAGTGTACTCTAAGTGGTTAGCCTTCCAGTGAGGACAGAGGAGCTGAAAGGGGGCAGAGAGCACAGAAAGGGGAAAGGAATTCAGAACCAGACATACATTTTATTTTCTTGATTTTGTGAGTATAGAATAGCCTTCAAGACAAGAATGTTAACTCATTAATTCATATAACTTCTTTTCTTTGCTTATAGGTGAGGAGTGTTCAGTGGAATCACATCTTCCTTAGGGACAAAACCTAAAGTTGGCATGCAAGGCAAAAATCACACACAGCCCAAGTCACCCTTGAAAACCTTAAATCACCCTTGAAATGTAGTATATAGAGTTTAAACCCTGTTTAGCAGTTTGTATGCATGAATGCATAATACGTAGTGTATAATAAGAATGCATATGCAAAATTTTTAAAATACTGTTTTACAAAAAATATGTATATTAAAACACTAGAATGACACTCAGCTTGGCATGATGTTCATACTTCGAGGGACGTATTGAGAGAATCTCATGTCCCATCTTACATTCCATGGCCTATGCTCATTTAGTGAAGTGGCAGATTGAGTTGCTAGATAATTTTTTCTGAGAAGCAATGGTAACTTTTTCCTTTAATTTTTTTATCTTGGCATAATTTCAGACTTACTTAAAATTTGCAAGACAGTACAAAGAATTCCCCAATGTTAACGTGTTAACCACATTTGCTTTATTCTTTTCTCTGTCATTTATTTTTACAGTATATTTTTGAAAAAACTTGTTGTTTTCCCTTATTTGTGTGTATATTATTAAATTTACATGTTTTAATTGTACAAATGATGCAACCTCATTCTAATTGCATATCAGAGAAAACATAAGAGTGATTTAATCAGTGTTACTGGTATGTATTAGCAATGGATAAAAATGGGTAAATCAGAGCTGAGTGAAATAAAAATGCCCATAAAGTTGACCTGGCCAAGCAAGATGAATTCTAGCAACTGTAAAGAATAAATAGGGCACTTTTTAAATCAGGCACTTCACTGTTGGTAAGAATGCTCTTTGGACAGAATTATGAAAACCATCACTACACCAGAATAAAGTCTGCCTTTTTGTAATTTGCATCACTAATGTGCTATTACACTTCCATGGTTTTTGTAACATACAGATGCAAGTGACATGTCTGAGCTCATGAATAATTCAGAGATCCTCTGTGAGTTCTCACCTCTGATTTTTATTGTTCCTCAGAAAAGGAGGTCAGCTCCATTACTGTCAGAGCTGGAAGAATTGTCACCGTGCAATATTATTGTTATTAACGTTATTCCAAGTGATTATTGTGATTACAAGTGATTATTCCTACAAGTAATTACTAAGTTCCTGAATTATCTGGTCTTCAAACATCAAGACACAACTCATGCATTTCAAAACATAACTCACTGCATCTTCATGTCTGTTAGCCTGGGAAGCTGGTCAGTAAATTACTTACTACCTGATGGAGAACTTGACTATCTCTGTGCTCTTGTACAGATTCAGCATACACATTTTTCTAAACAATTTGTCTCAGATTGTAGACACTTGTTTCACAGCGCTAAAACATTTCTGAGAGCAGAGTTAGGAATATTCCTAAGACAAGGTCACCCTGATGAATAACTTAAATGAATTGGCATCTTCTCCTTTAGAAATAACACTTTGTCAGCTGGTTACCTTATGGTTTTAATGATATACTTGCAGTGTGGTTTCCAAATCTGTGTACCTATCACTGATCCCCATGACTTCCCTTGTTTGTAGAACCCTTTGTTTTATTTCAGTTAGAGCATCTCGTCCCTCCTCCCTCTGCCCCCCAAAAAAACAGTGAAAAAACAGAGTGGTCAGTGGTTGTTCTGAAGCTCAGAGAGAAACTAGTCTTTCAAATGCGTGCCTAAGGAATGTTCAGGAACACTAGTTGTTTGTTCTCATCTATTAGGTAACATGGTCTTTCGACACGTAAGTAATGGCGTTGGCGGTAAAAAGACTGAAAAATACCCACTGTGGGTGGATACAGCACAGCTCTGGCGATTGTGGAAGGAGATTTATGGCAATCTGAGACCTCAGAAACAGAGGACATAGATCTGGGTGCTGGATCTGCTGTCAGCTGTGTGACTTTGGGCAAAGGGAAAGGGCAGAGGAAGAAACCTGCTTATCATGGAGCATAGGAGAATTTACTGAAAGTCATGCCATTTAATCCACACAATAGCTCCAGAGACAGATGTTATTAGCTGCATGCTATTCATTAAGAAACTAAAGCTCAAAGATGTTGATTAACCTGTCACATTTATACAGCTAGGGAAAGGAAAGAGGATGGGCTGCTGTAACAGTTAAGGTTCTGGGTTCTGAATCAATGAGACAGAGGTTCGAATCTTCTATCCTGGCTCTATCACTTATTGGCTATATATTTTCAGGAAAGTTATTGAATAAGCTTTATTTTTCTTATTTCTAAAATGGGATATGTATTTATACTCCAATTTCATAGTGTCGTTGTGAGGTGTAATGAAGATATTGTACTAGCTGCTTGACTCAATGCATGAGCCTATGAAGTGTTTAATTCTTTAATTATATTATTACTATTTCATGACAGAACTGGAGTTTTTTACTCTAAAGCCTACATGTAACAATGATTCTCCTCTCTCCCCATATCATATTATTATGTGACTAGTGAAATGTGAGGAAAGTGTCTTGCAAATATATGCACATTTGTGAGATTGTTTTGTTTCTTATAAGTATGCCTTGGGTCTCCAGGTCCAATGTATGACTTCTGAAAAGCAGAAGTCATATTTTTATTGCTTCTAGACCCTGTGTTTCTAATTCAGATCTCTGTAAACGTAAAGTACATAGTAAACCCTAATTCAGTAACTCTTACAATCATTTATCTGCAGTACTTTTACTCAAATTAGATACCGTTTTTCTTCAATATTTATTATTTTTGATAGAAAAGAGTATATAATTCAATTTATCATGTAAAAGAGGGGTATTATTGAGACCCAAGAATACTTTTAGAGTTCAGCAATCACACTTTTATGATATTATAAATCTCCCTCCTCCAAATGTCCTGAATATTGTTCATAGCAACAGAAATCATTTTAAAGGGGCATGTTACTATTTTTAATATCCACAGGTGTTTCATTCTTAAACTCCTTTCTTGCCCACATTAATTGCTACCTTTACCCAGTACTGAAATAAATGCATATTAATTTTTAGTGTTGTTTATTTTATTTCTGCAGGTGCGTATTAATTTTAGAGTCCAGTTAAACTTGTCTAGACCTTAAATGCCACCAGATCTCTTAAACACACATTTATTTTTTATTGTTTTTGTTGCATTCTTTATTATCAAAATTAATGAATGTAGTTTTTATAAAGCTTATTACTTTTTTACCCTGAAGACTGGATTTGAACTGTGCTGTTCTGCTCTGCTGAGTAAATGGAGATTTAATTACAGATATTTAATTGGTTATTATGAACTTGGTGGACTGGAACTGAATGAGCCCTTCTTTCCCATTTCCCATCTTTAAATGTAGTACACAAACTCATCCTGGTTTAGCTGCCATTCTGTACAACTTTCACTACCAGCTCATGAATCACCATCACTGCCTGGGCTTTGACGCAAAATGGTATGTATGTTAGACAGTTAATACAGGGTCAGTCACTGACTTTGTAAAAGCATATGAAGATGAATTTTTTATTTTTAAACAGAGATAAAGGTTAACCTTAAGAGAAATGAATTAAGGAGCTAAAGAGGAAGACAATCTTCATTTTGTAGAAAACATAATTGGAATTTTGAAATCAGAAAGTCCACTCAATATTCAAGTGACATGTGAAATAAAATGAAATTCTAATATATTTTCATAAAAAGGCAAATACAAGATGTGATATAATAGAAAAGAAGGATTCTAATGGTGCAGAATATAGTAATAAACTGGAAGAGTGATTGATTAAAGTTCAGTTACAGTCCCCTTTCATATTAGTATTTTTGGTGCAATCTATGAAATACTATTAATATAGATTTAATGAACTGAACTTTAGTCATTTTTTTTTTACATTAGAAACATGTTTATCCTACAATATAAAATAAACTTGTAATGTTTATGTGATCTTGCTGGTTGATCAGTGTTTTAATCTAAAAAATTTTATGATTAAATTTTCACTTCAAATGAGAACAGGTATTCATATTTAGACTTAGAATCTAGATACCGTTTATGTTGGCCTAACAGCAAGAAGTTAAAAAAACTGGTTTCAGCAAAACTGTCTCAATCAATGTGACTTCCAGTATGGGATCAAAAGCATTTTAAATTCACAAATAGTTTTTCACTTTTAGCATTCTTTGAATGTTATGTTACATTGTGGTCCCTTTTCATTGCAGGCTGCTAGCTCATGTCTTATAAAAAGTCACCCTTGGTGCCAGCTTCAGCGAGGCCAGGGAACCTCTGAGACTGGTGAACTTCACAACCATGTCTAAAGATAGTTGCTTCAGGAGGAGCTGCTAAAGCAGATCTCAGGTCAAACTCAGATAGTCATGGAGTCAGCCATGTTCTTCACTTTTAATACTGAAGAGCATCACCATCTCTTGTTAAACCCAAAGTGCTGACCCTGGAGCTGAGCTTTCTGTTCCGGGGTTGCCTCTGAGGGTGATGTAAGTTCCTCCCTCTGCCACAGTGGTTCAAGGAGATAATGGTGTAGGAGGTGATATTGGCTTTAGGAAGGGGTGCAGCTCTTTTCATTTAATTATACAACCATACTCTCAGGGTACAAGCTGGCTCCCTCTTAGGTACTAAAACATGTTCTAGGGACTAATGCTTCATAAATGCGGGATTGCCATCCCACTTTGATCCCCGTACCATGTGCATAGTCAGCCTTTATTCATCTCGTTCATGGGGATTTATTTCAGGGCTTTCATTACCCTTCCCTACCACTTGTCCTTTGTCAAGATTATCCCACTTGACCCCTTTAGGTTTCATTATGAATCTTTTGAATTTTTATAGAGATTTACCAACCTTCTGCCCAACAACCTTCAAGATCTCTATTCAACACAAAACATCAGTTCTGCTTCCCTGGATTACCCTCTGCAAATGTTTTCATTGAATCAAATGTTTTCATAGAGTATATTGTATATTTCCTGAGCCTTTTCATTTATGAAATCATAGTACTTTTGGCTTTGGATAATGATCAAGATTCAAACTAACATTATCTAAAAGAATAGTACTTTAGTAGAAATCATGTTCATTTAAAAAATGTATTACCATTTTAAAATTTATCTCACTGAAGACAGTTTTGTACTATATCCTGGAAAACTATGAAGAAACTTACATGCTCATGAAAATATACCTTATTTTATTTAATGCATTATCTTTATTACTATTTCCTTTTTTATTTGCTGTGAGGATGACAAAAGGAATATAAACAGTACTCACAAAATTTGACACGTTCACTTTTTGACCTTCAAAAAAGCAGATATACATAAGTTTTAAAAAATAGTTCTGCATTACATGTGGTCTACTAGGCACAAACCCCAAATGAGTGCTCTTCACAGATCCACTTTGGGAGAAAAGGACCTGAAGACATAAGGATATGGTAGGAGGCTTTATGAGTGTTCTGGGCTGGAGGGGATGGATCCAAAGTAGGTGACTTCAAGGTAACCAAGGATAAAGATATGAGCACTTGTAGTCTAGTTTTGGGATGATTTAAGACATAAGATATACGTAACTCACAAAAAATATTTAACAATATTTTCAGAGAGTAGGGAATTGAAAACATCCCCAGTTTAGTTTTTGACCCACCTTTAAAGAATATCATAGCAATGACTGTAGGATGCTATGGGCATCCGATGGGGCCTAGCACCTCTCAATACAATGGCTCTAAGATCTGTCATCAGCAAATATAAGCAAAGTCAGTATTCCAAAATAGCACTTTTCATTAAACTCAAATAGATTAAAATATATATGCTTTCTTCCTCTTGAATAATACATTTGTAAAGAATTATTTGGCAGACTTTTTGAGGAAAGGGATTCCATTATCTCAGAGATTTTTTGAAAGATTAGTTCAGTCTGTTTGTTGGAGGTGTCAGCAGGCAAGGAGGTCTACTTTCACTCTCTGATTCCTCTTGGTGGATAGGTCACCATGGACTCAGAATAATGGGGGTGATTTTCACCTCATATTTCTTCATGCGTTCCACTTGGACACAATTTTACTGATTATTCTTGGCTCTCTGACAGCCCAAGGAAGTTTAACACATCAAAGTCACAGCTATTGGACTGGAATCCTGTCATTTTTGAATAGGTAGGGACCCTAGTAATTGTTTAGTCCATTACCTTTACTTTAGAGCTAAGACTCATACAAATTACCAGTAATAAAGATAGTAATTATAGCCACCATTTATGGGCATTGTGCTTATGGATTATTTAATTTAATCCTTATGACAATCCTGTGAGGTAGGGACTATACTCCCCATTTTACAGCAAGAAAACTGAGGCACAGACAGGTTAGAATTATGCCAAGAATCATGTAACTCATAAGGGCAAAAGTGAAATTTGATCTCAGTAATATGGCTGCAAAGGCAAAAGCCTTACTACTATACCCTCCTGCCTTTTTATTTTTAAAATCTAATTGCTTGCAAAATATTACATGACAATGTAGTAGTATGGATGAATGAAAGTTGGACAATGAAGAAGGCTGATAGGAAAAAAAATTGATTCACTAGATGTATGGTGTTGGAAGAGAGCTGTACGGATACCCTTGACCACCAGAAAGATGAACAAGTAGATCCTAGAGTAAATTAAGGTTGACATATTGCTGGAGAAAAAAAGGAAAAAACTGAAGTTGTACTTCAGAGAAGACAGGGTACTTTGGAAAAGACGATAACTCTGGGGAAAATAGAAGGCAGCAGGAAAAGAGAAAGACCAAATATGAGATGGCTTGACTCCGTGTAAGAAGCCATAGGCGTGAGTCTACAGGAGCTGAGCTCGGCTGTTGAGGACAGGATGTTATGGGCATCCCTCATTCATAGTGTCACCAGGAACTGGAGTCAACAGCACATAACATACACAATTTAGTAGAACCTGCAGCTGAGATTTTCTGCTTCTCAGTCTTCTGCTGTTAATGATTTGATTGGACAATGGTAATAGCTGCTGGTTTTAAATATATTCATTCACACACACACACACACACACACACACACACACACACACACAAAATCAATCAATCAATGAATCTTTACTTCATTCTCTTGCTCCTTTCTCATTTCTTGTGTTATAAGTTTCCTTCTTTCCCAGCTTTACTGAGACATAATTGACAAATAAAATTGTATATATATAAAGTGTACAACATGGTGATTTTATCAGGTTAATTAACAAGCAGGTTAATTAACACATACATCACATAGTTACCTTTTGTGTGTTGGGGGGTGAAGGGTGAGAACACTGTAAATCTACTCTCTTATCAAATTTTCAGTATATGATACAATATTATTCATTATAGTCACCATGCTGTACATCTTATTCTTAAAGACGTTCGCCAGGAGTTTAACTTACTCGTTCAGTTATCTAAGTAACTGTTTGCAAGCCGGAAGCATCTTTCTGTGTTTCCCAGCCGCATTTCCCACGGGTGAATTATGTTTCCATTTTTTTTCTCTTTTAAACAAAAAGTTGTTCCTCTTTTGTATATTCCCATGTTGAACAATTATTCTTCTCTAGCCCAAACACAAATTCCACACTCTTCCAAGTATCTCTAGCAATTAATTAGATTTTTAACTCGTGAATTCATCATACAGGAAAGTGCATAAATACCAGTTCCTACAGATTAATTACCATACAATGAAGCCACCCAGCCAAGGAATCAAACAGCACTAGCCTTCCAAAGCCCTGTATGGGACTCTCCCTCAGTACAAGCTCCTACTCCAAATAGATACCCTCTATCCTCAATGTTGGATTTTTCTAAAACAACATGATTTTACCATCCATGAGTGCATACATTGAGCCAATATGATCATTTGCCCAGTGTGATAATTCTTTCTCCTCTCTTCTTCTCCTCCTCTAAAATGTCTTATGTTCTTCCTCTTATCACCTTCATATTTCTAGTACAGAAATATGTTTAATGTTTGCATGATACATATTTAATTGCCAATTTAATCAAGTTTGCCATCATCTCTCCCACAGCAGGATGCGTTCATTTCTTGTGAGTTCTCTGCTTGCCCTCTTATTTATGGCTTAATTTTGTCAGTATGTTGCATCACTCTCTAACATCTTGAAAAGAAAGCAGAAATTCAGAAACATGTTAGGGAAGGAAAAATGACAGGGTGTGGCGTTTACTGTTTCTTATTTAAGACAATGACTTGAGTGTGGATTCCACATTGGATTAGCTCAGATCTGTGATCTCCAAAAGGCTGCACATCAGCTTCTCTCACTCCTCCAAGTATCAGCTGAATCAGTCCTTCCACCACCAGCCTGCCCCATGAAAAATCCTAATGGAAAATGGAAAATGTAATACATACAACAAAATCTAAGAACTATTTGTGCCTATTATAAAAGGCCTATGATCTTATCCAGCCAAAAAACATTTCAACATTGCTCCATTAAAGAAAATGACTGTGTGGCCATCCCAAATCGTGTTTTGAAGACCATTTAACGATCTGGGGGAAACACTCATACGATGGTAAGTGAAAAAGCAGTACCCAAATTCTATATAGAACATAATCCGAGTTTGGTGAAATAAATGCCTGGGGAAGAAATGGTGGAGAAAAATACTCCAAAATGTTTATCTCTGGGTGGTGGTGGGATTAGGAGTTATCTTTATTTCATTCTTTACTTCTTTCTGTATGTATAGGCTTTCCTATAAGGAGTGTGTTTACTTTCATAGCTAAAAAAAAAAAAAAGTTGTTTAAAAAAAAGGAAAGAAAACAAATGACCCCTTCAGGTAGTTTTCTTCCTATTCTCTGACAAAAAAGGCCTGAGAGGGTTGTATGTGCCTTGGCTTTTTCCTCCGAGTCAGATACCCACTGTAAGCAGTGTGAATGCCTCTCACCCAGCCAGACAAAAGGGTACAACCTTGGGAAACAAAGTCCCAGAGCTTTCTGAGGGTGCAACCTGGAGGGAATTTTTGTTTTGGTTGTAGACTTTTAGGCTGGCACTGCTTGCCCTTTCTGTTTCCATTCCTCAGGTGCCTTCATCAGGGCGCTTTTGAGTCTTGCTCAGCACACCAACTTTTCACTTTGCATGCCCGTAAGTGTTTCAGTGTAACTTGGGAGCCACTTTTCCCTGATGAGTGAGGAGGCATGGGAAAAAAAGTCATTCCTAATATTATCATCCTAACAGTGCCAGCCCTATGGGCATCAGGGCATCACTGAATGAGGACATCCCCTCGGTGGGTTCCTTTCTTCCCCCTCTGAGCTCGTGCCTCCTCCTTCGCTAGGGACTGCAAAGCAATGGGCACCCCAGGAAGCAGATAGGAACGCTGGGTCTCTGTGAAAGGGGGAGTTTGGGTTGCAAAGTTAATTGCAGTTTTCATCAAGATAAAGATATCCAGATGTGAGAGAGAATTAAGTTCTTTCCCGTGCCACGGAACAGATGACTGAGCTAAAAGAAACATTTATTCTGTGTAGGAAGAAAATTAATACACCTGCACTATCTTCTGTCTATTCTCAAGTTCCTTAATTAAATTAAACCATCATGCAGGTCATACTCACTAAGGGAACCAATGCAGTACTGTACTCAAGAGTGTTTGGTGTAAATTTCTTAATGAAGAAAGAATAAATATACATGTACATGATATTTATGGATGTTGTAAGCCTTGCAAGGGATTTACACATAACTTCTTATTCCCAAGCCTATCATACAAATATACTGAATCCATTCTGCACATTTTCTCTACAGAATATTTGTGAGATGTTATATGCGAAAGGAAGTTTCAGGTGTGGCTTGGGTCTCATTATTTACAGTAATACTTTATAAATTTTTTTACTGAATCAGAAAATTTTGGAGTTGGCTATCATAGGTTGAGGTCATGTAGTTAAATTTTTATATGTTTAAAAAAAAAGAAACCCACCATGGTCCAGAAGTAAATATACATATGTAATGTGTATGTGTATTTGACTCAACATATAAATTGAACTCAGTAGATTTGTCTTCACTTTTTAAAATATTCTACAGTTTCAACACTGGTATATTCATATTTGTCAATTAACTAGTTGATAAATTTTAATCATGATAAAATTGTTAAGCAAGAGAAGTAAAAGGGACTAAAAGAAAAATTATCTATCATGAAAGTAGAAACCATGGCTTGGCATATGAATGAAATAACATGTTTTTATTGCTACTAGTT
This sequence comes from Rhinolophus hipposideros, assembly GCF_964194185.1. Classification (NCBI taxonomy): domain Eukaryota; kingdom Metazoa; phylum Chordata; class Mammalia; order Chiroptera; family Rhinolophidae; genus Rhinolophus; species Rhinolophus hipposideros. The sequence goes on along the minus strand of NC_138053.1, from coordinate 47,277,364 downwards.
ACACAGTATAATTTTTAACAGTGTTCTCATCCCAAATGACAGAAATCACCGTCACACGCTATATAACTAAAAGCATAGTGTGTGGATTAAAAGAAGACAGAAAGAGGGATGAAATTTGGGCCAAGTCTACAGTGAAGAGGTTCAAATATCTTAGAAAGTATCAGACCAAACTGGGCTTTCCGAATTTGGAGTAGTTCACTTTTGGCAAAGTCCAGTTTCCTGTTCACAAGAGCAATGGCTTCAGATTATATTTTGAACATCAAACAGGCTTTTACAGGACCTCATTTTGATGAGTTCTGATGGGTAATCAGAAATACATGGATTAATTCTGCTTTCAAATAAACATGGGTTTAGCAATTAAAGAGAAGAAAGTTTGGCTCAGTGTGCTCTAAGTCTTGCCAAACTCTAAACATGGGACTAGGCAGTTCAGGGTATTGAATGAGTACGTGAGGTTGAACTAGGCTTCCTCCAGTATTATCTTAATAAGCTTCATTCAGGTCACTCTGTCCTGCTCAGCTCCATGTTGGGGGATGAGAAAACTTTTGGTGCTAGTATATTAGAGACTGTCTATTGATACCCAGAAAAAAGTATGTGGAAGAGATTTGGGTGATTTGGGAAGAGAGTGTGCCAGCAGCTGTCTGTGTTTAGATGTATTCCTACGAACCTCGTTAGCTTTCCCTTCACATGATAGTACAGCAGAGAGGATGAAGGCATACGCAGTCCCTGGAACCAGATTCAGATTCCAGCTCAGCCACTTCCTATTTGTGGACCTTGAGCATGTTACTTAACCTCTCTCAGTTTGCTTACCTATAAAATGGTAACAAGGGTTGTTACCATCGTAGGGTTGCTGTGATGATTTAATGAAGTAATAAACAAGTATCCAAGAGATATTAGCTATTATCAGTATCTAACTAAGTTCTGAGGATTTGATTGAAAACTCAAAAATTGTGCCTCATGCTATTAAGAATAGACAGCACTGTTAACTCTCTAATAGTGTAGTATTTCCAGAGAGAGCTGCTTTAGAAAAGGGTTAGCACTTTGCAAGGCCATATTTGATGCGAGACAGATATGGGAATGCTGCTATTCTCAGCACTCTGGGATACGGATTTGTAGTCTTCAGGAAGAAATCAAATTAACTAGGTTGTACAATGTCAACAAAAATACTGATAAAGTGATAAGAGTTTAATGAGGAAGATGTGGATTTTTCTTAAAGGCTGGTCTACATTAGTAAAGTAGATGCTTGATATACATTTAAATAAGCATTTCCCAAAGTTTGTCCTATGGAGCGCTAGTCCTATAAGATGCACCTTGAAAAAGAGTTCTATGGTTCAATACATTTGGAAAATAGAGATTTCCATTATGCCACTATTATTCCACCTCAGAAATTCATAATGCATCATAGCTTTTGTTAAAGGCTCTGATTAGTCCTGCTGTAAAGAAACCTTTTTAACTTGAACCCAGTATTTCCCAAAGTTGCCTGGCCACAGATTGTTATTTTAAGATACTCTAAACATACCGTATCTGTCAGGTATGCTGGTGTTCTGTGTCCTCCCCATCTTTTTACCCTCAACTCTCCACCTCACCTGTATCTCCCCACAAGGGGTCACTTTCTTTGAGAAAGGTAATGCATGCAGGTTTTCCAGTATAAGTGTCTCCAAAGAAGGCTAATATTTTAAGCTATTTTCTGTCGACTATGAACTAAGGCCTTGATCAGTTTGTCCACTCAGGTACACAACAAGGGCCTGAGAGATGAGAAAAATGAATGAGATTTGCCAGAAAGGCTCTAAGCAGGAAAATCAGGTACAGAGCACTTTTCTCTGGGCTGCTCCAGTGATCCATCTCTTCACAGTCGTCTGAATTCTGCCCCTGCAGCAGGCTGGCATGGAGCCCTGAGGGCTGCATAAATGCCCATGGAAAATCAAGGTGACAAGTGGTACTGCAGTGACCCACAAGCCCTTCACAGTATTGCCTAAGCCTGAAATGGATGCCCAGGCTCTCCTAGGGGAGAGTAGAGCAGAGACCTGCTTTCCCAGTACGGATATAATACTGATCTTGTTTTTATCCTTTCTCACACCTCTATTGAACTTTTAAAAAATAGATGAAAGAGTTGTCTCAGCAGATGAGGTAGCATAGGTAAGGAGGGATTGGTAGGGTTTTGTTAGTCCCTATTTCTCGTGTGTTTTGTTTGATAAGAGACATGAGGCCAACCTCCATTCTCCACCCACTGATTTCTATGTGCAGAGATTTCTGACCTGTATCCAGGGGCCTCTGTCGGGACACTTTGGGAATGTCATCACAACAAACCCAGCGTAGAGTGTGCCAGTCTAGCAGTCCACTGGGCTCCAGTGAACAAACTGCCCTCCTCTGTGAGTCTCTCTTGTCCTCCATCCCATTCCCAGATAGAAGTGGGGAGTATCAGACCTAACAGCAGTGTTTGCACAGGTGCTGTGGTAAGATGCAGCTTAATTGTAATGCAGTTAAGAAACACACAAAGGTACTGAAACACAAGGACTCATGAAAAAATAGCCCACCCAGAGATAGGAGAGAAAACCTCTGCTTTCCAAATGTTTCATCATTATCCCTGATATTTTAATGGGTTATCTCAAAACAGGAGTAGCTTGATTGAGAGGTGGCAAAACAAATATGTAACTTCAGAGTGCCTGATTTTATTGGGTGGCAAAATACGCTGGGTAGTGAAAAGTACCTTGGGTGGTTTGAACCCTGGGCAGCTACCGTAACTAGTTTGGTCTTAGTTTTATCCCCGAATGTGCAAACTCTTTGTTCACAGGGTAGAACTGAGAACTGTGAGTACCTATCCTCAAGCACTTTCTTGCCCTTTCAACTCTTAGAGAGTCATCGGTTCATATGGATTAAGGTCTCCCTCATCATCTTAGCTAATAAAAACTTCACATTTTAAAGAGAGCACTCCCTCCAACAGGTGGGTCCATGTTCTCACAGGTCTCTCCATTGCAGTAAAAACAGATCCAATTTCACGTCTCAGGCCAGAAGAGGCCATTGATATTGCACTTACTGTGGGGGAATGGGAAAGAGAAAAGAAAAGCCAAGTAGAATAGGAGCTGGCCTCAGTCTCTTTTTTTGAGGTTCTTCCTAGTTCTGCTAGAATCGCTTGATATTTGTCCATCAGAACGTTTCGTGTTTTGTTCATATATGCATTCAGTCACAATGAAGACATTTTTCTCTTTCATATAATGTGAAACATTAAAAAATAATAGTCTGGTGGTGCATTGGGGAGTTATGCTTTTCCTAGTGTGTGGTTTTTGGCCCAAAGTATATGATGGTTGGAAGAAAATCAACACCAGGCTGCTCTGTATAATATTATGTCTCTGGTAGAGAGTGGTTTGGAGAGTTTCATGGAGCACAGATTCTGAAGGTAAAACCTTTAACAACTCACAACTCTGAGAGACTGATGAAACCATACTTTCAAATCTTAGATAAATAAACTAAAAAATTTCCAAAGGAGAGCAAGTTACCAAGTGTTCACATTTGATTTGGATATTGCATTTAAATATTTTCCAAGTTTGATATTTCCCCTCTTTCTTTTGTAAGGAACCAACCAAACAAACATACATGTTGGTAATGCATATATCTAATTTACATAATATCTTACTATTAGGATTTTATTATGTTCCTTCTAAAATCATTTGTCACTCTTTAGTTTCTCCAGGGAGAACTGAGAGAGACTTTCAAGTAGAGTTTGCTAAGTATACTTTGAGCAATTCTCTCCTTTAAACTTCTCTGCCTTTTATATTTAACGGTCTTCGCTTGCCCTGTGTCTTGGGTTTCTTTCCGACTACATCAGATATTTTCAGAGTATTCTGTAAAGCCCATCACTAGTCTGTGGTAAGGAAGGCTTAACATGCACATATGGTTTTACAGATACTTTCAAATGTTTTACAAAAGGATTGAGGGAGAAAGAACAGATTCCAAGGGTATTCGTGACCCCTGTAAAGCGTGATCTCAGTGTAAGAGTGGGAGATGTGGTAAGAGGCTCCAACACTCGATTCTGAGGCTAAATTGGCACAGTACATGATTACATTTGGCTTCCTTAAGTGCTATCTCTGCAAAGACAGGGATTTATTATGAGAAACTTGGGAGTCATCCTTGACTTCTTCCACTTTTTCAAGATCCCCCAACATCCATTCATCTCCAAATTCTGATTCATCAAATATATTCTTTGAACTCATGCCCTCTAATCCCCCCACATTGGTTGTCAGGTTGTCATCCAAAGCGGAACTACTTCTAAGCTTGCTTGGCTGCCTTTGGTTCCCCTCCCTTTCCAGGTCATTCTCTTTTCCATCACAATGAAATCTAAGTCGAATCATGCACCTTCACTGATGAAACATGCCATTGACCTCCCCTTGCCTACTGAATAAAGAACAAAATTCTTACATGGCTCACCAGGCTCCATGTGATCTGCACATCTGCACGTCACCCACCCATAGTCTCACCCCTCCCCAAACCTTCCTCCTACATCTATTTCCAGCCTAATCTCACATTTCAGTTTGCAGCAACATTAAAAACTGGATGCAGTTTCTGCCCAGAAATAATGCTGCCTCCATCTCTGGGTCACTGCTTATGCTGGAATTTCTGTTCTCTTGCCCTGTTCCCTAAGTGTGTAGCTCACTGCTTCTATTCCCTATTTTCCCTGATGTTTTCATTACTTGAAGTACAACCAAAGGGACTGATTCCTTAGGAAGTCTTCCCTGAGCTCCTCCCTACCTTCTGCCCCAGGTTGGACCAAGTACCTGTGTTTTGTGCTGCCTCTGAATCCCCCATGAGTGTTTTATTCCTTCTTTACATCCCCAGGACACGGCGTGGAGAAGGTGCTCAAACGTGATTTCTTGGTTAAATGAATACATCGATGAAGGAATGCAGGACTGAGAAACCGGTGAATACTTCTGATTAGCTAAACAATGGTTTAGGAATAGCTTGTCCCCATTTAGCCAATTTTATCATATTTACCGACCTCCCAAAAGAAATAAAATGTTACATATAAATTGAAGGTTTGCATACCTTTCCTAATTCATCTCTCTCTAGATGTAAGAGTTATTCTGAATTTGGTTTATCATGTACATCAGATGTATATTAGATATATATCAGTAAATAATGTATTGTTTTATATATCTTCAGATTTTATATAAATGGTATCAGACTTGAGTGTCATGCTCCAACTATTCTCTTCAATCACTATGTTTTGGAGATTTATAAATAATACATGAGATTCCAGTTCACTCATTTTAATTGCTATATCACATTACATTGTATAATATACCACATTCTTATATTGATTAGACTTGTAAATACTGCTGTATGAACATTCTTCTTCATACATCTAGGGTAAATATTCAGAAGAGGAATTGCTAGGTTGAGGAGTATTTGCAGTATCAACTTTATTAGATATTGCTGAATTATCCTACTAAATTGTACCAATGTATATTCCCACCAGCAAGTTCTAAGCGTATCCTTGGTCAACATCTTTGCTAAAATTCACTACTATCATACTTCTAAATAATTTTAATTAGATAAATTCAAAATGCATCTTGCTTTTTGGTTTAATTTAAATATCTCTGCATATTCCTGGTATTAAGCATCTTAGCATATGTTTATTAGTCGCTCATATTTTCTTTTCTGTGAATAGATATCTTAGACAAATATATAATAAAAAGTAAATAATCCAATATACTGGATACGTGACTGAAATTGGGGTACTATTGAAAAGGAGGATGGAAATTGTTATGTAACCCCCAGTGTCTGCTACAGTCATCAGAGTATGTCGGTTCCTGAAGATCTCTTTGTACCAATGGCCCTTGTGGGTCATCCATGGTTTGCTAGTTTCCCTGCTCTGGAAATATAGAAGAAGAAGAAGACATAAAGACATACTCATTTCTATAAATCAAAATGTATTTAGTTAGAAAAAAATAAAAAAACAGTAACCCTAGTGAGAGAGAGATTTGGATAACAGCAAAAAAAAAAATGACAGACATGATATTTGCTTGATTTATAAAGCAGTCAAAGAAAGAAATAGATTCAAACACAAGTACATTTTAGCATGAACTCATGTATCTCCAGGCACAATGCTAAGTTTTTTTCCTCCTAATTGACCTCCCTCTTCTCTCTACTTCCAGTACTACCCTACAATCTCAGTCTTGGGTCCCTCAGGATTCCTGTAGGTCAGCAGAATGTTTAAACCAGTAATGTCCAGTAGAAGTACAATGTGAACCACATATTGAAATCTTAAATTTTCTAGTAGGAACATTTAAAAAAGTGAAAAAGAAAGAAGTGAGTTAATGTAATATATTTTATCCAAAATGCAATGATTTCAACTTAAAAATTAAGATGTTTTACATTGATTTTTTAAAACTAAATGTTCAAAAATCAGTGTGCATTTTATACTATTGCTCATCTCAACTAATACTCATTTTAAGCACTCAGTAGTGACATGGCTAGTGACACATTATTGGACAAAACAGATCTCAATCATTTGTAGAGCACTGTAAGTTGACCCAACCTAAATTCCCACTCTTCACTATTTTCTTCTCTCCCCATTACATATTGATACTCTGTGTTTTACATTCTGGCTATCTTTTCCTATAGAGACTGGACCTAAGGAGTTAAGCAACCAGGGCTGTTCCTCGAGAGGCCTTTAGAGCAGTATTTTTTCCTTCTCTTCAATGAAATGTCCTCTGGATTCATTGCTCATAGTCATTTATTTTAGCAGTTCGAAGACTCCTAATATTCAGTTTGGGGTAATCACCCTAATTTTAGTTGCCCTTAGAACATTTGCATTCCATAGTGCCCAACTATTGACGCTGATTCAGTGAGATACTTAAAAATGATTTAGCTACAAAAGATATTCACTGTTCCTTGTAAGAATCCTAAAATGCAGAACTTGGGATCATGAATATGATCTAATCTAAGTCTGAGTGGTTAGGTGGCTTGCTGAGAGACTCACAGCCCATAGATGAACATCTAGAATTTGTTTCTGGTCTCCTAGACCAGTGCTTAATTTGTCTCTTAATCAACATGAAGATTGACAATCCAGAATCAGGACACCGAGACCCAGTGAACAGTGTTCTTGTAGCTGTCTAATTTCCAACAAAGACCATACAGCAAACACGACTGGTGAAGGTGCTTGTCACCTGGGTTAAATAGAGAGGCTGTGTGCAGTAGCATGGTAAACAAACTATGCCCAAAGCAGCATTTCATTTGGGATAGCCAAGTTGGGTGTGGAGCCAATCTTTAACATAAATAAGGACTGCAAATTGTTGCTCTTCTCGAGATAAAGATGCTCTTTTCTCATGCACTCCACTGCAATGTCTTTCTCCCCTTTAGTTATCAGTGGAGACTCTACAGGATAATGGGATTCCTTTGGCTGAAAGTAGCTGCTAATCAACCCACGAAGCATACCCAGTGTCCTGATCAGAGAGGGAGAACCATCCAGCTACTTAGATTCAGTCTTTGCTTTTGTTACCAGCTTTTCTCTGTTTGAAAAACACCAGGCCCCTTATTTGTTCCATTTTGTGGTAATGTGTGAAAAATGCCATCATTATTGGCAATAGCTTCCCAGGAGGGGAGCTTTTCTTATCCTGGTTCAGCAGTTGCATATTAACTAATCTGAAAATTACTTCCATGTTAGGTTCTCTCTTTTATGTTAAAAATAATGAATAATTAAACATGCCTAGGAACTATTCACTTATTTTTGAACAGGCTTAGAGAACACAGGACTTTGAAAAGATGCAAAGAATGCTCAGTCTACACATATGCCTGCCTTATTCTAAATCTTGAAGTGGGGAGAGCACAGTTGAAGAGTTCAGACCTGAGCTGTGACAGAGATACACCTCCCATACACACTTGAAATATAATTGTGCAGTCTGAAAGGCATGAAATGTCGTTATGGAAATACCTTGGAGGGTCACTGGGGAGATTTCTGTAGCAGTTCTCTTCCCTGTGGTGTGCCAATGAAGCAAATGGAAAAGGAGGCCTGGTACATTAACCCATTAAAGAGTCATTAGCACTGTCCTTCAGGCCAGATGGTTTTGCAAAGATTGCTATGCAGATTTGTCTCAAAGAAGATTATCTGATGAATGACTATTTGGCCTCTTGAATAACTGAAAACACATTTCTTTGTGGGCATGATTTCCTTTGGGTTGGCACACTTGGAATCCTTCCATTATCGATGGTGTGCAGAAGTACGCAGAGGTTTTGTGACTTGAAAAAGGTCATGCAGTGAGAGAGGCAGAGCTGCGACTAAAACCTAAAACTGTGGATAATAGTTCCTCAAAAACAGAGGACCTATAGTTTTCTGCAGTTTGTTTAATTAACTTATCAAGAGAGATGCTTTATGATGAAAATGTCAAAAGAGAATGTACCAGATTCTTCTCATTGGAAAACTATCTAAGCATTACTTCTATCTACAGTCTTCATTGAATATAACAGAAAAATCCACTTAGCATTTATGGTATTAATTTTGGCTTTATGCCTTTCCATCCTAGAACACAGATAAGCCGTCCGGACTGCTGATGAGGAACAAGTTTGGTCCCAGTCCAACCAATCCAACCTGGGGGTAAGCGAGATCTGAATAACAGCAACATGGCAGTATCTCCTGGCTCCGCTCCTATCTAAAACAATGTGGAGCCTCAGGCCCGTTAACTTTCTCCCAATTAATTCAAGAAATCTCTTAAGCTTCTTTCCACATGTGGTCATGTAACCAATGCACCTGGCCACTAGGTGGAGTCCTCCATTTTCTCCAGCTCTCACTTGGGGACGCTGTTCTCCTGTACCTCAAAGTATCCTTGCTTTGTCAGTTTTTGTCTTCTTCCATCTGTCTGTTATGGTGATGTTGAACTCTCCCTACTCCATCTGATCCTCCATGATGCAGTTATGTCCTCTGAGGCTTCTAATCAACTCCAGATGTAGAGTAGACGGAGTAGTCAGGCTGCTGTGACCGTTTCTGCTTTGCATCTTATGTTGGGTTCCCTAAGTCCCAGTTCAGCATCCTGATGAAGGGAAGAAAAGTTCTTTACCCATCTCATGCTATACTATTCCGTGGCCACAAAGCTGGGCTTCCTAACTAATGTTGTCAATATCATATCTTAGTGAAATTGCATATTTGCTCCTACTGCTGCCTTCTCTTCTTTTAGAGGCTTCATTGTGCAGGATTCTGGCATAAACCTGAGGTGGAAGAAAGAGCTAGAGGGCAATATATACCCCAGCTGTGCACAAAAGCCCTCTTCTGTCACACTACTGCCCTTGGTTCATACTGCCTGAACAACATTTTTCTCTCCTTAGGATATGTTATTTCACATGGGTTCTTCCCTTCCTCATGTAAACATTGTCTTTGAGGCACCAACTCAAAAACATTTTCTTTGAGGCATGGATTTGAATGATGCACAGAGCTCAAGTCCCCAAGTTGAGTACATTTCCTTCTACAGCACAGAAGACAAGCATTTAACTTAAAGATGTTTCTGATTTCTACCAGAGGTCAAGACACAGAGCAGCCTTTTGTAATGTGATTAAATTCTATTGGTCCATAATTATCTACAAAACTTGTAGTCAATAAAGTATCATTTGTAGTACAATTTTTGAATCATGAAAAAGTGTAGTCACTGGTATGCTGGTAAATTATCAGCAACTAGCTTTGAAAGGCAACAACCATGATTTGTAGCATTTGTTGTGTCCGTGATGTAAATACTCTCACCAGTGACAACTTTAAGGCACCAATGTAACATCACTGAAAGTGGAATGGGGAAGAGATACTCAGTAGCACACTGTTATATAGTAGTACTCTCACCATACAGAAACAATAGTTATAAACAACCTCAAGGACATAGATACTAGTAAAATGTAGTCAAATAATTAGGAAGTGATGAATTTTGAATATTATCTTTGCTTTAATATAATCTATTTATTGTACACTTATATAATTTTTTATAATAGCTGTATTGACTAAGCACTCATAGGACTGCAGAAAATTTAACTGTCAATTCTTACAAGCCAGCCCACCCTGGTTCCAGCATTGAGTATAACATAATGAGGCAAGTTGTGGGGACAGAGCCAGGAGTGCAGTTTCCAGGCTCTCGGCCTCATATAGAAAGGTGCTGGCTCATTATAATGATTTTATAATTAGTAAATGGCCATCGACTGTGATTGGATAGCCATCAGCTGTTGCTAGTTGACCATCAGCTGTAACCAGTGAGCCATTGGCCACTAATATAACTGCTGTGGCTACGCTAGCAGCAAATGGGGGCTGGCAAGCAGATGGTGGCTGAGCCTGCAAGTGGAGCAGTCAGGGTTGCGAACAGTGTGGCTCCTGCTTCCTGTGTCTTCAACCCAGCCACCAGCAAGAGTATAGTAGTATGACTCCCCTACCTATGGCTCCATGGGTGTTCCTTTTTGGCCTCACCACGTCCTGCGTTCTTATGTGGGGAGTGGGAGCTGAGACCCCACGTGACACATAGCGCAGCGAGCAGGGTGTGGTGTCAGCTGAAACTCTCCGGAATGTACTGGAGCAGTTTATACGTATAAAAGCTCAGTTTCGTAAGCAGGGTATGGTGCCAGCCAAAACCTACCAAAGCATGGTGGAACAGTTTGGGCGTGTGAGAGCCCAGCTTCGGGAGGCCCATGAGGAGCGACACCGGGAACGGGAGGTGCGGTCTGCCTGGGAGACTCAAGCCTCCAGCTGGCACACCACCTTCTTGGCCATGGACGGCGTTGCCTTCATTTTGGCGATCTGCTGCGGCCTTAGGCTCCGAGGCTTGTGGACATCTTACACGGAGGCCTCCACCCACTCAGACACCTGGCACGGCAAGCAAGATTCCGACCAGGTAGGAATGGAGTCTGACTCTGGGCAGGAGGACGTGTGGCCCCCACACAGTGTGTGGTGTCTGGTGGTCACTGTTCTCGGGAGTTGGACCCCCAAGGAGGGATGGGAGGACATGCATGGCTCTCCAGCCAGCGTGGAGAGAGCCCTGCAGGCTCTGGCTGAGTGGTTGCTGGAGGAGGAGAAGGCTACAGCCGGCCATGTGGGCTGGATGTTCCTCATGGCCTTGAGTCTCAACACGGAAAATGCACTTAATGAAATGGCATAGCGAGCAGGGTCTCCTGCACGACTCCCCACATGACACAAGTCTAATACTAATCTCCCAGAACTGTGTAAGGTAGCATTGCAGATTGTCATGTGGGTAAAATGAGTGCATATGAAATAACAATGTCTGGCAAACTACCTGGTGAATTGGTACTCAGTAAGTGCTGGATGAAACCACACGGATAGTCTTGGATGGTAGAAGAGGCAAGAATTAGTTTGGTGCTCTGAAGTAAGTCAGAGCTTTCACCTTAATAATTCTGAAACTGTGTGCATACTGTGTCCCATTCAGAATACATCAAATCCTGCAGTTAGAGAGGAAGAAGGAAAAGGAGACCAAATGACATCATTTCACTTATGCTCCTCAAATGGTCCTCATTAAGTTGACTGCGCAGACTATAATGAGGGATTTTAAAAGCCTGGAAAAGTTGAAGGCAGACAATCCCTTGTTCAGAGGATGAAATGGGGTAAACCATAACATATGTACCAAATAATATAGTCTTTGTTTTATGTAATAACTTATTTTCCTCCCTCCCCTTCCTCTATATGGAAGAGACCTAACTCAAGGTCAATTCTCGGTACCTCTGAAAGCTGAAGAAAGAGCAGGACTGGTTTGATGGCTTCTCTGGCAAGCACAAGGTTGGATCCCACTGAACTACGTGGAGGCAGCCTGGCCAGTTAAATTACTACGGCTGCTTTGAGGAGAGGAGGTTTCATGCTTTATGAGGCTGATAGCATTCAGTGTTTAAACCATTAAATTTGCATCTGGGAAAGCCCTGTTTAGAAAAGGTAAAAAGGTCACATTTTCATAATGGCTCTCAGAGCCAAAATGGTATCTTTCCTGAGGGGCTGGCTGGAAAACATTCAGCTTTTTGTTGTAATAGAGTTCTTGATTAATTGAAAATCAGTGAGATAAAAAGATCTTTTAACAAGAGTACTTAAACTCATTGACGGATATTTTCCCACTAATTATTGGGACTAGTGGCTAACTATAGTTTGCTGCTATAAATGGAATGAATCTCCACATTAAAACTTGTGGGGATCCATTCTTTTAGCTTATCGATATTGTTAAACTAAGCAGATAATTTCCACGTCTCCAATGAACTTAGTGCAGTGCGGAAACAGACAAAGTCAATTTTTCAAAAATGTTTTTCATTGAGATTTTATAATTTCATTGAGCCAATGACAGCTTATTTTAACATAAATAGAATTAAGAAATATTAGGGCAGTGAATTTATCACAAGTACAGTCAGTTCTGCTATAATGTGACATATGAATGCCTAAAAACCACATGCTATGCAAAATCATTTAACAGAAACCATAGGTCTTTGACACCAAAGCACGAACCATAAAAGGCAAAATTGATGAGTTAGACCTCATCCAAGTGATAAACTGTTGATCTGTGAAACACCCTGTTAAGAACATGGAAAGATAAGCTACAGACTAGGATGAAAAAATGCCATCCATTTGTATAACAAAAGACTACTATGTGGTGATACACAAATTATGAGGAAAATAGCATAGGTGATTTTCATGTTCCCAATTTAAAGTTAATAAATCCCAGAGACAGTGAAATGAGTAGGAGTTGTGGAGAAAAATTCTGAGCTCGATGTTGAATCATTAAAAAAGGTGCAGTGTTTTCTAGAAATGAGAAGATAATGGAAATAATGACAAAAGCAGGGGCATATACATGGATAGGTTAAATGCTAGAAAAGAAGGACACAGTGGGTTAAAACTCACACTCTTTCTCAAACCCAACTGCAAATAACAGATTAGTGAAAAATAGAAGGAAAAGCTCTCCATTTTCAATAAAACAAGGAAATAGCCACAACCTCAAACCACAAATTATAAAGCAAACCTTCCAAATGCTAAGAAATCTCTACCAATGAAAACAAGAGGAAGCTTAGTGTTCATGCAAACATCTTCAGACATCAAGAAGGATACAAATTTTGATAAAAGTCAGTGTTACAGTCCTGAAAGACCCAGTCCGTGATTCTTTAATTAAAGAGACAAGGTCTCCAGATTGTGGGCAAACCTAGGAGAAGCAAAACTGTTCCTTGCAAACAGCTAACTCAAATAGTTCAGAAAGTCCAGTAAGGTAATTTTCTTTGCTCTAGCTTCCCAGCTTAGGTAAAAGAGGAAAGCAATGTGGAATATAAGGGTTTTTATTGTGACGAAAGCAGGATTTTTGAATGCCAAACTTAAAGGAAAAGAAATATGCACCCAGAGAAGAGGATAAAACAGACACAATGAGGTGTTCAAGATGGCAAACCCGGGTTGTAGAGCTGCCTGTCCATTCATTGAAAAAAATATTTTCTGAGGAACCACTAGGTGCCAGACCACTGCTCTCTGTTGATGATACAGCAGTGAAGAGAAGGAACATCTCCATCGTCACAGAGTCACTTTCCAGGGGTGCAGATGCATTTGTATCCCCCACTCCAGAACACTCCTCCCAAAATTCTTCAGTAAAAAGCTGGCTCCATTCAAAGAGGAGTAATCATTAGAAAAACAATGAAAATGGATCATAAATATGAAAGGTGAACAAAAATAAAGCAGGAAAGGATCTTACACCACAGGCAAATGAAGAATATATTTTTACATCTACCAATATAAATATTAATTCCACGTGCATAAGAGTATATTTTGAATTCACAGAGATCGAAAATGAAAATTGAACTGAAAACTTCTTCTAATGCTAAGGCAGTCCTAAGGGTGTTTGCCAACAACATAAACATATGGATATGGATTGTAATAGTAACATGCAGGACAGAAACAAGACCTTCAGTCTATGCAAGGTGGGGATTAGAACTAAGAATGCTGCAGGGTAGGCAAGAAAAATATATGCTTTTCTGAAAAGGGGAGACAACAAATTATCTTTACAGTGGAAAAAAAGAAATTTTCCCGAGAATTGTAACCTTAGTCCAGCCATTACATAAATTTAGAGTTTTAAATTTGGACCAACTATGCAGTCCAGGAAACCCATAATAGGAAATTGATTTAAATTGATCCTAAATGTTGCAATGCCCCTAGAAAAATCATGCACAATTTCTCTGGAGGAACACCTCTTCAACTTAGGACCCTTATGATTCCCACAGACTTAGATCACCAAACTAAGAGCGTACAACCCAAATTATAAACAACAAAACAAACCCTGCAAGTTAGCAGAAACAACGAGAGGAATTAAACCCTGAAGGTCTTCAAATTCCGGAAACGTCATGTAAGAAACATAAAATGATTATTTTTAAATACATAAAGAAATGAATGAAACTAAGAGACTCTAAAAGCAGATTAGAGAAGAAAACTTCTAGACATGAAAATAAAATAATAGACAGGTTAAATGTAGACTAAATATCATTAAAGAGAGAATTAATAAGCTGTGAGGTAATTCTGAGACTAACACCCAGAACATGCAACAAAGAAAGTTAGGGAAAATATTAAAATGAGTTAAAGAAACATTGGGAATGCGATAGAATGATAAAGGTTTAACTATATCTAATTAGAATTTCAAAAAGAGAAAAGGGAGGAAATGGTGGAAACCAATCTTAGAGAAAAATGACTGAGAAGTTTTTAAAACTCATGAGAAACATCAATCCAAAGATTCAGGAACCTCGGCAAATCCCAAGAAGAATAAATGTTTAAAAAACCCAATACCTACATATATTATTGTAAATGTGCAGAACACTCAAGCCAAACTAAAGATTTTGAGAGAAGTCAGAGAGCGAAAAAAAATTATATGTAAAAGAAATATAGTTATATTGATAGTTGACTTCTCAAGAGCAACAATAGGAGTCAGAAGATAATGAAATAATATCTTCAAAGTGCTGAGAGAAATTTATTGTCAACTTAGAATATTTTTCATAAAGAGCAAAATAGGTCATTTTCAGACAAATAAAAAGCAAGCTTAGACTACTAATGGACTTTCTCAACAGGAACAGGACCTTCTAAAAGATGTACTTAAGAAAAAGACATTGAACCCCCAAAAGATACAGATTTAAGAAGAAAACATGAAGAAAGATATTTTTAAATATGTAGGTAAGCCATAAAAAATATTGAGCACCTAAAACAATAACTTTTTTTAAACAAGTGTATAAATATAGCAACATAAACAACAATAAGATGTATGATGAAATTGTACTTCAGGAATTAGTGTTCTAAGGCTTTTATATTATATGGGAGGAAGGTAGAGATGATTAACTTTTTTAAAAATCACTGTAACAATGTTAGGGGGTACCAAATGTATATGACTTAAAAACTAATAAAATAGGGGGGAAATGGAAATAAAATAGCAAAAGATTTTTAAAAAAACTTGGGGGGAAAGGAATCGCAGTAAAAATAATACAAATTGTAAGCACAAAATGAGGTGGTGGACTTAAGTAGATCAGCAATCAAAACATATATAAACAGATGAAATGCACTGGTTAAAAGATTGATATTAACATATTGGCTTTTTAAAAAATTTTAATTCTATGCTGTTTGGAAGAGATATACCTAACAGGTAAGAACACAAAAAGTCTAAAATTAAAGTGTAGAAAGGAATATAGCAAGCAAATACTAATCAAAAGAAATCTGGTGTAAAATCAATGCCAGACAAAATAAACTTTAAGACAATCAAACATATGAGTAACAAAAAGAATTACTGCATAATGACAAAAGATTCATTTCACCAAGAGAATAATACAAGTATAATTTTATATACATAGAAATACATGAGTTCTAAATATTAAAGAAACAAGTATTAATAGAACTATAATGAGAAAGTGACAAGTCCACTTTAATAGAAGATTTATGACACCAAAATTGTAACTGATAGTGTAAGTATAAAAAAGTTAGCAAGAATATATAAGATTGGAGTAGTATTATTAACAAAATTTGATCTAACAGACATATACAGAAACCTGCCGCTCCAGATACATTTCATAATATTATTAAGTAGACAGGACATATTTACAAAAGTTTACCAAATCGAAACAAATTTTAGGAATTCACCGTCATATATAACAGTCAATAGCAATAAGACAACAAAAACGCTCCCATATATTTAGAAATTTTAAAACTTACTTCTAGATAACTCCTAGGCTAAGGATGGAATTATTGTGAATTCATTTGCATTTACGTGGATTAATAGGCCAAGGAAAGAATTAATAGAAATTTTAAACAAAATTTCAAAATTGAAATTCAATGTTTAAAATAAAAATTAACATGTTGAAAAGTACTTATCAAAATTAACTGAAAGACAGTAGCTAAAGCAGTACCAAAAGGATATTTTATAGCCTTAAAAGATGTACTTAAGAAAAAGATGTACTTAAGAAAAAATACATATATTTGAAAAGAATAAAAAATAAAATTATTGAACAACAAACTAAATATAACAAAATAGACAACAACACAAAAGAGACACAAAAACGAGATAAATATCTATTTTGACTGGAAATGGAAAAGAAATGCAAAAAATGTGAGGTGGGCTAAAACCCTGGCTGCTAGCATTTTGGTGCCTGCAGGGTAAGATGACTAAAAGAGTTCTGCCAAAAATGGGAGCAGGGTGTTTCTAGTTCCTAGAAAGACACTGAGGACTCTGTGTGAAAATATAATTGAAACGAGGTATGGATGTAGAAAGGCAAAGTGGTTAAGTGGGGAGGACAACCTCACAACAAAGAACTAATTCAAACTATACTCAAATTTAGATCTTTGATATCTTTCATCTCATCAAAACCCCAAAATGCTATAAAAGACCTGACCCTGGATGTGTGTCCAGGGATCTGAGTGGAATCAAACACAAAATCTCCCACTCAAAACGGGTCTGACAGGATTTCAAGACCTATATTAAGAAGCACAGCCAAGAGGAATATGAAGGATGAGATAACCTTAAAATCTAAAAAGCACCTGGAAGTGTTAAATGCAACATAACAAATGTGTGACATAAAAATTATTTTAGGTATGTGTTCTGTGAGGGGGTGATTAAAACTCTGACTACTGCTCCTGATGGAGTTAGTGCCATTCCTGGGGTTGGTGACAAGGGAGTTGTAACCATCCGTAGGTCTGAAGAGAGAAGGGAACTCTGAAGAAGAGACGGTGTCAGGAAGGCTATCCTGAGAAGAATGGTGACCTTCAATGGAGGAACATAGCAGGCTGAAGGTGACTTCCCAAGAAGAGAACCTGTTGTCTTTCTCCCAGCCTCCCTTCTGTCTGTCAGGATTCCTATTAGTCAAACCCAGCTGGAAGCCCGAGGGCAAGGGAAGCTGCTATTGTAGTCCATACCGGTCAGCTACCCAAGGCACAGAGCAAGGTGGAGAAAGATGGAGGAGGGTCAAAGAGAAGGTGTCTAATCCAAGCTCTTTCTATATAGGTTCTCTCCAGGCTGCTCTCTCTAAAACAATGCGTAATTAAAAGGTTTTCCATTCTGGAACATATTTCCCTCATTTGTCTAAACTAATTTGTGGTTTGCTTTACAGTTTCTTTTGACATAGGACTTTATGCATACAGATAGAACAGATAGAACAGTCCTTTTTTTTTTTTAAAGCTTTAGATGAAAAACAGTCTCATCGGCATTTTTTTTTCTTTTTTTTCCTGCTGTCTAATGTCATAGTTGTATGTTTTTTCCTCTTCACCAAAATGGCTTACTCTGAAATTTCAAAGTACTCTTGAGGACTGTAATAATGTGATTTCCATTAAAGAGTAAGTAGGACAAAAGTGGTATGAGCAAATCTATCAATGAGAAGGTCCCCTGTCGTTAGCTCCCAATGACTTTGCCTTTGGGTAGAAGCATATGGAAAAGGAAGGCGAATCAGATGATGTCTCCAAGGAGTATCCTTGTGTTCCTTCAAGAAGAGAAATATGCAGAGCACAAAAATCATTTTAGAAACTGGTCAAAATACACCCAATGGACATCCACTTCTGGGACGATTGGGTAGACATAAGTTTTCTTATTGCTACCTCCTGGAGATAAACTCGTACACAGAACAACCATGGGAAGACTCTGGAAGGTGGAGAGAAGAAATCAGAGCAACTAGGGACCTTGGGACTATCTATCTTTTTTATTTCTTCCTGATACAGAGTGCCCTTCCAATTGGCAGATTTCATGCCATTATTTCAGTACTTTTTTCCTTCCATTTGTTCTGTTTTTGCTAAGAATAACAATGTATACACTGGTGTCTCTTTTTCTATCTTCATCATTTTAAAATCACTTTTATATCTTTTCCATTTCATTTTGATGTAATTTTTGAAACTTTCTTTTATGTCTTCTGTTTACGTTTTATTGTTTTTATTCTGGCTTTCATCTCTGTTGAGGTTTTCTTTTTTCTTCCATTTCTTTTCTGAGCTTTTACTATTTGTTGGTCTTCTGATGTTTCTGCATCTCTTCTTTAACCTCTTATATTTATTTGGGCTCTTTTTTTTTTTTTTCAAAGACCATATTTCAATCTCTCAAGAGATTATAAGAATTATATGTGTGGATGCTTCCTCTTTTGTTTTCATGTCCTTTTCCTTTGAGGTATATGTGTGCATGTATATGTATGTTTGTTTCTATGTTTGTTCCTTTCTGGCTGTTACTTACCATGGGACACAAGTAGCTATATCAAAGCTAGTATTTGCTGATGGATAGTGTGGAGAGGGTTAGGACAGAGATTCAAATCAGTCTGAAGTTTCAGTTCAGGTTTGTTGTCTCAAACATCTTTCGAAAGATTCTCTGTCATGGAAAGACATATGCAAATGATCAATAAACACATGAAAAGTACTCAGCACTGTTAGTTATCAGGGAAATGCAAATTTAAATCATAATGCAATATCACTGTACATCCACTCAAATAACTATAATAAAAATGACTGACATTACCAAGTGTAGGAGAGCCTGTGGAGCTTCTAGACTGTCATACACCATTGATGGGAACTGTAAATTGATGCAAATGTTTTGGAAAAGGTTTGGCTACTAAAGTTAAATACATATTTGCTTTCACCCAGAGATTCTGTGGTAGTGATTGGGGAGGGGCACAGGAAGAGATGGTAGTAATGTTCTCAGTGATAGTTACACGGGTGGGTTAATTTTGGAATAATTCATTGTATACACTTGCATTTTTGGTATGTATGTTATAGTCCAATAAAAATGCTTATTATAGAAAAATACAACTAGCATCAATTTTTAAAAATTGGTTACCTGCTATATGCAAAGAATTTGCTGTATGAATTTTATGTTTCTTTTCTTCTTTCTGTGTTCACTAATAATAAAAATTCTAAAATAAATGAAGAATAATAAATGCATGGTTCACATTGTTTTAGATTGATATGTCAGCATGATCTACTAGATTTAAAAAGACTTATTAGCATTTCTTCAAGTCAGACAGCTTTGAAATGTTGGTAAACTATTTGACACATTCTGCTATCCATTTCTAATTATTGTGCTATGAATTGCTAATTAACTGTTGGTTGACCATAGTGCTAACATTTCTCCTAGATCAGAGGCTTACTCTGAATATAGGTAGCAAAGACAGGACCCTGGGGAGAGGGGATTATTCCCTGGGCTATACCAGCACTTACCTGATGCTGGTGGAATGATGAACTATCATGAGGGAATTAAAAAACTCAAAGTGAAGAGTGGATTTAACTGCCACACTAATTCTGTTCTGAGTAGCAAAATATTCAGTCTTTATAAGGTAAAACCTAGTTTCTTATATGAAAATTTTATATCAATTACATAAACAAAAAATACAGAAGTAATGTGTTGGGTAAATCATTTGTTTTTCATTGAATCATCTACAAATATTTGCTGAGATTCGCTATATATCCCCCAGCACAGATGCCATTACAGGGAGCTAACACCTGGTCAGAGGAGGTGGGTACTGTAAATGCACACAGTGCAGTGCTGTATAGCTGGGATGAACATGTACACAGTTACAATGAGGACACAAAGAAGGAAGTGGTTGGTCTTACCTCAGAGAATCAGGAAGAGCTTCGTACAGAAGGTTCCCTTAAGCTGAGTATATCTAGTTATTATTTCTATTGCTATAATTATCATTGTTAAAGCATACAACCAAGAAATAGATAAACATGGCAAAAATTACAAATTAATAGGTATAAAACTAGTTCTTTTGACTTGTAAAGCAACTTCATAAAACAGTGAGGACCAAGAAAGAAAGTCAATGAGGAAAAGAAAGGAATGGATCATTTATTGGGGGTAGAATCTCCTAATGATAACTTTTCAGCTTTGAGTTTGTGTTTATTTGCCATGATTCCCCAGTTTTGACGAGGCACTGAAACTTGACAGTTTTTCAGGACCACCTCTTCTCCTCACCCCTCGCTCCCTACCTCTCTCCCCACTCTTTTTTTCAATGCATGAGTAGACCCAGAATGCACACCTGTGAGATCAACTTTCCAGTCTAAATACCTTATTTAAAATCCTTTGAAAGCAACAGGGAGCACTCACTTAAAGCTTTAGGAATGGGAGCCAATTTTTAATTTGTTCCTCCTGTTTGCTGAAAACATAGTATTTCTCTTTCAAAGACTTTATTAGAAACCTGGTTTTCTTATAAGAACACAGACAAGCAATTTACAGTGATGAATTAGTGATGATGGTTAGAGTCAAGAGGTTCTTCCATTATTAGAGGTTTGTACTATTTTAAAAAGGCATTAGAGCTACACAAATATTTCAGATTTTAATGGAGCCAGTACCAAACAGAGAATAAAAGCAGTTACTAATGACAGTCATGATGATAATAAGGACAATGATGACGCGTCCATACCTGCCGATGTGCCAGGCATCTTACAAAGTATGTCATCTATATTTTCTCTGTGAAGGAAAATACAACTGGATGTCAGGTCTTATTAGAATTATGTCAGGAAGTCTGTTGTAAAAATGCTGATGGCAGAAAAAAAAAAAAAAAACTTGCTTTAGATTAATTTTGGAAGCCATAGAAGGAAAATTAGTCCTGTTGCCCAAGGACAGTGGTGCAGTTTTAGAGATACAAAAAGCATAATTCCACATTCTATTTTGCTTCTCTCTTTTCCATCAAGGAGAATCATCTTGAGATGAAAAAAACGGTGAGATGAATATGAATACACAAAACGATTCTAAAAGCATCCCTAACCACTCTAAAGGAGTCCACCTAATGGCTCGAATGAATTTAACCACGTGAAAAAATGCTCAACATCATTCAGGAATCTTGGAGGACAGAGGACTGCTGAAAGGAGAGAAATACATGTGAGTAACTCTGCTATTTTATAACAGGAGAAAAGTATATCCTACAAACTGCTTTGACATGCACAATTCTAAGAGAGATTATTGTATTTTATTGACTTCAAGTCACACTTTTATTTTTAGCGCATTCTATTTTCAAAAATGGGAGGTATCGAATAACCAAAGACAAAATATTCTTCTGCAGCCATCAGAACGAATATAAATTAATGTCTACCGATGCAGGGATGATGATTAACTTGCACATGTTCTTCCGTTAAGTTATTTGTATTTAACACATGTGGTTGGATTTGAACTCAAACTTGGATTCTTTTTTTGTCCTATAAAACATCTTAAAAACCAATATGATGTAGCATTGGAATAAAAATCTCTAGGGCAAATAAAATATGCATTACAGAGAAATATAATTTTGAATGGTCAGACTGGTCACAGTTTCTGGAATAGATCATAGATTTTCAAAGCTCACAGAATTTGGTGTGACCAATATATTTGATGTCCTCTCTCTGCCAAAAACTTCAGGATATATTTTTGAAATGTTATTAATAGCCAAGTCTCAAAGTAACAAGAGATCATAATTGTGAGCGTGGGTTTTGAAAAGAATATCAGGGCAAGGCCAAAATGATTCAAAAGAATCCTTAGGCTCTGCGTGTAAAGAAGGCTGAGATTTTTGAAAGTGGTGTGCAATTGTAGGATAACTATGTGCTATTTAATTATAAAAAGAAAAAATAATGTAATTTCCCCCCAAAATATTATTAAATTGATGTGATTTCCTAGCATTCTGTTATATTAGAATTAGATAAAAATGGCATTAAGAATAAACTCTAACATTTATGGTCAAATGGTTTTAGACACAGGGGCTAAGATAATTCAATGAGTAATACCAGTCTTTTCAACTTATAATGGTGGGACAAGGTATCTATATGGAAAAAAAGAACAACAAAAAAAAATTAGGTCCTTTACACCGTACAAAAAATTAACTCAAATTGAGACATAGACAGCATTGTCAGAGTTAAAATTATAAAACTGTTAAAGGAAAACATAGGAGTAAATGTTCATGATTTTGAGTTTAGTCAATGATTTTTTAGATATGGCATCAAAAGCACAAATAATAAAAGACTGATAAATTGGACTTCATCAAAATTAAAAATTGTTGTGCTCTAAAGGATACCCCCAAGAAAATGAAAAGACAACCCTCAGAATGGGGGAAAATATTTATAGATCATAGTTCTGTTAGGAGACTTGTAGTTAGAATATATAAAGGACTCTTAAAACTCAACAATAAAAGATAACTAATTTTTTTTTAAATGTACAAAGGATTTGAATAGACATTACTCCAAACAGGATGGCTAATTAGCACATGAAAAGCATAAGTTCAACATCATTGGTCATTAGGAAAATGTCAATCAAAACCATGTGATACTACTTCACACTCACTAGAGTAGGCATAATAAAAAAAAGGCAGACAATAACCAGTGTTGGTAAGGATGTTGAGAAACTGAAACTCTCATTCATTGCTGGTAGGAATATAAAATGGTTCAGCCACTTTGGAAAATAGTTTGGCAGTTCCGCAAAATGTTAAATATAGAATTAACACATGACCCAGTAATTTCACTTTGAAGTATTTATCCAAGAAAAATGAAAACACATCCTCATGCAAAAACTAGTCCACTGATGTTCAACATTATTTATAATACATAAAAAGTGGAAATAATCCAGATGTCCATCATCTGATAACAAAATGCAGTATATCAATACAATGAAATATTATTCAGCAATAAAAATGAAGTACTGTACATGCAACACAGATGAAACTCCAAAACATTATATAAAATGAATGAAGCCAGTCACAAAAATACACGTATTGTATAACATCATTTATAAGAAATGTCAGGAATAAGCAAATATATAAAGACAGAAAGTAGATTATTGATTGCCTGGGGCTACAGGGAAAGTGGGGACGGAATTGGGGAGGGGAAGAGGAGTAACTGCTAATGGGTACAAGGCTTTTTGGAGGGTATGAAAAAAATGTCTTAAAATGATCGTTGTATAACTTCGTAAACATACAAAAACTATTGAATTATACACTTTAAAAAGGTGAACTTTATGGTTTGTAAATTATATCTTTAAAAAACTATTTTTAAAGTCATTAAAAGTGAATAGTTCTTGAGCAGATGGAATAGAAACTAAAGATCACAAAGACCCAGACTGAGTTGACTAAATATAAGTTCATTGAGTGACCTTGCACTAACTTCTTTTTTTCACGGGTGGGGTTACTCATCTGCTAGATCCAGAAATGCTGTAAACTTAGTGTATCTGGATTTTATTAAGGTCTCTCATAATGTCTCATTGGACAATTTGGGGAAATATTACTTGAAATCATTGACAGTTTGATGGATTCATAACTGATCAAATGTACCCAAATGGGATTGATTTAATGAATGTATATCATTGTTAGAGGGATACTTTATTATGAGATGCAGGATTATGTATCAAATATTCTTCTGATTAGCATTTTTATCAGTGACTTGGTATATGACAGATCATTAGGAATATTCACTTACTGAATGCTAGCCACAAAACGCTAAATATTCTTGACAAAACGTCTCAATACATTCACTAATATTTATCTGGGTACACCTAGTAAAAGAAGCAAGAGAAAATGAAACAAAAGATAAGAAATACATCCTTGGGGTTAAATTTTTGCAGATGATCATGTATTCATATGTACCAAATAACTTCATAAATGTTAATGTTTAGAAAAACAGGGTCTCAAGTTATCTAGTTCTATACTTTCTCCAAAGTGCTCCAAATTTCAATTCTGAATTCTGTACCTAACGCCACTGGAAGGTGCATGCGTATTAACAACATTACTGGTCTCGGCCAGCGCAGGCTTCTATGGACGTGGAGCTGTGCCCTGACCAAAATGAGTACTGGGTTTTGTTCTCACACAGAATTCACTTCCTTTTGTACGTTGATTTTGTAGCCAGCAACTTTACTGTATTCATTGATTGTTTCTAATAGCTTTTTGGTGGAGTCTTTAGGGTTTTCTATGTATAGCATCATGTCATCTGCAAAGAGTGACAATTTAACTTCTTCATTCCCAATTTGGATGCATTTTATTTCTTTCTCTTGCCTGATTGCTCTGGCAAGGACTTCCAACACTATGTTGAAAAGCAGAGGTGATAGGGGACAACCTTGTCGTGTTCCTGAACGTAGAGCAAAGGGGTTCAGCTTTTCACCATTAATTATGAGATTAGCTGAGGGCTTGTCATATATGGCGTTTATTATGTTGAGGTATTTTCCTTCTATACCAATTTTATTAAGTGTTTTAATCATAAATGGATGTTGTATCTTATTAAATGCTTTTTCTGCATCAATTGATAGAATCATATGGTTTTTGTCCTTTATTTTGTTTATGTGATGTAAGAATTCACTTCCTTAACAAGGAAAAGCTAAGAGATTGTTGGGGAATTCACAGCCTAAAAAAAACCCATCGAGTCAACCTCTGCAGTTTCAGCCAGTTTGAAAGAAAATCAATGGTTCTGTGCACATTTTGTCCTTCACCTGGATTGCATGCTGGCTGCTACATGATATTTCTTAAAGGTGGAAGAGCCAAGTACAGAATGTTTTGGAAACTAAATACCTGGTGTTCTAATACACACTTTTTGGATGAGCCATGAGTTTAGTGGGTTCCTTATAAACACTGATCTGTTCACTCAGTGTTTATTGGGAAAATGTTTTCTCCTCTTTCTTTCTTTTTTTCTTTTTATTGTTTTGGTTAGGATATATTTTTTTTCTCTGGAGCTTTGAATGAAGTTGGAAGTTATAGTACTGCCAAAATACAGGTTGCAAAACACCTCTAAGTGACCTAAGCTATTATGCCAAGCATGAATCACTGAAGTCCATGCTTTCAACACTTTAGTAGAGTTTTTTCAAACACAGTGTTTGGCCTATTCACCAACGAAATGGATACTCTATGCTTTTCTCCTAGGGCTTCTCTCAGCAATCTACTTCCACAAACAATGCAAAACAGAAAAGTGGTAGCATTTCACAGGATAAATGTTGAAAATCACATTTCCTCTGTAAAGAACATATACTGAGGGCTTTAATAATTAAAGTATTTCACAACATTGTAATTTCTACCTAGAATCTTCTGATAATATTTCTTTTCTGATAACCTAATTTAGACCAAACCCCATGATTGCTTTGGTTTGGATATGAGATTACTTTGCCTTGGTTCTAGCATTGTTAATGACTCTGGTAATCCTGATTTATTGGTTTTCTGTATGAAGATGTTGGCATTCAGAGTAATTAAATAACTTGTGGATTCTCATTAGCTCTAAGTGGCAGAGTCAAGATTTGAACCCATGTTTGTCTGACTCCAGTGTATCACCCCCTCCCTTGAGTTAGGTAAACCCGTCCCACATTCCTTTTCTTTCAGGTTTGTAAAATTTTGTTATTGCTTAAGTGGGAATATGTAGATATGCTTACAAGGCTATGCTGCACGTTAAAAAGTGTAACAAATTTTAGGTGAGGAAAGGAATATTCCACTCCGGGGTATATATTATACATGATTTTAAGCCTTCATTTTATAAAAGTTATGTTATTTCATTTGTTTCTTAATAGCATAGATTATTTTCTTACTCTAAAAACCCACCATTGTTCTACTTATATTAAGTCCTGGCTCTTAAGGCTTACTTTTTGATTCCTTGTTACCTTTCCTTCTGATTTTTTCTATATTACAGACTTCTTTATTTATTCTTCCTTCCTTCCTTCCTTCTTTCCTTCCTCAGTTATATTTATTATCTTAGCTCCAACTGTACATTTTTCTCAGGTAATTAACACACAAGAAGAATATTATGGACCAAGAATATCATAAAAGGTGAGGTTACCAAAAAAAATTCCACTACATATCCATACATTTGTCCTTTCTTTATTGGGTAGAAAGAACAATAGCAGAATGTTGTTTCTCTCTTATCTGTATCTTATAATCAAAGATTTAAGAAGTACTGTAATTTTTGTCTTCTCATTAAGACAAAACAAAACAAAAATTGATCTAGAGGAGAGTAATAAGACCAGATTTGTGTTTTAAGAACCACAGTCTGAAGGTATGGAGCGCATTTAGGAGATTATTGTAATAGTTTAAGCAAGAGTCAATGAGATTTGCATCAAAATAGAGGGTGTGGAGGATGGAGAGCTTTCAGATATGGGAGCTGTTCAGGAGATATCTATTGAACTGGAGGACCGACTGGATGAGGGATATGAGAAAGAGGAAAGGTTCTTGAGTGTCTCCCAACATGAAGAGCAGTAGGTTTAGGAGGAAAGATGACACTTACAAGTAGATTTAAAAATTTGTTTGCTTATTACTCTGCCATTAGACTGTAAGTGTCAGTAGGACACAAACTTAGTTTTTTTTTTTGTTTTTTTTTTTTGTGTAATGCCTGATATTTAACAGACACTCAGTACAGAGTAAGTTCAATTTGGGTTGAGTTTTAGGTGCTCATGGGTTACATAGTAAGAGGTGTAAAGAGTTTAAAAAATAACTGAAATACAAATTGTGATTATCTTTGGTTGTTAGAATTATGCTAATTTTTACTTTATTATTTTATTCTGAATACCCCAGATTTATCTTAATATTTTATTTTGAATACCTCAAATTGCTACAATGAGCACATATTACCTTTATTTTAAGAAAAAGTTAAAGCTTATTTGTTATTTCAAAAAAGAATAAGCCTGGAAAAATCAATATGAAACCACCAGGGCAACCTCATATTATTATAAATAATATTTATCAAAGAAATGGTCAGACATTTGAACAGGAAGTTTATACTTCCATCCAAATTTTGGTAGTGCCTATGTCACCACACAATCGAGCATGGGCATCATAGCTTATTTTCAAGTTTCAAATACGCCATTATTATTTATTAGGGAATCAGTGTTCTGGGCTAAATCATTTGGCCCTTCAGACTAAAAAAGCAAATAGCTGATAACACCTCTGAGTCATCTGCTCCACTCTTACTGTTACCTGCCTGTCCTCTTTTGTGAGTTTCTGAACAGTCTTTTATATTAAGGCAAATGAGGTCACTATATCTATCTGTAACTGCTCTCAGTTGTCTTTCAAAAGCACGTTTTATTAAAAATTTCTTACAGGAGGCAGGCCATTTTATAACAAAATTAAGTATGAGGAAAAATTAAATGAATGCCATACATATGAATTAGACATACGTAAAATAGTTTTTTGTTTTCATTTTTCTAGTCTAGAGTGAAACTTTTAATTAAATTTATCTGAAACAGAAAGGGTAAGGTTTAACATTTTATAAGCCAACAGGGCTGCTTTCCATGGCAGCCTGAAAAAACAAAAGAACAAATATAAAAGGTCAAAGAGAGTTCTTTCAAAAACCATGAGAAATGAAGAATTAAAGAGTGTGTAGTGCAGTGGAGGAGTGGAAGAACTGTGACCTGTATGGGGGAAAACAGGAAAAAAATGGCTTAGCAAAGCAGAGAATAAATACAAATACACATATTTTCTCCTGGCATTAATACACAAAATATTAAGAACTCATTTACAGACACCAATGAGAGCAAAATAGAAGAGATGAAGAAGGCCAAAAATGACAAAGCCTGTCAAATGTCATATATTGTTTTCTGTCATTAGTTTGTATCAATTTAAACTCTAACCAAGTGTATGGTGATGCTCTGATTTTTTACTACAATCTGTAATGTAAACATATACATTTCATATTTCTGGAAAACTTGGCTTTTACTGTCAGCACTCTGTAAGACATTTCTTGGAGGCGAGCATATTTTTAGTGAGATTTGACTGATTAATGATGTACCAAGTACAGAGAACAAAAGATCTAAATGGTCTCGAGTGTCCCAAGGAAAGAAGAAGAAAAAGATTACTTGTGGGAGAAAGGACCAATCTGAAAACCATGCTCATAATTCAACATCAGAATGAAGTTCAGAGAAGTTATCAAGTTCCTCTTTCAGGATTTTACTGTGGGCATCTTCATTATAAAGTCACTACGCATGTCATCAATGCCGTGATGAAAGACCATGATGTAAAGTTTAGATGTAAGGAAATTCCTGACTTTTCCCATGTAGAGGGAAATAGTATAAACTGTTGGCTGGAATACGCCACAAACACAAGGATCTCTATTATTCATGTATAATTTACAAGTGAAAGCGTTGATAGCCAGGCCATCATGCACAAGAGCCGTGGTGATGTTGCAGAAGTCAGCTGTGGACCGGGTTCTAAATAGATTTGAAGTATTTATCGAAGAACATCAATATAAGTGACAATTGTGACAAAGAGAGACTACTATAAACCAGTAATCAGGACTCTTTTTCATAACAGTGAAAACCTTCAGAAGATATATTTGTCTTTAGATACTCATTATAAATTTGGATTTTAGATGCACTTAAATTTGACTTGTGCAAAATTTAAATGTTTCAGTTGCAGTCAAGAGAGAAATGCTGCAACAAAGAGAAAAAATATATATAGTATTTTTTGTTTGTCAATAAAATTTATATTTGTTCTAGAAGAAAAGGATAAATGGAAGTTGTAACTTGGGGAAGACAACTTGTGAGAAATACTGTTAAGTGCAGGAAAGGGAGAAGGCAATACAAAGTGGTATTCAAAGGGTGAAACATGCATACATTAATATATTATGATGCATGAAAGTTACTGGTCCAAGTCGTAAATTATATTAACCTAGTAGACTCTGTGTTAAAGATGTACATGAACATGAGTATGGTAGACTTATAGCATTAATGATCTCAGTTCTTCACCTACCCTTCCTTGGTCCATATACTTTGCCACATGATTCTGCAGCTCTTGCCATATGGAGGCAAAGGATATTTCCTTGCCTATCGATTGGGAGCTCAGCCATGTGGCTCATTTTGGCTGATAGGATTTATAAGATATCACCAAGCAGAGACTTGGAAAGGTGTTTGCGTATTTCTGCTTGTGCTTTTTCCCTCTTTCATCACCATGACAACACATCTGAGCTAACCTGCATGACACGATCCAGGCAGAGTAGAATTGAGTCATCCCAGTTAACCTAGCCACAGCCATCCTAAATCAGCCATTAGCCAACTAACTCACAGACATTGCATGTGAATCCTGCCTACATCACAGAGATGCTTAGCGGCAGACCCCAGATGTGTGAGCAATTGATGATCATTGTTGTATGCCACTGAGGATTTGTGGTTGGTCGTTATAGGGCATTTGGGGGGCCATAGGAAACTAATTCAATGGTAAGGTGATATTCACGATGACCAAATGACTTCTTATGGATAGACAAAATAGATCATATATTTTTGGTTACTTGTCACTTTAAGATTTGTTTTGAATAGTGAAATGATCAGTTTCAAAGACTTTTGTAAACATATCTTCCATTGTGGAAATCTAATATTTTAAGTATTTTATCCAATGAATTCAGAACCCACTTTTAACCATCTGGCCCTCTATTTAGAAGGCTTAATTACAAAATACATATATATATAAGACCCCATAGGAATTTTTCATTTATATGTGGAACTAAAATTAAACCTAATTTTTACCTGCATCTATTTTCAAAAGATTTGAGTGGTTTTCAGTAGTTAACATTGCTGAATACTTGCTGTCTGTGCACAGTGTTCTAAGAGAGGTTTACTAATATTATCTTTACACTGACAAAATGAAAAATCACATAGCTAGAAGCTGGCTTAGCTAGGATTTAGTAAGGCTTCAAATTCCACACTTTCAACCCCAACATTTCTCTAGCATGCCAAATAGGGAATAATTAAGTGGCAATATACTTGTTTTCTTTTTATTTTTAAGACAGTATTTCAGTGTAAATGTATTTTAATCTTTTGCAAGTGCCCAATACATGTAATTGCTTTTTACTTCAACAAAATGAAAAGAAAAAAATGTGGAGTTAAGCATTTGGGCACCTGCTGCTAGTTCTATCACCTTTATTTTTAGATAGACACTTTTATACAAACAGATTAACCACTTTTGTTTTCATTTTCATCATACAAGTTTGGACAATTAAGTTTGTGAATTCATCCTGGAAAAAGTGCTACATACCTCATTACTGAATAGCACTATGGTCACTTTCTAAGCACTCTCCTTGGGAAGCTATGCACCAAAGCCAGCACCTACACTTCAAAGCAATTTTGAAACTCTTTTTCTGGAATGGCCATCAGAGCTATTGTCATGTTACTCTTGATGTCCTGAATGTCATCAAAATGTCTTCCTTTCTATATTTCTTTTATCTCTGGGTAAAGAAATAAGTCACTGAGGGCCAGATCAGGTGAGTAAGGAGGGTGTTCCAATACAGTTATTTGTTTAGTGGCTAAAAACTCCCTCACAGACAGTGCCGTGTGAGCTGGTGCATTGTCGTGATGCAAGAGCCATGAATTGTGGGCGAAAAGTTCAGGTGTTTCGTCTTTTTCATGCAGCCTTTTCAGCACTTCCAAATAGTAAACTTGGTTAACTGTTTGTCCAGTTGGTACAAATTCATAATGAATAATCCCTCTGATATCAAGAAATGTTAACAACATCGTTACAACAAGTTCACAAACTTTATTGTCAGTACTCATATGTATAATTGGGGAAAAATTGATTCTTTTAAAAAAAATGCTTTGCATTTCTTACATTAAAAAATACAGAATAATTGCATTGTTATATTTGTAGCATTAATATGTAAGAGTTGGTAATGGATGGCAAACTTTTTATCTAATCACACAATTCTTCAATGTATTGCTAGAACATTGACCTGTTGATGGCACCACACTCATCAATATACTCATAGATGTAAAGAACCTCTGCAGTGTTCACAGTCCTAGGCTGATAATAAACTATGGCTTTGCCATTTCTAGGTTGTTGGGACTAATAACACTATTAGTTAGCGAAGAACTAGGCCTGGTGAAGGCAGAGTACATCAATTTTATTTAGTTATGCCAACTAATATTAGACACTTAGACACGTAAAACTTAGACATGCTTAACAATTGCACCTCCAACTATTGTTGAGGCAAGTTGCAATACTAGATATGCTTGGCTTGGGCTATAGATACCTAGAAGGAAAAAAAAGAGTTAAAACATTTCACCTAGTTTTGGGGAAATAGCTAGAGAAAATGAGTGATACAGATCGTCAATTTTTACTTCTTTTTTGAGCAGAGTTTTTATAAATTTGTTCCTATCATTCTTAAACATCATGAAACGCATGGGTCTAAAGCAAAATTCTTAATATTTTGGACCATGGTTCCCATTGGTAGTCTAGTGAAGTCTACGGATACCTTCTCAGTAGAGTGCTTTAATGCATAAAACAAAGTACTACCACAAAGGAAATTAAATATAATGAAATGTAGTTATCAGAATATTTTAAAATGTAATACAGTACTATATGAATTGTTTTATTAATGCACTGAATAACTAATGATATGATATATTTAAAATACAGGAAATTCAATGTTAAATGTTGTAATTTAAAGACATAGTGTAAAGGCTAGAATGAGAAAATTAGTTATGGAGTGGTCTTTAATTCACTTCCTTCCAAGTATGGGCCACCAACGATTACAAGTATGAAGTTCTGGAAAGTAACCGAGGTGACTGGATTACCAGAGCGGGAAACCTCAATGTCACCATGTTGACGGAACTACAAAGCACCGAGTGCCCAAATAGTTCCCATGAGTATCTATAAGCAGAAAGGCTTCAATCATACGTGCTTCAGCAGTGATTTTAAAGTAGTCATGTATGTAAATGATACATTTACAACTGTACAATGATATGAAAATATTAGCTGTTTCTATTGGTGACTGTTATGAACTGACTGTGTCCCTCCAAAATTCATATGTTGAAGCCTTCATCTCTAATGTGATAGTACTTGGAGGTGGGGCCTTTGGAGGTAACTGGGTTTAAATGAGGTCGTGAAGGAGGGATCTCCATGAGAGAATTCCTCTCTCTGTCTTTCTCTCTCTTTCTCTGCCATGTGAGAACACAGAAAGCAGCTATGTGCAAGTCGGCAAGTGGTCCTCACTAGACACCAAATCTGCCAGCTTGCCAGCACCTTGATCTCAGACTTCAAAGCCTCCAGAAGTTATAAAGATATAAATTGGTTTTCCTATCCAAGTTTATAGATCTCCTGAATTAGAATCATAAATCTAGGTTTAAATAAGGGCTCTTCCACGTATTGACTGCGCAGATTTTGTCAACTCGTTTTAACTTTCCAAGCTTGTTTTTTTAACTTATAAAGTGAGGGCATAGATCTGTACTTTATAGTGTTGTTTCATAACCAAATGAGATAATGAACATGGGAAGGCTCTGCAAACTATAAAATGATAAACAAATGTTAGCTAATTTTATTATGTCTTTATTCTTGCATCCTTAAGGAAATTTTGAATTTGGTTTGAATTCAAGCCAAACATAATAAGATTTGAATACAGTTTGTTCTCTCATGAACTCAAATGATTCTTCAAACTACCATGAGCTTCTATTTGAGATTGAAGAGAAAAAGAAATGAAAAAAGCTAAATAAAATAAAACAAGAACTAGAGGAAGGAGACAACTTAAAGCTAGCTCATTTGGTCTCTTTATTTTTAAATTGAGGTCAAAGATGCATGCGGTAAAGTGCATAAGATGCTCTAATCTTAGGATTATACAGTTTGATGACTTTGTATTTATGTACAGACCTGGGTGGGTACCATCTAGATCGAGCTATATAACATTTCCCTACCCCAGGAGTCTCCTTCATGCTCTCTCCCAGGCAGGTCCAACCCTCATCCCTGGAGATAACCACTATTATAACTTCAACAATTTTGCCTGTTCTTGAACTTCATATAATGAATCATATAGTATGTAGGCTTTTATGTGTAGCTCTTCACTTAATACGTCTGTGAGACTGCTCCATTTTGTTGCATGTTATCAGTAGTTCGTTGTCTTTATTGCTGTGAAGAGCCCTTTACTTTTGTCATTGGTTTCATCTTGCTCAGAACTCTGCTAATTCAACTAATAATCTACATCTCCAGTTTAGAGATGAAAAAAATATGATGATCAATTGCCCTCTTAAGGGAAGTAGAGTTTTCAAAGACAACCCATAATTCCCCTATCTTTCCAATTCAGGAAGAAAACTCTTCCATTTCCTGTGGGTATTCTTTCTCTACGTCTGGAATGCACAAAAATGTAAATAATCTATAGTGTGAAATGAGATAATATGAGCATTTTTTGTGGTATTTTCTGCCACCATCTTTGAACAATTTCCCAATAGTACAAATCAATGTTGAATCAATAATAACTATTGTTATAAGCTTAAAAAAAAAAAAGTTTCCAGATCTAACATTGACAATAGAACAGAAAATCATCTGTGAGTCTAATATAAACCTCTTTGGGAATTTGTGAATATAACTCCGGTTCCATCGTATTAAAGATTGTTGTGCTTGTAGAAAAGCTGAGAGACTGGAATCTGTTTGCAATTACCAAATCAAAATGCAATTAACTAGTCACTGGGAACAAACAATGATGTCTTTAAATGCCGTTTTGGAAAAGTAGAATTGGTAACGGAGATCAGGTTCCCAAGGTTCGGATGTTTTCACTTATGAGCCTTCCTATGAAATATCTGTCTGAGGACCACTGCAACAGTTTCTCTTAGGAGAGAGAAAGGCAGAGAGAGAGAGAGAGAGAGAGAGAGAGAGAGAGAGAGAGAGAGAGAGAGAGAGAGAGAGAGAGAGAGAGAGAGAGAGAGAGAGAGAGAGAGAGATGGAAAATAGAAAGCAAATGGCACTTCCATCTGGGCATTGGGGCTTCTCTTAGTCTCAGAACACTTCAAAGGAAACTTTCCTGCCATTCCCTGAGTCATTTTGTTTTGATCTCACTTATAATGTATAAATACATTTCAAACTAAGGATTGAATTTTGCTGGCACATGATCCTTTTTCCTTACAAAATTATTACAAGAAGTGTCTCTGATATGGCTGAGATGTGTAATTTGGGTTGGGAAAAAAAAAAAAAAAAACTTTGCTGCTTATGAAAGTAAGAATATTTCATTTCGCTTTCACTAGGGCATAGTTGACAAGATAGAAATGTTCATTTTCCCCCTTCTCATTTGCAAAAGCATATCTCTAGTATATGATTTCCTAAACATTCATTTGTTTTGTGTTAGCTATATGTTGTTTCTCCTAAAATCAGTCTTCAGTCAGCTTTTGGTATAGCTTTTAATGGAAGGCAAAAAACATTGAAACATATTCATAATAGTGGCAATAATAACATTTTTATACTTCTAATACATGTCTATTACAAGGGACATTAACTCAATGAAATTAATAGCAATTTTCTTTATATTTGTCCTGATACCGTACCAGTGGAGGTGGGAAAAGATAGTACAATGGTTTAAAGTTGAGCAGGAGAAGCACTGGGAGACCAGACAATTCATGGACTTTTTATTATACTGAGTTTTATCCATTAATGGCTCCAAAATGATGGTCTCAGAGAGGAACATGGGAGCTATCAAGTATTCGCCTTCATTTAGTTGACTTCTGAAGCTCATGCTCAGCTCATTCAGAAATAGTGGACTCCAGAGGTAGGTTAGTTGACTCCAAGCACTTTAAGCAAACAAGTAGGAATTTTTTTTTTATCTCTCTAAGGAGTGCTTCTCTCAGCGAGAAGTAGCTGTAGGGTCACCCCTAGTGATTGCAGGCCTGGGGCAAGTATATAAATGGAGGCCCTCTAAATTTGACTGAGTACTTAAACATTATACATGAAGAGAAAATATTGTTAAATAAAGTGTTCTAGCTTCCTGCCTTGACAAAGTTACCTTGATAACAAGCTGAAAGGCCAGGTTAAAACTTAGAACTCTTAGATTCCTCAGAGTTCCCAGCTGGAATGTTGCAGTATAGGGGGAGTTGGTTCAGGCTCTGCACCCTACCACCCTCTATCCCCAGCTCCTTCCCAAATCTCAAGATGTCTCCTGAGTTCACATGTGAACACCATAGCCCTCTGTTCCCAGCTCCATCCACAATCCTGCAAAGTCATCCCATGGCCAGTCCCCAGGCCTAGGGTTGTATACATTGTTGGCTCAGGGGGAGCTCCCAGGATGTCACAGCTGCAGACAGGTCTGCTAAGACCCTTCAAAAAGTGTTTGAGGCCATTTCACAGCAAATTCCAGGGTCCATGCATCTCCAGCCTGGTCCAGAACAAAGGGAGTAGCCCTCGGCCCCAGAAAAGCCTCACCCCGTTGGGAGGTGCATGGCTGGAGAAGACCAGAGCATAGCCCTTTCCAGAAGTTGCCCCTCTTGCTTGCATCTAAGACAATACTGAGTGACTGCTCCTGATTTTAGTTTGTGCTTGAATCCTAGCCCACGGACTACTCTCCATTCCTTTCCTCTGACTGCAATTTCTTAGTTAGAAACACATGAGAGGGGAATCCCTTCCCCCCCCCCCCCCCCAGCCATCCAGTGCCCAGATTAACCTGTCTGGGATTTAGAATCTTTTTCAGCTCCTTCCAGAATCTTCCTGAGCAGTGGTCACATACACCAGTGCTTTGCCATGGCCTAGACTAGAACCCGTGGGAGATGGCCTCTTGGTCCCATGATTTTCTAATCTCACCACCTCCAACTAGATTATTTGAATAACCGGACAAATTTGAAAGGCAAAACATTTTGCAGGACTACGGGCCCTGTCTCTTGAACAAACTGAGGTCATAAAAAATGATTGCGCTAGATTAAAAGAGACCTAAGGGACTTAAAACCAGATACAATGACTCTTCTTGAATCCTGGTTTGGACAAACCTACCGTGAAATGTTTTAGGAACAGTTAGGTAAATTTGAATTTGGTTTCAGTATTAGATGAGATGAAAATTTATAGAAAGGGAAAAATGGAGTTTGTTAATCGTGGGGAAAAATACACGTAAATGCCAGTTGGCAAAAAAAAAAAAAATCTTGCAGAAAAATCTTGAAAATTACGCCGAAGAATTTATGGTGGTCATCACTGGGTGGTGGCGATATTAAGGTGGTGTTGTCGTTTTTCTAATTATCTACAATGTTTGCATACTTCTATAATAAAATTATTATTTAAAATAATTAGAAGATGTAATATTATATTTACATATGTTTAGAAAATTACTACACACCTCTCAGCCTATCCTTCCAGACTAGCTGAGGCCTGGTGCAGACATCAGAGCAAGTTGTGATATAAAACTTAGGAGTTCCCAGAGGTATTTTCAGACAGAGCCACATTAATCTTTTACCCTCATAAGTTTATTGAGTTAAAGTTTAATGTTATTCCTTCAGCTTCCACAGAAAGATGAAATGGAAACATCTATTTGAAGATTGATTTGTTGAACTATAATGGAAGTCATTTTGTATTATTTCATGTGGTATCTCTTAAGCAAGTACCTAATTTATGAATTCTTTCTAGAGTTTCAGCGCCTGGAAAAAAATTGTCTTTCCTTTTATCAAAAAAAAATTTTTGTTGCACAAGAGAACTCATAATCTATCAGTGTTTCCTGTTATCTTGGCTGCTAAAGAATTCAGATATAAATTTTGCTCTAAATTAGTTAATGTAACTGCATTAACTAATTACCTAGGAGCTTGAAAGAGTAATCTCTTTTTTTCTTTATATTGAATTATTACTTCATAAAAATCTATTTTCACAACAATTCTAATTGCCCTTTTCTGTTCATATGATCATTTTCTACACCATTTAAAATTCATTCTGGAAGAAGGTAGAGTGTTAAAAAAATGATAGGACTGCCCTACAGATATCTCTGTAGGAATAACAAGTAGTAGACAGTGTTTCAGAGTGTCTGCCCAGCCACTCTTCTCACTTTCTCTGAGTAGTGAGATCCATAGGGACGAACCTTTTCCACTCCAATCACAATTGCACAACTGGATCAGATGGACTCATGACCCAATCCAGGTATGAGAGTGTCTATTCTGGGAATTTGGAATTGAGAAAGCAATTCTCTCTGGTCTTGACTGCTTACTCAGAATCCTGTGAGGCATAAATAGTAAGCCAACAACCGGTGTGTAGTAGTCGTCTCCTTTTACCTTTAAAAAGAAATACAATTTAAACCATGTTGAATCATCTTGTTTTGCTTTTTTCCAAATAACGGATATTGGACCTGGGAGGATATTCTAAGTTCTGAAACCAAAGAGAACCAAACAGTAGTTTAAATCCTCAGCAGTGTTCAATGAAACAGCTTTAGTGAGGTGGGTGGGGGCGGGAGTACGTTACCATCACATGGGGAGTGACACACCGAAGCACGTTTCAGTGCTATGTCTCCACTTCCCCGTAGAGACGGCAGACTTCAGGGAAGTTTGTTTTCCAAAGGCTGCAGATAATTCTGATGCCTACCTACTTCACTACCTCCTCCAAGAATGAATGAAGAAGGGATCTGTGTCCTTTTTAGGGATGGCTATTCCACAGAACGTCATAGTAAAAAAAACAGCGATGTCTGAATGACAAAGTCCCTGCCAAGGAAGTGGACTGACTTCCCTATATGTTATTAGCATTCTCAGTCGACTCACCTTTGTAGCTGCATACAGCAATTTTTGTTGTTGCTGTTGTACTGTGTGGCATTTAAGGCACTGTTTAGCTAACTTTTGGATTATTATGATTGCTGGAATGGTCCCCAGAAATTATGAATGATACCAAATCCATGTTTCGTCTCATTAATTCAGCATCTGTGTGTAGGTTGGAATAAGAATTCTCTTTTCTCCCAAGCAGAACTAATAAGACAAGCTTTCAATAAACAGTCACTTATTTTAATTGAATTAGAATTAAGATCACACTATTTTAGTGGAATAAGTTAGCAACTTGTTAAATCAATAAGTTCTTTCTGGTTTGGAAGAGTCAATGAGATTCTCAGATGAGATTGGCTCAGTCCTATTATAACTAAAATGGGGCAGTAAGAGGTGGTTGGAACTGGTTAAACCTCTACCAGATGAAGGACCTATCATAAATCCACCGCACTTCCCATCCACACTCCCAACCACAGACTCATTCTCTACAGATTTCTGATCCCTTCATTTTCTGATTTTCACGTCTGTTAAAAAAAAAAAAAAATTATGTATTCTGAAAACAGACACAGATGTGAAATCTAATTTCTTATTGGAAGTGACAAAACATACGAAGATTGAGCAAGATACTTATTTTACACATTTCAAGATTTTAAAAATAGTCCTCAAACAAAAGCAAAGCTAGATAGCAGGGTGTCTTTCTGTGGTTTCTGTGTTCCTTTTTCTAAGATTCTCACGATGGTCTATTGGCAATAAGATATAGAAAATACAGGAATGTCACATATAATAGAAAATATTTAAATATATTATTAAAAATAATGACTCAAGAGAAAAACAGTAAATATTATTTTAGTTTTAAAGAACTGAATATAATAGTTTCACATTTCAATCTAACTGTAAACTTTCATCAAATCACCTTTGACCAAATGAGATTTTTCTATCAGAAAGAAAAAAAAGCTCAGAAATGAATAATTTTTCTCATTAAGTTCTAAAGGCAATTGCTGTACAGAGGAAAGAAGTGGATGTAATAGCTTTTAAGAGAGAAAGATGTGAGGAGGCATATACTGATGAGTATGTGAGATTGCAGTGAGTAAGTAAATTTGCATTTATATAGCACCATTTTTCAGGTGAGACAATTGGTAATATATTTGCTACAGTGCGGTGCTGGGATATAAAATCCATACCACAAAGAGGTGAAGTGGCTCATTTTAAAATACAGGCATTTGGATCTGAGGGACATTTAGCTAATGCCTAAAATGTACCAGGCATGAGTCTTGCTGTTCTTTAACTTCCACAATGAGCCTGTTTGGTATTACTACCTCTATTTTTAAAAATGAGGAAACTGAGTGTCCAGGAAAATGAAATGACTCGAAGTCACATATTTGGGCAATTGTAGGTCCAAGACTGAAATGCAGACCTTTCTGGGTCTCAAGTTGTTTTCACTCTACCCCAGTGAAGTCAAGGGAAAATGTTACACAATTTCAGAAATCCTTATATTTGAATAGTGCTTCAAGTTTGCAAGTTAACTTTGCAACCTTTTAAAAAAAGTCCTTAAAACAGCTTGTAAGGCACACAGGATATACTGGTAGAGAGGAGAAATGGTTCAGAAAGTTTCAAGGACATGCCAATGTTTGTGCGTGGTTGGTGACAGAACAGAAGCTCAGCAGCACTGTGGGGGGACCTGGGTGAGGGCCTGACACTCCACTCCAGTCAAGCACAGCCCAAAACACATTATTGTATGTGTTGCATGAAAAATCTGTTCTCTTTAGAAGAGTGGTCTTCTAACTGTGTCTCGAGGAACCCAAGGGCTTCTGCGAAGAGCCTCTGCTGGGAACCTAGGAGGGAGAGGAAGTATTGATAGCAGCTTAGAGAACTAGGATTGAATCTACACCAATGGACCTTGAAGTTACCTCTCCTATTCAACCAGAGGTGTCCTCTTTCATTTTCTTTGTATATTTCTCTCCCACATAAGATTTTGCTTTAAGAAACGTGTTCTGAAGAAAAGGCTTTAAAGGGTTTGAAAATTATTACATCGTTATCCCACGGAGACATGGCATTGTTTTGAAGTTTTTGTACTTTTTGTTTCCAAGCATTTGAGGAACCCAGTTAAAACGAGTGATTACAAAACAGACAAGAAAGGAAGGTGGAGCAGAGTACTGAAGAGAGCATAAGGTTATGCACTATTTTACATGTACGTCACAGTCAAGATTCACCAGCTGGTTAATGTTTACCAGTCATCTGAAAATTAACTATGTCTATGTTGAGGCTTCTGACATCAAACCTAATAGATGTTCATACTGAGAGCTTGTTAGTGCACCCTAACAGCTGTCCGAGGAGCCTGATGAAGTGAGCATAAGCTGGTGGTTACACTTCCAATTTTTAGGGCAATTATCTGTCTTAAAACAAAAGTAAGTTGTGCTAAAATTTCTTAAAGAGGAAGACAAATAAACAGATCTCATTCTAGGCATTCTCTACCAAATTATTATTATTTTTTCTGAGTTTATTTAAAAAATCTATTTTTTTTAATTAAAGTTTATTGGGGTGACAATTGTTAGTAAAGTTACATAGGTTTCAGGTGTCTCTATCAAATTATTAATCACTTGGGGGATATTCACACACACACACACACACACACACACACACACACACATGCACACACACGTTTTCTTCTTGTCACTTCTGAGTCTGAGTCTATGCTCTCACAGATTTTGTGCATCCCTTCAGTGAAGTCTCTGCTGCACAGCTCGTTCTGTGCCTGTTTCTCCCACTGGACGGTCAGTTTATCATAAGGATCAAATCTTACTCATCATTGTAATCCCTGAAGTTAGTACTGGGCATGGCACACAAGCGCCCAGTAACAATTTATAGAGTATTAAATGACTATATATATATATGATATATGTATATATCACATATATATATATCATATATCATATATATATATATCATATATATTTTTTTTTTAAAAAAAGAACAGGAACATATTAACTCTGATTTTATCCTTGCTAATGCAAAGAGAGAGAAGGTTTCTCTTCAGGTCTTGAAAAACAGTATGCTGCCTTACAATTTGACAATATTTATAGTTATTTCCATTTCAGAAGTATTTACAATTAGAAGACTAGTGGTAGAAACAATGTGTATATCTGCATCTACCTTTCAAAGTCAGTTTGCTTAACAATTGCCTTTTTATAATAAGGGTGTTGACTATTTAAGCTTGAAGGAAGAAGCGTTTTGGAATAGCTTCCAAGATTCTTTAATACCAGTATCAAAACCATCCTGACTGTTGTACGTTGGTTTTCTGCCACCTTTCTTTCACTTTTTCTCAATTTTAATTGTGTTTAAGTAAAATGGTGTGGCACCTGTCTTGTGTGACTCAGAGAGATTCCCCATTGACAATCCAGGCCAGTCCAAGCTCAGGGATGGACCCAAATCCCTGGTGACAATTTCCCCTCCATGGCACCTGGAGAATCTAGGCAAGTCAGCCAAGACCAAGATCCTGCATGTGCCAAAGTTCTTACTACTGGTTGGGGCCTCAGAGCTGTTGCGGGGGGCATTGTGATCATTGCTCCATCCTGCACCTGCTGCCCATACCACCTGCGTTATCCTTTTGTTTAAATGTCTGTCCCCACTTAACTCTGGAAGATGAAGGAAAATATGGATACATCTACTTCCTGAACGAGAGACATCCCGTTTTAAAATATTTTTTACCATTCTGTCCCTTGACTAATCTTTCTTCTTCCTTCTGGTGTAGGAGTTTACATTTCAATTCTTAATCAAATCTGTGCTCTGTGTGTGTGTGTGTGTGTGTAAAAGAGAGAGAGAGAGACAGAGAGAAGTGACAGACTCAGAATTCAGGCTGACCATTAATAGTTAGAGGTCCATAAACTTGGCTCTGTAAATTTCTGATAGCTGAGAGTTCACCTTCCACACTGTTCTCAGAAATGATTCTATTCTCCTCTTATAGCAGAAAGTAACTGAGACAAATGCAGTGACTTGAATTATGAAGCACCTTCTAACTTCCCACTTGGGTGGCTAGAACATGATGAGGAAGGTTTTAACAATACATTCTGGAGCAGAGGTTCTCAATTTTGGTGGCACATGAGAATGCCATCGTGAACATGAACCCAATCGCACAAGAATCTCTAAGGCATAGGGGTCTCTTAAAAGTTTTCCGGGTGGTTCAAAAGCATTGCCAAACAATCACTGTTCTAGAGAGAGTTATGATCTTTCAACAAAAACGGTGATTAAAGATAATCCCCTTTAAACATATTTTATGGTTTGGTTCTTGCTGCCACAATAGACACCTTTCCATATCTTAGAGGCAAAATCCATTTTTTTCAAATCTAAATCACAACAAGAAAATTTAACCAAACCAGATTGTTTTCTTCTGTTCTCTTTCAAAATTAGGTACATCCTGTAAACAGCATAAAATTGAAACTCTGCTGTCTCAGATTAGCTCAGGTGTAGATAACACGTCTTTATGAGAAAAAAATACTACATTTAAAATTTATAATTCATTTTCACTGTCATCCAAAATAAATCTCTCAATCACTGATTATTATAGGTTTCATGACTCATGCTAAATGATAGAAAAAAAGGATGAGTGTCTTGATTTCCAAAAGCTTTCTCTTATAAACCACTTTATTCTTTCCCCTTCTGTGAAAATTTGGTGTTGGGGATGAAGATTTATTGAGAAGTGGATCTAGAAAATCTAATATCAGTCCAAGAATCATAGATGTTTTTAAATAGTCAGTGTCTTCTGCATGGGTTTCAGTTTTAAATTTCAGTTAATGTTTTAAAACGCATGACTCATTCAAATTCCAAATAATTCTCTTTTCATCCAAACCCAGACATAATTCTTCTACTTTTTGAAAATGGGCAGAGTAGAGATGGTTGTTATTTAGAATGCTTCTTGCTGGTAAGAAGGTAAGGCCGCCATGTTTAAAATGGAGTGAAGAAAGATTCCGGAGAGTTGATGTCATAGAGCTGTGAATTAGGCAAAAGAAGAAAATACTGTTTTCCGACACCGTTTGCAAAAGAGATATAAGCTAAATTCGCTTTGTCAAATTTGATGGATATGCCATATGTGAGAGCTAAATTTATTTTCCTAGAGGAAGAGGATTAATCTCTGGTTGGTAACTACATTCTGTGTGATGCTTTTTTTTTAAAAAAAATGTTTAAAGATGGGGTGCATGGCCTAGTCTGAATAGGGCATTGGGAGTGCCTGCCTCACTAATTAAAAGGGCTTGAGCAATAACTACCCAATAACTTTATCTTGTGTTGGGAAAAACACTGCTTTCTCTCCCTACTAGGAGCTATGTAAATTAACTGGTCTAATAAATCTATGGATACTATTCCTATTTTCTGGAAGAGAAAGGAGGGATACATTTAGAAATAGCCTCAAAACTGGGTTGAGGCAGAGTTTCTCTTTATAAAATACCTTCCTTCCTCCACACCCAGACAAAGATAAGAGAAGGGAAACCCAGCTCTCATTTAAAGAATGGAGTATGTTCCCATTTATAAAAACATGAAATATTTTGATTTGTTCCTTTCTGAAGAACTTTGAAATCTACACTAAAGTTCCAGGGACTTTTTGTTTTGGGTGTCGATTATGAACATAATCAAGACCTAACTCTACTGAGAGAAAATTGTTCAGGTTAGTTCAAGAAGGCTCTGCATAGAAGAAATCTCTCTTTGCTCACTCATCTTTAGACCCCTCCCTCTATCAGACCATACAGTGTACTTTGTGGCTAGGAGTCTCTGCCTTTTCTGCCTTCCACCTGCCATTATTTAAAATATTTTCATCTATAAAATGATATATTAGTTTAATTTATTCCTTTCTATTTCATGATTACTAATCTTCAAAGACTAAGATCCTGAAACTGCCGGATTATTAAAATGTACAAGTTTAACTGTTGTATTATAACAGTATTACACATCAACAGTGTGGTTATGACGTTTATTTATATAAAAACCATATATTTAGTCAATTTACCATGTCTTAATTTAATCTTTGTACACCTTTCATTTTTAAGTGCTTAAATGAGTACTATATTGCAATAAGAATGTAGTGATATAACTAACCAATCATTAAAAATTACTTCTACAGAAAAATAAATAAATAAAACTTAATGTCGCTTATTCTCCTTCCCTGCCTTCTTCCCTCCCTTTCTTCCTCCTTTCTTTCCTTCTTTTTACCTTTCCACACCATTTCATGACCTAGAAAGTCAGGGTGTGATGAGGGGAGGAGGACAAGAATTTTGATCTGAGTTTCTACCAGCAGGATTGG
The DNA here is from genome assembly GCF_964194185.1 of Rhinolophus hipposideros. Taxonomy (NCBI): domain Eukaryota; kingdom Metazoa; phylum Chordata; class Mammalia; order Chiroptera; family Rhinolophidae; genus Rhinolophus; species Rhinolophus hipposideros. The sequence goes on along the minus strand of NC_138053.1, from coordinate 47,233,297 downwards.
CATTACTGCTCAGCAATAGAAATATTCTCAAGGAAAAGGTGGTTTTGGGAGAGGCTGAAAATGAACGAAAGAGCAGCATAGCATAGTAGAAAGACAGAAAAAAAAATGTTGGCACAAATTGTGGTTCAGTAACTTGTGGCAGAAAAGACTTTGGTAAAGTTATTTACTTCTAGGCATTTTTGTTTCCTTATTTTCAAAATGGAAATACTTAATGTTCAAGGTCGCAATAGGGACTGGAAAAATAAAATATTTGTAAGATACCAACATAATTCATTATATATTCTTAATACAACTATTGGAGGTAAGTACTGTCGTTATCATTTGTACTTTTCAGACAAGGAAAACTTCCATTAATTCTCACAACCTCACTATTCAGTTGAGGATACTGAAGCCCAGAGAAGCTCTTTAGATGTCTGAGGTAGTTCCTTACTTCCTGGTCTCTTACTTCCTGGAACATGGAGAGGCCATGTTCTCTTCCTTTGCTGGCTCCAAGTTCTACTCAATAATTGTCACAAATAGAGCCACTGTCTCTATTTCTCTATGATATTTTCTACTATGATTACAAGCCAATGGCCATCCTAGATAATATTTCTCTTTTATTAATTTCTGTGGGGCCCAGTTGGCTATTTCCTACAAAGGTAACATTTATTATTCAACTGCCTTGTTCCAGCTGCATTCTTTATTTAGTGAAACTCTACCATGTGGAATAAAAAAGCAAAAAAGCTAGTTAAAGTTTCTGAACCCCATTTTCAATGTGTGTGTGTTTCTGGGAGGGTCTCCACACAACTAATACTTGGACACCAGTTGAGACAATGCAACTCAATTCTAAAACTACTTGAAGATAGTGTCAGATTCTCTAAGTTAAGTGTTCAGCCCTACAAGACTACCCTCCCTCACACACACACACACACACACACACACATACTTCAGACACCAATCCTAAGCCTAGGTTATCACCTGTGCTTCTGACCAACTAGCTATAGATTGGAGGTTCCCATTACCCACTTCTTGGGATCAAATAATGAGCTAGAATGGCTCACAAAATTTAGGAAACATATTTACTCCCTAGGACACTGGTTTATTATAAAAGGATATAACTAATGAACATTCAGATGGAAGAGATGCATAAGGCAAGGTATGGGGAAAGGGCTTGGAACATCTTTGCCACTCTCCCAACACTTCTACATGTTCAGCACCTCAGAAGTTCTCTTAATAGTTATTTTGGATTTTTATGGAGGCTTCAGTACATGTGCATGATTGATTAAATCATTGGCCATTGGTGATTGATGCAGCCTCCGCTCCCTCTCCCCCCACCAGAAATCAGAGGGCAGAACTGAAAGTCTGACCCTCCAATTACATGCTTAGTTCCCCTGGTAACAAACCCCAATCCTTAAGTGAGGGTCTAAAAGTCACCTTATCAATATAACAAAAGACACCTTTATCACTCTCATCATTTGGGAAATTCCAAGGGTTTTAGGAGCTCTGTGCCAGAAAGGACACAAAGACCAAATATATAGTTGTTATCATAAATTACAATATCCCAGAAATTCTGATTTGACTTCCAACTGGGAGTATAACAGTGGTTATTTCAGCAACCTTGGTACTCAGCATTCTCATCTATAAAATGGAAACTATCAAGAAGATACTTTCTAAGTGTACCTAAATTCTATGGCCATCAGAGAGAATTCTATTAAGTGAAACTAATCAACAAGAAACTCAATTGGAAATAAAGTAGTCTTTTCATTTACCATGATTTTTATGTTCTTTCTGTAGTTGAGCCTAAACAGAAATTAAGGATGAGTGAAGAAGAGAAGGAGAAAAGAAAAAGGGAAGGAAACTTTATAAATAATCTAAAATACACGCACTAGGAAACTGAGGACAAGGGTTTGAAAATGATGTTACAATATCACAATATAATTTTCAAAAGAGAAACGTCAGATGTCTTCTACATTGCCATAAAGGTTGTTTTAATGTCAAAAATGTGTACATTTTCAGAATCCTTCAGTTCCCATCTTAAAATGATGTTGAGTGTAAGAGCAATGTGACTTGAATTTTGCCTCCAAATAATGTTTCAGGATTTTTTTCTGTCACTTTTAAGAAAAATCTGCTCGTAGATAACTCTATCACAAGTTGAAAATTAGTATGAACTAAAATCCTGTTTCTTGAGTTATTTTACTTATATTTCATGTAAAATTAAGAAAGTAGAAGAATTTCACTAGTTCTGCCTAAGTAAAAACAAAACATATTGCTGCTAGTGTAGCTTTAGAAAATTCCTCTTTCATCAAAGCTTTTTTAATCTTCTGAGCCTAAAGGATTAGAAGATACCATTGAAAAATCTCTTGATGATCCTAGTGTATGCACTTAAAAACTCAAGTTCCACTATATAATTTTATATTCCATTAACTTGTGCATAATTTGCAATCCAGCAATTTACGGGAATATCATCGTATCATTGGACTGTATTTTCCCAACTTTAAAGATATATACCACTTTCTCCTAACTACTGGACATCTATTTTTTCTGAAGTCCTTAAATTGAAGATTCTTAAGAATCCTCCAGAAGCCACTGACTTCAGAAATAGACTCAAGATGATGCAACATGATTAATTTTCTGATTCTTCAACACCTATTTCTGTCCCTCTACTACCATTCTTGTCTATCATTCCATTTTATTTCATGCAGGAGGAAACACTCCTGAATGAAATTTGTCAACATTCAGCTATGGCTGTATTGTAACAAGAAAGAAGCTACCTTTCTCTTTATAATTGGCAAGTAAATGTAAGAAAGGGATGTCCTCTGCTACCAGATGGGTAACTCTCTTACTTATGTTGGATTCTTCTGTTTACAATGTGGTTGTTGAGATCCCAATCCACAGTCATTGTGGATATAGTGATGGATCTCCTCTGAGGGAAGTAGACATTCACAACTGTCTGTCATACTAAAAAGAAGTGGATCCAGGACAGAAAGTGACGAAATGGTAGACTAAATTTAATCTGGAGGGAAGCTTAGGGTGGGTAGGTTCTCTGGGTATTCTCAGACCTGGGTAAAAGGTGATCATGGGACTTCCAAGATGGTGAGGGAAAGAGGACCTTGGCCAACAGTCACAACAAGAACTAAGAGGAGAGGAAAGCTTATAACTGGACAGGGAAGAGCCTATGGCTTACCATGGAAACACCATGAAGGGTTTTTCTTAGGAGGAGTCAGGGTTTGTGCTGCAGGGTCTGTCCTATGGGTAAAGAGCCCGTTTTGCATCTCTGTGTTACAATTCTTTTCCATTAACTTGGAACCTTTACTAAAGTCTTGTTAAACTTTACAAACTAATCTTAGATATGCGGAGGGGAGAAATTGGGTAGAGGTGGGGATGGGGCAGTGGGACAAGGCTTGCATTGTTCAAAACTTTCTAGGTTGCAAGTGACAGAAAACAACTCAGATTCACCTAAAGGTTATTTATTATAAATTCACCTAAAGGTTATTTATTTATTCACCTAAAGGTCACAAAACTAGAAAGTCGTGGAGACAGCTGGCTTAACTCATTGCTAGAGCTAGATGGTATTGCTGGAGCCCTCTCTCTCTCCATCTCTTGGCTCTGCTTCTTTTTCCCATGATGCTGTGGCTTTTGCCATAGTGTCAGAGAACACCCACTGGTAGCCTGAACCCCAGTTTCTCACCAGTCCTTATTTGTTCTTTGTATTGACAACCAAGTATTTGAATCCCAGGTCTGGGGGGAAAAAAATCTTCCATATTTTAGGTTCTTTATGCTTCAGATGGGAAGGATAAGAAAAGGAAAAGGAAACTGGAACTTCTGAATTTTAGAAGAAAGAACATCACAGATATGACAAACTGCTTTCTTTATGAATTAGAGAAAATAAATCTATTTATTTCACAATCCAGGTAAGAGGACTGCAAATGTTATCACTGAAAATTGCAATGTTGACTTCTGAAAACAAAATTAAAAATAATTTTTATTAATCATAAGCTAAGTACAGCCACAAAGGGTATATGGCTGGGACCTAAGACAAGAATGCAAAATGTTTGGGTTTTTTTTAGAAAAAAAATAGTGAGATGAAAATGGGATACATTTAGGCCTTAAAAGAGGTAAATCTATTTTATATCCACAAAGTGCCATTTCTGTTTACCTCTCAGAAGTCAGTCTTTTTCAGCTGCAAACTATGCTAATAAACAGGAATATGAAGTCACTATAGATAGAAATAGGATTGTTATTCCTGTTGCAAGACCACCTTTCCTTCAGGCATCGCAATTTCATGTGGAGGAAGGCAGGATTAACACTGCTGGCCATTTTCTGCCTCCCTTACTCCTGACCAAGGGGAAAGGAGAGACGAGGCACAGGGCCTCAGAAGTTCTCGGCTGTCTTATCAGACCACCTGGTCTGCCCTCCACCAGGCTTCTGGAGCCTGCCACTTCAGGGGACCTGCAGATGCTCGCCTTTGTCAGAAACTATTGGATGTCTCTGGTTAATGCTGGATTATACAATTACAAGCCCTTTTGGCTGCAGATCTAAAGGCATGTTGTTCAGTTTATCAATAACAAAAATGACACTTTGACCTGCATGTGTGTGACTCTTGGTTCTATCTCCCAATTTTGGTTCAGAATTCAGACAGCAAAGAAAAGAATGCTGCATGTGGATCCCCTAAAATCCCAACATTTTAAAATCCCAACATATAATAAACCACAGCAATATTCATACAATGAAGGGCCAGGTCTTCTAAAGTTGTTTTTCACAGTAGCAAGTGCATAGACACATACAAATGATGTTTGAAAGAGCAGTTTCCAACACTGAATTGGAACAGATGCCAAATAGTTTTTCTCCCCGTGGAGCCAAAAGAGAGTAATTCAGGCTGAAATCCAATGTACATTTCCAGCCTCATGTGGGGCCATGGAGCAGCCCCGAGACTATCAACAATTTTGCCACTAACTTTCTGCTTTACTAATGCTTGTCTTATGTCTTTATTTATTTAATTTTTCTGAATAATTAGCTTATAACTTGACCAATCTAAAAATAAATTGCAGATACATTTTTTCTTTTGTTTTATTCTAAATTCTCGCTTCAATATATATAATTGGCATTTTTGTGCTTATAAGAAAAAAATGTATTCCATTTTTGCACCAGTCTCTCAACTCTTACCTATCTCTTCTCAGTTCCTTATAATTCAGTGTGTTTTGCAATTGGGGGAGAAAAAAAAAAGCCAGGTCGTCTAGATTTTTGGTTGTGATCCAAAATTACTTCCAAGGATCCCTCTGGTCTTTGGCAAAGGGAAATCTCAGTAGATTTGGTGATTGAAATAATATGACCCCAAGAGAATTGACTCTAAGTGCATGCTTAGCTGCTAAAGTGAACTTGTTTAGTTACTTAGGAAACAATGCAAAATTAAAAAGTAATAATTACATAAGAACCACGCCTCCCATTTGTTTTTCCAAGTTGTTTAGGCTCGGTCCACTTCCAAGTCCATTTTGAATTCTACACTCTGGTCATGAAAGAGCCTTTTAATTCATCATCTGCATCCCTTGGCCAGTCTTCTCACACATGCACAGAGACAACTCAGCTGTACAATTAACACAGCATCACATACAAGGCAGATCAGAAAACAAACCCACCCATCAGCCTCCTTTTTAGTGTTGCTTGTTGCTTTTCTCGCTAATGCATTACTATGAGAATTTATGAAAGAACTTTCAGAAGTCAGAGGTTTTTGTTTGTTTGTTCATTACTTTCAGCATGAAAGGAGAGGACTGAAAGAGCAGCAGTCTGGGTGACTTTCCTTCCTTCCATTGTCATAACTCATAGTGCCTGTGTAAAATGCACACAAGTTTACTTTTAGAAAGAACTCAGCCAGCACAATTAAGTTCACCAAAGAAAGGAGCTTCAATATGCAGGACTGAAATATCTCAATCCAGTGTTTCACACACCGTACCTCTTCCTTCCCATTAATTCTTTGCCTCTAGATGTTTTTCTTCTCTGACAAGAGTTTCTGACAGCTGGAAAGTGGGGAGCAGGGAATGTTCACTCATTTAGTCTTGGGGATTGAAGAGCTACTGGGAAGTCTGGAGTGCCTTCAGAACTTAATGGCCTCACTCGGCCAGCTGTTTATAGTTGATGTGTTATTTATTCCTACTTATTTCATATACTTGTTTAGCCACCTTGTTACCGTAGGCAGAAAGCACAGGGCAAGAACAGGGCTTTGGGGAGACAGGGGGGAGGAAGGGAAGGAGAAAGTACGAGACACACAGAAAAGAGATGAGATTATTCTTAAGAAAAGGTGCAGCTACAGATAATTATAATGACTTATAACACTATTAGCATTGCAGGCATGGAAAAATTTCCACCCCCAGTATCCCCATGATAGTTTCTACAAGGGAATCCCATCTCTAGACAGGAAGGAGTGGTCAGCAAAAAGCCTCCCTGGGACTGCCCTGGGAATATCTGCCACACCATGCCTGAATATTTCACACCCTTGTTCAAATATAATCCTAAATTTCTTTGTTCTTGAGTGAGGTTGCCCTTTTTCCTGCCCTGCCCACTCTCATGCCATCCTGAGAGTGTACTGTGCTGTTTTCTTTCTTTTAATAAATCCTCTGTATGCTGGGCTTGTGTGGGGACAGAGTCCCAGAGAGCAGTTTCCAGGCTCTTGGCCTCATGTGGAAAGGTGCTGGCTCGGGTAGTAGATGGCCATCAGTTGTGACTAGTTGGCCATCAGCTGTTACCACTTAGCCATTAGCCACTGATATAACTGCCATGGCTAAGCTAGCAAATACGGATTGCAGTTAGCAAGGGGTTGGTTGGCAGAGATGCAGGCGGCAAGTTGTGGATCGTATGGTTCCTGCTTCCTGTGTCTCCAACCCAGCCACCAGCGAGACTATAGTGATATGACTCCCCTACCTATGGCTTTGTTGGTGTTCCTTTTTGGCCTCACCATACCCTGTGTTCTTATGTGGGGAGTGGGAGCTGAGACTCTGCATTACAGTTTGCTTGGCTTTGTTTGCATGGATTACTATTTTTACATCCTGGAATGCCTTCCTGTGATGATACAAAAACCTGATCCTTGGTGACATTCTTTTGAGTGTTCCCCTTTCCTTTGTGCTTGTTAATACCCTGCACAGTGCAAGTATGGCTATAGATTTATTAGACAGATCCAGTCCATGTTGATGGTAATGGAAACGCAGCGCCGTCTAAATTCCAAGGTCGAGATCACGCTCCAAAATCCAGTCGTGTTGACTTTCTTTTGTGGTTTTGCTATTTTGACTTGATTTTAGGAAAGGACTTGACCAAAGAGCCGTTGTTTCTCAAGATCGGTGGTTCTTAAACATAATGTGAATCTTTTTTTGAAAATCCTACGTTTCTGAGACTTAGGTTCTCAGAATCACACAGCATTTCACTTTCATCTAGCATTTCACTGTCCTCTCCAGTGTTTCAAATAGAAATTCCTGGCCAGAGGTAAAAACAGCAAGCAAATATAGTCCTTACACTCTGCTACCGACTAGTTTGCCTCAAGTTCTCCTGTCCTATGAGCACCTCTGCCTTTCTCCCACTTCTTGTGATTAACAACACACACACACACACACACACACACACATACACACACTCCTCCCTGGAAACACAGTCATGTCATTTTCTTTTCTCTCAGGCTATTCAGTGATAAGAACCATATTTAAAAGCCAAATTGAACAAAGTTAACCTCCCTTATGGCTAACACACAAGATGCTATTTAGAAAAACGTTGATCCAGTCACCACTGGCTCTGTTAAATAAGAGATCCCTAATGTGGCCTGTGATCAAACTCACTTCCTCGTTAAGAGCATGAGCATAAGGAAAGACAGAGCCTCCTTTGTTTAAAAGAGGCTGTGTGAACTCTGCCACGAGTCCCCAGACACCCCTAAGTCCTCTGTTCTGAACATGTAATTAATTCGTAAGAAACCAGGTACCACAGCAGCCATGGTTTGACAGTGGATTTATTCAGAACCACTCAGATGTGAAAGGCTTTCAAAGGGACCAAAAGGCACGACTATGGCCCAGGGAAGCAGGAGACAGTAACCTCTGGTTTGCAGCCTTATCGTCACCGGCAATGCCATTTCTAATGCATTTCAATTCACTCTTAACAGTCACAGATGTGTTTGCAAAACCAAAGGTTATTGATTAACCCAGAGTAGGTAGGAGGTCCCTATTTGAGTTCTTCTATTTTCAACCTAAAAACCACCCAGTAGGAAATCCTCACTTCAAGTGCTTATTACTATTTTTATGCTCTTTTTCAAAAGTGGATAAAGAGTTATTGTAGGGATTAAAGGAAAACACATTTTCTTTTAAAAATTGTAGGTTATTTGCAGACAATTTGCTTTATGGAGAAGAGTGATAAAAAATTTCCTCTGGAAAGACTCCATGAGAGTGTCACCAGATTCAGTTCTATAAAACCTCTATCAGCAATTTGAGAGATGTAGATGTCTTTTTTACATTTTGAAATGACACAAAGTTAGGAGAAATACTTAATGCAATAAGCTAATTCAAGATGGAAAATTATCTTGACATCAGAATCCATAATATAGAATTCATCAGCAATAAGTATGCCAACTTACATTCAGAATTTAAAAATCAATTATACAATAACAGGATAGAGGAGCTAGATTTCTTTGAATTCATGAGGAAAAAAATCTGAGGATTTTAATTTATCATAAATTCACCAAGCATTGGCAATATTGTTTGGTTATTTAAAAACCTAACATAATTTTGAAGTACATTAATAACAGATCATTTGTATATTAGTAATTTTGTATTCTTCCCTAGCGAGACCATATCTACAATATTATATTCAATTTTGAACATTGCATTGTCCAAGCTTGTCCACAGCAAATAGCAAGGAATTTGGAAACTTTATCAGACAGTGTTAAGCAAACTGAGTAAACATCTTCTAATACAGCCTCCCAACCAGTGTGAGACTATACTGTGTAGTATGCATGCCTGATGGTCATTTAGCTTTAGGTAGAATACGTTGTTGGGCAATTCCCATGTTTAAAGTCTTTTGTAACTCTGCCTTTTATTATTGCACTGTTTTAATTGTAGATTGTTAGTAACCTATTTCTCTTGACAACCCATTATAGGTTTGAAAGCCTATTATGACTTCTTCGGAGTATTTAAATAAATTATTTCTGTCCCTCACATAAATCAACTATGAGAAACACTTGTCCATGCAATAATGAACAAAGATGTCTATCAAGTATTTAAAATACCAGGGTAGGTACAGGTTATAATTCTCAGAGGTTATTTTACTTTTTGATAGATAATCAAATTTTTATAAAAGTTCTTCACCAATTCTTATGTTTTATCATTTGAGAGCCTGGGTTGATGTTTCAACACAGTTAGCAAATGTATCTGATCAAGCAACCTCGAATTACTACAGAATTCTCCTCCGAGTTCATCTCTCTAGTCAATCTCCTGATCAAGCGAGCTAAAGCTGGTAGTTTGGGAATTATTTGATTTTTATCTTTAGGAATATCTAAAATATAAATCATGCCCTGACTAATAAGGGTAATAGGCGTACTGTTTGAGCTGGCCCTAACTACTCTTTCCTCCACTAAAGATCTACCACAAAAGGGGGAAGAACAACTATTGAAAATAATGGATTTCATGTTACACCATGTTTTTAATTATTTAAGGTCTATTGAGAAGAGAAACAGAGAGAAAGAAAAAGAGATATTCAGACAGACTGAGATCAGGTCACATAAAAAGAATGGGTAAGAGCTAAGAGCTAAGAATGCAGAATTTAAAGCAGCACTAATACCCCTAAGTATCAATACCTAGCGTATTTACCAAAGCTCACAATTCAGCCCTAATCTGTTAAATTTTACATCTACCTCTGACAAGACAATGACCTAGAAGGCAGTGAGGAATCTCCTTGGACATATCTCCTGAAAGGTAATTGTTATCCAATGTTCCTCTACATTCTTCACAAAGATCTGGTTGGCAATAGCAGAAAATATTTCCTTGGATTCCGAATCCGAGGAGACTCATATGTAGAAATTCTATTGCCTTTCATTTTTGCTAAATCTTAGTGGCAGGAAGCAAATTTCAGGGTCCCTGGAGGTACATTTGAAGACAGAAGATGTCCCCATGTGAGATGTCACCATGCATGAAAAGGGCTCTAGATGATAGAGACAAAAGAAAGGAAAAGAGAAAATGACCCACATGGAGACCTCATACCACTTGGGTGGGAGCGCTGACAGGCAGTAGCTGAGAGGGAGGTTGTGCTTATTGCCCTGTTAACAGGTTCCTCTGTCAATCCATCATTGGAGGGGAGTCCCTGAGCAAGGTGTGGGAACTGAGAAAGGGGAAAACAGGGAATACACACCAACAATAAAAAGTAGGCTTTTGAATGAAAAACATACCTACAGCATCCAAAATTCAAAAATGAGAGATGTAAAATTCATGGAAATACTTACTAGTGAGGCAACTGAGCCATAGGTCAGGTTCCTTACAATGATCTTTTCCCATCTTCAAAGGGAAGAATAAGGAGAAAAATTCATAGAATTAAAAAAAAATCCATAAATATATAATATCATATGAAGTATATTTCAAAGCATTGTACAGAATTAATATCCTCGCTACTTACAATGTTGCAGTTAATTAATCTAGCCTATGTGAAAAAATGAAAAATGAAAGAACAATGAAGTGAAGCAGATGCCAAAGGATCCTGGAATGAGAACAAAGACAAAGAAATGAGGCAATTAACAGCCACAGAGCAGTAATCCATGGCATATTTCCAGAAAAAGTTTACAGATAATAGTTCAAAAATATTTATTCAGCATTTATTTTGTTTAGGACTTTCTTAAGTACTTTAAAAAAAAACTATCTAAAAATATATACAAATAGATAAGAAGCTAAAGAACAAAGTAAAGCCATTTGTCTCCACTAATGAATGTGCACATGAATAAAAAGTAAAAAAAAAAAAAATTTGTGGGTGAATTTGGTATAAGGCAAAGAGGAATCTGGAAATGGCATAACCTTTTAAGGTTTTCAATTGCATTAGAGAGAATGTGATAGTAGAAATCATTCAGAAATTAAAAAGACTCTTCCCTTTTATTCTCTTTTCAATCTCAGTCTCAAGAACAGGGGGCCTTTGTTACATACCTTTGTACACTCAGCAGATATATGGGAAACATCCTGTGTGACTTCAGAAATAAACAACGCCCTCGGGTCACCAGCCACTCCTCTACAAAATGTCACTAAGAATTCTGAGTCATCTTTCTAAGCTTGGTCTTTGAGATCAATTGATTATTAAAATGGTTATAAGTGAGTTTAGGCTTTATATACGTATTCAATAATGATTATTAAGCAACCTTAACTTCAGGTTCTTTTCCCCCATTTACATCTCACAACTTTATAGAAAAGCCACAGAAAAGCTCTCCCCATATTGGAAGTACCTCAGTGACTAGAGGAAATGAGTAATCAAGATAATTTATGATCTTTCCCATAACTTACAATGCACGAACATAGTAATCCTTTGTTATTCAGTTCACTCAGTGACCAAACTCCAGGACCTTGATGGAACATAATTAAAATAGGATTTCTGTAGATTCAAGTCTTTGCTTCATATCCCCAAATGGTTTTACTTTATTTTAATATACTCATTTAATAATATTTACTGTTTTTTACTTTCCTACTAGAAGATCACATCAAGCTAGTCTCAGTAAGAAATTACTTTGTAAATGGATAAAATACAGTTCCTGGTTTCTAGGAGCTTATAATCTATAGGCGAAAACGAGAAGCCTCAAAGAGTTGAAATACTCAGTGAAGTATGCTAAGAGTCACCAGAGAGATTCAAAGTATTGGGAGAGAGAATTTGTGTTCAAACCAGGGTGGTTTTTTGTCTTTTCAGTTTTGTTTTGTTTTAAGATTTGAAGCTTCTGGATCAATGTGGAAAAACTTCTAATTAGCTGTGATTTTTAAAACTCTGGTTATTTTTTAGAATCTTTTGATAGGAAAGACAACAGGATGTTTGTTCTTCACTTCATTTCCGGGGAGGGGGACGGGAGATGGTAAACAATTTAAGAAATCTAAGAGGTGGGTAGAGTCTTACATTTTTCAAAATAGTTTAATATTTTCTATGTATTTGTCAAATTTTACTTTCCAAATGCATTTCTAGGAATAGCACATATTACTTTAACTATTACCTGACCTTGAAACGCGAGTTAGCTTGATTGGGTGTTGAGGATTGTCCTTAGGCCCAGAGCAAGAATAGCCTTTCCCATCCTTCTTCTTGGTTACAGAAAGATACATGCTTTGTTATGCTTTATGCCATCATAAAGCATTTATTTTAATACCTTGGAAAACTGGGCAAGGCCGGTTTATTCTGCTATATTATTTATCACATAGGTGAAGTCCATTGACAATTCCAGACATCCTGCATGGGAAAAGGAATTTCTAAAATAACACATCAAGAAATTCAATTCTGTGTGGGAATACTAGCTGAGTCAAACTTTTGTTTAGGGAGACTATTTTGTTGGGTGGATCCAATTCAGTCCTTAAAAGAGTCATGTGACTCACTGTATGAAGAACAGTTATTGGACATTGTTTAGTCCTGGCTATGCTAGCCCGTGACCAACCCTCCGGGAGACATCAGACCACATAACTATCTGCACATGGGCACATGCATGTACCACACACAGTTCTATCTGACATGAGGTCAGCTCCCAATTGTTCATTCGAATGCTAAATGTATTTTCCTAGAGGTTAGGTGTTTACCAAATTATGTAAAGCCATAAAGGTTTAAAATATTTTTTTTTCCATTTCTAGAGAGTGGGCCCCAATTTTTGGTTTAGAAAATATAGTCACCAAATACATACAATGATGTTACTGACCCACCATCAATATGGCACATACTTTTTGCAATTTCCTAGTAATAACCCATCCAATTTAATCATCAGGGAATAATAAATGAATTTGTGAGATGCCTGACTAGATCTTACAATATTTGTCTGTCACACTGGATTGGAAGAAACTAAGTTATGTCCCCTACAAAGAATAATTGGGCTCAAAGAGAAGTATATGCTTTCCTAAGATGATGCACTGAATAACTGGGAAATAGTGTGATGCATACAAATTCCCTACAGGACAGAGATTCTAAAAGAAATCAGAGCAATCACAATACGATACTTCCATTTTTCTATTTCTCAGGTGTTTATCATCTCTCTTCTACAAAAGCTTTTCCAAAATCCGATTCTTCTAAGGCACACAATTTGTGTTCCTATGTGCTACTTCCCACATTTGGCACTTGTATTTAGAAAGATTTCTACAACATGTGGGATTGATTTTTAAGTTGTAGATATGTAGAAAAAGAATTGTTAATTAGTCATGATGCTTAATAAACATAGAAACACCTAAACTTGATAATTCAGGTCTTAAGTCTAATGCTACATTAGTCAGTTTAATAAATAATGAATAATTCTTCCTTACTTAAAGGGTAAAATGGGGTGCAGGAACAGGAATTAATTTTTTTAAATAGTCTATTATGAGTTTTGCATTTTACGCACAGTATCTACTTCCACTTAATGGCAAATGCTATTCTTAGCCCTACTTTACTAATGAGAAAGTAATGGAGATTCAGAGACATTAATAACAAGCCTGAGGTCTCAGTAGTCAGCAGAGCTGGAGCCTGAATTTTGGGTGGCTGCAAAATTCAGGCTCTTTTCCAAATATGTAGCTGCCTCTTTATTATCCCAGTTCAGTTAATATTGCCCAAACGAAGAATGGTAAACTAAAAACATAAAACCAAAAAAAGATGGTGAGTAAAAATGTCTCTTATGATCCAAGTTTACTTTGTTCCTTCCTGGCAGCTCAAATAACCATAGAATCCCTGGTGATCCTAAGCATTTGAAGATGAATGCATAAGGTATGGAAAGTACTTGCACCAAAGAGCTAACTGATTAACTAAACATTCCAATATGTAGTACACAGCAGCCTCAGCTGAAGTGTGTGCTGGGGAAAATAAAATATAAAAGAAATGCAGTACCACAGCTCTTGATATTAGAGGAGAAACATAAAAAAAGGAAGTTAAGCGATAACACATATGAACATTCATTTGCGATTTCTTCTGTTCTAATTTAATGTAGGGCCTTGGGTTATATGATGAACCAGCAGTGTGGCCACTTCAAGGCACCATTACTTCCTCTCTTTCCATACATAAGAGTAAAAGAATAACTCTCCCAAATTGTGCATTCCTGTTAGTCTCTACAATTAGGCTTTGGTGCTAATCAGTCTGTTTTTCAGCCTTCTAAATGAACTTTTAACACTTTCCTTCAAAGCTGATGCTTGTGCTACACTAAATCTTCCACATTTCTTTAGGAACTGATTTCTTTTTACTTATTTTACATTGCTCTCCCTTATTAATGGTAGTACTAAATTTTCCAATACTTAAAGGCAGTACTTAAACACAAAATGCAAATCAGGTACACGGGATTGAAGTGAACTTCCAAAATTGTTGTTTATCTGAATGAATCCAAAAAGTACAAATAATAAATGATCTCTCTGAGCTGTGGAACTGAATAACATTCAACTGATCTCTCACCATCATTTATAGCAAAAAAAAAAAAAAAAATGTAGTCCCAGTTCTATATTCATTTATTTATTCATGAAATATTAATGAATGCTCACTAAGGGCCAGGTAGCATGGATAAAATGGTAAGCAAATACCTGATCTCACAGAGCATTGTGTCTAGTGTTTAGATAGACAATTAAACACACACACACACACACACACACACACAGACACACACACACTATGATAAAGGAAAATGCGGGATGCTTCTAGATACACTGCAGGGACATGTAACAACTTAAATGAAGAACCAGAGTAAGCAGATAGAGGTAGTGACCAAGAAGAGGAAATAGGTCATAGGCAGAGAGAACGTGTGAAAGATGAAACAGGAGAGAACACAATTCACTGAAAGTACTTAAAAAAACTGAGCGAACTGGAACTCAGCTGTAAAGGGGGTTATGACAAGGCCAAGCTGGGCGGACAGACATGGGTTGTGGCTCACAGAGCTGAGGGGCCAAGTGAGAGAGTCTAAACTTTATCCCAGGGAAAAGAGGAAAGTTAAAACAAGTCAATAACATGGTCATAAATTGCTTCTTAAGACATGCTTGTCAAACTTGGGAGTGCATAAAAATCATCTAGAGAGCTTTTTTAAATACAGTTTCTTATTTCCTACTTACGAAGAGTATGAATAGTAGGCCTGGAGTGGGGCTTGGGAAACTGCATTTCTTATAAGCTCCTAGGTGATGCTGATAGTGCTGGTCCGGGGACCTCACTTTGAGTAGCACTGTTTTATAATACTCACTCTGGCACTCTGCACAATGTGTTGGAAAGGGCTGAGACTGAGAACAAAGAGCAATCAGGAATTCCAATCTGTCATTCATTCATTCATTCAACAAATGTTTATTTTGGAACAGTATATACCAAATTCCATTGCAAGCATGGGTGACATAGAAGTGAACAAAACAAAATCTCTTTTCTCATACAGCTTATATTCTAATCAGGAAAATGAACAAAACATCTAATAAATTATATTAGTTGGTGATAAGTGCTATGAAGAAAACTGAAACAAGATAAAGGGAAGTGAGAATGATGGTGGAGGTGGGTGATGCTATTTTAAAAAGGGTAGTCAAACAAGGTCTCTCTGAAAATGTAATATTTGAGTAGAGGTCTGAGCACAGATCTGTTGTCTCTGAGGTAGGGTTACAAACTTGGAGGTAGGGTTACAAATATCCTAGGTCTTTTCTTGTGTGCCCTGTTTTCCACCTCAGGGTTTTATTGTGTTTTTATGAGATAAACGTTTTCCTGGTATCTGCAGAGCGTATAAATGGTCCTAATGTTTAATTTCTCTGGCATTCGTCTTTCCCAATTTTATTTATTAACATTTTACAGGCAGGTAGAGGAGAGAGAATCAGGTGTAAACAGTTTACTGTCTTCCTAATTAAGAATGAGTGTGGGGACAGAGCCCCAGAAAGCAGTTTCCAGGCTCTCGGCCTCACATAGAAAGGTGCTGGCTTGGGTAGTAACTGGCCATCAACTGTGATCAGATGGCCATCAGCTGTGGCTAGTTGGCCATCAGCTGTAACCCGTAAGCCATTGGCCACTAATATAACTGCTGTGGCTACGCTAGCAGAAAGAATGGGTGCTAGCAAGAAGATGGTGGCTGGCAAGCGCAGACTGCTGTTAGGACAGGTGGGTTGCAGATTATGTAGATCCTGCTTCCTGTGTCTCCAGCCCAGCCGCCAGAGAGAATATATTGGTTTGACTCCCCTATCTATGGCTCCGTGGGTGCTCTTTTTTGGCCTCACCATATCCTGCTTTTTTATGTAGAGAGCGGGAGCTGAGACACTGCCTGCCGTCCAGCACTACAATGAGAATTTAGTTCAGCAATTTGAGTCTGGGGTTGGTGAGGGGAGCCAGTGGAGAGAGGAGAGGATGAGCAACATAATGAGGAAACTTTTCAAATTATACATGTAGCTCTCTGGTGAGTTGGTAGAGAATAGAAAGGGAAAGTTTGAGGACCATCATTGGTACTTTTTAATGGAGAAATACTGCAAATATAACACTTTTCCAAAATTTATTGGAAAATTGGGAATATTTATCCTTCATTTTTATCTGAACTCTAGTTACCACATATAATTTTAAAATTCTTTTTACTCACAAAGTATTTTATAGAATCTGACTCTTAACAGTTAGCATGAGCTACATTACCTTTTGTTGAAATTATTCTTGTGTCTGTACCTACCTAATAGGTAAGAGAAAGTAAGAGATGCAGTTTCTGGAAATTTTGAAGACAGAAAATGGTTTAGAAAGAAACAAAATTCTAGGAAAAGCAGAAGTATTCTCAGTACTCTGTCCATAGTCAGCCCCCTTTAGATACCTAAAACCTCTTTGTTTCTGATCAGGTAGTTTCCTCTTTGATTTAGTCAATTATCCTTTACAAAGTGACCTTAAGGCCATGTAATCCTCTGAGTCAAATTAGCATTTAGTGAACTAGAAGTTTCTGGGATTTATGCATACAACCAAACTAGCTTGAGGCTTTAATCATACTAAAATCCACTGTCCTAAATCTGTCAATGTACTCTTGCCATACTCAGAGTGAGAAGGTTCTCCTTGATAGTTCAAATGCTAATTCTAAATGGATCCCAAAATAAAAACAAGCATGTAATATAAGCTGATAAATAATTGATAAAATATAAAAACATGCTTAACCCCTCTCATGAAAAAAGAAATGGAAATGAAAACTATATGAGGACACAACTTTTTACTATTACATAGTCAAAAATTAAAAATATTCCTAATAAACTATGTTGGGAAACATTGTTATAGGGAAATAGACATTCTCATAATTGTCAATAGGGCATAAATAGTTGCTCTACTAGATCATATTCAGGCACTACCATATCCATATCCTGGCTTGCAAGCAAAGGAAGAGAGGACATATGCTAAATATCTTTAGGTCATTAGAGAGTCACATGCATAGGAGCTAAGAAAATGTGGAACCAGTTTGGAGCCAGGGGCCCTGAAATAACTAACTCTATCCCTATGTGAGAAGGGGAGAATGGAGTCTGATGGACTACACCATGCCATTAGATATATACCGGAGGTGCCAAAAAAAAAAAAAAGTATACACATTTTAAGAGATGTTATCTAAGTATTACTTTTCGAAGTTGAACTGAATTACAATAGCAATGTGTAGTATGACATTCGCTCAAAAGATATTTTGGGGAGTGATTGATTTTACTTCCAAGTATTGCAATTTTAGTACAGTTTTTTCCTTTCTTAAAATGTGTATACGTTTTTTTGGCACCCTCTGCATATACCTAAAGAAAAGACCAAATGCAGACAATATTCAGTATTTTTAAAGATAATTTTCTGACTCATTGGAGGAAGTCCTCTCAAGAATGAATATGTTTGTGCATAAGGTTGATGAAGAGGGGTAGTTACCTACCATAAAAACACCCAACCCCTTTGGCCTGATACCACCCAAAGGACTTGTGTTTCTTGGTGACAGTTTATTGTGGTTTACTCAGAGTTTCTCTGTTGACATTTGGGGCTACCATGTTTCCCTGAAAATAAGACCTAGCCTGACAATCAGCTGTAATGCTTCTTTTGGAGCAAAAATTAATATAAGACCCAGTATTACATTTATATTATATTATATTATATTATATTATATTATATTATATTATATTATATTATATTATATTATATTATATTACATTACATTACATTACATTACAGTATATTCTACCAGGTCTTATAGTAAAATAAGACCGGGTCTTATATTAATTTTTGCTCCAAAAGACGCTTTAGAACTGATGGTCCGGCTAGGTCTTATTTTCAGGGAAACACAGTAGACAATTGTTGTAGGCCCTGTCCTGTATTGCAGGATGTTTATTTAGCAACATCCCTAACCCCTAGATGCCAGTAATGCCTCTTCACCCCCAGTCTCCATTGTGGCAACCAAAAATGTGTCCAGACATTGCCAAGTGTCTCCTGGGGGGCAAAATTGTCACCAGTTGGGAACAACTGGTTTAAATCATCAAAAGTGCAAACAATATGGCAATTTTGATAAAACTTACTTTTCAATTAACCTCTTTCCATGAATACACGGTTAACCCTCTAACCATTTAACGCAACAAAAAAAGCAGTTGTATTTTATAAGTGATTTCTGTTAGCATCAATAGTCTCTTTTCTTATTTTGTATTAAATCGTGCTGCTTCAAATGTTTTTAGTCATGGTTTATGAATCATGATTGACATCAAGGTTTATTTACTAAGTGAAGTAAAAAGCAATTTGTAAATGATTCAGTGGTGGTAACAAATAAGACATTTATTCAAGAATGTGAATTTTGTAGGATCATAAATTTGTAAAGAGTGAGCAACAGCTCTTTTAGAAGAAAGTGTGACTGCATATAATTGGGTTCATTAAATGGATTTTCATCCCAAGTGCAGGATTTGCCTCATTCTGTTCAAATTATTATTCACCTCTGACAAGATAAAAAAAAATTTGCAAAAGAAAGAAGTTTAATTTTTTTTAACTTATTTAATCTTTCTGCCTTTGGATGTAGACAAGTATTTGATTGTCAAAGCACTGAGCTAGGTAGTACACAGTGTCCCCTTTCAAAGGGTTGGCAGTGGGGGAGATCAGGAAGGTAGTAAGAAGCCTGAGCAGTGAGACTGTGCTCCTCCACTCTCAATTCTTCTGAAGGAATTTGAGGGAAAAATAAATCACCACCTAGTATTGAATGGCATCCTTTTGGACTTTGTCCCCTTGTATTCAGCCTGACTACATTGCCTACTCTGCCTACCTCATAAGGAAAATTTCCACACCCAAGGCCTTTTATGCTTGGTTAGCCCTGTTTTATATCTCCTAAAAAACCTACCTAGCAACTGAAGCTGATTGGATTTGGGGTGGATACATGACCCAAGAATCTCTGATTCCTGACAGTGACTTATGACATTGGTCCTAAAAGATGAACTAGATATGCAGTGAAAGTTGAAATAAATAAACAGTAGAGAGAGATGGGCTGTGAGGCAGTCAGGATCTTAAGACGCACTCAGAGCTATAAGGCATTATACCAAACTAGCATTATGGATAAGAAATCATCCATGAGTATTGACAAACTAAAATTCAAAACAAATATATTAAGAATGGAGGAAAAGAATAACTTGTTGACTAGCAGTTTGGGAAAGAAAAACCCTATTTTTGAATTCCCACCTCTCTCACTACAATTATTATAAGGACTCCAGCAAAAGGTAACAGTGTGTTAACAGTTGAGTGAGTCTGCTATGGAGTCAGACAGCCTGGGTTGTATCACAGCTTTACTCATTAATAACTGAAGGTTCATAGTTATGCAAATTACGAAACTCTGTGCTGCAGTTTTCTCCTTCCTCAGAATCTGGAGAATATAAAGCTGGAAGGAACCCTTTTAAATAGTTTTCTTCTTAATGGGTGGGTCTCTGGATATGCTCACCTTGTTTTATTCTAAGCCCTCAACATTAGCTGGAGTCTTCTGTTGCCCCAGTACTTTTCCAGTTCCTGAGTATGTTAAAACAAAACTAACACCTACCCATTGTAAGCTAGTCATTAGCTGAGGATATTGCACCCTGCTGAGGGGCTTTGGGGCAAAAATTTACTTTATAGGATACTAACAGCTCAAAACCTCCCAGGTCCCTACACAATACAGCTCCATCTTTTCCACCTATACCTCTATTTTTTTCTGAGATAATCCTTCTAGTCCTGACAGATTTATTGATTTCAAATATGTTTTTTTCATACATTTCTCAGTTCTGCTCACAATATATCTCGAATTCCTTATATGTCCCTCCTCAGAAGATTCTCCTGAATCTTCTCCTCCTACAAGACCTTCCATGACCCCTTTGACCCCTTTCCTGATCATCCCACCCATGACAAAGATTCTCTCCTTGGTCTTGGGCTTCTCTCAAACTTTGTACAGTCCGGTGTTAGCAAGAATCTTGCTGAGTCAATTTGGCCAAAATCCCTCATCATAACATCTGATCACCTGTCATATCTACCCAAATTTCTCTTCCCCCATCATCCCTTAGGTAATGCCTGATCAGCCTGACCTGCCTTCAGCAAGAATCCTATTAGGTCAGTTTAGCAAATAAATTACCCTACACTCTTAGTAATTGCTACCTACAAACCCCTTCACTCTGCTCATTGGCTATAAATCTCCACTTTTCCTTGTTATATTTGGAATTAAGCCTGGCTTCTGTCTCCCCTACTGTAAAACCCCATTGCAGTAGTCCTATACCTATGGCAATAGTCCCGAATAAAGTCTGCCTTACCACTTTAAACTGCCATGATGAATGTTTTCTTTAATACCCACATTGACCTTGCCTTCCTCTAGTCTTGCTGTGTGTACAGCTCATTTCAGCCATTATCAGCTATTTGCGATGTTATTTCTGTGTCTCGGGGTCTGCGCCAAATTGTTCCATGTAGTCCAGTATGGTGCCTCAAACACTAAAGTGATTAATAAATACCTGTTAATTCTGCTGGAGAGAAACATAACTCGGTCAACTTGATACAAGACTGGGCAATGTGGTGGCTGAAAAATCTGCAAGAAACCTACCCAGAAGCTTTGTCAGTGACTTTTAGAAGAAGTAGGGGAAGAGCACGTCATTGCAGGTTGGATTATCTGGGAAACAGATTCTAGGACGAAGATTAGTATGCAGGAGGTTTATCAGGGAGTACTCTTGGAGTCAGTGACTGTAGAAGGAGAGAGGAGGAAGCAAAACAGGGTAGACAGAAAAACCAGGCTACAGAGACTTACAGCAAGACCTGGGCAGGGGGACACTGATGCCAGGATAACCCCTCAGAGACTTTCCAAATTGGAGCAAGGGGACGAGGCCTGTATATTCACTCTCACCCCACTGATCAGTTTTTAGATTTGGGCTGCCCCTAGGAGGGGCGGCTGTCTTCAGCCGAAGCAGAGAGGGCTGAAAACTGACTTCTATCATCTGGCAGCATTCCCAGCAGTTGGGGGAAGATGTCCTTCAATCCTGAAACAGGACCCGGGAGGCACAGCACAGGGTCCCAAAGAGAAGTCTGCAAAGACTTAAGGATATTGAGGCTAGAAAGATCTAGTCTAGACTGTATCAAACAAGGTACATATCTATGTCAACAACCTGCTTCTGACTCTTCAGTAGGTTTTCTCTTAAACATGTAGTAAAGTACAAACTCTTCTGTCTGCCATCCCAGCCCCACAATGGATCTCTCTCTCTCTCTCTCTCTCTCTCTCTCTCTCTCTCTCTCTCTCTCTCTCTCTCTCTCTCTCTTTCTCTCTCTTTCTCACTCTCATTCCTTCACAACACCCAAAACACGAAATCACTTCTCCGTGGCTCATGGTTTTTAATCTGCATGGAATAAACTTTGACAATACAAGCTGTGACCACCTTGGAAGCCATATCATCCCTCACTGACCCCTCACCCCGGCCTTGGCTACCAGTTCCTTCCACAACACACATAGATTGTTCTATCTGCTCCATTCATTTGGGCCCTTGAATATACCCTGCTGTGTGTGGGAGATATCTCCCATATATCTGGGAGATGTGTATATCTTACTCTGCCTGTGGGACATTAAGCTCCTTGACACCCGGCATAGGGCCTGGTACATAGTGTATTTACTTCTCAAACCCTGACCCACCCTAATTCAGCTGTGTAAGAGAAAAACAATCTTCACTTCTTAAAAGTGCTCGTGAATGTGTCTCACTTAACTCTCCTCATACATGGGTACACTGCTTCAGTGAGAACTCATAACGCACAGCTCAGTAGATAAAAGAAAAAAGAGAAAAAACAAAAGATGAGGCCCTTGCTCGGATGTCCTCCTCACTCACCACATACTTCAGGACAGGAAATAAAGACTTCCTGCCAATTCAAATGACATTATTTTTGTAGAAGCTCATGCACAAGCATGTAAAAAGACATGAGCACAACATGAGTTAATCATACACATAACATGAATTGGTTAAAATTGAGTTCAAGTAAATCAGAAAATTTTGAAGAGTCGACAAAATTTCAAAATTCACAGTCATTTCCTGAAAGTACAGTCTGGTAAAATTGGCTTATCACCTCACTTTTAATGCACATATGTGATTTCCTGCTTACAGCATTTCCCAAAGGGATGAAAAGAAATATTTTACAACCAGGGAAGTTTTATAAGAGGGATTATCTATAGTTCCTGAGTCAGAAGCCTTCTCCCTCCTAGCACACCTGCAGCTCCTAATAACTGACTTACGCAACTTTCCTCTCTACTTGGATCAAAATTGGGAACAAACATTGTATATGTCTCAAAAAGTGAATTTTTAAATCTTGTATTTATTGGTTCATGAAACTGGTTCCCTCTAGTTTACCAGCATGAAGGGGTGGGTTTACAAGGAGTAATTAGGGATAAGATAGCCAAAGGAACACAAAGTCAGTTGGAAAAAAAAAAATCTGTGTGTCTGGCTCTCTCTATGAATTATGACTATTCACAGGGAAAAAAATCTGAACCTTTGCCAAAAGCCTGGCGTGTAAAGGGACAGCTGGAGTTTTCTTCTAGGGATTACAATGCATTACTTGTTCCATAAGGGAGGAAGGGGATCACTTACCACAGCGACTCACACATTGCATGAGACTCTGGCACATCTCTACTCATGAGGCATTTTCTTCAAAGGGAAAGAACCAGATAGTTCAGGAAAGTCATTGAAGATTTTAGGGTACAGACATGTTGACCTTCCTGGTAGAGATTCGTAGCCTTTGTTGTGTATGTACTCAGTCTCTATAGATGCCTTCATTGTGCTGTGACTTTTATACAGGATGTATTGTTTCAACTGCCAACCCTGATTCCAATTCCCTTGGCGACTCAGGAAATTCTAACCAAATAAAATAAAACCCCGTTGTATTTTCCTTTGGTTGAGATGCAAATAACATTTTGAACAAGAATGTGAACAAACACATAAATGTGGCACAAAGTGGGAACTTTCAAGGGGACTCTAAAATGTAAATGGTTTAAACAGCAAAATACAAACAAGTGAAGAAGAATGGGAATAGAATATTAGGTTGGTGCAAAAGTAATTGCGGTTTTTGCAATTATTTTTGTACCAACCTGATACATTTAAAGATCTGTCACAAGAACCAGAGACTCTATCAGGGCTGTGTTATGTCCCTGAGTCTGTGTTCTCATAGGTCTGCTGTTATCAGCCCTGAGAGCTGTGCTAACTAGTGTGGCTTAAACTCGGAAGGGTAGCCCTCTCTACCAGGGTCAATGCAGACATACAGGGAGAGTCACATCTTTTCCTAATTCTAGGTTTTATAAAACGAACAAACAAAAATTTGAAAGTCTGATTGGGCAGATAACGTTCAGTGAGCTATGATTGGTTTATTGTATGCAATTGGGATTAATATCCTAGATTTCCAAAATTAGTGGAAGGATCAGACTCCATCTTGCTGGTTGAGCATATCAGGATACATTAATTTAAAAATGTATCACATATTTGATTTGCCTTAGAAAGTCTTATGTTTAAACAGATATTCATAATGCCTATGGAGAGGAGGGGAAAAAGGACTGATGTATTTAATCTAACCTTGAAGTGTTTGTTGGGGGGGGGAGGGGATTCCTCAAGCAAAGGGGAGTGAGTTCCAGGATTCATAGTAAGAACGTTCTGGGAAGCAGCTAGCCGGAGATTCCACTTAGTTTCCTTAAGCGTGGAGCATATACCAGGGCTTGTTTTTTCTTGGACCATGGCCTCAACAACGATGCTACACTAGTGGATCAGGGTGTGTTCAAATTCAAGGGCAATTCTGAACCATAGCAGCAGAGAGCAAGCCGCTCACTTGCTAATAGAGAGCCCCTCAGATATATTTTAGACCTCTAGCATTTGTGGTGAGACTTCAACAGAAAGAAGTAACTATAATAGATGTGGAGAATACTTTCCAAAAGAGCTCTAGTTGCCTGAAGGATTTTCTAACATTTAAAATGTCTGTTGACAAGTATACTGATTAAAAAGAATTTTTTCTCAACAGGATTTTACAAAATTGTGACTGCTAATATTAATAATAAAAGACCTGAAAGAAAGTAAGAGGAGTCCACATCATATTTTATACTGTATTTATACTCAGATCACCTATTAATGTTCCAGATAGTAGATCATTACCATTTCTTTTGAAGAGGTTCCTTTCTACTTCATTTACCAGATTTCTTTATTATCTCACTGACTAAAGGAGTCTGTTTAGTATTTTTGTCATTGAGCTTTCATCTTTGTTTAAATTTTACTCTATAATATCTTATGTGAGAGTACATATTTCTTAGAATGAGTAATGTGTATGATCTTTTAAAATATCATACAAAGAAAAAAAAGGAAATCCTTAGTAGTTGATTGGAGAATGATAGCTTGCAATCACAGTTCCTTTTTTATCATTTAATTTTTTTAATTGTGGCAAAATACATTTAATATACATTTACCATCTTAACCATTTTTAAGTATACAGTTCAATATTGTAGTGTATATTTCCTACTGTTGTGCAACCAATCTCCAGAACTTTTTAATCTTGCAAAACAGAAACTCTGTACCCTTTAAACAACTCCCTATTCCCCTCCTCCCCCAAACCTCTGGAAACCACCATTCTACTCTGTTTCTATGAATTTGACTACTAAAATACCCCATATAAGTGGATTCCTACAGTATTTGTCTTTTTGTGACTGGATTATTCACATAGTATAATGTCCTCAAGGTTCATCCATACGTGGTATGTGTCTGAATTTCCTTCCTTTTTCAGGCTGAATAATATTCCATTGTATGTATATACTATGTTTTGTTTATCCGTTCATCTGCTAATGAACACTTGAGTTGTTTACACTTTTTGGCTATTGTGAATACACTTTTATGAATATAAGTGCACAAATATCTGTTTGAGTCCTGGCTTTCAGTTCTTTTGGATATATATCCAGAAATGGAATCTCTGGATCATCTAGTAGTTCTATTTTCACTTTTTTGAGGAACAGCCATACTGTTTTCCATAGCAGTTGCACCACTTTACGTTCCCACCAACAATGCCCAAAAGTTCTGATTTTTCCACATCCTCACCGACATGTTATTTTTTTCCTTATTCTGATAGTAGCCATCTTGGTGAATGTGAGGTGATTTTGATTTGCATTTCTCTAATAATTAGTAATGTTGAACATCTTTTCATATGCCTGTTGATCTTTGTATATCCTCTTTAGAGAAATGTCTATTCAAGTCCTTTGCCCATTTTTAATAGTGTTGTTTTTACTTCAAATTGTAGGAATTCTATATGTATCCTGGATGTTAATCCCTTATCAGATATGTAATTTACAAATATTTCCTTCCCCTCTGTAGGTTGCCTTTATGCTGTTGATTATGATTTTTGATGCATGGAAATTTTAAATTTTGATGTAGTCCAATTTATCTATCTTTTTGTGTTTGTTGCCTGCAACCACAGTCAGTCAGGTGAGATTTGTACACTGTATAATGATTAATCAAAATTCTACATAGTAGAATTTAATACTGTAGTTGAATTTAATGCTGTTCCCATTTGGTAATATTTTCTAGCACTTTTTCAAGTTTTTAAGCTTGATGGAGAAGATGATGATTCCATCCTTTTAAAGAGTTAATTGAGTTGATACAAATATAGAGATTGGAGTATATTTAGAGAACAGCATTTTTTTTCCAGCCAAATTTATGCTGCTCATTTGTTTTCCAGTGATAGACGAAAGGGATTTTTTATTAGTTCTCCCAAGCATAGTAAAAAGGAAGAAAATACACTTTTAATATATGAGTATCATCCGAAATTTATGCATTCAAAACTAACATAGAAAAACAAGAAATGTTGTTCTTCTCAATAGCTACAATTAACACAACCTGTCTTTCTCTAAAAACCAAATCTTGTGATCTACATTGAGACTAAATTGGAGTTTTTTTGTACAGTCCTAAAAGCTGATATAGTACCTCTGGGGGTAAAATATGTTGAGAGATACTGCTCAACATTTCTTGAATACTCAGTTACCCCACTTTGGTGAAAATACTACGGTAGAGTATAGTTTCTTGATGGAAAATATAGTTTAAAAATATCAATAAAGCTTATGTGCACTTAGAGGAGAAGGGAGAGAAGGGTAACAATAAAACATAAACATTTACTATTCTTTTATTTTTTTTTATTTTGTATCAAGTACAGTTTATTGGGTGACAATTGTTAGTTACATAAATATCAGGTATGCAATTTGTATTTCATCATCTATAAATCACACTGTGTGTTCACTTTCCAGAGTCAGTTCTCCTTCCATCATTATATATTTGATCCACTTTACCCTCATCTACCATTCCCCTCTCCCTTTACCCTCTGGTAATCACTAAACTATTGTCTGTATGTATAACTTTTTTTCTCATTTGTTTGTCTTGTTCTTTTGTTGCTTTTGGTTTATATACCACATGTTAGTGAAATCATATGGTTCTCTGCTTTTTCTGTCTGATTATTTCGCTCAGCATTATAATCTCAGGATCCATCCATATTGTCTGGCACAAATGGTCCTATTTCATCTTTTCTTACCGCCAAATTGTATTCCATTGTGTATATATACCACAACTTCTCTATCCATTCATCTATCAAAGGACATTTTGGTTGTTTCCATGTTTTGGCCACCGTAGATGAAGCTGCAATGAATATTGGAGCACATTTGTCTTTATGTATAAATGTTTTCAGATTTTTTGGGTAGATACCCAAGAGAGGGATTGCTGGGTCATATGGTAATTCTATTCATAATATTTTTGAAGCATCTCCACACTGCCTTCCACAGCGGCTACACCAGTCTGCATTCTCACCAACAGTGTATGGAAGTTCCTTTTTCCCACAGCCTCTCTAACACTTGTTACTATTTGTCTTGTTGATAATAGCCATTCTAACTGGGGTGAGGTGATATCTCATTGTGGTTTTTATTTGCATTTCTCTGATGATTAGTGATGTCGAGCATTTTATCACATGTCTATTTGCCATTTGTATGTCCTCTTTGGAGAAATGTCTCTTCAGGACCTCTGCCCATTTTTCAATTGGGTTGTTTGTTTTTTTGTTGTTGAGTTGTATGAGTTCCTTATATATTTTGGATATTAGCCCCTTATTGGAGGCACTGTTTGCAAAAATCTTCTCCCATTCAATTGGTTGCCTCTTTATTTTGTGGATGGTTTCTTTTGCTGTGCAGAAGCTTTGAAGTTTGGTATAGTCCCATTCATTTATTTTTAGCTTTTACTTCCTTTGCCTTTGGAGTCAATTTCATAAAATGTTCTTTGGAGTCAAATTCATAAAACGAACCCAAGGTCCATAAGTTTAGTACCTATGTTTTCTTCTATGCAGTTTATTTTTTCAGGTTTTATGCTTAAGTCTTTGATCCATTTTGAATTAATTTTGGTACATGGTGACAGACAGCAGCCCAGTGTCATTCTTTTGCACACAGCTTTCCAATTCTGCCAGCACCATTTATTGAAGAGGCTGTCTTTTCTCCATTGTATGTTTTTTGCTTCTTTGTCAAAAATTGTCCATATTTATGGAGTTTTATTTCTGGGTTCTCAATTCTATTCCATTGGTCTAGGTGTCTGTTTTTCTGCCAATACTATGCTGTTTTGGTTATCGTTGCCCTGTAGTACAAATCGAAGTCAGAGAGTGTGATATCTCCAGCATTGTTCTTTTTCCTTAAGGTTGCTTTGGCTATTCGGGGTCTTTTGTGGTTCCAAACAAATCTGATGATTCTTTTTTGTTCTATTTCTTTAAAAAATGCCAATGGGATTTTTGATGGGGATTGAATTAAATCTGTATATTGCTTTGGGTAATATGGTCATTTTAACTATGTTGATTCTTCTAATTCATGAGCACGGAATGTCTTTCCATTTCTTTGTGTCTTCTACAATTTTTCAAAAATGTCTTACAGTTTTCAGCATATAGGGTCCTTCACATCCTTGGTTAAGTTTATTCTTAGGTATTTTACTCTTTTTGCCGAAATGACAAAAGAAATTGTTTGTTTTATTTCTTTTTATTTCTTTCCACAAGTTTTTATTTCTTTCCATAAGTCTGGGAAGTTCTCATCGACTGTTTGAATATACTCTCTGTTCCCTTCTCTCTTTCTTCTCTTTCTGATATGCCCATTATTCTTATATTGCTCTTTCTGATGGAGTCAGAAAGTTCTTGTAGAGTTCTTTCATTTCTTTTAAGTCTTAAGTCTCTTTCATCTTCCATCCGTGTCATTTTCAGATTTCTATTTTCGATGTCACTGATTCTTTTCTCCATCTGGTCAACTCTACTAGCTAAGCTGGCTGTTTCATTCTTCATTTCTTCTTTCAAGTTCTTAATCTCCAGAAATTCTATTTTGTTCTTTTTTAAAAGTTCAATCTTTTTTGGTAAAATGTTCAGATTGTTCTTTGATTGTGTTTCTGAGTTCATTAAACTGCCTCTCTGTGTTTTCTTGCATCTCATTGAGTTTTTTTAAGAACTTCAATCTCGAATTCTCTGTCACTTAAGTCACATATTTCCATATCTTTAAATTCGTTTTCTAGAGCCTTTTCATTTTCTATCTGAGCTATCTTATTGCCTTGGTTATTCATGGCAATTCATGATTTATTATTTCTCTTCCTAGACATCTACAGGAGTGGATTCTTCAACAGGTTGATAGGAAGAGGTCTTTCTTTTTTTTTCCCGTAGGTGTTGGTGGAATATTTTATTATCTCTCTGACTGCAGCCTTTTATTCTGTCTTACATTGTAGTGTTATGTTTTCTCTGCACTATTCCACCTTCTCACACAATTGGGGGTTCCCTGGAAGGCAGACTTCTCCTCTGTGAACATTTTACCTGCGTCATATAGTGCCATGTCTGTGTGGGGATGCGAAGAGCTTCTTAGGTTTCAAAGCTCTTCCTGCCCCAGATTCAGAGCCTGTGTGCTTCAGCAGCTCTATTTACTCCTGCAAGGATCCGTCCAGATAGGTGGGGACAGGGGCAGGGTGAGTTGTGAGAGGTGGCCCAAGGCAATGGCGGCGACCACCACCACAACCAGTCTTCTTCCACAGCTCCCTTTCCTTTGCTGGAATTTGTTGGGCTGTGAGTCCACGTCTGTGGACCACAGTTCTCAGAACTGCAAATATTCTGTTCCTTTGATCTGACACTGCTACTTTTCTGCTTCTAGCACTGTGCAGGTGGGGGTGGGACGAGCTCTGGGAGGGTAGAGCGGGGGCAGCTAGTCAGTGCTTAAGGTTTCCGTTCTTTGCTCAGCAGTGAGGGCTTAAACCACTGTTTTCAGCCTTCTTCCCTTATTCTTTGCTCTGAGGTCTCTGCCATGTATATTGGGTTCAGTGTGTTATATGCTGTCCCCTCAGCCCTGTGGGCCATAAATGGAGCCCTGGCAGTCCAAGTTCTTCCCTCTCCACAGCTGCAGTAGTTCTGGGATGCAGGGAGTTCGGAACACCCAGCTAGATCTGCGTCCTGTGCCCATTCGGCCCCGTCTCTGCACTTCGCCCTTCCCTCCTCCCCCACTCATGCAATTCGCCCACTTTTAGGTGATTTCAGTAATGGACTTCTTCATCTTGGTGTCTGCTGCACAGGGAGTCCTTTGTGGAGTTATAGTTGTTCATTTTGTTGTAAATTCCAGGGGAGATGTCCAGAGGTTCACCTCACCTCGCCATTTTTATGACATCACCAATACATTAATATATTTATTATTCTTTTCAAATCACTACCATTAAAATCTCTTTTCACTATTCCCCCTCCCTTTTGCTGTGACATATGTTGAAATAATACATCTCCAACATGGGCCATTTTGTTGTTGTTGTTCTATGCACATCTATAATTAGTAAGAAGTTTTTACTTTCCTTTTTGGATATAATCCAAAAGCTACTAAAGTGGGTAAAGTTTAGGGTCCATAGTATCTGCATTATTCTCTCTGTCTTTCTTATTGGTCAAATCTTACAGGATTCTTATAGGTCAATTCTGAATTTAGTCTTTGCAGAACATTCAAGTTCTCAAGGTTATCTCAGACTTTGCTGCCATTTGCCACTTTTCACTTTCAACTTATTGGGAGAGAGAGAGAGTGCATTCCTGCTAGTCAGGGTGGCTTTTTGTTCCCGTGTATGTGAGATTTATAAGGATCTGAATAA
The DNA here is from genome assembly GCF_964194185.1 of Rhinolophus hipposideros. NCBI lineage: Eukaryota > Metazoa > Chordata > Mammalia > Chiroptera > Rhinolophidae > Rhinolophus > Rhinolophus hipposideros. The sequence goes on along the minus strand of NC_138053.1, from coordinate 47,202,617 downwards.
TGTCGTGATGGCCATATGTCACCGTCTCAAGACGAGCACCTGATTGGAGGATGCCAGTGTGGCTCCTCCAGTGGAATATTTGATTATCTATGGAAAGACAAATTAGGCTTATTACATTCAAAGAAATATTTTTCTTCTCTCTTTTTTTTTTCCTTTGTGACTTTGATATGAATATTGCTTTTACTTTTTATATTGGAAGGAGAATACATGCTTTGGTGAAGAAATTTGGAAATAAAATGGAATAAAGAAATAGAAATAAAAGAAGTGATGGAAGATGAAGAGACAGAAGGGAGAATCATTAGGAAGTGCAGTTGGGGAGACAAGGAAAAACAAAAGAGCAGAATATTTTGATCTGGCTCTGCTAATTTCCTACACCTTTGGGATTTATACTGTAATTAACATTCAAATGACCTCACATATCAGGATAGTAAAATGAGAAGAGTTGATTAACTGAGAATTCAAATTGAAGGAGACTTTGAAAGAACTTTATCTAGCTTAGGCTTAGCTCCACAATTTGGAAAGGAAAACAAAAAACAAAAAACACACACACTGTGAAATGGCTTTCCCAAATTCTCCCTGGTAGTTAATAGCAGAACTGGAATTATTAGGTTGGTGCAAAAGTAACTGCAATTTTTGCAATTATTTTTAACCTTTTAAACCACAGTTACTTTTGCACCAACATAATAGACGTAATGACCAAATCAGTATTATAAAGTGACAAATGGGGTAATCAAAATTCTGAGATTAAGCCATCCCCAAATTTAATGAAGACCACTCCCCTTACATTATACATTCTAAATTGTTTCATTGCAGTCTATGTGAATCATGGCCTTGATGCTGTGCAGCAAAATGGAGCTGCTTCAGAGGCCCTGGAAAAGGAGTTAGGAAATGGATTGGGCTCTGCCACAGTGGCAAATCTCTTCACTTTTCCGGGCTTCAGTTTTCTCATCTGTAAAATAGAGTTGAACACATGACTTCTAAAGTCTCTTCCAGGTCTGAAAATAAAACCCTAGGAATAGATTCTCATTCAAGTTTACATATAACTCCCCACATACTCAGTTCTGGAGCACTTTTCCCAGAGCAGTATTTGCCTAGTAGATCTCATCAGCATGCAGCCTGCCATGCCAACACAGTCAACCTGGGGGGTTAGTTGCTCTACTCACTTTGAACCAAGCAGAGCTTCATTCCTTCTCTGTGATCATGCCACCCAAGTATGTATTCCTGATCCAGCCAAACAACATTGTTTAAATGGCTCAAAAGGGGAGCTTTGGGGGAGGAGGGAGGGTTGTTGTTTTTTCTTTTTAAATTCTCAGCAGAGAACAAAGAATAGGGTATATATCCTGCAGTCCCTGTGCTAGACTCTGTACATCATCCTAGAGAACACAGGTCTCTCATTTCCAGGCCTGAAAATCTCAAACAACAACAACAACAACAAAAAAAAACCCTTAAATTTGTAGAGCAGGAGGTTAACTCCAATGCACTGTACAAAAAAACCTCAAAAATAGACTTAGTTTGTTGAAGGACAAAAGAATGACAGCAGATTTAAGAGTTTTGCAATGTCCTGCAGATGGATGGATTGACCACCATAAGAGCTGACATATTTATAACTAAGGGGGGTGAGCACACATCTTATTTAGCCTGGGACAGTGCTGATTATTTCTGTTATCCCAGTGTAACTATTAATAGCACCTCCTTTTACTCCCAAAGTGGCCCACTTAGGACATTAAGTAGTATAGTCACCACTGAAATAAGCCACACTAATGAAAGTCTTCCCGATCCCAGGAGTGGAGGGGGCATCTGTCTCCAAGGCTCTCTTTCAAGATCCTTACCTTGCATTCCAAATTCAAGAACATTGGCCAGCTCTATGTCCATTACAACCACATTCATTGTCTCACTTCAGTTGCCTATTTGCCTAATTATGAGAAAGCTATTTGATCATACTTATGGTTGACCTCACTTCTATCTAGGGCAGTATGGGAGCAGATTCCCCATGGCAGCATCTTCTGAGCCACATGACATAACACAGGGAGAAGTGACCTTCTTTGTTGAGAAACATTGGCTTTCTACAACTTAAGAACAACTTAACCTTTATTTTCCCCTTTTCAGGAGAGAGCTAGGATTTCTCAAAGATAAGAGATGGGGGGAGAATGTGTTAACTAACATGCCAACACTACTAAGAAGAGACAGTTTTGTATTGGAACACAAAAATTTTTAAATCTTGCTTGTGATCAAGAGAAGTGGATTGTCAATCCACTGTGTGTTTTTATAAACATGAGGGGAAATTTTTATTTATTTATGAATCATTTGATTGGGGAGAGGGATAGTTGTTGCTGCACAAGGCAGGCCTTATAGAATCATCATTCATATGAAAGTCAAATCATCAGATGTGAAGCTTCTTCAGGAAGTGCTGCATGTCCCACATCATAGAGAAACACATGTGGATGAACGAGGCATGTTTTTGTTCCTTGTGAACCCAGGCATGTCCTGAAGGACCAACGGAAAGGGGATGAACCATCCTCAGGAAGAATGTTTATTCTGCAAATACACCCCCGCCCTTTTCTTTTTCTGGTGGTTGGTTTTATTTTTAATTTTTGTTGAAGGCTATGGTGAATAAAATGGAAAGATTCACTTTTGCTTTATAAAAAATAGAGTTTTTGTAAATAGGTAGTTGTCTCTGCATTAAACAATAATCATCCTTATTAGGTATATCCTAGGAGAACAGCAAGAAAAATAAGATGTGTATGACCTGTGATTTTGTGCACAAGAGAAAAAAGTTATTTTCTGCAGAAAACACTAATTGGAAATTTAACGTTACCTTATCTTACTCTAGGAGATTTTTTTTTTAATTGAAGAATTAATAAAGTATTTCAAGACCTTTCAAAGTAAGAAAGTCATAGTGAATAAATTACTCACTTCTTCCTAGGACAAGTATCAGTGTAACTGGACAAGTAACGCTATTTTAGTAATAGCGTTAATATTTAAATAGAAGAAAAAAGCCATTTATTATGAAAATATTTTAGTAAACTCAGACTTAGTTTACTGGCAACAACACTACTCCCATATCTAGCTTGTTCATCCTCTGTAAAATTTTTGTTTACTTTTTAAGAAATTCCTCATCAGTCATATTCCTGAATCCTCATCTTTCTGTCATGTTCTTTTGATGACTCTTATGTAAGGCTTTCCTCCTTATTTCTGGGAGCCATTTCAGCTAACCTCTAAACCATTTTAAAGATCACAGAAGGAGCTGGATTGAACTAAATCCCATACTTTTTCAACTTAGGGTGACTCTGTTCCCTCAGTAGTAGGTATTTGGCCAAAGTTCCCAGGGAATTTTCTTAAGATATACAACGAAGAGATGCAAATAGGAGGCCCCATGTGTTCACACATAACATTGGCATTGCATTTGCATAGGCCTCCATGAGCATGAAATTTGCTATGTTTGGGTTTATTTTTTTTCCATCAATATTGTATCTTACCTATCTTTGTATCCATCAATCATATCACTTATTCAAAAGTATTTATCGATCATAACTATCATAACTATGTCCTATAAATTTACTGATGAGAATAAATAGGTCCAAGCAGTCCTTGGGAAGTTTTTAATCATGGAAAGTATTCCAATCGTTGAGATTTTTTTTTCTTTTTCCATTTTTTTTCTTTTTTTCTTTTTGTCCCATTCAAGATAGTATTCCAAGTAGGAGGCTTTTAAATGACATTCTGGATGAAGTTCAATCTTCTCTCATTTTTTTTAACTTTCTAGTTTATTAAAAAAATCTAGAAGTGGAAGAGGACCAGGAGAGAGGAAAACAATTGAGTTAGAGTCAGAGGAGAGTCTCTGAGGAAAGCAGATTACAGCCTTACTGTTTTTGTCCTCTAGACTCCCATGGTCCCTGATACATACCATAATCACTATTGTTCTACTTCTTTACATGACTATTTCCGTCATCAGTAAATGGAGCAATTGCTTTAGAATCTTGAGATCCCACTCCTCAAGATGTAATTGCTTACTAGAATTTAAAACAGTTTTTCAAAAGTTAAATTAAAATGTGCTGAGTCGGGTTGCATCATTGTTTCATGCTTACAAGAGGGGCTAGAAAGACTTGATACCTGATTCTTATTAGAACATTGTACTGTTATAAAAATTCTTCTCAGCTGTACCAACTACCTGTAAAATAGACATTTTCTTTGCCTTTCAAGCCAAAATAGCAGTCTTACTTTTCATCTCTGTTCTGGGTTTAATGTTACTTGAAGTGAAATAAAAATCATGTCCAATTTTCTCACACATTATGTTTCTTCTTATGTGAAGACATTTGCTTTCTTACTTCAAAGCAATAATCTGATTATTGTCCTTTAAAAAATAATGTCTTGGACTGCAAAGGTCATCAGTATTTACATTCTGTTTATTTAGATTCCATCCCTTTGAGAAAAAGGCAAATCTTTTCAGTATGTTAGCAGAAGAGGTGTGCTTATATATAAAAGCAGAAAAAAACTTGTGTTTTTAACAAATCATTTCTTAAAAATCTGGCTCAAACAAAGATTTCTGCACAATCCTTTGGTTGATTCTACCACACAATAAATCAGATTCGATTGTTTAATTGACAGGAAACTGGTTTGAATGGGTTTACATTTTTTAAATTTTGTTTTAAAGAGTTCAGCCTCTAGGAATACCATTTTAGAAATCAGAGCTTAATTCCTTTTTAGAAGTGCAATCACTCAATTCTCTCTTGTGCCTTATTCTTTTCTTGCATAATAGTTTTCTAAATTGTTTGTTAAACATTTCACAGCTATTATACAGCTCCATGAAGCAATTTGTTAGTCTTAGTATGTAACAGTGAAGAGCTATTTATAAGTATAATACTAATCAAAATAAAATAACCTAACACTTCAATATCCATGTAGAGTTTTATCTACCAAAAAGATGATTATCACTTGGCTTGGTTAATCTCCTATCTTGTGTACTAAATGCACAATACTCACCACTTTCTTCAACTCAATTTTGTACTCATCTGCTGTGTTTAAAGATATTCTTAATTAATAAGTAAATCACAATAGAAAAGATAGATACTAAGCAGTACTGGAAAGCCATTTTTCTAGTAACTACGATTCTTGTTTTTCATATGTTTTTATATTGATAGGAAAAAGGGAAGCTCTCTATCTTCTGCATCTAAAGCAAAAGTGATTTGTTTTTAAATTTCTAAAACCATAACTCCTTATAATATCAGAATCACTGGATTTTTTTATCAGATTTACAGAGATGCATAAAAACAGAGACATGTTTCACCTTCTTTTACAGAACTTTTTGCAGAAATTTTCTCCTTACCAATTTGATGCACCTTCGTGTAATTTCATCATGTTTCTTGTGCTTGAAGTTTATTGGGGTCTAGGATTATAGTTTCTCTAATTTGAATAATTTTGCTCAGTCATTCCTTCAAATATGTTTATGTTTCACCCTTCTCTCTCCTCTCCTTTGGGAACTCTAATTATATGTATATTTGGTCATGTGAAGTCATCCCATAGATAACTGATTCTCTGTTCTTTTCTATTGTTTAGACTTTTTTGTCTGTGTCCTGGAGTTCTCTGTGCAGTTTTATCCTCACGGGTGCTCTGCGATCTCCAGATACCTTGGCTTCCCATGACTCACAGCTGTCTCGTCACCTCATGGGCACACTGGGCCCTGACTGGCTTCCCCCTCCTCAGTTGTGGCCTGGAAACTCTCCAGCCTATAAGCTGGGCAATTCTAGAGCTCAACTGATTTGTTTTCCAGCTCTCAGACATCCCTCTCTACATGATGTTTAATGTTTTAAAAGGTGTTGTTTTATGTATGTTGTCTGGTTTTCTAATTGTTTCAGGTAGAAAGATAAATTAAATCCTTATTACTCCATCAGAAGCAGATTTTCCAGGGTGGCTTTAAAAACATGAACAATTTTCTGTCAGTCCCTTACTCCAAATCTCCAAGCAGTTTCCCTTCAGACACTTCTTACCAAGGCCCACAAGATTACATGTTCTAGTGTGCACTTACTTGTTAGATCTCATCCACCATTCCCACCCCACTTTACTTTCAGTGGTTATCTTGCTATTCTTCCAATATGCGAAGCTAGTTCTTGCCTCGGGGAATTTACTTCCGTAGACCTTTCCACCTAGGACATCTTTTCCCCCGATTTTCTTATAGCTGACTCCTTCTCTTCATTTAGGTCTCTATTCAAATATCATTTTCTCAGCAGGGCCATCTTATCTAAAATAGCTCTGTATGCCCCCCCAACTCTGCTTTATTTTACTGATGATCCTCTACACTTGACATTATATTCTATAATTATGTACCTACATGTTTGTTATCTGTTTTCCCTATAAAATAAGGGGAATGACTTTTCTGATTCACTGCTCTATCTCCAGAGCTTACAATATTGCCTGGCCCTATGTAGATGCTCATCACATATTCATTGCACGTGTGGATAGATGGACACTACCTCAAAATTAAAGGGTAACAAAGGATCTGTACAGGAAGTTAAGTATGAATTCCCATTTCACACTACTCCTGAGCATCAGATGACAGTAGGTGGCTAGAGAAAGAATGTGTTTTTGTAGAAAATTGCTGTCTCTTTTCTCCTGTAGAATTTAAAGGAAACTCACAGCCCAGCAGGCACAAGATGCCTGTGTTGAAGCTTTGCTCTGATGACCTCCCACCCCTGATTTTGGTTTCTTTTCTTGTTGTTTCAGTTGTTGTTTCTCTTTCCTTTGGTCTGACAAAATTCTCTGTGGGGCTTGAAGGGCAAGCCCCTGGATAGTTGCAGTCATGGTTCTTTTGTCTTAAGTCCTGTAAGGCTACTACTTCCTTTTCCTCTGTATGGCCAACAATCCCATTTCTCTGTGGAGCTTGGCACAACTTTGTCATTCTAGAAGGCTTACATGTAAGTGTTCAGCTGCAGAGGATACATCCTCCCGAAACTCCTATGCCATCTCTTAAAGTCCTCTCTCCACTAATTTTCTCAACTATTTCTCTCTACCAATATGTCACATGGCCCTACAGCTTGGCTGAAGTCACTCTGTCACTTGGATTTGTTACTGAAAGGCCCAGCATCCTCCAAGATACCATGCCATATGCCATGGCTTTAAGATACAAAATGCGTAAGTTGATATTAGACATCATTAGACCTGATGCAATAGATAGTCTTCACTGAATTATAAATATAAAGATACAATAATTTTTTCTAGATAAAAGCAATTCTGCTAGGAAGCAAATATGTGGATTGTATCTATGTCCCATATTTACAAATATTTGCACCTGCAAATATTATAGATTCCTTGCTGGAGGGAAGGTTCTAGCACTTCCCACCCCAAACTCTTCAGAATAAACTGAAATGTAGTGACTTACCAAGATATGCACTGATACATGAAATATTTACTCTGATATCCATGCCCTAAAATGTTGCTATGATAGGACTGATGGGAAGGGGAGACATCTGAGAAGAGAATTTTTCAGGCAGAGAGGGAGGGGCTGGATTTACAAGTCAAGATTTCCTAACTTGATAAACTCCTATTTCTATGACAGTGATAGATGATCACATCACTTCAGGAATATTTACGACTTCAGTTTTTCATGAACTGATCTGGGAACCTAACTTCCATATATAACATTGTTTCTATTGGAAAGTGTATCTGAATTACAAATAATCGCCATATATCTAAGCCTATGGAACACCATCCCTCTATAATTTGGGAGCCCTCTGTATTCGAGGGACAAAACTACATGATTGCCACTAAGTGCCTCTGGAGCGAAGAAGGATAGCCACTGCCATAGAACAAAGTGAATCCCAAGAAGGGAAAGGTTGGTCTTCTTTTGAAACAGAATCTTCTGGTAGAGTGGCAAGTGTAAATTAGGTCAAGGGACCTGACACTTAGTCCCAATCTATCACTCCCAAACTCCGTTTCCTTATCTATCAATTTCTGGTATTAGCTTTGATCTGTTTTCTGATTCTCAAAGACTGGAGGATCAGAAAAATAGCTGGACAAAGGCCCTCTTGCTGTTCCCAGGTGATCCCTGAATCTCAAGTCTTCCCAGTTCCGGAAGTGGGGCTCCCAACCTACAAGGTGCCTAAAGGCAGCAGTCTGCAGAGATCATCCTCTGCAACCAGCTCTAGGCAAAACTGAAGAGGCAGCTAATTTTGTTTTCAGTCCTTTTTTCCTGCTCTTATCCTAGTGCTGCTCTTCCTAGTACCTTAAGATTTCCTCTGACTTCGTCGTCTTTCCTTCTTCTGTTAAAACACCCATAGATAGGGTGGCCAGATGGCTCAATTGGTTAGAGCATGAGCTCTCAACAAGGTTGCTAGAGTTGTAGCTGAGCTGTGCCTCCCACAACTAGATTCCAATTGAAGGACAGCGAATTGGAGCTGATGGGCTCTGGAGAAACACACTGTTCCCTCCCCCCCACCCCCCAAAAAAACATCACCCATAAATAATGGCTTAAATGACTAAAAAGTCTCCACACACTTTTTTCTTTCTGGAGTGCATGCTTTTTACAACAGAGGACAAAGCCTCTTCTTAAATCAAAGGAATGCATCTCTAATTGTTGAATCTCAGGCATTAATGTGTTGTTTGGGGAGGAACTCAGCACAAAGGACTTTTTCAGTACCTAAAAAATCATACTATATAAATAACCAATGTATTTGACTAGCCCTTTGAGAGGCAGATAGTCTACAGTAATGGTTCTCAACTCTGGCTGTACATTAGAATCTTTGAGTTAAGAAATATCTGATGCCACAGGCCCTGCCCATAAAGATTCTAATTTAATTGATTCAGAGTAGGACATGGTCACTGGAATATTTGAAAGCTTTGTAAGTAATTCTAATGGGAAACCAGAATTGAAAGCCATTCTTATATAGGTACAAAAGCCCCTGTGCCTTTTCCCCCAGAAATCCCTTCTCTCCAATGCCCACCCCAACTTTAGGCCTCTAGCAGGCCTGACAGTTCACTCCTTTTCACCTCTGCCACCTGGTACATCGGGCTGAGAGGAACAGTGTGTCTTTACACACAGTCCCAGGATGGAGTAGGAGTGCTTCCCGACTTGGAAAGGGAGTTTCTCTGAAAGAGAAGGAAGTGTTTGTGGGGCAGCTGATTTGTCTCCTGCGTGGGCCCGAGCAGGCGGGTTCGTGATCACTGGGTAGAATAACATGTTCCTTATTCTCTAAGAATATTTTTCTAGGAGATGGACTCACCAGGGGAATTTTCTGAGCAATTTGATTCAAATTACAATCTATTTCTTCCCCTGTAAGTACCACAAATCAATGCTGCAGTTTCTGTTGTGCGTTAGTGAAATTGAGCATTGATATTAATGTTTTATGTGCTGAGAAATCTGTACGTTTACTCAGAGCCACTTTCAAAAAACTGATCATAACTGTTTTTGTAAGTTGCTGAGAAAGGCATGCACACCTGACAGGCATTTGAATGAATTAGATACCATTAAGCCTCCTGATTCGATAACACTTGATTAATTAATTTTTCCCGAAGAGAACTGGATTCACTTGGGCTGGTCTCTTAATGGTTCTCAATTCTGACTGTACATGAATAATCCAGAGAGCTTTTTTATAAAAACAAAAAATACTGATATCTGTACCATACTAGGGGAGGGAGGGAAGGAATGTCTGAGGATGGGGCACAGAAATGGTACTTCTGAACCATGGCCCAGGCCAGGAGATTTTAATGTGGAGCCAGGGGTAAAAATTGCTACTCCTTCACAGAGCTTAGCAGGTTATGTTGGGAACAAGCCTAACAGTTCAGCAAGTTCACCTAAACCTGGTCTACACACAGCAGTGGCACGTTTTTTGTTTTGTTTTGTTTTGTTTTGTTTTGTTTTGTAAATCCCATTAGCACTAAATTTTGAGGAACACTGTTGACCAGAAGCAGATGTAACCAAACCTTTGGGAACCATGTATATTTTTTCTGTATTTGGGGAGCTGTTTTATATTTAATGTTACCAACATTTTTGCTTTTCCGCCCAACAAGTCATTATGGGATTTAGCAAGAAAGAAACTGGCTCACTGTGAGGACAGGTCATTTCTTTATACAAGAATCCTAAAGTGACACAAAAATCTCCTCTCCTGTGGTCAGCAGAAAGGAGGGACTTAATGCATGACTGACATTAGAAATAGCAGAGGAAAATTTCTGATATCAGAGATGATTTCTGGGAGTAAGTTTTTCCCCATTAGGAAAAACACAAATGAGTTTTCCTTGCCTCTTGCATTTAGAAACTTTAAGTTTCTATACTAAAACTTTGGACAATAAGATCTGAAAGCTCTTTTTACCAGCCTCACTGTAAATGTCCTGTACTCTCTCTCTCTCTTTCTTTGTTTTCTCTGTACTCTCAGCTTAGGATTTTCCTGGGGGTGAAGAGAACGTAATCTAGTCACTCCTTATTCCACTGACGCAATATGTCGAGGACCATCATAGGCTTTATTGAATGTGCTGTGCAAAGACACAAATCAAATGTAATTTTCAGGTCTCTGTGGACATCTAAAAATGACATTCAGCAACCACTTCTAGGTGGAGTCTCATTCTGTAAAAAAGAAAAAAGTATACTACATATGTGTGTATATGTACATATATGCCATTTTTGACAAAGAACAAGGAAAACATTGTTAAGAATTATGCTTAAAATGTTAAGAGAATTTTATTAATGGGAAAGGAAGTTAGAAGAGACAGAGAGAATGATAAAAGAAAGGAAAAGAGAGGGAAAGGGGGAGAAAGGATGTCTCAGACTTCGAGAAATTCTATGTAGACTTTCAAATCCTATGAGGGTACTGTGGACACTATAATGTAGGAGAATAAAGCTGGTCTGGGGAGATCTGTTCTGTCCCTAATCACCTGTGTGACCCGGAGGGCTTTCTTCATCTCTCAGAGCCTCGCCTTCTTACAAAGGACAACATTTCCTTTGAATTCTGAGATTTTCTAGTTAGAGGAATGAGGAAAAAAGTCACCTGAAGGCAAAAGAGGAAGTTTGCTGCAGAAAGTTAGAAAAATGCTAATCAAATTCCAAACAAGTAAAGGCAATAGTACATTCTTAGGAAAAGATGTATTTGTACTTTCCCCAATCCCTGATGTATTACATGAGTGATATTGCGGTACTTTAGCTTTCTTTAAAGACAAGAGCTCTGCTTTGGGCAGCTGCACTGCTAATCAGCAACCCTCAGAACCCCAAGAAAGGAGTGTTTGAGAGATATGGGAAAGAAATAGCAGGGGCATAGTCCAGCTTTCCGACCCTGAAAAGTGATTCTCCTGTGTCCTCTGGCAATTTTTAGGAATCTGTTTGTAATCAAAGGCCACAGGATTCTATTTTGAGGAAGGTGGGCACATGAACCTTTCCTTCCTCCTTCAACATCAGACCTTCTAGGTGAGGTTCTAGAATACTCAGGATTTTTGTATTAGCAGGATGGCTATACAATCTAATCAGTATTGAAAACCTGCTGTACTGATTAGCTCTGTTGTGCTGAGGAGAAATTACATACAGACCTGGGCACATCCTGCCCCACACCGAGGAGAAAGTGTTATTGGAGCTGAAGTACTAAGCTTTCACTCTTTAGCAAGGATGAAAAACTACATGCAACCCAATCTTTTCATTTGAGATTTAGAAGGCTTTTGCAGTAATTAACAGGAGAGCCACTTGACTTTATCGAGATCCATCCTCTCGGGAATTTGGGAAGCTGCCCGCGAAAAGCTGGAGCTTTCTACCCAAGGCGGGGATTACATCCTGATCCTCAGGAGAGACCCTCCCGTTTGTACTTTGAAATGGCTACTTCTCTGCAGGTGTCAAGTAGCTCCCTTCCTAGGGCTGGCTTTCAGATTTGGAGCTTTCCCCTAAGTACTCTCAGTGACCTTTCTCCACGGGTCTTTGGGAAATTTACGTGGTAATTCCTTAAAAGCATTACAGATCAGAAACAGTTCTTTAAGTAAAATCAAGGAAGGCTGCCCAGCAATATCATTCCTCATTTCAGTTTTCCTTAAAGGTGGTGCTAGCCCAGGTAAGGCCTTTTAATCAGCTCCCTCCCCATTCAGTCATTTAGTGTCTTGCTGCCCATTCCCAGCCAAGGACATGGGTCTTAAGGGCAGTGTTTTCCAGACTTGATCACTCTTGTTTAAATGTCCTATGCCAGGATTTACTCCACTAAAGAGGAGGCAGTCAGAGGTGTGTCCCCTTCCTGTAGCTGTCTTGAGTGACTTCCCTAGCTCAGCAGGGTCCGCTGGGACCAGCATGTCCTCCACTGCCAGCCCAAGCAGCTTACTTTTTCTGTGTCACTTATTTGTCCTCTGCAGCTGTGCCAACTAACTCTCAGTCAGGAAAGTGGAGTGAGAGCCTTGTTTGCTTCTCTCCATATTTGGGATATGAGTATTTCCCATACTTGGGGACAATACCCATTTGTACTTTGGCAGGCACCATAGGACAAGGACCCATGAAAGGCCACACCAGGACAGAGTCTTATGCTTCTTCCCTTGGCTATCACTTTGTGAAGTTACTGTTGTTTGTTGTACCCCTTTGTTTATTTTTTCTTTCAAATTTTTTTAAATTAAAGTTTATTGGACTGATAATTGTTAGTAAAGTTACATAAATTTCAGGTATAAAATTCTGTATTATATCATCTATAAATCCCATTGTGTGTTCACCACCCAGAGTCAGTTCTCTTTCTATCACCATATATTTGATCCCCCTTACCCTGTTTTTCCTCCCCCCACCCCCCTTACCCTCTGGTAACCACTAAACTATTGTCTGTGTCTATGAGTTTTTGTGTCTCATTTGCTTGTCTTGTTCTTTAGTTGTTTTTGGTTTATATCCCGCATATCAGTGAAATCATATGGTTGTCTACTTGTTCTGTGTGACTCATTTCGCTTAGCATTATAATCTCAAGATCCATCCATGTTGTCACAAATAGTCCTATTTCATCTTTTCTTACCACCAAATAGTATTCCATTGTGTATATATACTACAACTTCTCTATCATTCATCTCTATCGAAGGACATTTTGGTTGTTTCCATGTCTTGGCCACCGTAAATAAAGCTGCAATGAACATTGGAGCACACGTGTCTTTATGGATAAATGTTTTCAGATTTTTGGGGTACATACCGAGGAGAGGGATTGCTGGGTCATATAGTAATTCTTTTCTTGAGGAACCTCCACACTGCCTTCCATAACTGCTGCACCAAACTGCATTCCCACCAACAGCCTATGAGGGTTCCTTTTTTTCCACAGCCTCTCCAACACTTGTTACTATTTGTCTTGTTGATGATAGCCATTCTAACCAGGGTGAGGTGATAGCACATTGTGGTTTTTATTTGCATTTCTCTGATGATTAGTGATGTCGAGCATTTTTCCATATGTCTATTTGCCATTTGTATGTCTTCTTTGGAGAGATGTCTCTTCAGGTCCTCTGCCCATTTTTCAATTGGGTTGTTTGTTTTGTTGTTGTTGAGTTGTATGAATTCCTTGTATATTTTGGATATTAGCCCCTTATCGGAGGCACTGTCTGCAAAAATCTTCTTCCATTCAGTTGGGGTCGCCTCTTTATTTTGTTGATGGTTTCTTTTGCTGTGTAGAAGCTTTTAAGTTTGGTATAGTCCCATTCATTTATTTTAACTTTTATTTCCCTTGCCTTTGGAGTCAAATTCATAAAATGTTCTTTGAACCCAAGGTCCATAAGTTTAGTAACTATGTTTTCTTCTATGCAGTTTATTGTTTCCCGTCTTATGTTTAGGTCTTTGATCCATTTTGAGTTAATTTTGGTACATGGTGACAGACAGCAGTCCAGTTTCATTCTTTTGCACGTGGCTTTCCAATTCTGCCAGCACAATTTATTGAAGAGGCTGTCTTTTATCCACTGTGTGTTTTTTGCTTCTTTGTCAAAAATCATCTGTCCATATTCATGTGGGTTTCTTTCTGGATTCTCAATTCTATTGGTCTATGTGTCTGGTTTTCAGCCAATACCATGCTGTTTTGATTATTGTAGCCCTGTAGTACAAGCTAAAGTCAGGGAGTGTGATACGTCTAGCATTGTTCTTTTTTCTTAGGATTGCTTTGGCTATTCAGGATCTTTTGTGGCTCCAAACAAATCTGGTGATTTTTTTTCTATTTCTTTAATAAATGCCATTGGGATTTTTGATGGGGATTGCATTAAATCTGTACATTGCTTTGGGTAATACGACCATTTTAACTATGTTGATTCTTCCAATCCATGAGCATGGAATGTCTTTCCATTTTTTTTGTGTGTCTTCTTCAATTTCTTTTAAAAATGTCTTATAGTTTTCAACATATAGGTCTTTCACATCCTTGTTTAAGTTTATTCCTAGGTATTTTATTATTATTATTATTATTATTATTATTATTATTATTATTATTTTGCTGCAATTGTAAAAGGAATTGTTTGTTTTCTTTCTTTTTCTGAGATTTCATTGTTAGTATATAGAAATGCAACGGACTTTTGTACGTTGATTTAGTAGCTAGCAACTTTACTGTATTCGTTGATTGTTTCTAATGGCTTATGGTGGAGTCTTTAGGGTTTTCTATATATAGCATCATGTCATCTGCAAAGAGTGACAATTTAACTTCTTTATTCCCATATTGGATGCCTTTTATTTCTTTCTCTTGCCTGACTACTCTGGAGAGGACTTCCAACACTATGTTGAAAAGCAGAGGTGATAGAGGACAGCCCTGTCATGTTCCTGAATGTTGAGCAAAGGGCTTCAGTTTTTCACCATTAATGATGAGATTAGCTGAGAGTTTGTCATGTATGGCCTTCATTATGTTAAGGTATTTTCCTTCTATACCTATGTTATTAAGTGTTTTAATCATAAATGGATGTTGCATCTTGTCAAATGCTTTTTCTGCATCAATTGGTGTAATCATACGATTTTTGTCCTTTATTTTGTTTATGTGATGTATCACATTGATGGATTTGCATATGTTGAACCATTCTTGTGCCCCTGGGATAAACCCCACTTGGTCATGATGAATAATCTTTTTAATGTATTGTTGCATTTGATTTGCTAGAATTTTGTTTAGGATTTTTGCATCTGTATCCATCAGAGATATTGGTCTATAGTTTTCTTTTTTTGTGTTATCCTTACCAGGTTTTGGTATCAGGGTAATGTTGACCTCATAAAATGAGTTAGGAAGTATTGTTTCTTCTTCAATTTTTTGGAAGAGTTTGAGCAGGACAGGTATTAGATACTCTTTGAAGGTTTAGTAGAATCCACTAGTGAAGCCATCTGGTCCTGGACTTTTGCTTTTGGGAAGGTTTTGGATGACTGATTCAATTTCCACACTGGTGATGGGTCTATTTAGATTTTCCAGTTCTTCATGGTTCAGCATAGGAAGGCTATATGTTTCTAAGAACTTGTCCATTTCTTCTAGGTTATTAAATTTGGTGGCGTATAGTACTTCATAGTATTCTTGGATGATCCTTTGTATTTCTATGGCATCTGCGATAACCTCCCGTCTTTCATTTCTGATTTTGTTTGTTAGTGTCTTTTCTCTTTTTATCTTAGTGAGTCTAGCCAAGGGTTTGTCAAGTTTGTTAATCTTTTCAAAGAACCAGCTCTTTGTCACATTCATTTTTTCTATTGTCTTTTTGTTCCCTATTTCATGTAGTTCTGCTCTGATTTTTATTATTTCCTTTCTTCTGCTGATCTTGGGTTTCATTTGTTCTTTTTTTCTAGTTCTTAAGGTGCAATGTGAGTTAATTATTTGGGATTTTTCTTTTTTCTTGAGATAGGCCTGTAATGGTATAAATTTCCCTCTTAAAACTGCTGTCGCTGCATCCCCAAAATTTTGGTAGGATGTATTGGAGGAAGGGACAGAATTGACAATAGAGGAAGAAATCAGTGTGTTGAGAATCTGCAAGGTTGAAGCAGGCATGAAACAACAAAAGAAAATATTGTATGTAAAGATTGCAGTGGTAAACAGATCAAAGCTCAGAAAGTACCAATAAGTAGTAAGATAGACCTCACCGACATATACATACACATCTGCACACATACAGACACTTGGTTCCTCTCACCCATATGTGCACACACACACACACACACACACACACACACACACATATATATATATATATATATACATAGACTCATCCACATAACTTCACCCTCACACATGTACCACACCCATGTACACACTCATCCACATACACTCACTCACCTATACATATATACATACATATGATGCACGGTTAGAAAAATTTTGATAGAGGCGTTTTTAACTATGTGTTTAATTTACACAGTAAGTCTACCTTAGTCTTACAGTTAGGAGTATTCTTGGCTGTTTTTGGCACAGCTCTATACCAGATACAGGTCATTCACTTGACTACATTTTGAATTGACCTTGTAAACAAGCTTCTTTCCCTTCTGTAGTCCATGTGGTTTCTGTGGTCTTTTATTTTTTAATCTGTTAAAACACTTTGAAGTTCAGCTTTGTGGATTTGACATCCAACTCCCACTGGAACCTGGTGTTGGTTTCCTATTTCTGGTATATTGCTAAAGAATGATCAGAAAGAGAGAACATTAGAACAAGGTCACTCCAACACACTAAGTAAGAAATATATCCATGGTGAACATTTCCAACACAAAATAAAAAGGGCTTCCTCTCAGGGTGATTTTTCTGTCTTTGTCTTGTCTTAGAAAATGAACTATAATTCTCTGAATGATTTGCCACATTACTGACTTTATCAACCATGATATTTCGATCTTCACATCTGCTTGTAATTAAACAGAAGAGTCTCTGAATGTCACAAGGACACTGGAGCACAGGCAATGCGACTTGTAAGCTGCTGCAGGAAGATTTTGGTTAAATTTCCTTGCTACCTTAAAACAAGGATACTAAAAAATATGATAATAAAGTAAAAACCATCCACTAACACTTTATCCCCCTGAGTGCTGCTAGACCAGCAGGCCTGTGCCAAGCTGCTAACATGAGTATCTGTTTGGACAGATAATGTTTGTTTAATTTCTCAAGAATAAAACCTGCCTCCAGAAATTTCAGTGAAATATGGGATAAGATGAGCAGGTAGAACTGATGATTATGCTCAGAAATTGTTGATAATCCAGGATAAGAATAAGTAAAACACACCCAAATACAGGATGATAGTGTTATCAACAGAAACGTCATTTGAAAAGTGTTTATGCTCCTGAATTGCCAAAGTAAAGTGTGGTGGTTCGCCTGTCAAATATTGCTGTGGCACATGATTGTGGCCTGTGTATGCCTCTGTGTGCCAGAACTTTTTAACTGGTTTGGCATGGATAAGATCTCTGAAGGTCAAGTGGAGGCAGGCAGAGAAAAATACAAGGTAGGATGTAGTCCAGAGCAACCCGGTGCCTTTGCAGGCTGTTTGTTTCCAGAACTATCCCTGGAAACAAACTTCTGGGACTCTGAGTGAGCTGTGGATGGATGCATGTTCAGCCTTTATAGCACCAAGTGATTCTGTGATTAGGGTTGAGAAAGCAAAGAAGTCAGTGCAGAAGTGCTCTGTAAGCACATCAAGGGGAGAAGATAAAGGGGTCCACGAGAAACCATTTTCTTCATACATTAAGAACAGTATAGTGACGTCATAAAGATGGCGGCGTGAGGTAAGCCTCTGGAAATCTCCCTTGGAAATTACAACAAACTGAACAACTATAACTCCACAAAGGACTCCCTGCACAGCAGACAGGCAAGACGAAGAGGCCCACTACTGAAATCACCTAAAGGTGGGAAAATTGAGCGAGCAGGGGAGGAGGGAAGGAAGAAGTGCAGAGATGGGGCTGAGTGGGTGCACGACGCAGACCTAGCTCAGTGCTCTGAGCTCGCTGCATCCTGGAACTACCGCAGCTGCAGGAGACGGAAGAACTCAGACTGCTAGGGCTCCGCTTATGGCCCACAGGGCTGAGGGAGCAGCATAAAACACGGCTGAACCCAACACTCACGGCAGAGACCTCAGAGAAAAGACTGAGAGAAGAAGGCTGAAAACGGTGGTTGAAGCCCTCACTGCCGAGCAGAGAAGGAAGCCTTAGGCACTGAGACTAGCCGCTCCCTCCCTATGCTCCCAAGCTCACCCCACCCCCACCTGCCCGGTGCTAGAAGCAGAACAGTAGCAGTGTCAGATCAAAAGAACAGAATATTTGCAATTCTGAGAACTGTGGTCCGAGACATGGACTCACAGCCCAGTTAGTCCAGCAAAGGGGAGGGAGCTGTGTAAGCAGGACCAGCTGTGGTGGTAGTCACTGCCATTGCTCTGGACACCTCTCACAACCCACCCTGTCCCTATCCCCACCTATCTGGTGGATCCCTACAGGAGTAAACAGAGGTGCTGAAGCACACAGGCTCTGAATCTGGGACAGAAAGAGCTTTGGAACCCGAGAAGCTCTCCACATGCCCCCACGGAGATGGTGTCCTATGACGTTGGCTGAACAGTTCACAGAGGAGAAGCCCGCCTTCCAGGGAATCCCCCCATTGTGTGAGAAGCCAGACTAGTGCAGAGAAAACATAACACTACAGTATGAGAGAGAATAAAAGGCTTCATTCAGAGAGAAAATAAAACGTTTCACCAACACCTACTGGAAAACAAAAGAAAGACCTTTTTCTATCAACCTGCTGCAGAACCCACTTCTGTAGATGTCTGGAAAGAGAAATAATAAATGATTAATGGCCGTGAATAACCAAGACGACAAGATAGCACAGAAAGACAATTAAAAGTCTCCAGAAAATGAACTTAAAGATATGGAAATATTTGTCTTAAATAACAGAGAATTTAAAATTGCAGTTCTTAAAAAACTCAACGAGATGCAAGAAAACACAGACAGGAAGTTTAATGAGCTCAGAAACGCAATCAAAGAACAAAATAAACATTTTACCAAAGAGATTGAAATTTTGAAAAAGAATCAAATAGAATTACTGGAGATTAAGAACTCAATAAAAGAAATGAAGAATGAAATAGCCAGCTTAGGTAGTAAAGTTGACCAGACGGAGGAAAGAATCAGTGAAATCAAAGACAGAAATCTGGAAATGACACGGATGGAAGAAGAAAGAGACTTGAGACTTAAAAGAAAGAAAGGACTCTACAAGAACGTGCTGACTCCATCAGAAAGAGCAATATAAGAATAATGGGCATACCAGAAGGAGAAGAAAGACAGAAGGGAACAGAGGGTATATTCAAACAAATAGTTGATGAGAACTTCCCAAATTTGTGGAAAGAACTGGATACTCGAATCCAGGAAGCAAATAGAACACCTAATTACCTCAACCCCAACAGGCCTTCTCCAAGGCACATTATGTTGAAGCTGTCAAAAATCAACAACAAAGAAAGAATCCTCAAGGCAGCCAGGGAAAAGAAGACGGTAACCTACAAAGGAAAGCCCATTAGATTATTATCAGATTTTTCAGCAGAAACTCTACAAGCAAGGAGGGAGTGGAAAAAAATATTCAAACTATTGAAAGAGAGAAAGTATGAGCCAAGAATAATAATATATCCAGCAAAGATGTCCTTTAGATATGAAGGAGGACTAAAGACCTTTCCAGATATACAGAAACTGAGGGAATTTTCTAACACACGACCTGCACTACAAGAAATACTAAAGGAGGCTATTCAACCACCATCAACAGAGACAATTTGTGGCAACCAAAACATAAAAGTGGGGAGAATAAAGGCCTGAACCTGAATATGGGAATGGAGAAAGTAAGCACGATGAAGAAAATGGAATACTCTAAATATCAAACTTTCTTTTCCATAAAATTAATGGCAACCACTGGGAAAAAAAAAAAAATCCAGAACTGAAATATACACTGTAATAAAAGAAGAAACAGAGGGAAAAATCAGAGAATACCACCACACAGAAATAACAGACAACAACAAAAAGGCAAAGAAACAATGGAGACACAGTCTTACCAGAAAACTAAAGATAGAATGATAGGAAATCCTCACATATCAATAATCATTCTAAATGTGAATGGACTGAACTCACCAATTGAAAGGCACAGAGTAGCAGATTGGATAAAAAAACTAAACCCAACCATATGCTGTCTCCAAGAGACACATCTCAGCTACAAGGACAAATATAGGCTCAAAGTGAAAGGGTGGAAATTGACACTCCAAGCAAATGGTATCCAGAGAAAATCAGGTGTAGCTATACTGATATCAGATGAAACAGACTTCAGGGTGAAAAAGATAACAAGAGACAAAGATGGACATTTCATAATGGTAAAGGGGACTATACAACAAGAAGACATAACAGTCATCAATATTTATGCCCCCAATCAGGAAGCACCGAAATATACCAAGCAACTACTAACAGAACTAAAGGGAGAAATTGATCAAAACAGAGTTCCACTAGGGGAACTAAATACATCATTGACAGCTATGGATAGGTCATCCAAACAGAAAATAAATAAAGAAATAGCAGCCCTAAATGACACATTAGATGAAATGGACATAACTGACATTTATAGAGCACTTCATCCTAAAACATCAGACTATACATTTTTTTCTAGTGTACATGGAACATTCTCAAGGATAGATCATATATTGGGATATAAAACCAGCCTCAGCAAATTTAAGAAGATTGAAATCATACCAAGCATATTCTCTGATCACAAGGCTTTGAAATTGGATATCAACTGCAAAAAGAAAGCAGGAAAAAACACAAATACATGGAGATTAAACAACATACTTTTAAAGAACGACTGGATCAAAGAAGAAATAAGAGGAGCGATCAAAAGATACATAGAAAAAATGAGAAAGAAAATACATCCTACAAAAATTTGGGATGCAGCGAAAGCAGTTTTAAAAAGGTAATTTATATCATTACAGGCCTATCTCAAGAAACAAGAAAAATCCAAGATAAAAAACCTCACGTTACACCTTAAAGAACTAAAATAAGAACAAATGAAACCAAAGGTCAGCAGAAGAAAGGAAATAATAAAAATCAAAGCAGAAGTAAATGAAATAGAGAATAAAAAGACAGTAGAAAAAAATTAATGTGACAAAGAGCTGTTTCTTTGAAAAGATTAATAACATTAGAAAACCCTTGGCTAGACTCACTAAAACAAAAAAGACACTAATAAAATCAGAAATGAAAGAGGCTAGGTTATCACGGATGTCACAGAAATACAAAGGATCATCCAAGAATACTATGAAGGACTACATGCCACCAGATTCAATAATCCAGAAGAAATGGATAAGTTCATAGAAACATATAGCCTTTCTAGGCTGAACCACGAAGAATAGGAAAATGGAAATAAACCAGATCACCAGTAAGGAAATTTAATCAGTCATCCAACACTTTCCCAAAACCGAAAGTCTGGGACCAGATGGCTTCACTAGTGAATTCTACCAAACCTTCAAAGAGGGTCTAATACTTGTTCTACTCAAACTCTTCCAAAAATTAAAGAAGAGACAATACTCCCTAACACATTTTATAAGGCCAACATTACCCTGATACCAAAACCTGGTAAGGACAACACGAAAAAAAGAAAACTACAGACTAATATCTCTGATGAATTCAGATGCAAAAATCTTAAACAAATTCTAGCAAATCGAATGTAACAATACATTAAAAAGATTATTCATCACGACCAAGTGGGGTTCATCCCAGGGGCACAAGGATGGTTCAACATATGCAAATCCATCAATGTGATACATCACATAAACAAAATAAAGGACAAAAATCATACAATTATATTGATGCAGAAAAAGCATTTGACAAGATACAACATCCATTTATGATTAGAACACTTAATAAAATGTGTATAGAAGGAAAATACTGTTAACATAATAAAGACCAAATATGACAAACCCTCAGCTAATATCATAATGAATGGTGAAAAACTGAAGCCCTTTGATCTATGTTCAGGAACACGACAGGGCTGTCCCCTATCACCTCTGCTTTTCAACATAGTGTTGGAAGTCCTCGCCAGAGCAATTGGGCAAGAGAAAGAAATAAAATGCATCCAAATTGGGAATGAAGAAGTTAAATTGTCACTCTTTGCAAATGACATGATGATATAGATAGAAAACTCTAAAGACTCCACCAAAAAACTATTAGAAACAATCAACAAATACAGTAAAGTTGCCAGCTACAAAATCAATGTACAAAAGTCCATTACATTCCTGAATACTAACAATGAAATCTCAGAAAAAGACATAATAATAATAATAATAATAATGATAATAATTTCCTTTTACAATTGCAGCAAAAAGAATAAAATACCTAGGGATACACTTAACCAAGGATGTGAAAGACCTATGTGCTGAAAACAATAGACATTTTTAAAAGAAGTTGAAGAAGACACAAAGAAATGAAAAGACATTCCATGCTCATGGATTATAAGAATCAACATAATTAAACAGTCTGTATTCCCAAAAACAATATACAGATTTAATGCAATCCCCATCAAAATCCCAATGGCATTTATTAAAGAAATAGAACAAAAAATCATCAGAATAGTATGGAACCAGAAAAGACCACGAATAGCCAAACAATCCTAAGATAAAAAAACAATGCTGAGGTATCACATTCCTTGACATTAGCTTGTACTACAGGGCTACAATAATCAAAACAGCATGGTATTGGCTGAAAACCAGACACATAGACCAATAGAATTGAGAATCCAGAAAGAAACCCACATGAATATGGACAGATGATTTTTGACAAAGAAGCAAAAAACACACAGTGGATAAAAGACAGCCTCTTCAATAAATTGTGCTGGCAGAATTGGAAAGCCACGTGCAAAAGAATGAAACTGGACTGCTGTCTGTCACCATGTACCAAAATTAACTCAAAATGGATCAAAGACCTAAACATAAGACGGGAAACAATAAACTGCATAGAAGAAAACATAGTTACTAAACTTATGGACCTTGGGTTCAAAGAACATTTTATGAATTTGACTCCAAAGGCAAGGGAAATAAAAGTTAAAATAAATGAATGGGACTATACCAAACTTAAAAGCTTCTACACAGCAAAAGAAACCATCAACAAAATAAAGAGGCGACCCCAACTGAATGGAAGAAGATTTTTGCAGACAGTGCCTCCGATAAGGGGCTAATATCCAAAATATACAAGGAATTCATACAACTCAACAACAACAAAACAAACAACCCAATTGAAAAATGGGCAGAGGACCTGAAGAGACATCTCTCCAAAGAAGACATACAAATGGCAAATAGACATATGGAAAAATGCTCGACATCACTAATCATCAGAGAAATGCAAATAAAAACCACAATGTGCTATCACCTCACCCTGGTTAGAATGGCTATCATCAACAAGACAAATAGTAACAAGTGTTGGAGAGGCTGTGGAAAAAAAGGAACCCTCATAGGCTGTTGGTGGGAATGCAGTTTGGTGCAGCAGTTATGGAAGGCAGTGTGGAGGTTCCTCAAGAAAAGAATTACTATATGACCCAGCAATCCCTCTCCTCGGTATGTACCCCAAAAATCTGAAAACATTTATCCATAAAGACACGTGTGCTCCAATGTTCATTGCAGCTTTATTTACGGTGGCCAAGACATGGAAACAACCAAAATGTCCTTCGATAGAGATGAATGATAGAGAAGTTGTAGTATATATACACAATGGAATACTATTTGGTGGTAAGAAAAGATGAAATAGGACTATTTGTGACAACATGGATGGATCTTGAGATTATAATGCTAAGCGAAATGAGTCACACAGAACAAGTAGACAACCATATGATTTCACTGATATGCGGGATATAAACCAAAAACAACTAAAGAACAAGACAAGCAAATGAGACACAAAAACTCAAACAATAGACATAGACACAGACAATAGTTTAGTGGTTACCAGAGGGTAAGGGGGAGAAGGGTGGTAGTTGAGGGTAAAGGGGATTATATATGTGGTGATGGAAGGAGAACTGACTCTGGGTGGTGAGCACACAATGGGATTTATAAAGGATGTAATACAGAATATTATACCTAAAATTTATTTAACTTTACTAACAATTGTCAGCCCAATAAACTTTAAAAAAAAAAAAAAAGAAAGAAAGAAAAGAATAACACCAGATTTGGTAAGGGAGATGTACAGAAAATTGCGTGTTGCCATTAAGAGTTTCAGTCTAAGAGGAAAAAAGTTATTTAAAAAAAAAGAAAAGAAAAAGTTATTTTTAAAAGTTAGAACCATCCCCCAAAATCTCTTGTCTATAAAAAAATAGAGTACCTCAAAAGAAGACAACAATCCCTGGGGCTCAGAAGTATGCTGCAAACAGGTAAACCAAAACAGCACAATACATAATTTTCTAAAAGTTTTCAGGTTAAGATACTAAACATATCAGTTAAAAATAAAAATCCCCACTGACAAGGCAGCTTCATTCTCCATTCTGAAGGCACAATATAACACATGGAGAAACTGCTGCTACATGCTATAATAGAAAATATTTTCAAACCCACAAAATAACCAGCAAAATCCTAAAAGCAGAAGGAAATAACATTGGGAATTAGGCCTATGGAATCATACCTCTAAGCAGGCAGGGCTCCTAAACCATGTCATTATGTGGTGAACAGATGGCATAGCATCCTTCAATACACCCTGTTTCTATTTAGTATAAAATGCCTGTAAATAAATTTAATACCTCCTCTTCTGGTTTTTGTTGCCTTTAATCCTAGAAAATCACCAATTTTCACCCTCAAGGCCCTGTGCTTTATTCTTTTCTTATGATACTACATTCATTCATTCAACAAACATTCAACCTATACTATGTGGCAGGTCTAGTGCTCTGAATTACCATGTTCTTTACTGAGTGACCTCATACTCTCTCCTTAAACATAGCTGACCAGACTGGGTATGACAACTGACCCAAAGGTAGACAATTCCTTCATATGCTTCCAGAAACTGATTCCTTGTGAGTGTTGGTGAAAATTGTACATGGGACTAATCTTCCCCAGGGATTTGGAGGCTGAAACACTTGACTAGTTAGCAGATGTGGGTCAGAAATGTAAGTATCAAGAGTTCCTGTGATGTAACAGGAGCTGGATCAGCCTCTCTGAATTATGTACAAGCTGAAGAAGAGGAAGATGGAAATGAAGATGGATCATTTACACAGAGAGTAGCAGAGATCCCATAACCCTGCAACACCCCCAGAAAGATAGAGTAGCCTTGATTCCTAACAGCTTTACAACTTTGGGTCCCAGGCATGGTTACATAGTGGATCCATTTTCTGGATTTCTATGAGCCTCTTTGTATCTTTGTATTGACCTGAGATCTTGAGCCAGCTTGGGTGGATTTCTGTTGCTTGCTACTAAAGAAGCCTGACTGGAACACTGCCTGATTACATTACATCCTGAAGAATATGACTGAGTCCATAAATACCTGAGAGAGACATGTTGGTACAGGTCAATTGAATAATTACTTTCTGAAGAATGAAGAGTTAGATAAGAAACCAAAATCCCTATGACAATTACTATGAGTATGGCACTATGTATTTAAAATCTCTTCTACACTATTTTCTTTCCAAAATATAAACCTATGACTCCTGCTGGGTATCTGTGAAGTTATTGTCTTAAACTTCTGTTCCATTCCTCTATCATGACGTATTTTAATTCCTGAAACGTGCTCTGTCATCTTTTTAAACCCATCATTTCTATGTCTATTTTGCAGTAAATTAAGACCAATAATATCCACAATAATATATCCACAATAATATAATTCTGTAAAATTCTAACGTCATTTTTTAACTCAAAGGGTGGTATAGCTGTAGTATAGAAATATCTGGAAGATTCTGTCTTTTAGGAATTAAATTGTATTCTTCCTCTTTATGTTAAACAAGTGATAGTCCTTTAATTGAATGGACATACCAATAAAGTTTGTGTTTTTCTGGAATAAAAAAATTAGTTATTATACTAATATTTACCTATGGGCCCTGTGGCAAAAATGGAATTTATGTGGATTTGAATAGCTATGAATTAATTGCAGGTCATAGGATCCTTTTTATACATATTTATAAAAGGAAGCACCTTGTGTAATATAAAACAAAGCAGTTAGAACATTTAATTGGGAAATACAGCCAATTAAATATTTACCAATTAGGAACAAGTCTTTGTAGTCAAGAGATACTTCAGGAAAAGTATTAATAAATTTTTGAGTCAGAGTTAGCCAGATGAATTCATGGTTGCTCTGACTACTGTAATATAATACATAAATGGAAATGTAAAGGACTTAAAATAACCAAAGCAATCTTGAGAAGGTAAATCAAAGTTGAAGGACTTAATGATACCTGACTTTAAGAATTACTATAACACTATTGTAATCAAGATGGTATGCTGCTGGCATAAGGCTCAATGGATTAATATAAAGAATTCAGAAACAGACCTGTAAACATATAGTCAATTGATTTTTTTAAATAAATGAACTAAAGTAATTCGATGGGAAAAGAATAGTCTTTTTAACAGATGCTATTGAACAATTGGATAGCCTCATGGGGAAACATGAACCTCAATTCGTACCTCACACCATGTAAAAAATTACTTGAAAGGGATCATATGCCTAAATGAAAAGGCTAGAACCAAAAAACTTTTTTAAAAAGTCTAGGAAAAAATCTTCATAATACTGGCATGGGCAAAAATTTCTTTTTTGGAAAAAAATGCACAATCCATAAGAATAAAACTTGATAAATTGGATTTCATTGAAATAAATACTTCTGTTCTTTGAAGACACCATTAAAAAATAAAACAGCTAAGCCATAAACTGAGAGACTATATTCACAGTACATGTATCTGACAAAAAAATCGTATTCAGAATACATTAAGAACTTTTACATTAAAAACCTCAAGAATAAAAAGACAAACAGTTTAATTAAAAGAAATAGGCAATATATATGGTATCAGATGGGTACTAGATTTATTGGGGTGATCACTTCGTAAGTTATACAAATGTCTAATCACTGTTATACACCTGAAACTAATATACTATTGTATATCAACTGTAATTGAAAAATAAAACAATTATTTAAAAAAGAAAAAGCTGAGAGAAAACCCCTCAAAAAAAAAAAATAATGATGATCGAGCTCCTTCTATGTGCCAGGCCTTAGACATTGGAAAACAAAGGTGGGTAAAACAAAGTCCTTGTTCTGTATGAATTCCAGTCTCAGTGACTGTCAACCATATAAAAAAACTAACCAAATGACAAGATGAGGGGGGAAAAAATGTGTAGGAGCAAAATGCTGTGGTATTATGGGCGTGGGAGTCCCTAATTCTGGCTAAGAGGTAGAGAAAGAAATATTTGACTTTAAGTGATTGTGAAATATAGGAAGGGTTGTTCCAAAACATGACAGCTTGCATGGAATTTCATGTTCATAAAACCCAGTATCTGGATACTAAGAGACTCCCAATTAAAATCTTGGTTGGTTTGTGTTAAAAAAGAAAAGAAAAAGAAATAGGAAAAAAGTTTGAACGGATATTTCACAACAGAAAATATTTGGATGGTCAATAAACACATGGAAGTATGTTCAAAATCATTAGTCGTCAGGGAAAAATAAAACTACATGAGATATCACTTCATACCCATTATAATGGCTAAAATTTAAAAACTGAAAATATTGGCAATGATGTAGAGCAACTAGAATTCTCCTACATCACTGGTGAGAAAGTAAAAATGGTGCAACAGTTCTGGAAAAGGGTTTGGACATTGCTTATTAAATTAAACAGATGCAGTTGACCTTGGAACAACATAGGTTTCATTTATGCAGGTGTATTTATACAAGGATATTTTTCAATAAATATTAGGTTGTTACAAAAGTAATTGTGGTTTTTGCAATTATTTTTAAACTTTTAAAACACAATTACTTTTGCACCAACCTAATACACAGTTGACCCTTTGTATGCCAAGGTTTCTCATCCCTGGATTTCGCATCCCAGTGTTTTCGATCTGAGGTTGAGAATCCTCACATGTGGAGGGCCAACTGTATGCATCATTCTACACCATTTTATATATAGGACTTGAGCACCCGCATATTTTGGTATCTGCAGGGGGTCCTGGAACCAATACCCCACGGATACTGAGGGACAAGTTTTGGGGGAGTCAGAAGTTATACACAGATTTTCAACTGCACAAATGTCAGTCAGTGCTCCTAACCCCCACGTTGTTCAAGGGCCAACTGTACTTTCCCTACAACCCAGCAATTCCACTCATAGATATTTATTCAAAAGAAATGAAAATATATATTCTCAAAGACTTGCATGTATATGCAACATGTATATACATGTATGTGTATATTACATATACTATGTAAGCGTTACTCAAAGCCAAAAATTAGAAATAATGCAAATATACATCAACAAATGAATAGACAAACCAATGTAGTGTGTTCTTACACTGAAATACAATAACCATCTAAAGGAACAATTTACTGATATGTGCTGCAACATGGATGAACCTCAAAAACATTATGTCAATTGAAAGAAGCTAGCAACAAAAGATTCCATTTATATGAAATTACAGAAAGAGAAAAGCTAATCTATAGTAACTGACAGTAAACCAATAGTTGCCTGACGTCAAGTGTGTGTATATGGGGAGATGGGAGTGATTGACATGCAAGGTGCACAAGGGAATTTGGGGATTAATAGGAACATTCCATATCTTGCTATATTGATGATTAAGGATGCGCCAAAGGTCTGTACATTGAATACAAGTATCAAACATCAAGCAAGAGTTTTTAAAGCATAATTTACAGCAAAGGCACTAAATTGTAAAACCTAAAACCCATTTTAGAGGTATGGATTTAAAGTCTTTTGAGCAAATTAGTGAAGTTTAACTATACAAAGTAAATTCAGCCTAATGACCTATGTGTGAGTCAGCTAAGAAGGGATATGCAAGTTCCACTGTCCCAACAAGAAATCATTCAGTTGATCATCTAAATCTTGTGACTGCTATTGTCTGAAGATGTATTCTTTGTTCTATTTTTGGGGGGAGGGGTCTGGTAATATTTCTGCAACTCTAGCAAAATATTAAAATTATATTATTAAAACGTTAGGACGATATCAAAATCAGTATGGTTATAACCCTGGGAAGATATAGAAACTAGCATAGAAAAAAAGAAGCTACTTTAAACTCCTAGTATTGGTATTTTAGAATAAGTTTATGTATAACTATATTCATTTATATATGTTTGCCTATTTCTAAATATTTAATTTGAAAAATAATCCAGAATATCAAAAATTTTAGTTGCATAAACTATTTCTGGAAGTTAAATTGATCAAATTTGTGATTAATGGCTAAATGCACAAGAAAATATTCATTTTCAGAAATTTTTATTTGATAAAAGAGTTTAATAATTTTTGCACTCAACAGTGTTGGTGGTTAAATGTTTCTTTACATGTTTACAAAATGCACATAAAACCATCTGGCCACAATTAAAGAACTACTATAATTATGGCTCCTTGTGAGCTAAGAATCTGAGAAGCTAATACTTCTGTCTCTCTCTCTTTCTTTCTCTCTATCTTGCTCTCTCAAATTCCTAAAACAAAAATAATCTGATTAGACCTGATCAGAGTTACCATCAGGTACAAAACATGCCATAGGGCATGCTTTAAATGGAGCTGCCTGGGATACAGATTCATGATAAAATCAACTATTGCCACCAACGAAGGATTACAGGAATGAAATGTGACAACTTCAGAATTTCAGTAACAATTCATTTTCTCCTTATCCTAAATGAGGTCAGTGGGAAAAGCTGATACTTGGGCTGTGCCTCAAACACTCGTTTCAATAAAAAAATGTACATGTAAATGTATATGGATGTGAGCTGACAACCTCAGGGCTCTGGCCCTCTGTCAGTTGGCTCCCAATATCACCTCTTTCGGGAACCTGTGAGAGAAATCCTATCTATGACAGATTTGCTGGCAAGGAAAAACAGTGCAGAAGAGAGACTTGAAGTTTAATAGCAAACTGTGATCATATTTAAGTAAATGTGTTTATAGGTTAGTATGGTTGTGGGATTAAAAAATTATGTGGATAATAGTGATTCTTTTGACTTCCATAAGTCCATAAAATTTACAAAGAAGAAAAATGTTAATGTTGTGTAAATAACTGGACACTAGTGTTCTCATCTAGCTTCTGCCTCTAAAAAATGATGTGACACTTGCTAAGTAATGAAACCTCTCCAGAACCCAGCCTTCACACCTATAAAACCGTGGGGTTGGCTGACAGAACCTACATGTCTTGCCAACTTGCGGTCACAGCTACAATCACTTAGAATTCTGGATTCAAAGTACATGGATGAACATGCTGCTGAATTCGTCCAAATATATTACCTATTCAGTACATTTTCCACAGATAACATTTTGAAACTACTACTCACATTTTAAAGTTAAAAATTTCCTATTCAAAAAAAAAAAAAAAATTTCCTATTCAGCCAGGAATTTCCTATTCACATTTTAAAGTTAAAAATTTCCTATTCCTATTTTGTAACTAAAGAATACAAAAATATTTACAAAATTCATCTGTTGTTCATGAGCTGGCATCATTTTATGCTATCTGGACAATTTTAACCACTTTAAGACTGATACTTTTTACTCCACAAAGTATTAAATGTAGTACAAATCCATTATAATACTAAGTGCAAGGGTCACAGATGACCCTACTCACACAGGCTTTCTGCATTATAGTGACAGAGATGAATTACACAGCACAGTGCACTGGGGATATGATGAGGAGACAGAATTAGTAAGTGTTTGCATTGCTTTATAATAGCTTTTTGGTCTTTTAACAAGAATCCTGTCATGCTGCCCTTTAGTGCTACCAGACTTTGTTCAGTGGCTATTATTCAATGCATTTTGCCCAGCATATCAGTAAAACACACAAAAGTATATTGAATCTTTCTTTTGTAAAATTATCCATCCTTCTGAGTTTCCCTGTGGGATTGGTCTGAAAGTGCAGTCGGAAAACTCATAGCAACTTCAGTGGTCTGAAAATACAATGGTGTGTCCCCAACTCTCAATAAATTGTAGAATGATAGAACACAAACTTGATACCCATGCCTAAATCCATCATTTAACATGTAGACAACATTTTAGATGAAGTGACAAATTATAATGTCATTTTTAAAAAACCCTACAGTAATAATAATACTGACCTATTCCTTATATGTACCAATATTGTTTTAAGGGTTTTATAAGTATGTACGCATTTAATTCTTCCTACAATCTGATCTTTGACAATCCTGAGGTACACTCCCCCATTTTACATACAAGTATGAGGAAACTGAAGAAAGAGGCTAACGAACCAGGTCAAAATTGCACAGCATGTGAGTGAAAGGGCCAGTATTTGAACCAAGCAATCTGGCTCCATGTGTAAATGTAGGTGTATGTATTAAAAGGAAAATAGAACACCAACAAATAAAAGGCTTTTCACTAGAACTTAAACACATGAATATACGCATTTCAGTCACTGGCACTTCTATACCAATGGTAACAATCTGCTTTTGTGGGTGAGTTTCTTTTGTTGGATCATGAAAGTCATGCTGGAGGATTACATAATGGGTGTGAATGTGATACCAGCATGGCATGCTGGGAGCTCCGTTTGGATTTACAATGTGTTCCTCACATGTTAAATAGAGGCATAGACAGCTAACCATGTGGCTTTATTATGACTAATTACATAGGTTTACTATGCTCTAGGACTCACTAAATGAGTTTAACATAAGGAATGTGCTATTTGGCACAAAGTAAAAGGATTTAAATTTTCAGCATGATTCAAAGGAATAAGGAGAAAGAAAGCAAATCCTGAACCTCCTTAAAAGATTTTAAAGAAAGAATAATCAGCAAGCCATAATCAACCTTGCAGAACTTCTTTTGTGCAAGCCGACCTGCAGAATAAAGTCAACTCTATCGCCCATTAACAGGAGTTTCCCCTCAATTTGATCCCCTTACAACATCAGTGCATTGATGTTTGTCATTGGGATAGCTTTTATCGAGTTACTAGTACTTCTAGGTACCTTACACATACTCCTATAATTTCTAATCCTACTACAATCCTGCAAAGTAAGTGTCATTATCCCCATTTTCAATTAAGACCCTGACATTCTGAGAGACAAAATAAGTTGCCCAAGATTATACCACTACTCGTCAGGATGTAGAGATGAGTTTACTCATCCCTAAGAAGTGCAGCACTATTAATGCAAAAAAACTAACTTGCATCCCATGTGCCAAACACTGTGCCAAGCATTTTGCACTGTCCACCTTATTTGCTTCTTCCAATAACCCTATCAAGTAGGTGTTATTACTCCTATTTCATGGATGAGGGGTGGTAGGCTGAATAATGACACCCACCCCCCTCAACCCCTGCAAAATATGTCAGTTTGAATCCCCAGAGCCTGTGAATATGTTATCTTATACTTTGCAGGAGTGATTAGCTAAGGATTTTTAAGATGGAAAGATCATCCTAGATTATCCAGGTAGACGCAATGTAATAAGGAATGTCCTTATAAGAGGGAAGTAGAAAGAGATTTGACTATGGAGAAGCAGTGTCAGAATGATGCAGGGTGAGAAATAGTCAAGCAGCCTGCTCACTTTGAAGATGGCAGAAGGAGCCACACGCCAAGGAATGCCTTTAGAAACTAGAGAAGGCAAGCAAATAGATTCTTCCTTATGTCCTCCAGGAGGAACACAGCCATGCTGACTTGTTTTAGGACTTCTCATCTCCAGAGCTATGAGATAATAAATTTGTGTTATTTTAAATTACTATGTGAGTTGTAATTTGTTACAGAATCAATAGGTTACATAACCTGTCCAATATCACACAATCATTAAATGGAAGACGTAAGATTCAAATGCACATCCGTCTAACTACAAAACCTAAGTTCTCAAACACTGAACCTCTGGCAGAATCAATTAAATGAGCTCCTGACACTGATTCCCCTTCTTAAGAATTCTCAGAATATTTTATTTCTACTTTTCAGTGCTTTGAAATGTATGTTGTCTAAACAGTACCCACTGTGCAGAAGATGAGCGTGCAAAAATTAATAACACTTTTGCCAAATCTCATCCATACCAAAATCAGAGCTGAAGATAGATTGCTTTCTCATGGAACTGCTATTCTGGAAATCACTGCTTAAAGCGAAGAGAGAAGAAAATACCTGACGAAGAAAAGTTACAAACATAACCTAATACTGCATAAAAAGTCATGTTGTCATCTAACCCTGAGAGATTTTCACCTAAAATATTAATTAAAACATCATAATTGTCATGATTACATAACAATATTCTATTTTTATATTTTCATAGAGGTATTATTATATACAGTAGCAGATCCTAAGTATATAGTCCAATGAGTTTTGACTCTTGTATGTTCATGTAACCAATAATCCACTGAAGATAAACCATTTCCAGCACCCTAGAAAGTTTTCTTGTGCCCCTTAGTTTTCATCTTGAAGATGACTGTGTAAGATTAAATCGTAAGCAACACATTTCTTACTTTGTAGGTCACAATTCTGCTATGCCCATAACTGATTATACACATATTTGGAATAAAAATTAGGGTTGTATTATTTAGGGTACACCTCGAGAATACTTACTCATCTTTCAGTATAGTAGTTTCATTTAATAGTCTCCATAATTTGTCCCCTACCTGCCTTCATAATTTTGGTCCCTTTCTCCCTTTGATTTCTACCTTTGATTGTAGGTTCCCTATTCCCAGCATGCCTCCAACCCCACCTCTTACACCTAGAGAATATGCATCTTTTAATATCAATTTAAGAGCTACCTTCTTCCTAAAGTCTCCCCCAATTTATGAAGATTTCTCTCCTCCTTTGTGACTATTTTAGTCCATTCAGGCTACTATAACAATACCATAGACTGGGTGGATTATAAAGAACAGAAATTTATTTTTACAATGCTGGAGGCTAGAAAGTCCAAGAAAAAGGTGCTGGCAGATTTGGTTGCCGATAAGGGATTACTTCCTGATTCATAGATGGCTGTCTTCTTGCTGTGTCCTCACATGGTAGAATGGGCAAAGGAGCTCTCTGGGGTCTCTTATAAAACAATAATCCCTTTCATGAGGGCTCCACACTCATGACCCAATCACCTCCCAAAGATTGCACTTTCTAATCCCATCACACTGGGGGTTAGGATTTAACATATGAATTTGGGGAAACACAAACATTCAGTCTGTAACAGTGACCCACTATGTCACAATCTCTCTGCTCACAGAAAACCCATTATTGCATTTCTTTACACGTGTCACTCTCCATTAAGTCATACAATAGGTTTGCAAACTCCAGTGTCTTAATGACCAGGAAAAGAGTGAAGTATACCACCACCTAGAGAATGCGCATGAACTTATTTAAATAAAATGAAACCCTCAAAAATATGGGGCCAACAACTTATGGCACTTTTCCTTTCATGTATGAGCCACTAAAGTGGGTGCACACTGTTCAAGAGGGAGGAGACAAATACTAGTGACCAACTGAGGTTTAAAATAATTTACATGTTAAAGACTTTCTTACTTCAATCCCATTCTAGCAATCTGCTCTACTGCTCGGGAGAGTAAACCACAACTAATTGCCCTTACCTAAATTTCTAAGTATTATCTGAGAAAACAGGAAACAGTTTTCATCCCAATACCTAACTGCTCACAGATTAATTGTAGTTCCATAGAGAAAGTCAAGTGAAGATGTGATTTCTCATGAATGCTATATTACTCTGTTTGACATCATACAACAGCTCTTTCTCATTAAATAACATGCTTAAACTTGGGATTTTAAAATATCTACAACATGTTCACATTTTATAGGCAACTACTGCACATCATGTGTTTAATTGGGTTCTATGGCATATTGTCAGATAATCTCCTCACTAACGCTCACAATTCTTTTATAAGATTTATTTATGTTGACAACATTACTTTCCTGGGTGTTTTCACTTTCTTTGTTAGGGGTCTCACTTCAAACTATGTTTGATGCAATATGTGCTAAGAAAGAAATACAAGACAGAATTTGAGCAATCCCCCTAGTCAGATGTTGCTTTAAGGAAATCATGCTCAGAACTTTGAAGGGAAATGTGGAGTGACAAACAAACAATATTGGTAAACTCTCTTTAATCCCCTTAAAGATGATGATGAGTGATCTTTTTTAGTATTTTAGATTGATGCTAATGTAATTTGAAGCATTTACTTTGGTGGGCAGTGCAGTGAAGAGATTAATAGTACAGGCTGTGAAGTCAGAGGTCTTGGTTCAAATCTAAGGTCACAATCACTTACGCTTCAAGTTCCTCATCTGTAAAACTAGCTGCCTCATAAGCTTGATAAAAAAGATCAAGTAAGATAATTTGCAAAGTACTTAGTGTCAATTCTGACACATATTAGGACTCAATAAATGATAACATGTATTATTAATATTTGCCAAGAAACCAAGAAATCAGATGACATTTAATTATTATTATTACTATTATTTTGGTCATAAAGAAGCTTACTTTCTACCATTCCTTATACCGATTATTTGAAAGTTTCAACATTTCTGTTTTACATACACACACACACACACACACACACACACACACACCAAATACACATAACAGTTTTTGTAAGATTACAGTAAAAAAATAATTGATAATTTTACCTAAAGGTACAATGATGAGGGAATTATCTCCACGCAAACCCCATCAGCAGTGTTGGAACCATAGCAAGAACCTGCAGCATAATTACTACACATACAAGACCCTGCAATACTTATTCAATTACTGACTTCATTGACCTTTCAAATTCTTATTCAAGCATGGTGAAGAGAGTATAGTATGTTCGATCTCTGGTTGGGTAATTACAAATAATTAAACTTAATTAAAGCCTAATTATGCATAAGGAAAACCTAGCATTTCCTTGGGCCTTGAGATGTTTATTCATGTGGTCTCGTGACTAGCTGGGCTGGCTATACAGAGCAGTTCAAAACTTGTGAATTGATAAGAAGTCTGAAAAATCAGCAGATGCCATTAATTCTGAGATAGGTTAGTTAGCATGTCATTAGGTAGACAGGAAGGTCCCTGGTGGAATAAACAAAAAAGCAGCCATGTCCTGAAACTCCAGGTTCTGGAATGTCTCCTTCACTCCAGGACAAAGATATGAGAATGCGCCTTGAGGTTAATAAATTATCTCATGGATCCCTTTGACAAAGGAGCAGATCTGATAGATAGGGATGGGTTCATTAATCCCTTTAGGATCTGATAGATAAAGATGGGTTTTTAATCTTTTTAGGGTGGGCAAACAGGGCAAACATGATAGACAAATTCCATTAGAAGGCTCCAGCCCCCTTCCCCAAGCAGGCAAGGGAAGGTATAAAAGTAAGAACTTTTGCCTCAGTCACTGAGCAATACGTTTGGGACCCCGCCTCGTTCCGAGAGCTGTGACTCTTCACTCTTTACTTTTAATGAACTATCCTATTTTACAACTCCTCGCCTCTCCTTCGTCTGTGCTTCCATTCTTCGGTTTCATGAGACATGATCCCGGCACAAAGAAAATATCCTACATCAATTCAACACACATCCTTGAAAAAGTGAACTTTTGCGAGACTTAGCTTCCTCGCCTACCTAGCCTGAGGTGGGACCAGTACTTTCTATGATTTCTTCCAAACTTTAAAGTCTGTGCTTATATTATCATCTGCTCCACCGTTTTTCCAATCCCACCATAATTTAAGGAAACACATCCCCTCATTAGCAGTGGCAGAGATCCTCAAATAGAATGACAGAAGCTGCCTACTGGAGAGTATCAGAATTGCCAGTGGGATGGGAAAAGGGAATTTGTACATTGAAGAAATCCCTTCACCCCAAGGTAATCCTTCAATGCCCTACAAGTGGGTTCTACTTACTTCTTCTCCACTGATTGAACTACTCCAACCATCCAAATATTAAATTTTAAAACATTTTATTTAGAAAACCTCTAATTTAAGGGTCATCACAGGGTGGCTGTCAGATCATTAACAGTCTGTATATGTTTCCTATATAGTCAAAAAGTGTTCTTAAAATTTTGAATTAGTTGTGAAAACTTACAATTAAAGAGAAATCACAAAAATCTGAATTTCTGGTTTCCTTTGAAAGTACACTACAATGTCCACAGCCCTACCACTCCCCACAATCTCTTTAACATTTATCACTTTGCATTGCTCTTTTTTTCCTTCTACTAGAGAAGCATTTCTCTGTATCTTAGCTCTATCAAAGGTAGGACAACTAAAGATAGACCAGGTTTCTACATCCATCCTTTTTCACTCATTTATCATCAGTGTGTTATCTTCTTTGACCTACTACAACCCTCAATTTCTTTACCATGGACTGGTCTGTTCAACATAAAATTTTTCTTTCAGATTTGTCCCTATGAGAAGTATCTATTTGATCATTTTTTTACTCTTATTCGTACACTCTCAAGTTGATTGCCAGATTTTCCTTTCCTCTGAACCTCATTTACTTTAACATGTTATAATATATGTACAGAAAAGTGTACATATCATATGTATGTAATAGGAAAAAAATCACAATAGAACCAAGTACTATACAGTAAATATAAAAAAACATAAGCAGGAATTTCATGTAGAAGACAATATGTTTCTGAAAGATTAAAAAATGTAAGTATAATGAATGATATGCTATATTCATGAATAAGAAGGTGCAATAATACAAAAATATTATTTATCTCAAAATTAATATATAGTCAATAAAGTCACAAAAAATCAATTTTTTCATGAACTTAATAATGTAATTCTAAAATTTATATATAATTTCAAAAGAATCGAGTCTGCTCTAGAGAATTTTCAAAAAGAAAAGGATAGAAGGACTTGTCCTAAAAATTTCAGGACTTTTTAGCTATAGAAGTAAAGATGATAAAGTATCAAAACAAGAGTGAAGAGACAATATATTAATTGACACATTATTGTATGTATTATGTATAAATTGCAGCCCTAGTGTCTAAATTGTAGTCTCTATCATTTCCTACTAAAATGAACCAGGACTCATTACAGAAATAGTTGATTCCAGATCTGAGATAATACATTTATAAGATGGTCCCCCAAAGCAAGGGAGCTCTAAATACTACTAAGTTCATGGCAAAAGGACTTAAAAGCCACTTTGAAGAGGACCCCACAGGCCAAGGATAATCTAAGTAACAATAAGAATAATAAAAATTAGGTAAATATTTATACACCTTTGAGATCACAATGACACTGTACAACAATCACCACTATAACAAACCTCATTTATCATTTGTCTGGTACCCAGCCCTGGGTGAGTAGGGTAGAGAAATTTTGAGTCTTGAAATGTAAGAACCAGATAGAGAAGGTGGATCTGAGTATAGGCTCTGGATTGGCTAGTGTACATATGAAAATACTTTGCTCACTCTAACAATTAGCTAACACTGGGAGCCGCAGTCTCTCCCTAGTCAGCGAGGCCACAAATACCAGAGCTTCAGGAATATAGAAAATGGGGAAACAGGGGGTCTAACCAAGGGGGTGGAGCCAGCCCCTAAGGGAGATTAAAAAATTCCTGCTCTGAACTTCCTCAGGACAACACAGTCTCTGAGTTCCCTGCACTGCCCTTTCCAGTGTGTACTTTGACTTCAGTAAACACCCTGTGTTTTCCCGCTTCTGTCTCGCTCTTGAATATTTTCCTTCATGAAGACAAGAGCCTGGTCACCACTGCTCTGAGTTGAGTCTGCCTCAGGATATCACTGAGAGCCTTTGGTGACATCTGGAGCAACCTGAAGACAGGAGCTTGCTGTCAAGGAGACAGGACAATATACACAACACAAGAGTCACCTTTGGAGCACAAGCAGAGGAGAAGAACGAAGTAGTGCAAGTCAAATATAAAGGACACATACTACATAAGATAACCCAGAAAGAACTGAGAACTCTAGGGGATCTACCTAATACATCAAAGCAAACACAGAGAGTCAGACAGAATGGGGAAACAAAGAAACATGTCCCAAATAAAAGAACAGAAGAAACATCCAGAAGTGGAACCAAGTGAAACAGCGGTAACCAACATATCAGAGACAGAGTTCAGAACACTGATGATAAGAATGTTTAAGGAGCTTAGAGATGACATAAAGAAGGATGTAGAAATCATAACGAACAAACAATTAGAACTAAAGAACACAATTACCGAAATAAGGAACTCACTTGAAGGAATTACAAGCAGGTTAGATGAAGCAGAGGATCGAATCAGCGACTTAGAAGACAAGTTAGCAGAGATCACCCAAACAGAACAACAGAAAGAAAAAAGAATAAAAAACAATGAAGATGGTTTAAGAGACCTCTGGGATAACATCAAGCGCAACAACATGTACATCATAGGAATACCAGAAGGTGAAGAGAGGAAGCAAGGGATTGAGAACATATTTGAAGTAATAATGTCCGAAAACTTCCCTAACCTGATGAAGGAAACCAACATACAACCCCAGGAAGTACAGAGAACCCAAACAGGTCCACACCAAGACACATTATAGTTAAAATGGCAAAGCTTAAAGACAAACAGAGAATCCTAAAAGAAGCAAGAGAAAGACAGAGGGTTACATACAAGGGAACACCCATAAGACTATCAAATGACTTTTCTACAGAAACATTGAAGGCCAGAAGGGAGTGGCAGGAGATACTCAAAGTGATGGAAAACAAAGGCCTAAAACCTAGATTGCTTTATCCAGCAAGGCTATCATTTAAAGTTGATGGAGCGATAAAGAGCTTCCCAGAAAAGAATAAGCTAAAGGAATTTATTACCACCAAGCCAGCATTGCAAGAAATACTAAAAGGACTTCTGTAAATAAAAGAAAGATGAAAAAAACCTAACTACAAATTTAAAAATGGCAATAACTATGTACATATCAATAATCACTTTAAATGTAAACGGATTAAATGCTCCAATCAAGAGACATAGGGTGGCTGAATGGATAAGGAAGCAAGACCCTTGTATATGCTGTATACAAGAGACTCATCTCAGATCAAAAAACACACACAGGCTGAAAGTGAAGGGTTGGAGTAAGATATTTCATGCAAATGGAAATGAGAAAAAAGCTGGAGTTGCAATACTTATATCTGACAAAATGGACTTTAAAATGAAGAACATATTAAAAGACAAAGATGGGCACTATATAATAATAAAGGGATCGATCTAACAAGAGGACATAACCCTAGTAAACATCTATGCACCCAACATAGGAGCACCTAAATATATAAAACAGATACTGACTGACATAAAAACAGAGATCAACAGTAACACTATCATAGTAGGGGACTTCAACACACCTCTGACAACAGGGGACAGGTCTTCCCGACAGAAAATCAATATGGAAAAAACAGCCTTAAATGATACATTGGACCACTTGGATTTTTAAAATTTTTTTTTATTGGGGTGACAATTGTTAGTGAAATTACACAGATTTCAGGTGTACAATTCTGTATTACATCATCTATAAATCCCATTGTGTGTTCACGACCCAGAGTCAGTTCTCCTTCCATCACCATATATTTGATCCCCCTTACCCTCGGATTTAATCGATATTTTCAGAGCATTTCATCCCAAAGCTGCAAAATACACGTTTTTCTCAAGCGCACATAGAACATTGTCCAAGATAGATCACGTTAGGCCACAAAACAAGTCTTGATAAATTTAAGAAAATTGAAGTCATACCAATTGTCTTCTCTGACCACAGTGCTATGAAATTAGAAATGAACTACAGAAAAAAAAAAAAAAAACTGGAAGACACACCAATTCATGGAGGCTGAATATCTTATTACTAAATAATGAATAGGTCAAGCAGGATATCAAGGAAGAAATCAACAGATATCTCGAGACAAACAAAAATGAAAACACGATGACCCAAAATCTATGGGATGCCGGGAAAGCAGTCCTAAGAGGGAAATTCATAGCATTACAGGCCTACCTAAAGAAACAAGAAACATCACTAATCAACAGTTTATCTTCACACTTAAGGGATCTGGAAAAAGAACAGCAAAATAAACCCAAAGGGAGCATAAGGAAGGAGATAATAAAGATCAGAGCAGAAATAAATGAAATAGAAACCAGAAAAACAATACAAAAGATCAATGAATCCAAGAGTTGGTTCTTAGAGAAGATAAACAAAATTGACAAACCTTTAGCTAGACTCATTAAAAAAAAGAGAGAGAGGACCCAAATTAATAAAATCAGAAATGAAAGAGGAGAAGTGACAACAGACACCGCAGAAATACAAAAAATTTTTTTTTCTTTTCCATATCTTTGGTGATATTCTCTTTATTGTTCCTTTTTTTTTAATTTTTTTTTATTAAATTTATTGGGGTGACAATTGTTAGTAAATTTACATAGATTTCAGGAGTGGAGGTTTCTCAAGAAATTACGAATAGAATTACCATATGACCCAGCAATCGCTCTCCTG
This sequence comes from Rhinolophus hipposideros, assembly GCF_964194185.1. Lineage (NCBI taxonomy): Eukaryota > Metazoa > Chordata > Mammalia > Chiroptera > Rhinolophidae > Rhinolophus > Rhinolophus hipposideros. The sequence continues at coordinate 47,161,258 of NC_138053.1, read as the reverse complement.
GGTATCTACCCAAAAAATCTGAAAGCATTTCTCCAACGTGTACTCCAATGTTCATTGCAGCTTTGTTTACGGTGGCCAAGACATGGAAACAACCAAAATGTCCTTCAACAGACGAATGGATAAAGAAGTTGTGGTATATATACACAATGGAATACTATTCAGCGTTAAGGAAAGATGATATAGGAGCATTTGTGACAACATGGATGGATCTTGAGAGTATAATGCTAAGTGAAATAAGTCAGACAGACAAAGCAGAGAACCCTATGATTTCACTGATATGTGGTATATAAACCAAAAAGAACAAGACAAACAAATGAGAAAGAAAAACTCATAGACACAGACAATAATTTAGTGGTTACCAGAGGGTAAGGGGGTGGGGGGTGGGTGATGAGGGTAAAGGGGATCAAATATATGGTGATGGAAAGAGAACTGACTCTGGGTGGTAAACACACAATGTTTATAGACGATGTAAAAAATTTTAAGAAATTACTATGAGCAACTATATGCCAACGAATTTGACAATCTGGAAAAAATGGACAATTTTTTAGAGGCATACAACCTTCCAAGACTAACTCAAGAAGAAACAGAAAACCTGAATAGACTGATTACCACCAAGGAAATTGAATCAGTAATCAACAATCTCCCAACAAACAAAAGCCCTGGACCAGATGGCTTTACAGGCGAATTTTACAAAATGTTCAAAAAAGAATTATCACCTATTCTCCTGAAGCTCTTCCAAAAAATCCAGAAGGAAGGAAGACTCCCAAAACTTTTTACGTGGCCACTATCACCCTGAGCCCCAAATCAGACAAAGACAACACAAAAAAAGATAATTACAGACCGATATCTCTAATGAACATAGATGCAAAAATCCTCAACAAAATATTAGCAAACAGAATTTAGCAATACATTACAGACTCCATGATCAAGTGGGATTCATCCCTGGTATGCAAGGTGGTTCAACATCCGCAAATCAATTAATGTGATACACCACATTAACAAAATGAAAAATAAAAATCACATGATCATATCAATAGATGCAGAAAAAGCATTTGATAAAATCCAGCAGCATTTATGATAAAAACCCTTAAGAAAGTGGGAATAGAGGGATCATATCTCAACATAATAAAGGCCATATATGATAAACCCACAGCTAACATTACACTCAATGGGGAAAAGCTAAAACCATTCCCCCTAAGATCAGGAACAAGGCAAGGTTGTCCACTATCTCCACTTCTATTCTACATAGTGCTGGAAGTTCTAGCCACAGCAATCAGACAAGAAAAAGAAACAAAAGGCATCCAAATTGGTAAGGAGGAAGTAAAATTATCACTATATGCAGATGATATGATACTATATATAGAGAACCCTAAAGACTCCACCAAGAAACTATTAGAGCTGATAGATGAATTTAGTAAAGTAGCAGGATACAAAATTAATATTCAGAAATCAGTTGCATTTGTATATACCAATAATAAAACATCAGAAGGAGAAATTAAAAAAGCAATCCCATTTATAATTGCTCCAAAGATTATAAAATACCTGGGAATAAATTTAACCAAAGAAGTAAAAGATCTGTACTCAGAAAATTATAAGACACTGAAGAAAGAAATGAAAGAAGATATAAATAGATGGAAACACATACCATGTTCATGGATAGGAAGAATTAATATAGTTAAAATGTCCATACTGCCTAAGGCAATATACATATTCAACGCAATTCTTATCAAACTACCAACGACGTTTTTCACAGAAATAGAACATATAATTCTAAAAGTTATATGGGACCATAAAAGACCCCGGATAGCCTCAGCAATCTTGAGAAATAAGACCAAAGTGGGAGGTATAACAATACCTGACATCAAATTACACTACAAGGCTACAATAATCAAAACAGCATGGCACTGGCATAAAAACAGACACATAGACCAATGGAACAGAATAGAGAGTCCAGAAATAAATCCATGCCTATATGGCCATTTAATCTACGACAGTGGAAAGAAGAATGTACGATGGGGTAAAGACAGTCTGTTCAATAAATGGTGCTGGGAAACCTGGACAGACACATGCAAAAAAATGAAGCTGGACCACCTCCTTACACCATATACAAAAATAAATTCAAAATGGCTTAGAGACTTAAATGTAAGAACTGAAACCATAAAATACATAGAAGAATATAGGAAGAAACTTCACAGACATTACCCGGAGTAAGATTTTTACTGATATATCCCCTCGCATGAGGGAAGTAAGAGAAAAAAATAAACATGTGGGATTACATCAAACTAAAAAGTTTTTTCACAGCAAAGGAAACCATGAATAAAACAAAAAAGGATCCTACTGAATGGGAAGAGATATTTGCCAGTGATATATCTGATAAGGGGTTAATATTACAAATCTATAATAAACTCACTCAACTCAACTCCAACAAAACAAACAATCCAATTAAAAAATGGGCAAAGGACATGAGGAAACATTTTTCTAAAAAGGACATACAGATGGCAAACAGACATATGAAAAAATGCTCAACCTCACTAACCATCAGAGAAATGCAAATAAAAACCACAATGAGATACCACCTTACTCTAGTCAAAATGGCTATCATCAATAAATAAACAAACAACAAGTGCTGGCATGGATGTGGAGAAAAGGGAACGCTTGTGCACTGTTGGTAGGATTGTGGATTGGTGTAGCCACTATGGAAAACAGTGTGGAGGTATCTCAAAAATATGAAAATGGAACTACCTTATGATCCAGTAATTCTACTCCTAGGTATCTATCCGGAGAAATCCAAAACTCCAATTCAAAAATCTTTATGCACTCCTATGTTTATTGCAGCACTATACACAATAGCCAAGACATGGAAACAACAGAAATGCCCATCAGTAGATGACTGGATTAAGAAGCTGTGGTACATTTATACAATGGAGTATTACGTAGCCATAAAGAAAAAAGAAATCTTACCATTTGCAACAACATGGATGGCCCTAGAGAACATTATGTTAAGTGAAATAAGTCAGACAGAGAAAGATAAATACTATAGGTCTTACTTATATGCGGAATCTAAAGAAGAGAATAAGTGAATGAACTAATCATAAACAGTTTTGGAGACAAAGAGGAAAAACTGAGGGTTGCTAGATGGGCGGGGGTGTGGGATAAGGGGGAAGGTGAGGGGATTAGAAAACAGTCAGTAACCACAAGATGGCCACGGGGTTTTGAAAATTAATTTGGGGAACGTAATCAATAATGTTGTAAAGATTTTGTAGGGTATCCGATGGACATGTGTTCCATTGGGGAGACCACCTCAGGGATGATGTAGATGCCTGATCACTGCACTGTACACCTGAAGCTGAACAATAATGAATGCCAACTATAATTTTCTATATATAATGTGATGGCTCGGTGCGATGTGGGAGGGATAGTGGAAGGGGGGATGGGGGAGGAGGGGGTTCACAGTGTGAGGGATATAAATGATGAACGTCTAAGTATTACCTTGTTTTGTGCACCTGAAACTAATAATAAAAAAATAAAAAATAAAAAAAATAAAATAAAAATAAAGTAAGTCTTAAAGTCAAAAAGAAATGAAAATTAAACTGAATAGTATTTATGAATACAGAATGATACAATTTATAAAATATGTGTGGTTACGAACAGTAGTTACCTCTGGGAAAGAAGGGAAAGGTATAGGGCTCTAGGAGAAACTTTCAGAAGACAAATATATAAATAATACTTCATCTCTGTAACAAAAATAAAACTGAAGCAAATAAAGGTGACCCTTGAACAATACATTGGCTAGGGGCGCCCACCCCTGTGCAGTGGAAAAATCCACCTGTAACTTTTGACTCTACAGTTGGCACTTCTTCATATGCGTGGATTCAACCAACCGCGGATGGAAAACAGTATTTTCGATCCGCAGATTGGGAATCTGCAGTTGAAAATACAAAAATAAATTTCCATCCATGGTAGGTTGAACCTGCAGGTGCAAAAACCCTTGGATACGATGGGTCGAAGGGCTGACTGTATTTACTGAAAAAAATTGACATATAAGTGGACATGTACAGTGCAAAACGGTGTTGTTCACATCAGCTATATAGCAAATCTGCATAGTGGCTACTTTGTGTTTTGCTATATTTTTGTCCTAGTTGTCAGCATGTTTAACATAGTTCCTCATTCTCAAAAATGGTGATGTTTACTACACCAATAATGAAAGAATGGAATGCTGCAGCTGTTTCAAAGTTACCTATAAATTTATTAGTAATTTTAATGAATATTATTAATAAATGAATAATTTAAGCCAATGTAAACACAATAATCAGTCAAGGGGATTGAGAGTTTGAAATTCCCTGGTGTTAAATGAGTGTTATGACACCCAATTGACCTCTTAGCAAAGGCTTAGCTTTAACTTCTGTTAAAAGGGAAATATATATATTCCCTATATAATATATATATATATATTATTATTATTATTATACTAGTTTCTATTCTTAGTGCACACAATGAAGATTAGCTGTTTGTTCCTCCTTTTGAAAATCATAGTTTCCACTTGTAATGTAAAACTTTTTTTGGTGTTAGCTTGATTTTATAGGGCAACTGCATTATTAGATGCCTCGGCTATACAAATGCTCACTTGTGATACATTTTAAAAAGCTCAAATGAGACATTTGCTTCTTGTTTTACATTACGTTTGGAATTAGGCTATAGAAAACAGATACTTCAGTGATGACTATATCCAGATCCTGAAGGAATGAGGAGCTGCAGAACAATCCATTCCTTGTTGGTTACAATGGTTTCTTTCCAAATGAAAAAGATATTTTAAATGCTGAGGGTATTTTTTTTTTGTTTTTTGTTTTGTTTTGTTTTGTTTTGTTTTTACTTTCCCTCCCTTTCAAACTTATTTTCTGTCTTTCTTTTTTTCTGTCCTAAGAAGAGTGGCCTATGACATCTCTTCAATTATGAGAAAGTTTCTTTTAATACTGTAGTCATATTTTAACGTCAGCAGTCGCCACTTGTCGTGCTCATTCTCACAGAGAGAACGTGTGAAATGTGCGCATGACTCCACAAAGATGCCTTCTGGTGCATAGCCAATGCTTGTCATCAGTATCTTTGGGGTGCAGCAGTAACAAGTAGTGGTAAATAGAGACAGAAGGAGCCTCTGAGCACTGCAAACACTCAGCCTCTGAGGGGGCTTTTATTTGTATCTTGTTAAGGAAGCAATAGAAACACACGTGGTAGAATGTCTGAAAGAAAGTTGAGTCAAATATTTCTAGAATCCCTGCTGCGTCATTTCAGGCTATTAAAAAAAGAAAGGCTCTCTACTCAGGTGAGTGATGAGATGGCACAATCACCCAAGAGTGATGGGCTTGGAGTAGACATCACTTTTACAGTGTTGGAAAACTTACGTGGTGTTTGGAAGTAAGTAGGGGGTCTAGGTGTGTGTGTGTGTGTGTGTGTGTGTGTGTGTGTGTGTGTGTGTGTGTGTTACATACTGAAGATATTAGCCTGGTACTCTCCTGTTCAGACAATGATGCAAAACAAAAACAAAATAGAAAAACATTCAGGTTTGGAATGGAACATCAGATTGTATCCTTCCTGTTCCTAAGCTGTAACACACCAGAAAAATGGCCTCAATTATGGAGGGGGGGGGGGTTGTGGGGAGGGCAGTGTGTGCACGACTGCAGCTGTGCTTAAACCAAAGCAAAGACAATCTTTTTGCACCATCCTCTGTTGGCCTTTCATCAGATTTCCTTTCTATAAAGGGACTGGAATGGAATAGATTCATGAACTCTTTAATATCTTTTTGCTAATCTATATTTTTGCCTTCCATTTTATCTTTGTTGTTCTGTTCTCATTCCTTTTCTAATTTTCTTTCTCCTGCTTCTAGGTTGACATTTATAACAACCCTTTCATCTGGTTTCTACCCCAAACCACATGTTTGCATATTTGTTCTTCTGACTTCTGGTTACTGCAATTGTCATAGTTCTTTGCTGGCTGTTTTCTCATCTTGTAACAACTTCATCATAGCTTGGATGTCTTTAAGAAAATAAAACAACATAAACTCACTCTCGCACTAAGCCACAATATCTGAAATAAATCCAAAGTTCCTAATTTTTTCATGAAATCCAGAGAGCAATGGGCCCCTAAATAATTACAGGATTTTCTCCAAAAACAACACACAAAAAGCATTTTTACCAACGTGAACATAAAATGCCTATTTTCCCCTGAGACTAAAAAATATGTGAATAATTAATTCCTGCAAACAAAATTCTCATCCCATGCTTGCAATTAATTTTGACTGAAATCTTAGATTTATTCCTCAGTTTTTCTTGAGTCTACAGAGTCTACATTCTAGTCCTAAGGGGTGACAGTTTGTAACAGTTCTTGGACTAATAAGATAAATCATTGCATATATTCAGCTCCTCTTTGTCTCTATGAACTTCCATTGGTCTAATATTTTGTCCACAGTTCATCAAGGTAATTAATGAGCAGCCTGACATTTTATTTCACAGAGCCACCAATTACATCTCTGAATTCTTCCAGTTGTCTCTCCATGGAAGGGTGAATACATGGGGTTGTTTTTGGGGCTGGCTGGAGGAACATAGTTTTTGCATTTTCAGGAGTTTAATCCAATCCTGATAACTGTCCCAAGTCATTTTTTCTTTCGCAAAATGTGTTTATAGAAGTTTTTTAATATATTTGTTCAAGCTCTACTATATATGTAAAGTTATGGTGTATTTAGCATCCAATTTTTGTTTCTAAAGAACTTACCAGAAAGCTGACCAAGACTGGAACCACATCTTTCTCATGATTATACCTCAATTGTCAGCACAGGGTTCATCTAATTTAACAACACTATGTAACACTTTACAAACATTAACTCATTTAATCTCCACTATAACCCTGTAAAATAAGTTTGACTTTTATCCCTATTATAAGGATGAGGAAAATAAGGCACAGAGATAATCAGTGACTTTGCTCAAGGTCACCAGACAACAAGTATAGAGCCAGGCTCGAAGTCTCCACTGTTGCTCTGCTAGTTTATATAAACTAAGCTACACTGCTTCTGGTGCTTCTATATATTCAATACACGTCTGCACACAGAAAAACAAGCAAAAGAGAAAGAAAAAGAGAAAAGGGAAGGTGATAAGGAAGCAATTTAAAAAATACATGAACCTAAAAATACCATTAATGATTCAGAGATAAAATTTGGATTTGAATTTTCTTAATACTATTATTATGTAGCACCATCTGAAATAAACTTTTATTATCTTTTAATATAGTTTTATAACTAGTAAATATAGGTAATAGTTACTTGAATTTTAAAGTGTAGTACCATAATGAACGCCTACGAATCTACCACTCAGTGAAAAACGAGAATGTGAGTCTACCTGTGTGTTACTGAACTATCTTATCTTCCTATCACCTCCTAGGGAGAACAAGTAACAGCTACACTGAGTTTAGTGCTCATCATTCCCTTTCTTTCTTCATATAATTTTATCACATACTGAGAGTTCCAAAAAAATGTATACAAGTGGCACTTTAGTCAACATTGCTCAAGCAGTAGTTCGCCACATTCAGAAGGGTTTGGACGCTGACGGTAACCACTTTGAGCACCTCTTGTAATTGCAGAAGTCAAACGTGAGTTGTATTCATCTTTTGTTATCGGTATATATTGAGTATTACAGTTTTAATACAACATTTTCTTTTCTTAAAATGTGTATGCACTTTTTTGGCACCCTCTGTAAGTAAGTAGCCTAAACAATAATAAGTCATTTAGTTTTGCTTGTTTTGGAGTTTTATCAAAATAGCATGATACTATTTTGTCATTTGCTTTTTTCACTCCACATTATACTTCTAAGACTCATCTGTGTTGAATAAGCTCTTTTTGATAAAATGTCTTCCAGGTTTAAAGCACTTTTATGTAAGTTACCTCATTTGAGTCACATAAAAATGTATTGGAAATAGGTAAATTGGTCTAATTTTTCCTATTCCTTTTACAACAGTGGTATCAAAGACTATGCTAGCAGCCACTAACAAATCCAGAGTTTTAGCCAGGCTACCATATGCAACAAGACCCACAGGTCAATATAGGTGCTAAGACTTAACACAAACAGTGACACTATAAACTTTCCATATCAGTGAATATGTTTGAATACTTGTAAATGTGAATTTACTTTTCATGTGGTATGGGTGTTCCCACATTATATTGAGAGGAAAAAAGTAAAGTAAAAATGAGTCAATATATTTTCCTTCGGGCTTGGAAATTCATCTTATTTCCATATGTGTGGCACATAAATAAAGCTTTGTATTCATTCCAAATATTACTGTCATGTCTATTTCACCATATCCTGTAGGATATGGTAAATAATATCATATGTAAACCCCCCACCCCCCCAAGTATATCTGAGGGAAGATTCTGTCTTTTATTACCTTTCAAATATCTTTTTCAGACATTCTTTCAGCTGCCTGGCAAGCACGTGAGGCAGGAAGAGACCCGATGTTTCTGTGGTTGTCATGGGTTTTTGTGTTACTTATTACTCAGTAATGTGCTAATATCTACCTTACAAAATAGCACCAGTTAGCAAGGGGATTAGAATTCTGCTTCCTACAGTAAATGTTCGAAATGAATATGCCTACGGCTCATAATTCCTGTGAGAATATTAGGAACACAAAAAGCTTCTGTTGACTAAACTGAAAGTGCTAAATCCTCTAGTGGGTTCCTCCATGACATTGGACTGACTGATAGCTTTTTGTCTAACATGGTATATTTAATGCAACATGATGCTTTCCTCATGACTTTTTACTGACGATATGCCTGAGTAGGGGATTCATTAATGAACTGGAAAACTAACAGGGCAATTCAGAGCACCCTCCCTGACTGTTGGGAAAAGGATGAGAGTTGTATTTTCCACATAAACTTTTCAAGTTTATTCTTATTTGTGGATCGATTGACTAATTTAACTGCCTAACCACAAAAAGATTAGTCATTACCATTCAAGTAATAAAATATATGTATAGCATCAGTGTGTTCTATAAAAAATAGTGAGAATTGGCTTGTGCTCAGTGGACTAAAGCATTTACCATCCTAAAGACAAGAACAAGTTGTCCAAATCCCTTAAGTAGCCAAAAGAACTACTCCCCTTTATATGTTTATATGACTTAAGAAAAAAATACAGAGCTAAATTTGTTTCTTTTTGCCTCATTAGCCTTCAGTGCAGTAAAGAAGTTGAGAACACATGATGCAGTCAGTCAGACTTAGGGTCAAGTCTCATCTTTGCTACCTGCTAAATTTAGAGCTTAAAAAAGTTATGTAACCTCTTTGAACTTCAGTTTCCAACATCATAAAATGGGGGTTTTATGGGCTTTATTTCATAGGGTTACTATGAATATTAAATGAAGTAAAGCAAATAGATCTGACAGTACCCGACAGGTAGCAAGAGCTCCCTACAGTAGAGTAATCCCATTGGGTGAACAGATTATCCTGCTGATTTGAAGAGCTCCATCATACTTGCCATTCTAGGACCATGTTTTCCTGCAGACAGAGAGTGGGTGGTTGCATTCTTTGGTTTCCATGTGGCCCCCAGCTGGAGCAGAGGGACAGGAGCACGTGGGGAGCAGCCAGTTTGCACTGGGGTTGCTCTTTCTTTGTTCAGCCATCTGACAAGCCGGAAGAGGCCCTGCAGGCTCCTCTCCCGTGCGTAATCCCTATGGAGAGTCAGTATATACAACCCACTTTCATTTGGCCTTCACAGAGCGATTGTTGTTTTTTTCTAGGGCTTCATGTTTTCTTTCTTATGGAGTCCTTTTTATGTTAAAGTTGGGCGAGATGTACCTGCACAGCAGGCATACTCTTCCCTCCTGATGAGTATCTATTTCTTATTTCCATCCCACATGGTCAAAGCTGGTTGTTTTGTGAAACAAACAGGCGAGGCCACAGTTAGGGCCAACAGGATGTGTTCCCACTCAGGGGGTGGCATCTATAAGGGAAAGTCCCACATGAGGTATGCTCTCTCTCACCCAATTGCTGTTTGAAATTGTCAAGAAGAGCAAAGAAAAATTGGACAAAAGGAATAAAGTTCATACAAGTGAGAGTTGAGGGTTTTGATCAGAGCTCATTTTTCCTCAGAAGCAAAACTAGGCATGGTATTTTAAAGATAGTATTCACTTGGAAACTATAATCAAGTAGCATAAATGTACTTATGACATGAAACTGAAATTAAGCATTCCGTTCTCAAAGCTGAATGATTCCAAGGGGGTTCCAATGACTACCATTTAACTAAAACATGATGATTTTAGTTCACCACTGCATAATATATATCACAAACAGGCAGAGGGGGAAAAATGAGAGGAGACTGAACTTCTGTTTCACTTCAATAATGGAAATTGAAAAGAAGAAGGGTAGAGTATAGAAAAGAAAACTACAGGAAAAAAAATCAGGCAATCAGTTAAAAGAACTGTATTTCTAATGAGAAATGGCCGTGCCCTCAATTCAGAGTTCTTTGGGAGTTCTTCTCAGGATTTCTCAAGATTATTTCTTGCTACTACTTTTCTACCCTGTACATGTTCATTCATAGATAGTCACTTAGAAGCGAGAGTCCAACTGGTAATTTCTTCGGCTGCTGTTCCTCTCATAGGACAGCTTTATCTTTGTTTGTCTTGTCGTTTCTTTTCCCCAATAGAATTCTTGTACCTACTGGCATTCTTGAAGTCTATACAGCTAGCAGTCTTATTCAAGACTAACTAGGGTTCTCACCTTAAGCAGATTTTAAACTCATTTGACATATTTCTGTGGAAGTTATTTTAATGCATTCTAGCACACATTTTTAAAAACTTTTAAATTTAATTTTAAATAAATAAGTGGATTCTGGTGGTGGTTTTTCAAAACTCATAAACCTACACATTGAAAGGGTGGAATTTATTTACAGTCAATCAGTTATACCTCAGTTTTTAAAAGCTTTATACAAAGAGAAGTAAGTGTTACAAAATTATCTGCTAATTTTGGGTAGTATAGGTAAACACAAAAAATTGGGTTGCGTCTACTGAAGCTTAGACCGTCGTAAGCCCTAGATTTTTGACCCAACCAAGCCACTAACTAACTGGGATCTTGGGCATACAATTTAATCTCCAGGGACTCAGTTCATCATCTGTAAAATGAAGGGTTTGTTCAGATTAGCATTTATTAAAGTATGCTTGGAAGAATGCTAGCTCTTCAGAATGTTTGTAGTTTCTACATTAAAAAAGGGGGTGTGAGAAGTTCTGTGTCAAACAAACTTAAGAATGGTTGTATCAAATAAAATCAAATAGGTTTATTTAGTACAGGACATGCCAGACCTTTTTGCCTATATACAAATGTGTACAGAGTTCCCTAAACTTATTTAATCATCATATACTTTATCCACTCACTCCACTGTAGCCCCAAAATCTACAGGTCTAATATATAAACTTTGGGAGACACTTAACAAACCCTATGGTCTTCTTGACAATTGCTCTGATAATTTTCTCAGCCCCAAATTTTATTTGGACACTTAAATTGAGACATGCAAGCAAAGTAAAGTTATTAATTGGTTATTATAACATAGTGATTTGCCACAAGGAATCTGAATAGTTGGGGCAGCACTTCATATTGTGTGTGTAGACACAGCTATGGTCAATGTATTCATCATATAAATATATTTCAGGCTTTCCCCAGCATCTTGTCAGTTGGTTGTACGTAAAAAGCTGGCTGAGCCTAGCAAAAATAAGAGATAACGGTAGAAGTATGGGCAGAGTCAAACCAATTCTACTGGAAAATAAAAGCACTGGTAAGCCTAAAAAATGTTTGAATGCTGTTACAAACTTGAATCAACTATTTTCTCTTTCTTCTTCTCCAAGAACTGTAAAAGTCAAGTTTCAGTTAAAAAAAAGAGGCCTCATTTTTAGCCCCATTCTAGAAGCCCATATACTTATTGTTGGGGTGCAAAGCTGGGAATGGGAATCTTTTAGAGCTAAATGAAGTAGAAAAAGCAGTAGACTGTTTTTCCACACTGTAATCAGCAGCCCAGCTTTATGAAATCATGTCTGTAAGGAAAAGCACATCTTAACTTTTCCAAAGTTGTTTGGTAAATATCAAAATATCTATATGCTGTTGAAATTATCTACATCTATGCACAATTTCTAGAAAATTTATTATATAATATTCCTGTGGCCTTCTCTCCCTTTCTATAAGGAACTTATCTAGTTATATTAATGGTTATTGGCCTCCTTTACCATTCTTTTGCAACAAAATCCTTCTGGACAACACATATATAGAAAATGTAAATATGGTCACGTATAATAAATGACTGCATTTACAATAGCTTGACTATATGTTATATATGATGAATCCCAGCAGTCTCTCCCTTTCCTAGTCATATTTATTTGCAACAATGGTTGTTTTTCTTATGTTACCAGAAATAATGCACTGTTAGCAATTCCCAACATATATGTTTTATAAGTTAAAGATAAATAAAAATCTTAGTAATTAAATTAATGTCATACTTGTTTTGGAAAGAAGTTAAAAATGCAATGAGGAAAATATGGTGTCCGCTGTCAGAGTTGCAGAAAACAAAATTATAGTATACACAATTGGAAACAGAAAGATAATAGAAATTTGTGGCCCCTCCCAGGCAAAATTTCAAAAGTGGTCTCACTAGCTTTTTACTTGGAAATGAACTGATTTAGGTGTCTTCTCCTTAACAATATTGAAGATATTTAGGTTTCATTTAAGCCTAAGAAGAAAGGAAGAAAAGAGAAGCAAATATTGCTTTTTCCTGTATATTAGAGCAGGGTTTAACCTTCATCAAGTTGAATAATTGATCTTTTTTTTAAAATTAAATTTATTGGGGTGACAATTGTTAGTAAATTTACATAGATTTCAGGTGTACAATTCTGTATTACATTATCTATAAATCCCATTGTGTGTTCACCACCCAGAGTCAGTTCTCCTTCCATCACCATATATTTGATCCCCCTTACCCTCATCACCCACCCCCCACCCCCTTACCCTCTGGTAACCACTAAATTATTGTCTGTGTCTATGAGTTTTTCTTTCTCATTTGTTTGTGTTGTTCTTTTGTTGTTTTTGGTTTATATACCACATATCAGTGAAATCATAGTGTTCTCTGCTTTTTCTGTCTGACTTATTTCACTTAGCATTATACTCTAAAGATCCATCCATGTTGTCACAAATGCTCCTATATCATCTTTCCTTAACGCCAAATAGTATTCCATTGTGTATATATACCACAACTTCTTTATCCATTCATCTATCGAAGGACATTTTGGTTGTTTCCATGTCTTGGCCACCGTAAACAAAGCTGCAATGAACATTGGCGTACACGTGTCTCTATAGAGAAATGCTTTCAGATTTTTTGGGTAGATACCCAGGAGAGCGATTCCTGGGTCATATGGTGATTCTATTGGTAATTTCTTGAGGAACCTCCACACTGCCTTCCATAGCAGCTGCACCAGTCTGCATTCCTACCAACAGTGTATGAGGGTTCCTTTTTCTCCACAGCCTCTCCAACACTTGTTACTATTTGTCTTGTTGATGATAGCCATTCTGACTGGGGTGAGGTGATATCTCATTGTGGTTTTCATTTGCATTTCTCTGATGATTAGCGATGTTGAGCATTTTTTCATATGTCTATTTGCCATTTGTATATCCTCTTTGGAGAAATGTCTTTTCAGGTCCTCTGTCCATTTTTCAATTGGGTTGTCTGTTTTTTGTTGTTGAGTTTCATGAGTTCCTTGTATATTTTGGATATTAGCCCCTTATCGGAGGAACTGTTTGCGAAAATCTTCTCCCATTCAGTTGGTTGCCTCATGATTTTGTCGATAGTTTCTTTTGCTGTGCAGAAGCTTTTCAGTTTCCTATAATCCCATTCGTTTATTTTAGTTTTTACTTCCATTGCCTTTGGAGTCAAATTCATAAAATGCTCTTTGAACCCAAGGTCCATAAGTTTAGTACCTATGTTTTCTTCTATGCAGTTTATTGTGTCAGGTCTTATGCTTAAGTCTTTGATCCATTTTGAATTAATTTTGGTACATGTAGACAGATCACAGTCCAGTGTCATTCTTTTGCACGTAACTATCCAATTCTGCCAGCACCATTTATTGAAGAGGCTGTCTTTCCTCCATTGTATGTTTTTAGCTTCTTTGTCAAAAATTATATGTCCATATTTATGTGATTTTATTTCTGGTTCTCAATTCTATTCAATTGGCCTATGTGTCTGTTTTTCCTCCAATACCAAGCTGTTTTGATTATTGTAGCCCTGTAGTACAAGCAAAAATCAGGGAGTGTGATACCTCCAGTATTGTTCTTTTTTTTTAATATTGCTTTGGCTATTCAGGGTCTTTTGTGGTTCCAAACAAATCTGATGATTTTTTGTTCTATTTCTTTAAAAAATGCCATTGGGGTTTTGATCGGGATTACATTAAATCTGTATATAGCTTTGGGTAACATGGCCATTTTAACTATGTTGATTCTTCCAATCCATGAGCACGGAATGTCTTTCCATTTCTTTGTGTCTTCAATTTCTTTCAAAAATGTCTTATAGTTTTCACCATATAAATCCTTCACATCCTTGGTTAAGTTTATTCCTAGGTATTTTATTCTTTTTGCTGCAATTGCAAAAGGAATTGTTTTTTGTATTTCTTTTTCTGAGATTTCATTGTTGGTATATAGGAAAGCAATGGACTTTTGTACGTTGATTTTGTAGCCAGCAACTTTACTGTATTCATTGATTGTTTCTAATAGCTTTTTGGTGGAGTCTTTAGGGTTTTCTATATATAGCATCATGTCATCTGCAAAGAGTGACAGTTTAACTTCTTCATTCCCAATTTGGATGCATTTTATTTCTTTCTCTTGCCTGATTGCTCTGGCAAGGACTTTCAACACTATGTTGAAAAACAGAGGTGATAGGGGACAACCTTGTCGTGTTCCTGAACGTAGAGCAAAGGGCTTCAGCTTTTCACCATTAATTATGAGATTAGCTGAGGGCTTGTTGTATATGGCATTTATTATGTTGAGGTATTTTCCTTCTGTACCAATTTTATTAAGTGTTCTAATCATAAATGGATGTTGTATCTTATCAAATGCTTTTTCTGCATCAATTGATAGAATTATATGATTTTTGTCCTTTATTTTGTTTATGTGATGTATCACATTGATGGATTTGCGAATGTTGAACCATCCTTGTGCCCCGGGGATGAACCCCACTTGGTCGTGATGAATAATCTTTTTAATGCATTGTTGTATTCGATTTGCTAGAATTTTGTTTAAGATTTTAGCATCTGTATTCATCAGAGATATTGGTCTGTAGTTTTCTTTTCTTGTGTTGTCCTTACCAGGTTTTGGTATCAGGGTAATGTTGGCCTCATAAAATGAGTTAGGGAGTACTGACTCTTCTTCAATTTTTTGGAAGAGTTTGAGCAGGATTGGTATTAGATCCTCTTTGAAGGTTTGGTAGAATTCACTAGTGAAGCCATCTGGTCCAGGACTTTTGATTTTAGGAAGGGTTTTGATGACTGATTCAATTTCGTTACTGGTGATCTGCCTGTTTAGATTTTCCAGTTCTTCATGATTCAGCCTTGGAAGGCTATATGTTTCTAAGAACTTGTCCATTTCTTCTAGGATATTGAATTTGGTGGCATATAGTCCTTCATAGTATTCTTGGATGATCCTTTGTATTTCTGTGGTGTCCGTGATAACTTCCCCTTTTTCATTTCTGATTTTGTTAATTAGTGTCTTCTCTCTTTTTATCTTAGTGAGTCTAGCCAAGGGTTTGTCAATTTTGTTAATCTTTTCAAAGAACCAGCTCTTTGTCACATTAATTTTTTCTATTGTCTTTTTGTTCTCTATTTCATTTAGTTCTGCTCTGATTTTTATTATCTCCTTTCTTCTGCTGACCTTGGGTTTCGCTTGTTCTTCTTTTTCTAGTTCTTTAAGGTGTAACATGAGGTTATTTGAATAACTGATCTTTAACAATAGGATATTTCCATCTACTGCTGCCTATATTTATACTAATGCACTCCACTTACCCTGCAAGTGAATAAAATGTATCAATTAGGGTCATTAATAAACCTCTATAAATACCTCGCGTTGATTTAACTGAACTTTGAATTAGAGAGTTATAGACTCGCCTTCAGCCCCTAAACTGTAACCTTTAACCTTTCCATATTCTGTCTGGTCTCAAATGCTCCTGGGACCACTTGAGTGAAAACTGCTTTCATAATTGTAATATGTATACATTTGATGTGATATCATTAACATGGAATGAGATCTAGAGAAATAATATCATTAGCATGTACCATAAAGACATTAATTCTTGATTTAAAGGTCAATAAACAGTAAAAATCTCATGAGATAAAATTGTATTGCTCTTTACTTTTTTTTTTTGTAATTCTCTCCAGTTCAGATATTTGCAAAAGAGCTTTAAAATAATATATTTGATTTTGATTATACAAGATGAATAAGTCCTAGAGATCTACTGTATAGCATAGTATCTATACTTAACAAAACTGCATTTTATACTTAAAATTTTGCTACTAGGGTAGATTTTATACTGTGTTCTTTTCATAAAACTACTACTAATAATAAATAAGAGGGCAGGAGAAAACTTTGGAAGTGATGAATAGGTTTAAGGCACAGATTATGGTTATGGTTTCATGGGTATATGTTTGTCTCCAAACTCAACAAGTTGTATACATTAGTTGTATGTCAGTAAATAAATTTAATAAACCACTAAATAAATAAATAGAATAAATTAATTAAAAATAACAATATATTTGAACTTCTTCAAAGCTAAAATAACTTCCAACAATGTATACTTTGTTCCTGTTCTGTGAAGAGAAAAAAGGAGACTGCAAGTATTATTTCAAAGTTTCCAGCAATACATTCAAGTAAGGGATTTAAAATGTTTATTGAATTGAAAGAATATCAGCTAACAAGTAATGATTTGATAAATAATACCTACAAATCTCACCCCTCAAAAATTGCCAGAACTGAACTGTGGACTGAAAAGTTTCAAAAAGCTCTAGAACAAAATAAGGTAGTGGGCTCCCTTTCCTAATGCAAGACAGTAACAGACTGAATGTGCCGGGCACCATGGGAATTTTACTATCCAATGAGTCTTCTACCTGCAATTGCTTTTAAATGCCAGCAAATTCTTCCTGGAGGGGAACTTGCCTGATATTTTCTTTATTCTTAGAACAGAGCAAGAAGACTCTGTGTTCTTCATTCACCTGCTACATGACTTTAATATGTGATAGCACAGGACTGCAACTCTGGGTTTCTGGCACAAGGTGATGACCTAGATTTGAGGAGCCAGAGAGAAGATGCTCTTTGCCCTAAAATATCACCCTTCTATGTTTCTTAAATAAGTGGACCCAATCCCTATATTATTACTTCACGCCAAGACTTTGAACGCTGTTAAATTGAAAATATTTGACTAAACAATACCCTTTAAGAGAACCATGGCAAACAGATTTGATGTCATATGACATCTCCAATCATGTGGCAGAGGCTGTCTAGAACGTGCTGAAAGGATTCTAAGGTCGCCTTCAAACTCAGCAGAAAAGAATTCTGTTTTGATTAGTAATGTCTGATATGAGCACAGAAGAAGAAATTGGCAACATGTAAGCTGGGTATTTACTGACTGTTGTTTTTCCTTGCCCGGCATCTATTCCTTTTTATTCCGCCAATATCATCCAGATTTTCCTTTGAAGCTTCACTTCTTCCCTAATATATCTATCTGCATCCAATTTTCTTTATCTCTTTTCTTTGTACACATTAAAATTCAGATCAGTTTGATTAAGCAAGAAATATGTCAATAATCATAGGTGTCCCTCCTGTCAACCATGTAGGTAGGCTAATCAGTTGTTGTAGAGAACAGAGATTTGCTCTAGCTTTGGCCTTATAATAAACAGATTGAAGATGAAACCTAGAAAAATTTGTATTTAATCATCATGTGCTTTGTGAGAATGTCTGGCAGTTACAGAGCATTTCGCTGAGACTGAAAAAAATATTTTTTTAAAGGAGAATAAAGATCAAAATATACTATATTTCAAGCCAGTACAGGCTTGTTCAAAACATTTTAAAAGTGGTATAGAATTATATAACAAAACCTTATGAATAATCTGTAACAGCAATTTTTTTCCTCTCAAAAATGAAAGAAGCTGTTTTAAAGAGAAGAGCTATCTGCCTGAGCAAGTTCCTAAGACTGATGCACCTGGTTTCTTCTACCAAGGATATCTTATTTGATTTAATGTACTCTGAAAATACATTTACTTCTATGTTTATTGTTTTTTCCCCTAACCATTTCTTTTCCGTGAGAGTTAGATCTTGCTATCTATGATACTTTTGATGAAGTTCAGACTTTGTCAAAGAGGTGTTATGTTTTCGATAAGACAATCTTTAAGACTTCCTTAGAAGAGCTTATTCTTGGGATCCACACTTTCAGAATAAATTTAAAGTTTCTATCTATCGCCATGTTTATTTCCTCCACAGCGTTTATCTCAATCTGTAATTATTTTGCATTTGTTTCCCTGTTCTTATCTACACCATACAAGCTGCATGAGGGCAGGGACATATCTGTCTTGTCCACTATGTGTCTCTAACACCAAGCAGAGTATCTGGCACAACAATTATGTGTGAAAAGGATGAAGAATGAATGAAGCAAGCTGATGGTGGTAGAACAGAGTTGAGGTGATTTTATTTTGTTCAACAATTCATGGGGGTTTCTAAGTGGGAAGCTCCTAAGTAGAGAACCTTCTGTACTCCCCTCTGCTTCTCCTGACATGGTCTCAATCTTATGTAGATTTCTAGCCTAGAAATATGTAGATTTCTAGGCTCAATCTTATGTAGATTTCTGCTTCTCTTGACATGGCCTCAATCTTATGTAGATTTCTAGGCTGCCATTTCCTGGATTAAGGTATTGTAAACCCAAAGCCACTTTTCATGCCTCTACTGATCCTGACTGTGCCTGAAGCCTTTATTCAGCAAAGCAAGCTAAGGTACATTTTCTTCTCATTGTGTTACCATTTGAATCTACACAAAAGTTTAGATCTTTCAGTGCTCTGCCAAGAAATATTCTCTACACCATTCATAATATCTGACCCACAGCTTCTAATAACCCATAGGATGCCTTGACATAAGCAACAGCTAATTTTTTATTATGCGCAGTTTTGGTTATATTAAAAAATGAGATAATGTGCATGGAAGTGCTTTATAAACTGTAAAAGCCTATACAAATGATATAGATAATGATCGTGATCATTACTGTCATGATGCCTTCGCTAAGACAAAAACTCTTAGAAAAGCTTTTTCACTTTTGTTCTTTTGCCTTTTAAGAAATATTGAGCTACATGCTTCCAGGGAAGAAACTGTTTCTTGGCATTAAAATCAAAATTTTAAGAAAATCACATTAAGACTTCCAAGTGCTATGTCATAGAATGGAGGAGAAAAAACAAACAAAACCATTTCCTATTAACCCAGATCCACCATTTATCCAAAATGTTGAGGACAGGCCTTTCTTAGCAGTTTATTGGATTAGCCATATAGCATAAGCTTTGAAATATACTTTCATTTCCTACCATGAAGTATGAGCCTGACTCCCCCTTTACCCAAACTATCTCCTTATCTTCCTCCTTAGAAATTCTTTCTTAGGTAGGACACTCCACTGTGACAATCAGCCCCAATATCTCAGATCACATCAGACTCATCATAAGGGAAGTAGAAGTTGCCTAACCAGTGTAGTTCGGAAACACATCGGAAAGGTCTCCACAGAGCTTTACCTAGAGGTCTAGCCCTGGGGATTGAATGAATTGAATAACAATCCTAGTCTTCTTGTGTATTTTCAACAAGCAAAAGTCATGCCAAGCAAATGGGAGTATAAAGATGGATGCATACAAACAGGCTTCTTTAACAGATGAATGTTCCTAGAAGGTATTGAATTATATGCTAGCAAGAAAGCTAGCTGAAAAAACGGAAGCCTCGGAAAGGGTTTTATTAGCAAATTCCTCTGTTTCACAATTTTGACCTTTGCTGTTCAAGAACGTTTAGCTCTTTCGCACCACCTTGAGCAATAGTACAATTTCCTATTAATCCTGGTAAAAGAAACTGTATATCAACATTCCTGAAAGCCCATAACTTATGCAGTGATACAACCGGATTCTGAGTAAGTTAACACAGATTTTATATATGTAATATATTCTTATGAGGGATCGTACTCCCAGAAAAAATCTAGCTCATTAATTTTTGGAAGAGCCAAAACACATTTCAAGACTTATTTTTTTGCAACATCAAATACTCCTTTAGCTTCCCTCTAGTTATAAAGAATCAGAGGGGAAAATAATGAAACCTATCTCAGGTAATAGTCATCTAACTGAAGAACATCAATATTATTTACAAACATTTGACACGAATTGAGGTTTCACTGATGATTGAACTGGAAATTGGCATTTGTTATAAAGCCCTTGCATAGCATTCAGCAGGCTCTTCAAGATATGTATAATTTAGCTTTGGTAGTAGTTTGCACAAAGTAGAGGTTAGAGTCTGCCAATGACCTTTCATGAACCTCTAGGAGTGGATAGTCTTTTGGTGAAAAGGTAAAAAACAAAGACTCTCTTTTCCTACCAAGGTGGTAATTACACTGAAGTTTATGTAGCTCTGATGTTCGTGGGAGATCTTTATAATTTACTCCTGGGTAGTCTCTCTCTGTGAAGCTTTTTTTTTTTCCCTGAGAGAAATTTTTTTTAAAAACTAATATCCTTGCAAATTAGATAAGTGTTGCATTACAGTGGTTTGCAACCCATTGATAGAGACTTATGTGCTTCGAACTTTTATAACAGCATTTGAAAAGACAGATTAACCAACAAGCATTCACTTTCTAGGCATGAAAACACTCTATTTTGAAAGTCATGTAAGTCCAAGCAAAGCAAAATATATCTCTACTCAAACAAGTTCAATGGTGGTCAGTCTATCAGCAAAGGACCCTTTTAGAGGCTGCCTGCAAATCGCCAAAGCAGCTTGTCCTTCACTCAACATCACAGGGATTCTCTGCCGTCATGGTAATTATACATATTGCCAAACCAATTAAGATTGCATGGGGAAAGATGAGTATACACTGGAGCCATTTCACTCTACAGTCAGTGGTAAATTCTGTGAGAAAACTTCATCCGGCAACTTTCCCATCCTCCTGGTGGAGGGGAGGGGGGCCTTTGGTGGCCAGCCAGAAACATGCAAACCTATCAATATAATTCATGCTGCTTAGTTAGGGGTTCAGAAAAACAGATATTTCCCAAGCCAGGGCAAATTAGCCTTTGGCATTAGAACTCTGGATTATTTATCCCCTCAAGCACATCTAGAAATAAGAAACAACTGCCTTGAAAGGCAATAAAATGTTGCATACAGTTCCCAGGGGCCTGTCTGGCTGATGAAGCATTTAATCAAGGACACAGCACCATTTGCCTCCTCTTGTATGTAGGGGAGGCAGTCAGTGAAGCTGGTTCAGAAGAAGCCATCTAGCCCAGGGCTTGATTTTTCTCCACAAGACTTTTTAGACAAAGTCCCAAAAGTCTGTCTTCAGGCTATTGAAGGGGTGTTTCCAAGCTCAAGAATTCAGCTCTGCTTTCTCAGAAAACTCAGGTCAGGAAGGTGGTTTGTTCTCTCCCACTCTTCCTGAACTTTCAGTCTCGTGATCAGTGCTTCTTGGTAATCATTTTGAATGCTTTAGTTTTCTATCCCCAATAATAATGTTGACTACACAAAGGCAGGATGATGAGATTTTCCCCCCACAGCATGGAAAACAGTGCTTGGATGGATAATTGGTTCCTGAAAAGTACATCTTGATTGATTTTCCTGCGATTCCTCACCTAAACAAAATTTCCATTTGGAAATGGGACTACCCCACTCACTTATGTAAATGCTGCCTTCCCTTTCTTTTCATCCCTTTCTCTCAACCCTTTCCATCTGATGCTTCCTGACTCTGAAGATTTAGGTCAAAAAGTTGCTACTTAAAAAACTTTTAAAGTATAAGCTTCCATAAATGCAAAGTAACTGCATCAGAACAAAAGGACAAGTACCCATTTATCTAATGGTCCTTTGCATGTAAGAATAAAAGGGAAAAGATCTTTTGGAAACCTAGACGTTCATTGCTATAGGAGTATGTGTACAAATTATCTGGCCTTCTCATTCAGGAAGCACGAAGAATTTTCCTTCATGTATTTGAGTATTATGAATGCATTTATGTGAATAAAATTGGCAGGCTCTGCAATGAATTCGATTAGCAGTCCTGTGTTCCTCCTCACTACTGAACTGTTGATGACTCATTTGGGGTCTCAGTGTGCTCGGCTGTACCGTATGATAATCTCAGCTCTGCCACTTAATAGCAGTATGATTTTGGTTATATTATTTAACCCTAATGCCTCAGTTTCCAAATCTGTGAAATGGAACTAGCAATAGTACTAACTCACAAGGCTATTGTGAGCATAAAAGGAGTTAATACATGTAAGGCACTCAGTGCTGGTACTTGGTATGCACTCATCAAATATTAGTTATCTTTTTTATTCCAGATTTGGGGATGGTCTCATGTATCCCAGGAAATTTTGTCCCATGTCAGCTGAGCGTGGTGGAAGGATGTCTCTTCCTAATGTAGGATTTTTAGTGCTGAGTCCTGGGCCTTTTATTATATTCTTATTCAAAACACAGGCTTTAAGTGATGATTCTGTTTCTTCTATATTCTGATACTATCTTAGATTGAGAGATTCTAACGGACAGGAACTCTATCTAGGCTTCTTTGTGTTACCATATCTGACACAGTATGTTACACAGAGTAAGAGCCCATATTGATTTTTGTTGATAATGTTTTCCGTTCCTTCCTCTCCAGTTGTCCAAGACTGATTATGGCAGCATTCCATTCTTCATCCTTTTCCACACCATGTGTGTTTTGATCTGCTAGGGGTTACAGAGCCCATGAAGCATGAAGAAATGGGGAACTTAACACTTGAGTGACTAAATATGTGATCCGTGTCATAACTCTTGCTGTTTAGATGAAAGAAGGACAGAGATTGGACAGGTTTCTGTGTTGGGTCATTTGTGGGCTGCTTGTGGATAACTTATGGGCTGACATGCTGATAAAATTGGAAGGCAATTAAAAATTCTCACAAACATTCAATTAAAGCCAGTGTGAGAATCACGGATTTTGAGCAACTTTGGCTACATCACTGGAGGAGATAGTCCACAAAGGAGTGTTTAATGGGAAATGCTCCACCATATGAATGAAGATAATGGATGAAAAATTCAAATTCACTTGGCCAACTTCCTTTCCACACATTCTTATGTGGTCCAAGTATAAAACACTTTTTTTTTTTCTCACCAGCATTGTAACTTTGAATGCAAATTCAATAGTGAACTAGTTTCATTCTCTCCAGGAGGGACTATTTCCAGTGCTAGGAAATGCAGCCATGAAAGAAGACCCTTATGGAAGAATTTCACTCCAGTAGGAAGAATCAACCCCCTTCACTACCATATAGTTTTTTTCATGAGCTCTGTGGAATGTCCTCTCTCATATTTAGCCCCTGGCCTCTCCATTTGGCCTAATCCCCTATTGTAGTTTTCAGAATAATTGTTTGATTATTATTAATGTTATTAACTTGGTGTTTCAGACAGCCTAGTCTCCATGCAGCCCATAAGAGAAAATTAGCCTTTCTTATCCGTCTACTTGCAAAGATCTCCCTTGGATTTTTTCTTTTAAGTCACCTTGGTTTGTCCTGATTTGTTCTGTGACCTGTGTACAAGGCATGTTTTTTCAAGTTAGAAACAAACTGGTTTTTGGTGATCAGTTACACGTGTAGTTTTCCTTTTGTTTCTCTGTCTGCTCCATTTTAAAATGGTGAACTCAATTGTTTTTGAACCAGGTGAGAATACAACTCTACTGATTTTTTAAAAATAGACCAGTTTTTCTAGTGGAGGGTTTTGATGCTGTTTGCTTTTGAATTTTGCTCTTTTAAATGATTTTCTAAAATCTAGATATTGTTTAAAATTAGTAGAGGGCATTTGAACTGTATGACTAAAAAGAAACATAATTATCATCCTGTGAATTACATACAGTTTTAAACACGTAAAATAAAATAATAACTACTTGTGATTAGTTGGTGACTTTTAAATTTGCACTCTAATGAAAAGAACTTATGACCAGCATGAATTACTGAGGAAATCACAATTAAGGAAATCTCTTTCCATTCCAATCTCTGGTGTTTCTGAACACCAGAGAAAGCACTGTCTGTCATGTTTCGGGCCAGTGGCCGTAGCAGTGGCCAAAGAAGCCAGGAAAACCCTTCACGGTGTTGGACTAGGGCAGGAAACAGAGTCTCCAAGAGAATTTCTGAATGCAGGGAGGAGATCTTTTCTTACTCATCCTCTAAGCCTTCTCTTTCCCATCACAATCGACAAGAGGGAATGAAAATCTAGCATTAAATGCTGAATTGACTTTTTAGTTTTGGTAAGAAAACTAGGCAATTGCTCCCTATCTGCCATAGCAAGTTACTTAATCTTTTTGTGCCTCAATTTTCCCATCTTTAAAAGTTTTAGAGCTTGCCTCTTCCACTATCTCCCACATACACAAATAAAAAACTGGCCCTGCTTGTTACTGAAGCTATGTAGCTTTTTATCTTTATATAGGCTGTATCTTCACAACTAAAGTGAAATAGAGAATTGAAAACAATAGGTAGAATGAAGTCTCAGGATCAATTTTACTCTTGCAACATTCAGAGAAACACTAATTTTTGAAGACAAATCTAAGTGCCCTGGAACTAGGCAGACCTTGTGGTAAATAAAGAAGTAGATGAAATATAGGTGATGATACCCTGAGTTCATTTGCTTCAAATTTCTCCTGCCTCAGGTTCACTAAAATGACTTCACTAATTCATGATCTTCTGAATTATCCAATGGTAGCCCAAGCTGTTTCCATTCATTATCTTAATTGATTAATTGACTGGTTTGGAGCATGTGACGTTGTGAAAATGTAAGCCATTCTCTCCATCTTTACTCTCTTTTTAATCTGGAGAGATACTATAAAAAAGACAAAGGTACTGAGTTTGGAATCAGATGAGCTCAATCCTAATCCCACTACCCTCTAGCTGGTACTGTTAGTCAAGTTACTCAGCCTCTCTGTGCCACAGTGTCTCCATCTTAAAAATGGACATAATAGAACTTACTTTATATGGTTGTAGTATTAGTTAACTTATAGACCATGTTTCAAAAGAGCTCCCTTTCACAGGTGACATTCAGTAGATATTAGCTTAATTATTCACAGTACCATTTTCCCTAATTTTCTTCCTATTCTGTTCATTGTTTCACGGTCTTCTTCACAGGTGTTACTTCCTCCACCTCCGATCCCATACAGTTGTCCTTGTCACTTCTTGGTTTCATCTTCTAGGCTCTCATTGACCCCATACTTCCACATGCATTCCACAGGTGAAAGATTTTCCAAGCTCGCTCTCCAGCCAGACCTCTCTGTTGAGCTCCAAGCTATCTCCCCAACTCCTTACTGCATAATTCCCCTTGATTGCATCCTCTGTACCCCAAGTTGAATGTGTCCACAGAAAAACTCATCAGCTCCTTTACGAGAACTTTGATCTCCACAGATGAGGGCATTCTAATTAAAGCAACACGGGAGGGATAGCAAGGTGGGGTGTTCAGTGAATGGTAACTGTCCCTCTGCTTGGTTCCAGTACAGGGTAGCTGTGGGTGGGCAAAGAGACTTCAATCTAAGAAGGTAGGTGTGACTCAGATTTTGACAAACAGTGCTTATGATTCTGGTTTCCATTTTACAGGGAATGGGGAATCATTGAAAATGCCTGATTAGAGTAGCCCCTAAAAATAGTATTGCATATTTTTAACTCTCATGTCCGTTAGCTATTAGACTTTAACATATCATGGATGATCTCAGTCTCTTCCTTTGTATTCTTTGTATCTCTTCAAGAATAATCAAAGAGCCTGTTCCTGTCAGATTTTCTGTGAGTGGGCTGAAAAGATCCAATATGTGAACATGAATCTTTTCCACAAGGGAAACCTGAAGACCAGCTGATCTGGCTCCCTGCCTCTTTCGGAAATCTCTGCTGCAATGAGATAATTCAGTTCCATTTGCCGGACATTGGGCCAGTCTGACAGCTGTTCTTTCACGGCCAGTTCTGCTGTGCTATTTTAACTTGTACCCGGGAGGGTATTTTTCACAGATTTCCTGAGTTAGGGTAGTAGTTTAGTGTTAGTCATCTCAATAGATGATCGGTTCCAATTTCTTCTACTCTCCATATATTCATTCAGCAGAAGACCTAAAGCCAGACACCAAGCTGGATGCTCACTGGTGATAATCAGGTGACTCTTGAGATTTGGTAGGGCAGCCTGAGATCTCATAGGAGACGGCCCTGAGGCATCTGTGTACGGTCATCTAGTAAGAAAACATACCCCCACCCCAGGACCATCCCCTCGCACAGTGTATGTTAATGCAGGGCAAAAGGGGGACAGCACCCTCACTGGAGTGTGGTCGGCATGGAGCGCCCACAGCCAGGAGGAGTAATTACTGATTGTTGCATATCGAAGACACAAAAAGTACTTAGGAGGAGCACTGTAGTCGCATCACTTCATTCAACAACTGTGAATTTAGCACCTACTGCATACCAGACACTCTTCTAGATGCCAGGAATACAACAATGAACAAAGAGATGAAAATCCCTATGCTCATGGAATTTATATCCAATTGCACTGAGAAGGGAATTGAGACGGGAAAAAGTTGGGTTGGAGATTTTTGCGTAGTTGGTGTATTGAGATCAAATTCCTTAATTGTACATCTATGTTCTAGAATTAAAACAAACAATACTACACACACACAGATACATACCTATATATGTATATAGTGGTACATAATCATATAACTAACACCACTCCCCTCACCCCACATGTATTTCTATAAGTGAGAAGGTATTCTCTCAGATGGTGTCACAGTTGAAAAGAAAAAGCAGATGGTGCTTCTAGAGGAGGCAGCTTGCTTGCTGAAATGCCATGGGCATACAGAAATAAAACTGAAAATGAAAGGCAAGAAAATATTCTCATTTGAATAATGAACTATCTCGTGTTTCCTCAGAGCCACACAACTCAGATAATGAAAAGAAACACTCTCAGACCCTTTGTTCTGCGTTTACAACAAAACTCAAACCACATGTCTGTCATGTAACAAGCTACTCTGGATAATTTCTTGAAGAATAATAATCATTGTTTGATGGAACCACTTGTAAAATCCAGAAGGTACCCCAGAGAAGCTGGCACTCATAGTAAACTTTCCAAGGGGTAATTTGTGGTGACAAATGATACACAGAGTGTTGCATTTGAACTTTAAAACAATTGCTCACACACAAAAGAAAACTAATGGCCAAGCCCACTCTCCACCCAACTTCCTGTCACTGTTCATTTTCCAGTGTTTCCCATAGCTAAAGGAAGCCCTCTGGACTCATGGCAGTAGATAGTTCAAAATGATGCCTATAAAGCTTTTGTAATTATTATTATGTAAAACACATAATTTGGTTGCTTTGTTCTGTGACTATATGTGCTTATTTCAGCCTCATAATGGTTGCCAGATTCTGTTGCATGATTTGTATCCTGCAGTGAAATGCACAGACCACAAGTTTGCTTTTCTGTACCCACTGCTCCGCCAGCACTATGCGCACCCACAATGCCCATCATTGTCTCCCAGGAGCTTTGTACAGACGTGAAGTGACTAAAAGGAGTAACTTCAGACATATCAACAATGTAATTACAGCTAAGGACTTTGGCTTCCCTTCCCTCCCTTTGAGGGCTAGGATAAATTTTGACTCAACACCAAAAGAACTGGTTTTAGGATCAGTTGTTTGCTTAAATCTGTTACATCCAGATTTCACATGAGCCAACAGACCCACCTGCAAAGCCTGCCCAAAGTGTACACTGTCTTCCCGCCTACCTTCTGGGACAGGGAAAATCGTCCAGGAAAGATTAAGTGAAAGCTATTGGAGGTGTGACCTTAGCACTGTGGGGGTGGATCAGAACCAAGTTGTTTAAGTCCCTAGGGTCCCAAAGATGTGGGCCAATGGTGTATAAACCCCTCTGATTGCCATCCCACCCCTGGCTCCCTCCTCCCAAAGCTACTTCTAGGAGCAGAGCAATTTGCCTGCTACTTGGAAATAAATCACCTCAGATCTGAGCAGACAGAGCAGACACTTCTTTCACAGAATAGGTAAGATACCTTAAAAGCAATGTGAGCTAGCATGGGAAGAAGTTTGGAAAATCAATTGAATTGTTTTCCCCTAAGAGTTATTTAATTGAATAGTGAAAGGCCAACTGTTAGAGTTTGAAAACAATTCAGAAGCCATAGAAATCCTTTGATTGTAACCCCCCTTGCCCAGACTTTGGTCTCATGAGAAAGAAAACTCTTCAATTAGAGTCAGCAAATAGTGGCTCTCCCAAGGTTCTCCATAAGGGCAGATAGATCAAAGTCAACAGGAGGCAACCAATAGCAGTGCTTTGCAGTCTGACAAACTCTGATTTTAAAACTCACTCTTCTTTACTATAGAGCGGAAAAATCAGACAACATACTAATCAGGTGGTCACAATTAAAATGATCAAGAAGGGGCAGACAGACTTTGGATGCCTCTGGGTACAACAGCCTAACAAGAAGACAACCTTACCTAGGTAGCACTGAGTATGTGCTTAATACTTTGTCGTTTTTTTTACACTATTATTCTCCCTGTTTGGCAAGACCCTCTAGAAAGCATTGTTCTAAATCCTGGGTATTAAAATGTGATACATGATTTGTCTTTTCAGAGAGTTTTTAATCCACATGAAGGACTTGAGGAAGATGAACATAGAGATACGTACAACCTGAAAGTATAATACCAGACAGCATGCTATGTGCACAACTAAGGGCACTGATTTGGGGCATTTAGAATTGTGATTTCCAGCATACAGTCGCTTGTAGATGGGTGGAGAAAGTAAATAGTTTTAAGAGTTTGGGAATCTAAATGTTCATCAAGCGTTGACCATGGGCTTCACGCCGTAAGGGCAATGGAGAAGACATACCGTGTTTCCCCGAAAATACAGCCTCATGGAAAATAAACCTTAGCATGATTTTTCAAGATGACATCTCCTGAACATAAGCCCTAATGTGTCCTTTGGAGCAAAGATTAATATAAGATCCGGTCTTATTTTCAGGGAAACACGGTAGTCTGGTAAATACTGAGCATAGTCACATTTCTTGGTGGCAGGGCAGCCTCCAGTGGTGTCCTCTGCAAACGGGCTGGGTGGTCTAGCAACCTCCAGTCCCTGCCATGCACAATTGATGGCACACTGAGGTTTCCATTGGCCCACAAGCAAGAGCATGGCAGCTATCCCTTCCAGTGGCACAGTTCTGGCCACCCACAACTAGTGCTGGCACCTCCTGGGATCCACGTCCAGTAACAGCTCCTGCAGAAGGGCCCAGTACCTTTGGGAAGCCTTCCCGCACCATCTGGGGCAGCCCTAGTCAGGCCTGAAACACTGGTGCGAGTGTTTGTCTTTGGGAAGTCCATTCTCCCACTCAGGGTCACAGGGTTCGTGCCCCCAGAGCACTCAGAATCTTCCCAGGCTTCTAGTGGCATGATCCCCTGTGACTTCGCTGGGGAAGCCATGACAAAGCAGCCTGGCAGCCAGCAGGGCAAAGCCAACACTTTGGAGGCACCTCCTGAGCTGCAGCCACCAGCTGCCTCACTGGTGAGGCACTGGACATGTCAGAGCCTGCAGTGGCAGAGAAGCAGTTGGGTTCTTTTTATATCAAAACACCAAAAAGAAAGATCGGAGTACCCCACTGTTATGATCCACGTCACACCTGAGCTTTCCTGATGCAACCAGCAAAAGTAAAACAATAAAATGGAAGAGAAAATCAAATAATAAAATAAAAATATATACTAGTATTTGTAAAATATTAGGTACAAATTAAAGTTTCCACACCCACAGATTCAATCAACCATGGATGGAAAACATGATTTTAGACCCTCAGTAGGGCATCTCAGGAAGCGAAGGGCTGCGTGTGTTGTTCTATGCTATTTTAAGTAAGAGACTTGAGCATCTGTGGATTTCGAACCTCATAGTTTCTGTGCCCAATTGGCCCTTGAACAAATTTCCCTCAGATACCGAGGGATCTATTATATATGTCACTCGAAACTGGTATTAAATGAACAACCATTGTCATAACACATCTCTGAAATGCTTCTCATGTTTGTGAGATATCAAACTGGAGAAAGCCAAGACCCCTGATTTAGAAGTTCTTAAACTGGAGATGATCGCTACCTGTTCACCCTCTCCTTTCCACACGCGTTCATTGTATACCTGTGGGAGGCAGTTGGGCTACTTCATTCTCATGGTGCCGCTCTGTGCTCTGTACACCTCCTGCTGGAATATACATAGTGATATGGATGTATCTTAAAACCATGTGCTTGCTCTGTACACCTCCTGCTGGAATATACATAGTGATATGGATGTATCTTAAAACCATGTGCTATGGACAGAGTAAAACGCAAAGCAGTTTACATACAGGCACACAAAACAGCAACACTTGTTTTGCAAGAAAAGCATGCAAAATAAAAAAAAGATCCACAATTAAAGCATTAGAGAGATTGACCATGGAATGGAGAGAAATGATGGATGAATGGAAGGGAAGGAAAGGAAAGGAAAGATAGATAGCTTGCTTGCAACAATGATTATTATGTTCCATAAACTGAACTGAAAGGTATAATTAATTGTTCCTTCTATATTAAGGTAAGAAGAGAAGACATAGGAAGAAAAAGGAAGTAACCCTGTAAGAAGTAGTTCTCTAACATTTTTCCTTCCCATACAGAGTCCCAGCCTAAGGACCCCGATTCTCCAACCAGGAGAGGGTGGGAGCGGAGGAAGGTGGAGGTTGACAATTACTAACAATCACACTTCTAGATCAAGTTTTCTCAAAATGTGTCCTGAGAATCCCCTGAATCAGAAACACCTTAGTCTCTGGTTTAACATGTAAGTTACTGAGCCTCATCCCAAACCTGCCAAATCAGAACTTTTAGAGTGTGTTGACAAGCTCCTTGGGTGATTCTTTCTCACCTGAAGTTTGAGGATCATGTCTATAAAAGGTACATCTCTTCAATCTACCTAAACAGGGTAAGCCTTTACTGGCACTGAGTTCAGATACATTTTTATAAACTGATCTGTGTTCTCTGAGCTTTGGGCTCTAAAGCATCCAAGTGAGTAGTTATGGATGCCATTGTCTTTCATTTTTTTAAATTACTTTTATGGCAGGCAAGGTGGAAAAGGGAAAACTCAAGTTCATTAATCAGATGTTACAAAAACAATTTACAATTCCTTTGCATACAAAAGGAAAAAAGCAAATTCAAGATATTTGAATTGGTATTTCTTGTTTACTTCAAATCACTTGACATTGGCAATAAAACATTAGGTGAACTGGTATCTGTTATAATTACACATACTGTTGTATATTATTTCTTCTTCCATGGAACACATGGCAACTCTCCAGAAACTCTTGGTCTGTTATTATACTGTAATATACTTCAATATAGAGGAAGATGGGCTTTTTTCCCCCTTTCCTTTGAAATTATTTCCCATGCCATTCACGGACCTTGGTTATGTTCCAAAAATTTTTTAATCAATCTAACATTGTAAGTTGTCAGAACAGATTTTCTCCCCTAGAATTTACATGACATTGTACATTTAATATCTGTTCTACATAAATCCTTCGTTTCTTTTTGTATTATTTTCTTTGTTTCTTGAGAGTCTTTTTTTGTTCTTTTCAGATTTATTCAATTATCTCCCATTTTAAAGCCTTCATTAAAGTAGTTCTAGAATTCCATTTCCAGAAAAACTGAATCAGCAAAAGCTTTTTGAAAATTTCCCATCAAGTTACTTAGGGTTTGTGACTCACTTCATGTGCAAAGCTTTTAAAAAGAAGGGTGTTAAGACCATGAGGAAGATGAACCATTTTGATCGAACTGGTTAGTAAATTCAATCACGTGCCAGTGAATTCTAAGTTTGATGATTGTGGGATTGTTTTATTGTACTTTTCATAAACTGAGTGGCTGTCTTGATGGATTTACCAAAGCACAACTACACCGTAAATAGTTATTACAATATTATTAAAGAGTTTGTTTTGTTATGTTTTGCATCATTCAAGTCCATAATCATAAAATAACCATATTGAACACAGAAGTGAAACTTAAACAATAATAACAACTCAATAGGTGAAGGAGTTGCTTCTTCATGTAAACAACTTATAAACCTTCCATGCTCACAAGCTGTTTTCATTGTTGTCTTTGTCCATTAGCATCATTGACATAAAAATATCCCAATGCACAACTCCCTAATCTACATCACACTGGTCTTCATTCCTAAAGATATGCCTTATGTGGTTTCTGTGGAGTATTGGATACAATAATGCAAATAGAAAGTTAATACTTGTCTGAAAATACAGAATGTAAGGACTGCTTGTGGTATATTGAAATAAGAGATCAATTTCTTGTTTGGTTGGTGATTTTTTTTTTTAATTGTAATTGCTGTCGTCCTTTCGTCTTCACTAGCAGTGCAGTGTGAGTTAGGAATCACTGGGTGTTGGTTCCATGTAAGTGATTTACATCCCTGCTTTTGTGTGGTCTGGGGAACTGCATCACCATCATCTGCTGGCTGCTTGTCAGAAGTGCAGAATCTCAGGCCCCGATATGCGTTTGAACAGGGTCTCCAGGTAATTTGCATGCTCTTGAAAGCTTGAGAAGTGTTCTTCTTCACGATCTACTAACTGGCTCCTATTTGCATTCATGTTCCTTATACAACTTTAATTGCTAGAATGGATTCTTTTTTGTTTGTTTTGTAAAACCAACTATAACCCCACCAGCAATTCTTTATTTTTGTGGACTTCTTTTTCACTACAAGTGGTTAACACAGAAACAAAAACTTACATTGCTCGCATTGACTTTCTCCCCCCAAGTAAATTAAATCTGAAGAGTCCCATTTAAATGCACTTTACCTGAAGTTCTGTCTTTAGAACTGACCCTCTCTAAGATGGAACCTCACTATGGACTCCGAGTTCACCCTAAACATGTCTGTAAACAGGTGTTAGGGTTATGAAAGCCAAACAGTACAGGTAAATAAATAAAAAAAAAAATGACTTCAGGGAGGAGGAGTACTTACAATGTCCTACCCATTCCCTTTTGGCCCATGGGGATTTCACAGATACCTTTTTTATTTAATTTTTAAAAATTTATTTTTAATTACAGTTGATAGACAATATTATGTTGGTTTCAGGTGTACAACATAGTGATTAGACATTTGTTTACCTTATGAAGTGATCACCCCCACCATAAGTCTAGTACTCAGCTGGCACCACACATAGTTATTACAATATTATTGACTATATTCTCTATCCTACCCCCACAGTTATGTTAGACACAGAAGAATCTGCGTTAGAATCTGTTAGATCTCTCTACAATAACTCTCTTTTGTTCCTTCCTTGAATCTACTTCAGCAATTTACAAACTCTAATGTGCTGAAAAACTGCTGTACAGCAATCATACAAAATACAATGCATCTTGGCCTCGATGGCCTTGTGAGGGTATCTAAGGGTGGTTTTGACTACACAAAATTTGTATCTTATATAGTCATTTAAAACCCAATCTCCATATAAAATGGGGTTGTACTTTACTTTTTAACATAAATAACTGAGATTTCTGAAGTATTTGTATCGTGTGATTAAATATTCAGAATTACTAGGTTATTCTGGCATCAATTTACCAATTTTTAAAAATGCATGTGTAATATAGATAAAATAATTGGTAATTAGAAAAAATGTGCTAATGTTAAAAATCGATTGGGTGGGATATAGAAATGACATATAACAAATTTAAAATGGAAAAACTGAGTCTGATAGTCACCAGATATAATGCTATTCTTCTTTATATAATGTCCCCTCAGCTGTACAATTATAATTATGATTTGAGCTGCATATGAGATGTCAGCATTATATTAACTTAGTGTTGTTGATTGTTCTTTCAATAACATTAGAGAACATATGCAGAATTCTGTTTAATATTCAAAATTATTAAAGATCCACCAACCAGTAGGAAGATGTCGAAATAGATAAGTAGTGATAAGAACTTTGAAACACTTACTTTGTGCTATTCCTGGTTGTACTGTGCAGGGTTGGGGAATCAGGAGACTAAACATGTGATTAACTAAGACTTGTAGAAGAAACCAGCTAAGTCAGTGCTCATGAGTTAGTAAAAATGTTAGATATTTTGCAATATGAACTTTCTGTTAATTTGGGTTTGAGGCTAAATAAGCATTATAGTCATACATTGATGTCAGACTGCTGACTGAGTGAAAATATTTTGTTGTCTGAAAATAGCACAGATTATTCCTGAAACATTTAGACTTCAGCATTAACCAAATGTATTTGCCAAGCACCTTTCCCCTATTTAAAAATATGGACGCATATAGTCCACATGTGTCGGATTCATTTGCAACTAATTTATCAAAATTAGCAAGACCTATTTGCTAACCACAAGGTTTAAGAACCAGTTAAAAAGGAAAAAAAGGAGAAGAAAGCCTTTTCAAATCTTCCTTTTGGACCACTCAGTTAATCCAGAGAAGATTCAAACTCTGATTATTAAAGTTTATTAGAAACCGAGAAGCTGTGAGTGTTTTCTTTCACTCTGTTTCTTCTGTTTGATCCCCTTTACCATTCTGAGAGCCCCCCAGTTCTTCTTTGCTTGGTTTGCTCTCAGTGGTGGACATGTTCACTAACAATATTAGTAATGATAAAATATAAGGATATGTGTCGTGAATATTAATGCTTCCATCCCCCATGAGTCTTATTTTCAAAAAAAAAAAAAAGGTACTAGTTCAACTGTATAATAAATTCAGCACATTTACTTTTAGTTTCTTCCACACTTAATTCCTGGTGTATGTCAAGGCAGATGTCCTTCGCTTAAACTTTCCCTAAAACCCAGAGAAGCTGAGTGTGCATCTTAGCAATTAAAAAGGTGAATATCTACGATCAACCTATCTGCTAATTAATCAGTTAGCAAATATTCCTCAGACGATCTATTCTCCCAAATGTGCTTAATCATATGACTTACCTGGCAACTTAACATACAGAATGCCAGTTCCCTGTTCTGGAAGCTGGGAAATGTGTATGTTTAACCAATGTCCCCAAAAGACTCTTGAAAATTTGGACTCCGCAGACAGAGTGCTGGTTAATTATGCTGTGATGCCAATAATATTAAGTATAATCTCTTTCTTCAATTAAGCTGAAGGCGATGTTGAGAAAGGAGACAGCATATGATGGTGATAGCCACAAGCTAGCTTTGTGACATTGGACATGTCACTTCATCGACAGGCATACCTTGTTTTATTGTATTTCACTTTATTGCACTTTGCATATATTGCGTTTTTTACAAATTGAAGGTTTGTGACAACACTGCAACAAACAAGTCTCTTGGCTCCATTTTTCCAACATTTGTTGAGTTTGTGACTGTTACATTTTGTTAATTCTCACAATACTTCAAACTTTTTCATTATTATACTTGTTATAGTGATCTGTGAACCGTGATATTTGATGTTACTAGGGCAAGCAAGATCCTCCATCAGCAAAAAGATTATGACTCACTGAGTCTCAGAAGATGGTTAACATTTTTTAGCAATAAAGTATTTTTTAACTAAGGTATATACATTGTTTTTCTAGATGTAATGCTATTTAATAGGCTACAGTATAGTGTAAACATAACTTTTATATGCATTAGGAAATCAAAAAGATTATGTGACTTGTTTTATTGTGACACTCTCTTTATTGAGGTGGTCTGGAACTGAACCCACAATGTCTCTGAGTTATGGCTGCATTTTGAAATACATCTGGACATTAAGGCAGATATCAAAATTAGAAATCGAGCTGTATATACTTTAAAACCAAAGCAGTCCTTTATACCAGGGCTTTTATTTTTATTTTGTCAAAGTATTTAATTTATTTTGACTTGTATTTTAGATAACAGTAAAGATGTGTTAAATGTGTATGTTTACATTATGAAATGGGGCATAGATTAAAATAGATTGAGAAGTACTGGTTTAGGAAGTGCATCCCTGTTCTATTGCTGTGTAACCAATGACCACAAATTTAGTGGCTTCAAACAACACATTTCATGTCAGTTTCTGTGGGTCAGAAGTCCAGGCACAGCTCAACTGCCTCTTTGCTCAGGATCTTATCAGGCTCCAAATAGCATATTGGATTGATTTGGAGGCTTGAATAGGGAAGAATATTATTCATATTGCTGGAAGAATTCATTTTCTTGTGGTTGTAGGACTGAGGGTTCTTGATTCTTATTGACAGTCAGCTGGAGGCTGCCCACAGTCCCCAGGCCTCTTCATAGGCAGTTCATACCATGGCTATTTGCTTCTCCATGGCCAGCATGAGAACCTCTCTCTCCAGTTCCCTAAGATGGAGTCTTATGTAACAAAACGTTCCCAGGCGTGACATCCCATCACCTTTGCTATGTTCTGTTGATTAGAAGCGAACAGCAGGTTCCATCTATTCAAGGAGAGAGGACTATACCAGGGTGTGAATCATTGGGGTCAAGCAAGGGTGAGTCCACAACAGGAGTATAAACTAGATGATCTCTAAAGTAAGTTCTTTACTTAGAAAAAAATGTGGCTTGAATGTGGTCCCTTGACCTCATACATGAGAATCTCCTGAACTGCTTATGAAAAATGCAGATTACAGGATACAGAGGCGTATCTGCTGAATCAGAATATCGTAGAACAGCAAGCAGGAATCTACGCTTTTCACAAGCTCCCGGGTGATTCTGATGCATATTAACATGAGGACCTTATCATTTCTATAATTCTGTAAATTAATTGTGAAAAGTACCTTTAAAAGAAAATAGGGATACCAAAGAAAAAAATAAGTTGGACTTTATTAAAATAAATGTTTGTGCTTTAAAGGACATTCTCAAGAAAATGAAAAGATAACCCACATGCGAGAAAAATATTTACAAATCATGTATCTGATAAGGATCTATTTTCCAGAATACTTTCTTACAACTCAAAAGTAAAAAGAAAAATAACCCAATTAAAAATATGCAGATTTTTTGAGTAGACAGTTATCCAAACAAGACATACAAATGATCGATCAGCACACGGAAAGATAATCAACATCACTAGTTATTGGGGAAATGCAAATCAAAACCTCAGTGAGATACTATTTCACACCCACTAGGGTGTTATAATAAAAAAGATGGAAAATAGCAAGTGTTGGTGACGATATGGAGATATCGGAGCCATTACACATTGCTGGTGACAGACTCCCCCCCTTGATCAAACTTGAGTCAGGCTCTTCTGAGAGCCTCGTCTCCAGTCGGTATCATCCTTGGCCTGCCATCCTCAGACTGCTGAGCCCAGTTCAGCAAGAATCCGGCCAAGATAGTTTAGTAAGAATCACCCACCTAGATATCTAACCAAGTTCCTCTTAGTGATTTTCTATCCACTGATGCCCTCACTTTGCCAACTGGATATAAGTCCTCAGCTGCCCTTGTTGTGTTTGGAGTTGAGTTTCTCTCTCTCTCTCTCTCTCTCCCCCCTCCCTTCTTTCCTCCCTCCCTCCCTCCCTTTCCTACTGCAATAGTCTTGAATAAAGTCTCCCTTGCCTATTTAACTCTGTCTAGTGCAATTTTTATATGACACTGGTGAGAATATAAAATGGTGCAGCAGCTTTGAAAATAGTTTGGCAGTTCCTCAGAAGGTGAAGCACAGAATTACCCAGCAATTCCATTCCTATGTATACACCCAAGAGAATTGAAAACATGTTCACACAAAAACTTGCACATGAATACTCATAGCATAATTATTCACAATAGTCAAAAAGCAGAAACAACTCAAATGTCTATTAACTGATGAATAGAGAAACAAAATGTAGTATATCCATATAATATATATATATATAATATATTGAATATTGTATATTTGTAATATTTGAATATTATTCATCGTTAAAAAGGAATGAAATACTGATACCTGTTAAAACATAGATGAAATGAAAACATTATGCTCTATAAAAGAAGCCAGACACAAAAGGCTGCATATTGTGTAATTCAATTTATATGAATGTCCAGGAGTAGCCATAGAGTCAGAAAGGACATTGATGGTTGGCCAGGACTGAGGAAGGAGAAGAATGGGGAGTAACTGCTAATGGGTACAGGGTTTCTTTTTGGAATGAATAAAATGTTCTGGAATTAGACACTGGTGATGGTTGCACAATCTTGTGAATAAACTAAAGGCTTCAGAATTTTACACTTTAAGAGTGTGAATTTTATGTTACATGGATTATATCTCAATTTTTTTAAGTGTATAAAAAAAGCAATGAGAAGGCATTATCTTCTAAATGAACTTTCTTGATGTGTGTTTGTGTGATGTGTGTGTGTCTGAATGTTGAAAATGAACATTAATTATGATGCTAAAATA
Source organism: Rhinolophus hipposideros (assembly GCF_964194185.1). Classification (NCBI taxonomy): domain Eukaryota; kingdom Metazoa; phylum Chordata; class Mammalia; order Chiroptera; family Rhinolophidae; genus Rhinolophus; species Rhinolophus hipposideros. Next base: position 47,122,695 of record NC_138053.1, on the reverse strand, counting down.
GAAAATAGTGAATCTTAATGTTTCAAACAATTACACCATCAAAATCAAATCTTATTTCCCAAGCACTAAACCTAACCTTGCATTAAGCTTTGAAGGTTTTATTATCAATAGAAAAGGGACAAGGAACTAACGTGCAATGAATACAGCTTTTCTGTAGCACGTTGTCAGAGATATACACATGTTTTCAGGTACTTAGTTTATCTCACTTGTGCTCCAGAAGCTTTGTGTTATCCGGTGATGGGGCGGAGGAAGGAAGAGGAGGGAAAGGAGGAAAAGCAGGGAGAGAGAGAAGATAAAGAGAGAACTTAAAAAAGAGAGAGAGGAAATTGTCATTAAAGCTCATCCCTGATTTATACCTTAGTGTTTTGAAGCTGCTGCTGGCTTTTTTCCAACACTTCTTGAGATTAGGTATTTAGGCTGCAAAACATTCTGTAATACATTCTACAATACATTTTGTAATATTAATTTGTAGCCATGAATTGTTAGTGAAAAGTTCAGGTCATCTAACTTTTTCACGCAGCCTTTTCAGCACTTCCAAATAGTAAACTTGGTTAACTGTTCATCCAGTTGATACAAATTCATAATGAATAATCCCTGATATCACAAAAGGTTAGCAACATCATTGCACCATGTTTGTTAACTTGTCAGACCTCGTATATTGACTCTAATGATCAAAAATTGGGATTGTATTTTATATCTTTATATTTCATTTTCTATGAATTTACTTGTATTGTGTTTTACAAAATTATTGGTCCATGATGAATTATAGTTTTATATATATATATATATATATATATATATATATATATATATATATATATATATATGCTGGTCCTTCGCCACTAATACTTTGAGAAGTTCTATTCTAATAGAGAGACTTGGGGTACATTATAACTAAATTTTCCCTAGAGAAACAGAAAAAGCCTAGAAGAGATTATTCTACAGCAGAAAGCTCAAAGAGAAATAGATTTGTCAGGAAGACAAGGGAAAGCATTTCTGGAAGGAAAAAGTACATATGTCAAGGCTGAGTCTTGCAAGGCTCATCTTGCAGTGAGGCACTCTCAGAAAACTGAAAGTATTCAGTGTGATTGGCACAGGTGCTGGGTTCAGGGGCAGGGGGAATAATAGGAGATGAAATTGGAAAACAGCGTTAGAGCAAAGTTTAAATTTTATATTGCAGGCAAAGGATGTGGGCAGCAGATAGGGAACGTAGCTTTCCTTAGTCTGCCCTGGCTACCGTAACAAAATACCATAGGCTGGATGGTTTCAACAACAGATACTTATTTCTCACAGTTCTGGAGGCTGGGAAGCCCAAGATCAAGGTGTTGACAGGTTCAGTTCTTAGTAATGGCCCTCTTCCTGGCTTGCAGACCAGCACCTTCTCTCACTGTGTCTTCACATGGCAGAGAGAGGAAGCTCTGGTGTCTCTTCCTTTCCTTACAAGAGCATTAAACTCGATACGGGGGCTCCACCCTCATGACCTCATCTAAACCTAATTATCTCCCCAAAGCCTACCTCGTAATATCATCACATTGGGCTTAGGGGCTTTAACACACAAATCTTGGGAGGACATCAACATTCTATCCATTACATAGCTAATGAGTTGGCCATGTCTCGTCAGAGTAATAATAGTTGGACATCCAGAAGAGCTGCCCAGTAGACAATTATGTGTACTCAGCAGAGACTTACCTAGGTTTTAGATTTGGTTTGTAAAGTCATCCTAAAGGTGGTGGTTAAAACCAAGGAAATACTAAGATGCTGCAGGTAGAGATTGTAGAGTAAATAAAGGTAAAAAACCATGGGGGTCCTAGGGGCTCACAGAGGAAGAAGAAACTGTGTAGGAAACTACGAAACCTATCAGAGAGGGAAATGTTGAGTTAAAGAAGCAAAAGAGAATTCCAAGGATCAGGGAAGGATTATTAAGAGATTGTGTGCCCCCCTAGTCCCTCTTATTGGCTGGCCACTTTGCTTATAATTTTATCATCTGACCACCCCAAATGCCAGTAACCTGGTAGTGGAAAGTTGCAAGAGTATCTTGATTCAGCCTAGTTCAGACTTTGTTATTTATTGTATCACTATTAGCAAATTATTTAGCACTTTAGAACCATAATGTTGTTGTCTACAAAATCAGGATCATATTTCTAGCCACATCTTCTCTTTCACAAGGTTGTTGTGAGTATTGAGAGAAATCATATGTGTGGTTATTAAAATGCTGTAGCTGCAAAGTAAGAATATTTTAAGTCTCCTGATAAGCTACAACATCTTTACTGAGAAGAGTTCATTATCACCTGTAATCACATTTATGGATGATTAATCCTCATCAGCTTCCTCCCAGAGATGAATCGTATTTATGCTTAGGTGATCTCAGGGAATGTTCATGACAGGAAATAAGCTAGGCGCCCGAAGGACACTGAAGAGATGACAACAAAGGACAGAAGTGTTGAAGAAGAAACTAGTCCTGGGCCAGAATTACTAAGAATAGAAAGGGCCATGAATTCACAACATCCCCAAGCCCCTGAAATTTGGTGAAAGGGGAATGGTCCTTTGAACTCAAGTTTTTAAGAAGTTACATTTAAAAGGCACGTGCCTTTTTTAAACTTTAATTCCTTTAAAAGAAATAACAGCTTAAGTGTCGGCATAATTACCAGCAAAGTGTCTAGTGTTAAATATACATTCTGAAAATAGAAAAGACATTTCATAAAACTTCTTCTCTAGCCAAACAAGCAAAAGCAAGTGGTACAGCTCTGAGACCTTTGGATAACAGAATTATTGAAGTCGGGGAGGAGAACAATTTCTTACTCTGGGATTTCTAAAATTACTGGCAACATGACTATGGAAAACATGTCAAATAAACAAAAGCATTAATTTTAGACACCACAAGTCGCCAATTTCCCTGTGAAAATATCAAGTGTTTTATAGTTACTTAGCCCAATGTATGCTCAAGTTAGGTAGAGTGGGCATTGTAACTTTTGTTTCATCATTTCTCTTGCTCGGAACTTATTATTAATAAATTACAAAGAAAATGAAGGTGATACATAGGACAAAATACAGACTAGATGTCTTGATGTTTAAATTGGTTCTGATTAAGGCAGCTGCTATTAGGGGATTTCCCATAAAGGGATTTAGCTCTTTTAGCCTTGGGGATAAGAAGCAGAAGGAATTCTTGAGGTAGGAATAAGTGAAATGAAGAAAAGAAGGGGGGTGGTCTGCCAAGTGAGTGATTATAAAGAGAGCCAAGTTTTCTTCAATTCATGTATTCATTCATAAAACAAATCCACACAACAATTAACTGAACACATTCATGTGCCAGGAGCATTGCCAATGCTGGGAGAGAGTAGGAAAGAGTTGGAAGCTCACAATCTAGTTGGGAAAACTTACATCAAACAAGTAATTAAACAAAGCGTGACTGGATAGACACTGGGGTGTTGATGAGAGATAAATGGAACCTCAACTGAGGCTGTGGATACTTTGTTAATGTCTTCAGCCTCTCTTTTCCCTCAGATTGCTATTTGCCTCAAACACAGTGGTTCTGTGCCAGCTTTCCTTTGATTTAACAAAAATATTGGAAGGCTTAGGTTGCATATCAGAAGCTGAAGAAACTCCTTGGCCCAGCATAGAATCAAGTGCTAGTTCCTGTGGCAGCCAAAATTAATCTGCCAAACTAATGACGTGCATAACCTATATTGTGCTTCCTTGTAATTAACCTTAAATGGTTCAGGTAAATCTCTTTAATTTGTATTAAGTTTACACAGTCAAAGCTTATGTCAGGAAGTCATCAACCTTCTCCTGTTTGCAACTGTCTGAAATCCCTTCAACAGTGATAAGGAAAAGGAGTGGTGTCTTGGATTCCACTATGAGAGCAGGAATGAATGAAGCTGAAGAGTCAGGACACTACCTGCATGGGCTCTTTCCAAGCACCTTTTTGTATTTGTAATTTTGTACTTTTTTCTTGAAGAGAGGCCCAAATTCTGGATCCACCCTCAAATGATATTCAAACTAAAAAAAGGACATACATGATAATAAAAAATGTTGACTAAAATATCATATCAGTGGGGCATCACAGTAAAAGACATATTTGCAAGTGGGGCAGGACTGTCCAGGAAGAAAAAAGGTATAGAAATAAACCTAACTGGCCTTTTCTACCCTTGCATGGAGTGAGTACTATTCAAACACTCAATAATTCAACAACTACTTCTTGTGTACACACTATGTGTGAGGAAGTGTTCTATAAAAGTGGGATACATCACAAAACAAAACATAATGCCTGACTTGTGGAGCTTATATATTTTAGCAAGGGAAGACAGACAATAAATACTAAGCACAATAAGTAAACATCTATTATATTAGAAGATAATCAGTATAATAGGGGGAAAGATATAACAGGATAAGGGAGACTGAGAGTATCGGATGAGAAAAAAAGTTCCATACTGCTAGGAGAAGACTGGTTATTCTACACCTCTAGGAACAAGACAGTTTTCAATGAGTCAGGACAACTCACCTCACTAAACATGTTTTTGTTGTTTGTTTTGTTTTTTACCAGCCAACCTATCAGCATCAATCCCTTATTTCTAAAAGTCTGTCAATCAGGAAGGAACACATTCCCCCAAAAAACACACTTCTGAGCATCAACCCATCCATCAACACCAGTCTCCTGGAGTCACCCTAGTTCTACTGATGAAACTCCTGCCTCTGAAATTCTGCCAGTCTTTGAACTTCGTGTCTCCCAAAAGGTTAACCTAATAGTCTGCTCTCTGCTCTGTTTGGAGAGTGTGTGTGAGTGCATAGTTCTCTCTTACCATAGTAAGCAAAACAATGGCACGTTTTATCTCTGAGATGTTAAAGAATTGAGTGGTGGACAGTACAGAGGGCTGGACAATAGGCAGACAAGATGATATCTGAGCAAAGAAATGAAGGAAGCTAAAGAGTTAGCCATGCATATATCTGGACAGAGAAAGTTCTAAGAAGAAGGAACAATTAGTATGATGACCCTAATGTGGGACATCATGTGGGAGTGTGTCTGACATGTTTGGGGACAGAAGAAAAGACGGTGGGACTGGACGGCAGTGAGCAAGAGGCAGAGTAGGAGGACAGGAGAGCAGACAATTCACGGGGACACATCACTCAAGGCCTGTACACCACTAAAAAGACTGGATTTCCAGTATGGACAAGATGCCACCAACTGGACTTTCCCATCTCTGCCCCGCTAAGGACAAATATAAACCCTGGAAATGATGCAAATGACAATTCAAGAGGCAGTCTGAAAGGTGGGAAGAGGAAGGCAATTTGGTTTGAGATCTTAGGACTAAAGGAGCAACATAGCAGCAGGGCATCTTACAACCCTCCCCCCAAAAGAAGCAAGTAGCCCAGGCCCAGCATTTTCCACACCCCAATCTGACAACAGAAAGCATCCAGGTAGTCTCATTTCTCCCCCAGATCAAACAGGAGTCTCACCACCAACAACAAGTAAGCCTGGCCTAACCAGCAAGGGAGATGGACCAGAAGTCTCCCTGAGAATAAGTGGCCAGGGATGCGTTCTCCTTCCCTACCAGACCTGAGCATCACCTCCCTCACCCACAGACACCTTGTTGCCTGGGGACACAACTACATGTTACAAGTAGTCCCATCTTAGGTAGCTTTTTTGCCTCTGAGATTCCCTTCACCCACCCAGAGACACCCCATGGCTGGGTGTGTCAGCAAGAGGGATCACGCCACAGAAAACGGCCCCAACTCAGGGACCACTGTCCTTCCTCGCAGGGCTTGAGACTCTCCTTTCCACGCCACAGACACCAGCAAAGGAGAGCCTACCACAGCAAGCGCCTGGCTCAGGAAACATACCTGCCAAAGGCTTCTTCCCTGCCTGAAGGCACCAGGCAGACCCTCCTGGGTTAGCTCCATCGGCCCCTCAGGCAACAGCTGTAGGGACCAGTAGGAGCTCAAGTGGAACAAGGGAAACGAAGCAGATCAAAATAACACTGCAAAGGCTCTGAAAATTAGATTGCCATTGAAACTGCAGCCCATGAAAGTAGACCTGGACCTGGAAGCTAAAACTAAACAGGGTGACTGACTGCTAAAATTAAAACTGTAAATAGGACCCCGAGTCTACTAACATAATAGCCAAGATGCTCAGGACACTCAACAATCACCATGAACCGTGAAAACCACAACTTGAATGAGAAAAGACAATTAAACTGATGCTGATCCCCAGATGAATAGATGTTGGAATTATCTGACAAGGATTTTAAGGAAACTACCATCAAAAATATGCACCAATTACAAATTGTCTTGAAACAAATGAAAAATTAGAAAATCTCAGCCAAGAAACAGAAGGTATAAAACAAGCCACATGGAAATTATTTAACTGAAAAATATAACAGCAAACAAAACAAATAATAAAGTGCCAGTACAAAATATCAATCATTATTGAAAATGTAAATGGTTCAAATTGTTTTTAAAAAATCAGGGGCCCACCCGGTGGCGCAGGCGGTTGGAGCTCCGTGCTCCTAACACCAAAGACTGCCGGTTCGATTCCCACATGGGCCAGTGGGCTCTCAACCACAAGGTTGCCAGTTCAATTCCTCAACTTCCACAAGGGACAGTGGGCTCCTCCCCCTGCAACTAAGATTGAACACGGTACCTTGAGCTGAGCTGCCCCTGAGCTCCCGGATGGCTCGGTTGGTTGGAGCGCATCCTCTCAAACACAGGGTTGCCAGTTCAACTCCCACCAAGGGATGGTGGGCTCTGCCCCCTGCAACTAACAACGGCAACTGGACCTGGAGCTGAGCTGCACCCTCCACAACTAAGATGGAAAGGACAACAACTTGACCTTGAAAAAGTCCTGGAAGTACACACTGTTCCCCAATAAAGTCCTGTTCCCCTTCCCCAATAAAATCTTTTAAAAAAATAAATTAAAAAATCAATTCACCAGGAAGATATAACATCCTAAATGTGTATGGACCAAAGAACATAAAGCAAAGTTGAATTGAAAAGAGAAATAGGCAAATCCACAATTATAGTTGGGACCTCAACCCCTACGTCCCAGTAACTGACCGAAATACTAGACAGAAATACTGCAAGGATAGAAAAGATGTGAGGAACACAATCAACCAATAAGATATAAGCGTGTTCTGTACAGGAACGCTCCACCCAGTAGTGGCAGAATACACCGTTTTTTTCACACACCTGTGAGTATTCACCAAGATAAACCATAATCTGGGCCATCCTCAACACACTTTTAAAAAATAAATAAGAGACTTTTGGCGTTTACTGTGAATCAAACGGGGACTCATTGCAGGGTGTGTTTTCTCTAGAGGGTAAAGGTAGAGGCAGAGAGACCAGGTGGGAGGCTGTTGCCATAATCAGGGCAAGAAATGATGGTGGGTTTGGGTCAAGGTGTGAGCTTTGAAGGCAAAAAGAGTAGTCCAATTATAGGAACACTCAAGGAAGCACAAAATGTTTTCATATTGCTATCATTTGAAATGATATACATGATGAATACTAACAGAATACTTATTTCAGAAGAGAAGCATCATTATGTCTTATGTGACACAACTTGTCTTACTTTTCCCAAACAATAATTAACAAGCTTTGTACCTCAAGATGTTCGTAAAAAGTGACTGCTTCACATTTAATTTTTGTGAACTCAATTATCCTGTCTTGGCAAAGAGACAAATTGGAGTTGGTGAAAAGAAGGAAACCAATAAATTAAATTGTGTTACAATTCTTGGCTGCTGTTTCACTAAACGACCATGGGATGAAAAATGGGTCTGCTCTTTCCTAGATCAGTTCCTGAGTACCTTTCGGCATGAGGCTAATGTTTAAAAACATGGACTTTTGATATGATGTGGTATCTACATGTAAACTTGTTATACTACTTGATGCTCAAACAGAGAAACAGTAATCTGTTCCAGTACTTGACAAATTGACAGTGCAAGACATATTTAGAGATGGGCTGTGAGTCTCCCAAAAAGTTAACTTCTTAAGGATTTTCAAGGGAAATTTGATTATATTTCAATCTCACTTTACTTACTGATTTTCAAATGTAATCAATCACCAAGTAACGTGCAATTCCATTTGTATTGAGACATACTACTATTAACAACATATTCTAGGTACCATTAAATATATGAATAACTCTATACACTTACACACATACATTCATACACACATCCATATATATCCTATGAAGTTTTCATTTTACTTATGAAGGAACTGAGGAAAAGAGAGGTTTAGCAACTTGCCAGTGTCACACATTTGGTAATAGTGCTTCGATTTCAAACCCAGGAAGTCTGGCTCTGGAGTGTGATCTGCCACAAGACTAGGATATACTACTCTATGAATGCTTTTATGACTAAATGCCAACATTTGCAAACTCAGAAATGGTTACTTTCTTCTAAGCAAAGGAAAAGTTTATTCTTGTCTTCTGCCAGGCAATATGAAGTCACTGAATTCACTATGTAGCTAGAAAGGTGGTTACGTACTATGAAATTCAAAAGAAATGTGGAATGTAAAGACCTCTGATGTTGAGAAAAATGAACCTCTTTTAAGACAATAGACAAATCTATGGGCTGCTCAGCTACACAGAAGTAGCACTTTCTGAGAATTAATGATTTGTTGATTCACCACTCTCCATGCACCTCCCCACCAGCCCCATCCACCCTGCCACTCCAGACTATGAGTATGTAAATGGGTAGGACTTTTCTGCCTTACTCATAAGATCCCAGGAGCCTAGTACAGTGCTTGGTATCTAAAGATTCTCAAAAATTTGTTAATGTAATTAAATGAATGAAGAAAAGAATAAAATTGTGATTAGGAGGGTGACTGACTTTTTGTTCTTTTTTATGTCTACATGTGAGTCAAACATGCAACCATACATTATTCAATAATCTTGAGGCTACTGCTCTTCATTTTTATCAAGCCCCAGGCAATTACGCTGTCCTGAAAATACCCATTAAGGACGTATGCAAAATTTAGATGTTTGTCCCTAGGGCCAGTCAACGTTAGGTGACCTAAGGCAATTTTTGGAAGTAGTAGACAAGCTATTAAAACTAGTAAAAAGTGGTCATTTGCTGTTATATATATATGGTAAATTTGCTGTCTTAATTTTCATCTTCATAATAAGAGAAAGTATGTATTTTTAGACTGAAAAGTGGCAATAATGAAATAGTGAGGGAGAGGCCAAATTCTTTGCTGACTTCTAATGATTAGCAATAAAGACAGTTAAAGTTCAAAGGTGTACCCTCTGAAGCAGAGTTTTTCACCTCAGGGCAATCCTTGCTTCTTTGTGAAACCAAACTGGCTAATTGGTATCCTTCTCTGAAAACGCCAGTGCTGGGTCCCCAGAGCCCAGTAAGTATCTAGGGCTCCTAGCTATCTAGCAAGAATGTGGACAGGAGGGGAATAAATTATCATAAAGACTCCTTGTCCTCCTAAGCTAGGAGTTTGGGCATTTGAAAACATCAAAATGTGCTAGGTCATTTAATAATTTACTTCATGAAGTGCAATCTAATTCTAATTGAAATGTATGTTCTAATTAGCGCTACGTGGGAAACTTAAAATAGAACACTTCTAAAGGTATCTCATTGAGAACTGCTGGTTTTAGTTTTATTGAACAGCTTTCCCTCATCCTCATAACTTTGAAGTTCACATAGATTTTTTTAGAGATAACTGTTCGTATAAATCTGGGATAGGGTTGAGGTTGGGTTTTTTGTGTTTTGTCTTTTTTTTTTTCCTGAGGCTTTGTTCACTCAGAATTCGATGCCTCACTCTGGAACACAAAGTGAACATCCGGACTTTGCAGATGATTCTGACTTATACATAGGGCTGTTATGTTATACATTTTAAACAGTACACTTAATGCAGTGAATTCAAGTGCTTTCCACATGGTTCTTTTGTTTGTTTTTTTCCTCCAACTCCATGCAAGTTCATTCTTCCTCTACTGTTCATAACCTGGAGGGGCAGTATACTAATCAGCCAAAGAAAGACCACATATCAGGTTCAGATTGTATGTAGTTAAGACTCTTTAGGCTGCAAGTAACACCAGCCAGCTTAACAATTAGGACACATATCCTCTCATTAAATGGCAAGTCCAGAGGCAGGGCATACGTCAAGTATGATCAGCAGCCCAATCATGTCACCAAAGCTCTGAGTTCTTACTTTCTCTCCTGTCTGCTGAATTCAATGCCAGCTTCATCCAAAGCCTGGTTTGCCTAGTCCCAGGAATGCTGACAGTGGTATTCAGGCTCGTAGTCTTTCTCATTTTGTCCAGCAGGACAGAGAAAGACAGAAGTCCTGCCCACAGGCACAGGCTTTGCAGTCAGCCCTGCTGGGCCTTCTTAGGCACCAGAGCAATGACGGTTGCCGAGGGAGTGTGGTCTGTTTAGACCTTCAATGAGAAATGTGGTGCCAAGTAGCCACACATTTCTCAGACCTTCAATGAGAAATGTGGTGCCAAGGCTACTGAGCACTGGAAATGTGGCTAGTCCAAGATGACATGTGCTGTGAATGAAAAAGATAAACTGGAGTTTAAAGACTCAATATGAAAAAATATATCTATATACCTATATATAGATCTATCTATCTATCTATCTAGTGAATAATTTCTATATCAATTATACAATAAAACAATATTTTAGATATAGTGAACTAAATAAAATATATTAAAATTAATTTTACCTTTTTCTAACTTTAAAAAATGTGACTACCAGAAAATGTAAAATTACACATGTGGCTCTCTGTATTTCTATTGGACAGGGCTAGCTAACACTCAGGATGCCCTCTGGAGTAGGGGGTCAGGTACACATTAAAGCAAAATTCAGGGTTTTCTTAGACAGAGGGAGAATTGGTGTTGGGTAAACAACTATATGGTCTGTTACTTCTGGAGAATTACTTATTTAATTACTCTATTGCAATTTTTATTCTAACTGGTGCTTGAAGGATATAGGAAAATCAGTCGCCACACATGGCTTTTATCTGGGACAAGCCACTTTTCTCTCAGCTTGTGACTCAGCCAGAGTCACTGTCCTGTCTGGCAGTTTTGAGATTGCAGAGATTTCGAACACTGTCCCTGATTCCCTTGCAGACCCTCTTACAACTGGGAACAAAGCTGGATTGTCCTCAGGCCTGACAGGTTCTCTTCTCCTACTTCGCCCTGAACCATCTTATTTTATTTCATATTCAGTATTTATTCTGTTCTTAAAGCTGTATGTAACAGCAGCACCAGATGAATAAAATTGGTTAATGCATGGAGAACAGGAGAATCTTCAACGGAATAGAGGTTGCTTAAAAGCTTTTCTACTCTACACCACTTTTCTTTTATCTCCTTTTCCTTTTCTCCCGAGTAGAAAGGTTCTTTTCCACACTTACTGTGAGGTTATTCTCGTCTCTCTGTTTGACGGCTAATCATGCAACTGTTCTAAGAGCAAAGATTCAGAGGCCTGTAGAAAGTAGTAAAGACAAATCAGTGTGCATGCTAAACAAATTGTATGTCGTGGTTAAGATGCCGAGTCATAAAGTGAAGACTCTTCTTTGGAGAAAAGGTTTCCCTCTCTCTTCCTTCAAGGTGTGCACACAGGGCAGAACGACGTTGCATTTTAGACGCAGCTACACCCAGAGCTGACACTCTGCTGACTGCAACCGCAAGTGAGGCTATTGAAATACTCTGTAGCAGTCAGTAAGTAGCCAGGGCTTCAAGCCCCCAAATGCTCTTCATGTCACCCTGCCCACTCCCCTGCAACCGTGTAGAGCAATGCAGCAGGCCTGGCACTAAGGGGACCTCCAGGTCCAAAGAACACTTTCAAACTACCCCATCCATTATTCAGTGTTTTGAACCTGCCTTACACTACTGATCAGTTTTCCTCTTAGAAAGAGAGAAGAAAACAAAATGTTTGGCATGAAAACTAAAATGGCAACTCAGTGCTTTCTCTTTGAGGACTAATAGTGAGAAACAAAATTATTGCTATTTTTTTTCATTAATACATTCCAGTTAAAGTTATCTCTTGAAACATCATAGAGGAACAGTGAGGAGACCACTGAACTTGGTAACACAGTAGCTGGACTCCAGTCCCTACCCTGACACCTACCACCTGTGTGAACTTGGGAGGGAACTTAATGTCTCTGAGTCTCAGTTTCCTCATAGTAAAAAGCAATAATGACAATTCCTACTCCAGAGTTATGAAAGCAAAACTGAAATAACGAACTATGAAAACATCCATCCCTGTCTCTAACAGATCGTCAATGCCTAATAAATTCTAGTCAAATTAAAATTTGAAAAGCTAGAGAAAAAAACTGCTTAAACAGAGTTTTTATAACATTATTGAGGTAAAACATACAGGCAGAAAAATGCATAAATTATCTGTGTTTACATCAATGAATTCTCACAGAGCGCATGTGTGTAACCAGCATCTACATCTAGAAATAAAACATCATCCATACCCCCGGAGCCCCATCTTTCCTCCTTCCTGCCATCCAACCCTATGAGGTTCTGGATAATGAACTGTTGGTATGGTTTAGTGTGGGAACTGAGAATACTGCACAAGCACTGATGGGCTTTAAGGCTGAAAAACAAACAAACAAAAGAGGGTTTAAGTGAGTTGTTCTCCAGGTTGAATAGAGAACTCGTTAGATTAAGTAGAAGAGAGTTAAAGATTACCACAATATGGCTGACTTGCTCTGCAAATCAGAGCAATATGATTTGTCAAGTCAATATGACTTGACTTGCAAGTCTGTGAACAACGGTATGTTAGGGACAGTTTAGAACATGGTCCCTGTTTTCTAAGATTTTTGCAAAAGGAACAGCATTAGCAAAACGGGAAATCCCACTGTCTGGGAATCAGCGAGCAGTCTGGTTTAGTCTACTGAGAAACATAAGCCTGGACTGAAGGGATGGACTGGAAAATGCTATGAATGCCAGACTAAGGGTATCGGTGGGCAGTATGAAGCAAAGGGTGGCATTATGGAAATATTCTTATTGTGGAGGATGGGTTGAGGAACAGAAAGACTGGTCACAGAAAATTAATTAGAGGCTTTGGGAAATAGTTTAAGCCAATGGATGGTCAGAATCACCTTTTTAAACCTCAGATTGCTGGCACATCCCTGGGGTTTGTGATTTAGGGAGTCTAGGTCAGGATCTGAGAATCTAGATTTCTGACAAATTCCCAGTGTGCTGCTGTTGCTGCTGGTCTTGGTACCACACTTTGAGAACCACAGATCTGAACCAACGGTTCTCACCTTCACAGTACATTAGACTTACCTAGAGAGTTTTTTTAAATGACTTTGCTTACACTCCACCTCCAGCAGTTTAAGGTAAAGCTGAGGCAGTGATATTTTCTAAGAATAATTCTATTCTTTAACCATGTTTCAGAAGCACTCATCTAGATAGTGGTTCTGAAATGTAGCTGCTTATCAGAATTACCCAGGGAGCTCGCTCATGAAGCAGATCTTGGATGTGAGCCCAGCACATTCTGATAAGGTGGTGTAGGGTGGGCCCTGGCAGTCCTACGTTTACTCTTCATAGACTGGTCACTCTGATGCAGCCAGTGTCCACACTGGCTTTTGGGACCTGCTAGTCTGAAAAGAGAAGTGAACACACAAATCCTGGAAACCAAGGAGGAGGAGTGGCGATAGCAGAGAGTTCCTAGGATTTGCTAACTAGTTAGATGGGCAAATCAGGGAAAGGCACTGAAGCCTAGAGGGTGGAAATCTCCTAAAAAGCCATGTGTGGCAGTCAAGGTGTTGCCCTGGAAAACTGCTGGTGGCACAAAGAGTCACTACTTGAGTGAACACTCTTCTTGCCATCAGCCTGGTGCATCCAGACACCCAATTTTGTCAAACCCTGACAATCAGAGGAGGCTCATTCATGCAGACAAAGCCCTAGGGGGCTCAAGTCTCTAACGCGGGACAACAATTGTTGATATTCAATGAGAAGGAACAATGGCCAAAGCAGCCAAACACTTGTATCTCCCACGTGGATGAATTATACAGAAAGCCAAATTATAATCAGAAAGTTGCTGGGTAGGAATGGAATCAGAACAAAGACGTTAACTGTATGATCCAAATGTTTAGAGGCAGCAGGTTGTGACAAGTGGGTGCAGCCTTCCCCATAATGCAGGATGTATTGGATGAGACCAAAGAGATAACACTTCCCGGTGGACAAAACCTAATGGCCCCAGTGACTGCCATGATTATGCTCCACTATCCACAGATTAATTAACCCATTATTTCTTTAGATATATGAATACTTTCAACCAGATGGAAGTCTCATCTTGCTCACCTATCGGACACTGTGTTTCTTAAGGTGATATTTTTTTCATAGCTTGCCTGAGCCGCAATGCATTTAATAGTTTACTTCTCAGAGGACAACTTCATTTTTCTTAAGTCTTCATTTCTGAGTGTGTTCCTTAACTTCACTGTGACCATGTACAATTCATTTTCTTTCTTTCTTTTTTTTTTTTGAAAATAATTGGATTCTTTTTATATAACAGAATTTAGAAGCTAATATTTTAATTAAGACTTCTATTTTTATGATTTTTCAAAAAACATAATTTACTTCCAAGACTAAAAGAGACCTAGCTAGCCGTGAGCATATGAAGCCTTTATGCTTAGATCATCAGACCATAATGCCTGGGCCACATTTCACCTACTAAGAGCTTCCTCAAGGAGCAGGCAGACAATATTAATTAGAAGGAAAAGAATCAAGCTCTGCAAGTGTGCATGCCAATCTAAACCTGTAAAATGATGGCAAATGTCCCAACCATATTTCAGCTTTACAGTTATATTAAGAGAATGAAGCAGCTCTTTGTGAGAGCCAAAAGTAGAACAGAGCTTTCTTATCAGGCTTGATGTAGATAACAAAATAAATAAATCCAAACTACAGCATTTGCTTGACCTCTTAGGGGGTGGGGTTTGGGTTGGGTTGGGATGGGGGTGGGCTGGGCCTGGTTGAATGTAGACTTTCCAAGTGCATATTTGTTGCTTAGTAATATAAGAAAAAGCTTTTTTTTTTTTTTTTTTTTTTTTTGCTGGAATGCGAAGAAGACGCAGGTGGGGAAGGCTTGAATCTGCTTTCAATAGGAACAGACAAGATGTGTCATCTCTGACCTCCTGCTACTCTCTCCTATTCATGCCAGGCCTTCTGCGTGATTGTGCTCAGATTCTTATTTAAATCCAATTAAATCCACAACTTGAATAAACACACATATATATCATCCAGAATACAGTATTAAAGGATTTTGCATTTAGGCTGGAACAGCTGTATCTTTTCTGCTATTTAAATTTGTTCTTATTATCTTTAGGGCAAAAAGAAAAAAAAAGATAATAAATATTGGAGGTTTTAATTTCATATGAAATTAGAGTATCCCTCTTTTCTGGTCTTTCTCCTTTTTGATTTAGGCCAGACTGATTGTGTTAAAACACAATCTGACTGGGTTTCTCTCCTTCCAGGGCCTCCCCAATGCCCACAGACTAAAATCCAGCCCCTAAATTCAGTCAGATTCTCTTTATGATCTTGTTCCTTCTTGTCTATCTAGCTTTATATCCTGCCACTTCTCTCCTCACATAGACTGTTCCATCAAATTTAGACTCTTGCAGTTTCCCTAACTTGGAGCTATTTCACACCTGCATGGTTTACCTGTCTTGTTTACCTTGCTTGAGTGGAAATTATACAGATTCTGCAGCCAAATTGCCCAATCTGCATTGTGGCTCTGATACTTTGTTAGTGGTATGACCTTGGGCAAATTATTCTCTGTACTTCACTTTTTTCTTCGCTAGAGCAGGGATGACAGTGTGTATCTCACATGCATGTTATAAGGATTAAATGAATGAACGTGTATAAAACACCCAGTACAGTGCCTGGCACACAGGAAGGTCTTATTATAATTTTTTTACTTCTACTTATGCTATCTCACACTAAGTCTAAACTTTGTTTCTGATGGGAAGTTTTATATGAAAAAAGTCTCCCCTCCCCTGCCCATAATAGTTGATTTATTTACTTTCCCCAGTGTACCTTATATATTTCCTGTCATTTATCCCCCTCAGCTCTCAGTTCACACCCTCCCACCTCTGTCTGCATTATCATCATGAGTGTTTGTGACTTATCCTCAACTCGCTTGTAAGCTCTCTAAGGGGTAGTCCTCCATCCTCATTATCTTATACTCTGCAGTGGTAGCACAATAGCCAGTACCTGGTAGATGTTCAGCAAATGTCCAATGAAAGAACAAAGAACCACATTCCTTCTAGAAAGATAATCGCAGTCAACCTTGTGAAGGTCAAGACTTTACATTTACAATACTTGCATACTCACATTTGGCCAAAGTAAATTATAAAAGATCATCAAATATTACAAGACTTTTACTGGCATACGACAATATTTTCACACTTCATGGATATGGAGTGTATTGACCAACTGAGATCAAACTTGGAGCATAACCATCCTAAGAACTAACTAGGTGACCTTGGGAAGCCACTTAAGCTCAGCATCATCTAATTTGTAAACTGGGAACAATAATAGACTATTTGCATCCCCACTCCCAAGAAAATGAGGAATTTAATTTTTGTAGACACTTCTGAAAATGTAAACTGATGGATATAAGGCAATTCTCAACAAGGAGCGATTTTTGCCCCTCACCTCAGGGGATAGTTGGCAATGTGTGTGGACATTCCTGGTTGTCACAACTTGAAGGATGTTACTGGTAGAGGCCAAGGATGCTGGTTAAAAATCTGCAATGCATGGGACAGTCCCAGCCCCCCAACACAGATTTACCAGGCTCAAAATGTCACTAGTGCTAAAGTTGAGGAGTCCTGATGTAGTATGTCCTGTGACATTTCTTAATATTCAGTTCTGTTAATATTTGTTCCTACGTATTTATTGAAGACAACGAAGGATGACAATTAATACTTAAGTTTTACGATCTACAACTTGGAGGCTTATGTGGATTTATTGGATTATAGCTTTTCAACATGTCATTCTCTGTCCCCCTAGTTAACTAGCTGCCATTATCGAGCCAGGTGCTGTTCTAAGTACTGGATTGGTATTAATTCATTTGATCTTTACCATAACCCTATGAGATAAGTACTTTATTGCCCCTATTATACAGATGAGGAAACTGAGACCAAGTGACAAATCTGGGTTTCAGTCTTGCTCCAGTCATTGTGCAAAGAACAGGGTAAGACTGCCTCTCCATCCTGTGTCCTCCACTGGGACTCATCTGACCTCCTGTCTTACATATTTTTCTAAGCTTATTTTATTTTCCTTTCATTGTCACCTTTGCCAGAGCAGCTAAATCTAGTTTATCAGGTCTTCTTAACAGAGGACCTACTGAATTTGAGGCGTTAGATCAGATGGAAAGGAAAAGAGCAACAGCACAGAAAAAGACATAAAGTAAATAAACCTCTGGAGAGTTTGGGATTTGAGCCTGGTAATCTATGTAAGAGCACTTTGCAAGTTGCAGGACAGTGATTTTCAAACTACAGTATAGTCAAGAATTACCAGAGGAGTGAAAAATGCTGATTTCCCAGCATTACCCTCCGAGTACGGGAGGTCCCCAGGAATCTGCCTTTTATAACAAGCTCCCAGGTGAACCTGATGCAGGTAGTCCAAGCACACACCTTTAGAAACTCCTGTATAGGTAGGACTTGGGGTCCAGAGCTAGCTAATCTCAGAGCAAGACTCGGGTTTACCTGCATATTAATTCCAACCACCGGGGTGAGAGCTTATTCGTGCTGATCTGGTCCCCCAAACTCACTAGCTTCAGGCCAAGGAGCTTGATTGAGGGGGCAGGGATGGGGAGGACAGGAGGGAGAAGAAAGGAGTGGGGAAATTACCACCACTTCCAGGGAGGTGATTATTTCTCTGTGAACAGTGAGGAAGCTGTCACCAGAGCCCCTTCTTCCTTCAGTGTCCCCCTAATTGGCTGTTCTATCATTCTGTCCCAAGGGAATTTAATAGAAGCAAGGAGAGAGAAGAAAAGGATGCCAAATAACTTGGCAGCAGGAACAAAAGGAGTGGGCTCATTTCTAGCAGCACCAAGAGAAGCCCAGATTGCTCCCTTTCCCCAAGGTCCTCTTTCACACAATGTCTAACGACCTTTCCCCTTCTTTTTTCTTTTCCCCCCACAGGGACCAATAAACACAGGTTGTCTGGACAAGTAAGCTTTATGATTATCCAGGGAAAATTCTGATGGCCCAGAATTCTGCCACAAAATAATGTTGTGCTATTGCAAAGTGGTGATGCTCTCAACTTTCTTGCTGAATCACATTCTCTTGCAGACGAATACCAGGCAGAAGCCCTTTTATTCTGAGCATCTGTCCAAGAGATAAATTGAGTTATTTTGATTTTAATATCAGAGCATTATATGACATATTGTCACAAGGTAGGCGACTTGCCTTTCACTGAACTAAGTAATTTAAAGTCATTTCAGCAATATAGTGTAGCACAGTGATTAAGACTGCCTGGCTTCAGTCCCAACCTTGCAAATCACTAGCTCTGACCTTGAGGGTTACTTTACATCTCTAAATTGCAGGTACTAATCTGTAAAACTGAGATAATAATAGGACTCCTCTCCCAACACACACACACACACACACACACACACACACACACACACACACACACACACACTTCAATGGATCATTGTGACCACCAGATGAGACAATATATGTAAAATATTTTGCCTCATTCACAATAATGTTTGCCTCCACTGTTTTCAACCAGCCCCCAACCCCCAGATTATTCATGGTTGATATTTTAAACCTAATAGCTAGACAAAAATTAGCAGAAATATACAAGGAAAATGAAACTATGAAAAAGAGTGTTTCCACGCTATTGGCATTGAATTTCAAATGCTTATAACACTCTGTAAGCAGAAAAACAGATGAATTCTATCCAAAGGGAAGTTCACATAACTTGAGAAGCAAACAGACATCAGAGAACAAGATAAATCACTCAGTTGCTTACCACACACATTGGGAGGTACTGAATGTGGATTAGAAGATTCTTACCAATAGTCTGGCCTCCATTTCTTGAGTGGTTTTATGTTTCCAGACTGCAAACAAATGATTATATGTGTGAAAAAAATATGTGATAGGCTGAAGGACAAATTCAGGTGAGCCAGAATACCAGGGGCTCTGGAGTTCTGGTATGTTCCCTTGGAGCTCTCTGTATAGAGAAATCCTCTGAGTGTGATGCTGCTGACAGCCACCTCATTCTCATGCAGGTTCCTCCTGGGTACAGCTCTGAGAGCAACAGCCCAAGCCAGTGCAGAATTACTAAGCAACTCATCTCCCACTGAGGTATGCAAGGAGGGAAAGTCTTGAGTCTAAAAACAAAAAATGACCAAAAAACCCCTGCTGAGCAGAGCTAATAATACAGCCCACTCTTCTCCTTTCAGTAATTTAACCCTCAAGCTAGCACAACCTCATAAAAATCAAGTTAGAAAGCATGCTTTTATAAAGTAACTTCAAGTAACTTTTATAAAGTAACTTCAATTTTATAAAGCAACTTCAAGCAGTGTTTTAAATTGTTGCTAATCAATTTTATGTTAAAGTAGAACCTCATAGAGCGAATCACACTGTGTGCATTATCTCTCAATTGGGAGCCTGAGTGGAAGACAGTTGTCACTTGAATGAGTTTTTGCAACTATTTCAGCTAATTTTTAATTTTGGACCTAAAATTGCTCTATTGTTTTTCATGTTAGGTTATACATGCTTATGGCAAAAATTATTATTTTTGAAGTAGTTGATGCAAAGGGGCATTAGAATATGCAAATAGTTGACTGGATCTTCAGAGCATATTTTAAGAATTCCAATTGTATCTGTACGTGTCTGCATGTTCCCTATATATCCACTTAGGAGGACACAATAAAGCATTTTCTTGTTCTAAATTCTTACTTTGATTAGCTTTTATGAAGCATCAATTTGTGCAGAGAACGGCACTAGATATCAGTTTGAAAGGTGAGAAGGAAGAGGATACACCAAGAAAAGACGCAGAGTCCAAACAAAGATGTATATTTTTCAGTAGAAGAGGTGGACTTGTACATAGGTAACACTAGAGGTGACAGAAGGAGGAATGAGGAAGCTCTTGATTATGTAATATTATGGAAGTCACTGCCTTCAAGCTGCCAAGTTAGAAACTCACTGTTACAACCTGGGATAGGGTAGGAGAGCAATACACACAGAATGTTAGAGAATTCGACTCCCAAATAGAAATGAGTGTGGGTGGGTATGACCGTACGATGTACTTGCTAGCCTCTTTCACGTGGTGATAGAGTATATGTATATAAAGCAAAACATAATTTCATTTTTATAATTCATCAAGGCAAAAGGACTTGTCTTGGAGGAGAATGGGGCTCCAGTGACCCAGGCCTTCTCCAGCTGCTTCCAAGGCACACATGTCACCCAACATACTCACTGGGAAGCTCTGCACTTTGGGGACACATTGCTTACATGGTTTTGCCAAAGTCGAGAGAGCCAAAGTCTTCAACATAATCCAAAGAAATGTCACCCCACACGGTTACGGACAGTAAGTCCGTAACCTTCACTGCTTAGCAAGACAGTGAAGGAGCTGGGATGGAATCCCAACCTGAACACTCACTAGTTTACGTGACCTTGGGCAACTTAGCTCACTTCTCTAAATTTAGGAAAATATCACTAATAATATGTAGTACCTTGCCAAGCCATATTGGAGCCTGTGACAAAAGGAAGAATGCACCCTCATGTATACACTTATCAAAATATGCTTCCATATTTTGAATCAAATGGGAAAAGTTAATAGAAGCTTTCCAGTGAAAACATGCCTATATATAAAGCTTTGTGTTGCCCAATCTGTTTGTACACCATTATCAACCCTAATAAACCAACTGGTGGGGGACATGTTGATTGGGAATAACTCCCTGTTGCATGATAATACAGGACCGTAAAACACACAGCCTGTTTGTATTTACAATTATGTTTTATTCTTCATGGAGTTTTTGCATTAAATTTGATTTTTTAAAATAGTATGTTAAAATATTATTTTTTGTTGCGTACTGAGGTTGTTTTGATGCCCCCTTAAATTTTGCACCTGTGGCAAGCACATCACTTGGCTCACCCCAATCTTAGTCCTACAGATACATACTTTGAAGAACTATGATCATTAGGAATAAAGACTAGAAAATATCTTCACAAAATCGGTACTTAAAAATAGTAGCCATTGCTATACGATTTTACAATTCCAACAAAGATTCTGCAGGTATTACAGCACACGTTTCCTGGGAGCCCCTGAAGTAGTAGCGTGAGTAGCATGAGTAGTATGCAGCTTAGCAGACATGCTTGAAAATATAGACAGTAAGTTCTGCTATCAACCTCTAGAATCTGCTCACCAAGGAAAGTCTGATGATCCTTAACCAGAAGGATGCTGGCCCAGCTGGGATTTCTCTCCTAAATTCTGGGGACCGCCTTGGGTGTCCCAAGCCAATCTGCATGCTCACCTATCACTTTACACCTTAAAGATTACACTCAGATAGTTGTTAGTCTTCGCACCAAAAATAGTCTGTAAGTGCTCAGTTTATCTGTAGACTTCCATAAAAAGCTCTGATTCTCTCCCTTATGTTCAACAAAAGCCAATGGCCTGCTTCACTAATCATGCCATAGGCCTTTTGTTTCTCCAGCCATGTTAACTCTTCTCTCAGGCCCAATATTGATTCTCAGGGAACAGACCTGGGCCTTTTAAATCCCCCTGTAGCAGGAAGAATAGCTTCCTGCTAGGAGTCTGACCAAACATGCTCCCTATCTGCAGTGCTTTGGGGATACCTGAGCCAGTTCCCACAGCAGTAGTGGAAGCAACTCAACAGTTTTCCTGTGGAACCATTTCACATGCAATGCTGTGAGAGCTACAGAACATAAACCACCATGAAACATCACCTGCCTCTGCCTCTGTGAATTATACCCCGGGGTAATTTGATGGCAAGCACAAAAAGCACCAGTGTATAATTATATTCAACAAACACTGAAAAATGAGCACATCGACTGTTTCTAACTACCTCCTTTATTCTGCAACAGGGTGTCCAGTGGGAAAATCCCATGGTCATTTTGAAATGTGTTGCTTTCAAAATAGGAAGACAAATAAATAGATGCTGCTTTAGCTTTTCGTTCCCTTGGTTGTTTGCAGTGTGCAAAAACAAAAACAAAAAACAAAGTAAAAAAAAACAAAAACAAAAACCTAACCTGTTAAATACTGGAAAAAATATTAGTCATCAAAAGAGAAAAGTATTAGGTTGGTGCAAAAGTAATTGCTGTTTAAAAAGTTAAAAATAATTGCAAAAACCGCAATTACTTTTGCACTAACCTAATACAAGAGGAAACACTTGACAAAAAATAAAATATCTAGTCATAGCATAAGGCTTCTCACTTCTGATCAATTTGCAGCCTAAATACTAATACGAATATGCTCTTTCCCATTTCACCTGATTTCCACAGAGGCCACTGCTGGCAAACAGCCCATCACCATCGGTTATTGCCCTTTGTCTGCTGAATGCTCTGTGAGCAGAGAATGAGCAAATACGGGAAAAATGTTAGCTGCTGATTTCATTCACACTTGGAAATTTCTCATTCTCATTCTGAGTCACTAAGGAGCTCTCAGATTTGCCTCCATCTGACTCATTTTACATTCTAGCTTTTCTTCTATCTACTTTTTCCTCTTCGTGTGTAATAAAAATACAATGCACTGCGAGATGCTGCTGTGTTCCTCATTTGCTTATTTAGATTTACTTTGAATTTCTTTATTATTCACTCTCATTACAAAAGCAATATGTGAGTATGTACTATAAGCTATTCCAACAATAGAAAGATGGAAAGCAAAATATTAAAAATCGCTAATAGTCTCTTCATTAAAAAATAACCAGAAGTAACATTTTGATGTGACTTCTCCCAGATGTTCCCCTACCTCTTCCTCCTTATTTATTTATTTATTTATTCTCTATCTACTTTCTTCCCTGACTTATTTGAAATGCCACTTATATAGCAAATCCCTAAATAGTCTTTGGTTTGGTTCTAGACTTGGTTTCAGTGACTGTTTTCATATTGACTCTCAGAGTTCTGAGGGCTCTTCAAATCCTTTGAAATGTGAGTTAGGGAGAGAAGGTAGTAGATAGGAAGAATGTCTGTTTGCAAGGTTCTAGGTCTCCTAGGCCGACTTTTTCCAGGTCAGTTTTATATTTTTCCATATATTTGGACTTCTGTGTAAGAATTTGTTTGAATAAAAAAGTTATGAGGAAAAAATTAAATTAAATTAAAACCTCACATATTCTGTTTTGTTTTTTTCCTATCAAGATATGAGATAGTGATGTTATGCTGTTGTAGCAGTCATTTTGATGTGACCACACTGATGTGACTATTTTGAAGTCAGGATACTTCTATATGGCTTAAAAAGCAATCATTACATATATAATTCTTGTGTGACAATAATGTGAAATTGATGTGCTCATGAGCCATCTCTGAGCACAGTTATCCTTTTCTGGAGTCCCCTGCTGATGCTTCATTCCATCCTCGGGAGAGAATAGGATTTCTCACAAGTTCTGCATTCGTTCCTGACTGCTTTCACCATCCACTGGTAGTGTGAAATTCAGACATACTCCATAAGACTGGAGGACTCCACAACAGCTGACCCTGACTTCCTACACAGAAACTGTCCACCTAATGCACTGTTTTTCTTGCTGTAGCAACTGCCGCCATGCAAAATATGAAACTGCAGTGACCCAATTGCTTGTCTACATAGGCCAGGGACAGATGACCTCCTTACTGTCATATACACCTCCTTCATATTTCCACACTCAATAATGAAACCCTTTAGGCCTCTCCATCACTCATTTCTGCTTCAGTGGTAACCATTTCCCAGGATTACTTAGAGTAGAAGTATTTTTTTCTTGGTATGGAAAATCCCCACTCTTTTCACCCAAGATATAGCCTTGCCTCATAACTCACGAAAGAAAATAACAAAGTTTTGCATCAGTACATGTTATATATTTTAAAGGTGAACTATCTGTTCTACCCATGAATCCTTCATCACATAAGAAAAATAAACAAAAATGTCTGCTCATTTTTTGAGAATTCATTTGTATATTAAATCGTAAGCCTTTCATTGCTTTGATTTTTCTCTTGACTTTACTATGGCCATATTCATTTACATTCAATTCATTTATCATTTGAAATGTTTACTAATGGCACTTATCTAAAGATCTAAAAGATATACATCTCTGTTTTTGTATACATCCTCATTATTTTAAATCTATTTGAATAAATGTAAAATAGATACTTATGAGAAAGTAGATGTGGGAAGTGGGGGATATTTAGACCTTAAATAAATCACTAACATTTATTCAATACTCTCAATGACATCTGTGAATTACGTTAAATTTATAAATATAAATCTGGTTAGGAAAGATAGGATAAAAACACTATTGGAGGCTAACTTACTTATAATAGGTTTTTGAATTATTTTATTAAGTTGATATGAATGTAAAATTAATGCCTATGTAATTTTTAAAATCCCAACAGTATAGTATTGAATAAAATAAATGTTCCCCATCATTGGTATAAAGGTTAGAGAGAGAATAATGATCAAGGATGTCTTTGGTACACATTACTTGGTAATAAAACAAAAAAAAATGTATTTTACAGTTTTACAGGAGCATTTTGGTGTGATTACACACAAAAAAATCTCAGATTGGAGGTCTACACAAAAATGACGTAGTTTTCATGGCTGTAGCTTTATAATACAATTCAATATCTACGAGGTCAAAGGACCACTAATACTCCTTTTTTTTCTGACCCCTCAGAATTTATTGCTTAATCTTGTTTATTCTTCCAGATACACATTAGAATCATTTAGTCAAGAACTGAACTAAACATTGACTTTACAGTAACAGTATTTTTGGCAACTAAGAGAAATGGCCATATCTAAAGGCATGATTTTAAATGCAACTCTATTAAATGCTATAGGCGTTTTGCTTCAGCGAGCATCCCGGAAACTATTTTGACCTTTCCTGCCTGACATTTGTCCTCATTGTAAATTAAAATTTGCGAACACAGTTGGTTCTGTGTTCTATTTTTACACTCTGTTTTTCCCAGGGGAATGTCTGAAAGGTGTGAGCATGTTGTCCTGATCCATCAGCAGCTCAAGAAGGTGAAATGTTATTGGGTCATAAACTGACTGTCACTCTCCTAATAGGAATTGTACGGTATAAGCTGCTGTTAGGGAGGAGTAGCCAAGTTGATGTGGGAAGGAGGAAGAAACTTTGAATTACAAATTGGGAGGTAGGCTATTAAAGATTTTGTTTTTCCTGCAGGTTCTTATTTCTGAAAATTTACTCAAATATAGCTATACACCCAACTTCTAGCTGGCAACACAAACTTACCACCCAATTCCCCTTCCTCTTCTTTTTATCTCATATTATTTTCAGTTGTTATGATCAGAGACATACTCAAGTTACTTGTGTTATGGGATTTTATTTTAAAGATGCATGGTAGAATGAGGAAATTTGAACTTTTTTCAGGTAACCATTTCTCAAAATTACTTAGAGTAGAAGGACTTGAGATGGGGGTTAAACATAACAATGCCCACTGAAATAAAAATAACAAGAGTTTTATATTGGTATATATGACATATTTTGAAGTGTGGGTCATCTGTCCTACCTATGAATACTACATAAGCAAACAAAGCGTGCATTTTCTGAGAATTCACTTGTATATTAAAATGACCTGCCTCTCAAATAGTTGGATTTTTCTCTTCACTTTGCCATGGTTTGATTCATTTACATTCAACTAATAAGTTATTTGACTGTTTATTAACACCAGTTGCCCGTTTAGGCCCCAGGGAACTAGAACAGGATCTATGAAACGACATTTAGCATAGGATGCCTCCTACTGTGCTATGTCCTCCTCCTACTCAGGTGGTCTCTGCTTCCCCTTCTGAGATGCCTTAACCACTTTGACTCGCTCTTGCTACTCTTGTTTCTGGGCATCTTCTTACTGTTGGCACAAGGCATCTCTCTTCTGCCTTCTTTCTCTCTGTCTCCCTTATCCTAGGTCTCATCACGCTGCCAAATCTCTCTGGATATCTGGCTTCAAACTCACCGAGAGAGAGACTCTGATTAGTTCAGCCTGTCAGCAACCTTACTGAAAAGTTTTTGTGGTAGTCTCTAAATGGACTGCCTTTGTATCAGGCATCAGTCCCTGGCCCAGTTAACTGACCAGCACTGGGTCAGCTGGCAGAAGGCCTGCACCCCCATGCCCAGGGAATCCCCCTGCAGCTGCTTTTTCTCAGAAGGTCACCAGGCATAGTGCAGGCCTTCAGAATGGAATGGCCTGATTAGTATGGGAAAGTTTCAGATCTTTATTCGCGCTCACTAAAGAGGTCAACTCTTGCAATACCACAGACAGTGGTCTTGACATTAGTCATTGAAATGGTAGAGCACCACGAAATGCAGCTCAAAGTAGCACGTGTTGACAACAGAGGTGTCTGGGCCTTGACCACTCAAACAGCAGCAGTGAGGGACTCTAGCCAGGAAGATGTAGCGGCTGGTGAGTGTGGTACGTATGTGACCTGTGTTTTCCAAGTCATACAAACCTGGGCATAGGACGTCACATCAGCAACTGAATAGAATTTGGCTAAGTCCACCCTTTTGTGCTCAGAAGGAACTGCTTTGTCCCTCAACTTTTTCACTCATAGAGCTTGGCGTTCCCAGAGGGCTCCCCCGTGAGCGCTGAGCATTAAGCCTCTTGACTGCCATGGCATGCCTGAATCCTACCCCTCTTTTGTCTGAACGCCGTGTGAGGAACACCCTGGCTGCAGCCGATGCCAAGAATAGCAGCTGAGCCTCTCACCACAACCACCATGGCAGCTGCTTCTGCTGCCCCCGCTGTCTTCCAGACTAAAACTGCTCCTGCCTGCAAAACAAGATATCACTAGATCTATACCAACTGTAACTATGCCCAAGGTCAAGGGCACTGACATCTGGCCACAGCTGCAGTGAATTCTGCTTCCACTAATATAGCTGCGTTCATTGCCAGTACTGCTGTCACCACCAGCAGTGCCACTCCTTGTGCCTATGCTCCTCGTGCCTTGCGTTCTTAATGCCCCAGGGAGATTTGAGAGAAAATCGCTTCTTTGCTTTACTATTACTTGTTCTTTCATTAAAATGTTATTCTTCATACTCTCGGTCATGAATCCATGGGAGCTGGGCTGAAGCATAATCCAGGGGATAAATTGTGTTCCGAATCACCCCTCCCTGCTAATATCAGCCCAGTCTTGTCTATTTATCTTCATTTCTTTGGGATGAGCTCTTCCCCACAAACTTCTGGGTTTGTTGTGTGTATAGTAATAATAGACTCAACTCTGCCACAGCTGCAGAGTAATTAGCTATACTTTTTTAAATGATTGAGTAATTTAGAGGTCACCCAGTCTGAAAAAAATAGTCTACAAGTATGCATTTGAACAGATTTAGGGATACCCTAATATATATGATTGATGTGAAGAATTAGAATTTTATCAGCTGTATGGTTGCCAGTTGAAAGAAAGAGATGGTGGGTAGTTTTGCTGTATTACAAAACTGGGAAGACCAAGATATAGAAATGTTTACATTTACTCAGTATAATCTAGAAGAAGAAGATACTGAATCTGGCATATAAAAATAGTCCAATCAATACAAATGTGTAGTCTATTTTAGCATAAATATCTTACTGTACTTCACCATGGCCTGACTACAATATTTTCTCAAGATTATTCAAATATTTGCTCTAGTATTTCTATGTTCACCAAAGCATTCTGGTGGACTGTTAAATATGCTGACTTTGAGCAATTATAAGTTTAGGGTGGTGTGAATGACCCAGATAGACATTTTATTTAGATACCTGGATTTACAAAAAGAGAAGATTGACCCAAAGATGTGAAGTGGTCAGTTTCCACATATAGATGAAAGCAAAAGAATGAATTAAATTACCGAGAGAGAAGGGAGAGAGTGTTTGTGTTTAGAAAAGAGAATAGGGTTGGAAACCAAGCCCAAAGAACTCCAATATCTAAACATTGAATAGAAAGGAAGGAACTAGCAAAAAACTTCAAGGAAGAGTGGCCTAGAAAAGTAAGAGGAAGACTAGAAGAATGGGGTGTCATGGGATGCAATTTAGGAGACAGTTTCAACCTGGAGGGAGTGCTCATTGTTGTCCAATGCTCCTGAGTAATCCAAAAGAATGATTTTCAGAAAGTTGAGAACATGACTTTCATAAAAATACAGAATCCACACAAGTCAAAGAATTTGTTCAATTCATTAACTAAGGAGGAATACAATACAATATTAAGACTGGTTCAGAGGAGAATATGAAGACCAGACATTTAAATAGTCAAAGGTATGCTAAAATTAATTTACTAAATAAACAAAAAACTGTTTAATATCCTGCAGGACAATAATCTGCAATGTTTGGGGCTCTTTTCTACCTGATGGAAAGTAATTGCATCTATTCTAAACCAAATTAATTCACTGCAGTAGCAAGGATCATTTGCATTTTTCTTAGTCAAGAATCACTTGCATTGATATCAGGTTTTTTTTTTCCCTACAATTTCATGTGTACCCCTACTGAGTTGCAAAATAGGCTAGTCAATAAAAACTTAATCAAAGGTGCACAGCCCTATAGAATTATATAATACTCAGATGAGCTAGACAATATGTGCCACTCTTCTAAAATGACACCCAGGAATCTCTTTTGTCTATTTCCAATTTGGGGATGATTTTTCTTAACAGTGATCATGTCAGAGGAAAACTCAAAGTGTTCTTTGTATGTAACCATATGCAGGTCACTGGTGACCTTAGCAGGAGCAGCAAGAGCTGAATGGAGTGGGAGTCAAAGGCACACTGGATTAAGTTGAAGAATAAATGGAAGGCAGGATAATAGACACATGAGAGCAGGTGATTCTCACAAGGCTTACAAGGAAATGGCAGTAATTGGAAGGCATGGAAGATGGGGAATTTTTTTTTTTTTTTTTTTTTTTTTTTTTTTTTACAATTGGAATGACTAGACATTCAAATCTTGCCCGTCCCTAGCTATTTACAGTTTTCACAGTATCTTCTTGTATTTCATTTCTGAGCCTCCAGATGCTCTGAAAAGTTTTGTGTTTTCTACACAATTCCCAGAGCAGCTGTGGTAGAGGAATTCACAATGCAGCATGAGCTTAGATCGCTCCAAGTGATCCTTGTGCCACAAATCCATTAAGAAAAAGGACTACATGACCCGGCCACCCTAGGCACTGCTCATTAGACCAACAGGGAGTTTTTGCCTCAGGAAAAGACCATCTCCAGGTTGGCCAAAAACTAGTGAAGTAGCCCAGCATAAGAGCCTTCCCCAGCAAGGTTAATACCAACTTCCAGAACCAAAAGATCCCTCTTGCAAAACTTGAAAATGAGATATTCAGAGGGAATGAGCAATTGGAAATGGGAGAGAACACTGAAAGACACAAAGAAAGGAGAAAAGAAGCAACCACAAGGAAGTGGAGGTCTAAAGATAGAGAGAAGAATTTGCAGGGTGGGGTAAGTAGTAGCAGAGACAGTCGTGGCAAAGAAAGAGATAAACTGTGTTACAAGTGTAGGAAACTTGCTAGGGTGGGTAATACTAGCCAATAGCCATGAGCTTCTGAGGGGAACACTACCAGAATTTCACTTGTCTGAGTCCCTAGAGACACTATTACAAGCACTGGTGTTAGAGGTGCCAGGGTATACTAGTGCTTAACAGGAAAATACCTTAAAGTACTTTTCATTGACCATCTTTTCTGAACCAAGAACCATTCCTATATGGTCTGACCATGAAAATATTCTTACGGGCCTGAATATACGAAAGAGAATTATGCAAGGATATCCACCCTCATGTTTAGTGTTGAACACAGAATTAGCTTTCTGTATATTAAGTGCGCACACTGTATTTCCTGATTACTTCCTACTTTAAACATTTAGCAAGTTACTCAAACTGAACTCTTTACTGGGAATTATGGACACTCTTGATTCATAAACATCTTTATCTCCCTAAATTCAAGTCTTTGTTTATATACTTACTTTAAATGGGAAATTAGAGACACATCACTTAGTTTCTTTAAAAATAATAATTTTTCTGAAACCATACAGAATGTTTCCTTTGTGAAAAAAGCATTTATGCTGTCTTATTTCCCCTAAGGCTATTAAATACTGTGTGGTAGTCCTTTATCAACAGTGTTTATGCTGCATGATTTTGTTTATTTAGATGCTTGTAGAGTGTAAAATTATGGGTTTGGTGGTTTGTAGCCAAAATTTGCTTTCCCCACTTCCATCCTTGCTTTTACTTGAATTTTAAAAGGTGGTTTTTTGTTTTTGTATGTTTTTGTTTTCCTCTGTAAAGTAGATAAAAAGTATGTAAACTCCCCCAAGGAGCTCTCCACAGATTGATAATTGGGGAGAATTCCTCTCCATTTTGAAGCTGCCCAATTTTCAAGTCAAGTTATATAAAAGGAGGATAGCTTGAGTCAGGCTGAGGGTTGGACTTGTAATGTCTACAGCTTTTCCATATCAATGTCATTCAGCTGCTCACCTTTCACCTCTCCCGGAAGAGATCCTGTTCTCTTTTTTATTTAAGAAGCAATTAGGACAGCTGATTCGCTCAAAATTGTGGAAAATATCAGCGCCCCATGCTCTATACATTACCCAGCCTATAGACTCTTAGTAGCCTTCTCAGTTATCAGATCGACTATTGTGGTATGACAGCGTTTGTTCAAGTAATCATTATTTTACTTAATAATGGCTCCAAAATGCAGTAGTGATGCTGGCCATCCAGATATACCAAAGAGAAGCTGTAAAATACTTGCCTTACGTAAAAAGGTGAGTACAGTACAATAAGGTATTTTGAGAGAGAGAACACATTCCTATAACTTTTATTACAATATGTCATTATAATTATTCTATTTTATTATTAGTTATTATTATTAATCTCTTACTGTACCTAATTTATAAATTAAACTTTACCATAGGTATGTATCTATAGGAAAAAACATAGTATATACAGAGTTTAGTAGTACCAAACTCCACAGTTTTAAGCATCCATTGAGGGTTTTGGAACATATCCCCTGCAGACAATGGGTGTAAGAATATTCCTTATCTGTATTTGAGTGAGGAAGCTGACAGATTGTCACTGATCCACATCCACTCCCAAGTTTTTCCTCTTTTAAGCATTTGGGGGGGAAAAATAAGCCTATTTGTTTGTATTTAATGATAATTAAAATCTTTTTTGTATTTTGAACCAAGTTATCCCACAAAATTCAACGTTTTCCTTCATGTATTTGTTTGTGATTGGTTGATCCTAGATCCACAAAGAAGTCTGAAGTGGTTTAAAGAGAACAAATTCAGAATCCTTCCATTACGTGTGGTGTGCCAAAAGTAAAACAAATCTTCCACTTAGTCGGTGACTAAAATAAACTATGATTTCAATTGCAGAATCAAAGCATCCTCCTGAAACCCACCCTGCAGAAGTCTCATAAAAGTGTCATTTGACTTACTTTTTATTTTTTCTGACTTTAAAGGTTATGTAAGCATTGTGCAGCCCATGGCTCACCCCAATATTGGATAAAGGAAAACTTCAAAAATCTCCCAGGAATTTCCTCTGGTTATAAATTAATAGAAAGGGTGGAATTTTTGACAATCAACGGCTAAATTTAACAAATGATTACTCATTAAAAACATGAAAAGAAACCAAAGCCACTGTGGCTTTGAGAATTGACCTCACTAGCAAGATATTTTTTTTTCTTTTTCTTCCCTTTTGCTTTTTTTTAGATGGTTCTAAAGCAAAATGCACTATTGAAAATTGAACAAACCATTTATCTCTGCACACCCTTCTTGCTTTATTCTCCCCAGAATCCATCTTTTAATACATCCTTGCAGAGAGAGTCTGTCTTGATAGGCAAAGGAACATTGCTCACTGCGGGGGACATTTGGCAATACTTCATCTATGTCGTCTGCATACGCTTATTGAAAGCCTACGAGATGCCAGTTATGGTAGTAGCTGCCAGGTTATAGAATAAAACAATCAGAGCAAAGACCAATTTTCATAAAGTTCATAATATTCTCTAGCTTCTCTTCTTTCTCCTTCATTTTATCTCTCTGACCAAGACTAAATACTGGTGCCAGAAAAAAATTCATGAAGAAAAATCAACAGTTAAATAAGATCACATTTCGGAAAGAACTTATAAACTATAAAAGCATCCCATGTTGATTTTTTTCATGTTAGTTTTTATGTCAACACCCAGCTGAGGAGTTTTCAATGACTACCTACACTTCTTAAATAAATTCTAAACTCTTGGACTGGACATTTGTAGCCCTGTAGGATCTGTTTCTTGTCTATTTTCATATTTATTTGCCTTCAAACTTTCTATGCATTGGACAATTGGAATTATTCACTCTTTCCTTCACAGCCACCTCCAAAAGCCTCTTCACTTAGGTTATGCTGTTCCTTTGTCCCGGAATGAGCATCTCCCAATCTGTTCCTTCCTGTCTCTCCTCTTGCCACGAACGACTGAACTCTGCAAGGAGAAGGAGGAAAGGCCCTAGCGTGTGGGTAATGGAATTCTACAAGGCACAGGATAACCGTGGCTTCATGGGCCAGTTAGCACAAACCTGTTTGAAAAGCCAGGCTACAAATGAGTGTCCTAATTTGGGGAGGGAGCGCAAGTTTTATGAGACTTCAGTAGTAGGAGGCCAGTCAGCACATGCTAGTTTCAGAAAGGAGAAAAAAGGGACTGTGCTTGCAGTCCCTGTGTATTTGGACAGTCTGGAGTTTATCAAGAGTGGAGGGGAGGATGAATTAGGAGATAAAGTCGTTTAGAAGAGGGTTTGGGGAGGAACAGCTGCAGGGACTGAGAACATGTGAAGGCTGCAGTGGAAAATTCTCAAGCCTCCCACCCTTCAGCGTCTCTCACAGTAGACTCCTCTCCACTGGGTTTGCCCTAGATCAGAGAGGTAATAAGGGCTCTTGCAAATCACAGATACTGGGTACAAATTTGCAGTAAAGAGAAAAATGAGTAAGTTAAATTCTGACTGTTTTTTTTTTTCCCACTCCACTTGCACAGACAAAGGACAACTGAAATCTGGAAACTTCCCAAGGATTTATTGTTTGTGCTTGTCAGCATACCTGAGTAAAATCAAACTCTTAAGAATTATCTAATCTAACTTTACAGGTGGCTTCAGGGAAAAAAAAAAATATCTGAGTGCTTATGGGCAAGTCAAGTATAAAATATGCTTTGTGAAAACTGCCTGATGAATTTTGACATGACATGCTTTATTATAACAATGGATGATCTGATAGTAAGGACCCTCAGGCTTTTGAGGCTCATTGGTGTCAATTTTGAGAACAAGGGTAAAAGATTCTATCTTCAAGCTAAACTGTTATGCTTTATTTTGGGGATCTTTTTAGAAATGTTCATAGTTGTTATTCAACAAAAACCAGAAGATCTGCCATAGCATTTTTATATGAAAGATCCAAGATTATCATCAAGAGATAAATTTATCTTGTGATATTTTAGTCTGTGTGAACTCAATTTTTGTAACAAATATTTAAAAAGTTAGACATTTATTTCTTGGTTACTCATATCAACTTTTTATCTGTATTTTTAATGGATTTACTAAATTTAATATTTCTTACACTGAACTCCTAATCTCTCTAAACCAACCTGCTCTACCTGAAGACATACATGGCTATCAATAAATGGCAATTTCCAATTGCCCAGACCATGATCTTGGAGTCACCTTTGACTTCTCTGTCTTTTATATCCCAACATTCAAATGATCATGTTATCTTATTGCTTCTATCTTCAAAATAGATCCAGATCCAATCACTTTTCATTTGCTTCATCACCACATTCCTGGTCCAAGCAACCATCAATTATGGCCTGGTTTATTGAAGTACCTTATTTTGGTCTTCCTGTTTCACTCTTACTCCATATGGTCTACTCTCAAAAGAGCAGACAGTGTGATCCTTTGGAAATCTCATATTCTTTTGCTTAAAACTTTTTAGTATCCTCCCATATATCCCAAATAAAGGTCCTTGAAGGTCCTTCAAATTCTCCCAGGCCCTTCCCACCCTATCTCACAGACCTCTCTGACTTCACCTGCTGGGAATCTCTCCACTGATGAGCTTCAGCCACATTGACCTGCCTGCTCTTCCTCCCTCCTGAAAGTACTCATGGTAGCCTCTGTGACTCTCTCCTCCAACCTGTGTTTTTCTGCTCCTGACCCCATAAGACCTTCACCCCTAGCATAAGAACTACCAGCCTCAAAGCTGGCAGTGGACAGTGATCCAGAGAAAACAGTTCCTATCATATTCCTTTAAAGTCTCCTATTGAAGTCAAATGTTTCCCCTTAGCATGAAGATCAGCTAAAGCATATGTGATGAAAAGAAAAGAAAGGGACTATGTGGTGACCTAATGAAACTGTAAAGTAATGAGAATGGAGCCATAAGTCACTGGTGAGATTACTTCCAAAAGTACCTCATAACATTTTATATTCTTACCTTTTATTAAAGCTAGAAATTTCATATGAACCTTTCTGTACTATTTAGAAGGAAGGCAAGAATTTGAGATTTTCAGTAGGCAACACTTCCTTGTCAACCTCTTGGGGGGAAGAAAAACAATAATATATCTATATATATCTATATCTATCTATCTATCTATCTATCTATATATATACACATATATACACACATATATACACATATATACATATATGTGTGTATGTATATATGTGTGTGTGTGTGTGTGTATATGTATATATATGTATGTACATATGTATATATATCCTGGGAATCTGCCCAGGTAGGATTTCTTTCCAGTTTCTGAGAAACTCTGGTCAGCTTTGGCAGATGAAGTATTTTCATCATTGGTACCTCTAGCCTATGCAAACAACTTAATAAAATTATGAATTGTAAGGTCTTAGATGCTGAACACAGAATAAAAAAATCAAACAGCCAAAAACTTCATGGTCTGTGAGGTCCAGATTACAAAGCATTGATGAAATCCACCAAAGCAAGCTTTGCTATTTTAAGTATATATTACACATTTTCTTAATAAGAGTGTCCACATAATCCATCTGTAGTGGCTTTTGAGCAGAGATTCAGTATAAAGATCGGGTTTCCAGGACTGACTGCAAATGTGCTCATCCTTTGGGAACACAGGAAAGGAAATGATTCAGAAATGTTCATAGAGCAGCCAGGAAAGAAATACCAGAAGGAAAAGTGTAGCCTGGACAGCAAAAGCTACACCCAAAGAGCTTATAGACACTACTCCAATACCTCCCTAAATAATGCTTGATGATTTCAAGGGGTGAGGGAAGTAAGAGTGATTGACATTAAGCCACACTTGTTTTTCAGATGTACTGTGATATTTGCTTGACTTCATCAATAAAAGTAAACATTATTTTTGTCTCTTATGTTCAATTACTAGATTATTTAAAAATAATCTAATTTTGTCCAGAAATTGGCATTCTTTCCCTGTGATTTTTATATTGCCTAAACTTGCAGTCTCCTGAAATTCCTAGCAAGAATTTTAAATATCATAGCATTAATTTTATTCCTTGTTTGTAATCTTCTGCTCCCACCAGCCACTCCAAACCCTCCTTCACCTCCCCTTTTCTCAGCTTTATTAAGGTATCATTTACAAATGAAATTGTAAGATACTTAAAAGTAAAGATATTTACCTTCCTTGATCTTTAAAGAGAACCAATTTTATTTCTTGGTTTTTCTGTTTCCTCCAATATCTATATATTATAAGCTTACATGCTAGCTTTTGATTTATTAATTATAGTGGCAATCTATCATTAGCTTCTTGCTATGGTAGATTATGATTTAGCTCTTTTATACAATTATATTGCTAAATTTTGTTTTTCTCTTAGTTGGCTTTCTTATTTATTTTTGTTTCTATCAGCAATAAGCTATCTCTTGACTGCACTTTACTATTCTTCCACACTTTCAACCATCTGGACTTACACATTTATATTGTCAAATTAAATTTTTATTCTGTGTCAAAAATCCTTTTATTTTTTATATGTAGTTTGTTATTTTAGCTAACACCTGTTGAGGACTTGGTAATGCGTAGCACTGTTACAAGTGCTTTGTGTAAAGTAACTCATTTAAGCCTGACACAAGACTATAAAACAGGTAACTATTTCTATCTTACAAAAAGGAAATTGGGTAACATAGAAATTAAGTAAATTTCTGGATCCATAAAGCCAGTAAAAATTTTATGGCCTGAGCGAGCACGACATTCAGTGGCAGCTCGTGTCACCATCTTGTCCCATAGGACTGACTCTTGTCCTCTGTGGGCGTATGGGATAGGTAGGACAACTCGGTCCATTCTGTCAGTTTCTGGTCTATAGCCAAAGATGATCAAATACATTGTTTGTATCTTCAATAAAAGCAAGTGCTTACAACAAATTTTAGGACCTGTGCTCCTAAATATTGTGTAATACTTCCTCTTTTGTTGTCTAATGAAGTGGAAAATCATTAATCACTGTTTACCTTCTATTGACAATATAAATAGTTTCCTTTGCAATGAAATATACTATTTCATTGCAATATAGTATATTCATAGAAATATACTATGATTACACTTAGTTTCTTATTTGTTTTTTTGTTGTTTTCTTAGAGTTCTTAATTGCTTTTCTTTTTTTTCTTACATTGCCTGCCTAAATTCTTCCATTGTCTTAAGAGTACTATTAAATTTCTTTTTCTCCTGTGACATCTTTTACCAAGGCTTCCATGATCCTGCTCCAAATATGGATCTCTGTATACTCCTCTCGTAAACTGGATCATCTGTTTGCTAATCTCATATTTTCCTCCTTGGTTTACGGTCTCATTGTGCTATAACATACCTTTAGTTAACACACAGTTTATAACAAACTGCACAATTTATTTAAATGCAGATGGTACTCAGACCTTCCTTCGAGAATCCCACTCTTCAGGCATAGCGGAGAAAGAGGCAGATGAATTAACATGCAGACTTCTGATAAAATACTTTAAGAGGAAATAGAGCAGTGAAAATCAGTATGTAAAGGTCTTGAAAGTACCTGAGTCCCACTAGAGTTAAAGAGATGGTAATTCTTCACATTATATATGTAAATGAATTAAAAGGATGTCATTATCAGGTCAACTTTTTTTAAGAAAAGCTCGTTTACTTAAGATAAAGAACTTTTAATTATCAAAATACCAAACTTTGAAATGACAATATTTTCATTTGCTTTGTGAAATACTAATTCTACCAAATAATGTTTCTTCTGCATCCTAGATTGATGTGTCTCTCCCAAACAGATACATAACCTCAACCTTCCCTTTTAAAATAAATAGCAGTTCTCATACTTGTCTTTTCCCAAGCATATCTTATTTTCTGAACCTAGGTGTTTGTTTATTGTGTCAGGACAAACCACAAGCTCCAAGACAAAAGTGAACAGGTGAACGTATTGAAACTGCAAGACTTCCTTTGCTATCAACTCTGTCAATTGGAGGAAAGATCACCAAAGGAAGATATTTGGTTGAAAATAAATATTCAAGTAAAGTCAGTACTACATTCAAGCTATTTTATTCCTTTTTCAAGAACTCGAGTTATGTTTTCATTGTGTTATTATACAAGTAGACAGGTAGAAACTTGCAAACTCAAAAAAGCTGTTTTTGTTAAAGAAACAAAAATAGCAGGTAGAAATTAAGACTACATTTTTTTTCTAAGTTTGGGTGATAGGAATATAATAATTAGTGAGATGTTTATTTCTTTTTATTCTTTTAAATATAAAATGCTTCATGAATTTTCATGTCATCCTTGCACAGGGGCCATGCTAATCTTCCTTGTATCATTCCAGTTGTATTACTAGTATGTGTGCTGCCGAAATGAGCGGAGTGGGATCTTTATTTCAATTTATTTCCAATTGTATTACTAAACTCAAACTGTGAGGGAAGTAAAGGTGACAGACTCTTTGTTAGACTCTTAAAGTAGTTTGGCCCATTTTCCTCTAGTGTACATCCACCAGAGAAGTAGTAGTGATTACTTTTCAGATATTAAATTCTAGAGGGAAGTTACTCACCCTGATTGAAGTCTAGCATGATTGGGCTCAAAATAACCATGGACAGACGCCAAGTGAAATTTTCCCTAAACATGAATGTCTTGCCCATTTCCATAATCCTGGACAAGAGTTGCTTCAAATCTGTTCATCACCCAATCTGTTCCTCTACTAGCTAGAGCAAAGGCCCTTGATTTACCTTTCCTTAAACTGATCCTTCTAGCCTGCATTTCTTACCAGGCTATAAATTTGTGGCCAATATTTAACGGCTGACATGTGGACTGACTTAACAAAGCTTAGATCTGCTTGACTTACAGTTTTAAAGATATTTTGATCCAAAAATGATTAACTTCTTTTTAAACACAGAAATTTCCTTAATTTTTAGGCTAGTCACACAGGAAGAGAAGGCAAAAGAGGAGATAAAGGGAGTGAGGAGGGGAAGGTGTGTGCTTTGAGCAAGCACTGGTTCTGGCTTTGAGCCCTTCACCTTCCACTACCCCAAAAGCTCCTTCACTCAGAGTTTGGAAAAGAGCTCAGGTCTTTTCTTTCCATTATTTATCTTGTTATTTGGATTTTATTTTTTAAAAAAGCATTAATTTACCTATAACATATTATGACCAAAAATAAAACTATAATCAAGAGAAGTTTGCTAATTTACTTACATACTATTGGGTGATGAGAGTATACTAGGCCTTAAGCCAGGTGGGTGACAGTGTATGAATCATTTTTATGCATTAAAAATGCATTTACTGGTGGTCCATCTATACAGGTACTGAGTTGAAATAAAGATCCCACTCCGCTCACTTCGGCAGCACACATACTAGTAATACAACTGGAATGATACAAGGAAGATTAGCATGGCCCGTGTGCAAGGATGACATGAAAATTCATGAAGCATTTTATATTTAAAAGAATAAAAAGAAATAAACATCTCACTAATTATTATATTCCTATCACCCAAACTTAGAAAAAAATGTAGTCTTAATTTCTACCTGCTATTTGTGTTTATTTAACAAAAACAGCTTTTTATTTTTTGCCCTTTATTAGCACAAAACAATATTTCCTATGTTTATTAAATCTTCTATGATGACTCATTATGTAGTTGGTACATGCTAGGATAAGACTGCATCCAAGAGCTTGGACTCTCGTTGGGGACATAGATTAATCAAAACATGGTGATCTAACATTGTAATCATGTTTGTGATCTCAAGTTGAGTGTTTTACCTAATAAGTAACAACAACACTATTACCTAATTTTGGGGGGAGGAGAATATTAATGGCCAACATTAGATATAATATCAGTACAGTAACATAAAATACTAATAAAATATTTTAATTTGGGTTTATTTCATTTTAATTATAATAGAACATGAGTTCAACTTTCTTCACTTAATAATACTTTAAATTATAATACATCAAATGAATGAAAACAGGTGGTTCTCCCTGGCCCTATGGTTGAGTTCTCCGGGCCCAGGATTAGAAACGAGTTGCCCCATCACAGACAGATGAAGGCACCACAGCACGCAAAGCTAAGGAAGGAAGGAGCTGATGAGGTAGTTAGGCCTATGACGGCATGAGAATAGACCAAGTTGTATCAAATAAATAATTTAATTGTGAAAGGAGCCATTTCCATTCATATTTTATTTTTAAACCTGGAGAATGGGGGACCATGGGCTGTCTCCTTCTAGTATCCATAAATTACATGTGTAGCATTCAAAACTGCTGTTGCCAGTCTACGCTTAAAAAGTAGTACGGGATTAGAATGTCTTTCTCTTCTCCTCTGTCCTGCCTGTAGCCTAAATGTAGCAACGACTCTCATTTCAGAATTAGTTTTGAAGTCAGAGATAGCACTTGCAGAGTAGCTGGATATTCACAAAAGCTCTGCTCTCCCATTTAACACCTACCCTATCTGAAATCCAGAGTGTCTGGAATTCTTGATCTCTGGATTTGGTGTATGTTGTTCTCGATCAATAATTTTTTAATTGTTAGAACATACCAGTCATCCTTCAGAGATTAATTCAGACATTTATTTAGGAAGGACTTTTCTGATCTGACAAACTATCCCCAATACCTCTTTGCCCTGTAGATAGATCGGTAGATAGATAGATAGATAGATAGATAGATAGATAGATAGATAGATAGATAGATAGATAGATAGATAGATGATAGATAGATGGTAGAGTAAATAAAAAAATCAGGTTCCCTAATGAGGCACTCCCATAGCACTTGGATTTTTTTTTTTTGTAATGCTTTTTTTAGTATTTGTAATTATTTTACATGTTTGATTAATTTCCCTCTTCTCCATCAGATTATAAGCCCCAGGAAAGAAATGGCCCTGTTTCCTTTGCGCACTATCATGCCGTCAGTGCCTAGTACAAACAAGGTTAAAACATTGTAGAATGAAATATGTCCCTGTGCAAAATTTCTAACAGCATAATTTTAATAGAATTATATATGGCTGTGTGTATTGGTGAAAATGGAAGGCAGGATTTCAAAGTCAAAACCTCTGTCAATAAAAGTAGGAAACTAGAGGTTGGTGCACACAGGGCATCTGACTTTGGAGCTGCAGTAACGCTGGAGTCCCTGTGGTCAAGGGGCAACCATTGCTTCTCCTTTCTCTGTCAGTAGAGAATTAAGTAGAGGGGTTTATGGAGTTCAAGGTTATTTTGCTTTGAGAGAGTTAATTGACGGAAGGTTAAATAAAGCCACAAGTTTTTACTTAAAGGAAACAGAGAAAATGAAGGATTACTTTAATTATGAGAAATGTGTCAAAAGAAATGTTTCCCAAATTAATCTTTCTGGGAGTGAAACAAATCTTCCTGTAATTCATTTTAACTCCTCTTAAAAAAAAGAAAGAGGGTACATTCTACCTAATCCTCCTTTTAAACACACACACGCACACGCACACACAGTGACACAGTGTTTAGTCAGGTCCCGCTTAGATTACAATAAACAACATGAATTAATTACAGGCATTATAGCTTTTCTTCCCAAGGTATTTGCTTTCCAAAGATTAGTTTTCCCATGCAAGCTGTGGGAGACACCTCTTTCTGGTTAAAGAAGAGGCTCATTTTGGAAAATGACTCCAAAAATCACCCTGAATCCCAGAGGTCAAGGGTCAGAAGTGCCACACATCCAATTGTCCTTTAAAGGCAACTCAGCTGAAATATTCCTAGAGAAAGAAAGCAGAACGTTCTTGGAATGGCTTGACTGTTAACATTTGTTCTTAATCTATCGAAATTCTCCTACTCATGTTCACAGAGTTTCTGGGTATTTATCCTCTGAAGGTTTTCAGAGTTGGAAAATAAGTCCAATCCTAATAGTAGGGTAGGATTTAAAAAGTTGGAGGTGGTGTCCTATTGATTTTTCTTTCAGTAAATGTCAATAAGTAAGAAAACTCTAAGACCTTTTTTAGAGGCTAGTGTCTGTGGTTTTTCCCCTCTTGGTCTCCTTAAGGGGACTAATTTGGGGTGGGGAAGTCGGAAAGGGATAGTATGTAAAAAATAAGGAGAAGGAGAAGTATGGGAAGAGGAAGCATGGTTCTAAGATTGAGGATGGTAAATTGTCAGGGTTTAAACAGCTTCCTCCAACTAACCTGCCATGAGCTCTGTGTGGTGACACTGTAATGGCCTTGCAATCTGAAACCCCAGGAAAGACCAGGAAAAACAGTGGCTGGGGAAATTCGAGG
Organism: Rhinolophus hipposideros; assembly: GCF_964194185.1. Lineage (NCBI taxonomy): Eukaryota > Metazoa > Chordata > Mammalia > Chiroptera > Rhinolophidae > Rhinolophus > Rhinolophus hipposideros. Next base: position 47,080,944 of record NC_138053.1, on the reverse strand, counting down.
TTTCTCATACAATAAATTCTGGCCAAGAGCCAGAATCTTTCAGGGTTTTGCCGTCATTTTCAGACTGGCCATGTTTCTTGTTTGTTGTTTTGTTTTAACTTTACATACTCCCGCAGATTTTCTGGAAGTTCAAGAAGGGAGTTCACCATGTGAGGCCTTGCCTGCTATGATTTATGATAAACAGTAACCCTCTGCCATATTCATGAAAACTGGACAAAGCACACTCATAAATATCCAGGACAACTTCATATAGTACTAAGGAGTCATCAACATAAAAGTCCAAGCAACATTAGGTCAATGAAGAATGGTGGAGTAGAGTTGCAGAAAAACAGAGTTACTCAAGATAGGTGGCTAAATCTACAGCTGGGTATAAGGCAGAGAACAAAGGATAAAATATCAAAAGAAGGAGGTCATATATCTCTATTCCTGTCTCAGCTGAGGGGGTCAACAAGATATATAACAGCAATCAACTAAGGATCTGGAAAGAGAATATCGGGTCCTTTCCTTCTCCCCACATGCAAGGGAAACGGATAGAGTCTCAGAAATAAGTGAACAATAGATATTCCCAGATCACTACATACCACCCATAGGATTGACACCGATGATTTGCTCAGTGTCAGATTAATACCTTTAGAGACTCTTAGCATAGAAAATGTTATGAGGTGCTCCTCACTAGGAATACAGAATAATACTGGAAGAGTGAAACACAACTTTCAGGAACACCTAAATTAAAATAGCTCCTTTCTAGATGTTTGACCGTGGACTCCTAGCTGAGTTCATTGGAGCTTGACTTCTCTTATTGGTTTGGGGTTGGTGCTCATCTTTGCTGCTGCCCTGTCTCCAGACGGAGTGTGCCTTTTGGTTTATTCAGTAATGGATTCCTTCCAGATCCCAAACAGCGTCTGGGAAAGGCAGAGGGAGAGGGACACAGGTATAGAGCTTACTGTGCAAAACCTTTCAGAATCGTCTTCCCCCTGAAGTGACTGCTTGTCACAGACCTCAGCACTCCTGGGCAGTGAAGGGGGCATGGAACATCAGTCGCCTCACCACTGGCTGCTGCATCGGAGGCGGGGTGGGTGACGGTAAAGCCATGACAGTACCGTGGTGGTCACTTGGCAGTCCCACTTCCAGGCTGCACAGTAATGCCGCTGAAGGGAATATGTCTACTTGAAGTAATCATAGGCTTGCTCCTCTAATACCAGCCTGCCCTGCCAAAGTGTCAGCAGCACAAAGGGCCCCAGTATTCTTCCTCCTGCCATTAGCTCCCAGCTCCCAGTCTGGACAGGAACACCAGCTGGGTTTTCAGCTAACGAGGGGTGGATTCAAGCTGATTACTTTAGTTTGGACTTCATTGAAGATAACAGAGCAGGAGATATTTTACGTTTGTTTTGTGTTCGAGACCCCCTACATGGGATGATTCAAGAACATTTTTTTTTTCTCAGAGCAAAGGCTGTTAATGAAAAATCACATGAATTTGTTTTTAAAGGAACATTTTAAAAATGCTCAGAATTTTATGCAGAAAGCACCCATTACTTGCATTATCATGAAAAAAAAAGACTAATTTAAAAGAGAAAAACAGGAGAAAATTATCTCAATATTCTAGGTAATTGTCTTAAGGATAAATTGATTTCTTTTCCTTACTCTGTGGCAATCTCCTCTAACCCCATGGCCCCAACTTTCACCTATAGGCTGATGGTTGCTGAAATCCCTATCTTCAGCCCATTCTTTTATACAAGCCCCAAACTCATATATACCCAACTGGCTACTTGTCATCTTCATTTATATATATTATAGCTTTCTCACACTCAACACGAGACATCAACATTCTTTCTTCTTTCATGACCTTCCCCAACTCTGCACCCCTTTCTAGATTATTTCCTTATTTACCATGCGATCAATCATTATTGCAGTGTCTCCCCTTTTTATCATTTTTCTTTATACTTTTACTTCCCATATTCTATCAATTTCTTCTTTCCGGTATAATCATACTTTCCAGTACACTAATACTGACACTTATTGATCACTCATATTGTGACAGATACTATTCTAATTGATTTATAAGTATAATTTCATTTAATCTTCACAATGCCTCTAAGAAGCAAGTATTATTATAATCCCCACTTTACAGGTGAGGAAACTGAGGTACAAAGATGTTATAGAACTTGACAGATAAGTGCAGGATCAAGAATTCAGACCCACGCCGATGAACTCCAGAGCCTAAATTCTCAATCCCAGTGCTATACTGCCTTCTCAATGATCTATTTACACATATGTATTTTTATATCCATACTGTCCTCCATTCTCACAGCTGAGATAAAGTTCCATCCATAATGTATCTAGGTGATTCCTCCCCCGGAATCAAGTTCCTAAAGCTCAAACATGGTCTTGTCGTCTTCCTCTTTAATTTCAATGATTCCTAGAAATTCTCACTTAATCATTTTCTCAACTGGCCGTTTTCATAAACATGTTACCAAATTTGCGGCAACATGCACATGTTTTGCTTCGTTAGCTCCAGCTAGGGACAATACTGTGACAATGACATCTATCACACAGAAAATTGAATTGAGGTGATCATGAGATGATGGAGGAGTGGGTGCAGGTTGCTGCAGGTAAGTTAAGTAGCAAAGAAAACTATCAAGTTTTGGCCAAGGAAAGTACGTGTCCATGGAACATGAGGAACTCTTCCTTCCTCGTGTAATCAAGGCAAGACGCAATCCCACTCACACAGTCACTAAAAAATCTCTGCAATGTATACGGATGTAAGTTTACTTCTTTAGTTTGCCACCGGAAATTCCTATATGCAAAAGTGCACAAAAAGCTCACACTTATTAGAAAAGACAAATCTAAAGGGAAAAGTTCGAAGTCCTTCTCACATCAACACTGCTATTGTCTGTGCTCTGGACTCATCTTCTGTCACCCTGTTCTGTCACTTCACACTCTGCTCCATTGATAGCAACTTCATGTTCTAAGCACACTGTCCTCTTTCATTCCTTCCTCTCTAAACAGTCTATTTCCTCTGTCTAGGATGCCCTTTCTTATCTTGTCTTTCTGGAACATCTGTCTTTGTTTTTTTAGAGTTCAGCTCAGAGATCATTCCCTATTCCTCCCCTACACTTTGCACCAGGTAGATAAGCTGCTATTCTCCACTATACTATGTTCAGATACTCATGTGAAGCACATCCTATCATAGTGCATATCACATAACATTGCAACACTTCATTCTTCTGTTTCCCTCACTAACCGATGAGTTTCTCAAAAGTAGGTTTCCTACTCTAGTCATCTTTACATACCTCTTGAAACTGAATAACACACCATAGGTCCCTAGAAACACTGGAATGAAGGAAGAAATAGTGTTTCAAAACTATTCAGTTGATCCCATCACAAATGCGGTGTTGTTTTGGCTGAATACAATAATAAATACATTCTCTTTTACATTATCACTTTTATACTGCAAGGGAGAAGACACCAGAAAGCTTTGTTTCAACTAGTTATTGCTTTTCCTCAAATAACATGAAAATTCCTATTATAAAACCTGCCAGTAAAGGGCCAGAAATTCTTTAATGGAATCTCAGCATGAATGAAAGGACTTTCTGTGTGCCAACAGCTAAATATTTTCCTGTTTCAGCTGTCCTGCCAGGGATTGTAATTCAGAAACTGATCTCAAGCTGAGTAGAGGAAAAAAATTAGATGCTTAATGAAAATGGCCAAATGTCATCACCAGCTATTTGGTGAGAGGAGCTGTGTCAAGAGCCGTCCACATGTAAGACGGACATTTGCCAAATTCCAGCCATCTGCAGGGTCAGGAAGGCTCACAACTCTTATGTCTCCTGAGGGAGCCATTTCAGTTTTATGCTTTTTCTGATGCTAAGAAATACAGTCACTTGCAATTTACTACTGGGCACTTACAGCGATGGAGTCAACTATTTCCTAAGCAACCTAAAGACTGAAATGAGAATTTCAGAAAATAAAAATATGTACCATGGTAGAAAAATATACATCAAAAAGCTTGAGAAGTAGGAAAAAAACAGTAACTCTGGTTAATAAAATGTTGTAGATCAATGAGTGCTTGACAAGCCTTTTGTTTCCAGTATATTTTTGAAACTTCTAAACTATGTTCTCTTTTTTATTTTGCCTTAAGAATTACAATATACTGACTGTATGAGAGAGCATAGTTCTAAATAAATATTATTAATTTCATTGAGTATATCTTTGAGGATTTAGTGCTTTTTTTTTTTTTTAAAGAGGGCAGGCATGAATGTATATTTCTTTTTTTAATTTTAAAAACATTTTAATGAAATTTATTGGGGTGACATTGGTTAATAAAATTATATATGCTTCAAGTGTACAATTCTATAATACATTAACTATATAAAAGATTAGGTGTTTTGATGTTTGAGGTCATAGTAGCGTATTATAGAGTAGGAATGTAGCACAGTAGAAAGATTAAATGGCTCCAAGTTAGACATGCTAGAGTCTAGCTTTGTCATTTATAAGTTTTGTAAACTTTTAGCCCCCCAAAATTTTAGGTACTTCTTCTATACAATAATTATAAAAGGATATCCCTTCTTTTGAGGCAAAGCACACTCTATGTTTTACTTCTCTTTACCTCAAGAAAAAGTGACCTGATTGATGCAGTTAAGGAGAGTCTAACATCTATTAGTCTTCATTCCCTCTTTGGAAGAGATAATGCGTTAATTTTTCTCTATATATGTATCACCAGGTGGAAGACTATTATCTTTGTTTTCAATTGTTCCAGATTCAAAAAGAGGGGATGAATGACTAACTGGTAATATCCCGTGATCCCAACAATAATCCTTGTGATGTTAGTTCCAGATCAAGAAGGCACAATGAGCAACAAACCCCCATCGATCTCAGGATACCATAGAAACCCCAGTGATTTTAAGATATCATATAGCAGTACAAAAAAATAAATTAGTTTCATTATCAAAGAAGATAATGAGGAGATAGAGGTGGTAATATCAGGAAAGAGATTTCAACAAATTTTTGAAAGACAGAAAGGGACTAAAAGGCTACTGATATGTAAAATAGAACAGACCAAATGTATATCCAAATCTACTAGTTGCAGACCGCAGTGGACATGGAGGTGGGAGTCAGATTTCCCACTGGAGGCACAAGGTTGAAGTTGGCAAATAAGGCAGAATGTGGAAATGAGAAATAGGGTGAACAGAAAGATTATCTGGAGGTCCTTGAACCAAATAGTTGCCCAAAGGAGCTCTCCTCCCTCCTTCCTCACCAGAAAGTAAAAAGCCAAACAGCCTGAAGTCTCTTCGATCAATAATTGGTTGAACTGCCAAGCCTTCTATTGGGATTTAGAAGTTTTAAACCTCTTTTTTATAGCATTTAGAAAAACTCCAAACTGTCAGTTGATGTCTGTATCACTCACCCTGAAACAAATCAGGTTCTCTGACATAATCTTGCCCACATACATAAAACTACCAGTCATGTTTCAATGAAGTACAGGTTACTTTTTGGGAAAAGACCTATTCACACCACAGCAGAGGAAACATACACCAATCACTTAGAATAAAGACCCTCATTTTTTTAAAAAATAGAAAACTACAGGCACAAAAGACCAAAATAATAAAACAGGAAAACCAATTCTGCAGAAAATAGAAGACAACTTAGTAATATTAATAGCATTCATATAGCATTTACTTGGTGTCAGGCATTGCTCTAAGGACTTTATATACATATTAACTTAGGTATTCCTTGCAACCACCTTAGTCACTATGTATCACCACTATCTTCATTTTGCAAATAAGCAAACTGAGGCACAGAGAGGTACAATGAGTTACCCGAGGACATATAGCTGTTAAGTGGTATATCCATGATTGTAACAGGGATCGTCTGGCCCCAGAATTTGCTCTCTTAATGAATCTGCCAATTCTAATTGATATCCTGGCCACAATGTGAGAAGACATTACATTCGTGTAGTTAGAATAGAATGCAATGAAAAAGGAACAATGTGGCTGCAAGGAAGAGATTTTAGAGGTTAAAAACATACAGCTAAAATACAATAAACATGCAGTATAATTAATTAAAGAGAAACAGTGAAATTTAGAAGAGATTTTTAACCAGACACACATACAAGCACATGCTTACATAGTTTAGCTAGGAACGAAACATTTATTAAGCACCTTCCCATGTTAAGACAGTGAACACTATAAATAAGTGTAAGACTTGGCCCTTGAGGAGCTTGCAGACACTCATGGATCTACGAAAGGGAAGGAAACCAGCAAACTGCTTCTGACAGCCATCAGTCCATAGCAGCCTGATATGGACTAGCCTGAGGGGATAACTGCCCTTCCTTATTGTTGCTAATGATCTCTCTGGGCGTAGAGGAGACAACCTCTTCCTGCCTAACCCAGCAAACCACTCTTTCCCACACAACACAGGCTCACCCCTTTAAGCTCAGTGGAAAGGGGATTGCTTCTCAGATGAGGGTAAGCTTTTAAGGTTTCAAATAGAGGAGATCTGCTTTGTACATGTAGATGTGCCACAGGACAGTTTCTGTGAGGGAGAGCAATTCAGAAAGTCTTTGTGAGGAAGGTGGAGACTTCCTCATGCCACCTCTGTTGTGTCTTTCAAAATCCTGTGCCTCCTCACCCCAACCTCCTAACACACATGCAGCCATATCCAGGCATCGTGGAGCGGCTGCAGGAGAAAGTCGCCCTGGCCCTCCTGGGTCCAACTCACTTTCTTCCCTCACCAATGGAAAGGAAAAGAAATCACCTATTGAAAGAATCAATATAGGGAGCTAATTGCCCCTGTGTTGGTCAAGGTTCTTAAAAGCAGACAACAGAATCTATTCTAGCTGGTGTAAGATGCAAGGGGTTTATTAGAACATACTGAATGGATTACAGAATCATAGGAAGACCAGAAGCCACAGAGTCTGAGAACAGCTTCCAGGAATTACTCCCAGCTCCTCGTCACACTGGATAACTAGCCTGGAAAAGGACATGCTTTGCCTCAATATCATAAACAAGTCTCCTTGGCCACAGTGAAGAAGCTGCCTCCACCCCACCAACCAGAGAATCCTGCTACCCCAACCTGACTTGGGAAGCTGCTGGCACCATCAACAACCTTTTCCACACAACAGAATGGATGCCACTAACCTATCTGCTTCTCACACTACTTATTTGTGGATTCAGGAACCGTGTGGCCATTCCTCATTGGCAGAACAGAGGTTCTGTGTCTTCACCTTACTGGCAAAAGGGGATGGATCACATAGTACATTCTATGTTGGGAAGGCGGAGTTCACTCTGTAGGGTATCCATCAATGTAGACAAAAACTCAACTTCATAGAGACGGAAAATAAAATAGTGATTAACAGGGGCTAGGGAGAGAGGATAATAGGGAATGATTGTTTAATGGGTACAAAGCTTTTGTTTAGGATGATGACGAAGTTCTGGAGATGGGTAGTGATGATGGTTGCACAACACTGTGAATGTACTCAATGTCACTGAATTGTTTGCTTAAAAATGGTTCAAATGTTGAATATATATATACATATATAAATATATAAATATATATATATATATTTTTTTTTTTTTTATCACAATTGAAAACCCAAAAGTTGTGTTAAGAAAGATATAGAGGCAGTCAGTCACGAGTGAGAGATATTCACTACAGCTGCAATTTATTTGCCTAATTGCCAAAGTGAATTTATAGACATTTCAGAAAAATTGTGAAATACTTTATTTAAACCATCCTACACAAGTGGAATCTATCCTAATATGGAAATATTGCCACAGAAGGAAACATTTCCTTTGTAAACCCTTGCAATATTTAACAACCCACATTATTAAGAAATTCTTCTTTATATCTAACCTAAATCCCTCTTGCTACATTTTAAAACATTTCCTTGTTTCCTTCTTTCATGGAGATGGAGAACAGCTGGCCCACATTTTGCATACTTTGCCTTTAGGCCAAAATAACTCCAGTTGTTTTAACTCTTCCTGGAAGGCTTTGCTCTCTCTCCCTTGATTCCGTTTTCTTTTATCACTTTGAATCCTCCTTCCATTTCTCTGCAATTCCTTTGCACCAGTAGGGCCTGTCTGGGGACTGAGCATTGTGAAAAAATGGACTCAATCCTTTTTTCAACATGATCAACACCAATTCCTAATTTGTAAACAAGTTGTTAGAGGTACTTGAATCCATCCTGAGTCATAGTCAGTAAATTACATCCTGAGAACACTGATAATGAAAGGGAAATTACACTGCTGCCTCCAGGACACGGGAACATTAAGAGGCAACTTGGACAAGGGGGCAGCAAGAAAGAGCAAACCGTGGGTGCAGCGTAAGGACAATGAGGCACGTTGTGCTGCTCTGATGAAAGTGGGGGGCAGAGCTACTCTCCTGTGTCCTGGGTGTGTGCGCTCTGGGATGAACACTGTGTGCGGTGAGGCAACTGGGTCACATCCCTAGGGTGGTGGTGTCTGCACACAGCAGATGGGAGCGGAGGAGGTGGGATGAATGAGCCATCGGAATGGAAAACACCAGTGCTGAGGAGGACACTGCCTTCCCACCACCAAAGAGGAGGTTCTGCTGCCCTGATGGGGTGAGATACTAGGTGCTGGTGCATGCAGACAGTGTGGAGAGACTGGGATCAGTCAGAACAGAGCCTCTGTGGAATTCAATACCAGGAACACCGTACATTTGCCCAGCACTTTGTAACCTACAGAGAACTTCCACATTCTCAATCTGATTCAGATCACACATCATCCTGTGCTGCTAGCAGGCATGCATGTGCGTTCTTACCACTGTCCTGGGAAAGAGATGCTTGTAGAATCACAGGACCAAGGCGAGAGCTAGGACAAGCACCTCACCCTCTGGACTCTTATTTTGGTGCTCTTTGCTCCACACCACACTACCTTTCCTGCAAGCATTGGCAGGGCAGGGCTCAGTGAGCACTTTGCTGAGATACTTCTCTAAGGGACAGAAAGCTGCTTAGTTAGTGCAAGACTTCTATCATCTGAACCCAAGCCATGCACAAAGCATGCTTTGTAAACATTAAAAGGAAGTAGTAGTTAATATGATGAAATGGTGAGGAGGAGGAAGTTGTTTCCACTAGTACATTGAAGTGTAGCCTGTTGACTCCCCAAATAACTGCTTACCCTCAGAAAACATTGTTTACTCTGGTTTAGGATTGGACAAGGGTCCCTTTAACCATTGTTATACTGCTCGGTAAATAATCACTGAATATAAAGAACACTATATATATGTATGTACTTCAACAATATAAAATAATATATTAAAAGAATCATTAATATTATTTCTTATTCACAATCTCCTAAAAACAAATATGATCCCAAACTGAGTAAGCTGTGTACGTTGAATTGTTCATGAGTCAAATAAGAAATGAATACTGTATTGAAACCCAAGCAAAATTAGGTTTGTTGTTGTTTTTTTCCCCCAGTAAGAAAGGGCTCCTTTTTCCCACACCCAGCGTTTCCACACAGATTAGAGAATGATCTATTTTATTTTAACCAAGCTTTTCCAAAATGTTAACCAGTCACAATTGTAGCCTCTGAGCCCAGGTAACAAAGCAACTAATACAGTTCCTTTGAGAAATAAATAGTTTGTCCAATGGATGAGAAGAAATAGAAAACCATAATCACATCAAACCTAGTAAGTTAGTAAATTCAACTATCCCAATTACAGTGTGAAATTTCTCATAAATCAGTTGCCATCAGGTCACATTGCATAATACTGATTTAAAATTTTACCATATTTTGTGGTGGTCCCCAATATAAATTAATAGCTAGCTTAATGTGTTTAGTTGTTTATTCATTCAATACTCTCATGGGAACCTGGGAACAGTCAGCCTGTACAAGTCAAATTACATGAAACCACTAGTAAAGAGCCAAACAGATATATCTGGTCCCTGCTCCACAGGGCAGTCATACAAGTAGCTAAAGCCAAAGCTGTCTGACAATCAGAAAGAACAATTAGACGTCATGGATCCAACCATAATGTAGTCTATCCAACAATAGAATTAAAAAAAAAAATTCTCATTCTAAATCCCAAGAGGCTTTCAGTGGAAAAAGTACAGGAAAGGCATTTTGTATTTGACTTCATAGTTCTGTCGATTTAACCAAAAGGTTATTCTTAATCCTAGGAAGATAAGTTCTCTTAATGATATTCCTCATTCTACAAACATTTTATGTACTGATTACTATAGGCTGAAAACTTCATTCATGGGATGATGGTATTTGTGGCAGGTTGTGGGCTTATATTCACCATCTCATATATAATTGAAAAACGTTCAAGCTTATTTGCTCTATGTCTCAGTAGTTATCATCTGGCTACACAGCATATCAAGTCATTCATTGATCTTAGCTCACGATGCAAATAAGGCCAGGTAGCCTATTTGGTCATCCTGTAAGTCACACACCCTACGCAGTGACAAACCTGCTTGGCCACCCTTGAGAAGACCACAAAGGAGATCAGATATTTGTGAATGGTTCATCCCAGACTTATTACCTGCCAATGAAAAACAAGATTTGGGGATCTAAATGTGGATTCTGTAGCATTATTATCTCTATCTGCAACCTCTGGATCTGGCTCTGAAATAACAGCCCATTTCACACAGCCAGTGAACAAAAGCCCTGGGAGCACCAGGAAATCAGTGCATGCCCAGAGCCTCAGTGCATGCCCAGTGCATACACTAGAGCCATCATCACTGCCTGAGCCGCTTCCTGGCCTTGGCCTGGACTGGGCACCCTGTTTTGGACTTAGGTGGGATGGCAGAGTTCCTTATCCCCTGTGATCATGATTCTACACTGCTCTTATTTACTGAGCAGAGCAGAGAAAGCAACATACATTAGAGGCACACGAACGTGGTAAAATTCCCCAAGCAGATTAAAGTGAACATGTTGTTCCCTCCTTATAAGATATAAAGACAGGAGAGTGACAAATCTGAGTTCTGCTTCATTACACAAAATATACAATCGCTGAGGGCTGTATCTGAAAGAAATCTAAGGACTAATGAAATATAAAATGAAGAAACTGATAAACCAAGAAATTAATGAAGTGATTGATGCAGGTTAGTAGTAATTTATTAGTTCCCTGTTGCTGAGGTAAGAAATTACCACAAGCTTAAAACACCACCAATTTATCATTTGGCGTTCTGGAGGTCAGAAGTCTCAATGGAGCTGACAGGGTTGCATTCCTTCTGGGGACTTCGCAGAAGAATGCAGTTGACTTGCCTTTTCTAGCTTCTAGAGGCTACTGGCCTTTCTTGGCTCATAGTCTCATTATCCATCTTTGAAGCCAGCAGCATAGCATCATCAAATATTTTTTGTCTCTGACTTCTGCATCTGTGGTCACATATCCTTCTTTGAGTCTGACCCTTCTGCCTCCCTCTTACTTGGTCCACCTGGATAATCCAGGAAATCTCCCCAACTCAAGATCTTAATCACAAACGCAAATTTCTTTTATCATTAAAGGTAATATACTCACAAATTTCAGGTATTTGTGGTGAGGTAGTGGCGAGTAGCAGAGGATACCATCCTGCTTACTACAAATAACAACCAAAAAGTCTAAATCTCATCAGTGACTAAGGTTCTAGCAAATACATATGTTAATTTCGTACTAGGTACCAGATATTGTGATTGACAAACATGACAAAGCAAATAACAGGCCTGAAATGCTCTTAATTAATTTGCAAATATATATTTTAAATATTCACAAGTAAAGAAAACTCAAGATCCTTCAGAAAAAAAAAATAAGAATGAGATTGTGCTGACATAACAAAGAGCTCATACTCCCAACATTAAAAACAAACAAACAAACAAAAAAACCACGATCTTACAAAATAATAACAATGGGATAAGCAATCCAACAAAAAACGTGGGTAATTTATGTAATAAAGACATCAAATGGATAATGTACATATGAGATCCTCATTTACTTCTCAGATTGGTTGGATTAAAAAAATTGGTGATAAAAGTCATTACAGTGGCCTACAAGGCTTGCATGATCTGGCTCCTTTGTCCCTCTCTGATCTAATCTCCTTCTTACCTCTACCTCACTTGTTTACTCCAGCCAAAAATAAAATGCCCTTTCACAGACTGTAATAGAATAATTTTGCAATATCTAGTAAAACTCAAATATATATATATATATATATATATATATATATATATATATATATATATATATATATACATATATGTAAAATCATTTGACCTAGCAATGTACTGACAGGAATTTAACTTTCATAAATATTTATACAAATGAGAAAGGCTATATTACAAAAGTGTAACTGGAAATACTTGGAAAAAAACTTAAATGTTCCTAAGCAGAGATTTGTTTTAATAAATTAATGTACTTTCATAAGACAAAATACTATGTAACAACTAATTTAAGTGTGTGTGTGTGTGTGTGTGTGTGCATGCGCACACCCATGAGCATGTGTGTAAAATATTTTTCAAATATACTGACACAGATATTTCTGAATTGTATCAATTAATATAATTAGTAACATGTATGCTTTAGTGCTTCAGATTGCTAAAACAAAAATATCATAGTTTGGGTGGTTTAAGAATAACAGAGATTTATTTCTATTGTCTAGAAACTGGAAGTCTAAAGTCAGGTTGCCAGCATGGTTGGGTTTGGTGAGAAATGTCTTCCAAGTTGTAGACTGCTGTCTTCCCCTTGTATTCTCAAACAGTAGGAAGAGGAATGAGAGATCTCCCGGGGTCTCTTTGTAAGGAGGACACTAATCCCATCCATGAGGGTTCCACCCTCATGATCTAATTATCTTCTAAAGTCCCCATCTACTAACACCATCACATCACAGTGGGGCTTAGTACTTCAATATATGAATTGTGGGGGAAGGGACACTCAAACATTCAGACCATGGCATAAATCCAGAGAAAGCAGTTCTTCAAATCATCTTAGTTTTTCTTTGAATCAAAGAGAAAATACATTGTCTCTCTCTGGATTTTCTCCATCTTGCAGCTTTGGACCATCCTAGCAAAAACTGGCTTTGTCAAGACATTGGAAAATTTGATTCCCTATAGTCTATATGTTACTATTCAAAGTGAACACCCTCTGCTACATACATTATACTCAAAGCCTTCTGGATATTTTCATTACATTATATACTACATAGAGAAATTCAGGCATCCTTACTATTTTTATAAGCATATGTTCACCCTTCCTCATGAGGAAATGTAGAGACCTCACTAAAATACAATTTTCTAAAATGAAATATTAGTTCCGAAAAATTTTAATGCATTTATTATCATGTGTGTGATCAAAACATTTCTCCTGCATGAATTGTCATAGAAAGTTACATATAATATGTTTAATATTGCAGAACGACATATATTGTATATACCTATTCTTGTATCAACAGGATATACATAAATTTGAAAAACTAATACACCACACTGTTATAGTGCTTACCTCTCTGAGGTTAATGGTACCGAGGACTCTCACTTACTTCCATTGTGTATGAATATCACAATATGCATGTATTATTTTTTACATTTTTTAAAAACTAGGGACAAAAAAATGAAATGTACTGTCATTTGGGGGATACCATAGGACAGGCCGTGCCTACTCTTTCTCAAAACAGATGTCTCCTACTCTTCACTGATTTGCTTCTTGTGACTCTAATTTCCCCAGGGAAAAGTTTGATTCTTTGTGACTCCTAATTTTAATTAACCATAATAATACTATTCATCATCTAATGAAGATATAACAACTCTTTGCCACTGATAGCCGTTCGGTCAAATGCCTGCTAAAGTCTTAGCAAATAAAAGCAAATTAACTGTCAGAATCATGCTGTGTGACCATCAAACTTCAACCCTGATCTTCTATCATACATTATGTCTATAAGTCACATCTTCACAGCAGCACCATTACATACCCCCCTTTTTTTTCCAGAAAAATATTGAGCTATGTAAGCATTTGCAAAAGGAGAGATTGTCCCCAAAGTAATTAGCTCTTACAACCAATCTCATAAGAGAACCTCTCATTTTCTAGCGAGATTTTGAGACACATGAATTCGTGAAGCCTGCACCACCCTCAAAGGAGGAAGCTAAACACCTCCTCCTTAGAAAGTGAAGCTCATAATTTTCTACTTGAATATAGGCCTTGGGCAAGTTCTTTAAGACCCTGCATTTCCCTTAAGGAAGGAGTGAAAGGCTAACAAATTGGCAATCCCCAAATTAAAATTAGAGATCTCACAAGGACACCCTGTCCCTTCCATTGTTCCTAATTGTTCAGCGTAACAGCTAAATAGCAGTTTTAACATCTACATCATGTTATTTAGGGTTCAACCATAATTCCATTTCTAATTTCGATGACCATAATAATCCTCCGGCAGAACAACTTTCTAAAAGTCAAAAATCAAAGCAGTTTCTACTGAGAGCTCTCAGAGCTTGCTGATTACACAAATCAACATTTAACCCATCGGTCTATATGATTTCATTTGCACTCACAGTCTTGCAGGGCTCTTTGCTGATTCAGAGTTCTAAAGAGGAAATTGGGCTGAGATCTGGAGAAGAGTCAGCGGTGGCAAACGTGCAAACCAAATCGCCCCTCCTCTAGTGCGTGGATGAGTTCTCATCCTGAGCATCTTGATCTTCGTTATTCCATCCATGCATGCATACTCTATTAGTGGGAGGGATAATGCGAATCCAAAGATTTTTTAGTATTTGGTGTCCAACCTAACTAACTGACTCTAATGAACAGAAAATCCAGTAAATTCCCTGAGAAGTTTGATTTCTACAGACTATTTTTGCGTGTGTTTGTGTGGTTTTTTGTTTGTTTTTTTCCTGAGGTAATGCCTGGACCCAGTGGAGGGAAATCTTTGTGTATTTACTTTAATCTCACTAAGAGATCATTTAAAGCAAAGATCTCAACTAGGGACCTGCATGTGAGGACAAATATACTAAAAAGCACGATTGCTTGGTATTGTGTTTCTTTCCAGTACATTCCAGTACTCTTTTACGAGGACCCCAGGGAAAAAATTTCTATTTGGTCTCAAGAATAGTTGAAAGCCATTGAGCAATTAATTTGTTTTTACATTATGGACAATGTAGATTTTGCAATAGGGCCTGTTTCTGGTTTTATGTTATTTGAAATGTGTGATCTTGATGTCCCTAGACCCCACCAGCCTAGGAGCACAAGTGAGTCACATTAACAGTAATTCCCAAATACTATTGGCTGATGGTCCTCAACTCCCTACAGAGAAGACCTCTTGCTCCAAACATTTCTGCACATCCCTCAGGGTGTAGCTCATGTGCTTACATTCGTTGATTTTAAGTAGAAGATACCAACTATGTTGGCTGAAGCAAAGAAAAACAATGTATTATAAGAATTCAGAGGTGACCAGTAGAACCTAAGGACAGGGACGAACCTTTCTTCAGAGAGTCAAGTGTCCTCAGGGAGTTCCTTTTGCTTTTCATCTCTGCTTCTTTTCTCTCCTTCTCTCTGTTTATCAGCTAGTCCAACTCAGTAACAGAAAATGAGGGTGACTGAAGACTCACAAGTTTATAAGACACAGGTCCAGCTACCTTGAGAGGGGCTGAAAAGATTTCTTGGTCCCAATTCTAAATTTCTAGAGCAGGAAGTGATAGTCACAGCTTGAGCAGAGTATCCGTTTTTGTTACAGCCCACTGTGGCAAGGGTGGCAGGGGCATGTGGCCCTGGAATGGCATGGTGGAGAGGTGGGAGGAGAGCGTAGATCCTTGAGAACGGGATGAGCAGAGCAGATGCTGACAGCAGAGAGCAACTTCAGGTAGAGCTTTCCAGGTATGCTGCCCTCCTCCAAGACACCAGTGTGGGCTGCCACGCTCATGGGAGACAGTCTGCTCTGCATTGATCATCTCACAAGACAGTATCTACCATGTTTCTCAAGGCCATTCTACCAAACAACACATCCTGTCCTGCCTGTAGTAATGCTCTTACAACAAATCTCAAAGCTCTAAACCTTCATGATGCTGAAACATCACTGAATACATTCAGTGCTTGGGCTCTGAGACCATCTGTGCACCTGCTGAAAGGTGAGAAGAACGTCTCTCTCCATAGGAGGCAGATCTCATCTTTGAGTCCAGATTAGTTTTGTTTGCCCTAGCTTACACAGCAAAAGTCAGAGTATAAATGGTATCTGAGTCTACATCTATCTGATTCTGAAACCCCTTATATTTTCCTATTCTAGAAAGAAACTTTTAAAAAATATACAGTGGGTATATTTTGCTTTAATAAAATCTTACAAAGCCCAACAGGCAGAAGAGATACACCTGGTAGGCTTTGGCAGAACTAGGGTAAAAGCAAGGCAGTAGTTACCTATACCTGTGCAGCCTGCCACTTGAAGTGGATGCTGGGACAATTCCCTGAAACTCCCTGAGCTTACTGCCTCCTAGACTAGGTAGGTAGAGAAATCAGACTAAGTTTTAAATATTTTTAAAATACGAAGTGCTTTTCTACCTAATGTTACTGCTGGCATAGAATTCGAGGGTACACTAATGTTGTTATGTGTATGTCTCTGGGAGAACTTTGAAAAGGGAACTCAACCCAGGCTTTGTGTTAGACAGTGTACCACCAGGAATGTTTCCTTAGCTCTCATATCAACTCACAGAGCCATCTGGTTCTACATGCGAATTTGAGTTTGCTTCCTCTCAAAGTGCTATTAAAATATTTAAAACGAAAAATTGAAAAGACAAAAACAACACTTATGTCTTAATGATAGAAAAGAGAAAAAGGGACTATCAACATGCCAAACACTTTGAGGAATTTCTAAAAGATAAATGCACATGGTACCCCACTGTAAGATGTACTAAACTGCCTGCAATTCAACAACACAAAAGGAAAATCTTTAAGGCCCTGATAGTTTTAGAGGTAAATTTTATTCAGTTCTTCCTGGAATGGATAATTCCAATGACATTTAAAGTGTTTCAAGTATTTAAAAAATACATTTAAAGTATTTAAAAAAATAAAACTCTAAATCCATTATATCAAGAGAGTAAAATTATACAGGATATTTAAAGTCCTTGGTATTATCTTGACTTAAACCTTGAATTTTTTTATTTTTGAGGACGTAAAGTATAAACTTGGGCATTAAAAATTTTTAATCAAACATTCTTGTTGTTTTTCCCTGTTGAAAACAAGAAGCAAAGTCACATATACTGGCATGTAGGTTTCAGACAGTGAGTATATTCTTTTGTTTAACATATCTAGAATCAAAGATGCCTTTATACATTTCAAATCAGGTTCTAAAGAAGGTTGTTAATATTACACCTGTTACAAGACACATCCACTCTGGAGAAAATTGTGGTTCTATCTCTAGAGCACAAATGACAGCATAGGGGAATTAGCTATTTCTTCTACTTCCTCATTTTTCTTTTAGTCTAAAACAAACAAATAAATTGCCTTTGTAAAGGGTTTGATCATAAATATGCTTAATTTAATTAAAATATGCAAGAGGGTTAGGCAGTTGAAAAGCTATCTATAATTACTTAACTTAGCCTCAGAGCTATTTTGTAACCCCAAACTAGCAACAAAAAACGAACAAAATGCAGGAAGAAAACTAGAGTTTTAGCTCAGCTATTTATAGTTGTAAAATCTTAAATAAATATTAGTAAATCGGAAACCCCAGTATATACACCATTTCTAAAATAGGAATTGGTCTAGGAAAATATCTATAAATATAAAGATGTTCCACTATTTCCAAATCTATTAATAGATCACATGAGATCTTCTCTTGATAGAAATAGGAAAAATGTTTGGTGAAATTGCTGATTAAAGCAAATTTTTTATTTGTAAAACAGACAAATATATTTCCTTAACATAACAGCTATCTCAAAGAAATAATCACCATTATTTGTAAAATACCAGAGATTTACCATTAAAATATATAATAAGATAAGGATGAAAACATTATTATTTAATTTACTTTAAATGTTCTAGACAATACCACTAGGTAGAAAAAAATAGTCATTAAATATAGAAATGTGGTAACAAAATTCTATGTGATGTAATTTTATTCCTAATAATTCCAAAAGGAATCAAATTTAAAATTTAAAAATTTAATAAGAGAGCTTAATAGAATGACCAGCTATAAAATAAATATATACAACTTGAACTTCCTTACACCCAAATTTGTGAGTTAAAAATTAAAATTTAAAAATTGACCAAACTAAAATATCCCAAAACAAACTCAAGTATTTACATAAAAATTTAATGTGTGACTAAGGTAGTATTTGAAATTAGTAAGAAAAGATAAAATATTCAGTAACTGATAGTAGGACAAATGGCCAACCATTTGGGAAAGTACAAAGTTAGAGGCCTACTTCATAACTTACAGCAAAATAAATTCCATGTGGATTAAAGATTGAAATGTAAAACATAAAATTGTAAAATTATTAAAACTAAAATATGAACAAACATTTAGATAAATTTAGAGTAGACAAGTCCTTTCTAAAGGAAAACAAAAGAAAAAAGGAGTGATAGTTTATATTTATCAAAATCTTTACAAAGTCTAAACAAGAACCTTAAACAATACTAAAAAAAAAAATGACAAAGTTTATATATAGAAAAGACTAAGTAGTTATAACAGTTAAAGAAAAAAGATGAAAAATGTTCAAAAGATATTCATAGAAGTGGAAACAAATGATTAATAAACATGAAACAGGAAAAAATCCAACTACACAAATAATCAAGTAAGTGCACATAATAGTGGCATTTGAGAATTTGGTTAGATGTTTTCTTATCCAATTGCTATGAATTTTTTTTTTTTAATGAAAGTAATATTTACTAAACTTGTGAATAAACTGGCACCTTTTGATATTGCTGATTAGTGGAAAATATTTCCGGAAGAAAATTTGGAAATATGTATTTAAAATCTTTAAAATACAAAGAGCTTTCAACCCATTTCTGAGAATTTTAAAAAACAGACATATATATATATATATATATATATATATATATATATATAGAGAGAGAGAGAGAGAGAGAGAGAGAGAGAGGTTTATCACATAAAATTGTTTATAGCAGAAAATTGGTATAATGTTAAAGTGCTATAGTGGTTGAATAAATTATAGTAGATTCATATCATGAATTATAACATCCATCTAAACATATGGTTTGAGTATTTATTGAGCTGGAAAGATGGTTACACGTAATAATAGGTTTGAAATGGAAAGGCCATACATGACAATGTAAACTGGTCATTCCTCGTTGAGCAAATGTGGTTGATTTCTACTTTTTCCAGATTGGTTTATTTATGTTTTCGAATTTGTCCTTAATGATCATGTGTCACCTGAATAATATATTTTTTAAAGCTTTGGAAAAATCACTCTAGTGATACAAAGTCTTTCTGTACATAAATGTTACCCCAGTATTGGAAATAAATATATTTGAACATTCTTTTTTATAAAACAGAATGAACAGCTGCCATAGTTATGTAGACTATGTATGCTACATACGAGGTGTGATCAAACAATATGCTGAATGTTTAAATAAATAAAAAATGTATTACAGTAAAAGACACATTGCCATGAATCCCCCTCAAAATATTCCCCCTCACTTTGAACACACTTATCCCATCCTTTTTGCTACTTTCTGAAGCAGTTCTGGAAGTCCTCTTTCATGAATGTCTTTAGTTGCGCTGTCGTGGCTGCCTCAAGATTCTGAATGGCAATGTGCCTTTTATTGTAATAATTTTTTTATTTAAACATTCACCACATTGTTTGATCACACCTCATAAGGCTCTCTATATTAACTTCACAGCAAGCGTTCAAAAATAACAGAAGGAGGATGGGAATAAAGAAAAAGGGAACAGAGATTTAATTACAATACTATATTTAATACTTCTTATAAGCTCTTCATCCTTCAGTGGTTTTCACACAGGGATGGGTACCCCTCTTAGGGGCTGTTTGTAAATATTGGGTGGAGGGTCTTTTGTTGTTGTTCCAGTGACTAGTGAGCATACTCATATTTAGTGGGTTCAGCGAAGAGAGGCAAACTGTCCTACAAGACTTAGAACGTTCAGAACAAAAAAGACGTCCTGCCCAAAATATCAGTAGCACCCTTCACTGAAAAACTGCAAAACTAAACCTCTTTGAATAAAGCACAAGGTTTTAATGCCCTAACCCCTGCCTATTTTTCTAATCTCAAGTATTCCAAATTTCCTTCCCTATTTAACACCCTTCTCTGCTCCCTTCCATTCCTTTTTCCTCTTAATATCAAATGGTTGTCAATTCTCATAGAGTGCCAAGAAGTATAAGGCTTCTCAGCTTTCATTTGGTTTAGATTATTTGCTCTACTTAGAATAGTCTTTTTACAAAGTCTTACTCATTCTTGAAGATTCAGCTTAATCATCTCCTTTGTGGAACCTTTTTTGTTGCACTGTTACTTGTATACATCTCTATTATGACACCTAATACACTGTACAGTATTTATTTCATGTCTATATTCTCCCACTAGAAGTATAAATTCCTTCTTTGAGAGTAAGAAGGGAATATTTATCCATAATTCAACCCTAAGCATGAGAAAAAAAAGTCTCTGGCACATAACAGTTACTCAACAAATGCTTGTTAGCTGGGGGAAAACAACAGTTAAATTTGAAATTACCTTCTCTTTCTGCTGGTATTGAAAAAATAGAAAGAAAAATTATACAATCAGTACAAGTGGAAAAATAAGGTTTGATTTCTGCCTTCACATTATTTACCATTTCAATAAAAATAATGTTTGATATCAACTTCAAATTATCTCAGTACATTGCCATCGTACAAAGTGATTAGGGAAAATATGGCAAGAAAATACATGTTTATTTTCTCCAAATTTGGCAAAGGCCTAAATGCTAAGAAATCCACATTTGTGTATTGGTATGTGATGTATATGTGTATCATCCTATTTGTAGTATGGGGTTTTTTAAATTATAATGTAGATTTCCTGGCAAATGCAAATCAGGTTTAGGCTAAAAAAAATTTTAATTAATCTTTATCACCAAAGATCATAAGAATTCTAAGGGGATTCCTTCTTACTGACGGTTGAATCTTCCTGCTTGTAGATCACTTGTATGTTACAGTGATCACTGACTTTAGGGGACTGAGATATAGAAAAGCATTGAGCAAATTAAAATAAATATTCAGGGGTCAGAGACAGTGATTTCATTTTAGTTCTCCACGTTTTTCTCCTTCTATTGATATAACGTGTTCAGAAATATATTATTTAGTTATTTACTATTAGGCGTTGTTTAATTGTGCTCATATTTTAGGAGACAAATATGGTTCTCTATTTCAATTTACAAATTTGAAATACCTAGAACATCAGATTTGTGAAGAGGGAGTGTCATAGCTCTCTAATGTTTTAGCTAGCTATTTTTTCCCATATCACAGACATCACTTTTCCCCCTTCAAAATGATATAACTACAATGGACTCAGCACTGTGTGTGCTACTGTAGGAGACACAAAAAATAAGAATTCAAAACCTCCCTTTTTACAGTTTAGAATTCAGCAGAAGGGATAAGATAAACATACAGATAAAGTAAAAAGAGTAATGTCCATTCAGAGGAGAAGGGATTTTCTGGCTGCAGGAAATGTAATACCGCATTGGAGATGAAAATTAAAAGATGGATAAGTTTGGGATTGGTTGATGTGTATGAAAAATATGACAAATTCAAAAGAAACAGTCCCTGCAATCATAAAGGCTTCACAAACAGTAATTATTTTGTTTGAAAGTCAGGATATGTCAGTTCTTTATTTTAAAAATTATGAGTGGGATTTTTGCTTTTAGTCAAAATGTAATAACAGGGACTGGATTTACCCTCCTGCATGAAACAACCAAAAATCAGAAAATATCTGAAACAATGGTGTTCAAGACACTAGATATTAATCAACAAAGGACAGTGATCCCTGAGATATGAGAAACAAAGTGAGCACATTGCCCAGTTTACCTCCATGGGAGAGTTTATAGGCCATGGCACAGAGAGAGAATTTGAGCAGAGTGTTACAGATTCCCTGAGTTGAGACAATAATGGGAAAATTCTGGGGGAAATAAAGACAACAAGAGCTTGAAAAACAAAAGAAAATGAAAGAAAACAAACAAATGAAAAACAAAACAGAGGACAGTGCACAGAAAAGGAACTCTGGAGGTTGTTCGGAGGGTCTCCTTTGGGTATTCAGCAGAGTATTGATAAGTGAATGCATGTGAAGACACCACCTGAAGCTGGCGAAAGAACTGCTCAAAGGATTAAGAAAGACTAGTACATGGAACTCACACAGACAAATATTATCTGTCACACAAGTCAAACAGAAAAAATTCATAATTGAGAGGCATCAGAGAATACTCAGAATGGTGTTATTTCAAAAGTAAACAATTAGGGTGTCTAGATGGCTCAATTGGTTAGAGTGTGAGCTCTAAACAACAGGGTTTCTGGATCAATTCCCACATGGGCCAGTAAGCTGCACCCTCCTCAACTAGATTGAAGATAATGAGCTGCTGCTGAGCTGCCGGTGGGCAGCTGGATGGCTCAGTTGGTTAGAGTGTGAGCTCTTAACAGCAAGGTTGCCAGTTCAATTCCCACATGGGATGGTGGGCTGCACCCCCTAGAACTAAAGGTTGAAAATGGTGACTGGACTTGGAGCTGAGCTGCTCTCTCCACAACTAGATTGAAGGACTTGGAGCTGGTGGGTCCTGGAAAAACACACTGTTCCCCAATAAAATTTTTTTTAAAAAGTAAACAATTAATCCTAGTTTAAACATGGATCTAATGCCACCTAACAAATCTTAAAATGAATTTTTAAACCAAGACCCAAAAGGACACACTGCTTCCCAAGTAACTTAACAGTACCCAAGAATATTTAGAAATATAAAAATATTTAACACTCGACAAGATGAAATCTACAATGCAAAAAATCCAAGTGCTAGGCATTCAAAGAAGCAGAGATGAAAAACAAACAAAGTTGATTTTAGAACAAAAAAATATTACATTGAATAAAGAAGACCATTGCGTAATAATAAGTCAATCTATCCATCAAATGGATATCAGAATGTTGCAAATTTATGCAACTAATAACAAGCTTCAAAATGCATGCAGCAAAAACTGATAGAACTGTAAACAGAAAAAGACAACACCATAATTACACTAAGAAATTCAAATACCTTTGTCTCAATAAGTAGACAGAAAATCAGTAATATAGAAGATATGAAAAACACAATAAAGTAACTTAACCTAATTAATATTTACAGACCACTCTGCCCAATCACAGCCAAATTCAAATTATTTTCAAGTGCACATGGAATATTTACCAAGATATATCACATTGTGTGCCAAAAAAAATAAGTATCAATATATTTTCAAAGATTCCAGTTATACATGGCATGTTCTTTGACCAAAATTGAATTAATTTAGAAATCACTAACAGATATACATAATTTTTTGGAAACTAAATAATACACTTCTAAAAGGTCTATGGGTCAAAGAAAATAATCAAAATGGAGATTAAAAAAATTATTTTGAACTAAATGAAATGAAAGCTTAATATATCAAAATATGTGAGATGCTGCTAGGAAAAATATATACCCCTAAATGCCTATATTAAAAAAAGGATTCAGCCTTTAATTTGAGAAGGGTCCATCTCAGAAATAGAAAAACAAATGAAGCTAATAAATTAAGCAGAAGGATGAAAATGATAAGTATCAGAGGGGAAATCAATGAAAACCAAAAGCTATCTTTTTGTGTGTTGTTTTTTAAAGATCAATAAAAATGATAAACCTCTACCCAGACTGGTGGCGGGGGGGGGGGGGGGATGAGAGAGAGAATATAGATCATTACCAATATAGATTTTACTAACATCTTGACAAGATTTACGCATTTTTTTCTGTGACTATATCTTCTTACTTGGTATTATATGCTAAATGATCTTTAAACACATGAATTTTCCTACCTGTCCTGCATCTTATTGAAAACAGAAATGTCTTCAGGTTTGTGTGCATGAAGAAATGTTTCAAATGTACAACAGATTGTCTTATCAAAGAAACTGAAATCTCCCAGCACCAGGAGATTATGTCTGAAGTGAAACTGCTTATGACCACCATCATTTCAAAAAATAATTGCCCTTTATCAAATGACAGCAGTTAAAAATCTGACTTTTCTTTGAATATGCATATGCTTTACCTCAAAAACCTATGACATTTTACTGTGAATTGAATAAAATCTTAAGGGCTCAGATCTCAAGTGTTCATACTTTCCTCCAGTCCTGAAGACCAACCTGTACATGTACATGTTCTAACTGTGCTAAACATCTCTATCTGTATCTGATTGCTTAAAAAAAAAAAAAAAAAAAAAAAGAAGTCCTCTGACTGTTAGTCAAATAACAGTCATTCTCTTTCAGTCTTATTTTGTCTTTTAGGCTTTATGAGGATAGAAGAAGCTTGTGATGTAAATTTCTCAAGAAAATCTTTCTTGATTATCAAAATTAGATTTCTTACCAACATTTTGCATTTAACATCAGAAAGAAAGATGAAGGGAAGAAAGGCAATGTTTATACAGGGAAACTGGGCAGTTGTTCAGCAATGAGTTCCAGATGCTGCAGCCTTGAAAACCTTGGCTTGCATGGAAGGCCTTGTGTCTTTCATGGTACAAGAAGCTCAGGAGGATAAATTTCCTTTCAAAACCAAATGACTCAATCCCTTCTGTAGCTGGAACATGAAAGAAGAAAATTTACTTACCCTGTCAGGCTATGTCAATCCACCAAAAAAGACCATGGTGCAGGCAGGTTTGTCAGAGAAATCAGAACATCTCAGAGGAATCAGGATGTTTGTAATATCAATTTATTATAGGTTCTGATGCCATTTTCATTCCACTGCTCATTTGTCACAACTCAAAAGAATAAGAAGTTTTCTGTAATCTCACGTATGGAAAACAGCAAAAGCCAGAATTTATAGAATGGATTATTTTTTAAGGGTTTGTCTTAAAGAGGAGTCTAATGGCTTTATAGTTGTTTGCTGAATAAAAGATGATAATAGTTACAAGTGTCAGCTATAATGTCAAAGACTTCATTCTACCAGAAATCTGTGAATTATATCTTTTCTACCATTTTTGTGCATAGTATGATACTTAAATGAAACATTCTTTGTGTTACTCTATAATTCTGTTAAAAAAAAAGGCTTTCTGTTATCAATTTTATAGATCTGTCAAATCATGACAAATTTACTGAGCAGAAACCCTGTAGAGCACTGACACTTGAACTGATAGCTTCTCCTTCATCTCCCAGCTTCCACCACTGCTCTCTTTATTCTCCAAATAAAAGCAGTCAGGATGATCTTTTCAAAATGTAAACAACTCATGTCTTTCCTCAGCTCAAGACCCTCCAATAGGTTTCCACCGCATTCAAAATAGAATCCAAACTCCTTAATCTAGCTTTTGAAGTCCTTCATAGTCTAGCCTCTGCTTACCTCCCTTACTGCCCCAAAGGCGTTGCACCTTCTCTCCATTCACTCATTCTGACCCAGCTACCTCGACCATCAGCCAAGACTCACAGAGTCCATTTATTAAAGAGGTTTTTAAACTATCAATTTCTACTTCCAATCATCAGCCCTCACCTCAAACGCTGAAACAGCTCTCAGCTCATCTCCTTATCTCTTGCTTGGGCCTCTCTGCACTGTAGCCAGAGTAATCTTTTGAAAACACTGATTAGATTACATCAGTGGCATGCTTAAAATATTTCAAAGGCACCCCATTGCCATTGCGATGGCATAAAAAAAACTCTTAACCTGATTTATGAAGCATTTCATAATATGGCTGCTATTTATCTTTCTGGCCTTATTCCTGGTCTACACTCTCATCCTGCCCTACACATCCACAAACAGCAATTGCCACACTTCTGCCATAAGATGCAATTTTCAGGCATGGTCTCAAATCACATTTACGAAGGCTCTTCTCTTGGACTGTGATGTCCTTTCCTTCTCTCTTTGCCTCAAATAGTTCCCACCTATGACCAAAGAACACCTGGATCCCAAATGTTATAGCTCTTTAATAGCACAGCTCTTTTAAAGCACATACAGGAATATTTTTCCCAAGGTATGTTCACAACATCAAAGTGTGACATAATCAGAATACGTTCCAGCATCACTAGTAGGTTGGCACTCTCCCTCTGCCAGCTGAGCTCTTAGCTCTCTGCATCTCTATCTCAGCACCAGACCAGACCCTCTTACTCTTAGGATGAGCTTAACATCATAGACCTCTTATTCATTCCTGTAAAGCTGACCCCAAAGACCCCAAACAGAAGAGCCTGGCCATTAAACACGGATTATGACTTTGGACCTTAAAGTAAGAAAAAATTTCCTTTTTTGATTTTATTTATTTATTTTTTCAGTCCAACAGTCTTCTGTTGCAGTATCCAGAATCCAAATGCAAATGGACATGCTGCGGGAAGAGAAGGAGGGGCCATAACTCGAACAATCAACAGCCTCTAAGCCCCAGGGGCTTAAGCAGCCAAAAATATCTTGTAATATACAATGTGACAATGCTATACAAAATTACAACATTATTTTTTTTTAAAGTAATGTAGATGATTTAATGCTAGCATGCTGAACCTAAGGAGAAATTACTTCCAAGCAAGACAAAGTACTAAAATAATTTTTGATGCTCTGATGTACTGAGGCTACAATTTCTCACCTCTTCACTTTCATGTGTTATTTTGACCAGAAGTTGCAATGTGGAGAGATCACCATAAATTCTCATAACTTCTGAAAGGCCTGGACCTAGTTAAGGAACCCAGAAACTTTGAACACATTTACTTTGTAGGACCTACAGGTTTAAAAGAGAGCATCTTACCTCCAACAGTTGTTGGTAAAGTAGAATTGTTTGATTGTGGTTGATGCCCAGTAAGGAAACAGAAGAATGAAGATGACTTATATTCATACTGTGTTTCCCCGAAAATAAGACATAACCAGAAAAGAAGCCCTAGCATGATTTTTCAGGATGACATCCCCTGAACATAAGCCCTAATATGTCTTTTGGAGCAAAAATTAATATAAGATCCGGTCTTATTTTCAGTGAAACATGGTAGCTCCTATCAGCACTGAAAGCAGCAGTTTCCATTTTTTTCTGCAAACATGGAGACGGTACTTATTGTACATGAACAAATAACATGCATTCAAAAGAGTTATTCTGCAGGTATAGACTTTAAATATTCTTGGAAGACATTCTATCCAGATTTTCTTTCTATGTGTGGACAAAATACACCCTTGCATTAATTTCCTCTTTATAGATCACTATTATGATGGGTATTCTTAAGAAGGAGATAAAGAAAATGAGATAACTAAGATGTCCTCTCCTTCAAATTAAAACAGGTTTTAAAAATTAGTTTATTTTTTATTTTACTTTATATAGGTCACTTCTCTAGCTTGTATCTACATTCATAGATTGAGATTCATTAATACTTGGGAAATGCCGTAGGAGGAGGGAAACAATGATTTGGGGGAATCCTGGCCACATTACTCTCATATTATTTGCATCTGAATGGTTTGCATTTGCTTATTTACAGGATAAGAAGAGTAAGGGGCAGCATCAATCTGCCTTAAGGTTCGTTTCTTCCAGTGGCAAACATAAGAGAGGAGTTTGTCCACATTTGTATTTTAATATCATTTGTTTTGTTGTTTTAAGTTTTCTATACATTAAATAGCAATCTCCACTTTTCAATTCAATCTCTACCAGCACTTCAACTATTGATTACTGAGAGCACATGCTAAGAACTGGAATCTAATCTGCATGGTTTGAATGTAGCAACTCACAGGTATCCTACAGGGTAAATTGTGGTGGCCATTTTACACTTGAGGGAACTGAGAGTTTAAGTGGCTTATCCAAATTCATGCCTCTGATAAAATGCAACTGGGCTGAAAAACCAAGGAACTCTTTTGTCCTAGGCTGCTAAAGTATTTGTGTCTGGTTAGCTCAACTGGTTGGAGGTTAAAGTGCAGTGCTAATGAGGTCAAAGTCATAAATGTGACGTTTGAGTGACAGTTTTCCTCTGATTCATAACTGACAGTTCAACATTTAACCCTACAAAGTCAATGTGTGCTGTGATTCACAAGGAGGAAAGAGTGAAAGAGTGGGTGGCTCAATATACATCCATCACTAATGTTGCAAGCGGTATTCAGAAAAACATGTTTCCTGATAAATAATGAAAATCATCATTTTTTCCCAAAGACAACAAGTTATATTTAAGCTAGAAAGTCACCTATACTTTTCACTCTAATAGCTAGACAATGGGAAAATCATAGAACGCTTGATCTGCATGCTACTGGCGATCTCTCTGGTACAATCTCTTCATTTGATAGATAATAGAACAAATTAAAAGTCAGAAGTCGGGTCAGAGGCAGGGGTTATTGGATTATTTTCCCAATGTCTCTAAGCCAGAACAGAGAATATAACTTGATTTTTCTGACTCAAGTTATAGTTATTTCTACCAAAATAGGGAGAGGGTATACTGTGGCCCAAAACCGGAGAGAAATAATTTTCTGGACACTTCCTGAATGGGAGGGGCACATAACTAATCTGCCTCCAGATGTAAAAGGGAGAATGGAGTTCATTGTTTCCAGTAGGGAATGGTCAATTCTGAAGGATTTTTTCTTATTTCCCATTGAAATCCTCTCCTTTTCCCTTAGGCTTATTGAAATTTCCATGTAATATTTTTCTTTCTTTGTCTTCCTGGTTCCCCATTTCTTCCTCTCAGAATCCTAATCCAAACCATTCTCTGTGAACAATAACCCCAAGATTGCCTTTCATCAATAAAACACCAACCAGCCTCTTCCTCCTCATGAGCATTATATCAAGAACAGTGCCTGGCTTTGCATATCCCTTTGCTTTCTTCACATAGAAAATTCTAGAAATTTTCTAGAAAACGAGTGACTTTTATAGAAATACTGCGTTCTAGTATGTGTCTCTCTGTAAGTGAAATTTCCTTTCACCTGTTGATTGTATGGAAACTAATGAAGTTGGGTAGAAAGAAAAAGTGAAATAGGAATCTGAATACTTAGCCTATACATGACAGCCTTTTTCAGCCTATTGGAGTGAGCTTTTTTCCTTAAGTGAATTGAAAATGAGAGAAAAGAAAGGGATTTCTGTTAATAAAGTCTTTTGTTTAAATCAGCACCCAAACTTTTAAATTTTACTTTCTAAATTTGACTTCATATCTCCATGATACCTAGTGAAAACTGTAGATAAAGTAACGGTGTAGATTCCATTCAGACTTAATGACATTGCAGCTTAAAATTACTGGTAAATTTGAAAGAAGTGTAATGGAATTCTTTTTTATTTATTTAGAACGGTGGTTCTAAAATGTGGTGAGCATCAGCAAGAGGGCTTATTAACCACAGATTGCTGGGCCCCCCACCCCTAGAGCTTCGATTCAGTAGGACTGTGTGAGGTGGGGGTCTGAGAATTTTCATTAGAAACAAGTTCCCAGGTAAGGATGGTCCTGTGACCACATTTTGAGAACTGCTGATTTAAACCAATAAAAGTCTGAATTATTTCTTTCTGTTGGTGTAAATTGACACCTTAACACAAAAGCAACCTCAGACACAGACCGTTTGACAAGAATCAGATTTGGATTTTATAAACGTCTGGAAAAAATTATTGTGGGCAATTTCAAAGTCTCTTGATCCAGGTGAGCCTCAAGTTACTCCCAGCCGGGCTGTCAAACCTAATTCCAAATACTAGGATATTTGGAAAATACAATAAAATGTTTATAAATGCAATTGATCTTGTGAATACCTAACAAGTGTCTTTGGAAACACGCCTGTTCATAGGTCAAATTATGTAAATGCTGAATAATCATAATGTGCAAATGGGAAATTTTAAAACAAAGAAGAAAACACTCAACGATTTTGTTATTAGGAACTACCTGGGTGGCACCGTTCACTCAGTCTTGTTCTCATCCTGAATGAAGTCAATCACTTTGCAGAGTAGTCAAAATAAATATCAGCAAGATAAGAAAAAAATAAATAAGGGTGAAAGACTTATGTAAATAATTGCCTTGTAGCTACTTGTAACCTTAGTGCAGTTTTTATGCACAATAGAAATCGTCCCAGCTTTTCTTCCATTTAAAAAAAAAAATGGTCTGAATTGTAAATGTAAATCATGCTCATTTACTTCCACTGTGACAGCCTGCTCCAACAACGCAGCCTGCAGAGATTTATTGTGCTAGACAAATGTTTTGGATCCACAGAAGCTGTTTGGGGAGTAGATAAGCACAGTCTAACTTGAGAAACGCTAAGTTTACTTCAGTGTGGTCTTTACGGATATTCGTTCTTCCTGGGACTATTTCCTGCATGGAAATAATCTGTTTTGCAGTAGATTTTAGTACCTTTTGTTAGAGACACTCTATGCTACTAGCCCTAAGCAGGAACTTCAGGCTTCACTACATCAGGCCTCCCCTGAAAGGCCAGTAACAGCTATGAAAGGACTTTATAATTTAAGGTGAAAAGGCACGATTATGAATCTCAAAACCCTAAATGCCAAAAAGCATTTTAAACAGGAAAAGATTGACAGGCCTGTCAAGCAGTAATGCATCTGTATTTGCATCTGACCTTCATGAAAGCACTTTCAACATCGGCAAGGAAAAAAAAACAGCCAAAGAAAAGAGTGTCTTGGAGCAGAAGATTAACAACACAGCAAACCGCCTAACTGGCAGGAGAGGTTGTCACCCCAGCTCTTCAGTTTTCACCCAGATTTGGACATTCTTTGGAAGTAGCTCTGTCTTTAGGGTTATGTTTGTTTTATAGTAGGCTCAAGTAAGGGCAAGTGAGAAAAAAAGAATGTATTTTACATCTTTTTAACTGTAGCAAATCCACAGGCACTGATTCTAAGATGAAGACTGAGCTATCTGTCAATTTGGGTAGACATTTTCTTCGTAAGCACTTTTGTGATCAGCTTTCTTCTGGTTTGGTCATGGTGTTTGTAATCATTCCTTAGAATAAGAGGATGAAAAAAGGTATCAGTTTTATTAGGTTGACAATAGGTCAAAGTTTCTGTTGATAAAGATTAGACAGCGGAAGCCAAAAATATTTTAATCTTATTCCAGCATAATAAACCTATACTTGGAATTAATTAATGGGTCTTGCAAAGTCATATGCAAATTAAAGAGAAAATATTAAATGTTTTTCTTACAGTTATCTGCCTATATGCTCTGCTGGCACAGTGTCTGTAACATGATGCAGATTCACTGGGTTTGACTGGGAATTTGAAGATAAACTTACTACCCTGGTGTATATTGTAAGCGTTGTCAATTGATCAAATATATATGCCTTTGTAAGAAGGAAAGTTTTAGAGTAATTTTACACTATTTTCCAGACATGCTTAAGTCCAGTTTCAACTGTAATTAACATAAGGAGGGCTCTCTTGAAGCTATTTTACTGAATAAAATGTCTCTAGGGTTTACTAAATTGCACACTTTTGAGGTAATTTCCTAAGGAAGAAGCTTTTATACCTTAATATGAAATCTCCTGGACACCTCCTATGGAGCTACAGTTGACTTTCATAAACAACATAATGACTACATGTCAGAGAAAGAGGGATAAACTGGAGGTCTCTAAAGAAATGGAAGGAGCCCACAGCTTGCGTGCTTTCTCTTGACATGTATAACATAAAATTAGTCCACAAAGACATTTGAAAATATAATTTCTTTTGCAAAAGGAGGTAGTTATTTTCAATATTACAAAGCAACTGTAATTTCCTTGTTTAAAATATTCTATTTGTTACTGTTTTGTTAGGGAAGAGGAAATTCTTCAATAATGAAAGGATTTTTAAAAATACATAAATCTTAATAAAAATCATTCTACATAATATAGAGGAAACAAGTTAAAAAAAAGTGTCTTGTACAAAATTCCCAGGAACTTAATAATTATAGACTACAAAGGATAAATTCACACATGTGAGCCCAGATCCTTTACATTAGAACTAAATACTCTTCATGTTTTCAACTAGCAATATGTATAGTTCTGTCCTATCATCTGTCTTTCCTTCCTACAATGGTTTTTAAAGTTAATATAAATGTATATCACTGCTGTTCATGAAATGTCTCATCATCTAATGGTAGCTTAGTGCAGATGTATATATTACAGATCTGAGAGTTTTGTTCTGTTTTTTTAATTTACTGAGGTATTCTAAATGAAACCAAATATTGTAAAAATATTCTAAGAAAGAAATTATTCTGCTAAAAGCAATTTATTATAAAAATATAAAACATTTTGAATGAGCTTGTTTCAATAGTAAATATTTCTAATCATGATAGAAATAAAAGAAATAATCATATTGTCTTGTGACCGTAATCAAAATACAATAGGTTTTAGGTCCTAAAGTTAAAAAAGAAAGTTGCATTTGAGAAATTCGGTTTTGTAATAATATGTAATTAATTATATGGATAATTAATTAATTATAATAATATATTAAATTAGTCCTTTTTGAGTTTTTAAAACACCTTCAAATATATTATCTTTTCTATCTTCACTATAGCTTCATAAGATAAACAGGGTAAGTCACCATTTTCCAAATTGTGAGATTGATGCTCAAAGTGCTTAAGATACTTATCCAAGTTTATGCAACAGAAAATGATAAATCCAAGTCTGGCACCTATATTCCCCAACTTCCAGTTCAATGTTCTCATGTAGACTCCTAATATAACATCATGAAAATATTCCTGACAGAAATCCATCCTCAAATTTCTGTAAACATGGATTGACTTTTCCACAGCCCCTGTCCATAGAGTCACTAGCAGAGCCCTCTCTCCCAATACCTTCCTAACAGAGCACTACTGCAGTCTGTCCCTTGGCTCTCCAGGGACTTTCCTGGATCCAGCAACTAAAGGGTTAAGGCCTGGCTGAGCAGGAAGTTTTGAGGACCCTCTACCAGCCCTCTAGTTGGAATCTTTTCAGAATGGTCAGGGGCTACGACAAACTGATCATTAAGCATTTTGAATACCACCCTTGGTTTCATGCATCCACCTCAAAAAGCCCATGAGTCCAAACTAGCTAGCACAGGAAATGTGAAAACTGTTCCCAAATTGTTTAGTTTCTCTTATATTTTTTATTATAGAGTGTTTCATTAAAGACTGATATCTTGAGTTTTCTGTGGAATAAATTGCTTTTGGGTAAAGTTTAAAAATAAAGATCTCTCTCTCTCTCTCTCTCTCTCTCTCTCTTCATATATATATATATATATATATATATATATATATATATAACTTTATCATTAACAAGAAATGTGAAATCAATGATATATTAAGTATTAATATACCTATAATACTATATCTATACCACCATCTACTTATAATACTATATCCTTTCTGGGGTGTGTAGAGTTAGCATAGAAAAAGTTACTAATTGAACTAAGCAGTTGAGGATAAATAGGAGAGTCAGATTTGAAGATATTCATTGGGGAAATTAGCAAAATTTTGAGATCATTAAGATGTGGAATAGGAGGAGGGAATAGATAAAGATGACCCTAGCTTGAGTGACATTGCCATTCATCCAAGATAGAAAGCATAGATGGAAATGGTTTTGGAATGAAGATAGTGGCTTCTTTTTAGGACATATGAGGATTGAGGTGTCTGTGGGCACCAGTCCCGGACTCATCTTAAACGCCACCTTTAAGCCTCTCAGCTGTGCCTCTGATTCCAACCATGTTGTGGTGAACAGTTCAGTATAGATTTTCACCCACTTCCTACCAACAGTGCTCATCCTCAGATACAAGCTGCTGAACACCAGCTTCCTTCCAAAGGGGCTTCTCTGACACTGGTATGGGATGCCAGTGACAAAGGAGCCAACTCAACTATGAGCAATCAGAAGCATGAGGAAATAAGCACAGTGGGTCAATTCATACACACACAAAAAAAATGGGGAAGGATAAAGCTTCTTCCTTTCAGGCTTTGTGTGGACAATTCTCAGAAGCCCTTTAGAAGGTGGCTTTTGGGAGCCTTTTTTTTTTTTTAATTTATTAGTTTCAGGTGTACAAGACAAGGTAATACTTAGACGTTTATCATTTATATCCCTCACACTGTGAACCCCCCTCCCCCCATCCACTATCCCTCCGACCTTGCACCGAGCCATCACATTATATATAAAAAATTATAGTTGGCGTTCATTATTGTTTAGCTTCTGGTGTACAATGCCATGGTCAGGCATCCACAGTATCCCTGAGGTGGTCTCCCAAATAGGACGCATGTCCATCGGATACTAGGGAGCCTTTTAGAAGGCTCGAGAGAAGACCAACGCAATAACACGCTCTTTAAAAAAAAGTATTCTCTCCTTCTATTTTCGCTCTTCCTGGCCCCCACATAAACCATTTATCTCATACTCTATTTTCCAGGGAGACTTTAAGTTAAAATAGACAACTACATGAAGATCCCCAGCAAGCAGTTGGAAGTTGTTTTGGAGCTAAGAGAGGGATAGACATTTGAGATACATAGTTGGAAATGTTTAAAAGTAGTATGTAAAGCCTTAGGGTGATAGTAGAAAGAAAAGAAGAAACCTGAAAAGAGAGAAGAACTACAAAGAGAAAGGTAGGCAGGGAAGAATGTCATTAATAAGGGATACAGAGAAAGAAGATCCAGCAAAACAGAAGAGAGATTAGTCAGAGAAGTAAGAAAACAAAAACAAGGAAGTCTTGGAGGCCAAGAGTGAAGTTTCTGAAAGGGACCATTTTATACCTGTGTCAGTCTTGTTCCAAGATGCCCAATGTGAAAAACAAGTAGGAAAAATATGGAAAGGGGAAACAGTGTACTATGCTGTGCACATATTTTTATTGTGTTGTGCTACAGAGCATAGCACATGGGCAATTCTGGTAATTCCTCATAGCGGCCGGTAGATGTGCAAGTATGCGTTTCTAATTGTTAACTTCAGCAGTCTCAGGCTGAGAAATACAATTCACAGTGGGTATTTTCCTGAGCATGTTTACAAAATAAAATGTCAGTTGTCCAGGGAATTTATCATCCTCTCTGGTTAACCATGAAATGATCTAGAATATCATAGCAAAATGATTTTTCAAGATTATAATTTTTCTTCTTAAAAGTACTTGCTACAGTCCTCTGTGTGTGTGTGTGTGTGTGTGTGTGTGTGTGTGTGAGTGTGTGTGTGTATGTGTTTTTTAAAAGTTTGAAAGGACATATGCCAACATAACAGTGAGTATCATTGGATATTGGGATAACTGGAAATTTTCAGTTTTCAAAAATACCTTTGTGAGGCGGCTGGATGGCTCAGTTGGTTAGAGCATGAGCTCTGAACAACAGGGTTGCTGGTTTGATTCCCACATTGGCCAGTGAGTTGCGGCCTCCACAACTAGATTGAAGACAGCGAGCTGCTGCTGAGCTTTCAGAGGGGCGGCCAGATGGCTCAGGTGGTTAGAGCGCGAGCTCTCAACAACAAGGTTGCTGGTTCAATTCCCACATGGGATGGTGGGCTGCGCCCCTGCAACTAAAGATTGAAAATGGTGACTGGACTGGGAGCTGAGCTGCATCCTCCACAACTAGATTGAAGGACAACTTGGAGATGATGAGCCCTGGAGAAACATACTGTTCCCCAATATTCCCCAATAAAATTTAAATGAATAAATAAATAAATAATAAATAAATAAATAAATAAATAAATAAATAAATAACTGTGTATTTTTTGTGATCTTTGTGAAGGACATGTTTTTCTCTTATAATTAATACAAAAACTATGGAAAACTTTAACAAAAACCAAACAAAATTGGATTACGTAAAAGTGTTCCTTCTATAAATTGCTGCTTAAAACATCTTATCTTTGATATGTTGTCACAATTTTGCAGCTTCCTCTTTCCAGCCCAGATAAATGGGTTTATGTTCCAAAGCAGTTAACTGCTTGCTGGTAGAGGTGAAAATGGTATAGAAATGTCTCCCTGTGGGCTTAGTGTTGTTAGATCAAGGCAGAAAAATTGCACACTAAGGCAGCTTTTATTGTCTGTGGATTAAAGTATATTAGTTCTTTTTGTAAATATGTAGGACATCAGCTGTGGATTAATGTTTCCCTTTAAGGGGAGGTGTGAGAGAAAACCGACAAATTACCTTGTTCCAAATCATAAGTATTCTCTTCAGAAGGTGATGGTTGGATTTGTTTTTCTTTTTTCTAATTTCATTTGTTCAAGCAAGTAAATGTATCAACTTTTATGCTGTCATTTCAAATGCTGAGCTTTGAATGGGTTCAGCAGAAGTTAGTTGATTTTTTTTTCTGATAGGAACCTGAAATGTTTTCGCTTTTGAGGGTTTACTGTATGTAGAGAGTTTAGTATAAGAAGATAAATTCTTCAATTTGCTTCAATTTACAAGAGACAGCTTGTAAATCTCTAAAGGCACAACCTCACATCTGTCTCTGCCCATCTCTGCTCTGCTTTTCTTTGGGCTGGTTCCATTCTCTTGCAAGATCTCTCCCCAGCTCCCAGCAGCTCCAGGCCTATCAACTCTGTCCCATAGTTTCATCTTTAATGGATTGGGTCTTGCTGGCCTGGCTTGGGACTTCTGTCCATCTCTTAGCCAACCACAGTGGTCAAAGAGATGAAATGCTCTTATAGGTCAGGATTGGCTCATGTGTCCATGCTGACAAAGATTTCTCCCAAAAACAGTGCAGAAGAGGTGTATCCCTCAAGATAACAAAGATGCTATTACCAAAATAAGGAATAGTCACTGGCAGACAAAAGCAATAACATTCAAACCACCCTGTCTCAGGTATTTTAACAGATGAAAGCAGAAGTTGCTTGAAGACCACATTCTGGCACATCCTAAGCCCACAGGGACCCAGGCAGGCTGGGAGCCAAAGTGCAGTGGGGTTTATGGGGTGACCAGTGAGAAATTCAGGGGCCTCCTCATGCTTTGGTGCTACACAAAGCCTGTGGACCCTGAGACAGCCATGGAAAAGGAAATCCAGTGATGACTGCAATTCAGTTTCCTGTCAGCGTAGTATGTTAGGTGCTTGGCATTTGATGACTAAGATTTATGTGACCACTCACATTATTTATTCAATCACCACAAAGTGTTTAGAGTGCATGTGGACTCATGCCATCTTTGAAAAAAATTGTGACACTACAAGCCTGTGAGCTCTGGGTGTTAAGTATATACACACTGTTGTGAAACAGATCTCCAGAACTTTTTCATCTTACAAATCTGAAACTCTATACCCACTAAACAACAACTCTCTTTTTCCTCCTCCCAGCCCCTGGAAACCACCATTCTATTTTCCAGTTTCATTCCATTATAATTGGAAAAGATACTTTGTGTAATTTCAGTCTTCTTGATTTGTTAAGACTTGTTTTGTGGCCTAACATGTGGTTTATCCCGCACTTGAGAAGAACATGTATTCTGTTGTTGGATGGAGTGTTCTGTATATGTCTGTTAGGCTTAATTGCCCTATACTGTTGTTCAAGTTCTCTGTTTCCTTATTGATCATCTGCCTGGTTGTTCTAATTAACCTTTATAAGTCTCAATTCTTCTTCTATAAAATGACAATAAAAGCAGTACCTACCTCACAGGTTTATGTAAGAATTAAAAGAGGTACTCCTTATAAAGTGTTTACACACTTCACATATAATAACTGCTCAATAAGTGTCAACTACTATTAATAATGCCCAAAAACGTATGAAAAGGACAGAATATATGCACCACCACATTTCAAACATAAATGCAAAATGCTTAGCCTAAGGACCTAAAGGTACCTTTGGCTGAATTATTGAAGGACACATTTTCCAAGCAGTAGAAAAGAAGAATATTATTACTTTTGTTCCTATTTATTGCAACCCAGTTGTCAGCTGGATGCCTTCCCATCTCCACCTGCAGTCACCATCCAGTTAAGAAGTCTGTGTCTTCACCTAAAAGCTCCCATCACAAGATTTAGGTATACTGGCATAAAATCTTCGTTTTCATGACCCAAGTGAGTTCTGAGCCCTCCCCATGTTTTCCACTGATTCCTAACAACTCATACTCTGATATTTCCCCTGAATCAGTGTATGATGCCTCGTTTCAGCCTCCACTGACCCAGATCCAAAATACAGCTTCTTAGCTGATTTCCGCAAAAGATCAATTTGAACCAACAATTTCATGCATTCTAAAACTTTCCTAGAGTTTCACAAGGTCATGGGAAGAGGTCAAATCCCACTCTGCCATTTTGCTAGACCTACCCCACTCATTCTCTTCTTTCTTTGCTCTCACTTCTCTGGAGTAACAAGCAATCCTTACTCATATCCCTTGGAATGAACTTTTTACTTCCAAGTAAAATTATCAAGATATGTTTCCCAAACAAGAGCAGTTTTCTTACTGAGAAATTCTGTTACAGATGTTGTTAGACAAATATTCTTTTTAACCCTGTGACATTCTGTTAGGCTTCCTTATGTGACATATGGATTGTGCACCTCCTTTGTAAAAGGTTCTGTAAAGAAGTGAAACCTTAAGCAATGATGCCACT
Source organism: Rhinolophus hipposideros (assembly GCF_964194185.1). Lineage (NCBI taxonomy): Eukaryota > Metazoa > Chordata > Mammalia > Chiroptera > Rhinolophidae > Rhinolophus > Rhinolophus hipposideros. The sequence goes on along the minus strand of NC_138053.1, from coordinate 47,042,495 downwards.
ACCCAATCTACCACAAACGAAATAACATTGTATCTCAATGTATTAATAATGAAAACCAAGAATATAATGAAACTGTAAGAATTTTAAAGTGAAATATCATGTTTAAAAACTCAAATGACTGTGAATTTTTAACTGTTGACAATTGACAGACTTTACTTTTATCTCTATTTTCAATGCTGATATTTTATTTCATGAAACTGGCGATTGCCACTAAGACAAAAAACTTGATTTTCTGGCCTATAGGAAATTAAAATTCCCTCAAATAATCTGTGCTGCCAAGAGAAGAGAACACTGAGATTACAAATATATTTACTTAGTTAATAACGAATATAAACTCCAGGAAGGTAGGAGGTTTTGTCTCTTTCATTCACTAAAGTATTCCAAGCTCCTAGAACAACATCTGGCAGGTACTCAATCCACACTTGGTAAATTAACACACAAAAATTTGTGGAACTTCATTTATCCCTCAAACGTTTATTATGTGCCTATTTTATGTCTGGCTGGTTCTAGCTAAATTAGATATTCAGTTTATCCAATTTTATTTTTAAGTTTCCAAAAACTTAAAGCTTCTATCACTTTCTTTGCCAGATTAACACCTCCTACATACAGTTGGGAAGCTTTCCCTGACAATTAAATGTTTTCTTTTTATTTTTTATCCTTCTTCACAACTCAATCCTTCGATTTCCTTCTAAATTGAACTTTACTGACCTCTGTGCACTTCACCAGTGTCTTTTCTGAATTGTACAACATGCCCTAAAGAAAGCATCATGTTCCAGTTGTGAACTTCCCAGTCATTTTGCAAGGAAATATCAGTTTTCTAGATTTAGGCACAATACTTGTTTAAGTGTAGTTTTTTGTGGTACTGAGTTTTTATGTTTTCCACTGAAATAATTGCCACTGAGAACCACCTTTCTTTTTTTTACCCTCATTTGGACTTTTTAAGAATGACTATCTTTTTTTTCCATCAGTTTCATCAGTATGTTGCTACAGCTAACATCTAAAAAACATCTACAGCTAGCTCGGAAACATTTTATATATATTATCGTATGTGATTCTCAGAAAATAAAATCTCCATGACATAAGTGTTACTATTGTGGCCATAATACAGATGGAGGACAGAGGTCACGTAGCCATAATGAACTGATCAGTGGACCTGTTTGTTGTGACTCAAATTCTTAACCACTCTGTTATTGCTGTCGCATATGTGAGATCAAGTTTATTAACACTTTCTCTTACTATTTTGGTTAATAGTTTTAACTTCTGTGCCTATTGTTTGTCTATATCTTGGGACATAATCTCAAAATAGGAAAGCTCTGCTTATTCTCCATGATTGTTACAGAAATACATGTTCAACATGAAAACAGATTTCTGTTTGTGGCCGACTAAAAGCATCCATTCTTGTTTTCCCCCTTCCTCAGAGAAACCATGTTTTCTGTTGAGAATCAGTCTTCTCCCATTGTGCTGTAGGCATGTTTGAACGGAACTGACCCCATTTCCTGCTCTAGGTGTGGAGTCTGACTGGTGTGAATCCGTCTGTTAATCTAATCTTGATGAGTGCAGAAGGAACAGTCATTTAGATTAAAGTCAATCAAGACGTGACATTCATTTGACTTCAGTGATTTGTTCAGGTTAGTCCAGAGTGAAATTCAGGTGTTTATACCATGGAGGACAAAAGAAAGGCCTGTCTCTGGCTCCCGTTGGTGTGTTGTGTGCAAATGAAACCTGGAATTGCTGTATTTTGCTATCATGATGTAAGCCAATCTAAGATGGAGAGACAGATTCAAGTGAACAGCCTAAAAATTCAGCCAGGTTCCTGGTCAAATCATGCCTGAAGCCCACTCAGCACAGCTGAACTAATAGTTACATGGGCCAATAAGTTACTTCTATTGTTTGGGTAGGGGTTTTTGTTACTTGGAACCAATAGCACCCAAACTGATAGAACCACTCTCACTTTTATTTCTAAATGTAATATTTGTTTTCTTTTAATTGACTAAGAAGTTTATGCCAAATTTCTTCTTTTGAAAGACACTTTTATGCTTAATTTTGTCCTTAGAATAACATTGGTTTTAAAAACTCTTTTAAATTTGTGTCTAGATTTCCCTAATCTCCTAATCGTTTCTTTCTCAGAGTTCAATTCACTTAAAATTCTTTCCCTGAGACCCATTTATTATTGTACAGAATAATCACAGTTCAAGGTCACCAGTAGCAAAGTCACCTCTTAACTTCACCTGCAAATTAATCAGTTCCTGCCAAAAAGCTACAAATATAATATAAATATTCCTGCCAATAAACTGTAAATATAATAATGGCTTTGTTCCATTTAGATCACAAAAACCATATGATGTTAGTGATAGAGGGAGACTTAGGGGTCGTCTAATCATACTTAATTATTTTACAGATGGGAAAACTGGAGCCAAAAAAAAGTAAGTGATCAATTAATGGTAGGTTTCCTGTGAGTCCTGGCACTTTCCGTTAAATCATATCTCCTCACGTGAAATAGAGCCTACCAAAACTGAATAAATGAAACCCAGTATTTCAGGAGACTAGTATAATTCCATAATATCTGGTACAATCAGTGTGCCATAAACCATGGAAGCAACACTAAACACATACACACACACACACACACACACACACACACACACACACACACAAAGAACCACTGAATTGAATTGATTTTCAAGTCTCAATGGAAATTAATATAATTTTCTGTGGTTAAAATTCTATTTGAACTTTGACAGTCACTGAACATTAATTTTTAATACATTTTGGATCATAAAGCTGACTTCTTAAAGCTAGGAAAATTCATTAGATATAATCTAGATTGTTTTTATAAAACAACAGAAATTTTAAATATGAAACAACAGGATTTCTGGTAGACTTTTCTTTCTCTACATTTTTTAAAAGTGATATGTAAATACGATTTTTTTTTCCCATATAGATTGCTTCCTACAGAGCACGTAGGCATTTCTCATTCATTCTCCTCATCTGCAGCGTGGCTCTTCAAACCTCTCTGGCCATCAGAATCAGCGTGGGCCTTTCTAAAATTACCGATTCTCTGCTGTATCTAGAACCAGACCCTCAGAAAGAGAGCTCGAATATCTGTGTTGTTTTAAAGCTCCTCTGCCGATTCTGCTAGTTGGTCAAGTTTGGGGAGCATAGTTCTATAGCATTCTACAAAATATATGTCTAGAAATCTTTTACTGTAAAAGAAATATTCCATCACACAAACAAACACGCTCATTCTGTGAACAATGGATGATGACTGGAGTAGTTATCAGGATAGTCACATCTCCTGTACTGGTGAAAAAAAGCATGCAAACAAAAGCCAAATTTCATTATGTCTAAGATGCCATTGACTGTAAGATGCACCATTGTTTATGTACCCCTAAGGAAAAAAAGGTTACTAATTAAGCTGACATGCCATCAATTGTAAGATGCCTTGTGATTTCTGAGATGATAAAAACATACATCTTAAAATTGATGGAGGGTAGTAAGTTCTACTCTTGTAATCAAAGTCACAATGGTGCCTTCCAGGTTGAAAGTGAATAAAAGAGAGATTAACTTTGAGGCTATTAAGAGAAGGAATAACCCATATTAATTATTCAGGAATACTACTAGGACATCTCTGTGGATTTAATATACATCTCCTTCTAAGGCTTTTCTGAAACTAGAAATTCATCCTGCTGAGCTCTGAGCTCCTATAATAACTTGGGAAACTTGGGATAAAATTGATGCCAAGATAGGGACCTTTTATTTTATTTTATTTTAATTTATTAGTTTCAGGTGTACAAGACAAGGTAATACTTAGATGTTCATCATTTACGTCCCTCACACTGTGAACCCCCCCTCCCCCCATCCACTATCCCTCCGACCTCATACCGAGCCATCACATTATATATATAAAATTATAGTTGGCATTCATTAATGTTTAGCTTCTGGTGTACAATGCCATGATCAGGCATCCACAGTATCCCTGAGGTGGTCTCCCAAATAGGACACATGTCCATCGGATACCCAACAAAATCTTTACAACATTATTGAATACGTTCCCCAAATTAATTTTCAAAAACCCTGAGGCCATCTTGTGGTTACCAGCTGCTTCCTAGTCCCTTCACCTTTCCCCTTATCCCCCCATCCCCCCACCGCCCATCTAACAACTCTCAAGATAGGGACCTTTATCTGCAGATATGACATTAATACACCACACACACACACACACTCACTTCTCAGAGAGGCAACCAAGAAACAAAACATTAAAAGCAAAACATGCTAAAGAAAAAAAAAGTGACTTTTCACAAGGATGATTCAATTGTTACTGTGTATTTGGTGGGAGAATCTAATTTTAAACTGTTTCATGTCATCATTGCTTGGACCAAAAGTGTAGGAGTTGTATTTCCTGTTGGGCTACTTAACTTGGTTTCTATAGCTAAATATAGAAATGCTTTTAGTTTGTCTCATAAAAGAAAAGCCAAGATTTAAACCTAAATTTTTTTGTTTTTAAAAGGAGAGTAGTGACTGAAAGTTAAAGACTAAATTTACATTCTAGCTAAAGTGAACCTCTTTTCGATTCTTCTTCCTTAATAGTCATTATAAATAATAATACATTTGGGTTTATCTCTCTTTTATATTTCAAAACAAACTATGCTAATTTTGTGGATATAGCAGCCTTCTTTACTTATAATATTAATTTTAGATATTTTAGCATTCTCTTCTGGCTGCTCTGCTAACTTGGTTTCCTTTGGTATTGCGTATACCGCCTCCCTTTATGTTGTTGCTTTTCCTTAAGTGTATGGTCTTTTGGATTGTGCATTCATCTTTATTACTGAGAGTTCTTATTGGATGGCCTTGAAGCATCTATTTGTGTAGTTACTTTGAGAGAAAGTGGGAATTGTTGCTGCTGGTTGCACACCATACTGTTTTTAGTGAGAAAGGGGTGGAGCCAGATGTGCCAGTGTGCAGTGGCTATTTTCATATTCATGATCTTGGGTGATCTTCCTTCAATCACGGTGCCCATTTTCATTTTTGTCAATTGGATGCAGACTTCCTGTTTAGGTTGTGTGGTCCAAGGCAGTGACATGGACAGAGCTCAACATGCATTTCTATTCCTTACTACTGAACTCTGAAAAAAGATCCTATCCAATGCCCAGGTGCCAACTTCTGTCTGTGGCTCACCCTTAGTGCTCCCCTGTACACAACCCTGCTCACAATTTCTCTATGCAATTTGATCTCATCTGCTTTCCAATGTTCATGGATTCATCATAGATTCTGGTCTTCTGAGTTCTATGTCTTATTTCAAGAGCCGTTATAGATGTATACACGTTGTACATGTAGTTTTAGGGGTTCAGTGAAGGTGGGTTGAATGTCAGTTTAATCTTTTTTCACCTGTCTTCTTCATGTTGAAGTGTCCTACAGTTTCTAGGTCCCCTTTTCTACTTCTGAGTCAGTTTGCTAATGAGAAACACTGGTAAAAGATTGGAAGATTGAAGGAAGGGGAAAGCCAGGGTATTTCCTTTTTCTCTGTTTGGTATGTCTAGCAATGGCTCTGTATTCTCTGTGGCTTCAGCATCTATTTCCTCCCTCTTTTTAGGATCCTAGGCCAAGGCTAGACCTACAGCCAAATGTCCCTACCTTCTGAACTCTGTTTCAGAGGTTAGAAATAGTGGCTTCCTGCTGTTGTATATCTTTAATTTCTTTCACTGTTTCCTGTTTCCCTTTTCCACATTTCCGTCATGCAGTAACCAATCTCTTGTATTAAATTTCTTTCACTTAAATACCTAGAATTTTTTTGATAGTCCTTGAATGATACCGAGTGAAAGACTAAAGCATGTTCTCCATCAACCATCTTGAACTAGACATCTAGAAATGTTAATATAATTTAAGAGTACAGTTTAAGTGTTATTTAAAATCATCTAGGGAACCATGGACATATTCTCTCTTTCATTCCAGAATTCCTTAGCTAAGTAATTTAATAGAGCAGTTGGGACCACTCTGGTCCTTACACTGTCCTCCATTTTCCAGTGTATCTGCAGTAGTGCCTGAGTGACAATGATTGTTATTTATTTAATACTGTTCATTTCAGTTTTTATATTTGCAAATTGGTCTGAATCAAAACTATTTTCAACTTGCACTGCACCCATTTTTATGTTCAAAAGAATTTTGATGTCAACTCCAGCCAGAGATTGGCAGTTTAGGAGTCATGTCAGTGTTAACATGCTTAGCAAGGAAGACATTGCTTTGGTTACCAAGAGTCTTTCATTATCTACATATTGTAATTGCTTTCATAAGCACTTTACCTGTGCTTGGTGTCTGTTTAACCCAAGAAATAAAAATCCTTGTATTTTCTTTGTCCAAAGAGAATTCCTTCCCTGCATTCTCCCTATCTCCTGGCAGGCAAGGAAGAGAGAGTTATCAAGGAATTACTTTATGCAAGCCATATTTCTCCAAGACCCTTTTCCTCTCAAGAATCATCAGTAGCTCCTCCCCCATTTACTCCTTGCTCTCAATTAAAATTTTAAGTTTAAACCGACTATGATATATTACTTTTATATAAAATGATTCGAGATTACCCATTAACTAGTTCAGCATGATGTTTTTTTAACCAGAGACTTTTAAATGGCCTTCTTTTTTTTTCAGAATATTTACATCTCTGAACTAAACACAGAGCTTTAAGTCATCCAGGTGATGGTTTGTTCACAAGCACTTGTAAGTAAAGCAAATCTATTTTATAAAGTGATCATTTATATGTGCATACACATTGTACTATGAATTATAAATATTCATTATAATTAAATATGACAACTAAAATTTTCAGTTTGGATCTTCCTTCTCTAAATTTCAAAAATTTAAGCATTTGTTCAAGGCTCTGAGAAACTAAAGTTTAATAGCCACATAGAAGCTTTTGAAAAATAGCCTCTGACACAGCAGCTTCCAAACACAGTGCCCCTAGAATTTTAAGATGTCCATCATTGCTTTGTCAAATCACCAATCAAAAAAGAAAAGAAAAGAAAAGAAAAAACCCACAACTCCTTGGTTTACTCAATCTAAAAGATTCCACAGGGTTAGGCCTGTTGAAGATGACTAAAGAACTTGAAGAACTGCTACAAGGTAAGAAAAACAGTTTACATTTGCCATTCTGGATCTTCTGGTAGATGCTTCTTCATTCCGCACAATCTCACCCACGAGCTGCTTCACCCACTGATCTGACTGAAACAAGACAAGTCTATGCTCTATCTCAGATATTTGTTCTGATGGAAAATGACTTACTTCTAGAAGGGGCTAACGCAAGGCACTGTGGAATATCAATGCCTTCATGATTAAGACCAAGAAATGGACAATGCCTATCACTTCTGTACTGATTTATTCACCCTTCCTCAGCTTTTCATCGGGAACTACCATTTTTAAGCAATTACCACAAACATGGGAGGACGTATATGGCAGGGTAAATTGGCGGGCTGTGTAAGTAGTGATACTTCAGAAAACTCTTTTATTCATGGCAAAGCTGTATTCCAGAGGGACAGCTAATGTGGGCACATTTAGCATTGGCTTTTAGTCCCTGCTTACTCCCTCCTGCCTGACTTTCTGAGCCACATATGCTTTAATCATTCCAGCCTACTGATTCATTGAAAAATAAACTCTGAGGTGATAATTAATTAGAAAGGCTGCATATTCCTCTCCTACAACAAGTTAAGTGTTTCTTCCTGCCAGAAATTGGCTTTCAGGAAAAGAGGTGTGTAATGTTCTTATGTTTTGGTTTACATTGGTTCATTTTTCATCAGATTCTCCAAGCTTTGATACCTGTGGCTTAATATTCAAAACATTTTGCTTGGATTTTCAACTTCATTCAGAACCCATATAACTACCACAACAGTTGAGACAAACCAGATGAAAGATTTCCAACCACATCCACTCACCAAACCAATTTGTTGCTGTTTTCTTAGGGTTTCTGATTCCCTCCTTTGTGTGGCTTGGTTTGTGTGAGGCTGGGTGGGAAAATATTGCCTAACTAAAGAAGTGTTAATCATTTTCACTAATAGAGGGAACGTTTTTATTGCTATTTTACTGATGGAATCTTTCCCCCAAGGCAAGAAAAAATAATGAAAAATCTCTCCTACCTGCCTGTCTCAAAAGAATGCTAATCTGTCTGGGAAATAACTATCCTCAAGAGATGTTTACTGAATGCCTTTAGGGTGGAGGTACTCCTTTGGAAATAAGCATAAGGTCAGGAAGGAGTAAGCCCTGACCTTGGATTCAGAAGTTCTTGTCTGCCATTTATCATCTGTGACCTTGGAGAAAGATAGTCATCATTTATTGACCATCTCAAAATTGTCAGGCATTTTTGCATTCATATCTAAAAATGTCAATAATGCTATAATAATTATTAATCCTCTATTTTATAGATTAAAATAAAACAAGGCACAGAGGTTCAATGACCTGCTCAAGTACTAACAACTAGTAATTTGTGAAGCCACGAACCAGCTGTGGGTTTTAGTTTTCAGACTCAAAGCCTCCTGCCATTTCATTATACTATGACAAGTAATTTTCCTTTTGTGAGTCTTAGTTCTGATTCATTTTAATATGAAAAATAAGATGATTGGGCTAAACCTTAAAAATCCCTTTGAACTCAGGTACCCTGTGATCCTATAATTGAGCCTAAACCTTAAAACTTGTAGAGATTATAGTTTGGTTCAGCTCAGCCCAAACAATACACATATTTATAAAATAAAGTTGAACGGCACTGGGTAGGAGGCGGTATGAGATTAAGGGTCTGGTATTAATCTGGAAAAGCTTCCGGCCTAAAGGGTTTTCATCTGGTACAGGCAGGAAGAGACACGATGTAGGGTGCAGATGGAAGGAGGTCAGCTCCAGCTTCAGCGGGTCTCTGGGAAAACACTGTTGGGGCAGGTTCAAAGTGAGAGACCATTAGCAGGTCTGGCTGGCAGAATAACAGACTCTCTGGATCAAGGCACCCGTGCTGAGGAAAATGAAAATGGGCCCTTCACTCACTATTCTTCCCTCCATGGGAATTCAATAAACATTATTGACTGACTGGCTGAGGTGAAGTGAACTGCAGAAGTGCTTTGAAGCCCACAGTTACAAGCTATAATTGAGAAACTGTCAAGAGATTCAAATTCATGGAAAACCATGAAAGAATAACGTTTCCATGTTTCAGAGCTTGCCAAAATATAAAGTTTCCTTTCTGCTGTTAATTTCCTCCTCCTTCTAATTCATTTTTTTTTAAAAAAAACGTTTCCATCAAGGAGGTCTATTTTGTAACTATGCATAATTAATGTTTAGCATCTTTTCAGACTCTTCAAAATGTGAGCAAATGTGGACAATTGTAACTTTTCTAGTATCCTGGGGGGAAAAGAGCACCAGTTATAAATACTGCTCTATTTTTTCCCTGATAATCAGGGACACTATTAAGAAAGGAATTCTAATATCTACAGGATCACTAGCTACTCAATAACTATAAATAAATGCAGGCTGGGAACTATAGCTGAACTCTGCATAGTGAGTTCTTCTTGTTCTTTTCCTCTCACACAGTATTAATCATCTGCTCCTAAGAGTGGCTTGGGAGATGCAATCTTTAAACCTATACAAACAATCATATCTGCTGTGTTCCAGGCACCTTTTGCTAGACACTTTGCGTATATTATCTTTAATCTTCAAAGCAGTCCTTTAGGGTAGAGGAGATTTCAGGACAGAGTGGTTCAGTGACATGCCCAAGGTGGCAAAACCAGGTGGCTACACTAGTCTGTTTGACCTCAACCCTCTGCTCCGTCCACTGTACACCTTACAAAAGACATGTGTGGACAAACAGGTGGCTGTGCTGGTCGTCTAACAGAAGTCATTGATGTGATCTTTGATCATCATTTCAGAATATCTTTAGACTAGTCTTTTACAGAATCAATTGAAATGTGTCCTAAAGCACAGCCACTCCAAAATATTTCCTTTACCTTCACCCGGAAAGAAATGTTCAATTTTGAAGTTAATGGGTGAAGCTATAAAGAAGGGATATAGGTGTGAAGAAATGTTTACCAGAAAGTTAAACTTACTTTTTAAGAAAGTTAAACTTACTCTTTGCTAAGGTACAAAGGCAAATTTTGGGATTGACGAGATCATTCTATATTACCACACTAATTAATAATTGCCTTACAAATGGGACACTGTGTAAATACTAAATTGCTTCAGGTGAATTCCATTTCTTTCAAAGATAAACAATGACCTGGGACACTGAGAAAATCAAATTCATCTGCATTTAAACATACTCGTGTATGCCCCTGTGCACATAAATGGGTATATACAGTACGTTAGATTGTTTTATTTGACAACTTTTTAATTAATAAAATTCACTCACAATTTGACTTTCTGAGGAAAACCCAGTGATTGACAATCTTCTAAGTTATTGATAATCTTTTGGTTAAGGCACTAGTTTGCTCTTCTCAAAGGATCCATATGATATAAATAATAATAAATTTATGTAGTGGATTTGTCAGTTAACTCATCTTACGTGAAGGAGCAAGAGGTCTCAGAAATTACAATAACGTTGTTTCACTTTACAGAAGGAAAATTATAGGCGCCATGGGTAAGGTAAGCAGCAACCTAAGCTGGGAAAACTGAAAGTGAGCCGCATCCCGTAAGGAAATTATGAAAACATGGAGAACACTTCTTGATCGTCTGATTTTGATACCATTGCACTTCATGAGGAATCTTCACACTCTGCATCTGAGTCTCTGTGGAAGCTGTTTCCTCTTCTTAAAGCAGAAGTTAGGTACAAGTACTAGGAATGAGACAGAAGTAAACAGATGTTGTTGGCCCATGAGTTCAAGGCTAAATCCCAAGCTGAAAACTTTTCAAGTCAAAACAAATGTGTAAACTAAGAAATATTTCTTGGTAAATGCCACCAACCTGATTATTCTCATAGGCACTCAAAAAGCCTCAGCTACATATTGCCATGACAGTGTTGGGTGTGTGGAGATATTACTTAGGGTAATATCAGTCAGCAGCTAGCATTTGAATCAATAACCACTCCAAAATTAATCACTCTAGCAGTCAAAAGGCTTCTTATTGTTTGTAACATACTTTTTTTCTATCCATGTACTTACTCCTGCCATTAAAATATTCTTTTGTTTAAAATAGAAAACGGCCATTATTTTGTTTATTTCATGTCATCATGATTAATATATTGTCCTCTTTCTATGGTACTACTAATAAACTTTGTATGTCTTTTTTTGTAAATTGCTTAATGAAGATAAAGATTTAAAATTTCTTGAGATGTATGTACATGGACTCTTTTTAATCCTTTCCTATATACGTAATGCCTACTTTTTATTGCTTTTTTAATTAAAAAAAACATACACCAGTTGGACAAATAAGTTCACGAATTTTCCATCGTGTGCTTACATGGTGGAAAGTTCGTGAACTTAATTTCCTACTTTCGTAGACACAAAAGTAAGACTCAGGAGGATTTTTTCAAATTCCAAAATGTAGCTAGAAACCCTTATCTTTTATATACAGTAATTGGATATTTTAGAGCCATTTTCCCACAGAGTGTTGGCAATATAGGTGGGAAGCTTTGAAATTTTCTGGCATATCAAACACCTAACACCTTCAGTCTTTCTTTTCAGAGGATGAACATACCCATTGAAATGTTTCACTATAGTTTTATTAAGGAACATAGTGATAAACATTAAGATTTTAATGTCAGGGAGGTAGTCTACGTACCTTGACCTATTGGCTTACTGTTCTGAAAACTTTTAACATATATTACCTACATGTTTTAAACTGTATTGTAACAAACATACTTGCTTAATCTTTACAATGGACAATCTCTGGATGATGGACCACATTCACAGAAGTAATTGCTGTTAAGTGTCTGATATCTGAATTATCATTATTATTATCTTATTGCAAAGTAAAAAACAAACAAACAAAAAAAACCCCTTCATTTTATGGTACTAGATTAGGTACCCCACAACCAAGCCTAATAAACATGATCTCTTTCTGTTACAAGCTTCAAAAATAAAAATGATGACATCTTCTTGTCACGACATATATGTTAGTTCCATCAATGTGATTTAAATCCTGATTTCTAATCTGCCTTTGTATAACAACAACAACAACAAAAATGTGTTGACTAGAATTCCTTTTAGGGAAGACACTGAAATTCTTTAGAAAAAAAAAATCGTAGACATTTGGAGTCAAAGGCGCAAGTAAGACTATTCTTCATGTTTTTCTGCAAGACAAAGAGGAAGAATTTCCTGGTTATATCATAGAGGTATGGAAAGGAGTGGAAAGTAAAGGAAGTTGGGAGGAGAGGAGAAGAAAGAAATAAAAAGCTGCCACTCTACAGTGAAACTTCATTTCTCTAATATCTTCAATAAAGTTACAGAACTCCAACCTACTTCAGTTTGTGTGGATTAATTAATAAATTTATTCATTTGTTTACTTAGTTATTAAAACAGGTGACAAAGAGAGCATCTGGGATAGCAGGTTTTAATAGAGCGGTGAAATGGACAGAAGGAAGAGGAAGAAAGGTTTAAATTATAGAAGTTCTAATCAAGTTTTACTAGTACTTCAAGGGGGGAAAAGTCCCCAAATGGAGTCAAATAAGGTTTTTCCAGACCTTTCTGAACGTGGCACAGTGAGATTATTAAGCACAATAGTCTCATATATGAAAATCTATCCCTGAAGGGAATATTTGTTGCTTTTTGACCTAGATGAAAAGTTTTATATTAACCTTTTCTACAGAATATTTTTATATCATACAGACTTACCTCTGATGCCTATAATTCTGTATATTTTCATTTAGATCAAAGATGACTTGGTTATGATAATAGAGATATTATAAGTGTCCTTTTATGTGCAGGTTTCAAAATAACGTGCATCTCTCAAAATGTTTAAAACATGCTAAGAATTACATATTTTCAAGGTATGAAGATGTCATGCGGGGCGGCCTGCGGGGTCTCTGCTCTCGCTCCCCACATAAGAACGCAGGACATGGTGAGGCCAAAAAGGAACACCCACGGAGCCATAGGGTAGGGGAGTCATATCACTATATTCTTGCTGGCGGCATCCGCCTCTCTGCAATCCACTCTTGCTAGCTCAGCCACCATCTTCTTGCTAGCCCCCATTCTTTTTTGCTAGCGTAGCCACGGCAGTTACATTAGTGGCCAATGGCTCACTGGTTACAGCTGACGGCCAACTAGCCACAGCTGATGGCGATGCAATCACAATTGATGGCCATTTACTACCTGAGCCAGCACCTTTCTATGTGAGGCCGAGAGCCTGGAAACTGCTTTCTGGGGTTCTGTCCCCACAGAAGGTGAAGTAAATTATTAATTTTCTTTACACTATTACCATGTGGCAATCCCATATTGGCTGATAAATAGAAGTACTTGCTACACTTTTTGACTCATATGCGTAAATTAGTCTTGAATTATGCACATTATTCACGGTAATCAGGAAGGCTTCTTTGGCATAGACAATGATCGTCTTGCTATTAAAGAAATTGGGGAAAGCATCAGAGAGAGTAGCTGGCACGTGATATGGAACTTGAGTGACAGGACTGTAATAGGCAGAAATCAGAATATATCATTTCACAAAGAGGGAAGGCATGGAGACAGGAAATCAGAGTGTGTTTGGGGAAGAGCCTATGGTTCCATTCATCCAGAGGGTGAGGTAGAGGCATCAGCCTGAGGAGCCAGCTGTTGGCACAAGTGTTGATGTTCTTGAGATGGAACAGTGGTCAGGCTCTTTCAGTAAGTTGTTTTTTTGTTTGTTTTGTTTTTATGCAGCAAGCATTGAAAAGTGGAAACCAGAAAGGGAGAAGTTGGAGGATGGCAAGTGTTGACTATAGCTGGCAAATGAGTGTGATTGGGACCAAAATTATTAATGTCTGAATGTTGCCAATCTTCCTTCTCCATCCACTTACAGACTCAGGAAAAGGCTCATTTTTCTATACCATTTCTTTTTCCACCTGCCTCGGAAGGGCCCTTACTAGTCAGTTCCATTCTCTTGATTCTCACAACCAAGAATAAAACACAGACCTGTGGGGACAGAGCCCCAGAAAGCAGTTTCCAGGATCTCGGCCTCATGTGGAGAGGTGCTGGCTCAGATAGTGGATGACCGTCAGCTGTGGCTGGTTGGCCATCAGCTGTAGCCATTAAGCCATTGGTCACTGATATAACTGCCGCGGCTACGGAGGGGAGCCGAGGAGAGTGAAGGAGGAGACTGAAGGAGAGTAAGGAGAGTCGAGGAGAGTTGGTCGGTTGGCAGCAAAGCGAACAGCAGGTCGCACGTTGTGTAAACCCAGCCTCCAGTGAGACCATAGTGGTATGACTCCCCTACCTATGGCTCCGTGGGTGTTCCTTTTTGGCCTCACCATGTCCTGCGTTCTTATGTGGGGAGCGGGAGCTGAGACCCCGCCGGCCACCCAGCTGGACACTCCGCACGACAGACCCCAAAAAACTATATCGTAAGAGAGGCAGAAGAAGGCTTGTGCCATTGTTATTAGAATGGAATAGAATGCAACAATCTTCAGAAAAATATATATATGCTGAAAACAGCTTGCTTTCTTTTTAAAAAATCCAAAAAAAGGTTGGAAAATCAGAACCAGGAGTTTAAGGAATCTACTCTGCAGAGGGTAGCTCAGCACCATTGTAATCTGGCATAAATATGATTTATATTTGTTAGTTAGTGTAATTGGGGTTCTTAAGCATACATGTCATTCTGTTTAATTCTGTTTAATTAGACAAGGGCTAGGGAGACTTGAGGTCTCCTGAACAAGATGGTGATGTGATTAGAATTCTTCTTTAGGAAGAATCATCTAACAGCCTTATTCCTGTAAGTAAAAAAAAAAAAAAAAAAAAAAAAAAAAAAATTGGAGATGAGTAAAATCTGATAGGAGACTGTGCAATATTCCAGGTGAAAGGTAATGGGGCGGTGTATTAAAAGGGGAGAATGCAGATAGAAAAGAGAATATGGCAAGGTATTTCGAAAGCAGAATCAATGGAACCGTTGTGAGACGCAAAAAGAAAAGAGTTGATGATTTGATGTTTGAGGTCTCAGGAACTGAAGAAATGAAAGTCCCGTTAACAGAAATGAGGAAGCTAGAATAAGCTAACTTCAGGGTAGAACTAATTAGCTAAATTTTACATGAGTTGTTTTTGATGTACAGGTGAAATATCTGGGTGAGGATGCCCAGTGGACAACCGGAAATGTAAGCTCCAAGAGGAAAGGCTTGTGTCTATTTCGTTCACTTCCCCATGGTTTACCTCTGAAGCCTGGCATATAATGGGTGATCACTAAACACTGCTGAATGAATGAAGAATGAACGTAAGTCTGTTCAATACTCTGAATTTTTATGATACACTATTGCAATAATTTCATGCTTCTCTTCATTTATAGATTCTGAGTTTTGCATATATATCTTAGATTTCCATTTCTAAGTGCCCTCGATACATGTTTGTTGAATAAGTGAATGTATGCTCTTTTAGTTTATATACAACCCTATTCCAAATTCTCCTTTTTTATATTAAAGTAAGATAGAATTCACTAAACATATTAACATAAATAGGTAAATATACATATCCATAAAACATATTTTAAGGGAAGAGTGACAATAAATCATGGGTTTGTCCCATTGCTTTGGAAATACAACTACAGGTATTTCAACATTTGGTAATTCTGTCTGGCTAATAGCCTATCTGCAGTTGTCAAAAGTTTTTATTTTCCTTTCGCAACAAAGAGCCTGAAAAAGATCTTTGGGCAACAACTTGGATATGATTGTTTAAAAGGTAAATATTTTTTTAATTTCCTGAATGGCTGGAGCTTCTCCATACTCAACAGTGATATGACTCACGTTTGTCCCTAGTACAAACTTTTAGAGCAAATACAAACTGCAAAACTGAATGTCTTAAAAGGTTCCTGTAATGAAAACACTTCCCTAGATCCTCTCTTTACCTCAGCAGTGAGTGGGGTGCTTCAAAAGGAATGTGATGTTTCTACTTGAGCAAACTTCTCATCCCATATTCTAGGTTAGAAGGGTTTGACAATGTATGAACGTTGTATATAACATATTTATATTGAAAGGGTCTCTGGTGTAATGGGTCATTCATTAGAGAGGTTCCTCGTAAGTATGGCTTAGTGATAAAATATAAAATTCAAAATTTCAGTCTGCAGTGATTTTTTCCCCCCTTTGGGGTGAGATGGCTCCATGAAAATAAAAACTTTTTAAAAAGCAAACTAGAAAACAACATCTGGTGTTGAGTTCAGAAATTAGAACCAGATATGCTTCCTTATCTATCTGTATTTCAGTTCACATGATTAGCCTGGCAGAATGGTAAAAGAGAAAAGGTTTACTAATTTAATTTTTGTTTTGTTTTTAAAGAAATAACAGAAATATTTTAATGCTCAATGCAATTTTGGTTCTTTTTTAAAGTATACAGACCATTCCTGAATAAATGTAACAAAACCATAATTAATATAAAATTTAGATATAGCTAGCATTATTATAATTCATAGCTAGCATTATTATAATTCATATTCAAAAGATTCACTAAAGGTTTCCTCTAAATAACAATAGCCAAACATAACAAAGGGCTCACAGATTGCTTTTAAAACCAGCTTTTTAAATAATTTATGGTATATGGGCTTCTGAACAAAAACTGAGAGAGCAAATAACCGTTTGATTCAGCCATGTTACGAGCATTTGTACACACCCTACTCAGGATGCCATCATAAAAGAACAAGCAAAATTTTTCCTTTTTCAAAACTTCAACAATGATTCATATTATGAAAAGAATAAAGATATGCACAGAATCTCTTGGAAAGAAAAGGTAATTAATAGAATTCTAAGTTATTATTTATAGTTTACCAAGTACTATAAAGCCCCTTGTATTTTACATGTATAATAAGTTTAAAGTAAACCAAGTATATATTATTTCCATGTAACAGATGAAAAATTGAAATTTACAAACTTAGTCTGTTACATAGTTACTTTCATAGTCGATAAGTATTAGAACCTAGAACTTCTGTTTCTGAGATCACAGATTTTTCCAGTATTTCATATTATCTTCCTGCATGATGAAAATACAACAAACTATGTTCATAATTGGCTGTTGTTTGGAATCAGAGTTTAACTGCACTCAATCCTGGAAAAATTTACCTAAACAAACATTAGCATTAAAAAACAAATATATTAGGGGTGGCCTTATGGCTCAGTTGGTTAGAGTGCAAGCTCTGAACAACACAGTTGCTGGTTCAATTCCCACATGGGATGGTGGGCTACACCCCCTGCAACTAAAGGTTGAAACTGAGCTGCGCCCTCCACAACTAAATTGAAGGACAACGACTTGGAGCTGATGGGCCCTGGAGAGACACACTGTTCTCCAATATTCCCCATTAAATTTTAAAAAAACAAAACAAAATTAACATTGCACTTGGAATATCTATGTAGTAAGGAATCCATTAGATCTGGAACTTATTATTTTGACAGAATATCTTTATTAAGGAATTGTTCTAATTGACTTTATAAATATGACTATATTTTGTCCTTTTTCAATTGTTTTATATATGTTTCTCCATAATATTTCCGTTTCAAGCAATTCTACAGTCATAAAAATATGGCCTTTGTTCATTCAAGTATAGAAAGATAATACAATTATCTAATGCATATGCTACATTAATAAGATTTACTTTCCTTTTATTGAGGGGGGATGAGAAGTCACCTTTTAAAATCTGCTCTACATATTACAAATGAGAAAAATGAAATGGAATGTTTCCCTTTTTTAAAGTAGGGTTTTTCATAGTGGCACAGCCCTTTGGCTATTCTGTTGAGATCAGTTCCAAAATCTTATTCCAGTACTAGATTATCAAGTTTCCCAATATGAGCATGAACCCTGGAACATTTTTCCTTTTTCTTAATCCCTCCATAATTAATGGTAATCAATTCTGTCTCTTTATATAGGATTAATAACAACAACAATAATAGATGTCTCTCGTTACTATAATTTAGTATTTCCAGATGTGGAAAAGCAGTAGAAGAAATGAGAAAACCACAAAATCATGATAATGCATACTTTTTAAAATACTTTATAGTATGTATAATTTGGCTTACCCTTCAAAACCTATGACATAGACAGGGAAATTTGTATTCTCCCCATGCTAAAGAAATAGAAATAAGGGCTCAGAGAAGGTAAATAAGGTATGCAAGATTACATGGTCAGTAAATGGTAAAGTTGGATTAAGAATCCAGGCATCTCTGCTTTGCTGCTGATTTGCAGCGGATTCTCCCTACCAGGTTCTCTAATTCTGAGGCCACAATCACTTTAAACAGCCGAATAAGACCGATGTGGACCAGTCGGAAATTCAGGAGTTCTGAATTCCTGTCTCCACCCCCAGTTGGCCTGATTTAGTACTCTCAAGCAATATGACTTCATAGTTAAGGGCATGGGCTCTAGAAGCATCTAGACCTGGCTTGACATCCCCATTCCTCCTATGACTAGCTCAATGAGCTTCACACGTTAATTTCTTTAAGGCTTCGTTTTCTTGCCTGTAAAATGAAGATGTAAAATCCTTGAATCGAGATATACACAAAGCATTTCTTTGAACTTGATGTATAATACATTTTGCATAGCTATATGACTCCATTTTTTTAACCTCTAGGATTTTGATCTACGTTTTATTTTAATAAATTGAAAACTTACTAAAAAGCTTTACTAAATTCCATTGTAAATTTTCTTGATCAATAAATGGTTAGGGTGTCATCATAACTATAAATGAAATAGGAAGGCCTTGCTTTGTGAAAACATTTGCCATTGTTCAAAAGGGATGGGAATCACTGTTAGCTTTCAAACCTTAATCAACATGAGTTTATAAGTATTTCTCAAATCAGGTGGTCCAATTTGATACTAATTCCTTGAGGCTAGAGGATTCCTTTTTGTTTATGGGTCGCATCCATTTCCTCGAATGTATACCAACCACTAAATCAAGATTATGTTTTATGAAATAATCATAGTCAACAAGGAAAGCCTTGTTTTTCCCTGGTCTCCTTTTAATTTTGTTACGATCCCGAAAACATAGTATTGAAATATAATAGTAACAAATGTAAAGATGAGAAATTCAACTATAGCTCCAGTGGATTCATTCAAAGACACCCCAGAATCTTTATACAAATATTAAGTGGTGATAACTTTATTAACATACTTGTGTTCATAACTTCAGAACATACTTGTATCATTTGGCAAGTGTGCTCTCAGTCACAAGTAATAGGACACTCAAAACGTATTGAACACTGAGGACACAATTGCCTTGCATAGCTCTAAATTCAGAGCTAAGGTGAACTTCAGAGAAGGCATTATCCAATGATTCTGGTTGGGTTTCCTATGGTTCTCTCAGCTCTGTCCCACTCCCTGTATAATTCAATCAGGATGGAGCAAGATGGCTTCAAGAGAGATAAACCCCACAACAATAAAAGACCACAGCCAAAAGAAGAAAAATAGTAGCTTTCAGAACTCTCTCATAAAAGAGAGAAAACTTGTGAATGCCCCAGCAAACAACCTCTCAAACACTTTTGGTTAAAACTGGGTTGCGTGCCCACTTGTGTACCAATGTTTGAGGCAGTAGTTAGTGGAATAATGGCCCACCCAAGGTCAGTTTCCCGAGAGGTACTTTGCTGCATAATAAAATGGTGATGAACAATACAAAAGCAAGGTTCTCTTGAGAAGGAAAAAGTGAACAACACATCCTCTACCTCCTCCAATATCTACCCATTCGTTTTTCTAAAAGGTGTCAACTGATTAATTAAGGTCCTGAAATAAATACTCTTTCTGATATGCCCTTGGAAGAAAAGCACAAATGTTTTAAGTATTAAATAAATTGGCTTGAACTATGAAATTCTTATACTGCTGGCAAGAAACCATGTCACAAGGCATGGACAAGATTAAACTTTAAGTTTTAATGGCTGGGTTAAGTCCAAGTATAGGAAAATAAGCCTCTGCAAATATATTTCATGCTCATATAATGGTGCATATCCCCTCTTAAAAAATGTAAACCAGAAGATTTCATGCAAACTAACATTAAAAAGGAAAAATGAGTTTTCTCATGGGAAGCACTCAACTTTAAATAGGCTCTCAGGAGTGGTATAGTATTAAGATCCCTATAATGCCAGATACTACTATGACACACAGGTTAATTTCAGCCAGTGATCTATCCAGAACCCAATAACAAAAAAATAACTTTCCTGGAAATGAGATTTTTACAAACAAGAAGACTTATATATAACTGATCATGTTTAACACAATTTTTAAAAATGAAAAAAAAAAAAAAAAGGATTTTCAGAGCTCTGATTAAGCCAAGAGGAAAACACAAACTTTCTGGAAATGGTATTTTGAATATTGATAACTGCATAAAAGTAGGAAATTCTTTTTATTTTTAGAATTTCTTATTCACTGACGTATAATTATTCTTAAAGAAATTCCAAATCTTCACTCCAAAGAAACAATTGGGATTTTCTCTATAACTAAAGTTTGAAAAATGATTATTTATATTAATTATTTAAGTGTTTATAGAACAGTACTATGTACCCATACAGGATTATAATGCATATTCTCTGTCTTCAAAGAATTTAAAATATTTTTGAGGACATCAATCCAAAAATATAGGAAACAATAAAAGATAGCATTTAATTAGCTACTAGATTGTGAATCAGGGCATATTTTCGTAGTAAAGACCAGATGAGGAAACTCAGCATGTACTTTAGAGAAATTACAGAAGCCTTAGCATCATACTAACATATACACACCATTTACCAGTATGTTTAATGATATCATTTAATCTCACAACAACTCTATAAGTTACAATCATTATCATCAACATTTACAGACAAAGAAATGAAGCTTAGAGTTAACTTGACCAAAGTTGAATAGTTAGTATAAAGCAAGATTAAGAATTGAACCCTTATGGTTAAATCTTACAGTGTGGTTGCTTAGCTACGGTTTTCTGCCTTCATGGAATAAGACAAACTCAATGAGCATTTTGCACTTAGCAGTCCTTCTTAATGAAGAAGGACATAGAAGGGTATTTTAGGAAGGAGGACTGGCCTGAGTGAATATATATATATATATATGTGGTCATTGGAATGTTCACAGTATATTAGGGCTTAAAAGAAACTGTCCAGACTGATCTAAAGTTTGGGCAAAGTCACAGTGGAAGAAAAGATCAGACAAATTTAGTAGAGTTGGTTATAGAGATTAATAAAGGCATGGAAGAGTTTTCCAAAGCAATTTCTCGATATAAAATAGTACTTGAACTCTTTCAACCCCTGTGTTTCTTAGCCTTAGCTGCATTTTCAAACTCCAAAGGGCTTGGAGTGAATCACCGGAGACCACACAACAACTTTCAGACATTTAGATTAAACTCAAAAGCATAGAAGTATGCTCAATAGCTGAAAGGTTAATACTTTTCAAATCCCGGGACAGACTACCCCAGGGAGAAAGCAAGAGACATTCTGGTGACCTGGAAATCCCACAGGCCCCCAGGTGACCACCCAGGGCTGTTCCTTGCATTCCATACATTTTGCAGTCTCTTTGAAATGGAATGCAGACTCACATCATGTTAGAGCTGAAGTTCTCCTCCTAAACTTAAATAGAAATAGCTCCACCACTGAAATAGCACATACATTGGTGTTTATAAGTATGTAAATAATATCCGCAAGAAAACAAAAACTGATCATTGTGATTGCCTCTACAACAGTGAGGGTGGTTGGGGGACATTCAAAGAGAGAGGACCTACTTCTCCCTACCAACCCCTTGTACTTTTTCAGTTTATAAGGCTAGACATGTATTATTATGCATTCAAAAACATGTATATTGCAAGTAAATCAACTTTCTAATGGTCATTTTGCCTGTCTCACCACTCATTCAAAGCATAATTGCCAGATTAATCTTCCCAAAAGCACGGTTCCCATCACATCCTCCCTCTTGTCCAAAACCTTCACTAAATAACTAATTTACAAGGTTCACAAGAATTGATTTACTGATATAATTTATGTTTCACACCACATTTTGAAGTAGGTTATGCCTCAAATGGCAAGTAGTGAAATGGCATGTAATGAATTTAAAAGATTTGTTCAGGGTTACACAGCTGGCTGGTAGTATTGTTGAGACTGGAGTCTGGAATACTTTCCATTTTCTATGAGATCATGCTGCCCTTCACAAGTAGTTCATCGAGTTAAATCAAAACTCTTTGGCCAACTGTTGATTTCTAACTTTCCTTAGAAGTTTTCTCATGTAAATCCCAAACACCTGTCCTTTGTTCCAGGTAAACTATTTAAACACTGGTTCCACAAATACCTCTCACTTTACTATCACTGTACATTTTCTCATGTTCTTTCTTCCCCCTTAGAAAGTTTCCCCACTTCATTTATCACTCATGAAAATCTCCCACAGTTAACCACAAATGCACCTTGCCCTGATTCCCCCAGTGTTTCAATTTTCCCCTTCCCAGTACTTTATTTGTACCATTCATAAAACTGCATATTGGTCTTAAATTATAGTTGTATCGGTGTTTGTCTTAACCTGGCTACAACACTTAAACTTTGAGAGAAAGTTTTCTTTCCATATTCATACTTTTCAAATATCTACTTTTATCTTATTAAGGGCTCAAAAACGTTTGTAGAATTCAGTGTGAGAAACGATTTCCGATTTCCGATTTCCGGGACACCAGGGGTGCATTGTAAGATGAAGCGAACTTTGGAGAGAAACCAGAAACTCATTTTTAAAACAGATCACAAACTGATAGTTTGTAACATTCTCTGAAAGACAGATGCATTTTGTTAGCACAGGGTTTGTTTCCTTTGGGTTTTTTTTTTTAATTTGAATTTTTTTGGCAGCATTTAAAATCAGAAGAGCTCACGTAAAAATTCTTAGCTTTTCTCAAAAATGGGAAAATCTAGCACTACTGAGCCTATCCTACCATGTGACAAAAGGGGCTAGACTTGGTAATACTGCCCGCTTTCATTAAGGTAAAGGCTGTCTGGTATGCCGTAGCCCACAACTCAGGACTGTGTTATACCTTGCTGGTTATACTAATGTGTGATACCAGTTGGATGCACTTATATTTGAAATTCCCACTGGAAATGGAGATGCGTTTTCTTTCAGCAAAACGTCCCTAAGACTTGTTACCTCTTCCAGTCTCTGCGCTCTACACCTATCTCAACAATGGCCTGCTGAAAGCAATTTGCTCCACCATTTTTGAAAGAGTAACCCACCCTCTTAATGTAGGGAAATCTCAAGTGGAAATACTGTGTTTCCTTGAAAATAAAACCTAACTGGAAAATAAGCACTATCATAATTTACAGGATGCTTGTAATATAAAATAAGCCCTAATGCATCTTTTGGAGCAAAAATTAATATAAGACCAGGTCTTATTTTCGGGAAAATACAGTAGGGCTTATTTTATATTACAAGCATCCTGAAAAATCATGCTAGGGTGTATTTTTCGGTTAGGTCTTATTTTCAGGGAAACACGATAAGTCAGTTGTTACTTTCTGGCATGTTAATGGAAATACAGGGAAAATCTATGCACAGAAAGAAACTGTCATTTGAACCACAGGATGTTACATTGAGACATTGCCAGCTAAACTACCTACTAGCGTCTGCAAGCAGGGGGAGTAGAATACAATGCAGATGATGTAATTATATAACGAGAAGGGATTTAAAGAAGGGCAATTCAATGCTTTAGTTATGTCTATGATATTCCTACCAAGCTGATTTTTAACATCTCCAGCTTCCCAGTGAGGGTAAGCCAGTTTCAATTTTCACAATTTGTACTGCAAAAGCATTCTTTCTCGCGTATAGTCCTTCATTTTCCCTGTGGAATAACAAAAACTAGCATGGGACAGCCTTTTTTTATATTTAAAGACTATGATCATGTTACCTTGAAGTCTTCCATTGTTCAGGTGAAGCACTATGGTTTCTGGTTAACAATACCCTCAGCATCCAGATTAAGTTTTCGATGTTACATCACATTCCATAGAAATTCTTGGCATCCCGAACTGGACACAGCATTACAGGAATTGTCTGGTCCAACAAAATACAAGAGAACTATACTGAATTACTTCATTACTATAACTTTATTTATGCAACCTCAAAGTTTAATTGGTTGTTTTGACAGTTACAAATCTCGACTCACATTGTGATTGCAGCCAACTAGAACCCCCAAGTTCTGTTAAAGCTCATCTTTACCATTATGTGTTTCCACAGTTGGATTTTTGGACTTCATATTTGTCCCTGTGAAATCTCGTTGTGTTTCTATTGGCTCATTATTGCAACCTTTAGGGTCTTTTTGGATTTGATTCTAGAAATCTCCCTTCTGAATTTCTACCTCTGTCAATCTGAAGTGTATGTGGTTAATTCTTTCCTTCAGGAGGCTAGAAAAAAGCAGAATAAGAAAGGATTTTGCTTCATATACTCCCTCCTGGTTTTCAGATTAAAGCTTCTGGTCTCTCCATATTTTTTGAGAAGAGTCATTTACCTGTCACTGATCCACCCAACTCTATTGTTAGTTTTCTCACCTTGTCCTCAAGAATACTGTGAAAAAAATTGATGGATTCCTCACATGCACTGGAGAAAAAAGTGTGAACGAGAAGCTGTGAAGGGCTTCCTTTAAAGTATGTATGTATGGAATGTAAAGGTATGTATGTGAAAATGTATGTATGCAAGCATTGAAACAAACATCATACATATAGAGTTCAGTACTACCCGTGGTTTCAGGCATCCACTGGAGGTCTTGGAACGTATGCCCTATGGAAAAAGGAGCTACTATATCTCTATCTCATATCCATATGTTTATCTCTTTGTACCCATATCTATATACAATACATATCCTTACATACTTGCATTCACAAATATGCACTTTTCTTAGGAGAAGATCCATAGCTTCCACTAGTTTTTCAGAAAATTTCTTGACATAAAAAAGTTAAGAAACATTAACTTAGTAAATTCTCCTAATATAGTATATATAAATATAATTCTTTCTTTTTTAATCTCTGATGAGCCTTACTTATAGAGTGCCTACTCTGTGCTAGGAATGTTCTAGACATTGAGGCTATAGATGTGCACAAACCTCTGCCCTCATGGAGTTTACATTCTAGTGAGGCAGACTATTAGACCACAATGACCAAAATTAATAAGGAAGGTGGTGGCATGTTTAATAGTGATAAATGCTAAGGTAAAAAAATAAAGCAGAGCGAAAGGATATGAAGTCTTGGGTGAAAAGGCTGCCTCACTGAGAAGGCAGTGGTTTACATTTGTTTAAAGACATACAAGAACAAAGGTGCCTTGGAGAAAGAAGTTCCTAGGTAAAAATAACAGCAAGTACAAGGCACCCTGACAGCAAATTCTTAGTCTAGCCAATGAGTAGCCAGGTTGTGACAGGCTAAGTTGAGGGGAAGTAGGTAAAGATGAGTGAGAAGAGGAGTGTGGATAGGGAAACCAAAATAGTTCTCCAAGATGGAGGGAGAATGGTTTCCCCTCAGGTGCATTTGGAAATCTGGGCAAAAAGCATTGTGGTTGTCACAATGACTCTGGGACCCTATTATCTCTTAGAGGGAGTAGAAATGTCAAAGATCATGTAATCTGCAGGACATTTTGTACAGTGAAAAACTGTTTTGCCCAAAATGCCAATATCATCCCCATTTAGAGACTCTGGATAACTTTAAACATTATATAAACTCTGGATTTTACTCTGAATGAAATAGGAAGTCATTAGAGACCTCAGTGCAGAAGAGTGAATGGTCTAACTTATATTTATCAAGACTCAGCCTAGCCATTGTTTTGGAGGTGAAGGAGACCAAGGCAGAAGCATAGAAATCAGTTAAGAGGCTGTCACAATAAACACCACGACAGCTGATCTAATAACTGAGATGGTCACTAAGTAACTGCAGGCCAGGAGAGTATATACAGTGGATATACAGCTGGATAAGGAGATGATTCACATCCTGGTCCGGGGTGGGACAGAGCAGAAAGGCTTGAGATTTCATCACGCTACTCAAAATGGCATGCAATTTGAAACTTATGAATTGTTTATTTTCTGGAATTTTCCATTTAATATTTTTGGACCACGGTTGACAGTGGGTAATTGAAACTGCAGAAAGCAAAATCGTAGATGGGGGAAGGGGAAACTACTATACAGAAATGTAGAAACAAATCTCAAAGAGACCAAAAATGTTAACATCAGCTATCTCTCATTTTTCACTTCATTGATGATACATTAAACATGTCGTACTTTTGTGAATTGTAAAAAATTTTAATATCTACAACACTACTTCATAAAGCTCACTTGTGACAGAGTTCATATTTGATTTGTCTTCTTACTAGGCTTTCTTTGTACTCCTTTCTGCCCAACTGCTTAGTTCTCAGCTGGCACCAGACGCCTCACTTACAGATGCCACTTTTAGGGATTTAAATCTCAACCTTGCTCTACTGTGCTCATTATACCCATGCAATACATTTCCAGACCCCCAGGATTTTCATTCCAAGGAAAAATGGAGGAATTATTAGCAGCTGGATCCTCTTTGAAAGAGCAGGCCACACATATTTACTAGAGCTTTGGGGGGTTGTAGGAGGAATGGAAAAATTGTCACTAGGGTCCCCTTTCCTGGCAACACCTCAAAGGTTACCAAGTGAGAACAGCAGTGCCCAGCTGCACTGAAAAGCCAAAGAGAGAGTGAAATTTAAAACTTGAATTGCCTCTCTCTTCTCATTATGTATTATTTGTCAATCATGGGTAAGAAGTGGTTTTTGCCCTCCAGCTGGTAGCCCTGGGGTGCCTACATCAGTCAGTGGTGCCACTTCCCTGTGGAACATTACAAGAAAAATCAATGATTTCACCTTTCTTTCACAGAATGGTGGGCTTTTTTTCCTCCTGTTTTTTTTTTTTTTTTCCTTTTAACCCAATGGTTTAAACTAAAAAGGCAAGTCACTTGGGAAAACAAAACAAACAAACAAAAAACATAAACTTGGGCCTTATGAGAAAGACATCTTAGATATTGAAATAATGTATATTAGAAAACATACAAAGAAGCTTTTCCCCTCTTTGTTATTGGGCCTTGCATATGAGCAATAAAATACACATTATCACTAAGTGTGAGATGCACACTTTTAAAAATAGATTCACTTTGACGTCTGCCTTTCAAACTTATTTTACAACCAAAAACATATTGCCCTCATTTATACATTTTGTTCATGTAACATAAAAAGTGTTGTGTTTTTTTTTTTTTTAATTAGCACCATTTTAAAACCTAAGTAATACTTTGTGGTTCTATGAAGGGAAATGAAGACACAAAGCTCAAATATGCTTCCAGTTGATGTAATAA
Organism: Rhinolophus hipposideros; assembly: GCF_964194185.1. Lineage (NCBI taxonomy): Eukaryota > Metazoa > Chordata > Mammalia > Chiroptera > Rhinolophidae > Rhinolophus > Rhinolophus hipposideros. Next base: position 47,015,116 of record NC_138053.1, on the reverse strand, counting down.
ATACACATTAAGCCACACTACACATCACATTCTGCCTAATGTTTTTAAACAAAGCACGAAAGCATCCACCTCCATCATTCAAGAACACTCAAGTATAAAACACTTGAGCATCTATTTGTTTCTCAAGTTTGCATCTTTGGCTTTTATAAAGGAGAAAAATCCCACTAGAAGCCATACTGAACTTTTATAAAAATTGTTTAACCAGGAAAGTACACTAAAAGCATTAATAGTCACAGCTTCTATACTTTTGTAACTTAAATACCACTCACAAAACAATTCAGATTTGTGATTAACTGTATGTATTTTACAGGTGAATCAAAATGTCAGCATAATTGATAGCCTACAATTAAACAGAGTCTGTTGAAGTAAGACAATATTTTCTCCTCATTCTTTTTTGTTTTTTCTTGCTTTTTTCCATAATTCCATCTAGGAACAGAAGTTGATGCCAACTGAAAAAATTAAATGGGGGCCCCAGCCAAGTAGAGCTTCCCTTCATCCTCTAATTTACATAAAAATGTGAGGTGGTCACATCTGTCATAAATTTTACAGAAAGTAGGTTTGGGCAGTGAGGACAGCCCAATAGTTTGGGTCCTCTTATTTCTTCAAGCTTCTTATTTTCTGTGAGCAGGGTAGGCACACAACAGTAAGCTCAGGAGCAAATAGTAATAAAACTGCTTAGAGTGACCCAGTGGAAGGCACTGAACTGGCCAGGCTTCTGGCTAAAGCCCGTGCAATGCCATGACATTTCATATGGTTTCCATCTGAAGCTCCAAAAGACTGGGGCAGGTCTTTCTGTACCTATGAATGTACATATGCAGGCTGCCACCCTGGCTGGTTCTGATTTACACCTAACTCTCTCCAGGCTCCCTAGAAGTGAACTTTGGCGAACTTTATACATGTTCAACATCTATAGCTAAACCTGAAATTCCAGAGGTTTTGTCTGGGATTCGATTTCAAAATGAGGACATGTCTTTCCAAGTTACATGTTTCCAACTATTGTTGATTATTTGGCCCCAATATCTATTATGTTTAATGTTGTGCATTCCTGAATAACGAGATAATGTAAGAGAATCGGAACTGAGAGGACAAGCAGCATGGGGTGCGTAGTTGTAGAGCACCCTAAATTTCAAAGTGTGTCTCATAAAGAAGCTTCCAAATATGAGGATTCTGTGGTCTTTGGCAACAAGCATCTATTAGCTGCTTTTAACACTATGATTTTTCTCTTTATACCTCTTCACCCTCCCCAGCCCTCTCACCAAAACTGAGATGAGAAGTCAGCCAAACTGAATGCTTACTCTTGCTTTGTCGACTCTTCTTTGAGTTCCCAATTTTATGCCTTTGTTCCTTTGTCCTTTACCGTGGATATTTTTTTCCTTGTGCCATATGTTCACAACCTCACTAATTATAAGGCCCCAGTTTTATACTTTCTTTATCCATGGAGTCTTCCTGACCCTGTCAACTGGAAGTATTCCCTCCTTTATCTGAACTTCCATAACTCTCGTGGAGTGGCATCCACATCACGATGTATATGCATATATTATCCCACACACTAGACTATAAGATGCTTGAGAGCAGGGCTAATTCATCTTTCTATCATTCAATTGTTAGAAAGATGATAGAGTCACTCAAATGATATCTGTTGAAAGAGTAATGAATGAATAGATTTTCATTGTATTCAAACATAAAGCAATAGGAGGACTTGTACAAGTACCGTAACAGAAGCCTGCCATGAAAGAAAGTATTTTAAAAAGTAAGACACTTTCAGGGCCCTTATTACTCTTGTGTGCTGTCTAGTTAATGCCAACCTTGCCACCACTGTGAGCCTCAGAAAGATAAGTACATTGCCCTCACTCACTGCTCCATCCCAGCTGCTCAGCACAGTAACTGGCACATACTAGACACTCAATAAATGTTTGTTGAAGGAATAATAGATTGAATACAATATAATATATTGAATTCTAAAAAGCAAGGACTCTTTATAAAATGTAAGCCTTTGGGCTAAAAAAGGGAAATGTACAGACATCAGAAGGGGACGATGAGATAAACAAACAAAAAAACCCAAAAGCATCTTAAGGCAAACCACTGAAATAGTCTCTCAATTTCTACCTGTCTAACTATGAGCCTCCTTGAACTTTGAGTTCTCTTTCTGTACAATGTCAAGCTGATGAGACAGCCACGAGTGATAATCTGTGTAAATTCAACCACTCTCTCATTAGCCCAAAAGAGATTTTAAAAACTGATACTGGCTCTCGAGGGTTCTTCTAGAGAGAACTCGCTTATTTCCAAAGTAGCTCCCAAGCTTGATAAGATTCAAGTCTTTAGAGGAGAGATTAGCTTCAGACTCAGGGGGGATTTTTAATCTTATTAAAACAAGATAACATGTTATCTGAGAGAAAATTAATCCTCACTTCTAGGTTATGTTATTTATGCAACTTGACACATGGGAATTTTTTTTTTTTTTAATAGCTGGCTGGTCCATTTCATTTCATATGGCTTTATTGCCTTGACATCTAAATGTTTTAATTTATGACTATCTAAATGATTCTTGATTAAAATAAATAGCAATTTTATTTCTGGGTTCATAAAACCATTACTTTTATGTATTCATAAAAGTAATACAATCAAACTCCTAAAGAGAGCATATTAATATCATATTTCCAATCAGAACTCCAGGTTTATAGCATCAGGTACAACCTAACTTTACTTAGTTCTGCACTTACAATTGAATGTTAGCTGGAAAAGATATACAGAAAATTGCATAGTGACCTACACTCATTCATAAAAAGATGAAGAAAGTTTGATGCACATTTGAACGAACTTTGTAAAATAAGTAATTGCTTGTTTAAAATTCCTCACATTTCAACAAAGTTCTTGTGATTTTTGATAGTGTCATGTCCTATTTCAAATATGCCAAAACTTTATTTATTTATTCATTTATAGAGCTAACTATTTATACCTCTTTCCACAAATAACTTTAAATGGAGTCCTCACTAATAAGATTTCATAAGAAAGGAAAATATACCTTTAACAAACTTTACCTGGTTAATGAAAATGAAAGGTATAAATAAGATTATAGGGAAAAAGTTTAAGATATTTTAATACTTCAAACACCTTTAATAATTTAATAAATATTATTCATATATTGATTACATAGCCAGGAAACATTTCTTAATCTCTAATATTAAATGAGGTGAGCACAGCCAAAAGCTGTTTAAATCCGGTTAATGCAAATTACCATTATTACATTATTATCAAATTATGTCCATTGAATTACCAATTATTCTTTTTTACTTATTATAAAGAAAGCTGCTCTGTAACCTGGCTTATTACTATTTATAATTGTAGTTATAATAGCAACAAATTCCTATAAAGTCACTTAAAGCATATTAATATCACATTCTCAATTAAAATGTAGTTTTACAATATCAAGCACCAAAAGATGAGAGCATAAACAAATTCATTTAGTTCAGCCACTTATTTTACTTTAAAATGTTCTGTGACATACTTTTTCTGTGACACGACTTCTTGCAAACTACTCATAGGATGAATTTTAATCTCCAAATACAAACTACAATGACATGTGTTTGCATTTCTGCAGTTGCATTAATCGCATTTCCGAGTTGAACTGAGTTTACTAAAACAGCTTCAGAATTCTAATAAGGAAAGCATTCACTCAATATTTTAGGTAATTCTTAGTTTTTCATTTGAAAACACTAAGTGACTGCTTCAATGAGGATGAGTTCAAGTTTAATCAAAGTGTTATATTAGTTAATACATGACAAACAACCACAAAATCAGTACTTTTCCTCTATCCTCATGGAATCATGGAAATGCCATGATGAGGCTACCACATATTCTCTCTTTTTTGAAAATCAAAACAAACCTATAAGGTGGACAGAACAGGTTCCCCACTTCTTTCCCCACTCCATTCTACATATGAGAAATTTGAGAATCAGAGAATCTAAATTCCTCAAGATCACACAATTGGTAAGCAGAAGATCCAGAGAGTCAGACTGGGGGGAAAGGGATTTGCCAACAAAATTTAATGAAGCATTTTGCATTCAGGTTAGCCAGAATCACTAGCTCTCCATTTCCTATATTTTCTCCAAGACCCCTGATTTGCTGTCTTATGGATCATCCTAATTTTTTTCTACTCTACTTGTAGCATGTCCTCTATATGTGATCAGTTTATTCCAGTCAGATTTCTATTTTTCATCATCTTTTGATTCAAGTGTCAGTATCCTTACATAGTGTTTTTTTTTTTTTAGTTTGTCAATTCAAAGGTCCTATAAGTTTTCCTTCCCTTTGAAGCACTCTGTTCCTGAGAGAAATCAGAAGAGCAGAAATAAAATTTAGCCAGCTCAAAAACATATCTCAGCAAGAAATTTGCTTTGTGTACTGTCATTGAACAAATACTCACAGTGATTTCTACCATGTATTTGACAATGACTGAGGAAATCACCACCCGATAAGGAAGAACTACAATAGATGACTACAGTGTACCATGGTATGTGCTCTAATAGAAGCAATGATTAGAGAGCTCCCAGGAAAGGGTAACTAACACTGGGGGAGTCAGGAAAGGTTAATAGAGAAGGGGACAAATTGAAGTAGCCATTGAAAAAGGAAAAGGAATCAGTAAACAAAGACGGGCGATCCAGGGAAAGACGAGAGTTGCCCAACGTGGTGTGGCACTTTTAAGGATCTGTCCCTTTCTGGCAGAATGGGATGTGTCTCACAGAGCAGAATTTTCCATTGCATGCTCAGTTTAATTTCCTTTTCTTCTTGAAACACCAGCTTGTATGACCTATCTACTATTATAACTTGGCCTCCTCTAGTTAGCTTAATAAAGGAGCCAATCTGTCTTACACTTTGACCCTACCAATGGTTTCATCTTTCAGCATATTTGTGGAGGATTTCTGGATTACACCATCCTAGTTCAACCCAAAGTCTAGCACCTTCCAATGATCCATAGATCCTTTAAGCATTTCTCTATCAAGTCTGCCTCACCTTCCTTGTGGGAAATCACACGATATCGTTCAGGGACAGAAAACAGTTGAATATGGCCAGAAAATATGGAGGTTTGGGAGAAAACAGCAAGTTTTAGAGCTGGAAAGGTAAAAACAAGAACAACAACAATAATAAAATTTTGCAAACATTGAGCAGTAATTGTCAGGCACCATGTCAAGTAGTTTTTGTATTATCTAAATAAATTATCACAACAATTTTATGTGGTAGATATTGCTACAATTCCTATTTTACAAATAAAGTAACTGAAGTTCAGAGAGTTTAATTCCCCCCAAATCATACAACTAGTACAGGGACCAGCCAGATTACCACTCACACTCCAGATCCCACACTCTTAAGATATATGCATCTGAAATACAGTTTGATTGGCTTACAAACTCCCATTTTGTGCTTCATTATAACTCTGAACTTAATTCTGATGGGTGAGCCAATGAGAGTTTTTAAGTAAAGATGTTTTTAGACTTGAATTTTAGAAGGATCATTCTGAGGGGTATAGGGTAGAATGGAAACAATGTAGAGAGTTTGTGTGACCACGTCATGAGAAGATGAAGTTCTTGACTTGTGTGTTGACTGTGGCAAAAAGAGGAGACAAAAGTATTTGACGAGTAAATCACCCTGTGTGTGGATGAGGAGGGTAAATCAAAGAGGACTCCAAAGTCGCTGCCTGGCTAGCTGTTGATAGCTGCTACAGTATCAGCAAAGAGCCAGAACACAGGAGGAGTTGGTTTAAGAGACAGGATACTGAGCTCTGTTTCTGTCCACCATCAGACACACATCCCACTAGATCAAGCTTGCTTGTGTCTAGATTGTTCTTCCAAGTCAATTTTATAGCTGAAATTAAATAAATAATAATAATAATAATAATAACAACCTGCTTGTAAATCTGTCAAAGAGTATAAGATAATTGAAGACTAAGAATCTGTGCACTGTCTGTTCTGATGAGTCTGGCTTCACATTCCCTTTCTACTCCATTGTCTAGAATACTTGTAGGCATCACACAGAGAATCCACTATTATCTTCCAAATCAGCATCCAGCACTTACAGGAAAGGAGCCCACACAGCAGGTTTTTAATTGCTTCTATATCTAACCACCCAAATATCCTTGTTATTGTCTCTTTTTTTGAATGCTATGACTCATCAGACCACCAGGTAAAAAGCCCCAGGTCAGCAAGCCAGCAGCCAGGGAGAGCACAGAGAGGATAGAGAATGGCTCCTAAATCTCTCATCTCAAAAAGCTTTTGTAGCTTATTCTTGCTGAGCAGAAAGCAACTTTTGAGGGGTCCAATTTATTGAGATATCACAAGGTTGACACAGTAGAAATTCGGCCTACTATGAAAATATGAATTGGCTTCCCATGCTAAGAAAAACAAAGTATTGACATTTCCTCAGAGCCAAATATTTCATCACATCAACTATAAAGCCTCCGTCTTAGTTGTAGGTCATATGTCAACAAGAGGGTTGTTTATTTTTTTCACCATGTGTCACCTGACCCAACTGCATCATCTATAATAATTTTCTGGAGTGAACCAGACAACCAGGACCCTCTCCCAAACACAAATACTGAGGCCAACTCAAATTTGCAGCTGCTGTGTGTTTCTGAATAGGCTGTTGTAATTTAAATGTCTCATTCCATTGGGAGCTAAGGGAGGTGACATAATCCAGAAGAAGTTTGGAAGTGAGAGTGTTTGTGAGGGTGGCTGAGCTATGTGACCTTTAAGGTCTGCCCTCTAATTCTGTCTCTGGTTGTCAATGAATGTACTTCAGGAGTGTTAGGCACTCAGGGCAAGCTTCTTGGGAGGTTTATATGAAAGGAAAAGAAAAGCTGGGCTGCAAGTAGGTGGCTATGATGAAAGATTTTCTTAACATCAACTTTCACAGAAACTATTTTTAAGTAGCTAATTAAACTATGGATGTTTGTTATGCTCTGTATTATGAGAAAAAGAGGAAGTTCATCTTCTTGAACTAAATCCATACTACAATGGAGGGTGCTTGAACAGCAGTAATGAGCAAAAATCAAGTTTGATGCTAGTGCTTTGCTTGAACTCAGCTAAGAAAAATATCACTAAGCATTCCCTATATTATTTTTATTTTTTTAAAAAAGAACAGATAGTTAAAAGGGGCTGGGAACCTAACATACAAACTGTTACTTCAGTATTGTGGTCCAAGTTTTGAAGGGTAGATCTTTATTTTTATTCTTAAATTGTATTCCTTAAATTGTACACTGATACAGTTTTTCTGTGTGCTAACTGATATCATTCAGTTAGCATTCAATAATTCCAAATAAAAATTATATAGTTAAAAAAAAATTATATAGTTATCTGAATATATGCAGAAAATGCATCTGACAAGATAAGATTTAGCATCCTTTCATAATAAAAATCCTCAACAAAGTAGGAATAGAAAAAACTACCTCAATATAATAAAGGTCACTTATGAAAAGCCCATAGCTAACATTATACACAATAGTGAAAAGTTGAAAGCTTTTCTTCTAAGATCAGGAACAATACAAAGATGCTCATTAACACCACTTCTATTCAACGTAATACTCCAGATCAATCAAGTAAGAAATAAAAAAATTAAGAAAAAATCCAAATTGGAAAAGAAAAAGTAAAATCGTCTGTTTGCAGAAGATATGACCATCTGATGATACAGAGAACTTGAAGTACTCCACCGAAAACAAAAACAAAAACAAAACAAAACTATTAGAACTAATAAACAAATTCAGTCAAGTTGGAGGATATAAAATCAACAAACAAAAATCAGTTGTATTTCTATATACTAGCAATGAACTGTCTGAAAAAGAAATTAATAAAACAATTCCATTTACAATAGCATCAAAAATAATAAAATACTAAGGAACAAATTTAATCAAGGTGGTAAAAGATCTGTGCACTTAAAACTAAAAAACTTTGATGAAAGAAATTAAACAAGGTACAATTAAATGGAAAAATATCCTATGTTCATGGATTAAATGGATTAATATTGTTAAAATGTCTGTACTACCCCAAATGATCTACAGATTCAATGCAATCTGTATCAAAATTCTAACGGATATTTCACAGAAAAAAGAAATTCTAAAATTCATGTGGAACCACAAATGACCATGAATAGCCAAAGCAATTTGAGCCAGAAGAATAAAGCTAGAGGTATCACACTACCTGATTTCAAAATATACTACAAAGCTATAGTACAGTACAGTACTTACATAAAAACAGATATATAAACAAATGGAACAAAACAGAGTTTCTAAAAGTAAATCTGCACATTTAAAGTCAACTGATCTTTGACAAATGTGCTGAGAACACACAATGGAGAAAGGATAGTCTCTTCAATATGTGATGCTGGGGAAAATGGACATCTACATTCAGGAGAATAAAATTGGACACATACTTAATGACATATACAAAATCAAATAAAAATGGATTAAAGGCTCAAACATGAAGCCTGAAACTATAAAACTAAAGAAAGAAAACACAGGAAAAAAGTTACTTGACATTGGTCTGGGCATGATTTTTAAAATATGACTACAAAAGCACTTAGAACAACTTAGAAATATAGACAAATGGGACTGCATCTAACTATAAAGCATCTGCCTGGCAAAGGAAGCAATCAACAGAGTTAAGAGACAGCCTATGGAACAGGAGAAAGTTTTTCAAACCATTTATCTGATAAGGGGTTAATGTTCAAAATATAAAAGAGACTCAAGAAACTTAAGAGCCAGAAAACAATAGAAAAATGTTAGTCAAAGGGTTCAAAGTTTCAGTTATGCAGGATGAATAAGTTCTGGAGATCTAATGTACAGTGTGGTAACTATAGTTAATAATACTGTATTATATGCCTGAAGATATCTCAGAGAGTAGATCTTAATCTTTCTCACCCCTCCAAAAAAACCACAACAATGTGAGCTGATGACTATATTAATTATTGATTGATTGTGATAATCATTTCACAATGTATACATTTATCAAAACAGCAGGTTGTACACTTTAAATATATATAAATTACAATTTTTATTTGTCAATTATCTGTCAATAAAGCTGAAAAATAATAATTATAAAAAGAATGCCTAATATAGCTCCACTTAGGATTTGGCTTGTTGTGCTATACTCCTGGAGGTATGATGCTATATAAAACACCAAAGAGTTAACTCTTAATATTGGCTAACCATTCAAGGCAGGGTTTTTACTATTTACTATTAATGTTCTTTGAAGACAACTTATCAGTATGATGTTTTGGCTGGGCCAAGAGTGTTTTATAAATTTATAATCACTACATTGAACAGTAGTGTGTACAATAAATGTCTTAAAATTTTTCTTGCAGTTTAGGCCTCTTATTCAAAAGTTACAATTTTTATCAAAGCCAGCATTTATGAAAGTATATGATGAAATTAAGAAAGTGTTTAAGACTCTGTCTCTATAAAAGCAAATAAGCTAACTCACTAGGTATAAGGGTCTAATTATCATGGTATAAAGTCATATGCCATATCCTAGTCCTCGCCATGAACTCTGAATTTATGTTCCAAGTAATATATAGTACTAATTTCAGTTCCAAAGGATCTAGAAGTTATTCATATTTAATCATTTATGTTATATATTGAACCAATTTCTCACCCTCTGTGAGAACTGCCTAGTAAGTTTTATGAGCCTGGAATTTTCCCAATGGCTATCTCATGTGTATCCAAGTGTTCTGTGTTACTTGGATCAAGGTGCTCTATTCACAGCCTTTAAAATGCCACAAAGCTTTCAGTGATTTCTGAGCATGGGTGGAAGTTTGGATATGGGAGTCTTTGTCAAATTTGCCTGGTGGACACCTGTAGACATGAGGCCTAGTCCTTTTCTGTTCTTGCCCTCTTTTGAGCCCCAAATTTAGAACTGCTGGCAGGGCAGTCTATCCATATCACAGTTTGGAAGCTGAGCACACCCAACCAAGCCTTAAAGACTGCTCCCAAAATGATGTTTTGAGAGTAAGGTTGGGCATCTTCTCAGGCCTTCATCTGGAATTCTTTTCCATACTAGTGCTGTTATTTATTTTGTGGACTCAGAATTGGAACAATTTTTCAAGTTCTCTGGGGCTGTCTTTGACCATCAGGGGAGAAGCAGGAAATGACACAACTGCCTCCACTAATCTCAAAGACAGAAGTGTCCTAACCAGCAGATGATTCAGCCACATCAACCTCCTCCTGCTTCTTCTGGCCCTTGATCAGCCTTAGTCGTTAGGTCCTGTTTTTTCGTCCTGTTTTAGCTTTGTTTCTATTTTCTAGCCCTTGGTTTAGCCTGATCCTTGTCTTTCATTGCTTCAATGAACTATTTAAAGAAATGGATTAATGGAATGTCAAAACTGGAAGGAGCTCTTCAGAAACCTGTGCTGGGTATCCTCCTTGCCCTATTCTTATATTTCTCTTTTCCAATGACCTGGATTGGACAGTATGCTTGTCAAATTTTCAAACTCTACATGGTAAAATTGATATATATTTTATATGTATTTAGTGCTTTGCTGTTTCAAAAACTTTCTGCATATAATACCTCATTTAGTTCCAAGAGTGATAGGGGCAGATGATAAGATACATTTTAGTTCAGTACGAAAGACATGTTTCCAGAAATTGACCTGTCCAAAAATGAAATATCAAGCTTCACAAAGTGAGTTCCAGGAGGCAATGAAAATGTTTGAGTAGAAGATAAAAGGTCAACTCTCAGGGATTTTATAGAAAGATCCTTGATGAGAAAGAGAGGGAGGGAGAGAGGGAAGAAGAGAGGGAGAGGGAAAGGGGGAAGGAGAGGGAGAGAGAGAGAGATTAAAAGAGAAACTGTGAGGATCCATGTTAACCCACATGTATTGTCTAAAGCAGGGGTGTCCAAATTTTTTTCAACATTTTTCACCAAGGGCCATATGCAGTAAAATACACAAACAGCCAGGCCACTCACTCGAGGTGAAGTACGTATTGCCTCACCTGGTTTATTTAAGTAAACTAAATATGTTTTTGGAATTTGCTGCGAGCCAATTAAAAATGGATCACGGGCCGCAGTTAGCCCACGGGCTGCAGTTTGGACATCCCTGGTCTAGAGAGAGAAAACAATTGAGAATACAGACTATAATTTTCTCAAAATCTTTGGCAAAAGTATGAAATTCCCACACACAGGTTTAATGTAGTTGAGCCATTCATCATGTTTTATGTTTTGTTTCAAAAGTTCAATAAGAGTCTGAAGTCGTACAGGCTCAAATCATGGTCTCTGGATGACACCAGAATGTGTGCTTCAATCCTTCTCAGAACAAATCGGCCCAAAACTGAAGAGTTAATAGGAATATCTGAAGAGTTAAGTGCAAGTGGGAGCAAGATGTATGTGAAGACTGAAGATACTGCCCAGGAATAGATAGAGGGATAGGGGTAGGGAGAGCAGCTGGCTGTGGAAAATGTTGGGGTGGCCAAAATGAAGAGGGCAGGATTACTAAACCAGCATGGGGCAGGGCTAGAATGAGGTCACTGCCTTATTGAATTAGAAGCAGAAGAATCAAACCAATCACCAGAACTGGTTTGCATTAGTGCTTCCATAGTTGGAAGGAATGCTTGCTTCCCTTTCTTACTCCAAGACCAGCTTCAGTGGAATGTTTTAGTGAAATATTCATTTGGCTTAGTCCAACTTTCTCTTAAGAAATGATCTGTCCATGACTTCTTAGAAAAAAATGTTATAATGATTTTGTGGTATTGGGGCAGGTAGGACCAGGGAGGAGCAGAATAAGAGAATCAACAATTGAATAGAACAGAGTATAGTATTAGCCAGTGTGTGCGTCTACTCTTTTAAGAAGAGAAACTTTTCTGAAATTTCTATTTTGAGTATTTGAATATTATGAAACTGAATACTTATACAAAGTTAAGTAGCAACACTTAGAAATTATAATAATAATTCAGTTTAGTAGTTTAAGAAATGTTTGTATGCTACATATCAAGTTTAAACAATCTTTAAAAAGCTTACAACCAGGCCGGCCCGGTGGCTCAGGCGGTTGGAGCTCCATGCTCTTAACTCTGAAGGCTGCCTGTTCGATTCCCACATGGGCCAGTGGGCTCTTCAACCACAAGGCTGCCAGTTCAATTCCTCGATTACCACAAGGGATGGTGGGCAGCGCCCCCTGCAACTAAAATTGAACACGGCACCTTGAGCTGACCTGCTCCTGAGCTCTGGATGGTTCAGTTGGTTTGGAGAGCGTCCTCTCAACCACAAGGTTTCCGGTTCTACTCCCACAAGGGATGGTGGGCTGCGCCCCCTGCAACTAACAGTGGCAAATGGACCTGGAGCAGAGCTGCGCCCTCCACAACTAAGAGTGAAAGGACAACAACTTGACTTGGAAAAAAGTCCTGGAAGTACACACTGTTCCCCAATAAAGTCCTGTTCGTCCCCAATAAAATCTTTTAAAAAAAAACCTTACAACCTAGTGAACACACACACAAGCATGACTGCATAATTTTAATCTTTTTTTTTTTTTTGCTTGACAGTAGTCTTTTATCTCTCCTCAGGCCAACACGTTTTGTTTTCCTATTTCAGTGAGGTGACTTTTATTCAGGTGGCACATAATATAATATAATATAATATAATATAATATAATATAGTAAATTCTAATCATTTACCACATTTTATATTTGATTCACAAAAAAATTGTGAGAAGTGTTATTCACTTGACTCGGGTATATTTTCTCCTACACCTGGATTGTCCTTGACAGGAATGCCTTGGTAATATTGCACTTGGCTAAAGATTCCAGGTGCTCTTCAAATATTACCATGTGTAAATGTGTCACTTGAAAAATGTTCACAATAGTATATGTTGCTCATTTTTTCCATGGAAACCTGATTATAAATTACTAACAATTACAAAATATTAAGCACATAGTACTCAGATTTTTACAAAATCATTCTCCAATAAAAGGAACCAGGACTCCTTGGAGAAACATCTAATTCTAGGAGTAGGGCTGGAAACATAGAAGATAATTCTGAAGCATCCCATAGCGACAGAAAGTAAGGAAGTTCTCAAAAACAAAATAAAGTAAAACAATAAAACAAAAAGAACCCCAAAAGACCACAATGATGTGGGCAAGTCAAGGAGATACAGGAGGTAATTGAAAACGCTCTCAGTGGCTCAGCCAAAGCTTAAATGATTTGACAAAGTAAATCAAGTTTATTGGGTAATAACTCAAAGTATAAAATACTGATACAAAAAAAAGAAAAAGATTGGATACAAAAACAAATTGGGTAAATAGACAAATGTCTTATGCAAAAAGAATTCCAAATAACTCACGTAGACATTGTGTCCTCAGGAGGTGGAGCATAACTCCCTACTCTTTTAGTTTGGACTGCACACAGTGACTTCCTTCCCAAGAGTACTCTACGGAAAAAGCAACAAAAAGTCGCTTTAGAGTGTGGAAATCTGACAAACACTACCTCAGCCAAGTGATCAAGGTCAGCATCACACATAACTCACACAGAAAGCACGTGGTGAGAATGGTACCTTTGTGCTCTTTGTCCCCAAAACTCACGACCCCAGTTTAATAATGAAAAAAAACATCAAATCCCAATTGAGAGCCATTCCATAAAATGCCTGAGCAGTACTCCTCTAAATTGACAAGATTTTTAAAAAAACAAGGAAAGTCTGAAAAACTCTTCCAGCCCCAAAGAGTCTAAGGAGACATACAGACTAAATGTAATGTGATATTAGGAAAAAACTAAGGAAAGGTAAATAAAGCATGGACTTTACTAAATAACAATGTACCAGCATTTGTTCATTAATTGTGACAAATGTACCATACTAATCTAAGAAATTGATATTGAGGAAACTGGGTATGAAGTATATGAGAGCTTTCTGTACTATCGTCACAATTTTTCTATAAATCTAAAACTGTTCTGAAATAAAACTTTATTAAACTATGTGAACCTGTTAGAAGACAGAAATTTATTTATTCACCTTTCAAAGTTGTCAGATCGAGTGTATTTGAGACAAGCTCAGTGCCCAGTAATCACAAAATATTGAAGGAATGAGTAACTATATGGTTCAATGCATCAAAGGGGCACTTTGCTAACAATGCCTTTTAAAGACATTTGGTAAAAACAAAACCTGCTTATTTGGAGACACATCAATTCCTTCTGGTTCCTCAGGTACCATTACATGTTCTGGTAAAAAGCAATGGGTTAAATCTGACCGGTCAAATACCTTAGCTATTAGGTGCACATAACTACTGAGCACTTGAAATGTAGCTAGCCCAAATTGAGATGTTCTGTCAATGCAAAATACACACTGCATTTTGAAGTCTTGGTGTCATCAAAAAGAACGCAAACTATTTCATTAGTATTTGTTAATACTGTTTACGTATTGAAATGATGTTTTGGATATAGTAGGTTAAGCTAAATATATTATTAAAACATTTCTTTTTTTTTTTTTAACTTATTCTGTAATGGCCAATAGAAAAATTTTAAATTACGAAGGTGGTTCACATGACATTTCTATTGGATGGTGCTGGTTTAAATGGATCTCAGGAACCTGAAAGAGTGAAGGGATCTCCGACAGGCAAACAAGTTCCCAGAAAGTGTCAGAGTCCCTTGATGGCTGGGTGAGGGCTGGGTTTCTGGGCTGCCACCACAAGTAGCTGGAATTGTACTATCTTAAAGCAATTTCTCTGAGATGACTTTGCCACCATGAAAAACCACCTACAGAGATAAGAGGCTTCCTTGCATTTTCTCCCTTATTTTCTTGAAGATTACATGTAAAAAGGAATGTTGGAGAGCAGTCACTCATTGAAGGAATTGTCGGGGAGAATGTTAAAATCTGTGATGAAATATATAGGACACTTCTAATACTAGCGTTCATATGGGTTTACCTTTGAGGTGGAGATGTACGTTTTTTCAAATTCCATTTGGAACAGCATTTCTAAAACCATGGAAACATTCTAAGGCCGTATCCATATTACAGTAAAACAATCAGTTGAAAAATGAAATGTTAACATACCACTTGTTTGGAATGCGGAGGCTATCAACTAACAGGAGATGTCTTGATCTGCTAAATATGAATGTTTTCTTGAAAGATGAGTGAAGAACAGTTTTCACCTGGTACATGGGGAAAATGTGCGTGCTTTTTCTATTTTGAAAGAAATTTTGTTTTTTTAAATTATACTCCCTGAGTACATTATCTTGAGAAGAAGGAAATGAAAGCCACACAGAATATTTTAGTATTACATAACAACACAGATAATTTAGACATATATATTTTTTCTTTTTTTTTAAATTTATTAGGGTGACAATTGTTAGTAAAATTACATAGATTTCAGGTGTACAATTCTGTATTACATCATCTATAAATCCCATTGTGTGTTCACCACCCAGAGTCAGTTCTCCTTCCATCACCATATATTTGATCCCCCTTACCCTCATCTACCACCCCCACCCCCTTACCCTCTGGTAACCACTAAACTATTGTCTGTGTCTATGAGTTTTTGTTTCTCATTTGTTTGTCTTGTTCTTTTGTTGTTTTTGGTTTATATACCACATATCAGTGAAATCACATGGTTCTCTGCTTTTTCTGTCTGACTTATTTCGCTTAGCGTCATACTCTCAAGATCCTTCCATGTTGTCACAAATGTTCCTATATCATCTTTTCTTACCGCCGAATAGTATTCCATTGTGTATATATACCACAACTTCTTTATCCATTCATCTATCGAAGGACATTTTGGTTGTTTCCATGTCTTGGCCACCATAAACAAAGCTGCAATGAACATTGGAGCACACGTGTCTTTATGGATAAATGTTTTCAGATTTTTTTGGTAGATACCCCATAGAGGGATTGCTGGGTCATATGGTAATTCTATTCGTAATTTTTTGAGGAACCCCCACACTGCCTTCCATAACGGCTGTACCAGTCTGCATTCCCACCAACAGTGTATGAGGGTTCCTTTTTCTCCACAGCCTCTCCAACACTTGTTACTATTTGTCTTGTTGATGATAGCCATTCTGACTGGGGTGAGGTGATATCTCATTGTGTTTTTTACGTGCATTTCTCTGATGATTAGTGATGTTGAGCATTTTTTCATATGACTATTTGCCATTTGTATGTCCTCTTTGGAGAAATGTCTCTTCAGGTCCTCTGCCCATTTTTCAATTGGGTTGTTTGTTTTTTTGTTGTTGAGTTGCATGAGTTCCTTGTCTATTTTGGATATTAACCCCTTATTGGAGGAACTGTTTGCAAAAATCTTCTCCCATTCAGTGGGTTGCCTCTTTATTTTGTCGATGGTTTCTTTAACTGTGCAGAACCTTTTAAGTTTCATATAGTCCCATTCGTTTATTTTAGCTTTTACTTCCATTGTCTTTGAAGTCAAATTCATAAAATGCTCTTTGAACCCAAGGTCCATAAGTTTAGTACCTATGTTTTCTTCTATGCAGTTTATTCTGTCAGGTCTTATGCTTAAGTCTTTGATCCATTTTGAATTAATTTTGGTACATGGTGACAGATAGCAATCCAGTTTCATTCTTTTGCACGTGGCTATCCAATTCTCCCAGCACCATTTATTGAAGAGGCTGTCTTTACTCCATTGTATGTTTTTAGCTTCTTTGTCAAAAATTATCTGTCCATATTTACGTGGTTTTATTTCTGCGTTCTCAATTCTATTCCATTGGTCTATGTGTCTGTTTTCCTGCCAAGACCACGCTGTTTTGATTATTGTAGCCCTGTAGTACAAGCTAAAGTCAGGGAGTGTGATACCTCAAGTATTGTTCTTTTTTCTTAAGATTGCTTTGGCTATTTGGAGTCTTTTGTGGTTCCAAACAAATCTGATGATTTTTTGTTCTATTTCTTTAAAAATTGCCATTGGGATTTTGATGGGGATTGCATTAAATCTGTATATTGCTTTAGGTAATATGGCCATTTTAACTATGTTGATTCTTCCAATTCGTGAGCATGGAATGTCTTTCCATTTCTTTGTGTCTTCTTCAATTTCTTTCAAAAATGTCTTACAGTTTTCAGCATATAGGTCCTTCACATCCTTGGTTAAGTTTATTTGCAATTGCAAAAGGAATTGTTTTTTGTATTTCTTTTTCTGAGATTTTGTTGTTAATATATAGGACCGCAATAGACTTTTGTACGTTGATTTTGTAACCAGCAACTTTACTGTATTCGTTGATTGTTTCTGATAGGTTTTTGGTGGAGTCTTTAAGGTTTTCTATATATAGCATCATGTCATCTGCAAAGAGTGATAATTTAACTTCTTCATTCCCAATTTGGATGCCTTTTATTTATTTCTCTTACCTGATTGCTCTGGCAAGGACTTCCAACACTGTGTTGAAAAGCAGAGGTGATAGGGGACAGCCCTGTCGTGTTCCTGAACGTAGAGCAAAGGACTTCAGTTTTTCACCATTAATTATGAGATTAGCTGAGGGCTTGTCATATATGCTTTTCATTATGTTATTTTCCTTCTATACCTATTTTATTAAGTGTTTTAATCATAAATGGATGTTGTATCTTGTCAAATGCTTTTTCTGCATCAATTGATATAATCATATGATTTTTATCCTTTATTTTGTTTATGTGATGTATCACATTGATGGATTTGCGGATGTTGAACCATCCTTGTGCCCTGGAGATGAACCCCACTTGGTTGTGATGAATAACCTTTTTAATGCATTGTTGTATTCAATTTGCTAGAATTTTGTTTAGGATTTTTGCATCTGTGTTCATCAGAGATATTGGTCTGTAGTTTTCTTTTTTTGTGTTTTCCTTTCCAGGTTTTGGTATCAGGGTAATGTTGGCCTCATAAAATGAGTTAGGGAGTCCTGTCTCTTCTTCAATTTTTTGGAAGAGTTTGAGCAGGATTGGTATTAGATCCTCTTTGAAGGTTTGGTAGAATTCACTAGTGAAGCCGTTTGGTCCCGGACTTCTGCTTTTGGGAAGGTTTTGCATGACTGATTCAATTTCCTTACTGGTGATCGGTCTGTTTAGATTTTCCAGTTCTTCATGGTTCAGCCTTGGAAAGCTGTATATTTCTAAGAACTTGTCCATTTTTTCTAGGTTATTGAATTTGGTGGCATATAATCCTTCATAGTATTCTTGGATGATCCTTTGTATTTCTGTGGTGTCCATGGTAACTTCCCCTTTTTCATTTCTGATTTTGTTAATTAGTGTCTTTTCTCTTTTTATCTTAGTGAGTCTAGCCAAGGGTTTGTCAATTTTGTTAATCTTTTCAAAGATCCAGCTCTTTGTCACATTAATTTTTTCTATTGTCTTTTTGTTCTCTATTTCATTTAGTTCTGCTCTGATTTTTGTTATTTCCTTTCTTCTGCTGACTTTGGGTTTCGCTTGTTCTTCTTTTTCTAGTTCTTTAAGGTGTAACATGAGGTTATTTATTTGGGATTTTTCTTGTTTCTTGAGAGGGATTTCTTGTTTCTTGAGAGGGATTTTCTTGTTTCTTATTTCCCTTTACCATTATGAAATGTCCATCTTTGTCTCTTGTTATCTTTTTCACCCTGAAGTCTGTTTCATCTGATATCATTATGGCTACACCTGATTTTCTCTGGGTACTATTTGCTTGGAGTGTCAATTTCCACACTTTCCCTTTGAGTCTATGCTTGTCCTTGTACCTGAGATGTGTCTCTTGGAGACAGCATATGGTTGGGTTTAGTTGTTTTTTGATCCAATCTGCTACTCTGTGCCTTTTTATTGGTGAGTTCAGTCCATTTACATTTAGGGTGATTATTGATATGTGAGGATTTCCTGTCAATCTATCGTTAGTTTTCTGGTAAGGCTGTGTCTCCATTGTTTCTTTGCCTTTTTGTTGTCTATTATTTCTGTGTGGTAGCATTCTCTGATGTTTCCTTCTGTTTCTTCTTTTATTACAGTATATATTTCAGTTCTGCATTTTTTTTGAGTGGTTACCCTTAAGTTTATGTAGAAGAAAGTTTGATATTTAGAGTATTCCATTTTCTTCAGCACACTTACTTTCTACATTCCCATATTCCGGTTCAGGCCTTTACTCTCCCCCTTTTTATGTTTTGGTTGCCACAAATTGTCCCTGTTGATGGTGGTCGAATAGCCTCCTTTAGTATTTCTTGTAGTGCAAGTCGTGTATTAAAAAAATTCCCTCAGCTTCTGTATGTCTGGAAAGGTCTTTATTCCTTCTTCATATCTAAAGGATACATTTTGCTGGATATATTATTCTTGGCTCATAATTTCTCTCTTTAGTTTGAATATTTGGTTCCATTCCCTCCTGGCTTGTAGAGTTTCTGCTGAAAAATCTGATGATAATCTAATGGGCTTTCCTTTGTAGGTTACCGTCTTCTTTTCCCTGGCTGCCTTGAGGATTCTTTCTTTGTTGTTGATTTTAGACAGCTTCAATACAATGTGCCTTGAAGAAAGCCTGTTGGGATTGAGGTAATTAGGTGTTCTATTTGCTTCTGTCCACAAGTTTGGGAAGTTCTCATCAACAATTTTTTGAATATATTTTCTGTTTCCTTTTCTCTTTCTTCTCCTTCTGGTATGCCCATTATTCTTATATTGCTCTTTCTGATGGAGTCAGAGTTCTTTCATTTCTCTTAAGTCTCAGTCTCTTTCTTCTTCCATCCGTGTAATTTCCAAGTTTCTATCTTCGATGTCACTGATTCTTTCCTCCATTGGGTCAACTCTAGTACCTAAAATGGCCATTTCATTCTTAATTTCTTCTATTGAGTTCTTAATCTCCAGAAATTGTATTTGGTTCTTTTTCAAAATTTCAATCTCTTTCGTAAAATGCTCATGTTGTACTATGATTGTGTTTCTGAGTTCATTAAACTGCCTTTCTGTGTTTTCTTGCACCTTGTTGAGTTTTTTTCAGAACTGCAATCTTGAATTCTCTGTCATTTAAGTCACATATTTCCATATCTTTAAGTTCCTTTTCTGGAGACTTTTCACTTTCTTTCTGAGCTGTCTTGTTGCCTTGGTTATTCATGGCAATTACTGCTTTATTATTTCTCTTCCTAGACATCTACAGGAGTGGCTTCTGCAACAGGTTGATAGGAAGAGGTCTTTCTTTTGTTTTCCAGTACTTGTTGGTAGAATATTTTATTTTCTCTCCAACTGCAGCCTTTTTTTTCTCTCTCACATGGTAGTGCTATGTTTTCTCTACTATTCCAGCTTCTCACACAATGGGGGGATTCCCTGGGAGACAGGCTTTTCCTCTGTTAACAGTTCGCTTGGGTCACAGGGCGCAGTGTCCGTGTGGGGATGTGGAGAGCTTTTGAAGTTCCAAAGCTCTTCCTGCACCAGATTCAGAGCCCATATGTTACAGCAGTTCTGTTTACTCCTGCAGGGATCCGCCCAGATAGGTGGGGCCAGGGGCGGGGTGAGTTGTGAGAGGTGGCCCAGAGTAATGGGGGCAACCACCACCACAGCCGGTCCTGCTTCCACAGCTCCCTCCCCTTTGCCAGAAATAGTTGGGCTGTGAATCTGTGTCTGCAGTCCACAGTTCTCAAAACAGCAAATATTCTGTTCTTTTGATCTGACACTGCTACTGTTCTGCTTCTAGCACTGGGCAGGTGGGGGCGGGGTGAGGTCTGGGAGGGTAAGGAGGGGGCAGCTAGTCTCAGTGCCTAAGTCTTCCATTCTCTGCTCAGCAGTGAGGGCTTAAACCACCGTTTTCAGCCTTCTTCTCTCAGTCTGTTCTCCGAGGTCTCTGCCGTGAGCATTGGGTTCAGCCGTGTTATATGCTGACCCCTCAGCCTTGTGGGCCATAAGCGGAGCCCTAGCAGTCCGAGTTTTTCCCTCCCGTAGCTGCGGTATTTCCTGGATGCAGCGAGCTCGGAGCACTGAGGTAGGTCTGCGTCCTGGGCCCACGTGACGCAGTCTCGGTACTTCTCCCTCCCCTCCTCCCCTGCTCTCGTGATTCGCCCACCTTTAGGTGAATTCCATAGTGGGCCTCTTCATCTTGCCTGTCTGCTGTGCAGGGAGTCCTTTGTGGAATTATTGGTTTTTGATTAGTTGTAAATTCCAGCGGAGCTTTACAGAGGCCCACCTCACACCGCCATTTTGTTGACATCCAAATGATAATTTAGATATTAAGATTTCTAAATTTTACTAACGTTTGTCACTATAGGCAAGAGAAATCAATTGGCAATAATTATTGTCAACCAGTGCTCTGGGTGGAACTTAAAAGAAAATTATCCAAAAAAAAAAAAAAATCCCCATTTTTTCATATAAGAGCCTTGGGGAAAAGAGTTCAATGTGGAGTTTGCCCCACTCTGATGGGTAGGACTGAGCATGAGATGTATAAAAACAAGATTTATTAATAATTTAAAATTTGACTATTTCTGCTATGTGATTTATACTGGCATTGCAGGAGATTCATCCTAAAAGTGTAGGCAATAACCAGGACTAGCAATTTATGTACCTACACACGCAGGAGACAGATGAGAAATCAGAGGCCGAGAAACCCCAGCTCTTTGCAGTTATACACAGTCGTGCAGAGGGTCCTGGATGGGTGCTCTGTGACTCTGGGTGTTTTCTAGAATCTTTCCCTGTCTCTTTACAAATACCATACTCAGCAGACACACCTAACTAGTGTACTGGAAGACTACAGGACACCTCATGCCAGGTACTTAAAAACCTGTTGGTGAAGCATTTTGATTGAGCCTGATTCTTTTCTTTAAGCAGAAGGAGGAAGAGCTGGTTCACTCTTTCACTGTAGTCTGTCACTCAGACCAGTTTTCCACAGCATTATGACAGTTCTGTCTGAGTGGTGTATCTTGGCCTCAGAAGTTCAATTGGATCAACTCATACCTATGCAAAACCCACCAATCTTCTCAAGCAATCACATTTGTCTCATGGTGGGAATCTATACATGCTCTTCCCCACCTGAAGAACAGGAAACATGTCCACTGCATTTCAGCATCTGTGCAGCACAGACGTGCTCAACACTCTGCCCTGGGCAGAAGCCAGACCAGTTTGCCCCCTTTATTCCAGCTCTGAAAGCCAAGTCCTGTGTTAGGGCCAGAGGAGAAGATGGTGCGGCATTCAGTCAGCCCTGCTGTGCACAGCTGGAGAAGCACATCAGTAATAATTTAGCACTCAGCAGCTGCAAGAGCAGAGGTCCCTGCCAAGTGCCAGTCTTTGCTTCTCCTCTCTACCAGGCAGTAGCTAGTTCATTCCCTGGGCACCCAGCCACATTGCAGAGAGAGCAGGACTGGTAATGGCTGGGACAACACAGACACGCAGCCTTCTTAACAAGCCACTACTATGAACTAGCCTGCATCATGAACAGTGTTGAAGAATTAAGCTATTGGCAAATAAGAAAATACAGGGAATGAATGATTCATTTAAAGAATTGCAGAGCCAGAGATAAAGTAGAAACTTCTCAATAAACACATTAAAATAACAGAACATGATTTAGAGTACTTGCATGTAGGGTGGTTTCTAAGATGAGACCCAATTTTAAATACATGGATTCTGGGGCTCAACTGGTTTTCTAATTAAAAGAAATAAAAAATCCATCATTTCCTGTCAGATCTCAGGGTGAGTCTCTGGAGCCAAAGGGGCTTCAATTATTGGAAACATAAAATAATCAATGGATAGGAGAGTTTGTGAAACATTGGCTACCTGAACAGTGTATCTCTGATTTCAGCACTAAGTCCTGCTCACTGCACTGTTATTACAGCATTCTGTTTCAGTTGGAAATCGCAGCTCTTATTCCAACAGACCCTTTGGCTTCTGTTTGTGGCAATCTGGCTGTGTTTTTGGTGTCAGACTAAGGGGTTAAAATTCATTTTAAATAACAGCATGATGGATGCAATCCTTCTCACTTGCCTCAGGAACAGTTTGGTAATTTGCATTTAAAGTTATAGAACCTATTTGGGTTTGACAGTAAATTTTATTGCAATTAGACTTTTTTTTGAAGGTGCAAAGAAATGTTATTTTGAAAATTAATGACATGTTAATTCTGTAATTTAAAATAAATGACACTATAGCCGTCACTACATTTTAAAAATCCGTATGTGCACATTTTTTTTCAAGAAAAAAAAACAAAAACCTTAAAGCATCTTGTGGTCTTAATCTCTCAGAAGTCCCAAGGGATACTTGAGACAATAAATAAGGATTTGAAAGCCAACATTTGTTGTGAACAGGAAACATCAATTAATCACACTTTAGGGATGATTCCTTTGTTCATTGTGTGAAAGTGGTTTCTAACAGACATTCTTATATTCCCATACACAGTATTTATTTTCTCAAAGCCAACCTAATTCAAACAGCCAATGTGACCTCTAAATAGTATTCTTTTTTCTGTCTCTTGGAAAACAATTTAAGGGGTTTCATTATATTAGTGAGATTTTCCTTTTTTTCTTTTTTCTTTTCCTCGTCTTTAAAAGATTTTCCTTTCATCTTCTTTTTCTTTCTCTCCAGCTACAAAATGTGCTCATTACGGACCTATCTGTCAGCTATAAAAGGGAGGAGAATCCTTCCATTTCAGCAGGTATGAATCTCAATAGCAGCTTTCATCTCTAGAGAGTTCACGTCTGCTCTATTTAATAAAATCCAACACTTCAGTTATCAGAATCATTAGGAGCATGCAGGATTGGAAGAAGGAAAGCCTTCATTTATTTCAGTGTCATACATAATTATACCATTTATTTCCCCAATGGGTTCTATGCTTTCCCGCTACCTTTTTAATTTTCTTTCAGAATATTTCTGAAGGAAAGTCCCTCATGTGGAAAACAAATAAGCAGCAACAAAATAAAAAATACTCCTTCAGAAATCTAGTACCAGGCAATTAGCACAAGTAAGTGCTGGGATGCCATTCATCCCTAAATAAACCAAATCCCTCTGAGCATTATTGTCACTTTGTTTATTGTCTTTTTCCCTCAACTAATGTGAAGCATATATGGTGAGCCAAATTTGCTCGCTGGCACAGTACAAAAGGGATTTAACTTTGATAACTTTAAAAGACTACAAATCTCTGTGGACTGCAAATATAACCAATAAAGATTATAAAATGCAACTTCTAAAGCTACAATCAGAAATCCAGTATTATATGAACACATGAAAAAAAGCTCTATTTATTAATTACTTCTAATCAACCATCACTTGTTGAAGAAACTAAAAATTTCTATAATTTTTATAATTCTGTAATATAAAATATATAATTCTGTAATATAAAAAGTTGCAATTAATTGAAAATGCAAAATATCCTAAAAATTATCAGTGTTAGGTCCATGGGGAAGTGGATTTCAATGGCTCTCCCCCAAGGTCTCCCAGAGTTCAGTGGGTAAGCTATGAGATAAGCCATCAGCTTATCCTAAATGATATTAATTCAGATGATTAAGTAAATGGAATCATAGGAGAGATGCAAGATGATGAAGTAAATAAACACTGTGCCTGTGTCCTTCCATGCACACATTAAAATTAAGCTAAATTATAGAACAATCAATCAGGAGAAACATCTGAAATTTAGCAGAAGTCCTATAACCAAAAATATAAAGAAGAAGCCATGTCGAGACTCATAGGAGGGATGGAGACCCAGAATGGCCTCAAACTTCCCTGTGGCAGTTGAGAATCAGGAGGGATATCTTGGCCATGGAGGTTCCCCCTGGAGGAATGAGGGACACCAGCTTCCCACACTAGGCTCCCAGAGTATTTGTGCTGAGAAATGGAGTCCCCACAGTATCTGACTGTGAAAAACAGTGGAGATTCTGACCATTTGGGTGTGATAGAAGGCTACAGCGTACCCAAAGATCCTCTTAAATGTCCCACATACAGACTCACTCACTTGCAGGCACTCACTTTGGGCTCCGAAGGAAGGATGGTGATTTGGGAGTCCTTGGAGACATGGGGACAGACTGAGGTGTGTGGCTTCAGGAGTAGGACTGGAGGACCATTGGCATTTTCCCAGTGAGAGGTCCTTCTTCCAGCCAGCTGGCAGGCAGACACCATCTTTCCTATGTTGGGGCTCAAGTAACCAGGGAGACTATCCTACTGGACTGCACAGGACACCAACTACATAAGGCCACCCGGCCAAGATGGGGAGATGTAACAGATCTACTTAATACATAGAAACAAACACAGAGGCAGTCAAAATGAGGAAAAGAAGAAATACATCCTAAATGAAAGAACAGAACAAAGCTCCAGAAAAAGAACTAGACAAAATGAAGGCAAGCAACCTACCAGAGACAGAGTTCAAAACAATGGTTATAAGGATGTTCAAGGAACTTAGTGAGAACTTCAACAAAGAGATAGCAAGTATAAAAAAAAGGACATAGAAACCATAAAAAATAACCAATCAGAAGTGAAGAATACCATATCTGAAATGAAGAATGCACTAAGTGGAATCACCAGCTGACTAGACGAAGGAGAGGATTGAATCAGTGATTTGGAAGACAAGGTAGCATAAAAACACCCAAATGTAACAGCAAAAAAAAAAAAAAAAAAAAAAAAAAAAAAAAAAAAAAAAAAGAATTCAAAAAAATGAGGATAGTTTAAGAGACCTTTGGAACAGCATCAAGCATAACAACATTCACATCATGAGGTACCAGAAGGAGAAGAGGGAAAGGAAAGAATTGAGAACCTAGTTAAAGAAATAATGACTGAAAATTTTCCTAACCTGCAAAGGAAATAGACATACAAGTTCAAAAAGTTCAGAGTCCCAAACAAGATGAACCCAAACAGGCCCACACCAAGACAGACTATAATAAAAATGACAAAGTTTAAAGACAAAAAAGAAACCTAAAAGCAGCAAGAGAAAGGCAACTAGAGAAAGGGAGCCTTATAAAAGGGCTCCCATAAGATTGTCAGCTGACTTCTTAAAAGAAACCCTGCAGGCCAGAAGGGATTGGCACAAAATATTCAATGTGATGAAAAGCAAGGAGGACCTACAACCAAGCTTACTCTACCCAGCAAGGCTATCATTTAAAATCAAAGTACAAGTAGAGAACTTCCCAAACAAGAAACCACTAAAGGAGTTCATCAGCACCAAACCAGTATTACGAGGAATGTTAGAGGGACTTTTTTAAGATGGAAAAAAAATTTTAAAAGATCAAAATTATGAATAATAAAATGGCAATGGCTACGTATGTATCAATAATTACTTTAAATGTAAATGAACTAAGTGTACCAATCAAAAGACATAGGAGGGCTGAATGGATAAGAAAACAAGACCCTTACATATGCTGTCTACAAGAGAATCACTTTAGATTGAAAAACACATACAGACAGAAAGTAAATGGATGGGAAAATATGTTTTATGAAAATGGAAATTAAAAAACAGCAAAAAAAAGCTGAGGTACTAAGACTTATACCAGATGAAATAGATTTTAAAACAAAGGCTATAAGAAGAGACAATGAAGGACCCAGTAATCCTACTTCAGGGTATTTAAGGGAAGAAACCCAAAATGCTGCTTTGAGGGAGTTGTGTGCATCCATTTGTTCAGCATTGTGTACAATTGCAGCATTGTGTACAATGGCCAACATGTGGAGGCAGCTGGGGTGTCTGTTGATGGCAGAATGGATAAAGAGTAGGTGGTACATATATACAATGGAATATTTCTTGGCCGTAGAAGGGAATGGGTTCTTGCCTTCTGTGGTGGTATGGATGGACCTGGAAGGTGTTGTGCTGAGTGGAGTGTAACAGTTAGAGAAAGACAGAAGCAATAAGATTTTGCTTATTTGTGGAATCTGAAAACAAAATTAACAAATAAAACAGAAAAAAAAACCTCATAGATTCAGAAAACAATTTGATGGTTGTCAGATGGGAGGGGGATTAGGAGTGTGGGGCCAAAGGGAAAGGGATTAAGAAGCACAAATTGGTGTTACAAATAGCTATGGGGATGTAGGGTTTAGCCTAAGGGATATAGTCAATAATATTGTAATAACCATGTATGGTGTCAGATGGGTACTAGATTTGTTGGGTTAATAGATGGGAGGGGGTTGGAGGCAGAGTGAAAAAGGTGAAGGGATTAAAAGTACAAATTGATAGTTACAAAAGAGTCATGGAGATATAAAGTAAAGCCTAGGGAATACAGTGTATAATATGGTAATATCTATGTATAGGGCCAGGTGAGTACTAGACTAGTCAAAGGGATCACTTCTTAAAATATATAAATGTCTAACCTCTTTGCTGTATACTTGAAATTAATATAAAATAATATTGAATGTCAACCGCAATTGATAAATTCAAAAGGGGGGAGGGGAGGGGACTAACAGATCCAGATTTCCAGATATAAAACAAATAAGTCATGGGGATGTAATGTACAACATGGGGAATATAGTCAATAATATTGTGATAGAACAGTACAGTGTCAGATGGTTGCTGGACTTACAATGGTGATCACTTCCTTAGATATATACATGTTGAACAACTATGGTGTGCATCTGAAACTAATATAATATTGTATGTTAGCTATATTTTAAATGAAAATGTTTTTTAAAAAATAAAATAAAAGGAGGAAAAATATGGAATCATATATTCTAAGAATTTTGAATCAGAAGAAAACCTGAAAATCCATATATCTTGGAGTTTTCTAATCTACAATTCATAACCGCCTGAACATATAATTGTAATAGTTTTTAGGGATGTTCACACTTCATATTAAGGTTTTATCAATTTTTCTAAGAGATTTATGAACCAAGAAAATGTAAAAATTAGTAATCTAGTTCATTCTCCATCTTTGCAAGAACTCACTATAATAAGGCTGAATTTTTTCTGATGTTCTAGTCTAATCCTAGAACAATTAATGATTAATCTGCTTATAGTCAGCTAGGGTTGTGTGACATTTTCCACATACAGTTGCTGGTTCAGAGTATTTAATACACAGAATCAGAAACTTTGCAGCACAAAGCAAAATTTTCTCTAACTGACCTTGATCTATTAGGTCAATTGCTTTATTGTAGCCAGGTAGATTAACCTGACATTTTTCATCCTTCAGAAATCAAAGCTTGTTCTTATTAAATCTCTATACTATGTGTAAAATGCAATACAAATAATTTTTGTACACTGTTAATGTATTTTTAAGGTATGCAGAGCTATAATTTTTAGTCTGTATGGGCTGGAACCGGAAACGTGAATTTCATTGAGGAGTGAACTGAAAAACTGTAAAGATTATGGATGACATGTGCACCATATGGAAAACATTGTTCAAAATTCAAATTGTACCTTTTAAGTGTCTCTCACATCTCAACATGGTTTTATTTTTCTAATATAAAAAGGTCAAGTCACTGGTATTAGGTGTCTTTAGCCTAGATTTGATATCCTGCAGTATCAAGAATCTTTTTTTTTGTTTTATTTTTTTCTACTTCTGCTTCTCCTGATGTTAGTTTACTCCTCATTTCTACCCTATCTCTCTCATCGCATGTATTCTCCCCTTCCTGCTTAGCCTCCTCAATCAGAAAAAAGAAAATAAAACTTGTTATGCCTTGTAAAAGTAGACCAAAGTAAACTATCCTGACAGTTATGTTGAAAACAGCAAAAGCATAAGGAATTACAATATAAAAATTAAAGCAAAAGTCAAAGACTCAGTTATTTGAAAATGATTGGTGGTGGAGCGTACCCTTACTTTTGAAATTTATGTAAAATGGACAATGGCAAAGAAAGAGATTTAGTAAGTGGCCACAAATGGTTGTAGAATTTCCTCTACATCTACTCAAGAAAGCCTACATGTTGGCAAGAAGAGAATGGAGCTGTAAAGTGCCTCTTACTTTACATAAAAGAACACCACTGATTTCAAAACTGATGGTATTTATGTGTCACTTTCTTTTTTCAGGACAATTTTCATGATTCTAGCTGACAGAACTCAAACGCAAGTGACATTAAGAGCCTGGTGTCAAACCATCTAGTTCTTAGCCTGGAATCACTACTTACTAACACCATGACTAGCCACTTAATCTCGTGACTCCTCAATTTATTTAGCTATAAAGTGGGGATAATAATAGTAATTACTTCATAGAGGTATTAATTGTGAAGTTTGAATACGATCATAAATGTAAACCAAAATGGCTGACACATCTTAAGTTTGCCATAAACATTACAATTATTAATACTGTTATTTTTATTATTATTAAGCTCTATGCCTTGTGCGTTTGCATCAGAAAACACTGCTCAGTGTCCCTCTCCCTGAGGTTGCAAGTTCAGATTTTTTCATCTTAATATCCTTCTACACCAGTGGTTCTCAAAATGGCATCAAAGTCACCTAGACTGCTTGTTAAAAACACAGATTGCTGAGGTCCATTATCAGAGTTTCTGATTCAAATGTCTGGAGTAGGCTTAAGACGGCATTTCTAGCAAGTTTCCAGAAGATAATGATGCTACTAGTCAAAGATCATACATAGAGCACCAGTATTCTATATCAGGGTTGGCACACATTTTATATAAAGCATCAGACAGTAAATATTTGAAAAGCAGCCCCAGACAATATGTAGATACATGAGTGTGGCTGTGTTTCAGTCACAGTTTGTTTATGGACCCTGATATTTGAATTTCATATAATCTCTCTCTCTCTCTCTCTCTCTCTCTCTCTCTCTCTCTCCATATATATATACACACACACACACACACACACACACACACACACACACACACGTATATATGTGTATATGTATACATGTATATATATATATATATATATAATTTAAAGATATAAAACCATTCTTATCTTATGGGTCATATAGAAATAGGCTATGGACAATTTTTGGCCTGAGGGCCATCGTTTGTCAGTCCCTGTTCTGTGGGGACTCAGGTGCTCTTCACCTGGCCAGTCTGAGATTTGGTCATCTACCTTCCTCGCTGGCTAAGCCTGAGCGTAGTATAATAGTTTACTCACTACCAGTAGGATTCTCACCGACAAATTGGCTGAATTACTGGTTAGCCTGCTCATCACTGTCAATCCTAAAACGTGCTGTTTCTATTTTTCTAGCTATTAACTATAGCTCCAGCCTCTCTTAGAGCAAATACTTTGGTATATATAGAGGAATCAGTTGTCTCTCTAGCACTGATGTCCTCCTTCTTTTGGAAAGTGTACACTGATTTTCCTTTGGGAACCTTAATTTTCTTCACTGTGAGTGGTCTTGTACTTTGGGTAGTTTAGGCCATCCAGAGCATCTGGTTTCCCCTTGTCATAGTCATTGGTTTAGGAATGAGAACCTCGCTCAGGCCAATGAAATGTGAAGGGATTTTTGCTGAAGAATGATGGGAAAGGAGTTTACCTGCTTTTCATCAGGAAATGAGGAAGAGTCAGTTCTTTTGCTATGGACTATATGGTGAGGGGGCAAATTCTGGAAATGCTGCAGCCATTAATGCTATGATGAAAGAAACCGGGGGAGGCAAAAGCAAACATATAGAGGACAGAGCTGAGAAAACTTTATGTAAATAACCAGAGTCCGATTCACAGTTATAGATCGCAACTTCTGGATCAAACCACCTCTGAATCTATTGGATTACTCAGGATGATTCCGTTATTAGAGTCAATATATTCCCTTTTATTGGTAAAAAGATTAAGAGTAATGCTTCCTTTTACCTGAACCTGAAATCATCCTAGCAAATGGAATTAGTGTGTTCTGGAATAAGCTCATTGGAAAAGAAAAATAGAGAAGGATCAGGATGCTATATTCTTGTTTTAGGTTAACCAATTATTGACTACGTCTCTGAAATACTCTGGACCATCAGGTCAAGTGAAGCCCTTTCTTCAAATGAAGTCTTATGAAGAATCCAAATATTACTATTCAAATAGTAGCCCAACGTGCTGACCGTTTTCTCCCTTCTGTGGTTTCAGGAACCCTTAAGGATTATCTAAGGCTTTCAGGATCATGGTTTGAAAATAAATGGAAGTGGTGATCTGGAATCTGGAATCTGGTGCTTTCAAGGATGAGGAAATAGTACATTGGAAGTCTTCGGGCTAGTGCCTGGCACTGTGAATGCTCAAATATTAATTGTAATTAAGTTTCCTTATGAAATTCTTTGAATTAAGCAGCCATCAAAAAACTTCATAATTTTTCTGCCCCTCTTTTTTTCTCTTATGGGATATACTTCAATTAGGCGTTACACTGTGGAGTAAGGGAAAGAAGCACAAGTAATTAAACCACTGTTATAATCTTAATTACCACAATTTAATGAACCTGTGGTGTGGTGGAATAAAATGGTTTCTGCCAGTCTGTTATATCAAAAGGCTGTTTAGGGAAGTGGATGGATTATCATGTCAAGCTGGCAGGAATTATACGCATTTTCGCATCTCTGTCACATGTTGTTTCTCATCATAGAAAGATGACTTATGATTTATCTAGACATCTGAATATGTTGATGGATCTTCTAAGAACTTTCTTTTTATTAAAGGACTTAAATACATAGAAAGTGTTTGAGAAATAAGAAGCATAATTATGATAGAGACATAAGTAGAGTAAATGCCTCATAAGTCATGTCTTGTGAAGGTTTCAAGTATTCAAAAACATCACTTAGCTGTTCCTTGACTTCATCAACTTGTCCCCATCCTAGTTAGAAGATGGGGAACGTTCAACTAGCCACATGTTGGAGGATGTTATTAGGAGGGGCACTTGGCAATGAGCACTTCCTGATTCTCTAGTAGCTGTAAAATAATACCACATAATTGCGAGAGTCTCTGGATAACTTGCATGTATTTGAACTCTGGTCTGCCTTCTGAGAGGAGTGTGCTTGGAATAGTATTTTCATTTCAAACAACAGAAACAAAATTCGATTAATTTAAGGAGAAAAAAATATTAAAAGAAAGGAATAGGAAAGTTTTTTGAGGGTTTTCGTGAGCATCTCATCAGAATGCTGCCATTTATGCATGTTAACTCCGCTTACTCCAAGCCTCACTGTCTGTCTAAATCAGATTTCAAATTCCTGGGAGAAAGAATCTGATTGTCTACATTGGTCAAGTGTCATCCACACCTGATGTGAGACTGTTTACCGAGAAGCAGGACAACTAAGCTGGGTTGGCATTCCTAAAGGGTCCAGTGAGGAAACTTGAGCCAATTACACATCGCTCAAACAAAAACACACAATGTCCACAGAAGTGCCAGAGTTCAGCGCTAGGATCTAAATAGAAGGAAGAAGTTCATGTCTTGTTGAATTCAATTGGACTGACATTTTTTTTGTTTGTGTTTTGCTAAGGAAAAAGTCAGAACTGAGCATACATTTCCATTTTGATGGCCTGGCCACACCAGACATCCATTAAAACTGTCCAGTCAATATGCTTTCCATTCCCTTACATGGAGTTCCAGTAGGTGGTAAATAAATGGTGTATGTGGAAAGTGGAAATTAAATCCTGAAGTTTTTCAATCAGTAAACTATGTTCATCAACAACCCTAAAACTAAATAATTATGCCTCTTTGACACATCTATTCCTTACCTAATTGTTAATTCTTAGACATCCTTTTGATATGCTAAGAACTCTTAGTAAGGAAGGTAGAATAAATCATTAGATGAGAAGACTTCAATCGTTAGCCACGACCCCTGCATAACAGGCCTCTTCAGCATGGCATCCATTAACCTGATTTTAGTAAATAACAGGATTATAGAAACAACATTTCTATATGTCCAAAGCCATACATAATTACTATAAAATCATTCGTTCAGAGATTTTCTTACTAAAACTTGTCAAATGCTTCATTTTTTTCAAAAGCCTTGAATTGTACATACTTGAATGCTGTAAAAATACCAAATTCTCCAGTATTTTATAAGACATGTAAAGTGGACAGAGATGTGTTTGCCATTATTGTCATAAACCAGAGAATCAGAAAAATGTATAAAGTTGACATCTTTGTGCCATGTAATCCCAGATAGACGCATTTCATTTCATTTGAGATGGAAGAGAATTGTTTCATCTCTCAAAAAATAAACTCATTTACTTGGCACTAATTTTATATTCATTGCAAGGCATTTATTTCTGGAACTTGGACCACTCACTCTGTTGTGTATGTAAAACTTTCATTGACTAGTATATACAGTTTAAGTTTATTATCTTTTGCCTTTACACAAACCCCTTGGCAGACTATTCTCTAGCATATACGCTGGAGATAACTGAGTCTGTTTCTTGTCAGTTCTAAATTTAAATGATTTACTTTTCTTGATGGTTGAAAATGCTTGAAGTCAGGGCATTAGGGGGTAAATTCAGTCCATTTGTGCTTCTTCAAAGAATTAAGAATTTACATGATGGATGAAAGTTTACTAAATACTGTACACATTCTGGATTTCTAAAGGCAAATAAGGAGTGACCACCCTTAAATACTTTAAATTCGTATGAAACATCCAGTTTGAGAAAGCGAGTGTGGGAGAAAGTGGAAACAAGGGGCGATAGAGCAACAGATTTGGAGACAAAATGACAAAGACATTTCACATTCTCATGGGAATGAGACAAAGAGAGGAAAAATCAATAAAGCAAGTTCCAACAAAAGTCTGATGGTCTGAAAATATCAAGCATGAAGAAAAAAAGTACAACGTGAAATTCATATGCACATACTTGACATTTATTTTATCATATACATTTGCCATAAAAATACAGACTTAAAAAATAAAAGAAAAACTACTGTTATTTCTACCTACTAGAGAAAGCTATTATTAGCATGGTATGTATTTTTATAAGCTATTTTCCTATAAGCACGTGTGTGTATGCGTGCACGTGTGCACACATATGCACGTGTGCATGTGCACATATACAACACATATACAGGACGTTTTACACTAAGACATGACATAAAGTGTTGTAGAACATGATTTCATCACTTGATTCTGTGCATTCTTTCATATCAATACTTCAATATATATTTCTTGGCTGCATAAATATTCTATTTCGTAGAATAAATAAATTCTATCCACATTTTCTGTAAATTGATCCCCCACAACTTCCATTATTAAAATGGAGCTATAGACCCACTGCATCCTGGATGATGAAAAAATTGGGGCAGAAGAAGTGCCGGTAGATAAATCACCGCATGGCATTCCGGCTGTTGCGTCCAGGGCTGCTTTGCTCAGTCTGTCCTACAGGATGCCCACAACCAGGGCTTACTTTTAAGTTCCTGTATCTGCTGTTAGTCTGTCTCTCTCACTTCTCAGATACCTCATTTCTTTTCTCCACCTGGGGAACGTGTTTGTTTTGCTCAGTGTCCTGCAATGTTTAATAGAACTGGGTTCGAATATGGTAATTCAGCCGCTGATTCCTTCATGCAGTTACTTCACTGAAGACTCATAGTGGTGGGGGGAAGGAACGATTTAAAATGCAGTGTGCCCTACTCTATTAAAGGTTGACAAGATGTCAATATTAAGTTATTTAAGGGTGTAATTTCAGTTGTCGGGAAGAGGTGGAGATATTTCCTTGAAATAATCAGAAGTAAGCACTCAACTCCTTTGCCTACCTGTGCCTCTTATCCTGAATGGAAAGCCTGTTCATCAGTCCTAAGTGCAAACTTAGAATATCCATGTAACCGAAGTACCTGGGGGATATAAATGAATTGTAGTAGACACTGATGTGATTTGTGTCATGCTATTCTTTTAAATATATTACTTCTGAAGTGGAAACAATATAATTGCAATTAATACGTTATAGGTTACAAATATTATGTTGTTTTCTATAGTGGAATATTCTCCAATTATTTAAAAATGGTATAATAGAAAAATTATAATTTGTGTAAAGATGTTTATGATATATTGTTAAATGGAGGGGCTACAAAATAGCATGTGCTATTTTATCCCACTTTGTAAACATAAATTATGTATGTTCTCTCTGCATTAATACCTTTACATGAAGAGTTGATGGTTATTTTGGAATGGTAGGATTATTGGAAATCTTATTTTTTTCTTTTTGTGTACTTGCATTTTCTAAATTTTCTGTAATTCATAGATTTAAATTTTGCAGTGAGAACATATTTTTAAAAATCATTTTTAGGTCTTAGACTAAAAATACTATGGAATTTTGTCTCTTAGATTATTCTGAAGGGCTCATTGTACCATCCCTCAAGCACAGGGCTTGTCATTCAAGAGTTTACTATTATTTTCTATGAAGGAAGAATTAATAATGGAAAATAGAGGCATCTCTTGCTTAGTGACTCATACTATGCTAAGAGGCAGCTACATTATTAGCCTATTTCCTTGGATCTTAGTGAGTAAAAACATATGAAGGGCAGAGAGTTGAGGGAAATGATAAGTAAAAGGCCTAGAAGTATTTTCTATTTTCTCTCCTCTTTCAAGTTGATGTGGATATTCATTTCCCTTTGCATGGTGCAGCCAATGGGTAAGATGATATTTACAGATACGGGTAATCTCAGGATTAGGTAAAAAAGGAGTAACAAGTTCATGTTCCCTGAATGTTTCCTACTGAAGTGTAACCACTGTTAAAATCACAGAATGTCTCCTGTAACTCTTCAAAAATAACCAAAGGGAGCCCTCATGTAACTAACTTGTGGCAATGTTCCTGGGGACATTTCACAAAGTAGAACTTGCAAGTACAGTAGGATTTCCAAGAACATGTCTGGAGAAAAATGAATCTTCACTCTCTAAGAGCTCTTTGTCCACATTTAAGCACCTGCTGAAAAATATAAGTTAGGGCCAACCCAAACCTGAGGGAGATGAAGAGACTTGCCCCAAAGTTCTCTACTTACCATACGGATTACAGCCCCCTCTCACCACTTTCCTATTATGTGAGGAGAAAGAACGTTACTCACTTTCTTAAGCAGCAATTCTATTCCTCACTCCTATTTTCTCATAATACCTTTGGCATTTGTGCTATGACTGTGACTATCTATACTTCAGTGGAAGAGAAAATTGGGACTAGGAAATGTAATATGAGCTATACCTCGATTATGTGGACAAGAATACTAAATAGGATGCACTCAGTGATATTTGTCCCCTTTAAGAGAAAATTAAATATGAGAATTTCAGTTTAAAATCTGAATAAGTTTATTTTCTGAGAGCCATTTTCTGTAGATTTGCATGACTAATTAAAATGTGACAAATTTGTATGGAGCAGAAAAAGTCCCTGGGAAATAGAGTGTTAATATACTTATACTTAAGTGGCAAGAAAACTTCTGTACACTTCATATTGCATAACTCAAGTTCTGTAAAGTCTGCTGATCAGACTAGCACCAGCTCACCCAAAGGCCACTTCTTTTTCTTTTTTTTTTTGGTAATTCCATTGGGTGTGATATTCAGAGTATCCAAGATTATCTATCATTCTGTTGGACTTCTTCACAGCCCCTCTGCTTCCTGGCTGAGTTATTTATGTAACATTATTCCACATGGGAAAGCCCAGCTGTTAAAATTTTAGAATCAGGAATAAGAACACATTTTCATTAGATCTTTCATCTTGTCCACAGTGTTTTTCTTGGTTTAAATAATGATAACAGCATGCTGGCTCCTCCACCGTAACTCACTCCGTGTGTCTTTGGAGGGGAAAAAGCCCTTGTACTTCTGGGGTTCCAGAATGGGATTTATATCAAACTAAATATGAAGTCAATGTGTGAGACTGTATAATCACCTGGTGAGTTTGGACTCACATAACTGGGGTGGGCACTGTAAAATGAAGAACTAACCAACTTACAGACTGGTGGGAGAAAAAAAGGGGTATGAAAGAGAAGAGAGGAGTTTAGTGGGTTGGAAGTTTTGATCATAGAAAGTTGTACCATTTACAGAAATAGGGAAAAATAGGAGGAGCAGGCTTAGAATGGGAGATGATAAGATTTGCTTGGGATATACTAAATTCAAGTTGCTCGGAGACCCAGGTGGAAGAGTCTTAAAGGTCATGATGAACTTGTAAGATGTCAACTTGGTTAGGCTGACCTGTATTTCTTAGAATTCCTTTCTGGTTAGAAAGGGCTACAAGGTTCTGGTTAGAGTGGGCTATGGGAGAGAGTCTTCTGTGAAATTTGGAGGGCAGAGGTGAAGCAACAGCCATTTTTAGCTCATACCTGATGCCAAAGATGTGCTGACAACCTTGTTGCCCGAGGCAACGGCTGGGCCTACAACCACTCTACCTTCTCTTTCAGCTTCTCTGACTCCTGGACCAGATGCATATGTTTAGCTCCAAGATGAAGGGCACTGGCTTCTTTCTGTAGGACATCCACAGCACTAAGGTAAGAGCAACAAGAACCGAGAGGGCTTTCAATCCATCCTAGCCTTCCCTTCCAGACGACCTGCCCTATGGACTTTAGGTCCAATATTCGACAAAAAGACAGCAGCCTTAGAAACTACTATACTTGCTCCAATTGTATACGGTCAACTCCTTTGCATGACTCTGCTGGCTTTTTTTGTGGTTCAAAGCACTGCATGATTTGGCACATTTTTCTATCCAACTTGTACCATTATTTCTTAGTATGTTCTTCATGCTAGTTTCCTATAAATTTCTTAACAACTTCAAGTCCTAAGCTCTTTCCCATCTCTGGGTCTTTGAATATGCTCCTTTCTGCCTCTAGGCTCATGCTTTTAGTCCGTAGGTCTCAGCCTAACCATCAACTCCTTAGACTGACCTTCTCTGACCACTCCATCTAAATAATCCTTTCTTTTCTTCAGGTCCTTACTAGCGATTGGGTATGCTTATCTAATTTTTTGCTTAGTCTTCACTATAACATAGGTTCCACGACAGTAGGACCTATATTCGTCTTGTTACATCTTGTACACTCTGACCCTAGCACTGTTTGGCACACAACCAGTTCTTAGATTTTTCTAGGAATGGAAAAGGAGATTATGAAGGATCCTACCTTATATGGCAGGAATGCCTGAGGGATTAATTTTCCATTTCTTCGGAGAATTAATATTATCCTGAGATCCATCCCTATTTCTATTCTTCATGGCAAGTCAAACTAATTGCTTAGGGATTCAGGAACCATCTCAATAGTTCTCTATGTCCAATTTCTAAGTGTTAATAGATTCAATTACACATTTTTGAAAAGATGCTTGTGATGATAATACTTAAGAACAGAAACAACTCAACTAGCATCACAGTTGCCAGAGTATGAATGCAATTTTGCATGATGGGTTTAGACTATGTCACTATATATTATCTTGGATTTGATTCATTTAGAGATAAGAACAGTGACCCACTAATAAAGATCTGAATGAGGCTTAGTCATAAAACTGAATTTTCAATAAACTCATCCAACTTTATTATCCTATATTTTGTGTTCCAAAGTTCTTTTAACTTCCGAAACACACTTTACTAAGTCAAAGAACTCATCATTTTCCAAGATTTAATAGAGGCTCCATTTGTGAATACATAACATTAGGTAAAAACAAAGAATAAACAATACTTTTATTAAATAAAAGTACTATCTTGTTTTTCGGGAGCCAATATTAAATATTGAGAGTATTCTATCTTCATGAATTTTAATTTCCAAGGTCAAATCTTTTGGTGTTACCAGGAGCCTACTGATCACTTTTAACACTTCAATACTGCAAATATTCCTCCTTTATGCCGGCCTTCTTGAAATCCTTCATGCCTTAATCGTTTCCTTATTTCTTTTGAATAGTTCAACATCTTTGCATATTATTTTTCCAGCATTTAGCCTAGACATCGTACTTGATCAAAAATGTTGAAGTGACTCGTAAGTTATGTTCTGGCAATTTGGGTACAAATCCTCAATCACTACACGTTTGCTCCTAGGCTACTTCCCTTGCCAAAGCAAGCTCAAACACTAGAAGTGCCTGAGCATTCTCATCCTCCACAAGGTATGTTTAGTGACTTACACTTATTTCCAATATTTATGTTTCCCTTTTTACCTCCAGACAAATCTATTATGGTTAAGAATATTAATGCACACCCTCTGAATTGAAAGCAGATTTTGCTTTCCTGCT
The DNA here is from genome assembly GCF_964194185.1 of Rhinolophus hipposideros. NCBI lineage: Eukaryota > Metazoa > Chordata > Mammalia > Chiroptera > Rhinolophidae > Rhinolophus > Rhinolophus hipposideros. The sequence continues at coordinate 46,976,325 of NC_138053.1, read as the reverse complement.
GTGTTACATTCAATGGTCTCAAGCAAAAACCATTTTGAATTCTTTTGACGAGTTAGAAATCAGAAATTCAGCGATTTTCTGTATAAAGTTTAACATCAGCTGGTAGTTATAATGGAGCAGTGAGGGAGGTTTACAATGTACATTGAAAGAAACTAAGGTACCGTTTTTCTGCTATCTGAAATACTTTCTGAGCTCAAAGCAAACTACAAATACATTATTAATTCATTTGGTTAATTCTTCCTAGTAACAGTTTTAACAGGTCTGTGTGTTAATTCAGTGCTAGGAAGATAACAGCAGAAAGACCATGCTACCCAAACCAAGACATGTAGTATTAGGTTGGTGCAAAAGCAACTGTGGTTTAAAAGGCTAAAAATAATTGCAAAACCCGCAATTACTTTTGCACCAAACTAATACATACAAGCCTTTTCATATTTTTCAATAAATAATACAACTTGGTTAAATAATCTGACTCTGATGGACACTGCTCATAGATTTTGGACAGAAAATCTGTTTGGGCATCTGAAGGCTTTCAATTGAGGATAAGTTTGAAAATAATTGTCAACAATAACTGTCATTTTGATTGAGAACCAGATTTCGACCATCCCTGGGGGAATTCATGACTTCCTGAATCTAACGCAATTTACTTCGGCTCATGAAGTTTCATCACGGAAATAGGAAAGTAGACTGAACAGCTTTGAGACGCAAAACAACCAACAATACAGAACTCCCCCAAACTCATCTTGACTAGCCATTAATTAAAATATGTAGGCAAAACAAACATTTTAGTCCCATCTTACTCAAAAGATGGCAATTTTAACCTCTAAAAAACTTTTCACTCTCTGACAATAAAAACTAGGAGGCTCTTTGAAAGTTCATTTTGAGTTTTATTACATACCACAGACAAGTGGACTAACCAGAGTAGATGCATCTCTACTCTGAAAATCAAAGGAAATATATCCTCCCCCCTTTCGATATTGTAATACCATTTCCAACTATTATTTTGGGATTTAGGGCAAAGTAAAAGACACCATGGAAGGCAGTATATAAATGACATAATTATGAAGCTCCTTTTGGGAGCTAGTGTAACTTGAGAATAACAAGGCTGTGCAGTCTTCACAATGCTATGATACTAAGTCCTCACTTAATGTCTAAGAGGTTCTGTGACTAAGTGAAATGATGTACAAGGAAAGTAATTTTACCACAGCCTAACTGATATAAACAAGAGTTAAGTTCCTAAGGCAGCTCATCAACTTTATAATGAAACAATGTTATCTGAGGACTTGCTGTACTTGACTACTTATATTCTGAATATCTACTCTTGCTGGATACCAAAGAAAACGAAGAGCCATCCCCAAGAATCTTCCATTCGTTTTTTTTTTTTTTTTTTTTGCTTTGTATGACCCAGTCACTTCTCTGAGCTTAAGTCCTTGCTTATTGGAAATCTTTTCTGTGCACCCAGGAAATGTAGACAATGCAACCACGTCCGCTCCTTGTGCCGATGTATGCTTTAACAACCATGGATGCTTTTGGTGTTGATGGAGTATGAGCTAGTAAAAAGGTTCCTAAAAATACTTCACCTGGTAGGTTATAACTAGTTATACAATGCAGGCGAGTCTCTGGAAAATGTGCTATTGTATCCCTGGTCAAAATTAAGGTTGGCGCAGACAGTCAACCTAGTTTATATACACACCAAGGGAGATTTCATTTTTCCCTTGAGGTTCTTTTTTTTTGGTCAGGCAGGAGGGAACACATACTCAACTTCAATTTTGAGGTAGGTAACAGATAGTAACGAAAAACACACAGACCCTCTAGGATCTGAGCTCTGTCTACTTTTCTAGGCTCATGTCTCACTCCTCCCAGTGACACAGCAGGCTAGGTAATTACAGCCCACAACGTACCGCTGGTGCTTCTGCATATTGCTCTTAAATTGCTTCTTTGGAAAGGTCACATCCCCAATTGAGTCATCACCCTCCTTTTATTTTCTTCTAGAATCCTGGCATTATCTCAATAATAAATGCTCTCACATTGCACGATGTATAAGTAACTTCATCTGTCCTGCACTACGTTTTGATTACTGGAAGGAAGAAACTGTACATGTCTATCTTCAGTGAGAATAGACCATATGTATTCTATAAATGCTTGAAAGAGTAGTGAAATAGAAATATTTTATTTACAAGTCCGAGGTCTTTTTAATAAAAATAGGCAGAGATCGGTTCATTTTGGACTGTAAATTTGGAGAAGTCACTTCACTCAAATCTCTATTTTGCCTTAAGATAAAACTAGACTGGTCTGCATATTACTAAGATGAAGGAGTCTATTACAAATTACATATTACTATTATCCCTAGCACAAAAGCGCTATTTTAAATTTGAACATGTAAGAGCATTCGGGATAGTGCCTGGCACAGCAGCACGGGCATTACGAAGACAACGGACTTGAATCTAGACATTTTGAAGCCACAGAGGGAATTCAACAGACTGTGTGGCCTTTTCATTGACCATCTTTTCAGACTGCCTAGAAAGAAGACATAGACCTGCCATTGGTACAGCTGCGGCCAATCAGGAATTAAACTATCGGCCCCAAACAAATTCCAGGAGAGATGGAATCAAGAGTCTGAGCCAGGAAGGAAGTTAGGGTATCTGAACCTCGCAAGTTGTAGACATCAGTGCGCATCATCCCATACGGCTCTGCAATAAGACTACATGACAGAGGAAGTCCATCTGATGCTTACACTGATCCTCAATCCTCTTCTGCAGCCTACCACCCGACCAAGACTACTAAGAGTATCAGCATATTCTGTGGGCTTAAACCTACCTACACTGCCCTTGGGGTTATACAGCAGGACTCTGTGGTAGCTTTCTGAAACGTTAAAGAAAATGCTAATCGCTTTTCTTCATGGAATCCTATGTTTTTTCCTCATCTCCCAAAGAGCTAGTGTTAGAGTCAGAATGGCACGGGTCAGAAATAAGCTGCCTCCCACTGTTCAGATTCTACACAGTGTACAAATTTTTATATATTGCCACAAATTTTACAAAGAAACGATTCCTTCCTCGATCTTCCACCTACATCCTCCCAAATGCCCAATTAAAGAAATGTCTTAGAAACGATTATTTAGAATATTCTTTCCTTTTGTTACATTAGATTTGTTAGCATATAAAAAGTTAGATGACAAAGGTTTTGGAAAGTCCAGTTGGCAGCAGAGTTGGAAAACACATGGGCACTCAGAAACTAGATGCAGAAAGGTACCTTACTCTGCATGTATATGCTGATAAGAGTACTATTTTGGGGATACCCTGAAGATCTTTGACCTAACGAAAAGCCCAAGAGACAGTTCAGAGTAGAAATAATTATCATAACCTGATTCCCTGTCTAAAGTAAAATATATCATTTTTAACCAGATATAAATATAGATATGCCAAAAATGTAAAATAAACAAATATACTGACTGCCTACAGCTTTTATCCTTTGTATTAAAAAAGAAAATAACACAGGCAATGCATAAGCTTTTCTTAGGTGTGTCTTAGAAGTCTTTCCAGATAGTTTAGTCTTTAAAAATAGGTGGCTTTCAGTTCCATAGCTTGTTTCTACAGAAACAGCTACCAGCAGACTCATTTTAAAATAATTCTCTTTAGCTAAAAAAATCAAAAAGGTTTTTTTTGTTTTTACCTTTCTGGGGAATTAATAGCTGAGAACAATAATTAATACTATACACAACAGGCGATTTTTAGCTAAGATAGTTAAACTTCGCTTAGCTTTGAAATTGGAACAGAATTTTGGATGAAACTTAAGAGATGTTAACCATAAACTTACAATAACTGCTCTACTGCAAAATTTGTAAGTCACATTTCCAATGTCCCTCTTTCCTCATTGAAAATTACTGAAGGTCCTCCTTTATTATCAAAGCTCAAAGACACTTAAGCCATGGTATACACATAAGTAGATTTGAAAATTGCTTATCATCACCTACAAAGTTACACAAGAGATTCCAGTTCAAGTTGACAGACAAAACATAAACTAGATTTAAAGTGCTGTATTAAAAAACAAAAAAAATACAGTTTGCATTTTGGGGTAATTAAAATAAGTAGAGATCTGACACTTTAAAGAAATGAAAAACACATATTGGATTATCATTCTGTAATTGTTCTATTTTGCTCTTTTCATTCTAAGAATGCAGTTTTATTTACAGAATGACAGTTAGTTGGTCAAATTTATGCTTAAGACATTTATACACCTTAACCAGAGGGGTTGCAGAGGCTACAACACCAATCAGCTATTTTAAACTCTCTTATGTTAAATATGAACATTTTCCCAATATCACTCTTAAGTCACATCTTATTTATCTTCTTCCATAAGAACTGCATAGCTTTTTTAAATAGTTTAAAATCCTGTAATAAACTACAGAGTTTGCTAGAGTAGAGGTACTCTGGTTAATGCTCAAAATGGTGTGGCCAGAGGAAAAGCATGCATTAAATATGAATGCAATCCTTACCAACACAAATTGAACATTTTTTTCAATAAAAAGCTAGTCCAATATAAGGTCTCATTCTATAAAGATGTATCATTTCCAAATCACAGTGAAAAGAACTCGAATAATTTAACAATTTTGTTTTCTATTAGGTGCCTTACAGACACCTCACTAAAAACAGGCAGTTGACACAACAGAATGACATTTACAGAATGTAATATTGTAGTAACAGTACTGAGATTGATTGTTACAAACTCTTTGAGTATTAAATGGTTACATCCTAATTATTTATATAGAACATTGGTCCAATAACGAAAACAGAGAACAGCAGCTGGAAATTTATCTCATCCAATGTTCAGAGATAAAAGGGTTAACCATTCTTTCCATCATTTTCTGAAGATGTTCCCCTTTTCATATTGAAATCTAACAGCAATTACATTCCAGCGGCATTTTTCCAAGCTACTGCATGAAGAGGATGCTGAAGGCCATCACTATACAGCATACTGCCACATAAGGACTTTTCCGTTCACCTGTTGAAAATAAGGGAGACACTCATGTTGATTAACTGAGTAGCTCATATAGATATGATATGGTTATAACCTACTATTAGAGAAGGGTACATAAGAATCAAGATGAAGTTCTTGCTAAGAAGTCCCATACATTTGGAGGGTGGGTTGGGCAAAACAAGAACTAGATGCAATATAAAAGCAAGTACAATACAGAATGGATTAAACTATATCAACTTATTTCTAAGATGACCTGCTTTTCATTTGTTTAGAAACGCACCATTTCTGTGCCACTGTGTAAACCCAGATATTAAAAAATACAACACAGAATACAGGCTAGAGATCCAAGAGAAATAATCACAAACTCAATTAAGACCAAACAAATATTGCTTATTTCTTTCCTGTAAAAAGGGAAATTTCCACCCACAAAAAGAAATTCAACACATAACTTTTAGCCATAAGTTTTTTTCCTCAGGTAGCAAATCATGACATTTTTAAAGGGGGAAAAATAAGCATTTGTGAATGCAAAAAAACGGGGTGATCAATAAAATTGCATTTTAAGGATGGACATAAAAAATAAAATGTTCAATACAAAGCATATTAGAAAAAACTATTTCCGAGATGGACTTCATACCAAATCTTTTACAGTATGATTACTCTGGGTTAAAAATGAAGAACTTAAAACCTTTTCTGTATGAGTCGATTTTCATATGTGTTTAAGAAGCATTGACACCTGGAGACTTTCCTTTGCATGAAATAGACCTGGAGTTAACTTGTGAAGTGGTCTTGCAAACAGATAAGCGATCTTGTTATTGTGAGTTAACTCAAGTTCATCTTGTTCTTTCCTGTTTCTTCAGTAACTGCAAGGCTGTACAACTCCACAAAGCACCAGACATTTATGCTCTGCCTTGAGGGCATGAGAAAGGAAGAAGAACAAGGCTGCACTACTCCTAGAAATAGTACTGGGTATGTACCTGGCATCCACCAAGAGAAATGGTTTATACTCCTCTCACTTGAGTTTTTTTCTATGATGTTTAAATTCAGCTCTTTCCCAGTAACTAAGGTTCCTTATTTCACTTAGCAAGTTCAGTTAACTACCTCTGGAAAACATCAATCTTGACCACCCTTATCAACTCAAATCCTCAATTGAGCTCACACAGTCATATTGTTAGTAAGTATGTATCTTTGTGTCTGTTCAATGACAATATTCATAAAAGATAACATACACATACAAATAAAATAAACATTTGGTGTTTTTCTGAAAGTATTTTTCTATCCATAGACATTTAATGGACTGCCTTCCAGCTGGAGGAAAATCTAGAACATGAGAGGATAGTGTTTTCACAATATCACTATCTCAACTAGGAAAAAAAAAATATTTTAAAACAAAATTACCTTGAGTTATCATTTCTAAGCAATGCTAATTCCTTCAGGGGATAAAACAAAAACAAGAAACAAACCTCAAGTTAACAAATGAATTAAAAACAACAACAAACCCATTCTGACATAAATTTTAGGTAGATTTCATAAATAAGCCTGTCACTCTTATTAGGGCTAGATATTTGATTATCCAATACAGTCTTATTAAACACCTAAAAAATTAATATTGTCCTAAATTTTCCATCTGCTGGAAATTAATTTTTGAGGAAGTTCTCTTCCTCATCCTCCAACTTAGAATGCTATAATTAACATATGGGTTTCATTTTCCTGTTTTTAATTTTCTTAAAAGAGATTGCCATGTGGGAGAGGTAAACATCTTTGGTTGAACTTGGGCAAAATATTACTTCTTGTCTGGTCTTAGGTCTGTATAAGTGAATGTGAAACAGTTGCTGTAATGTGATGTGTAACATAAGATGATTTGGCTGGGCCTTTTCCCATTAAAACTGCATCTTTTCTTTGTGCATACATTAGTGTTAAGATAAGAGGAGCATGTGTTTGAGAAAGCAGCACAGCAGCGTCAACATTTTCTGAGCCACTTTGCCAAAATGCAAAGCTAATGCTTTCATGTAATTGGCAAGAACGAATACTTTAACTGAACCATTTAACCTATGGCATTCATATAGTCAAGAGAGAAAATAGAAATAATAAATGAGCAAGCAAAAAAGAAAAGGCACAATTTATCATTCGACATAAAAACAGACAAGACTACAAAAAAGCACTAAGAAAGTTACAAACTAGATGTCTTAAACTTTTAGCTATATTGTGAACAAAAGGGTCACCTGGGTTGGCTACTGAATGAAGCTGCAGACACTTCTCTTATTTATTACATAAAATGGATTTAAAATAACTTAATATTTTATTTATGAATTAGCAACTTATTGATAATACTGAGTTAAAAACTCAGATCAGTAATTCGACTTTTTTACATTTTTACCTATGAATACTTAGAATTACTCTAAATTCTCTGTATTCACTCCAACTGTCTTGCTCTTCCATTACGTTCTCTCTTCACAGTTTACTTGGGGTAGTCTTACCACTCTCTTCCTTGACAATATTTTTTCCGGGTGACTTGTCTCTGAAGCAAGCAGTTTGGTGTACGTATATTTACATTTATCATTATCTATCAGCATTAGCCATTGAGGGTACTATTTTGTCTCTTTATCTCTCTCTTCTTAGTTGTTTTTGAAGTGGCTAAGATTTTTCTGTTATTTCAGGGTTTGCAGTTGTTGAGCAGGACTAAATGCCAGATAAGTCTGTACCACAAAGCTTTGTAAATCTAGATTGGATATTCTCAACTTTAGCACTATTGAAATTTTGGACTACTTTTGTTGTAAGGGGCTATCCTGTACATCACAGGATGTTCAGTAACACCCCTGACCTATACCCAGTATATGTCCCCCCAACTCTAGTTTTGACAACCAAAAATGTCTCCAGACATTGTTAAATGTCCCCTGAATCATAACCACTTATATAGGCTATACCTGTGCTTTACCAAACTAAGGTCAATAATACTTTTCATACACACATACACTGAAGGTCACTTTAACATATTAAAAAGCACACGTCTCTAAAAGATATGTTTCAATAGTCAACATATTTTATTTCTTTTTTTTAATTTTAATTAAATTTAGGGGAGAGTCGAACGCAGTCCCCCACTACCACAAATCATGCAGTGGAGTTTCCCACATTTGGGGAAATCCCAGGGGTCAGCACATCCGGAGTGCAATGGATTAGCCTCGCCCTGGGAAAACCACCTTCGTGATCATGGTATCTCCCCTGCCAGGTAAGTATCAATAGTCAATATATTTTAAATGAGGACCTTGAAAGAGGTACTTTTCTTTGAAGCTCTTTGTGCTTATACTATCATCTTCTACAACATGAAACTTAAAAGGCCAAAGAATCTTATGTCATCATAACAGATTTAAAAAGGACTTCTAGATAATTTAGTATTATGCTTACAATTTCCACTGTGTCTAGGTGGTGCCAATCATTAACAGTTAAAGAGAAGAAAAGTTATTCTCTTAAAATTATTTCAATGTTAGCAATATCTGAATCTTAGAAGATGCTACAAATAATTTGAAATTCCTACAGGTAATTTTTATTTTTTTTTATTTTTTTATTTTTTTACAGGTAATTTTTAGTACTTAGCTGAGACTAGGTTATGCCTGTAATTAGCTTCAGATCTATTAAGTTGACTCAGGTCTTTAGAAAAATTTCTAAATATTACAAGAACTTAGTTTATATTTTTCAATCTTTAATAAATTTAGTTTTCTGCTATAGTCATCTTCTAATTTTCCACATCTCTGAGAAGTGAAAACGAAAATAAGACATAATATGCTACAGGGAACATAGCTTATCTAAGGGAAATGAATCTTAAATTCTCCATCTTATTTAAAGGAATTAGTTTGGGGGAATTCAGGCTGTTGTCATTGGCTTACGAGGCTAAATGTCAAACATAGGAAAAACTGTCTTCATTATGAAAGCCTAACAACTTTATAAAAGAAAAAAGTGGTTACATATAAATTCAATGTTAAGAGTACTAAAATCAAACATAAGGGGGTCATGTAAATAATTTCAAAGAGGCCAAGACATATTCACATTTTATTCTAAGTGGTATAAGTACTAATGCCCTGCAGTGGTTTTTTGGGAATGTGGCATGTTAAAAAGGGTATAATCTATTATTCAAAAGTATTGGTGAATTACAGCAATAAAATCCATTTTAGTTCATTAATTACCAATCATTTGAGAGGCTACTATGTGCTGCTGGGCACTGTGCTAAATGTTAGATATTACATACATTGGGGGATGGGAAAAAATATATTATCTGAAAATAAGTACACTTAAATGCTACTCATCTTATTATGAAGTTAAAAGATAACCACATTTACGTTAACTTTGATCAACAGAATAAAGCTCAGCTATGACCACATCGGTTTAATAGACAAAAGTTAAAAAGCAACAAATAACATTCCATGACTTAGTACAGGGCAATAAAATGATTGTTTAGATGGTTGCTCAGCAAGCCTTTCATTGATGAGAAATTCATCCTCAGGTATCAAAATGGTATATATTATAAATAGTATGCTCTCTACTGTAAGCATGTGTGCATAAAACTACATATACATATCTGTCTGAAATCTCTTCAAAACCAGGAACGCATAATATTTGATACGTGAATTTCAAGGGAGATTCTTCTTGTATTTTTCATCTCCCTGCTAATGAAATATGAGGTACCTGCCCAGTCTAGTTTTAAATAGCACAAGTCAAAGAGTTTGGTAGAACTCTACACACTTTTCCAAAACTAAAGAAAATTAGGAAGGCTGCACTTTTAAAACTGACATTTGATTTGTGTGAACAGGACGTAAGTAAATTGGCCAACAATTTATAGCTGAAGTAGTGGAGGGAGATTATATATAGACACTTACCAATTCTGGCACACTTCCAAAATATACCCAATAATCTGCAAGAATGAAAAAGAAAAAAGTAGCTAGTGATTACTGGGAAAGGTAAATCATTCTCTCAGTATCTTACAGAAAATTCATTACATACTAGCATTTTAACTTCTGATGCTTTGCTTCAAAAATGAAATTTATTTGATGTCGAGCCACCACAATAACTTATCAACTATCAATGTACAGACATTGTTACAAACTGGAATATATGTGGTGTCATAGGTTAAACCCAGGTTAAATTAATATCTGAGTGGCAAAAATTTGCACCAGGGCTTACTACTAGGATTAATTCAGTCAACTTCAAGTGCTTTACCTTCAAAAATAGAAAATACATATACTAAGTTAAATAAAAATTAATTTTGAGAAAATGGTAAGTGAATAGTTTAAATGAATTTTGACTTTGAAAAAATAGAACTCTCATACGATAAAACCTTACTTCTTATAGAATGTACCTCTATATTTAAATGATCTAATAATCACAAACTCCAAAGACAGCATTTAAACAACTACGTCATTCCATAAGGAGGAATACAAAAATATGTGCCTATGTTTTCAACACAAATAGAAAAATCCTAATTTAGCGACATTATATACGAGTTAACTAAATATAGCAATTAAAACACATATATTCTGGAAATAAAAAGAATTAAAGTGAAGATGTCCATTTCAATTCTATGAATGAATATATTATGAATTAAATACATATCATATGCATATATCACTTATTTGCCATGTATAAAACAGCTTAAAAACAAAGCTGAGTCATTCTATGAATAGAGATATCAGAAAAAAATAAAAACATTGTAGATAACTATTTTGTTGGTCTGACAGAACAATGGTGTTACACATGGTTACAAATCAAGATAAATTAACATTACTTATTGCAGTAAGTTAGGAATGGTGTAACATAATAACGAGACTTAAATTCCAGAGAAATTTGTATCACACTTTTTTGCCCAAAGAGATAGCTGGCGAATGCATCATTATATTAGAATGATTAAGATGGAAAAAAATACTGGTTCAATTAAGTTCTACATAGGTTCTTCTTCTGAAGTATAATAACTTCCTGACCTGAAAGCAAAAAGTCTCTTACTACTTACTTCAGATTAAATGAAATGGGTGAAAATACAAGTTTATTTTGTAGAATGGACATTCTGACAAGAGTAACAATTTTATTATAGGAATCAAAGGACAAAGATCATATATATTCTTGAAAGTAACAGAATAATATAAGGGCCAGATTGTGCCTAAGTTTAATAGCATGTACCACTCAATAGAGTTCTTATAAGGACTAAATGAGTTATTACACAAAGTCTTTAGAATAGTGACTAACGTGCTGTGTTCAATAGTACATAGGCTGAAGGCACATGTGAAAATGCCAGATAGCACTTTAAATTGGCTTACGTTTCATCAAAAAATGGAAGACAACTGGTTAGTGATCTGCAATGTCATGGTTGCTTGATTCTAAAAAGCAATATAATATGCACCACTGATTTAAGGCTACTCTGGTTATGGGACTCAGAGGTAAAGGTATCTGAAGCTCCTTCACGGGAAGCTTAAAGACCCACAGAACACAATCTGAAACCATGTGATCACAGTCAAGTTCTTTTCAGATCTGATATTCTAGAAATAACTCAAAGTATCATTAGGAAGTTGGTACAACACAGTTAGCCTATTAAAAGCTATTTAAATAAAACAAATTTCCTAACTTGGCCACTTAAGAGATTTATCAGTACCATTTTGGCCTTTTGACATTTTTCCCCACCTAGACATATTTCTGTACTGTCCCAAATTCTATTTATTAAAACACAGGAACTTTACTAGTTAGTGAAAAACCAATACAATTTTGCTGTGGAGCTTCTACGGCTACAAGCCAATAAATGTATCTGCTGATAAAGCTATCAGGTCTACGAAAATAGGAAACGAGACAAAGTAGTAATCTTTTTCTGCTGATTTTTAGTTGTTATTAATTGAAGCAGCAAAAAATTAATTGATTTTCAACAATGAAGTCATCAAGAACTCGTTTTATCCAATTGGTTTAGACATCTCCACGAAAGCACGGAATAATAAAAGGAAAGTTTTTGATGAGTCTTATAAAAATGTTTTGTAACAAAAAAGAACAATGGCCTATACAATTTTTTTCGACAGAAAATATGTCTTATACAGAGGTCAAAATAAAATGGGGCTTAACATTTACATAAATAGAAACAAAGTCTTTTTAAAAAAGCTTTCAAATAGTTGATTGCATCAGTATGCAATTTAAAATGTAAAAACAAGCATGCTATTTCTTTGGTCTTTTATGTAGGAGAAATATACTACTACTCAACCTCTACTGTAAGGTTGGCAGCCCTGAGAACTCCTTTTTTAATGTAGCATGTTATGGATGTATTCCTGCTCCCAAAGGAATGAGGGGCAGTCGTGTTTCCACATGCAACCTACTTTCTTCATAATGACATCTATAAAGTCTAAATATTCTACTCCATTACTATGCAATTATTCTTTAATGAAATAAACACGTATCTTATTAGATAGACGTTATATATTATATTAAAATTCCAAGCAATTGATCAATGAGAATGTTTACTGGTTCCTGCCATATGCTTTAACCCTAACTTAATGGTTTGGGGACGCAGAGGAAGGCAAGGAGGAAAGAAAACTGGCTGGATAAAAGGCTTCATGTATAACCAAGAAACAAACAAAATTACATAATTTCAGCAGGTGGATAAAGTATTAAATTGAGTGCTGAAGACTAAGTGCAATGAAAGTTCAGAGAAAAAGATGGAATGACAAGAAGACAATTTCTGCAAAGCATTCTCATAAAAACTGATGGACAAATAACTCAGTTTTCAGTTTTTGTAGGTTAAATAAAATCCCTCAAGCCAACAGATAAAGATTATCAGTTTACTAGAACATTATTACTGATTTTCAATATTCAAAATTAGTTGGGGGTTCTATTTATTCCTTTTACACATGTTCAAACAATGCCAGGAAATAAAAAGGAAGAGTAACAAATGCCAAATGATTTAGATAATGGGATGTTTGAATAAATGCTACTGACTCCAAAGATAGAATGGAATTGAAGGAAAGAGAGCAGACATTATTACTCTCATAGTTGAATATCTACCAGCTGGCCTCCTGAAGGAGCTTTTAGTAGTGGAAAAGCAGAGTTTGACCTTGCAGAATCCTAATTTGGCATTTTTTCTATCCATTAAAAACAAAAAGGGTGCTGAAGATAATTATTCCTATGTGAAATATTATATTTTTTCACTTTATTTCTTAAAATGATTAAGTGAGGTACACGCTCTTATTAAGAAAGGATTAAGACAGTTATCTGCAAAATTAATAAATATCTAAGGCAGAGAAAGTTTACATAGTTTTCACTATATAATCTCTCTCTTTTTACATACTCTTCCTTTTGGTTGAATTCAACGTGTACTTCTGTATTATGGACATGGCACTTTAAAAATTTAATTCTGTGTTATTAAGCCCAAATTTTTTGGGGGTATGAATGTATAATTAAAAGGAATGTGACATGACCAAGACTTAATTTTTACTACTGTTTAAAGTAAATAAATTTCTCCCAAAATGTTTGCTTTATGATACAGACAGGGAACTTCTATGATTAGAACAGTATTGGATTGGAGAGGGAATATCTGTATCATTACTGTTATGGACACAGTGCTTGCAAACTGTTTAATGCTTTAGAAATGTGATAACCAACTTTACTAATTATTCTATTAAAAACTAAGGCCATACACTGCCTTTGAAAGCACAAAGTTGTACCTCTTAATTACAGAAAAAAATATTTGTGGCATCTTTTTAAACATACTTTTTTTTTTCAGTCTAACACATTTCAAGTCACTTCTGATATTTACCCTTTTAGTTAGTAAGATTCTGTGAGTATTAAGTTTTTGGATTTTTAAAAACAGAGGGACAAAATAATGAAAAATGTTATTACAAAACTAAGTTACATACAGGAATTAAATTATTTAATGACATGTATAGTAATTTACATTCAATGCCTTTAAGAACTAATTTGTGTGATTAGACATCTTTAGTAACATACCCAGTTTTATTTCTGTCCAGGATGCTGGGTGCCAAGGATCGGATATAAGCACAGGTACATATAAGCAGCAAGATTACAGTCAACAGACTCTGAAAATTGAAAATGGCAGACTAAAAAGAGAAAAAGAAAAATTAATATCACAAGAACTGCATTGGTAAACCATGCCAGACAAGTCCATATTAAGAATCGTACTATTTTCTTCAAAAAAGCAAAAAGGATGACATGACTGAGAACACTTAAAACCAAAATAATGAGGTGTACTGAGACTATACTTTCTTTTTCATTTTTTGGGCCAAAGAATGGAGAAGACTGAACAAAAATTCTAAGTTCAACAACTTGAAAACCCAATCAAAATGCCAGGAATCCAAAATAGCTCACCAAAGCTGACTCAATATGTTATCACGACAGAGGTTCAGGAGCCCAGACCATGAGTGAGGCCACGGCGTCTCCAAGCTCTGCCAGTAGCTGGCTATATGACCTTCCTTGAATCATTAGCCTAAGTCTGTTTCACATCTGTAAAACTGGGTGGAGAGTGGGGAGACAGACTAAATGTTGGCTAAAGTTTCCTTCAATTCTGAAATTATTTTAGGATAAGAATGCTTTAAATTTAAGCAATCATGTTCCATGCACTGACTCATACTAGGTTATTAGGTTTTGGTGAAAGAATGGCGCTTGCTTGCTCATTCACTGCTGATTCTTTAAAAGTTATAAACAAAATTGAACACAGGAATCATACGAAATCATAGGTTTCCAGTCAAAGTAAAATACAGATGGGCCTTACTCTATTCAGTTCAGTCCAAGTATTATCTTTTGGAGGAAGTCTCCTGGAACTCATCTGCTTCCCCTCTCCTATTTCATATAGAACTTTCCTTTCTGTTCCCACAGCAAACTGATAGGCATTTATTGTTAATACTCATGCCTGAAAAGTGGACATTGTCTTATGACTCTGAATCCTCAGCACCTGACTATGCACTTGCTAGACAGTGAGAGCCCAATAAGGGATTGTTGAATGAATAAAACACATTTTTAAAACTGCAGAAATACTACTGTATATATAACAGCCCGAAAGAATCCAGTAAAAAATTATTACATACATCCAGTAACATAAGGGAATTAAATAAGGTGGCTGGCTGCATAATTCATTTAAATCAATAGCCTTCATGATTATATTATCACCAGTTGGAAGACATAGAAAAAGGACTCAACTACAACAAAAAGCTAAAATATCTAGGATTAAGCTTAACATGAAATACACGACATTGACACCAAGGGACAAAACTGACAAAATCTTAAAACATACTGAAGAACATAAAAGCAGAATGAAGTGGTAGACCAGATTCTTATATTGGAAGGGAACATGGTAAAGCTAATCTGCAAATTTAAAGTGAACCTACTACCAACATGTTAGTTTTGAAATAGAGAACTGATTTTGAAGTTCATATTAAAAAATAACAATAGCCAGGAAAATGCTACAAAAAGAATTAGTTCTGTCAAAAACTGCCATAATATGTTTTAATCTTTTACATGTTTTGATGATATTTATAAACTGTTCAAAAGATTTTTAAAAACTATACGTTATTTACTAATATCCGTAAGGACAAAACATGCTTATGTACAATGCTAAGTGGTGGGAAAGCAGCATGTACGATTTCACAAGCAGTATATCTTTAGCTATGTAAACATTTATGCAAAAAAGAGAGGGGAATGCAGTGATTATCTCTAGAAGGTTTTTAACCTAATTCTCAACTTTGCTGCATTTCTCAGATTTTCTAAGTGTTACTTTTATGGCCTGAAAAAGATAAACAAAAATCACTTTTATTTATTTAATAGTTGTTTTTCTATGGAAATCATTTCTTCACTGATATAGCAAAGGTAAAGTTTGATATGCCTTGGTTTTTAGTTGAATTGGATTTTAACTTTGCATCTGTGAAGGCAAGTGATATACGTTTTATGACTTGAAATAAATTAATAAACTCTAACGATCAATTCTAGTAGAAAACACAGTATCTC
This sequence comes from Rhinolophus hipposideros, assembly GCF_964194185.1. Taxonomy (NCBI): domain Eukaryota; kingdom Metazoa; phylum Chordata; class Mammalia; order Chiroptera; family Rhinolophidae; genus Rhinolophus; species Rhinolophus hipposideros. The sequence goes on along the minus strand of NC_138053.1, from coordinate 46,960,386 downwards.
ACAATGCTTATCTTTCAAAGGTCATATTTTGAACATGTATATAAGTATGTTAATAAATAGTATTTGATAATAATAACCTCATGAAATATAAAGCACAATTTCCTTCCAGCCAACATAACTAAACATATTTAGTATTTACTCTGGTGCATGAGGCTACACATGGGATTTAAAAAATACATAGCACGTTTCCTTTCTGCCAGGACTTTACAGCTAACAATAACTGATATATACTGAGTGCTTGCCTTGGATTATCTTATTTATCCTCATATATGTTATTAATACCCTTAATTTATACAAGAGACAACTGATACATAAAGCAGTTACAACGGAGTTAGAACAGGGAATATATTTAAAAAACTAAATAGCAACTCACTGCAGCATATCTAAGTGACAATTGACACATGCTGACAAAAAAAATGCTGTTTTCATAAAGAAAAGTCAGAAAAGGCTTCAAGGAAAAAGCAGGAACTGAATCAAGTCTTGAAAAGGCACAATTAGATAGGCAAAAAAAAAGAGCAGAGTCCAGAAGAGACAAAAGCATGGAAAATATCCCCCACAGAATCAGGAATTTGCATCTTCAGGAAATAATGAGCAGATTTATTGTATTGAGCAAAGGATTCGTGTAGTAAAGTGTCTGGACAATAAATTTGTAAGAGGTTTATCATCTTCCTAATGGAGTATCTAAATTCATGATTTCGCAATGTGTACTTTTTTCTTCCCTGAATGTCTTGTTAAAGAAACATGCTTAAATGATATAGTGTCTGGGATTGGTTTCTAAATAATCCAGTGTGCGTGTGGTGGAAGGTGTGGGGTTGATGATGAAATGCTGAGTATATAGTTTCATTCTTCTTTCTACCTATGTACGTTTGAATTTTTTTATAATGAAAGATTTTAAGAGGCACTTAAAAACATGCCTATTATTAAAGAAGTGGGATGTGTATGTATACATTTGTATGTGAATCCATTTACAAATAAAAATCATTTACAAGTATGTAATATATGATACATACAACTTTGTTCCTCTGGTTTATAAATCCTAACATTTAAACAAATAATCTTAGGTGGTAAAGTCTTGTAGATGTACTTAGACTGTTTCAAACTTACAGACATTAGCCCGCCACTGCTTAGCCTCCCTAAGCATTTCTCTTAATGCTTAGCATCTGTTGCCCATTGATATAAAATTTTAGTCTCAGGGTTAAAGGAAACAGATGTTCCTGTTCTATAGAAAAATAATTGGGATTTTCAAGAGGAAAGTGTTATTAAAGGGAAGGGAGGAAGCTAAGAAAAAAGTAAGCATATTTGATCACAAAATAGAGGGAAAGAGGATAAAAAAGGTGATAAGGAAAGGAAAATTCATTTAATGTGTCTAATTTTTTCCAGACCTTTTAAATCCTGAAATCCTTTTCAAGGTATTCTGTGTTTTTGCACATGCCATATAATGTTGCCTGCCTGGTGAACTGACTCAACCTTCTGGTCTCAACTGAAACGTTACCTCTTCTGTGAAGTCTTCCCTGACCCCACTCTCCACACCGAGCAGAGTCAGGATCTTTGTCCATGTATGTATTAAACACATTACCTGCCTAAGATAGCACCCATCAAACTACTGCAATTGTATCCTTTATTTTACTGAGGTTCTTATCAATCCCGTGTCTACCCTGTTTCCCTGAAAATAAGACCGAGCCAGGCGATCAACTCTAATGCATCTTTTGGAGCAATGATTAATGTAAGACCCAGTATTATATTACATTACATTATATATTAATTACAATATATTATATTATATTATATTATATTATATTATATTATATTATATAAGGCCCGGTCTTATTTTACTATAAGACTGCGTCTTACATTAATTTTTGCTCCAAAAAACACATTAGAGCTGATTATCTGGCTAGGTCTTATTTTTGGGGGAAACACGGTAGCAAACAAGAAAGTACACAGTAGTCACTGAAAAATGCTGACTAAACAGGAATTTGAAAGCAATTGCAAGTAATGACCATTTTACCAAATGCAAGCGCATACTTAGATTCCAAATTAACAACGTATGTTACTGAAAAAGTATAGATCAGACTGCTAAATATGTTGTTAACTATTCAAGAGAAACCACACACTCCTTTGTATTTATAATTACTTGTCAATGGTATTTGGAAAATCTAGAAGGAAGTAGAGAATGTCCTTATATTTATGTTAAGGGCCCAGGCTATAGAGTAAAATAAAGGCCTGAGGTAATTTCCTTTCAATATTTAAATCTTTTTATGTCACAAACTGGAATTCAGAGAAAGTTCTATCAAGTAGCCAGCCTTAAGGCGCTTGCATATGGGACAAGGTGTATTTTTCTGACTCTACCTAAAAGATACACATCTTTAAGAGTTCTGGATGACTGAGTAGGAAATCTGTCTGGCAAAATATTCTAGAACCTCAAATAATTCTCAGATTTAAGGTTTACCTAGTTTTCTGTGAGGACACCCTATGACAGTGCTGGGAGGTTATATAGTGGCATGCTATCCAGTTTAATAAGTATAACTACCTATTAAGCATTAAATAATGTACTTGGAATTAAGGAGTTATAAAATACAAGACGATTTGTTCCTTCTGGAGGAGGCTCTAGGGAAGAATCCATCTTCCTGCCCTTTCCAGCTTCTAGAGGCTGCCTGCATTCCTTGGCTGGTGACCCATCACTCTTAGCAAAAATGATTCCATAGTCACTTCTTTTGTGACTATGACCCTCCTACTTTCCACTGACAAGGATCCCTGTGATCAGATCCGCCCCCCTCCCCGTAATTCAACATAATCGCCTGGTCCAAAATTCGCAACTTAATTAATTATGCAAAGTCCCTTTTGCCAGGTAAGATATGTTTACAGGCTTTTTTGGTCAGCATTCTGCCTACCACACCTACAAACAGCCCGTTTCATAAAGAAGTATCCAATAACATTCCCTAGATTCTGGGCTTCCTGGGCACCCTCTGGAGCACAATCTCAAATACAATCAGAATGGTAACCCTTGGGGTGTGGAGTATTGCAGCCCTCCCTTGATCTTTGACGGTCAGTCTCAGAGATGTGCTCACTCTTCTAAACAAATGGCAATGGAGATCCCAAACTATTTTTCCTTAAGGCCCCTTTTATGATCTCCATACTCCAGCTCTATCACACTAATTATAGCTAATCAGAGCTTCTGATAGGCTTCAAATAATTAATGTTATTGTGCTAAACTAATTTATCCAAACCAGAAGGAAATAAACTTGCTAAGTCAATTACTTTGTACAATCATTCCAAAGTAAATCTATTCAAAATAATTAAAATAATTCAGAATTTCATTTGGCCACCACTATAGTGCATGAAATCCTTTATCAATTAATCAATATTCATCAATACAAAATGTAGTGTCCAAAAACGAAATTACTTGTAATGTTGACACATCTTTTAAAAATGCTCTATACTCAAGTCAGTTTGAATAGTTAGGAATATTTATTTCAGATTCAATTTTTGTCATTTTATCTATATAATTTCTTATTTTCAGAATCATTTCTGAATGTGAAAACTATATTCACTGAGTTTGAATTTAAGGACAAGAATTCAACATAGGGTTTTGTTTTTAGATGTATAAATAAAAATACTTCTGAATAAAAGAAACCATCCAAAACATTAGTAATACAGGGGGAAAAAGGAGAAAAGATCAATTCAGTATAAAGGTTCAGATAAAGAAGCAATGAGAAAAGCAGTAGAAATATACATATTAATATGCTAAACAGTGTTTTGTCCAGAGCTCTCAATGACTGGCTGCTAACCATATTAAACCTGCAGAAAAGACTGATTAAGCCTACAGTATTCTCATTAGTCGTGGAACACTTAAACTATATGTAGCTTATTTATTTTTAGGACTATTAAAGTAAATTGTTCAACAGATTTGTTAATTAAGAGCCTTCTTTATGCATAACACTGTCTGCGAGTTTTAAATGTTGACTGCCTCCTATATGGGAAATAAATTTTTACTGACACATTAATTATTCCAGTTTAACTGAAATTCACTTTAAAACAAGAATTGAAAATCAAAGACTTAAATTTTTAAACCTCCAAATAGTAACAATTTCACCTGTTTTAATACCTACTGGGCTTACACAAAACTAAAGTCATTTACCCCTCTATGGGGGGCCAAAGGAAATCCAGAAATGACATACCTGACCTCATTGTGATTAAAAATTATACAGCACTGGAAAAGTGGGTCAGCATTGTATCATTTACAAATCTGGGTCAGGTCAGCATTTCCCAACTAGTCTGTACTTGTAAATTTATATGTACCACTATCATCCCTTAAAATGGAAAACATGGAAATGTAAGGATAAATGTAAGCCTGTATGGGAATGTGTACACACACACACACACACACACACACACCATTTGCCCCAAATAACTTGAGTACAGGTGATTGAAATGATTTTCACTAACAGAAATATTTAACATTTTGTTTTTGCATTATTAGCCCATAAATTCAATCTTTGTTGCTTATTGTAAGGTAGCACAGATATTACCAAACATACAAGTTATTTTATCTTAGTTTAATTTGAAACCAAGAAACCAGGATTACTTTAAGCTTCAATGTTAATAACATATCAGCTTCTCTTAGCAACAGTGGCTACCAAACATCTGGATTATTTAATGAAATAATCCAACTATATAAACTTGTCTTTGGATAAATTAGCATCTCTACATATCAGTTAATTTCACTTGTAAAATGAGGGGGCTGGACAAAATAGCCATTTGATCTCACTGGTCCTGTTTCAAACATGAGGAGAGATCTTCTCGACTTACACTTGTCACTTAAATTAGTAACTTTCATGGTTATCAGTAAAGCTACAGTCCAGAGTACAAGCACCTCAACTCGGTTCTCCACTGGCAACATTAGCGGTCATTTGCACTTAGGTTCACTCATTGTCATGGTACCTACAATGCATTTGCTGTGTTTGTGTTGCTTAGTTTTTAGAGCTATTTTACTAACAACTCAGATCTAAATATAAAGCAATAGCGTATCAAAGGTGTTAAAAGAAAGCGTATGTGTAACTGTAATAAATAGTAGACTTAAAAAATAAATAAATGCTTCACATGTTTTTGACAAACGATTTTGACGAGAAAAGCATTCTGAAGGACACAGTGCAAATCTTATTTAAAAAATTACTCTCACCATGCAATCAGAAGAGACAAAGACTAGTAAAAATGGAAAAGCTTCCAAATACATGGAGTCAAATATGGTTATGAACTCTGGCTACTCATTAGCATTTGGAGTTTTTAAAAACAATGCCCCGAAATTTGGATTGAATAGGTTGGGCATCTACAGTTTCTCAAAGCTCCCTGGAAGTTTTTATTATAGTCAGGGCTACAACCATTATGGACCAGCATCCACTTCAGTGATTTTTCAAAGTGTGGTTCATGGAACCCTGTCATGGGTTTATGAGGTCAAAGTTAGTCTTATAATACCAAAAAGATATCTGCTTTTCTATTGTGATTTTTCTGTGTGTTACTGGTGCAAAAGTAATAGTAGCAACAGAATTATCATCTTAACCAACTCCCTCTATCCCCAAACCACTGAGGCACACAAAGGTTTCTTTTCTTCTTGAATTTCTTGTGGCACTAACGGTATTGTTGTATAATAAAAAGAGCCTAAGATTTGGTGACAAAGTTGTCAAGTCTTAGCTTTGTGAAGTATAAGCTGTGTGATCTTGGGCAAGCAGTTAACTCTTCTGTGCCTTTTTCTTCATAAGCAATGTAGTCAATAATGTAAGTCTTTAAAAACTGGAGTTGTGCTTCATCAACCTTCACGAAGCATTTTTAAAATGATTTCCTTATTTATCCCTTCTTATAACCTAACCACCGTGTTTCCTTGAAAATAAGACCAGGTCTTAGTTTTTGCTCCAAAAGACGCAGTAGGGCTTATGTTCAGGGGATGTCATCCTGAAAAATCATGCTAGGGCTTATTTTCCGGTTAGGTCTTATTTTCGGGGAAACACGGTACTATTGCCAAGAGTTGAGGCATTCAATCATCTACTATCTGTGTCACAAGATGCCCTTTGGCTCCACAACGGCCATTTCCTTTATTTATCTACAGGATAGAGAACACTGTCCCAGTTCTAGCTAATGATTGCTTCCCTAATCTAGCTAATGATTCCTTCTCTAATCACTAATCAATTTAACTCAGAGGTGTCCAAACTGTTTTCAACGTTTTTTACCTAGGGCCATATGCGGTAAAATACACAAACAGCCGGGCCACTCACTGGAGGTGAAGTACGTATTGCCTCACCTGGTTTATGTAAGTAAACTAAATATATTTTTGGAATTTGCTGCAGCCCAATTAAAAATGGATTGTGGGCCGCAGTTTGAACATCCCTGGTTTAACTATAAAATGTGGGCAATAGCTCAAACTCTGCAGGGTTTGTGAGCATTAAATGAGAATAACTGTACACCACTTAAGATACCAACACGGTAAAAAATGAAAATAAACTTCCTTAGGTTCACTAAGTAAAAGATGGGAACTGGCAATGATTCTGACCCTATTTGGCTCAGTATAAAGCCTTTATGGTCTTTCCACTACATATACTGTCTTTCCTCAGGCTAGCAGGTAACACTTGGAATTTACTTACTTAATCATCTTCCCAACTGGACTGTGAAGTCCTTGAAGACACTGAGCATGTCTTATATGACTTTGTATCTCCAGACTCATTCATTGGAGTACTAAGTCTAACTGACACTGTGATGTAGATTAAAAGTCTTAGTTTCTACTTTAAGAACTCTGCCCAGAGAGGAGAGAAATATAGGCAAGACTCTATTGCTTTTTTTCTCGTGTTAGTGCAATGCTAGAGGGATGCTGGAGGTGTAGACACGGACAATGGATGCTCAAACAGATACCTAAAAGCAGTAGAGACAGAGAAGGCGCAAGGAAGGCTTTTTGGGAAGAGATGAAATTTCAGATGAATCTTGAAGGATGTAAATTAGGGAGACCAAGGCATTGTGCATTTGTCAAAAGTATTAACTCATAAGTATTAACTCATTGTCAGACTGTTTATGCTCTGATAGTTGTACGTTGTTACTGCTGATAAACATTTTATGGCCTTGAAATGCATTTAAAAGACTGCATTCATTAAAATACAGCAGTTCAGATTTGAGTCATTATTATTGGGTTACCTCGCAAACACGTATCAAGTTTGGGAGGAAACTCAAAAAGAAACTTCGTTGTGCAGTTCTTCCAACTACAATGTACTTTCTCTAAAATGCTGACATCCTAAGCTCACAGGAACAGAGCAGGAATGAAAAATTAATCACCTGGCAGTTTCTATTATCCACCCATGTCTGATCGGCGTATTCTACTTGAGGGCAACAGATCACTAAGACATATCAGTTATGTTGTTTCTATTAACAACAGCCTGAAGATTGCTGGCACCTGGATATTAAGGTAAGTTTGAGCCCTGGCTTCACTACCTATTAGGTGTGTGACCCCAAGCATGTCAGTCTTTTTGTTCCCTGACTTCCTTCACATGTAAACATCTACTCAGAAGTTTTTCAAACACAGCCTGGCACACATCAAGTGCTAACAAATGAGAGCTACTATTGTTATGTTTGGAAAAAACAAATATGGCCAGTTTAAACACTGTTGATTTTAATTACAGTTATCTGTCTTGCTTTCAGCTAGTACATAAGACAATTTGATGATGAAAAAAAGAATATATCTTTGACTTGTACTAGGAGTAAAATACTTCAATTTCAGCTTCTAGGAAGATATGCAAGAATGAAGAGTAACAGTCGCTCTACTCTTTTTTGAAATTGAAGAAGGAACCACATTTTCTAAGTTAAGTAACCGCTCACTAGTGATACTCTTTAAGAGCAAGAATATCCATCCTGTCATGTGATAGGTGGGGAAAGAAGCTGCAAAATAGTCATGGCCAGGGAAGGAATAACCTGCCACAAACTGCCATCTCTTCGTTAAGTGGTAAACTTCTCTAGGGAAAAGTCTGTGACTTATGCCCCGCTATAACCAAAGCAGCTGACATAAAGCAAGCTACAAGTAATGAGTTTTCAATTAAATGTCTAAGGGCTTTGTGCTGCAGGAACATCGGGCAACCCAAGCACAGCAACTTTTCAGCATTTTGGGTATCATGGTTGGTTTTGATACAATAATGAAAGGCACGTATCCTTTCCCCAGAAATATGCTCGTAAATACGACATTTGGGACGTGAACTTCATAAATTCACCGTGAGGGCCCGGTGTAGAGGCTGGTGGCATTTACACAACAAAGCCTGGGCGATTATACTGTCACTACTGCTACCACCTCGGTCCTCGGACCACGCTGGCTTTACCTCTTTTTTTCAACCTGGTGATGTAAGCATTCTGTTGCGAACGTTTGTGACTCATTTCAAACTTTTCTAAGCCGGCCCCAACTGTCCAAAGAATCTGCAGTACTCCAAAGTAACACATTTAACCTTAACAGAGTGGGGGGAACGGGAGGGCGGCTGGGGGCCAGGCACCACTTCAGCCACCTTTAGCTCCCAGGAGAGATACCACCTCTGCAGAGCACTCCGGTCATTAAAACCTATAGTTTGTAAAACAGCATCTTTAAGGTCGAGAGAACGAAGGAGAGGCCTCAAATGTGGGGTTGACTGGACGATGAAATAAACACCTGGGTGAGGCCCACGGGGAGATAAGGAGAGGCAAAAAAAACAAGCTTACATTCGAGAAGTCGTAAGGCCTCAAAGGGTCAAGGACCACCGAGTCTATGTAACCGACGGGTTAAGCCGAACCAGCACATTTCTTCCTAACACGTCAAGAAGTGGCTCGGCGGCACGGGACGGGCTCCGCGACCCGGGGTCTTAGGCAGTCCGTCCAGGTTCGCCCGGGCCGGGCCTGCAGAGGCCACAGGAGGCCCGCGCAGCCTCCGAACCCCCGCAGAATCAAGTCAGTGACAGGATTCCCTGGCCCGCGCACCCACGGCTGCCGCCCAACCCTTCAGGCCTAGGGTGGGCCCACAGCCCCGCTAAGAGGCTCAACCGCGATCCCACGGCCCCGGTTCTTACCATAGTGAGGCCGGCGAAGCCTCAGCCACATCACCCTTCCGGGCCCAGGGCGGAAAAGGCGTGCGCGCCCCGCCTGCCCGGCTCGCTCCCTCCCGCGGTCCGGTAGGACCTGTCAGGGCCCCTCCTCCGGAGCCGCGCGACTCAGACGCTAGGATAGGCTCCTCTCTATCGGAAGAGGCGGGCTTAAAAGTCGTCCTGCGGCCGTGCGGAAGTAGGTGACACTCTGATTGGCTGCGGGACGTCAGCCTGTGGGAGCGGGCCTTTTGGAGGAGACCGGAAGTGGAGTCACTGACAGGTAGGTTTCGGAAGCGGGGATTACGTCGGTCCAATATTAACTGTCGTCCGCTCCTTCTTTTTCTCGTGTCCTTTCCTCCCACCCCTTTTCTTTCTGATTTTTCCCTCCCTGTTATTTCCCACTGGAACTCCGCAGTGCGTGGACATTTCCCAGCTCTAATCCCCCTCAATGTGTAAGCTACTGGGCCCGTCGGTTTGTGGACTCTCGGAGCGGCTTGGGTTCCCTGGCTTTAACCACAGGGCCTGCACCTGCCGGGCGTCCTTTTCAGTTTCTCCCGTCGCACCCGAGGGGTTCTTTGGGTTGCAAAGCGCCTTTGAAATTCCTTGTAAAATTCTGGGATTAGGAGCACACTTGGATCTGGATGGTTGTGTTGATAAACTGTTTGATCATTTCCCTAACACTGGCCCTTGCTCTCTGTCCCAATCCCAGATTTGTTGCAGACTGTCAGTGGGTTGCCTCTGGGGCTGAAACCTTCTCGGCCCTTGGGGATCAGGCAAAAACTGTCTGTAGTAATAAATGAAACGGAAAAGCCCCTTCCTGAGTTCAGTAATCATGTACTCTGGAGAAGTGAGCCATCAGCAAGACAAATCACATGCCAGCTTTCTCTTGAAATCGGTAGTGTTATTTAACTTCCTCTAATTTGAATAATCCCATTGGATGAAGCTCTGTCGCCGTCCTCCACCTCCTCCCCGTTTTTTGTCTTTGTACATTCCAGATGGAGGAACAGACACGTTGGCATGTTCAGTTTGCATAGTTCTTGGGAGTTTTTAGAAGTCGGAGGCGCAGAGTTTATCCCTTTGTCCCCTTAAGTGAATCAGAAAATTATGGCAACTCTTTGGCTCCAAGTGTATAGTTATTTTTTTTTTTTCTCAGGCCGCAGAGGGTTCTTTTCAGAATGTTGTTTTTTTAGTACTTTATTAACTCAGAAAGTGAACTGAAAAAAATAAGGAAGGGAAACTCATACGAGTTGTTGATTTATGTGGGGTATATGGCCAAACTATGAGACCTTTCTATATTTACTGCAACACAGTGATGGAAACAGTTGGATTTCTGCTATTTGTGATTACATTGTTCACTACAAGACACCCTTAAAAAAAACACGCAAAACTATAACTACTTTGAATCCATTGAATTGTCAGTAGTTGGTCAAATATACACTTTTAGCAAGTATTTTCTGAGCTTTCTTCATGGGAAAATGAGAGTGCTGCAGAGGAATAAAGATGGCCTCTGTTCCTTGGAGAAATTTAATGTTCCTGTGAGAGGGGAATAAGAAAAGTATAAAAATGTACTGTACCTTCCTCCTATCAAAAAAGCCATTTAATGCTCTCCCTTGTAATTGCGTTATACCTAAGTCTGGCCATTCAAATTAATCTTGGTTTAGGAAATAATTTCCAAATTCACCTTGGACATTATGTTGTGCGACTCATCAAGCTGGCTTCTAACGTAATAAATGTGTCTGTAGACTTTATAACTGCTTGTGCTTTCATGTGAAGATCATTTGGATCTTTATGAACACTTAGGGTGACATACTTCTGTGTGAAGCTGTGAAGCTACCTGTCAAGAGCACTGGGAAACTGGAGTTGTGAAAGACCAGAATTGATTTACCATATTTATGGATTATAATTAATTTTAGGCCATGAACTTTTATATATTTCAGCTGCAAAATAGTAAAGAACAATGTTTGCCAGTTATTTAAAAGTTATCCATAGAATAATACAATGGTTTATTATGTATTTATTTATTTTCATGTAACAGCAAACGAAGTTAATCTGATCTGTGGTGAGAGTCTGGGGAGGTTGTCATGCAGCTACTTGGTGGTTAAGCACATAAACCCCCTGCTTTTGGTTTTCACTGCCAATGACCTAATTTAAGTACTACTTTACATCACTAACTAGAAGTCTCCTTTCTGGCAGCTCTGCTGTGGATTCTCATTTATTACTAAAGCATCTCAGATCATTTTCTTACTAAAACTAAAATCTGACGGTGTCATTCCTTTGTTCAAAAATTATTGCCTCTCCTGCATCTAGAGAGTATTTTAAACTTTGGTTTCATGGGTTCCCTAGAATTTTATGTAAAAATAGCACATATTTATATTTTTCTATGGAGAGATTGCATAGGCTTCTCCAGTATTACAAAGGTTAAACGAGTTTATACAAGTAAAACATATTTGGCATGCGGTAAGCACTCAGTAAGCATTGCCTATTGCTGTGTGCCAGGCTTTTTGTTTCACTAAATTAAAAACTCCTTGAAGGGAGGGATATTGATGTACAGCTGATTGACTTCTATGTTAGCACACAGTAAAAGGTTTTTAAATTAAATTGGTATTGCTTTTATACCACCAGACTACTTTCTCCCCCTTTTCTTTGCACGTAGTATGGATAGTGTTGAAGGTTTCCTTTTATTTGGTTTCTCCTTGTTTTATTCACTGATAGTCACATATATTAAAAGACAATTGTTTTCCTTAACAGCTTGTTTTCTCTGATCCTCAAATAGCCTTTATAGTCTAGAGTATTTGTCCTCTCCTCACCTCTTTTTTATTCTCTTTCCCCATGGGTCTTAAGATACATAAAAGTTTGTTTTTGACTTGCATGTTATTTCTTTTGCCTTAAGAAATAATCTTTCTCCACTCCAACCCCATTTATTTGCTCTTCTAAACAAATATCCACAAGGAGTTCTCTGTGCTCCAAATCCCGATTTCTTTTTTCCCCCTATTCTTTCTTGTGTGGGGGAGGAACAAATTTTTCCTCCTACTCTTAGAAATTTCTTCTGGCTGGACTCATAAATTAAAATAAGACATTAATGACCAAACTGTACTTAAGGGGATTTCATAAGAATATGAGACAATGATGTAGATGATATTGGATCTGCTGGCAGTTTCTGGGTGTGGGCCGGGATCGGTCTCGTGAAGCCGAAGAATGGAAACACGGACCAGAGAGAGGCAAAACGTTTTAAAAAGAGGATAGTTTATTAGAGGCAGGAAAAGAGGTTGCAGCTTCCGAGTGGGAGGGCGTCCCGAATGAGGGTGCCCACTGGCTAAGGCAAAAGGCTTTTACTTTTATACTTTCCTCTGCCTGCTTGGGGAAGGGGGCCGGAGCCTTCTAACAGAATTCATCTATGAGGTTTTTTCCTGTTTGCTCATCTTGAAGGTATTAACAAACCAACTCATTCCTATCTATCAGATCTGCTCCTTTGTCCAGACAGAAGGGATTTGAGATTATCTATTAACCTCAAGGCGTATTCTCATGTCTCTGTCCTGGAGTGGAGGAGACATTCCAGGGCCTGGAGTTTCAGGATATGGCTGCTTTTTTTGTTTACTCCACCAGGGACCCACCCTGTCTACCTAGCAACCATACTAACTAAACTGTTTCAACAATAGGGGACAAATTGGGGAGTTAAGGCTTATGTGCCATCTTGAGCTAAGGAGAAGGGGTAAGGGGCAGTAGTTTGGGACTTCATAGGGGATAAAGGCAATTCACATGTTCCCTAAATGAATGTTTAGAAAAGAAAATGTTCCCTAAGTAAATGTTTTCTGGGCCATCTTTAACTATGGCATACAGAGAGGACCTTGCTTGGTTCCTTCCTATACCACTCTAGTTCGTTTTAAACTATAGTTTTCTATGATAGCTCCCTTCCTGGAGCAGGTCCTCTCTCTAAATTCTTTTGTCACTTAGAGGGAAGGTTAAAGGTTCTTCCCAAGTCTTTTCTTTTTTAAAAATAACCAACTTAAAATAATCAGTATCCCAAAAGGCATATTTTGGGGTGACAAACTCTGCTTGCCCTCACTTTAGATCATTTCAACATGGCTATTGCTGCCATGCTCCCTCAAAATGCTCGTTATTGTCACCAGTGATCTCTAGGTGCTGAGCATGCTGTCCTTACAGTATTTATAAGCAACCTTTGATACAGTTGATCACTGTCTTTTCCATGGTATATTTTCTTCACATGATTTCTAGGACATCACATTCTTGATTTTCCTTGTACCCCATTGGTTGTTCCTTTTCAGTCTTCTTTTCTTTCTGGTCTCTTATTGTTGAAGTGCTCCAGGGCTTAATCTTTAGTTTTCTTTGTTTCCTCTGTCTACACTTCCTCTTGATAATATCAAGTCTTAATGACTTTAAATACCATCCGTGTACCTAGGACTACCAAATTCATATTCCCAGTCTCTTTCTGAACTCCAGATACACATATGCAGCCTCTACACCTCCACTTGTTTACTTAAAGATATTCAGAGTTAAATGTCACAAACTGAACTTCTTTCCCCTCAAACGTGTTCCATTCTTTTTCATCTCAGTTGATGGCAACTCTATACAGCCAGTGGCTGAAAATTAAATATTTGGAGTCATCCTTGACTGTTTTTCTCATATTCCATCAAATTGATCAGCAAATCTTATTGATTCTATAGAATATATTTCGAATTTGACCGTTTCCTGCTATCTCTGCTTTTAGTACACTGATCATCTCTTGCTTGAATTACAGTAATAATGTTTTAGCTGGTCTCCCTGCTTTCTTCAATCCTTGCTTCTCTACAGTCTGTTCTCAGATACTTTTAAAATGTAAGACTGATACTTTTAAAATGTAAGAAAAAATTGTATTAAAGTGTAAGATTCTAAATGCAATGTGTTATTCTAGCTTGGGTCCTGGAATAGACAAAAAATATTAATGTAAAAACTGGTTAAATTCAGATAGTCTGGAGTTCAGTTAAATGTACCAATGTTGGTAAAAAAAGCACCATGGTAATGTAAGATGTTAATATTAGAGGAAACTGGGTGAGGGGTATATGGGAACTCTGTTTCACCTTTGCAACTTTTGTGTAAATTCAGAATTTTATTCCAAAAAGAAAAAAAGTATTAAAAAAATGTAACATTACTTCTTTGCTTAAAAACCTTTTATGAATTCTCATTTGACTCATGGTTAAAAACCAGTGTCTTTACACTGGCCTACAAGACTGTGTGACCTGTTTTCCCGTTTCCTCTCTGACTTCATTCCTTTGTATTCTCTCCCCTCACTGTTCAGCCATACCGGCTGCCTTGTTTGTTATATATACTAGGTTCACTTCCTTCGTAGGGCCTTTGTACGTGCTGCTTCATCTACTTGGAATCCTTCTTCCCAGACATCCACACAATAATTCCTTCACCTCCTTTATGTATGTGCTCAAATGTCACCTTTTCAGAAAGCCTACCTCTTTTTTAATCTTTTTTTTTTGAAATAATTTTATTTTGTTTTTAGTTTTTTTAATTTATTAGTTTCAGGTGTACAAGACGAGGTAATACTTAGACGTTCATCATTTATATCCCTCACACTGTGAACCCCCCTCCTCCCATGCACTATCCCTCTGACCTCGCACTGAGCCATCACATTGTATATATAAAATTATAGTTGGCGTTCATTATTGTTTAGCTTCTGGTGTACAGTGAGTGCCATGATCAGGCATCCACAGTATCCCTGAGGTGGTCTCCCAAATAGGACACATGTCCATTGGATACCCAACAAAATCTTTACAACATTATTGAATATGTTCCCCAAATTAATTTTCAAAAACCCTGAGGCCATCTTGTGGTTACCAGCTGCTTCCTAATCCTGATAGATGAATTTAGTAAAGTAGCAGGATATAAAATTAATATTCAGAAATCAGTTGCATTTGCATATACCAATGATAAAATATCAGAAGGAGAAATTTAAAAAACAATTCCATTTACAATTGCTCCAAAGACTATAAAATATCTGGGAATAAATCTAACCAAAGTTGTAAAAGATCTGTACTCAGAAAATTATACAACACTGAAGAAAGAAATGAAAGAAGACAAATAGATGGAAACACATTCCATGTTCATGGATAGGAAGAATTAATATAGTTAAAATGTCCATACTGCCTAAGGCAATATACATATTCAACGCAATTCCTATCAAACTACCAATGACGTTTTTCACAGAAATAGAACATATAATCCTAAAATTTATATGGGATCATAAAAGACCCCGGATAGCCTCAGCAATCTTGAGAAATAAGAACAAAGTGGGAGGTATAACGATACTTGACTTCAAACTATACTACAAGGCTACAGTAATCAAAACAGCATGGTACTGGCTTAAAAATTGGCACATAGATCAATGGAACAGAATAGAAAGTCCAGAAGTAAATCCTTGCCTATATGCCCATCTAATCTACAACAATGGAAGCAAGAATGTACGATGGGGCAAAGACAGTCTGTCCAATAAGTGGTGTTGGGAAACCTGGACAGACATATGCAAGAAAATGAAGCTGGACCACCTCCTTACACCATATACAAAAATAAATTCAAAATGGCAGAAAGCCTACCTTTAAATTGCAGCTTTGGAACGATCTGACTCCTCCTGTCCTCCAACTGGCCTCTACTCCCAATTTCCTCTACCTTGTTTTATCTTCTCCTTTTACTATAGCACTTATCACTATTCTGTATATTTTACATGTTTATTAATGTGTATTTTTCATTGTTCGTCTTCTAGTAAAATGTAAACTCCACAAAAGTAGGAAATTTTAACTTTTATTCCTTTATTCCAAGGTTTAGTACACTGTCTGAGGCAAAGAAGTCCACATATGTTTTGGTTGAATGATTGAATTTGATCGGGTATTTGAATTTGTAATCTTTGAATTGTAATCAGTCTGAAACACTGACTTGTTTATCATTTCCATGTATCATGCTGTTTCCTGTGTCCAGGTCTTTGCTTATACAGATTCTTCTGCCTGGAATGCCTCTCCTTACCTTTTTCATTCCACCTCTAAACCATTTTCACCTTTTAAGATTCATATCTTAAAAAAATGTAACTCAAAGAAGCCTTTCCTGAAATGTCACGCTGGCTTATGTGCTACTTTTCAGAGGCGCTCCCACCCTGCCTCTGCACTTGACAAGCTTGGGCACTAGAAAGCTTGAAATGTATCCTACTCATCTTTGGGATATGAAAGCCTGTACATAGGTAGTCAGTGAATGTTTTAATGCAGTAATGACAGGACCAAAGTTACTCAGCCTCTGAAGTGGCAGAGTTTTGGTTTCAAGCCAGCTCTTCTGAGTATACAATCAATGCTCTATTTACTATACCTTGTTTTCTAGGAAAAAGGTAACTGTCTTTAAAATAATAGAAAGATTTTTTTTTTTTTTATACAAGTAGGAGGTGGTTAATGTATTTTATAGCCCTGGGCAATATGTTCCTTATCATTTGTGAAGCTGCCAGTGCTAATGAGAAAGTGAGTTGTGCTTTTTCCTAAGACATTCTCCGAAATCAATAAACAGAAGGTTATTATAGTCAGCAAATTTTTTATGTTGATGGAGTTGGACTCTTTATGGGAGAAAACCACCATTGAGTCTTTGATTGCCTAAAAGAAGAAGCCTATACTAGAATTCTAAACTGCTCCTGAAGCAGTCATGCTTTTATAGATGCCAGTACTGCTAATAGTTGTAAGTTAAGCTTTTGCTTGTGTGCCATTGGGGAATCCCGGGCTATTTACAAGATATTGCAAAGATTTTCTCCCAGTAATATGGAAATTTGCCTTAACTCTTTCGCTGCACTACTTGATTTCAAGTTTTCTTTTTTCAAAATGTGTCAGAAATCCACAAAAAAACAAAAAGTTGATATTTTGTTTTATGTATTTAATAATAACAATTCGAACTGCTTTGTATATAAATGACATTTTTATGTATAAAAATTTTGGTTATATTCATTCGTATATATCCGACTGTTGTGGCAAAAGGGTTGAGGTTGAATTAATAATGATTAATTTGTTAATTTGTCAAATACCTTTTATAGTAGGCATTCTGAATTCAAACTGTCCTCTGAATATCATCATCATTGTAGTCTGTAAACCAATCTTTTATAATTTTGCCTCGTCTTTAGAACTAACAAATAAGGAAATATTTAACTATAGATTGTGAAAAGGTTTTAGTGGCTTTCAACCCCAGCAATGGGGTTAAAAATGATGACTAGGCTTGAAATTCAATAATCAAAAACAAACATCACTTGGAGGACACTCTGAATTTGTGCTTGATTTCTTTGAGCTTTACTCACCCTGCAGAAGTGACCAAAATGATGAAATGAGCAAGGAGTGTAATCTGGTCTTCGTGTGAGAGGATGCTTTTAGTTTTCTTGTGGTTTTATCTGAACAGTTAATGAGACTCTTATTGAATAAAGACCTTGCATAGCTGGAACAGAAACCAGTGGCTGCTAGGAAATGAGATGCAGCCATTGTTGAAGAGACTCATCAAAGTCCTGACAGTATAAATATTGACACGCTGAGATATGTCAATATTTACCAAGAATTTGGAAGTTGCCAAGTTCCTGTTTAAGAAATATGACCCTAGCACTGAATGCAGTATATCAATAAATAAGGAACATGGCCAAATGAACAGCTGCTCAGAGAAAATAGGGTAACATCTGTCTAAATGCAGGAGCACTCAAAAAGTTAAATTTAAAAAAGTTATTGATGCTTGTTTGCTGATTTGTAGGTAGATGCTTATACAACATAGTATACTGATATATTCCTTATGTAGGTTTAACGTAAGTGGTTTTTTTTTTTTTTAAATGAGAGCATGGTTGTAATTTACAACTTTGTAAATTAGTTGTGTTATGACATTCGTATAAATTGAATTAAAAAAAAACTCTTGTCCTAATATTATGTTTAGGGCCCAACCTCTTTGTTTTAAACATTATTCTTAAATAAATTGGCTGAAGTCATGCCTTGGATTTTACTTTCAGGAATTACAAGTTTGTGCTCTGAGAATTTAGCAATAGAGAAAACATAAGAATTTTCTGGAGTTTAAATGTGATGAGGAAATCTGACAACTTTGTCTTAGAAGAAAATCCGTGCCGTAAAAAGTGAGTGAAGTCTATATGTTTGGTTGAAAATGATACATCACCACGGTTAATTCCCATATGAATATCACTGTACCATAACAGAGCATTTGATGCAAAGTAGAATGACATTGGAAGCTTTTATATCAAGTCATTGGAATCATACAATCTTACATTTGTTTTGTAGACTTCTAGGAGAAGGTTAAACTTTACATTTTTTAAATGATGGTCCTAAAACCGTCCTAGAAGTTCATAAACCATGGGTATCGGGACTGCTCCTCTCATTCCTTCTCTTTTCTGATAGCAGAAATAGATGTTTTTTATTTAGTAATCTAATCATAAAGTTATGTTTATACTGTGAAGAATGGATGCTAAGTACAATTGAGGTCATATATTCTGTCAGAAGCTATATTTGTTTCTATAAATGCTTTGAAAAACATGAAAAAAACATTTACTTAGAGATTCATAAAAAGTTTTTAACCTATTTTTAGTATGTTAACAATGGGAGAGAAAGAAACTCAGTTTAAATTTTAAATTGATTGATCTCTCTTTTAGAGAAAATTTGCTAATATTTTGAGATAAGATGTTGAGTTTTAAGGAGAAAACAGACTTCTTAATTAGTGATTTTTAAAACTTGGAAAACAGTTTTTGCCATGTAACTAGGACTTGAACCTTTATTTTGAATAGACATATCGTGATTTTTTTTCTTCTAGAATTATTGGAGCCTTATGCAAAATATTCACCAGTTGTCTTTTTGAACCACTTGTTTGTTACCAGTTATTTATTATGGAGTGATAAGAAAATTGCCCGGTATTTTCAAAATGTCATGTTTTTTAGAGTTGATGAGAGTACAAGCATATTAAGTTGAAAATGTAAAACTTCCTGTTTGGTGATGAATATTATGAGTTTAATACAGTGTTTCCCAAAGTGTGCGGTATACATACCACTGACTGAACATACACATTGCTTATTTATAACTGTTTTGCAGGTACTGTTAGACAATTGAGGTTCAGAGAATGAAATGATTTGCTGTCGTCCACACAAGCAGTGAATGACAGGGAGGATCTATCCTGAAGTCTGTCTGAATCCAAAGCTTGACACACATAGCTGAAGCAAAAGGGGATTTCTCGGCCTCACACCTAACACATCAATGGTTAGATCTAGATTCTGGTGCTGTTGGGATCAGTTCTGAGCTGCTGCCCACCCCTCAGTTCCACTTTTTACTATGCTGGTTTTGTTGTCTACAGCTCCAGTTTCAGTGTCATAACACCACATTATGTAGAGAAGAATCTATATCCTTTATTAAGCAAATAAAAGTCTTGGAATTAAACCTCACTGGTCTGAGTTGTCGTAACTTGAATCATGGGCTCATCTCTGATTCAGTCACTGGAGGTGAGAATGTACTGTTAGGTTAGCCCACGTATGTGTTCTACTCCTGGATGTGGGACCATTCTGCTTTCCCAAAGCCTGTGGACTTAGAATAGCGGAGGTGGGGTCACTCAGAGTTTTGTTGCTTCAAGCAGGGGGAATCTGTATTGGGTAGCAAAAAATCAACAAATTCTCTCTAAATATTGGATGAAAGAACATCTTTAACCTGAACTGCAGTGGGACATGGATCATAACATTGATGGTATTCTTTGACCAATGTTTACTGATAGTAGCTAACAATGCTATATACTTCAGTTGGGAACCTGTTTTTTAAGTATCTGAGAAGGAAAGTATAAGCGGGAGTTACTCAAATTAGGACAGATTAAATGAATTCAGCCATTTAAATTAGGGTCACATATTGATTATGTGCCAGGAACTATAATAGATATTTGATTCACATTGGTTAGATAAAACAATCCATGATGTTATGGTTGTAATGATATGGCACAGAATGGGAAATTTTGTAATATTCTGGTTTTTTATTGCGCATATTACATGGAATCATGAATACACATATGAAGTGGCTCATATATTGAATATTTTGTTATATTTTTACACATTTTGGCCCTACGAATAAGTTAGTAATGCTTAGCCAATAAATATTGAAATACTTTCAGATGTTTTTGATTATCAGCTTTTCAGTTGATTGTTAAAAATGTTTTTTATCTTTAGTATCTTTTGATTCAGTGTCACACTACAAAATTCACCCATGAATTATGCATCAGTTTTCTTGGTGTAATGCTTATCAAATAAGAGTGTTTACCAAAGAGCCAATACTAAGTCTGAGAGTTCTTTAGACAGACTCCTAAGTATTCAATTAAATTTAAATATTAAATTTGAAGTATTATATATTTAAGAATAAATTTCTAATAGATGACTTTTTCTCTTTTTAAAATGGTACCTTATAACAAATATAATCGGGCTGAATTTCAAATAATACTTTTTGAAAACTTTTCCTTTATACATTTTATTATGGACAATTTCAAACATACAAAAGTAGAGAAAATAATGATTCCCATGTACCCTAGCACAATAAATATCAACTTATACCTATCTCATTTCATTTATATCCTACTCAAATTTTACTCTTCTTTTCTAAATTATTATTTTTCTTTTTTAAAATTGAATTAAAATTGCTATATAACATTATATAAGTTTCAGGTGTGCTACATTATAAGTTGAAATCTTGGACACTATAAAGTGATCACCACTAATAATTTGGATACCATCCAACACCATAAATTTACTCTTTCATCTATTTTACTTAACCGCCTACCCATCCTCCTTTTCCTCTGTAACCACCAATCTGTTCTCTGTATCTATGAGTTTGTTTTTATTTTTTAGATTTCACATATGAGTGAAATCATATGGTATTTTCTTTCTGTGTTTGACTTATTTAACTTAGCATAATACTCTCAAGATCCATTCATGTCGCTAATGGCAAGATTTCATTCTTTTTTATAGGATAGTAGTATACCATTGTGTGTGTGTATGTTTATATACTTGTATGTATCACATCTTCTACTCACCTATCAATGCACACTTAGGCTGTTTCCATATCTTCGCTATTGTAAATAAAACTCCAAAGAACATAGGGATGCATATGTCTTTTCAAATTAGTGTTTTTATATTCGTAGGATAAATACCCAGAAGTGGAATAGATGGATCATTCTGTTCTTAAATTTTTGAGGAATCTCCATACTCTTTTCCATAGTGGCTTCACCAACTTACATTCGCACCAGAAGTGTATGAAGTTTCCCTTTTCTTTACATTCTCTCTAACACTTGCTTTGTCTTGTCTTTTTGATAATAGCCATTCTAACAGATGTAAGATGATATCTCATTGTGGTTTTGATTTGCATTTATCTAATAATTAGTGATGTTGAACATCTTTTCATATACCTGTTGGCCATTTGTATGTCTTTGGAAAAATGTCTATTCAGATCCTCTGCCCATTTTTTAATCACATTGTGTGTGTTTTTGTTGTTGAGTTGTATGAGTATTATATATATTTTGGATATTAACATCCTATCAGATATTTGACTTACAAATATTTTTTCTATTCAGGAGGTTGATTTTTCATTTTGATGATGGTTTTCTTTGCTGTGCAGAAGCTAATTAGTCTGATGTAGTCCCACTTATTTATGTTTGCTTTTGTTTCCCTTGCCTTTGGAGTCAGATTCACAAAAAAACATCACTAAGACTCATGTTAAGGAGCTTATTACCTGTGTTTTCTTTTAGGAATTTTATGATTTCAGGTCTTACATTCAAGTCTTTAATCCATTTTGAGTTAATTTTTGTGTATGATAAAAGATAGTGGTCTAGTTTTATTGTTTCTACATGTGACTGCCCAGTTTTCCAAGCACCATTTATTGAAGAGGCTCTTCTTTCTCCATTCTTGATTCCTGTGCCATAAATGAACTGTTCATATATGTATGGATTTATTTCTGGGCTCTCAATTCTGCTCCATTGGTCTGTGTGTCTGTTTTTATGCCAGTACCATGTTATTTTGATTACTATAGCTTTGTAGTTTGATATAGGGGAGCATAATTCTTCTAGTTTTGTTTTTTCTCAAGATTACTTTGGTTATTGGGGATCTTCTGTAGTTTCATACCAAGTTTAGACTTATTTGTTCTAGTTCTGTCAAAAATGCCATTGGAATTTTGATAGGGATTGCATTCAATCTGTAGATTGCTTTGGGTAGTATGGACATTTTAATAATATTAATTCTTCCAAGACATGAACATGGACTCTTTCCATTTATTTGCATCTTTCTCAGTTTCTTTCATTAGTGTCTTACAGTTTTCAGTGTACATGTCTTTTACCTCCTTGGTTAAATTTCTTCCTAGGTATTTTATTCTTTTCCATGCAGTAGTAAATGGGATTTTCTTAATTTCTCTTTCTAATAGAACCTATCAGTGACGTTAAGTGATGACTTACTGTAAAGTGTTTTCCTACTTTCAGTGAGCCATTCTAGCAAGTTATCAAACCTGAGAAGGTGGTCGTGGAACCACCTTTTGTTACTTGTTTTCTGGCTGTTTTTGTAGTTTCTCCCTGATCCTTTCTTCTTTTCTTTTTCTCTTTCCTGTGGTTTCATGGCTTTTATTAGTATTATTTTTAGATTCTTTTATCTTTTTTTAATTTAGTATTAGTTTTTGATTTGTGATTGCCATGAGTTTCATATATAACATTTTATGCATATAAGTCTCCTTTAAGTTGATAGCCACTTAAATTTGAATACATTCCATATATTTACATTTTTACTGCTCCCTTACGTATTATATGTTAGATGTCACATTTTACATGTTTTTATTTTATGCATTCCTGAACTAATTGTTTAGTTAATTTTACTAATTTTGTCTTTTAACCTTTATACTTGTCTTTCTAGCTAACTAGTGATTCACTAGCATTACTATATATACCTTTTCCAGTGAGATTTTTACTGTTTTTTTGTTGTAGTTGTTATTTCTTTATTTCTTTTTCTTTTTTTGCTAGTTAAATGGCAGAGCCAGAATTTGAACCCATGTTTATTTTTTATTTATTTATTTATTATTAGTTTCAGGTATACAAAACAATGTAATAGACATTTATACCCCTCACAAAGTGATAACCCCCTCCCCAATCTACTACCCCTCTGACATTGCACACACTCGTTACGTTTCCACTGTCTCTATTCCTTATGCTGTGCTCCACTTCCTGTGACTATATATATATATATATATATATATATATATAATTATATATACAATTATAGTTGACATTCGTTATTATTTAGCTTCAGCTTCAGGTGTACACTGCAGTGGTCAGGCATGTACATCATCCCTGAAGTGGTCTCCCTAATAAGACAAGTGTCCATCGGATATCCTGTAAAATCTTTACATTATCGATTATATTCCCCAAATTGTCTTTCGTATCCCAGTGGCAATCTTGTCGTTACCGATTATGCTTTCTAATCCCTTCACCTTCTCTGTCATGCCCCCCCACCCCCATCTAGCAACCCTTAGTTTTTCCTCTATATCTCTGAGACTGTTTCTGAAGAGTTTGTTCATTTATTCTATTCTTTAAATTCCACATATAAGTGAGATCATATGGTACCTGTCTTTCTCCATCTGACTTATTTCACTTAACATAATGTTCTCTAGGTCCATCCATATCGTTGCTAATGGTAAGACGTCATTCTTCTTTATGGCCAAGTAATATTCCATTGTATAAATGTACCACAGTTTCTTAATCCAGTCATCTACTGATGGGCATTTCGGTTGTTTCCATGTCTTGGGTATTGTGAATAGTGCTGCAATGAATACAGGGGTGCATATATTGTTTTGAATTAGTGTTTTGTATTTCTCTGGATAGATACCTAGGAATGGAATTGCTGGGTTATAAGGTAATTCCATTTCCAGTTTTTTGAGACACCACCATACTGTTTTCCATAGTGGCTGCACCAATCTGCAATCCCACCAACAGTGCACGAGGGATGTTGTTATTTCTTGCTATCCTTTTTTTTGCAGCTTAAATAAGTCCGTTTAACATTTCTTGTAAGGCTGGTTTCCTTTAGCTTTTGCTTAAATGGAGAACTCTTAATCTCTCCTTCAAATTTGAATACTTTTGCTAGGGAGAAAATTCTTGGTTGGAAGCTTTTTCTTTTCAGCACATGAATATGTTATGCCACTCCCTTCTGGTCTGCAACGTTTCTGTGGAAAAATCTGCTGTTAGCCTTATGGGGTTTCCCTTGTGTTTAACAAGTTGTTTTTCTCTTGATGCTTTTAAGATTCTCAATTTACCTTTTTTATCATTATAATTATAATGTCTTGGTGTGTATCTTTTTGGGTTCTTCTTATTTGGAACTCTCTGGGCTTCCAGGACCTGGATGTCTACTTCCCCAGATTAGGGAAGTTTTCAGCTTTTAGTTCTTAAATAAGTTTTCAGGCCCCTTCTCTTCATTTTCTGGGATCCCTGTAATGTAAATGTTATCCCACTTGCTGTTGTCACAAAGGTCCCTTAGGTTATCTTCACTTAAAAAAATGATTTTTTTTCCTTTTTGTTGCTCTTCTGTTTTGAATCATTTTTATAATTTTGATCTTTGTTGAAGATATCACTGTGTTTATTCATTCTTCTCCTGAATTTGATGAGCCACTTTATGACCATTACGTCTAACTCTTTAGCAGGTATATTGCTTATCTTCATTTCAGTAAGGCCTTTTTCTGAGATCTTGTCTTGTTTTGTTTGGAACATATTTCTGTATCTCCTCATTTTGTCTGACTCTGTTTATTTCTATGTATTATCTGCCTCTCACAGTGTTGAAGGAGTGGCCTTGTGCCATAAGTGTCTCATCGGGTCCAGAAGCACATCCCCCCTGGCTGTCAGAGCCAGGTGCACAAAGTGCGTCCCCTGTGTGGGCTGTGCGTCTGCCAGTTGTGGCAGGGCCGAAGCTGTAGCACAGGGTGGGCAGGACTCTTACCTGGCCCTGCTGCTACATGAGACGTGGGTAGATTTTCTAAATTATTTTTAAGCAAATCTTAAGACATTATATCATTTCATGTAAATATTCTAGCATATATCTTTAAAAAGTAAGGACACTTTGGAAGACATAACCACAATTCTATTAACACCCCAAAATTTAACAATAATTCCCTAATATCATCAGATACATAATGTGTCTAGAAATTTCTCAAATTCATAAATTTTAATACTTTGTTGGTTGATTCAGGAGTTAAATGTGGTATATAAATTGCAGTTCTTTGTGTCTTGAAAGGCTGGGTGGATTTTTCACAGAGATTGAGTGTGGATATTTTAGGAGAAGGAACAGCATAAACAAAAGGACTATAGGATTGGTGAATTCAGAACTCCTCTTACTTATCCTTGAGGTCTTAGAACTCACTTCCTCCAGAAAGCTTCCCAGGCCTCTAGATTCCCTTGTTACCTTTTACTACCTCATTATGGCTTTTACCACCATATTTTGTAATGTGTTTATTTGACTAACTCTCCATGAGAATATAACGTTCTGAAATCAGGGGATATGTCTATTCTATTCCCAACACCTAACATAGTAACTGGCATCTGGTAGAATCTAAATAAATGTGTGTGCTTGACTTGCCATAATTTAAAAATCACTGTGTTTTTTGAGAGGCTATGTGGGTTGCTTTATCCAGTGACATTAGAAAGCACCAGATTTGTCAGGTAAAGATTCCCTATTCCAAGGGTGTGGGGAAAAGGGAATTGGTTTCAGATGTAGTAGACGTTATATACTCACAGTGTTAAATGATGAACAAAGGGTGTTTTGTTTGGCACATTGTTGGGCTGTTTTCCAATAGCAATAACCAATTCTCCAATTCTCCAATGCCAACTAGGTGTCCCACAATTCAATTCAATTTTGAAACTGTCCACCTGGGGTTAATGTCAGTTCCACAAGTTAAAAGGCTCAGTCCCACAAGACTGCTGTCACATCAGATGGCAGTCACTAGTACTGGGCCACGTGTACTTCTGATCTCCTATAAATCAGGGGTCCTGTAACCACCTTCTCAGGTTTGATAACTTGCTAGAATGGCTCACAGAACTCAGAAAACATTTTACAGTAAGTCCTCACTTAGCATCGTCGTTAGGTTCTAGGACTTTAAGTGAAAAGACATATAATGAAACCATTTATACTATATGCTAATTGATATAAAAAGAATTAAGTTCCTATAGCATCTCATCGGTGTTATAATGAAATATGAATGAAAATGAAATGAAATATAATGAAAAATGAATGAAACGACATTATTTGAGGACCTGCTGTACTTATATTTACCAGCTTAGTATAAAGAATATAACTGAGGAACAACCAAATGGAAGATACTCATAGGCAGGGTATGTAAGCTTCATGGCACAGGGCTTCCCTGCCCTCAGTGGCATGCCACACTGCCAGTACATTGATGTGTTCCCCAACCCAGAAGCCCCCAAATCTCTTTGTTTCAGAGTTTTTATAGTGCTCAATCTCCAGCTCCATCTTCCTTTTTGGAAGTGGGTTGGATGAGGCTCAAAGTGCCAAGCCTTTAATCACTTGGCCTTTCTGATGATCAACCCCATCCTGAGGCAACTTAGTGACCTGACCCTGTCACCTCGTTAGCATAAGCACTAGACTAGTATTGAAAGTGACTCATAAATAACAAAGACAGTCCTATCACTTAGAAAATTCCAAAGGTTTTATGGGCTCTGCTGGGGGTCAAAGACCAAATATATCTCTTATTATACCACATATACCAATGTTTTTAAAAAAATGTCAACCAGCTTTTAAAAGTCAGGTTTCTTGAATAATTATCCATCCTAACAACTTGCACTGAGTAGTGGTTGCCACCTTTATATGATCACTGTTAGTTTCCTGTTTGCCACAGTCCCCATTCCTAATGCAACAAATGTATAGTAGACCCTCCTTCCCCCTTATCCAAGTTTTTGCATTCTGGGGTTTCAGTTATCTGTGGTCAATTGAGGTCCAAAAATATTAAGTGAACAATTCCAAATATTGAGAGAGAGAGAGACAGAGAGAGAGAGAGAGAGAGAGAGAGATAAATATCATTCACATATTCCAGTATTTTGTTATAATTGTTCTATTTTATTATTTATTGTTGTTAATCTTTTATCATGCCTATTTATAAATTAAACTTTATCATAGGTATATCTGTATAGGAAAAAGATTTGTAAATATAAGGTTTGGTACTATCTGTGGTTATAGGAATCCACTGGGTGGGGGGCTCCCCCATAGGTGGGGGGGACTAATGTATGTGGGTTTACACCTGACCTGCGTAGCCCTTAAGACTTATAGTTTTGCTAAAAAGTAGTAGGTTGGTGCAAAAGTAATTGCAGTTTAAAAGGTTAAAAGTAATTGCAAAAGCCATAATTACTTTTGCACCAACCTAATACAAGGCTTGATTTAAACTTTAGCGGGCACAAATTTCTGTTCAGTTTGAGACTTCATCACCCAAGAGGAATTGAATCTTTGCTTTTATCGTGGAACCTTCTCCCAATCGAGTTGTCCAAAATATATTCAGAGATGTAGTTGAAAATGACTTAGATTGAGAAATTGCTGCATGGGAAGTATGTAATAATTATTCATACAGTTAGGAATGTAATTCTCATGTGCTATTTATAACTTACTACTATTTGAAACATATGAAATCGCCATTCTTTGTGGATTAAAAATTGTTAAATATTGGCAATTTCATGTTTCCTAAATATTTGTATATGGCTGAATTAGGTAATTTCACTATTTGAGGATATGTTAGAGGATTTTGTGCTTTTTTTTTTTTTCAAGATTAACTCTTTATTTGTACCCCAATCTTATCATTCATCTCTTTACTTGCCATTAGAAAATAGGGAGATAAATGGGTACAGTTATAAGTAAATGTGGATTTGTGAATGGGAAAAAGCACAGGGCAAGTCTTGTTTTTCCATACAAGTGCCTTTAATAACATTTCAGTTCAGAGCAGCACATTTTTCAAGTAGAAAGGGCTGTATGTAAGCTTAGCTGATGGTGTTTCATCGCAACACCCTCACTCTTCTGAAATCAAAATATAGTACAGGTATCAACATTTTGAGGCTTAAATCATAATTACTAAATTCCTAATGAAAAAAGACTTTTGCTTGGTAATGCTATATTTCAGGTACTATGTTATTTCTTTAGTTCTGTTAATTGTCATTCTCACATGAAACACTGATTAGAATGAAGTGTTCTTGTGAAAGTTTAGAAAGTTTCCAAATTGGTAAGTATACTTTCATTCATCTGCTGAGGTTAGTTGTAATCAATAATGTCCTTTTGTTAAATATAAAGGAAGTCATGGTCTTGGAATATTGGGTCCAATTTTAAGGGCATTTTGGGAACCTAGGTGTTAGACATTATGTGTGAAATTTATTCAGACCATTTTATTGTTTTTAAATACTTCATCCTGTAAGAGAAAAGAAGAGGGAGTGAAATTTAAATGAATCACTGAAACTAATGATTATTAATGGTGTTTGTAAAAGATAAGCAGAGGAAAAGAGTAGTAATATGATACTTCGAATGGCAGCAGCTGGCATTCCACAGTCATAAGGGATAATTGAGCATGGACTGTGACGATGGCAAAGAAACCTTATTTTTTAAGACTTATTTTATATTTCTAGTGCTTTATTTCTGAAGCATCAGATTGGTAATTTAATATCTTCCTTGAACATCAGCTGTATTTTACAAGTTTTTGAATAAGATTATGCCTGCAGTCTTAACTGTATTTTACTCAGGGAACTAACCATCCTAGTTTGCCTGCGTTGGGAGGTTTCCTAGAACATGGGACTTTCAGTGTTAAAACCAGGAAAATCTCAGTCGAACCTTTCATTTTAAAAGTTAGTAGAATGGAGACAATGCTAACAGGATTAGGAGGTATTGAATAGTCCTGTAAATTCTTTACCATTAAAATTTAGAAAATTGTAATTTGAAAACATTATTTCAGGAAAACACTTCTTTTATAGAAGGTAAGCTTGATATTTTTGTTTTAATTGCTTTGGAAATGTAAAGGTTAAATTGCTTTTGTGCCTTATTCAAAAATCAAAAATAAAAACACGTTATTGACCCTATGGTTAGGTAGATAACACCAACTAGTAATATGACATGCTATTAATAATGAAAATGCTAGGAATAAATTATTAGTTAAAAAAAAGTTGCAGTGTGGGAATCCTGATAAGATACACATAGTCAATGCTTTTAAAAATACTAAACAAATATAAAATACTCTTTTTTTATACTTAGTTTTCCTGTATTGTTGTGTGACATTTTCTTAACAAAAATAAATAGCTTAGTGGATGTTGCTTAAACTTTTCTTTTCTTTTTTCTTGCAATTATATATGGTCCTAATCTTGAGTTTTTATAATGTGATAGAACTTTGAAAAAATTTATCACCACACTTTTAGTTTACAATTTACATTTTCTTTCTTTTCTTTCTTTTTTGTAATATTAGGTCAAACAAAATAATGTGATTAAGAATCTAATTACAGACTATTAACAGCATGTGCTGTGTACTAATCTTTATTCTGAACTCACTTTGGGTATCAGCCTACTTTTCTCAACAAGGGGGTACTTAAGTTAATTGCTTCATTAGAAACATGCATTTAGCCCTTTATGATCTGTAAGTACAACTCGTTGGCATAGCTGAGAAGTTTGAACACCTGCAGTCCAAGCAGCTTGAAAAGAAGCCACAACTTACAATAAAGGAAAATGAAAGAAGCTCAAGTTCAAAATGGTGTTATCAATGATACAGTGTTGTCACTAACTTGAGCTGACCTAAGAGAGTTGGCTTCTGCACTGCTCCTTATCAGCATCCAAAAAGGCATACAAAATTCTTTGTAAACTAATTTAAAAAGTGTCTTGTTTATTCAGAGGCAACTGTGAATGGTATTTGTTCAGAGTGTAGATCACATCAATTGCATACCAGCCAACAACTTATTTCTCTTCTGAAAGAGAAGCCAAGTATCAAAGACACAAAGTACTAAAGATAAGCTTCTCAATTCTCAACTGTTCTAAGCCTCAATAAAGCTACTGATGTACAAATTGGGGTGGGACCCAACTGTTTCCACCTGCAGGCTTGTCTTAGATCCTTGGCTCTGGCTAGGAGAGGTGCTGATACTAGTCCCGACCTTTAGTGCCCTTAGAAAACAAAACCAGGGTTTTCTTATGGCCCTAATCAATCAGTCCCTCTGAAGAGGCTTGCACCCCCTTTCTTCAAGTAGTCTTAGGGCAAAAAAAAAAAAAAAACAAACCTGTGGCTATTTCCATTTGCAAGGCTGGTGAAAGCAAAGAGGTTGTTGTTTTGTTCTTACTGAATCCTAAAAAAAATACCAAGTCATTCTTTCTTTTCTTTCCGTGGTTGATTGTTAGATATTTTGTACTTGATATTTAATGAGTGTAACCTCAGTAAGGAAAAGAATTAAGTACTTTCAAAACTAGTTCAAATAGTGTATTATCAGGAAATTAAGACTTAGCTGATATAAAGAAAACATTCGTGAGACTAGTTGAGGCACAAAAAACTTATAGAAAACTGAATTGTCACATTTGGGCTGTTAATATGTTAAATATTTAAACGTGGTTCACATATAGCATCCATAGTTTCAAATCCAAAGTTTACTAAAATAATAGAATCTTTAAAATAATATAATTTCATTTTTTGTGCTGAATACCTAGATTTAATCAGAAAATTGGAAAATATTTGAAACATGAATAATTCAAAGCTGTTGTTAAAACTAATCTGATCCCTGAATATCTTTTTAACGTTATTGAGATTAAAGTCCTTTATATAATTGTGAAAGTAGGATTAGTTATGGACAGGAATCTGGAATATCGAATTTTAAACTAATTTATTTCTAGAATTTAAAATTTGTGACTTGTTTAAAATATGGTGAAACATAGCAGTGAAACCAACTGCCTTTTTAGAGTAATAATTCTAAATGCTGTGTTTTCCTTCACACAGTTACATTAACTGCCAACAATAGCCATGGTTCGTGAGGCACATTTAAGAAGAAATAATCCGTGTATGTGTGTTTGTATATGAACTCTATAGAGGCAAAACATGGCATTCAAAAATAGTTTCTATCACTCTCCTTTCCCCCAGAATCGTGGGTTTTGGACCCATTAGAATTATGTAAGCTTCTAACTATGTGTCTTTTTCAATGACTGGCATAGGAAAACAGTAACACATTTTCCAGTAATTTTTAAATTTAAGGATTACAGAGCGTGTGAGTAATTTACTGCATGTTAAGTGTATTGACTAATTGATCTAAAAGACATAATCACAAATGGAGAAAGCCTTTTAGAATTAAGCACATAGGCAAAGAAGACCTCAGTGTAGGAAAAAATTTTGACGAAATGAAATATTTAAAAATAATTATTTTTTTAGTGATTATGATGTAGTTAACCGTACAAATTTGCATATTTTAAAAATGTGCACATGCTTAATTGATGTGGCTGCAAGTATGGTTATTTTATAAGTTGGTGTTTAACTGGAAGGATAATATTTTCCTGAGTAAACTTTAGGTAGAAATTAGAATTATTGCTAATTTATCCATTTGGAGGTGTCTTACACTCTTAATTTTAGATAGTTTTCCCTTTCATAATGGAAGTTTCTCTGCTTCCTTGTGCTGTACCATAGTACAGCTCTAGCATTCTATCATTAAGTATCTTTCCTACTCCCAAAAGATTGAAATCTGTAGTTAAGTTAGTCTTGTTTTGTGAGCAGCTGACAAAGTGAGTTTTTATTGTTATATTTAATTATTAATTGAGAGAAATATGATGCTTCATTTATGCAAACATAATAGTTTTAAATTGAAAAAGCAAATTAAAAGTCCTGATTTAAAAATTTGCTCTTATTAAAAGTTAACCACTTGTCAATGAAATGCCAATTAATAATTTACATCTGGATTTTTTGTAGCATATTGTGTATATTGGTCATAAAAATTTGAAGCAATTTTACACTCTTCTCCCAAATAAAAGATTAAAGAATATTCTTTTTGCTTTTTAAGGATCATCTAGTAAGAGATTCATGCTATGCCATTAAAGAATAATTTTCTCTAGTTTTCCATCTTTGAAGTTTGTGCTTTGTTCTTGGTTTTGACTTCTTATAATATTTTTTGCTTTGCATATTTGTAATTTTTAGGTTATTTCTTTAGTTTCGTTTGTTAGCTTCTATAGTTTATACATCTCTTCATGAAGTGCACATGGTCAAAAGATATTCCAGTATTAGAAAAAATATAGTTATTGCTTTGAACTATTATGTAGGTGCACAAGTAATTGCGGTTTAAAAGGTTAAAAATAATTGCAAAAACTGCAATTGCTTTTGCACCAACCTAATAAATAATATGTGTTACACTGCAGTCTAGTAAATTTGAAATCAATCTGGGCAAGATTCTAGAGTGAATTATCAGAAGAATGGTTTTTTGAATTCATAGAAAAAGAACCCCTAATCATTAGAAATGAAAGTGGGTTGCTAAGAAAAAGTCTCAGTCTCAATTTATTTTCTTTTTGTAAAAACAGTATTGCCAAACTGGTAGAGTAGGTAGCTTTTACAAAGGACTCTTGTGAATCGTTGTAATTTCAGTGAAGTAGCAGCAGTATATCTACTGAGTAGTGATTGGTATCTGTGAGATGCTTGTTTCTAATGGCAAGCCACAGAAGTCTACTCTTGAGCTTGTTCTGCTAACATTTTACGTAAATGATTTTAATACTTAGAAGAGAGATTTATCCAATTTTTAAATGGCAAGGCTAGGGAGAGATTATAAATGTGTTGGATCACAGTAACAGAATCACAATTCAATGTAATCTTGACAAGCCAAATATAAAATTGCATCCCTGCAAAAACAAACAAATAAAATTGAACTTTGTACACATATTTGGTCACATGACTGATGACGAAGTGCAGTGCAGTGGGGAAAGGATAGTCCTCAATAAATAGTAGCAGATCAATTATATATCCATGTCGAAAAAATGTATCTTGATCCCTTCCTGACACAATGCACAGAAATCAATACCAAATGAATTGCAGACTGAAGTATGAGAAATAAAATTATAAAGCTTTTAGGTAAGCATAGGAGAGCATCTTAGTGACCGAAGAATGCACAAAAAGTATTAACCATAGCATAAATATTTTGATAAATTCTAACTTCATTAAAATTAAGAACTTTTCATCCAAAGATACCATTATGACAGTGAAAAGGTAACTTACAGAGTGGAAGAAGATATTCATAGTAATATATCTGTAAAAAGATTCATATCTAAAAATATAAATAATAAATAAAAAAGAAATAAAGAACAAATTAATAAAACATCAATAAGGAAAAGATTGAACAGGCACTCCACAAAACAGGATATTCAAATGCTCAGTAAATTTATGAAATGGACTCAACATCATTACTCATCATGGAAATATAATTAAAACTACAATGTCTATCTACATATATAATACACATATCTATCAAAAGGAGTAAAATTGAAAAAATGAGAAATGTATTCAAGGATGTGGAACAACCTCTCATATACCAAGTGTAAATTAGTACAAACCTTTTAAAAAACTTTTGGCTGTATAGTACCAAAACTGAGTATACATGCTCGTATATCCTCTGATATAGCAATTTCACTGAGAAGTACATACACTCAGAGGTATTTACCCAACAGAAATGCATAGATATTCACTAGAATGTTTATGGCAGCACTATTTGTGATAGTTAAAACCTGGTAAATACTCATGTACCTATCAATAGTAGAATGGATAAATAAATGGTACTATTATGTACATAATTCTATAGAATACTATACAACCACGGACACGATCCACAGCTTTAAGAAACAACATGGATAAATTTCTCAAATATAATATTGAGCAAAAGACACCAGACAGAAAGTAAAACATGCTGTGAGATTATATTTACGTGAAAGTGCAAAGACACTCAAACTCTAATTTATGTTACAAGTGAGGAGAATGTTTATTTGGGAACATAGTGATCAGCAGGGAGGTATTATGAGAATAAGTTCTTGGGTGGTAATGTTCTCCTTCTTGATCGAGGTACTGCTTACATGGATTTGTTCAATGTTAAACTAATCAAGTTGTATTTTTGATATGTGTGTGTTTCCCTGGGTATAATACTTTGAAACAAAGTTTTAAAAATGCAAAAAAAAGAAAAAAAAAAGAAAAAAAAGTTTTTTGGCCTTAGGCTGTGTAGCTCGATATAACACGTGTCTATAACAGGGTGTTCCCGTCTCCGTGGGCTGAGTAACTGAGCCTGGGAACTTCTTTCTTGGAGAAGGCATGACTGACTGGACACTGCCAACTCTTGGGTTCTGAGATTTTCTTTTCTTACTCTTTGTGCTTATGCTCTTTTTTCATTTCACACAGTCTTTCTCCAGACAGAGAAATTGGCTGTTGAATCTTTTGGAAAATTTACTGTTCCTGTTGTTGAAAATAGTAATTTTTATTCAGCTACATGACTTATGCAAATCATTCACCATTTATGGGCCTCTCCTTTTTGCATCTGTAAAAACTGAATCAGTATTGCATAGAACTATGATTTACTAAGCTTGGTAGTTGTTTAACTATTATAGGTTATTTAAAAAAAAAAAAAAAGATCTTATTTTCTTGATGCTTTGTATAGCTGAGATACCAGTAGGAAAACATCACTATTTCATAGTCACAGTTTCTGGCAAAAATATTAATTTTATTTTTTTATAATAGGTGAATAGAAATGAAGAGAAAAGTAAGCAGAATCCATTTTGCTTCTGAACCTGATGTAATTCATTTCCTACAACTCACTTGGGAGAAAACACTAGGATCCGGTTTTGTTATTACACTTACTGATGGTCACTCAGCATGGACCGGGACAGGTAATATTAAAAGCGAAATTCCAACAATCTACTGTTTTTCAATTCTCAGTGATATTTCAGATTGAAGTGTTTTTTTTTAATAGATGTTGGATACGATTAACATGATTTCTTTTACTTATTGTTGCTGACTAATTCATATAGATTTGTAATACTTACTGCCATTTTCTATAATTAGTATTACTAGAAAGATAGAAAAATAAGCTGATGTCCCAGCAAACTCTGGTTACCATTTGAGCCTTAGTACATGGTCTTGGTTGGAGGTTTTAAATGATCTCTTTATACAAAACATAAATAGTACTTTTTAGATGTATCTTTTCTTAGGACCCCAGGGAGACAGTGGAAGGCAGGGAAAAGGGGTTGGTTGGGTGAAGGGTTTGTGTTGGATTAGTGGAGTAGGGTGGTGGTGCTTTTCTTTTTATTTCATATGCTTATATTGTTTGAATTAATTTCCCGTGAACATGTACCACATTAGTAACAAAACAGAACTCACAGTTTAAAACTTTGTAATGCAATGTTCAGACTTATATACAGGATTTTGGCAATTATTTTATGAAATAATGTTTGATTATTTTTATCTTTGGTGATGATCTTTCTAAAAAGGCTAATGGCCCTGAAATAATTCATGGAGCATGGCAGGTATAAAGTAAAAAATCTAGAATTATGCTTTACTTATACAGCAAAGTTTTAATACTCTTCTAAAGTATTTTATCAAAAAATTTAAAAAACTATTTCTAAACCTATGCAACAGTCATTTCTACAGTTGTGAATGACGTTTTAGGTAAAATAATTTTGAAAGTTAATTTACATGCTATTTGTATCTTCAATCAACTTTTGAAATATTTCTCTAAAATTTGTTACTTTGATTATTATATCACACTTTAAATTTACATACATTGTGAAATTCTGTTACTTGAATGTTAAAAATTCTGTTATACAATACAGTGAAACTGAATTTACACTTACAGGATTTTTTTTGCATTTTATGAGAGAGAGCAAGGAATTATAAGAATTATTGATATAAGAATTATTGTAAAATAAAAAAAATAATTCAAGGGTAATGTTTGCAGTACCTGTTATATATGGTATCTAGTTAAGCCATAAATTTCTACATAAGAGAAATCAGTTGTTGGTTGTTGTGCAGGAATGGAGGAAAATTTGTTAGGTTAGCTCTGTGTATGCTGGTAAAGTTTCACCCAGATGACAGTAGATTTGTTTTAGGGTAAAGGGGGTACACAGGGCTAAAGACCATGGCAGTAGGTTAATTCTAGTCATTTGTGGGAGAAGAACTGTTCTGACAGCACAGCCTGAGAGGCAGGTCCTAGCTGAAGTGGTTGCTTTTATATGCGGGATTCAGTATTTTAACTTAGATATTTCTAATTGACAAACGGCGTATTCAGTATAATGAGAAGTTATGGTCAAACAGAGGAACTGGGGTGCCTTAAGAGCCTTAATTATCAAAGGAAAAGATTCAATTCGAATCCAGTCAGTAAACCTCATTCACCAAGGCAAAGAACAATAATTATATGTTTAAATTTTTTAAAATCACTACTCATTGGGGGGAAAAAAGAGTAATCTTATTAATACTTAAATCTTAATTTAACCCTAAATTTAAGTTAAATTTACATTATGGGTCATTTTGTTTAAGTCATACAATGAGTACTGGCAGTTTTTCTTAATACGATTAATAAGAATATTATTTCACTAGACTAGGTCCATTGACAGCAAGGAATGTATCTGATTTGTCTGTATGAGTATCTTGACTAGTACTTAGAACATACATGTTTAGTGGATATTCTTTGAAAGAAAGAATAAAAGGATGCCTCAAATATATAAAGCTGGTTAGGAAAAGAAAAAGTGAACTATTCATTTTAGAGTCAGCATATTTTTTTAATGAAAACTCTAGTTCAATATTTATTGTTGGCATTGGTTATAAATGCAGTATGTTCTAGCATTTATTTTCTAGCTAATGGAATTTGGTGTGACAAAAGTGTAATATTGAACTTCTGTACCCTTGGGTGGATTGGCTTCCAGTGCTGAACAAGTTTTCAAACAAAATTTTACAGTGCACTGTGTGTGTTAATTTTATTTTCAAATATATCTAATAAAGTTTTAAATCTTAACATATGTTCTATACTTTCGTTATTCATTTCTATTTTCTTGTTTAAATTTCAGGGACAAAATAATGAAACCAAATAATATAACATTGTTTCCATGTTTAAGGTTTATTACATAAATATAATTTGGTTTGGCACTTTACAGATAGACAATAATATGATTAAGAACATTGAAACAATTAAATAATTGAAACATGAAAATGAATTTCCTTCCTATACCTCATCCTGTTTTTTATACGACTTTTTGATTGCTGCAACCTTCAATTTGGATAATTTTTTTCTCTTTTCATTTGAGTGAAATTAAAAGGATGTGGGGTTCCTTTTAATCTCCCACACACTAAACTCACTGATTTCTTTTCCATTAGCAATGTTTTATCTAATGAATGTTTTGGAGTCTAATTATCTTGTGGTCTGTCATCACTTCAACATTATGGGGGTTATATCACAGGGTTAAGTCACAAAGTGGGTTAATGATCGATGAATATTATGTGAGTTATAAGAATTTCAGTCAGCAATAAAAACTTATATCACCCCTCTCTGGAGTTGTTTAAATTTCATTGAATAGTAAATTAAACTTTATTAATTCGTCTATTAGCAAATAATTATATCCACTTATGTTTGTCCTAAATATTGACAGGGCTCGGTGGAAAAAGGAATTTTAATAGATGAAGTAGCTCAGTAGGTCCATGATGTGATACCATAAAGAAACCTAAATGAGGCCATTGGTCTTCTGAGCTCTAACACAAACTTAAGATATCCAGTTTTTGGTTAGTGACACATAAGGATCCACAGGAAAGAATCTTCTTTCCTCACTTACGTTTTCACCTACTCACAAATAGTGTTAAAGTGGTGCTTTCCTGGCTCCTACCTGAGAAAATTTTCGTGTTTTGTGGTCATGTTGACCTGCTCGCTTTTCATAACATTATGGGACTCATCTGTATCCTTGCCGAATTTCATTATTTCCATGGCTTTTATTCTTAGTCACTGAAGTTTGTGGAATGCTTACAGCTGTGCTTCTTCCAGTTGTTTTTAGCACAATATTCAAAACTGGTGATCAAGTTGTTTTTCCAAGATTGAAGTTCTAAATGGGCAGTCAAAACTTCACATTTGCTGTTACAGGAAATGTTCAAGTACATTTAAAAAAAAAACTGGTACCTTTTTTAAAATACAGTTTTTAAAGGGGATGTGTAAGTAGATAATTTCCTTTCATGTTTTTTCTTCCCCCAAATGAAATATTCCATAATAATAATCAGCATGGATACAGTAATATAAGAGGATATGTAAAATGTCAGCACTTTAATTTAGGCTCCATGAGACTGGCATTTTTGTCTCTCTTTTTAACTGTTGAGTCCCTGACGCCTAGAATGGTGCCTGGCACATACTAGATGCTCATTAAGCATTTTAGAATAAATGAATCAATAAATTATATTAAATATGTTTAGGTCGGTAACTTTTCACTTTAATGAAATTTAGAATACTTTTAACTAGATATTTTATTAATAACATTTATTTTTATTTTCTTTTGTGTTTTATAAGTTTTTCTGTAGCTGCATTAAAAGTGGCTTCTAGAGACTTATTTTCTATTTCTCTATGAAATAATTGTTCTCCTTAGGTATTTGTAATTCTTCAAAATTATCCAAACAAAATATGAAATTATTCCTCGTATAGGAAGCATTTGCCTTCTTAATTTTATATTTTTCTCGGAAGCGCTAATTGGGTATTTGAAAAGCCAAGAGATTTGATAGTAATGATCGTCTTAAATATACATCTGCTTCAGGGAGAGAAAAAATATGTAAAAGTATTTTAGAAGCTGTAAAAATCACATAAAAATGTAAGACATTTTATTCTTACCTGTTTTCAAAGGCTGTGTTGAGATTCATTTCAATATCAGTGTTACTATCAAAAATTTCTCATGAAATATATATAGATACATTCCAAGACTCTCTTCTTCATTGTCTGTCATGTAGCTTCCAGACACTTGATAGCACTCAGACCAAAGTTATGAAAAGCTGTGTTATGGTTTTAGGGATTCTGTAATCAAGACTTCATTATTTTTTGTAGTATTTCATACTATAGTATATGTGTTTTTTAACATCATGGAAGGAAATAATTTATCCAGTATTCCATATCTTTGCCTTACCTCAAAACTAACAACTAGAGAGACATAAATATGAATCCCAACTTCACCACTTACTGACTCTATGACCCTAGATAATTATCTGATCTCTCTGGGCTTCAATTTTCTCATGTGTAAAATGAAAACAAAGTCTAGCTTTCTGTGTTATGAGGAATGAAATAGATAAATATAACCTTTAAATATAAAAGTATAGAACCATATTGTCTTTCATCTTTGTGGCAGCCTGAGTTAACACAGGAAACCACCAAATCACACCCATATTCCAAACAAATGTAGATTACATCTTCTAAATTGAAAAGCAACAGACACATCACAGCTTTTGAATGTAAGAAAGAGAAAATTCCAAGTATGAAGAGATACCTGGAAACCAAAATTGTTAATGGGAACTACAGCTTAACTATAGGTTCATGGAATATCTGAACTACATATATGTCTAACTGACTGTGATTGTAATACCTGAGTGGGGTAGGCTTCTTAAGGAACTGGAACTGATCTCTTGACGTGAAGGACACTGGAAGTGTTATCTTAATGAAATCATCATTAGAATCAGACCAGTCAATAAAGGCTATGAGTGAATAAATGCCCCAACAAAGATCAGAACCCTAAGCCTCTGTCAAGTATAAGTGGGAGTTTTAAATTTAAATTCTTTGCCTCAAGTGTAAAAATCAAGTAAAGAAATTAACTTTCAAAATTGGTTCAGAATGGTGAAACCTGTAGAGACCCCTGGAAAGGCAAACCAGCAACTTTCATTTAAGACCACCTCTGCTGCCCAGAGCTCTTGATTATTTGGTTAGAGGAGAGCCATGCTGAGACATTATAAAGCATGAAAGAAAAAAAGCAGAATGAGAATGTGTCAGGATAGGAGAAATGGAATTAATACCCAGGAACCACACATAAAGACCGATCTGAAATTAATTTTAAACATGTTTAAAACCTTCAAATTTTATACGGAGTGTGGAGCAGAAACAGGATATTATGAAAAAGAAAGACAATATCTAAAATTGAAAATATAATTATTGAAGTAAATATCTTTATGGATGAATACGAGTGAAAACATCAGCTTTAACTATACCTAGGTGAGAGAACTAGAAGACAGATGTAGTAGAGTGTGTATGCTGGAGAGGAGACACTAGGTAAATATTAGTTCCCTTCCCTTTCCTTTCTCATCAACTCCTTTCACCCCCCACAATTTCTGTTGTTAGCAAATAATGAGATGAGAAGAATGAACTCCACTTTTACTTTAATTTGACTGCCCATGTGAGTGAGAAATAGACTACAGACTATTTAATCTCTTTATTAATGGCGACAAGGAAGAAAGATATAGGAAATAATTTATCTAACCATAACCTAGGAGCAGATTCCATGTTTCTCTGAGAGTAAGACCTAACCAGCAAATAAGCCCTAGCATGATTTTTCAGGATGACATCCCCTGAACATAAACCCTAATGTGTCTTTTGGAGCAAACCTTAATATAAGACCTGTTCTTATTTTCTGGGAAACTCAGTACATAAGATGGTAGTTTCTGTGGTAATTTACAATGCATGTATTTCATCTGAGAACAGAGAAAAAAATGCAGGGAGTCTAATACTTTTCAGATAAGATCTGAGACCAAATGTGTTTTCTCAAAAATTGCTAGTTCAGTTAAAAGGTATAATTTAATTTAAAATTTTATGGTGTGGGGTTTGAGTTTAGTTTTTGCTTAAATTTCTGTTATATAAGTAATAAATTAGTAGCAACAGGTAAATATGTTTATATGTTTAGAAATTTATTTTTCACTTCATAACTTTTATTAATGTTTCCCATAGTTTGTGAATCTGCGATTTCCCAAGAAGCTGATGACATGGCAATGGAAAAAGAGAAATATGTTGATGAACTGAGCAAAGCATTGGTGTCAGGAGCAGGACCAGCTGATGCATACAAGTTTAATTTTTCTAAAGAGTCTTGTCATTTCTCCTTTGAAAAAATCCTGAAAGATGTTTCAGTAAGTAAAACTGCAAAATGTGATAAGATGTCAAAGCACTTATGAAGTGTTATTTAAATAACTAGCATATTATTCTCAGAATACCTCAGAATTCAAAGTTTGAAAAGTACTTGGTTTCCAAGTTAGAAATATGTTTCCAAGTTATGGTAAATGCTTTGTATTAATGAATTATAAAAAATAATTACTGGAAAATGTATTTCAGTTTTTTTTTTAATTGGGGAAGGGGAACAGGACTTTAGTGGGGAATAGTGTATACTTCCAGAACTTTCCTCCAAGTCAAGCTGTTGCCCCCTCAATCCCAGCCGTGGAGGGCGCCGCCCAGCCTCAAGTTGCCGTCCCTTCAGTCCTAGCCACGGAGGGCTCAGCCCAGCTCCAGGTCCAGTTGTGGCCCCCAGCTGCAGGGAGCACAGCCCACCATCCCCCGCGGCAGCGCAACTTGCAACCTTGTTCTTGAGAGGCTGCGCTCCAACCAACTGAGCCATCCAGGAGCTCAGTGGCAGCTCAACTCAAGGTGCCGTGTTCAATCTTAGTTGCAGGGTCGGAGCCCACCATTACTTGTGGGACTCTAGGAATTGAACTGGCAACCTGTGGTTGAGAACCCACTGGCCCATGTGGGAATCGAACCGGTAGCCTACGGAGTCAGGAGCACGGAGCTCTAACCGCCTGAGCCACCAGGCCTGTCCCCATTTTTAATGCTTTTTAATTAAGTATTTTAGAGATAATTACATGAGTGAACAGTTCTGAAAAGGTCAGAATTTTTAAGCCATTGAGACAAAATCTGTTGAAATAAGTTTGGGAATACTGTAGTTTCCCCAAAATAAGACCGGGTTTTATATTAAGGTTTGCTCCAAAAGATGCATTAGGGCTTATGTTCAGGGAATGTCATCCTGAAAAATCATGCTAGGGCTTATTTTCTGGTTAAGTCTTATTTTCAGGTAAACATGGTATATTGATTTTAAGAAAGAAAATAATACATTCACCTTTGAGTATTAATAATTATGACATTTTCTACTTATTAGAATGTATTTGATATAGTTCAGTGTAGTAGGACTTATAATTAGGAATTAAGATGTTTTACTTATATTTTCGAACTTAGATGTATTATAATAGAAGGAAATAACTCACCCCAAGCTTTACAAAGCAAACTTGCATGCTTTTATATACAAGGATATCTGCTACTCATCCTGCTCATTACCTACACCAACTGAGATCCAGTTGGAT
Organism: Rhinolophus hipposideros; assembly: GCF_964194185.1. Lineage (NCBI taxonomy): Eukaryota > Metazoa > Chordata > Mammalia > Chiroptera > Rhinolophidae > Rhinolophus > Rhinolophus hipposideros. The sequence goes on along the minus strand of NC_138053.1, from coordinate 46,917,971 downwards.
GATTTATTTGTCAAAAGTGTCATACTTACTGTTTGTATATTTTACTCAAGTTTATAGGGTAGAGATTGAATTATTTACTTTTTGCCACTGGTTTATCAATTAGATATGAGCTTTATAGCAGCAAAAAAGGAGAGCCCTCTTTATTATGTTAAGTTTAGAGACAGTTATTGACAATTTGTGCTACAACTAAATTGAGTTTAAAAAATTCTTTTAAAAGACCTCTTTAATTCCAAATGAGTAAATTTCATCCATTCGAGAACATTTGAAGCAACAAATGGAATCATTTTTTTCAAATGTATATTATCATATAGAGAAAAATACAGAGAGGCTGGCTTCATTAATTATTTCTATTTAGAAGATACTTTTTCTAATTAGCTGCCAATATATGTAAATCTCAATTAGCTTAGTCTTTAGAATGATAATTTAAAATAGGTTAAATAGGAAGGTTTGAACTGGCTACTGAAATATTCTTTATCATAAAATGTTCTTTGCTGTGGTCCAAGCGTAATTCAATGATGTTACTACAGTACCCCTGAGTGTTTCTTCTAATATTTTGAATCAGACCACTGTCCGATTGGGATAATGCCATTTCCTATTCAATTTGTATGTAGTATCTAACATTATTTCATCCAGCTGGTTTCTGGTTTTTATCTATTTTGCATATACTGAAGCACAACAAATTCCAAGTTTGTGAGGTGTCTTTCGGAAACCTGAAAGGCTTTTGGTATCTTTGACATGGTGAAAAAGTGGGGTTTGGTACACTTGCCATGCTCAGCCATACATCTGATTTTGCTGCTTCTGGAAAGAAAGAACTTCAAGTCCTCACAACTCAGATCTTGCTCACCTTTTTGAGACTAATCACCTTTATTAGTGCCAAAGCCTTGAACCACTACCTTTTCAACAGGTGTTTTTCAAGCAATGGAAACAGAGTAAAAGATTCCCAGTAATTCAGAAGTGTTTTGGTTCCCTAAAGGATGTCGTAAAGCACTGCATTGCAGCTTAAATAGCTGCCTCCTTATTTATTCATTTATTAATTTTCTTATGAAAAAAGGAAGACTACCTTCAGAAAGTTTGACAAGGAGGCGTTTATTCATGGCTTGGCTTAAGAGGTATTTTTGGATATTTGAATGAGGTAAAGCTTTCAGTTGGAGGTGCTGCTGTCAGCCTTATGCATACAGATGAAAACTACAAGTCCATTTGGCCAAACTGCCATGGGAATCTTCCAGTGCTTCAGGATGTGCTTCTGCAAATTGAATTTCAGAGTGACAGTATCTCGTTAATTCATCTCCTGGCAAAACTATGCAGACAATTTGAAACATGGAAGATGTAGGGACAGAGTCCCAGAGACAGTTTCCAGGCTCTCGACCTCACATAGAAAGGTGCTGGCTGAAAGATGGCCATCAGCTGTAACCAGTTAGCCATTAGCCACTACTATAACTGCTGTGGCTGAGCTGGCAGGTGCGGTGGGCAGGCGGATTGTGGATTGCAGATCATGTTGATCCTGCTTCCTGTGTCTCCCCAGCCACCAGCGAGACTAGGGTGCAGGAGGACCTCTTGTTGGGATACTGGCGGATATTTGCTTTTGTGTCTCAACCAGCCGCCATCGAGAATATAGTGGTATGACTCCCATATCTATGTTTCCCTTGTTTCTTTTTGGCCTCATCATATCCTGTTCTTGTGCGGGGAGTGGGAGCTGAGTCCCTGCATTACAGAAGAATGCTTTTTAAGGCTAATTGTGCTTTGGTGACTTAAAAGTTTAAAAGGAGTTTGTAATTCATTCCTTGATGACACAGGTATCAGATTGTTGCCAAAAATGACCTCCTAGACTTAGAAGAGAAGGATTAATGTAGATTCAACTCAAAAACTTGTAGTGAATTTTGTCGTTTGTTGACATAAGGTTACTCTCATGGCAAAGTATATTCCATGAGTTCTAAGCATATTTGCTACCAGATTCATAAAAATATGAGTAAGGGTTTTTAGGCATTTGTTGCCATAATTCAAGAAGTTTTATGTGTCTAATTCCGTGTTGGCAATCACTGCAGCTATTTGAACATTTCGAATGTTCAAGTCATACAAGATATTTGAAATTTATATTTGTATCAAATGGTCCTTTTTTTCCTGTTTTTAAAGGAAAGTAAATACTAATTTTTATATTAAAAACTGATTTTTTGGAAATATTATCTTGTCTTTGATCAGACTGTCAATTTCTAAAGCAATGAAGTATTTTAAATATATAATGTGTATGTTGATGTTTATATACATTTTTAGGAGGTGTGGGTACGTAATTCTCATGAGATTGCTTTTGAGCTCATAAAACCCAAAATTTTATTTATGCTCTAATTGGATTTTCTTTATAGATAAAATAGATTTTTATTTTTAGCTTAATTCCCATTGGAATACATGTAGAATAATCTGCTAGACACTAATTCTTTCTCTGTACAATACAAACTGTTGGGACCCTTCCTGTCCCATCACCAGTGCTTTCCAGTTGGCGTAGATTGTACTGGATGACAGCGTACTATAGTGCCAGCATTTGGAACTCATTATTTCTTCTGTATAAGTACTCTCACCCACTCAGGAGATTATTCATGGGCTTTGAGTCATTGTTTTCTCTTTGCCTTTCACAATTCATACTGATTTTACATTAGTATATGTTTTGTTACACAAACAATACATCTTAATTAATGTCTTCCTTTTTTGCTTTCATAACTTGCTTTGTTTCTTCAGAAAAATAATTTCACTTATAAGCCACACACACACACACACAAACCCTAATTATTTTTGATAAGAATAATCTTGGGCTCACCATTTAGCTTGCCAACACCTTTGTTTTCTCATCTATAAAGTTTTTTAATTGCAGTTTATTGGGGCAACAATTGTTAGTAAAGTTACATAGGTTTCAGGTATACAATTCTGTAATACATCATCTATATATCACATTGTGTGTTCACCACCCAGAGTCAGTTCTTCTTCCATCACCATATATTTGATCCCTTTTACCCTCTCATCTATAAAGTTTTAAAGTGATTTCTTAGATTCATTTTAAGTCATCTAACATACTGTAGTTTTATATTTCTAAAAATAGCCCTAATGAAGGAAAGGCATAAGGTTTGAAGGAAGCTTAACCATAATAAACACACACACACACACACACACACACACACACGCACACACACACACACTGGCTACAGGTTTCTGTTAGAATTATGGTAAAGTCTATTTGTATTTCCTTTTCCTTCATGTCCTCTTCCTACCACCAGCTATTGGCTTGGGATACAGTTTAGGCTGAAAATTTGATAACTTAAATAGAATGGAGGTTTGTTTTTCTCTGATGTAAAAATTCAAATAGGCAGTCCTGTATTAATATGATGGCTTTATGATGTTGGAGTCTCAGGCTTTAATCATATTGCTTTGCCGTTTTTAACAGGTAGTTTTTGCATGATGATGTAGATGACTGCTCTAGCTTCACACTTATGTTCATCTTTCAGGCAACAGGACCCAGTTAGAGAAAATAAAGAGCCATATACATTTTCTTTTAGGCCATCACCCTAAAATGGCATGCATTACTATTGTTCACATCTCTTTGTTTGTAACTAAGTCACATGGCTTCACCTAGCTGCAAGGGAATCTGTGAAATGTGATTTCAGCTATATACTATGCCTGCAAATTTCCATTACTACGTAAAAAGTGGAAGGAGGATATTGAGGGGCCACTAGCAGTCTCTACATGTTAACATTCAGGAAAGATTGAAACGTTATTCAGAAGGATTTACTTTTATTGTTACAAGAGTATTTCCCTAGTATTTTTATTACAAATACATGTTTCAGTCATATTTTAGTTTTAAAAATTGTTAGAACAAATAATAAGGTATAGGCTAATCTGTATCTTACTATTAAGTGGAAAATGCATTCTACGTTGAAATAGCCTCCCTACATTTATTTAACTTACATTTCTCAGATATATAAAAATGAGGTAAAATAAGTTAGCCAAAAGCAGCCAAAATTGTATTTAAAAACAGCAGTCCAGAATCCTATATTATTGCCATGTGTCCCTGTGGTTTGGGGGACTTTAAATTCAAACGGCTATTTCCAGATGAAATATCAGAACTGGAGCATTTATTATGGTTGTCTGCCAAATTCTTTGTCAAAAATGGTAATGACTTTCAGGTTTGTGAGAGTATGTGTTGCAAATGTGTTGTTTGATTGCCTGTAAAAGAAATTGTAGTGTTCTTTATTCCTATGATAAAAGTATTTGTATACATCTGCCATTTTTATATTAAATACTTTATAATTTTCTGACCTTTTTGGAATGTGGGAAATAAATCAGTAATGTAAGTGGTGCAGAAATCCTACTCAAAGTATATATTTTCTAGTTAAACCGCAGAAGAGACTCGAGAATTATTGCTTTAGAAATGAAGAATTTTTAGTTATACTATTTTGTCTTTGAGAACTGATTTTCTTGCTTCATATTGCTCTGCTTTGATTTAAAATGTTTTTTTTTTCTTTTATAAGAAATATCTCAAAGTCAGTCATTATGTTTTAATTTTTTCAGTTACTCCACATTGTTTAGGAAAGAAACAGGAAAGGTAGCATGTAAAAACTATGGCTAAAGGGACTTTTGGATGTTAACAACATTTGCTTTTTACTTTTCAGTTAAACTCCTTTCACATCTATTTTCACTTCATCATATGGACTTGATATTATCACTGTTCATATGTCAGGAAACATGCTGGAAGCATAAGTGAGTTCCTAAGGAAAGCAGAGGTAGTAAGTTAGGGTGGAATCCAGGCCCTCTCTCTGATGAATCTGAAAGCAGTTTTTTAAAGAATTTTTGTTTAGATGTAATGTACACAGGATAAAATGTACCTATGCTAAATGTACAATTTTCATTACTGCAGACAGTTCACTCATGGCTCTTTGCAATCATTCCCCAATTGTCTGCTTTCCTCTGCCAACCCTACCCACCTCCTCCAGGACCCAGGCAACCACTGAACTGTTTTCTTTCACTGTAGGTTAGCTTTACCTGTTCTAGAATTTCATACAAATAAAACCATTCAGTATTACTCTTGCAAGTGACATTTTTTACATAGTATATATTTTTGAAATTCATCGTTATTAGCAATTTATTCCTTTTGATTGCTGAATAGTATTCCATTGTATGGATATACTACATAAACTTTTTGATGGATATGTAGGTTGTTCCCAGTTGTGGGCTACTGTGAATAAAGCAGCTATGTATATTCACGTATAAATCTTTTGGTGTATATGTGTAGTTTTTTTTTAATACAGCTTTATTGAGTTCTTTATGTATCACGCATAGTAGTTCCTTAATAAACGTATTGTTTGGGAATACCTTATTCCTGTTTGTGGGAGTAGAGGGGAAATTCTTAATTTTAAGACAGTCTATTTTTTTTCTGTTTCTTTTAAGGACCATGCTTTTGGTATAATATGTAATAATTTTTTTCCAAACTAAGTTCACAGACAGTTCTTTTCTTGAAGCTTTCATATGTGAGGGTTTTTTTTAGGTTGTTGTTGTTAGGTTTTACATTTAGAGTCTGTGATACATTTTGAGTTAATTTTTGTACATAGTGTGGGGTGTATAGTTAACATTCAATTTTTGCTTATAGACCTTCAGTTCTAGCACCGTTTGTTGAATTCACCACTGAATTTTCTTGCACTTTGTTGACAATCACTTGACTATATATGTTTATATAATAGATAGATCTGTATCTAGGTTCTGCCAACTTCAAACTGTTTTGATTGCTTAGCTTTATAATAAATCTTGAAATCATGTAGCATAAATCATTCAACTTTTTTTTCAGTGTTGTTTTGGATATTCTACTTTAAATTTTCTTAATGAGGTTTAGAATCAGTTTATCAGTTTCTACAGATATCTGCTGAAATGTTGATTGGGAATGCATTAAATCTACAGAAGTGATAGCTTAACGATATTGAGTCTTCTGACTTACGAAAATCTATCCATTTTCTTTGGAAAGTGGTTCTCAACTGGTGGAGATTTTGCTCTTCTAGGGACATTTTACAATGTTTGGAGACATTTTGATTGTCATGACCAGCAGCTGCTACTGGCATCCATTGGGTAGAAGACAGGGATACTACTAAAATCCTGAAGCACAGGACACGTTTCCACAACAAAGAATTAGCTGGTCCAAAATGCTAGTAGTGACAAGTTTCAAAAACACTGATTTAGTACTCCTTAATCACTCAGCAATTGCTTGTAGTTTTCAAAGTATAGGTCTTGGTGGACTTGTATTAGGACCCTGTATACAGTCTCTCTTGTTCCATGGTCCGTGTGTACTTGATAGAATGTTTATTTTGCTGTTGGGTGGATGTTCTATAAATGCCAATTAGGTCAAGTTGGTTTATCTTATTGTTTAATATTTCTGTATCTTGCATATTTTCTATATACTTATTCTAGAAATGAGTGTTTATTTGTTTATTTCTGAAGTACTATCAGGTCTTGCTTTGTGTATTTTCAATCCTTGTTATTAGGTGTAAAACATTAAGGTTTGTCATGTCCTCTTGATAATTTGACTCCTTTATATTATGAAATGACCCTCTAATTCTTAATATTCTTTAATTCAAAATTTACTTAATGTATCAGTACCCCTACTCCAGCTTTCTTTTGATAGGATTTAGTATGGTATGTTGTGTGTTTTTTTCTCATACCTTTCTATTTGGCTGTTTTTGCCATTATTTAAATTGGGTTTCTTCTATGAACCAAATAGTTGGATTTTACTTTTTTGGGGGGGGCGTACGGAGGGGATAGTGAGTGTAGAACTCTGTGGATGTGCTACAAAAACTCCAGCAGTCAACTTCTCTATAGTTTTTTATTTGCCTCTGGAACAGGGTTTAATTCAAATCAAGAGAGAGAAGAACAGCAATGATTGAATGCCACCTACTAAATGTAAAAAGTAGAATCTCTCTTTAGTACTTTGTGGTTCACATGAAACTCAACAATTTTTTTTTAACCTTTCAACCTTTACCCATTTCTCCTACTCTCCCCCCTCCCCTGACCCCTCCCCTAACTCTAGCAACAGCCAGTCTGTTCTCTGTATCTCTAAGCTTGGCTTTTTTTTTGGTTTGTGCATTTAGATTTTACATATAAGAGAGATCATATCGGTCGTATCGGTCTTCCTCTGTCTGATTTACTCGTATTTTGCATAATATAATGCCTCTGAGGTCCATCCATATTGTCACAAATGACAAAATTTCCTTTTATGGCTGAATAGTATTCCATTGTATACATCACAATTTGTTTATCCATTCATCCATCAGTGGACACCTAGGTTGTTTCCATATCTTGGCTATTGTAACTAATGCTGCAGTGAACATGGGGGTATATATATCTTTTCGAGTTAGTGTTTTTGTTTTCTTTGGTTAAATACCCGGAAGTGGAATTACTGGATCATAGTGTAGATCTATTTTTAATTTTTTGAGGAATCTCCATACTTTTTTTCACACTGGCCACACCAATTTATATTCCCACCAGCAGTGTACAGGGGTTTCCATTTCTCCACATCCTTGCCAACACTTGCTCTTTATTATCTTTTTGATAATAGCCATTCTAACAGGTGTGCGGTGATAGCTCATTGTGATTTTGATTTACATTTATTTCCCTAATGATTAATGATGTTGGGCATCTTTTCTTGTACCTGTTGGCCCAAATCTTTTCATCTCTTGGAAAAATGTCTATTCAGATCTTCTGCCCCATATTGAGTTAAATGAGTTCTGGGTATATTTTGGATATTAAGCCCTTATCAGATATGATTTGCAAATATTTTCTCCCCCTCAGTAGGTGGCGTTTTTATTTTGTTGATGATTTCCTTTGCTCTGCAGAAGCTTTTTTAAAAATCCAATCTGGCATTATATGTCTTTTAATTGTGGTATTTAGGCCATTTACTTTTTAATGTGACTATTGATAATGGTTTTAAAATTTTTCTCCATTCCATCTTTATTTCATTTTCTTATTTCTCTTATTCTTCCTTCTTTTGAACTAATTAAGTATTTTTTCCCTGCAGATAGCAGGTCTTTATTGAGTAAAATTTTAAATTATTCTTAGTTTCAGGTGTACAAAACAACATAGTGATTAGACATTTACATACCTCAGAGTGATAGCCCCAACAAATTTACTACTTATCTGAAACCGTAATAGCTAATACTATACCATTGATTATATTCCCTATACTGTACTTCCCATTCCATGATATTTTTAATTATAGTTGACATTCTATATTATTTTATATTTATGTTTGATATTCTATATTATTTTGTATTAGTTTCAGGTGTACAGCATAATGGTTAGGCATTTATATAATTTATGAAGTAACCCCCCTGGTAAGTCTAGTACTCATCTGACACTATATATAGTTTGTACAATATTATTGACTATATTTCCCATCCGCTATTTCACATCCCTGTGACTCATTTGTGACTACCAATTTGTATTTCCTAATCCCTTCACCTTTCTCACCCATCTTCCCAACTCCTTCTAACAACCATCAGTTCTCTATATCTATGAGTCTATTTCTGTTTTGTCTGTTCATTTATTCTGTTCTTTAGATTCTATATATAATTGAGATCATATAGTATTTGTCTTTCTCAGTTTGACTTATTTCACTTAGCATAATATTCTCTAGGTCCATCCATATTGTTGCAAATGGTAAGATTTAGTTCTTTTTTTATGGCAGAGTAATATTCCCTTGTATATATGTACCACAGTCATCTATTGATGGGCATTTTGGTTTTTTCCATATTTAGGCTATTGTGAATAGCGCTGCAGTAAACATAGGGATGCATATATTTTTTTCAAATTAGTGTTTTGGATTTCTTTGGATAAATACCCAGGAGTGGAATTGCTGGGTCATAGGTCTATTTTTAATTTTTTGAGAAACCCCCATACTGTTTTACATAGTGGCTGCACCAATTTGCAATCCCACCAGCAATGTACAAGGGTTCCCTTTTCTCCACATCCTCGCCATCACTTATTGTTTGTTGATTTATTGATGATGGCAATTCTGACAGGTGTGAGGTGAGATATCTCATTGTGGTTTTCTTTACATTTGCAAAGAAATTTCTTTGCATTTCTCTGATGATTGAGCATATTTTCATATGATTATTGGCCATCTGTATGTCCTCTTTGGAGAAATGTCTATTCATGTCCTCTGCCCGTTTTTTAATTAGATTGTTTTTATGGTGTTGGAGTTGCATGAGTTTTTTCTTGGTTTTTGTTTTTTGTAAATTTTGGATATAAACCTCTTATCAGATATATCATTGGCGAATATCTTCTCCCATTCAGTAGGATGTCTTTTCATTTTGTTGGTTTCCTTCACTGTGAAAAACCGTTGTTGTTTGATGTAGTCCCATTTGTTTATTTTTTCTTTTGTTTCCCTTGTCCGAGGAGATATATCCAGAAAAATATTACTAAGGGCAATGTCAAAGAATTTATTGTCTGTTTTCTTCTAGGAGTTTTACGGTTTCGGACTTACATTTAAGTCTTAAATCCATTTTCAGTTTATCCTTGCATATAGTGTAAGAAGGTGGTTCCAGTTTCATTTTTTGCATGTATCTGTCCAGTTTTCCCAGCACCATTTATTGAATAGACTGTCTTACACCAAAGTTATTCTTGCTTCATTTATCATAAATTCAGTGACCATATAGGCATGGATTTATTTCTGGGTTCTCTATTCTGTTTCATTGATCTATGTGTCTGTTTTTATGCGAAACCATGCTGAATTGATTACTATGGCCTTGTAGTATAATGTGATGTTAGGTAGCGTGATACTTCCATCTTTGTTCTTCTTTCTCAGGATTGTCATGGCTATTTTGGGTCTTTTATGGTACCATTAAAATTTTAGGATTATTTGTTCTCGTTTTGTGAAAAATGCCATGGTATTTTGATGAGCATTGCACTGAATCTATAGATTGCTTTGGGTAGTATGGACATTTTAATGAAGTTAATTCCTCTTCCTCATGAGCGTGATATGTGTTTCCACTTATTTGTATCTTCTCTAATTTCTCTCCTCAATGTCTCAAAGTTTTCTGAGTATAGGTCTTTACTTCCTTTGTTAAATTTATTCCTCGGTTTTGTGTTTTTTTTGGTGCAATTGTAAATGGGATTTTTTTTCTAAATTTCTCTTTCTGATAGTTCATTACTGGTGTACAAAAATGCATCCAATTTCTGAATATTAATTTTGTATCCTGTTACTTTACTGAATTTATTTATCAGTTCTAATAGTTTTTTAGTGGACTCTTTGGGGTTCTCTACATGTAGTATATCATGTCATCTACAAATAATGATGGTTTTGCGTCTTCCTTTCCAATTTGAATGACTTTTGCTTCTTATATGATTGCTGTGGCTAGCACTTCCAGTACTATGTTTAGTAAAAGTGATGAGAGTGGACATCCTTATCTTGTTCCTAATCTTAAGGAGAATGCCTTTAGGTTTTACTCTTGAATATGATGTTAATTGTGGGTTTCTTGTATGTGGAGTTTATTATGTTGAGCTATGTTCCCTCTATTCTCACTTTACTGAGAGTTTTTATCATAAATGGATGCTAGATTTTGTTAAATGCTTTTTCTGCATCTATTGATATGGTCATATGATTTTTATTTTCATTTTGTTTATGTGGTGTATCACATTAATTGATTTGCAGATATTGAACCAACCTTTGAATGAAGAATTAATCCAACTTGATCATGGTATGTGATCTTTTTAATGTATTGCTGAATTCGGTTCGCTGACATTTTGTTGAGGATTTTTGCATTTATGTTCGTTACGGATGTCAGCCTCTAGTTTTCTTTTTTTAAAATGTCTTTGTCTAGTTTTGGAATCAGGTTAATGGTGGCCTAGTAAAATGAGATTGGTGGCCTTTCTTCCTCTTTGGAATAGTTTTAGAATAGGTGTTAATTCTTTTTTGAGTGTTTGGTAAAATATACCAGTGAAGCTCTCTGGTCCAGGGCTTTTGTTTACTGGGAGCTTGTTGATGACTGATTCGATTTCGTTTGTAGTAATCTGTTCAGATATATTCTGTTTCTTCTTGATTGAGCCTTGGGATATTGTATGCTTCTAGGAGTTTATCTGTTTCTTCCAGATTGTCCAATCTGTTGGTGTATAGTTGCTCATAGTATTTTCTTAAAATTTTTTGTATATCTGTAGTGTCTGTTGTCACTTCTCTTTCATGTCCGATGTTTTTTGTTTTTTTTATTTGGGTCTTCTCTCTTTTTTTCTTGGTTAGTGTTGTTAAAGGTTTGTCAATTTTGCTTATCTTTTCAAAGAACCAGCTCTTGGTTTCATTGATCTTTTGTATTTTTTTAAGCCTGTAATTTATTTTTTATACTCTGATCTTTATTATTTCTTTCCTTGTATTCACTTTGGGCTTTGCTTGCTGTTTTTTTGTTGTTTTTTTTTTTTTAGGTTCCTTCACATGTACAGTTAGATTGTTTATTTGAGGTTTAAGGTGTTTCTTGGGTTAGGCCTTCATTGCTATGAATTTCCCTCTGAGGACTGCTTCTGCTGTCCCATATATTTTCTGTCGTTGTGTTTTCATTTTCGTTTGTCTAAAGGTATCTTTTGATTTCTTCCTTGATCTTGTTGTTCACCTATTCATTATATAATAGCATGTTATTTAGCCTCCAAGTTATTGTGTATTTTTCAGTTTGTTTTTTCTCTTTTTTTTTTTTTTCTGTTTTCATACCATTGTGGTCAGAGAAGACAAGTTGATAGGATTTCAGTCTTCTTAAATTTATTGAGACTTGTTTTGTGGCATAACATGTGGTCTATCTTGGAAAATGTTCTATGTGCTATTGAAAAGAATGTTTTCTGCTACCTTGTGTTCTAAATTGCTGATTCGACCCTCTGCTTCATCTAATATGCAGTTAACTACTTCTAGTGTATTTTTCATTTCTGTTTTTCAGTATTCTTTATTTCTGACGAGTTCTTTTTATGGTTTCTATGTCCTTGTTTATGCTTATTATCTCTTTATTGAAGTTCTCACTCAGTCCCTTAAGCATTCTTATAACCAGTGTTTTAAACTCTGTCTCTGGTAGGTTGGTTGCCTCCAATTCAGTTAGTTCATTTTTGTGAGTTTTCTCCTGTTCTTTCACTTGGGACACATTTCTTTGTTTCCTCTTTCTGGCTGCCTCTCTGTATTTGCTTCTATGTATTAGGTAGACATCCTTTGTCTCTCAGTCTTTGCTGGGTGGCGGCCTTATATAGTAGGTTGTCCAGTGTGGTGCAGTGGTGCAGTCTCCCTGATCACTTGTGCATTTGTTCAGGATTGCCCCTTGTGTGTGTTGTGTATATTCTCTTATAGTTGAGCCTTGATTACTTTTGGTGCATCAGTGGGTGGAATTGACTATGAGGCTCACTGGCTGTGAGGACTGGCTATGCCCACAGCATATGAGCTGCGGTATGGAGGCTGACCCCTCCTAGGGGGATTCACCCTAGTGGGCTATTGTGCCTGTTGAGACTACCCTTTGGGTGTGCCGCTTGTGGGGCTAATCAGGCAGTGCTCTGGTGTGGTCTGAAGCTGCCTCTGAGTGTCTTTTTTCTGGTTCTCTTGGGAGAAGCTCCCATGTAGGCCACTTTCAACCTTGCCTGTGACCATCCTGGGACTACCCAGTGTTGACAGTGCTTCTGTCAGTGTCACGCAAGCTGGGCAGGGTGGGGTTCCAGGGAGTCATGTAGTGTGGCCTGTCGTTTTCACAAAGTTAATGCAGGTTCAGTTCTTGCACCAGTGCTGAGCCTGTCGTCACCCCACAAAATGCCCCAAGAATTCTTTGGCCATACACTGCTTAACTTGGGCCTGCAAATACTGGAGAGTCAACCAAGAGAGGCTGCAATGGAAGCTGTGGCTAACCTCCTACCACCATAAGTTCCCCTGATTGCCATTGCTGTCCACTGCTCTAAAGTGCTTCTACTGCTTGTGGGACGTGGACAACTGCCCAAGAGCCAAGAGTGCCCCTGGCGATGCCATACTAGCTGGGCAGGGTTAGGACCCACAGTTCACCAAAGTGGTGTACGTGGGGAATTTAGCAGAACAATGTGGTCTCAAAATTGCCATTTTGGGGAAGGTTCAACACAGGAAATATGCCATCATCTTGTAGGCTACATGTGAGACGTGCTCTACACAGATAATGGGCGGCTGCTCTAGCCCTCTTACTGAAGCCACACAACTGTCTTTTTCTGTAAGTCTCTGGTTCCTCTCCAGTTGCCACCCCTCTGCTGGAGCCCAGGGTGATTGTTTGCAAGTGAATGAGTCTGTGCATGGGCCCTTTAAGGGGATGTCTGGGTTCCAGCTGCATTCCATCTCACTGGGACTGATGGATTGAGTTCTTGCTGATTTTCCTTGCCAGATGTTGTGAGGACTCCTCTTACTGGCAGGGACAACTGGGCTGGGTAGCCTGGTGTGGGGCTGGAACCCCTCACTCTTCAGAGGGGACCTCTGCCACTGAGGTGTCCGTCCTGGTGCTCAACCACTATCTGGATTTGGGGTCAGGCAGTTTTGTGTCTCTGCCCCTTCTACCTTTCTTAATGTGGTCTCTTCTTTATATCCTTAGTTATAGGGATTCTGTTCAGCTGGTCTTCAGATTATTCTCGGGGTTGATTGTTGTAATAATTTAGTTGTAATTTTAATATGAGCCTGAGAGGTGGCAGGCATAGAATATACCTATTCCACTATCTTGGACTTTCTCTGAAGTCCTATGTGTTTTTTTTTAGAAGATGTTTTCACTCAGTATAAATTCTACATTGTCAATTTTTTTATTTCAGTACTTTAAAAAGTTTGTTCTACTATCTTCTGGCTGGTCAGCTGATATTCTTATTTTTGTTTCTATCTAAGCAATGCGACTTTTTTTTCTCCAGCTGCTTCTAAGATTTTTCTCTTTATCACTGCCTTTAAGCAATTTTATTACAATGTGCCTAATAGGTTTCTTTCGTTATTGATATGTTCATGTTTTTAGTCAATGTTGGCAAATTTTTGGTTATTATTCGTATAATTTTTCTATTTTCCTTCCTTCTTGTTTAGAGAGTCCAATTACATATATATATCTTCATAGATCTATCTATCTATCTATCTATCTATCTATCTATCTATACAGATCTATATATATCTATATATAGATATATACATCTATATATAAATAGATTGATCTATGTATATATATATAGATTGATAGATATCTATCTATATCTATAGAGATACATATCTATATATTTGTATAGATGTCTATCTATCTATATCTATATCTATATCTACAGCTATATCTATATACATATTGTGTTGCTTGAATTTCACCCCCAGTTCACTGATCCTCTTTTCTTTCTTTTTTTCTTCCCTGTGTTTTATTTTGAATAGTTTCTATTTCTCTGTCTGTATTTCATTAATTGTTTCTTCTGCTATGTCTAATATGCTGTTAATTTTATTCAGTGTATTTTTCATCTCATTGTTCATTTGCATCTTTTTAGTATCTTAAATTATTTTTCATAACTCTTTACCATGTTCAATTGTTCTTTTATATTCTTGAATATATAAAATAGAATTATAATATTTAATTACTTTGTCTACTAATTCTGTAATTTGCATTATTTTGTGGTAAATTTTCATAAAGTTTTCTCACGATGTGTTCTAATTTCCTTTTTCTTTGCATGCCTATTATTCTTTGATTGGATGCCAAACATTGTAAATCATCTTATTTAGTGCTGTGTATTTTTGTATTTCTACAACTTGTGTTTTGTTCTGACATACAGGTAAGTTCTTTGTAAATGATATAATCCTTAAGGTCTTGCTTTGATAGCTTTTTTGAAAGAGGACCAAAATATTTATTTTTAGGTCTAATTTTATACCATTATTGAGGTAAAATATGTTTGAAGCCCTTACTTGATTCCCGTTGTTTCTACACAGGGTGGTAAATGAAGGATTTAGGGATTATGTGTGGTATTTTAGCTTTGTCTATCAATTACAATATCTTCTTAGCTTTTTTCTTTTAAATATTTTTATTTTTTGTTTTTCAGTTAGAGTTGACATTTTATGTTAGTTTCAGACATACAACATAGTGAATAGACATTTATATAGCTTTTTATGTGAGATTGCGTATTATAATTACCTATCTCTTAGATTTGAGGCTTAGTTTGCCCTTGCAGAAACTTTTAAAATTGAGATGATTTTCCCACTGGGTAAGATAGCATAGTCTTTTAGATATCATTGCTTCATTCCATGCACGTAAGACACTGAGGTTTGGGAAAAGAATTTTCAGGGCAATTGAATCAAAATTTGTGATAATCATTATTTAGTTACTTTTTTGGAATTTGGGTTTTCTCTTGATTCTCTTTATTCTCCAGCTTTAATTAAAGTAAACCATGTAGTCACTAAATTTTCATCATTTAAAATTAAGTCTGTTAAATATAAAGTGCTTAAGGTGATTCTAGGCCTTTGAAATTCTCACTTCGTAAATTTTAGGTCACCTACCTTTTTAATACTGTTTTAAATTATTGTGTAGAAAAAATTAAAATTAGTCATACTTTGACAAACTGATTTTCTGAAGGCATAAAGATCTGTCCTCTATATCAATTAAATTATGTTATTTATCTTCTTAAATAGGCGATTTTTTTATTTCTAAAAGCAATCTATTTATTATGAAATTGAGCCAAGAATTAGATTTTCATTTACTATTACTATCCTGAAGTTATAAATAAATAACTAGTTGAGAAAAATCAATGGAATCTGAAGTATTTTAGGAACATCTAAAATCACGTGGTGGTGACAATGATAGCACATATTTTTTTGTTAGTAAAAAAAAATTGTGGAATATAATGGCTATTTGAATTGATATTAAAATTCATTTTTTTAAGTGAATGTAGAACAGAAATCTTCACTGTTGGTAAATAATTCACAGCTAATATAATAATTAGACCACCTAGGATATTTCAGTGGGTAAATTTGGAAAAGATGCAATGTAGTATAGCTGTGTACACCGCCTCAAAACACCCCCCTGAATTTCGGAAGTTTGCAGAAGGAGGAATACTGTTCTATGAAATTAAAACTATTACATGGTTTTGAATGACTATACTTTAAAATATCACTACTGAAACAGTTTATAGACACGAGAATCTTGTTGCACATCTGTAACCCATTCCGCACATGTTATTCTCCCACTGCCTAGTATTGATGAAAATGTAGCCTGACGGCCTGATTTGAATTGCAGCCCTGCAGTGTACGAGGTGTGAGACTGTGGGCAACGTATTCAAATGTTTTGTTCTCAGTTTTTCTTTTATAGTTTGGAAATAATACTAATACCTGACTCATAGAGTTGCCTAAAGGACATAATGAATTAGTGTGTAGGGGTGTATATATACTTTTTCTAGGACAGTCCTTTCTTATAATTGGAGTTTTATAAGAGTTTGTTATTAATTTTTTACTTGAGTGTTCATTCATTATACCCTAAACTCCTGAGGGCAGTGACCATGTCTTAACTGAATTTGAAATTCAAGCAAATGCAAATGTTTTGGGGATGGCCTTTCGTTGAGAGGCAATATAGCATAATGGAAAGAACTCACAATCTTGACTTGAGTCTTGAATCTATTTCTGATTATGTGGGTTTCAGCAAATTATTTGTCTTTATTTTATGATAAAAAAACTTACAAGGTATGATAAAAAGTATAGTGAAGTTTAAATAAAAACATTTATTACAGTGAAATGCACATTGCCATTAATCCCCCTCAAAATATACCCTCTCGCTTCGAACACACTTATCCCACCATTCTTGCTACTTTCTGAAGCAGTTCTGGAAGTCCTCTTTTGTGAGTGTCTTCAGTTGCACTGTCATAGCTGCCTTGATGTCCTGAATTATTTTGACTTTGGGGAAGAGCCAGAAGTTGCTCAGTGCCAGATTCAGTGAATAAGGTAGAATGAGAACACACCGTAATGTTTTTATTTGACAGGAATTGCAGTACCAGAAGCAATGTGTGACACGGAGCCTTTCTGTTTTGATGACAAAATATGGTGAATGCTGCTGCTAAGTACCTACAATGGAAAGGCAGGGATCTTCATTACAGGAAGCGATACGCTGAACCTTAGTAACGGTGTGACAAGTTTCAACACGTTCGGTGCAGTCAGTTGGGTGTGAGCTATGGTTGAGAGAAGGTGTGTTTTCAAGTGTTCTGTAAATCATCCTCCATCATGACAATGCTCTGTGTCACTTGTCACACATTGCTTCCGGTATATGGCAGTTTCTGTTCAATAAAAACATAATGGTGTGTCCTCATCCACCTTATCCACTTGATCTGGCACTGTGCAACTTCTGGCTCTTCCCCAAAGTCACAATGTTTCAGGACATGGAGGCAGCCACGATGGCACAACTAAAGGCACTCACGAAAGAGGACTTCCAGAACTGCTTCAGAAAGTGGCAAGAATGATGCGATAAGTGTGTTCGACGCAAGGGGATGTATTTTGAGGGGGATTAATGGCAATTTATATTTTACTGTAATAAATTTTTTTTGTTGTTTAAACATTCACTGTTTTGTTTGATCACACCTCGTAGTTCAAATAGGCTAATAATACTAACTCACAGGGTTTTATGGTTGTGGGCACTAAGATATGTGTGCAAATGCTTTGTAAACTGAATTGGGTATACTACCAGGCCTGTCCGAAGAGGCCATTGGGTTGATGCCTTGTATTCAGAAGGTCCCAAGCATATACTTCTGATGTTACCTGTAAATGAGTTTATACACATGGTCATTGCAGACTTTTAATACTAGTTTAAAATGTGTACCATTACAAATGATACTGCTTACAGTACACTATGAATATTGTCAATTTAAATATGTCAATATAATTTTTATAACCTTGTTTTGATTTTTCTTATATCTGTCAGATGTAAGTTTACTGGTGGACCTAGAATTTCCATTTTCTTTGTTGCATTTCCTGGTATAATAACATATAACATGCATTGATTAAAATTGGCCACATTTTTAATCAAACCTGGAAGCATCCATGCAAATCATTTTTCTAATCAAAACTAGAAGTATCCAAAGGAAATAATTTTTTAAAAAAATACACCATGGTATTAATTAAAGACTGATTGTTTTCTTTGTGCAACTCCTGGAGGGAATGTGGTATTTCTGGCTACGAATGATCTAAAACCAGTTCAATAGTGGGGACATGACCATAGTGGCTAGAGACATAATCATGGAGTATGGATTCCAATGACATTTATTGATTATAATGACATTATGGATTATAAATAATGGATTATAATGACATTTTCCTGATTTAGCATGATTCTTGATCATTTATTTCTTTTGACAGCTATCTTTTTTAGCACTTTAATTTTAGACTTATAGAAAAGTGACAAAAATAGTGAAGAGAATTTCTGCATACCCTTTACCCTCCATTCCCTAATATTCCCATTTTACATAATCATGGTACAATTATTAAAATCAGGAAATTATCGTTGACACAGCAATCTACTGATCTTATTTGAATTTCGCCATTTTCCCCATTGTCTTACTCTGCTCTGGCTTCCATAACAAAATACCATAGATTGGGTGGCTTAAACAAGAGGAATTTATTTCTCACAGTTCTGGAGGATGGGAAGTCCAAGATTTAGGTCCCAGAAGGTTCAGTTCTCAGCGAGGGCTTGCTTCCTGGCTTACAGTCAGCTGCCTTCTTGCTGTATCCTCACGAGGTGGAGATAGAGTGAGCTCTAGTCTCCTCTTGTAAGGATAGTAATCCCATCATGGAGGCCCCACCGTTGTGAACTCACCTAAAACAAATTACCTCCCAAAGGTCCCACCTCCAAACACTATCACTTTAGGTGGGGATAGGGCTTCAACATGTGAATTTTGGTGTGACAGACACATTCAATCCATAGCACCCACTACAGTCCTTTTTCTGGTCCAGAATACCATTTAGTGTCTCACATTGCATTTAATAGACCATTTCACCCACTTTCTTACAGTGGGTGAAAGTGCTGCAGTGTTTTTCTTGCATGATATTTGTGCAAATGAGTATGTATATTATTTTCTATTTTTTCTTACATGTAGGGTAGTACACTATAAAGATTTTTTTTTTTTGCATTTTGATTTTTTCACATAACAACTTATACTGAAAAATCCTCTATGTCAATTCATAAATACTTCCCTCTTTTAGTTTTATAGTTATGTCATACTCCATTGTATGGATACATCAATTTTTCAACCACTCTCCTATATACAAGCATTTAAGTTGTTTTCAGTATTTTGCAATACAAACAATGCTGCAGTGAATTATCTATGTACTTTTTGTGTTGGAGGTTTATCTTTGGGTCAATTCCTAGATATGTGATTGCTAGAAAATAAGTGCATATATTGTTTTCTTAGATATTTCCAAAATTTTCTTCACCAGAATTACACCAGTTTGCATTTTCACCAGCAACATATGTAATTGTCTAGTTCGCCACAGCCTCGCTAACAGAACGTGCTCTTATACTTTTTAATTTTCTCTAATCTGGTAGGTGTGAAATGGTAGCTCAGTGTCGTTTTAATTTGCATTTCCGTAATTTTGAGTGAAGTTGAACCCTTATTCCTGTTTTTAAGGGTTATTTTTTATATCTTTCTTTTGAATTGTCTGTTCATGTCTTTATTTTCTCTCTTGGTTTTTGGTGCATTGTCCCTCAAATTGTAAGAGTTCTTTATATATTAGAGACATTAGCCTTTTGTGTGGGTATTACTTATCTTAAAGTGTCACAGTGAGATTTATTGTCAGTGTACTTCATTGGTGTTAAACTTCCCCAAACATTAATCTGGAACTAGTCAATTCTCAACATTTCTGGATTGTTATTCTTGCACTGAAAAAAAATAATGCTATTTTAGTCTCTTTGTGACTGTAAATGAACCAGACAGTTTGGTCCCTTCTGTATAGTCCTTGTTATTTTCTAAATATCTGTATGTATACTGTCTCATGGAAAGTGTATATTTTTGTGGGCATGTGGAAATGCCTTATCCTTCAAGAAGTTTTTCACCTACGTTCTCCTTTTATTCAAAATTGTTATTGCCTTTCTTGGTATTCCTATAGGTTTTCTACATTTTATAATTCCATTTAAATTGAGTTGTGTTCAGCTACTATAGCTGCCTAAGGTCTGAGACCTTGTGATTGTCATATTTCACCTCATTACTGCGCTTAATAATGAGAATTACTATTATGTACTATACGTTATGCTACGTGCAACCCTGATGATTTTCTGAAATAGATCCTGTTATCATCTCAGTATTATGGATGGGGAAACTAACACTCAGTGGTATATAACTTATGCAAAACCAAATAGCTAGTGAGTGGCAGAGCTGGGATTGAACACAGGTGTACACACAGGTGGGAATTCAAAGTGTGTGGGGCTAATTACTCTGTTACATATATATAATGTCTATTAATTTTGTGTGTGGTTAATGTACTCAAATTTTTCATGAATTGATTTATGAAAGTTCTGTGGCATTCATGACATTCCAGTTGTAAGGTTGGAAGGGCCTTGGTTAAGCGAGCAGCAGTAAAAGGAAAGAGTTGTGGCAACACAAATTGCACACCCACATACATTCAGCATACACTGAGCTATTGTGACCAAGTTTGTAAAGCTCTTTGAAGTTTTGTCAGGGTAAGCCTCCTTGTTTTCTGAGAAATAATCTTTAATTCTGATTACATTGGCAAAAGGAACCCATTTTGTACATGGCTACTAATTAGATGACATCTCAGAGACACCCATTTGCTTTTCATGTTGTTTCACAATTGTTTTGAGAGATCCAGCTGTGATTTTGTTTTATTTTTAAGTGCTAAATGTTAGGCATTATTAAAATTTCCTTTAGAGAAATTATGTGTTTAAGTAATTTTCACAAATCCTAGGTTAGCATAAATGTTTTACAGTGGGTTTGTTTGTCAATTTGGTATACAATGCTTATGACACAATTTCAATTATGTTCATTGCCACTTAAATATAGAGATTTGAATAGGTATCAGTAGCAGAATACTGTTTGATGAAAAGTGTTAAACTTTTTTGCCCATTATTTTCCAGGCTCCTTATAACTTTATGGAATAGGTATGATTATTTATTAAGGTGATTCAAAGATTAAATGATTTACTAAAATCCTACTCCAGTGCTGTTTTGACATTTCGTGAATCAGTGTTGTTAGTGTTGTTTTCTTTTAAACCAACCATTATACCATAAATACTTAGGTACAGTAACATCTATTGTACTTATAAATGAAATGAAAATATAGAAATATGATATAAAACCACTAAGTTACTTAATTTTAAAAGTATTCACTACTTTATATTACATGTTCACCCAATTTGATTAAATTATACCCTTCATTAAGAAAATTTCATGTTATATATTTTTACAAGTTATAAAAATTAATAATGTAATATACCAAAATTCATTGAATTACAAACTTTAAATGGGCAAAGTATATCTCAATAAAGCTGTTAAAAAAAGAAAAGAAAAAGAAAAAAGAAAATTGCTAAAAGTAAAAATTCTAAGATCATATTGTGAGATTGATATTTACCATTTCTTTTACTTCTTATTTCTTCCTTTAATCCATATTTCTATCTGGTATAATTTCATCTCAGCCTGAAGAAGTTCCTCTAGCATTTCTTATAGTGTAGGTTTACTGGCATTGAATTCTCTTTAGTTTTATTTTATTTGAAATTTCCTTTATTTTGCCTTCAATCTTGAAGAACTTTTTTGGACAAAGGAATCTGGATTGACATTTTTTGTTGTTGTTTGTTTTAGGAATTTCATTGCCTTAATTTTCTGGGTGTTTTTTTTTTCCATCTTTGTTGTGTCTGATGAGAAGTTAGTGTTCATTTGAATAATTGTTCTTCTGTATTTAATATGTTTTTTCCTGTCTGCTTGTAATATTTTGTTTTCATCTTTGATTTTCAACAATTTGACCATTATATGCCTAAGAGTGGACTTTTAAAATGTCTCTTTTGCAGGGCTTCTTCCTAAGTTTCTTGAATATGTAAATTGATGTCTTTCACTAAAATTGGGAAATTCTTCCCCATTATTTCTCTCATCTATGTATACTCTCTCTCCTTTCCTTGAGACTTTAATTAAAAGTTCTTGAGGCTCTATTCATTTTCTTTTTTTCCCCCCAAGTTAAGTGGTTGTCCTTTCAGTCTTAGTTGTGGAGGGCGCAGCTCAGCTCCAGGTCCAGTTGCCATTTTCTAGTTGCAGAGGACGCAGCCCACCATCCCTTGTGGGAGCCCAACTGGCAACCTTGTGGGTGAGAGGATGCGCTCCAAACAACTGAGCCATCCAGGAGGCAGCTCAGCTCAAGGTGCCGTGTTTAATCTTAGTTGCAGGGGGCAGAGCTCACCATCCCTTGCGGGACTCGAGGAATTGAACCAGCAACCTTGTGGTTGAGAGCCCATTGGCCCATGTGGGAATCGAACCGGCAGCCTTTGGAGTTAGGAGCACGGAGCCACCGGGCCGGCTCCTCTAGTCATTTTTTAAATCATTTTTTCTTTCTGTTCTTCAGATTAGATGATTTATATTGATTTTCTAGTTCATTGTTTCTTTTTTCATCTCAATCCAGTGATTTTTAAAAATGTATTTTTTCATATCTATTATTGTCATTTGGTTCTTAGTAACTTTTATTTCTCCACTGAGCTGTTCTATCTTTGCATTTATTGTGATCATATTTTACTTTAAATCCTTCGTCATAGTTATATTAGCTGATTTAAAATCCTTGTTTGCTAATTCCAACACCTGGAATTAGTCCGATATCCATCTCCATTCATTGTTTGGGTTGTAGCTTTAATATATTTTTGTTTCTTCATTTTTTGAGAACTTTCAGATTTTGTCCTGGATATTGTGAATGATATAGTATCAAAAATGGGTTCTGTTACACTCATTTAAGGAGTATTGATTTTTTTCTTTTCGTCTGTTTGTTTTTTAAGTCATTTAACTCGGCTGTCCCCTGAATTCAAGTTCTGTTTCTCATATAGTGGGTGTTAGCTGAGATACAGGGCAGTTCTTTTCACCTTACGAGGGATGCCTGGAGTCTGCTTCTCACACACTTGCTTTGGGGATTAACAAGAGACTTCACCAGTTTATCCATAGAATTTCCAGCTTCCCTTCTTTGGTTCTCTCCTTTACAGTATTCTCCAATCTCTTTAATGCTGCTGTTTCCCTGAATCCTGTCCTCTAATTCTACAAGAGAGTAAGACTACTGGTTTCTACTAAACTTTAACTGTTCTTCATGGCAGGGATTGGGTTCCTTCCTCACTAAAAGCCATAACAATCGGAATCTTATTCAGCACAGTTCCCTTTTTTCAAACTCAGCCTACTTTTGTTCACTTTCGTGTGCTTTCAGGTCTTAAAAAAATATTTTGTTTAGAGTTTATAATGGTTATTTATGTTTCCGGTTGGGCCTTTGGGAACTATCTGACCACGGCTAGAAAGTAGAGATCCATACTTAAATTTTCAGCTCTCCTTATGGTCTCATGGCTTTTATTCGTATTTCAACAAAAGTATGTTTATATTATTGAACTTCCTGTTTTGTTCAGAAATTGGTGCTCTGGTCTAATTCCTTAGAATCAGTCTTTCTGCTGTCCTCGTTTGTGCCTTGTCTAAATAAAGTTATGTGTGTATTTGAAAAGTAGAAAATTTCCAGGGAAAGCGAGCGGCTGGTATTGCCAATCAAAAGAGGTCTATGAAATGAAAGTAAGTACAGGGCCAGTTAGGCTGAACCTCAGGAAAAAGTATCTAATGGTGAGATTTGTGAGACTAAACAATCTGGCAAGAGGACTTTCTCTGAGCTATTTCAAACTGAATTGGAAAAGTCAGGGGAAAAACAAGTAATAAGCCCAGGTCATGCATTGGCAGATGGACAGTTTCTATGATCTCATAGTTCTCTTTCCCAGTGGCTATTTGACTGTGTGGTCATGAGCAGGAAAGCCCTTCAGGTTTTACATTGTTAATATGAGTGTCAGAATTGGACTGAGAAAATGTATTTCTCTTAAAAGTTTACAATTGATAGTTTAAATTCTCCTGGAGAGGAAGAAGTAGTGTGATATTCATTTTTATGTGTTCTTCAGAAAATTCCATGATAGCCAGACTTGGGTTGTCTTGTTTACCACTGTATTTCTAACACCCAGGATAGTGTCTGGCACAGAGGAGGCATTTGTAAGGATGAGTAGTCCTTGTACTTTTTTTGTTCCACTTTACTAAATAGCAGTACACTCTCCAATGGATGTCCATTATTGAAAGTAGTAATTAAGGTTGATGTTTTCCATTATTTCTCTTATTATTGTCTGTTTCTCTTTTCCCTCTAAGTCCAGAAACCTGAATTGCAGGTATTTTCAGTGTTCTTTATCATTTTGTCACAGGAAAAAAACAAAAGGATTTATTTTTGTTGTAACTGTGAAATACACTGCAAAAAATCCAGACCATCACAGTTATTTGCTGGAAGGGAGAATATTATTCAAATTGGTTAATGTTAACATATTTGAAGTCAGATAGTCCTGACTTTGAATTCTGGCTCCACGTGTATTATTCTTGTTTGTGACCTTTGAAAACTTCCCTAACCTCACTGAACCGCCATTTTACCATCTTTAAAACGTGTGGATGATCAATACTTCTTTCATATGGAAAATGTGAGTTTAAAAAGAGATTAGTATATAAAATTGTTTTGCATTGTATCATATGTACAGTAGAAACTCAATAAAAGACACCTGCTGTTTTACGATAGTTATTCTACTCACCTTAATCTTCGTAGTTTCTTCTTTCTTGCTTTTTAGACAATTTTATATTTTAACATTGGACCAATTACTTGCTCTGTGACCTGGAACCTTGTTGGCTTAACTTTTGATCCTCAGTTAAACTATTTGTGACATGACGATTTGAATGAACTCAGAGCCATCTCGGATTGGTGGGAGCTTCTTGGAGTCCTAGTCTTAAAAGTACTCTGGGGCTACTTTCATGGTTCGCTGGAAGACGTCCAGTAATGATATTAGTCTCTGAACCAGATTTGATGTCATTACATGTTCATAGCTTCAGTCTTCAATATTCAGTAAATAAAATATAAATAAGTCCTTAAAGACATGTTTATATAACTTCACATTTTAAAAAAACGAATGCTTATTGAGTGCCCACTTTATGTAATGCATTGTATTAGGTACTTCCTTTAGGTCTGTGAGGAGTGAAGGTATCAGTGAGTGAATGACTTTTCCTGGAATAGTTAGCTTAGTTAGGACATTCAGTATGATGATGATGATAATAATAATAATAATAACAACAACAACAACAATAATGAAATTGTAGTAAAGGCACCTGTAGTAGTAAAGAAATTGTGTCAAATATATTTCAAATGAAGAGATATGCTTTTTAACAGTGTATTTAACAAGCTGTAAGAACTTCAGTGCCTACCAGCAAAGACAAAGCTTATGATATTTTATTTTTGCAGCATTATACAGTGAATAGCCCTATCCAAAACAAGAACTTTATTATTGTCAAAATACTGAAATACAGTGTATTTTTTACTTAATTATCAGGTCATATTATTGCTATGTTAATATGACCATATAGATTTATATTTTTATTTCCTAATATTTTCTGCAACCAGCAGAGATTTAGATCAATTCACTAATGGTTCTTTTTATGGATCTTGAAACATGAGAAAAGTTTCCTTTCTACACCGTGAATGGGGTTCCCTGACCCAGATCTAAGCTTAGTCTACCATCAAGGCCTGACCTAGAATTCTTTTATTTTCATTTTGGCTATTACTGATAACAACCAAGGAATTGTGTATTTAACGTTTTTCTTATTAGTTTGCATTTCCTTATGCATTACGTGAACCAACTCCCCAGGAGTTGGATCCTCTCTAAATTCTATTGATAACTCTTACCTTTAGTAAATAATTGCAGAACAGTGGAGAAAATGTGGCCACCCAGGAATCAAAGGTTACTCTCCCTTTGACCTTTCATTCTTTCTCTTACCAAACCACATGTTTCCATAAGCCAGCGTCCTTCTAACAAATCCCACTGCTGTCACTAACTAAATTAGTTTCTGAACTTAGTTCTAATGTGGGGGGGGGGGATTCCCCACACACCAACGAACAATTCTTGGACACCAGCAGGGTGTCTAAGAATTCAATTCAATTCTTACACTCTCTACCAAGACACAACATCAGATTTCACAGGTTAAGCATTCAGTCCTGCAAGACTGCCCCCCATCCTCACCCCTGCTGCCAACATACGCACTTTAGGCACCAGCCACAAGCCCCAGGCTCTTCCCTGTGCTTCTGTCTAACTGGCTGTTGATTGGAGGTTCCAAGGACTCCTTCCAACTCACAATGCCAATCGCAAGTCCAGGTTGTTAGCTGTACTTACGATCCACTGGCTATAAATCAGAGGTTCCTACAACCCTCTCCTTGGGTTTGATTAATTTGATAGAATGGCTCACAGAACTCTTGAGAAACATGTTACTTACTAGATTATATGTTTATTATAAAAGGAAATCAATAGCTGGATGAAGAGATACACAGGGTGAGGTCTTGAACAAAGGAGCTATTGTTCTCTGTGGAGCTTGGGGCCCAGCATGGTGGCACCCAGAAATGTTTGGTTCCTCAGTGTGGAAGCTCTCTGAAGAAAGGACCAATGAGCTGTTCTGGGTTTTTGTGGAGGCTTCATTACGTAGTCGTGATTGACTAAATCATGGCCGTTGGCAATTGAATTCACCCTCCTGTGCTTCTCCCCTCTCTGGAGATCCTGGGGTGGGATTGAAAGTTCCAAACCTCTAAACATGTGGTTGGTTCTCCTGGTAACCTCTCCCCACCTTTGAAAGCCACAGTTTTGCACATGGTGTTCTGCTGTTCACAGAGTTTATGTTGGGCTCCTGTTTTCTTTAATTAATAAGGGTTAGCATGTATTCTTGAAATGACTATGATGAAGTATGTTGCATTATCTTACTCTTGGTCTACAATATTTTGATTTTTTTGAGCTGTAGGAAATGTGTATAATGGATATGTCATTACATGTTAGACTTTGTACGTGTTATACTTTAATAGTAGCATAATGATTAAAGTTAGCTTTAAAGCAAAATGAATAATTCATTCACAACAAACTCCAAATATTCCTAGCATCCTTAATTATAATTATTGCTCTCCTTTTAGTCTTTTGAAGCAGTGATCAAAGAAGTGGCATTTCTGTGTCACTCAGTATTTTGAAATATTCACTCCCAACCAAAGTAATATTTCATCAAAAGAGATGGTATCATTAGAACTGATTTATAAATGCACTGATACGCTAACTCACTAAGCTGCTATCTGGCAGGTTATAAATGTTCAATATGGGAGCACTGTTTTAGGGTTTTGAGTAGTGAGAGCACAGGGTGTTGTTTAATCCTATTACAATAACAATGTGTTTGGTATACTGTGTGCTAAACCAGCTGCAAGGCCAAAATGGGCCACCCACAGAGAGTCCAGTGAGGGCTTCTTGAGGCTTGGCTGCCTAAACTGCTGCCACCTAAACAAATAGCACTGTCGGGCCTGTGATTTAGTGCTTAATCTAAGTTACATAGAAATGAATCTTCCCAAGTGCGTGAGCTGCTGAGATTCTATATCAAAAAATAATAAAAATGATAAAAACAGGGAGAACTTTCTTTGGTATAAATTTAAAATTTGATAATTTAATTGCATCTTCCAACGGTGGCTGTATTGTAATATTTTCTTTGATTTTAGTATGGCAAACATCTTATTTTAAATAACGTCTAAGTTACTTTCTGTGCAAAGCTATCATTCTTCACAAAAATAATGTGTTTTTATTCTGTCTCCATATTTTGCTGCTACAATGGAATTTTTGAGAATTTAAAAAAAGCGGTTACTCTGATATCAATTTTATTGGGTACTCTTGAACGATGCACATTCATAGGAATCAATCATAACGAAGTAAGTATTTTACTTTGCAGGGGAAGCCTCTTGGTGTTAAAAGCTTCCTAAGCACGATTTGGTAGATCAGTTTGAGTGGTAATATAACTGTGTGGTCTAATGTATAGTGTTTAGATAGCAGAGGTCACTTGGAGTTCAGAGTGTTCCCCAGGTACTTTAACTAACTGTTCAATTAAGGGGAAAAAGCGTGTTAGAAGATAAAGTTATGCTTTTACAGAAAATATAGATGCATTGAAGACTTCTGTGAGTATTCACCACTTACTGAGATTTCAACATAAATACACACACACACACACACACACACAAACACACACACGAGTCCTGGCATTGATGGTATATGAACAATGAGAAAAATTGTTGGACTTGTGTGCTGTGAAATGTATTCCAAAAATATAGCCTAACTTTTTGAAATTTATTCTTTGGACTGTTACACAGCTGTAAATTAGAGTGAAGTTTTTCTAGGATTTACTGTGGCTGAATATTTTGCCTCCATGATAAAGATAAATGTAATTATTCAGGGGATTGTATGTTTGTGTAATTTGCAGTCTGCTGGTCAAAATGATTTTTTATATTGAAATATATGTCTTATTATAAATAGAGCTTGTGTATTTTTTAGTATAGCAAGTTTTAAATTAAGATTTATTTAAAATAAAAACAAAATTCCTATATAAACATTCCTATATAAACATAAGCGTATAGCACTTTTTAAGTGTTTTGTTTGCCTATGGCCCTCAACAAAGAGAGTGGTAGGTTAAGTGAAAATGAGTTAGTGTAAATCATGGTGGATTATTTTACAATTATAGTGGAGGGCTAAATATTAAAGTCAGTGCCAAAAGTAACAGTTGAGCATAGTCAAAATTACCCTTGAAAGTCCTTTAAATTGCCATTAACTATAATACCTACGGCACTATCTCCCAATAAGTCCAGCACAGGCAGTTTTTCCTCTAGTGATAAAAAGATATTGCTGCCTCTTTCACTGACCACCAGGTTAAAAAAAAAAAAAAAGTTACCTTTAATTTTAGGTGCTATGCTGCACCAAAAATATTTCTTTTTACTTTCTCATAAGCCTGTAGAGTTGATTTTGCCTATCTTAAGTATATGTGTGATTTAACTTCACTATATTGCTTGTGGTGATAGCCCAAGGTAAGTGTTTATAAAATGTTGCCAATATATAATCAGAAGAGCATGGGCTTTGGTGATAGAAAAGCCCTGGTTCGAATCCAGCCCTTTCACTCAGTGTGTGGCCTAGGGCATTTTATTAAACTTCTATGCTTCAGCCCACTTTAATGGGAGCAGTAATATTTTTCTGATGGTGGGTGAAAATGGCCTAGCAAAATTTGGCATCAACGATATTTGTATTTTCCTTTTCTATCTCACCATGAATGTGATTACAAAGAATTTTGAAAAGTAACTAGAATTAAATTGGTTATTTAAAATGTAATTTACAGATAAAGACATTGAAACAAAATAAGTTGTTATGAGACATACTATATTCTGCATTCACTCCCTGCTTAAAATGTTTGAAAAGTCTCAAAAGCTTTCTGATAAATTTAAACTTTTTATCATGGCCCTTCGCGTTCTGGTTTTGTCCTATTTTCCCTGTCTACTTCCATCAAGAAGTTACTTCTGTTTGTGCTGATAGTTCTCTTACTACCTTGTCTTGAGTAACTTGTAGTACTTTGAGACTTAGCTCAGTTATCAACACACACCCCTTGGTTTCTCAAGCCGTGTATTCCCTAAGCACTCTGTATGTTGACATAGGTATTATAATTATTTAAATCACCTCTCTTAAATGCTGTGCTTTACTTATTTGAGGTCGTGGACCATATATATATATATATATACATATATATATATACACACACAGTACTCAGCATAAATGAATTGATCAATGAGGTCATTGATTAATGTTTGGCTCAATTAATGTGGGATTTTAGAGAAAGGTTTATATGAACATTGCCATGTTCCTCTGGGATAGTTTTGGAGACTCCCAGTTTTCAGTTTGAATATTTTCATGGACAGTCAAGTTTATAACTGCATCATATTTTTATGTTATAAAATAAATATTTTTGCTTTTTGGCAAGTAGTAGTTTCTCATGAACAATGCAGCTGGCTTGAAAATACATGCTTCACTTAGAGGATTCATCACTCTGTTAATTTTATCAGTGTTGGAAAGAAAAATAATCATTATCAGTAGTAGATTTTTGTCAGAGCATCCAGGCACACTGGTCATAACCAGCTGTGAGAAATGGATGGAGCTGTAATTAACTCTCTGGGCTTTGCATAGATCCAACCGGCAATGCTATAACCAGGAGACGGCTATTCCATCTTTGATAGATCTATGGGGATGGTTCGCTTATAAATGTAGGTGGGTTTTTTTTAGAAGAAAAAATTGAGATTTGTTTTTATAAAACAGCAATACATTAGACGAGGGGTAGGCAAACTACTGTCTGTGGGCCAAATTCAGCCTGCCTCCTGGTTTTGTAAATAAAGTTTTGTTGGAACATAGCTACACTCATTGGTTTACACTTGTCTGTAGCTGCTTTTGTGCTACATGGACAGAAAAGACTTCTTGCAATAGAGAGATATATAGTTGTCAAAGCCTAAAATATGTACTATTTGACCCTTAATAGAAAAAGTTTATTGACCCTTGGCATTAGGTATTGTGCCACTTTTACAGTTTGACGATCGTAGAGTGAGAAATTCGTATCTACAGAACATAACAAGGAAAGTAAACTCCTTCAGATGCAGTTTAGTAAAATAGAACCAACTTTGTTTTTTATTAAATCTATTAAAGTATAATTTCAAAAAAAGTAAAATCATAACTTTCGTATAAATATAAAATGAACCCACAAAAGGTTTTATTTAACTCATTAATTAATGAGTGAACCTATAAGATATTTAAACTGTATCAAAGGAAAAAATATATATATGTAATCAGTAATGATGAAATAAATTTACTAATCCATATAAAACTGGGTAGTATTCTATTTTAATATAATGTTTGGAATTATATTTTATGTGGGTGGAAATTAGTATTAATATTTATAGCAGACAAAATACATTTCTGTGGACAAAATCATTAGCATTACTGTCCATTTTCTACAACTTACAAAATTATGAGAGAGCCTAGTCAAAGACAATCATATTTGTAAACCTCTATAGAATCAGATAACCTGGGAGACGCTTTAGAGAACATACAGAATTCCATTTAAAAGATACTCAGAAATATCTTTTGCCTGTTTCAAAGTCTTTAACAATTTTCCTTACCAAATGTAAGCCAGTTAAAAAGACTTTGAATCAACAAACATGTAGGGACTAAAATTTTTAAAAATGTTGCTGACTGTTGTTCCAGAGAAAATGAAGTATTCATGTATAAACTTAATAAAACATGTATAGAATTTCAATCAGAAATCAAAGAAGACCTAACTTAATGGGGAGATACATTGTGTTCATGGATTAGAAGACTCAATGGAGTAAAGATTTCATTTTTCCCTAAATTGATCCATAGATTTAACACAATTTTTATGAAATCATAGCAAGATACTCTGTAGACACAGTCAAATTTATTCTAAATTTTATTGAAACACAGGCACAGACTCTAGAATAGCTAAAACAGTCTTGACAAAGAAGATTAAAGTGGGAGGAATCATTGCTCTCAATATGAAAGCTTGCTATTTTAGGTACATTTATCAAGGCAGTGTGGTATTGGC
This sequence comes from Rhinolophus hipposideros, assembly GCF_964194185.1. Taxonomy (NCBI): domain Eukaryota; kingdom Metazoa; phylum Chordata; class Mammalia; order Chiroptera; family Rhinolophidae; genus Rhinolophus; species Rhinolophus hipposideros. Next base: position 46,886,325 of record NC_138053.1, on the reverse strand, counting down.
AGAAATGTAGATACAGATCAATGGAACAGACTTGAGAACCACTGAAATAGACTCACACAAACATGCACAATGATGTTTTCAAGCAATTATTTTACTTTATTTTACTTTAATTCATTAAGTGGTATAGTCAAAGTAGATACAAAGTCCTGAGGCAATAATGACCTGGGAATGGTCAACTGTGGTCAACTGTGGGTCAAGGAGCCAGGGAATGCCTCAGAGACATGCCTCATAAACATGATGGTTCAGTTCTAATTTGCATCATTGTTTAAGATTTAGGCCAATCTAAAATCATATGGCTTAGACTTTTTAGATGCTTGTCGTCCTCCTTAGGAAGACGATGAAGGGAAGGGAAGTGGAAACTGCTATGGCACTTGAGACTGCTTCCCTACCTTATATACTTTTTCCAATTGATTGTTATAAAATTGCAAAAACTGTTTAATGGAGCAAAGATAGCCTTTTCAATAAATGGTGCTGGAGCATCCATAGGCAAGAAAATAAAGATTGACCTAAACCTCACACCTTATACAAAAATTAACTCAAAACGGATTATAAATTTAATTGTAAAACATAGGACTTTCTAACTTTTAGAAAGGAAAACATAAGGAAACATCTGGGATATTTTGAGATCTAGATATAGGTAAAAAGTTCTTAGACTTGATAGTAAAAGCATGATTCATGGAAGGAAAAATTGATAAAATGGACTCTAAAAATTAAGAACTTGCTTTGCAAAATACCCTGTGAAGAGGATGAGAAGACAAGCTGTAGGATGGAAAAATATTTGCAAACTACATATCCAACGGAGGACCTTATATAAAGAACTCTCAAACTGCAACAGTGAAAAAACAGATAACTCAGTTAGAAAAATGGGCAAAAGATGTGAGCAGACCTTTCACTGAAGAGAATATACAGGTGGCAAGTAAGACATGAAAAGATGTTCAACATCATGAGCCATTAAGGAAATGCAAATTAAAACCATAATAAGATACACCTATCATAATGACTCAAATGAAAAATAGTGATAGTGACAAATGCTTGGGAGGACTTGAGAAACTATGTCATACATGCATTGCTGGTGGGGATGTAAATTGTCAGTCGCTCTTGAAAACTATTTGGCTTCTTCTTACAGAGCTAAATATACACTTATATAACCCAGGAATCATACTCTTGGACAATTTAACCCAGAGAGATAAAAACTTACGTTCACACAAAAACTGTTCAATAATGTTCATAGCAGCTTTATTTTTTGTAACCCCAAACTAGAAATAACCCATATATTCTTCAATTCATGAATGATTGAACAAACTGGTACTTCTAAAATGGAATACTACTCAACAACCAAAGCAAATAAAGTATAAATACAACTTGGATGAATCTCAAGGGCATCATACTGAGTGAAAAAAGCCAATCCCAAAATGATTACATTTATATCACAAAATTCTTGAAATTACAAAATTATGAAGATGGAGAACAGATTAGTAGTTGCCTTGGGTTAGGGATAAAGAGACCCAAGGAATTCTTTTGGTAATAGAACTGTGGTAATAGAATATGTTCTTGACTCTGGTGATGGATACAGGAACCTATATATGAAATGTAATTTCATAGAATTTAATATATACACTCAAAACTGGATACATGTAAAACTGGGGAAATCTGGATAAGATGGTATCAATATCAATTTCTTGGTTGTGATGTTATACTACAGTTCTGCAAGATGTTACCGTACGGGAAACTGGGTAGAGTCTAACAGTATCTCTTTGTACTACTACAATGGTATGCAAATCCACAATTATCTTAACATTAAACATTTAATAAGAAAATATGGATCTTTCCAGAGCATTCTTTTAAACTTGTTTATTACTTATTTAAATAGTATTTAAAATAAATATATTTGAATTCCTATAATAATTGTACCTACATATGCAGTTAAATATTCTTAGACATTAAGTTTAAATTAGGAATGGGGGATCTCTAAGTCCTTTAAATACTCAAAAAAAGTCCCTGATAAAAAACAAGTGTGGATACATTTTTAATTTGAAAAATCACAAATCAATATCAAACTATCATTAATAGAGGTGGAATTATCATTTTTCAATATTTTATAGTTTTTGGTAATAGCTAAGTCATACTTAAGTTATTGAGAACTTTTACTTGTTTCATTTTTTAAAATTTTTACAAAAAGTTGTGAATTAGTACATTTTGTATTATATAGGTTTAAAAATAAATAAATAAATTTAGGCCATTCTTATGGAATTGTAAGTAGTTCTGCCAACACTGGCAAACCATAGTTCCACTTTGGTGTACTCTTTGGGATCAGTCCTAGGTCTGTAGTGACAAAGTGCTAGAGTAAGGGAAGCAGTGCATATAGAAAATATTTTAATTACATGTGGTTTTAATCTCTGCTGAACTGAATTTGTAGTATAAAACTTAACTCTTTTCAGTCCACATCAAACCACATACTCAGGTAACATTATTATGTCCTGACACCTGATTTTTTTTTTCTTTCAGTCAGTTTCAAACTCTTCCTAGTGGTTCAATTTTAGCAGAATGTGTTCAATGAAAATAGTAGTGCACACAGATCATTGGTAATCAAAATGGAAAAATGTGTTATTGGTTTTGAATCAATATTTTATTCTTTTGTTAATGTAGGCACAACTAAACTAAAATAGCTTCCTTTATGTTTTTATTGACTATGCTATAGCTTTCATGGAAATGATTTCTATTCATCAGCTTTAGAGTGTGTTCAAAATAATAGACATATAAAAACTTTTCATGGATGAGATGTTTTATAAACCTTGCAAAGGAAAAGATAATTTCTTCTGGATTCGGTTCAGTGACAGTTCTTCTTCTTGATATATCATTTATTTGACAGTATATAAGCCTGGAGTACTAGGAGGAAAGCCAGCTGCATAATAAATAATGTTCTGGTCTCATCTTATTTTCTCCAGTTGTGACAGTCAGTGGGTATATACTACTCTCATAAGAGGCTATTCCCTGAAGAAAACACTGTTATCTTTATGATGTATGTTTTCTGTAGAGCTCAGAATCCAATTTTGAAGTATTACATTTATTTTAAAAAAGTGAAATACACATTAATGATTCTATTTTAATTTTATGAAGACATTTGGTATTTTTCCATTAATGTTTCCCTGTATCTAATATCTATCTATCTATCTATCTATCTATCTATCTATCTATCTATCTATCTATCTATCATCTATCTGTCTATCATCTATCTATCTCCATATCTCCTTGTTATTTTAAAATACATGGGTCTTGCATATAGTAGGTATCAGTTTCCTGTGGGCTGCTGTAACAAATTACTAAAAGCTGAATGGCTTGAAACAGAAATTTATTCCTTCACAGTTCTGGAGGCCAGAAGCTCAAAATTAGTTTGCCTGTGTAGAAAGGGCCACACTACCTCCAGAGGCTCTGGGGGAGAATCTGTTCCTTCCCTCATTTAGCTCCCCGCGCCCCCCCGCCCCCCGGCCGGTTTTAAAAAAAATTGTGAAATACACATGACATAAAATTTGCCATCTTAACCACTTTTAAATATGCAGTTCAGTAACATTCACGTATGTTGACATTGTGGCATTTGCCTTTTCTGGCTTTTATAGCTGCTCTTCCTTGGTCTGTGGTCACATCACTGCAATTTCTGCCTCATCTTCATATCACCTTCTTTATGTATGGATGTATGTGTGAAAACTCCCTCTGACTCTCTCTTACAAGGAAGATACATAAGCTCTTTTTCTCAAGATCCTTACCTTAACCACATGTTTTGCTATGTAAGTTAATATTTACAAGTTTCCAGGGATTAGAAATTGCATAGAGTTTTGGGAGCTCCTTATTTCAGCCTGTTACAGTAGGCATTCATGAAATATTTAATTATAGCCAATATATGGAGTTATCTTTAGGACTATTTTATGTATGTGATTTCTTTACAAATCAACTGGACAAATCCAAAGGTGCCTCTCAGTCCCCGACAGGATATGGCTCAAGCTTCTTTACAGCTTTTAAGGCACCTATTACCTGGCCTTCATCCCCCTCCATCTCTTATTCCCAATCTTACGGGTTTTTATGTATCCAGACACATGCATGTGGTTTTCAGTGTCTCCCTCAAACTTAACATTTTTCTATTCTGAACTCTTCCTGATTTTCTCCTTGCCCATAATTTTATCCTCTACCCCTTCACTCTTTCTGTAAAACAAGTAATTCTTAGTTTAAGGGTTGAGAAAGGAAAAAGAGAAGGGATTTAGTTTAAAGAAGAATATTCAGTATTCTAATAATCATATATTTGAAACAAGTAACAGTTTCTTTGTTTTAAATTTAAATTACCACAGTTTTTTCATTCACCTACTGAATGACATCTTGGTTGCTTCCAGTTTTTGGCAATTTTAAATAAAGCTGCTATAAACTTAAGTCCACACAAAAATGTGCACAGGATGTTTATAGCAGTTTCATTCAGAATTGCCCAAAGTGGGAAACAACCAGTATGTCCTTCAGTAGGGGAGTGGATAAATAAGCTGTGGTACATCAGACAGTGGAATATGTTGATAATGGGGGAGGCTGTGCGTGTGTGGGGGTATGTGGGAAATTTCTGTATCTCCCTCTCAATGTTACTGTGAACCTAAAACTGATCTAAAAAAAATAAAGTGTTAAAAATTAAATCAGTAAAAACAAGATTTGTCATAATCTTGCCTGCTAGAAATACACTCAAGTTATGATTCTCTATATATCCAGGGAGTATGAATCTCAATCTATTGAAGGTTTGCATCTCAGTTTATTGGGGGAGTCCTCATCAGACTTTTTGAAGAGCACTGTTTGTATTTCAAAAGAAGGATAGGATTAAAATACTGTAACAAAATGTTACTTTTGTACCTTTAGGAAGCTTTCCCTCAGTCCCTGTGTTGGAGTAAGTAATGTGCAAAACTAATGCTTCATAGTACCAATCACTTGCCTGTTGTATTCATTATCTTAAAAGGGGTTTGCAAGCATTGATTTTACGTGATCTAACATGATGTGATATTGGAAACTAATTTGTTATATGTAAAGTACAAAATACATGCATATTAAGTCCTTAATTCTGTCCCAGTGGATTTAATTCCCACATATGAAGATTCATCTTAGACTGCACTATACAAGAGTGATTTAAAGATAAGTCACTTAGATGATCATAGTTTAGACATTTTTCCAATATGTGAAAAATGTACATAATACTGTTATAACTGTAAGAATAGACATGATTAGAATATGACTAATTAACAGCAATTCAACATATAGGCTACTTTAAAAAACATTTACACAATTTGAATGTCAATATTCATTTTGGTACTAAGAAAACTAAAAAAAAAATTTAAAAGAATGTTTTTCAAAAATTATTTTTAAAAATAAGTATTTCTATGATATTTTGTTTAAACATATTGTTATTTTAGCTCTTTTTTTTCTCTAGCTTTATACAGGCAATATGAACTATATTATCCATGTCTTTTTACATATTAATTTTACTCTCATTAGTTAAATGCTTTTTGGAAATTGGAAAATTAAAAATAGAAGAGTAAATAAAGCAAGTTATTATACTAGTAAGTCAGTTGTGAATGAAATTATGTTCAATGCAAAAGGATTGTTAATTATTTAATTTTGAAATTTTTAGAAGGGCAAACAAAAAAAAATATAACATTTCATTTTGAAATGAGGTCTTCATGCATCATTTATTTACAGGTATATTCTTCAGGGAATGTAACTTATCTTCTTTGTGTTTTGAATGACAAACATAGTTGAAAATTTAAGACATTCATCAAAGGAATTCTCCTGCCAATACTAGTCTGGTCCCTATGAGATTTTTCTCAAGTGCTTTGTCTGGGCTAGTTCTCAACTTAAGTGATGGGGCTTTCATTGCATTCCTGGGGAGATTCTTTCATCATTTAATAGACTTCACTTTAGGAAAATGTTTTGCTATATTCAGATTTATATGGTTATTGTGGTCATGCTTTCTACACCACCCTAGTTTTTTTCCTTTACTCATCCTCCTCTTTGCCTCCACTACCAAATTTATACTTGTTTCAAGGTGATTTATTCTTTGTATAGAAAGCAAAAAGTCTTTCATGGAATGATCCACGTAGTATATATGAGTCTTGGGGATAGATTTTGGGTCTCTAGAAGACCTAAATGCTAATAATAGTAATTTCTACCCAGTATTACTTTTAAATTTATTGTGGTTTTCATAATCTTTTTCAGCTATTCTTTACTAAAGTAAAAGTTTATATTTTTTGAATTATTTGAACAATTTGCATTTAGTAATATTCATACTTTTGTTCTTTTGATGCATGGAACACAAACATGGAAGAGAGGGGGATTATATCAGAATTACTGAAAGGTTCCTATCAGGCACATATAATGCTATTTAATTTTGCGTATATATTGTGAAATCATATTACTATATTATGTAATTATGTAATTATATTATGAATTTGTGCCAATGTCATCTGACACAAATTAACAAATATAATTAGAGTTGTGTTTTTGCTTTAATAAATTACATGTCATATAGTTGAGTAAATAATAGTTAAATAACAGCTCAGTAAATGTTATAATAGTTAAATACATATGTCTTCACTTTATGTGTTTTGTGTAGTAGTTTATTTCTGGCTGAGTTTTATGCTCTTTGTTTCCTTTTTGTCTCATCTTTCTAAACATTGTTCTTTTTGTGGATAATATGGGATATAAGTAGAATTTTTTAAAACACTAGCAGAATATTCTATTATGTTAATATTTTAATGTGTTTTAATGTAATTGTCAACACAATAAAAACATTAAAAATAAATGATAAACCTAAATCTTCTGTGAAGAATGAGAATAAATGCCAGTGACTCTCAGTATATCTGTGGTATTCAAGAATTTTACATAAGTGAGCTGCCCAGGTTGAGACATAAAGTATTTTTTTCTCCATAGGCATAAATTTAAGTCCTGGATACCATAAAGGATTTTATGTGGAAGTGACTTACTGAGAGAGGAAACCTCATAAATTGATATCTCAAAACAACTTTTTTTGTTGTTACCTACCATGTTATACAAATACCATTATGAAGTGATAAAACTATTTCTTTATAAAAATGGTTATTCACAAGAAAATGAAGACGTGTTAGTGATGAACCAGCATTAAGAAATAATATATAAAATCTCAAAAGCTTAAAAATTAAGCAAATTTAGTACTACCATGTGAACATGACATTTATTAACTAGAATATGGTATTCTTCAAAAGGTTATTGAATTTCTTGAGCATTAAAATAATAAAATATTCTCACTGATATACTTTAAAAATTATCAAGTCATATTGACAAACACAATCAAATTAAGTTCCTTAGTGAGATAATACTTTTAGGGAGTAAAGAGGTCTTAAGAAATCAATGAATCTTACTAAAAAAAATAGTTTTTATCAGTTGAAGTAGGAAATATTGAAATTAGGGAATATCTCTTAGATCTATGACTTAAACATATCTCAAACTGAAATCCTCAGTATTTATTTGGTAAAGCGTTTATTATTGCAAAATATTTTAAAGTATATACAACTTTCATGATTATATATAGCACTAATCTTATAGCAAAACTTTCGATTATTTAACTAGCTGGAGATACGCATAGGCATATACTCCTCCTTTCTCTCTCTCTCTCTCTCTCTCTCTCTCTCTCTCGCTCTTGCTCTCGCTCTCGCTCTTGCTCTCGTTCTCTCCTTTCTGATAAAATTCATATGCTGTGAAAATAATGCAGAGATCTTAAGTGTATAGTTTGAGGAGTTTTAAAAATTTAAATATCTGTGTAACAACCACCTCAGTGAATGTTTCCTGTGCCCCAATCCAGCTAACCCTCATTTCCCATAGGAAACTGCTCTTCTGATTTCTCATAAGAGACTAGTTTTACCTGTTTGAGCATTTTATGTAAATAGCGTCCTAGTATGTAATCTTATATGGCCAGCTGCTTATGCTCAGCATAAGGTCTATGTGATTTATCCATGTTGGTGCCAGTATCAGTAGTTCATTCCTTCTCATTGTTGAGTGATATTTTACTGATGTCTTCCTGGATGGAAAACATGGGAGTTATTCTATAATCATGAAAACTTGGGGGGTGGAAGGAGTAGAAAATATGGAAAAAATTGAGATGAAGATACACGATCATAAAAACTTCAGGAGCACCCTATTGAAACATTCTTGATGGCAAAATTCAAACTTAGACTTTTTGATTTTTTTAAAAATAAGATGTCACTTACAGTTTCAGAGACACCCTGATATTATGAAAGAATATAGTCTTTTATCACTTAAAATTTGAGACCCGTTATCAGATCTTATCACCGATGATACTGCTCTATGAATATTTTCAGAACTTCAGTTTATTGTGATCACAAGTACATAATTTTTATCATAAATGCATAATTTTTTAATTAAACAGTTGTAAATGCATATAATTTTGTCAATAATTTGTTAAATGTAAACATTTAGACAAATTCCTAATTGTTTTTTTAATTAAAGTTTATTGGGGTGACAATTGTTAGTAAAGTTACATAGATTTCAGGTGTACAATTCTGTAATACATCATCTATAAATCCCATTGTGTGTTCACCACCCAGAGTCAGTTCTCCTCTAATACCATATATTTGATCCCCCTTACCCTCATCTCCCACCGCCTCCCTCCTTACCCTCTGGTAACCAATAAACTATTGCCTGTGTCTATGAGTTTTTGTTTTTCATTTGTTTGTCTTGTTCTTTTGTTGTTTTTGGTTTATATACCACCTTTTTTTAAGACCCTGTTTGATATTTCTCGTTTTTAATGTCAGCTAAAATATTAAAAAGAGAAAAGAAATGGAAGTGGACCTGAATCTTCTAAAATTTATCCTTTTTCTGAAATTAAAGAAAAATATTAAATTTATCAAATAATTACATTTTGGGGGCCCACTAAAGGGTTAACTTTGAATGGTTGGTTATGCCATTTGAATTGTATCAATCAGAGACTATTATATATTTGAATGAACAAAAAGAGGGGAAAGCTCAAGTAGCCTGTGCATGTGATTGTATCACAATCAGCGTTCAAATTCTTGATTGGATATATTGATCATATTCTATACCTCTTTGGTGCATAATTAATTACAATTATGTACGAGTATGTGTAGTGTCTAATTGGAAAGGAGTCTCCTCAATTTGGCTTCATTTATTTACATATTCCTTGAAATGTTGTAGGTATTGATGATATCAGCCTCTGTGTTTCAACATATCAAATGTTTTATAATCCAAAATGAGATTATATGTATGTCTATGCAAATGTTGCTATTATACCATATTACATGATTGATAACCCTTTGTATTATTCTTGAAGTTCTTTATTCTTCAGAAAATACTCTTTCAGAATTCTAATCAGATTGCATTTTCATGTAGGAAGTTGGTTATGATTGACTTCTGATTAGAGTGTTCCTTCTTTTCTTTGAATGTGTTTCTTTCCATGACTTACCTTTTGGTTGTTTATAGACTGTCACTTCCCTCCCTTAAGAGATGGTATAGACCCCTCTACTTTTTTATTTTTAACTTCTCCCACTTAAGGAGACCCACTTAAGGATTAATATTTGATTACTTAGGAATAATTATTTTTTAAATTTGTCATGATATTTTTTAATTTGTCATTTTTAAGGCACTTAATATAGCACTTTTATGAGCTAGGACTATTCTAAGGGCTTTGCAAATACAAGCTAACTTAATAATAATAACTGTATGAGGTAAATACCATTATCCCTATTTTACAGATGAGGATTCTTATACATAGAGAAGCATGTAGCTACTAAGTGACCATAGTGTTCTCAGTTTGTTTATTCTTATCAGGTGAATTTTTGGAAAATTTTACCTTAAAATAAGCCTTATGATTACAATTATACTTTTTAATAGAGACAGAAATAAAAATAATACCTGACTGAAGAACTCTAGGGAATCCCTTAATATTTATTAATATACTCACTTCCATTTATTTGAATTCAATCAATTGTATTTGGCTATTTCTTTAGACCTCTGTAGCGTTAGGTACTAATAGACGACTAGGTTGCTCCAGGTTACTCCTGAAGTACTATTGTTTCCTCACTCAGCGTGTTTGTTCATTTGTCTTGTGTATTAGAAGCATGAAGAGAACTCCAAGAATTATCTTGTTCTTGAATCTGGACATGTGATTGCATGTGAATTAGGTACAGTGAACTTTTGACTTACTGTTACAAGCATTTGTTTGATACTGTTAACCTTCAAGTCTGGTTTGACACATGCCTTTAAAATATTATGCAGTCTTTTGTGGTAGCTATTGAAATCAAATGCTTATATAAAATTTAAGTTTATTTGTTTTCTGCAGTGAAGAAACTAATTTCTTCATACTTTGGGTTACCTTGTTTGCTGTTGTCATTTTTAAGTAACTATGAACCTTCTAAGCTTCACTTGGCTATTCATTAGTTAATTAGGAGAAAAGACTAAAGTAAGATAAATTGCATTTTGTTTCCTCTCTTATCTTTGGATTTCTATTTTAATGACAATCAATTTGTAATAATGGCTTATAGAGTTTACCAGTTTCAGTAAACTCCTCACCAGTTCAGCTGCTTTGCTTATTGATGAAGGGAAGAAGAAACATATTTGGAAGTTTCACTATATACCTACTAGAATGTATTACAGATTTTGCCACTGAGCCATTTTATGACTATCTCTTTTTTGTTTTTAATACACGTTTTTTTCCATGTTAATACATCTCTAAAATTATTGGGTTTCTAGAAACATAAATAAAGAACAGATGGCTACTCATACTTTATGGCAAATACAATGGGAACAGAGGACTTTCATCACTTTCCTCATGGTCAGCATGTTAGCTCTCATGTGGTGGACATCTGTGGCTGTTTGCAATAGCCCCTGCTGCTGTTTTGGAGTCCTTCATGTCTGGTGTCAGTCCCCTGTACAGTAGCTTATTTCTAAGCAATTGGGTTTCTCAGTGTTTTATTAGGCTGAAAGAAAGAAAGACAATTCTGAATAAATAAAAGTTCTGTTTGTATCCCAAATAAGGGTGCTTTTCTTTTAGATTGCCCTATCATTGTACAAACCAATTCAGTAATCTTGATTGATATCTCATTACTCATCAGCATTGCCAAATTTAGTAATCAAACTTCATTAATGAAACTGGCTTCATGGACTCATTTCAATACTTGTTTGCCTGTTAACAAAGCACCATAAAACAACATAAAGCACATATTAATTCAGGGAGAAAACCAAATGTGAAAATATTAATCATGAATTCTATTAGTAGACTTCTGATATTTATAACTTTAATATCCAAATCATAAGCAACCCCTAAGGGTGTATGACATGAAATGATGTGTAATTTTATGTAGCTATGAATTTTAATTTTGCACTGCAGACTTCAGGTGGGAGAGTTGTTTATCCAGATACAATATGAGGTTTTGTTCTATACTTGTTACTACAGTAACATTGGACATGTTCAAAACATTGTGTCTATTTGGAGAAATGGTCATCAAATCAAAAGGAAAAATTTAGTGAGTATTGAAAGTGCTCTTGTAACAAAATACATCAGAAACACATCTCCTGAGAGCAATGTGACTTTGAAAATGCTAGCAACTAGTAGAAAGGTTTATGTTTTTGTAAATGTGGGGAATTATTAAGGTCTTAGAAAATCTAGCCAGTGTCCCAAAGGTCTTCTGTGTGGAATTTTTAAAGAAATTCTATAATAGAGGGCATTAAGTTTCTTAAACAAAAAACAAAACAAAAACAAAGACAGAAACAAAAACAAAAATCACTATTGGTTGTTAATTTAAAGGATAATTTTTTAAAATTCCCTGATTCTTAGAAAGTAATTTTGTCTATTAAGATGTCTTATTCACTCTAATGACCTCTGCTATCTATTAGGTTGGTGCAAAAATAATTGTGTTTTAAAAGGTTAAAAATAATTGTAAAACTGCAATTACTTTTGCACCAACCTAATTAATAAGAATTTACTAATCAGGAAAATATATTAAGCTTTGTACTATCTAAATTACCATGAAATTTGAAATGAAATATAATAATTCATTTTATTCTATCAGCAAAGCCTAGAAGTGAATTTTGCATATTTAAGTTTCTCTTCAGAGAGATTTTTGTTGCACATGTTTTACAGAATAATATTTTAAGTAAATCATTTTTTTGAAAAGTCTTTAGAGATTACTAACATTAAGAACAGGAAATTTTTAGAATTTTAGTGTTGAGACATATTTTGACCATGTATTATATTGTATAAAAGTATCTTCTGTTAAAAAAAAAAAATCTTTAAATCTCTCGTATTTTCTCCATGGTTAAATAAGAATGCATCTATGAATCACATTGATTTCATTTTGTTAACGACTGCAAGAAATTACTAGAACTAACCTCATAGCTGATAATATAAAAACGTGTTAGGAATATAAAATTGCTTTATGGATGACATGTAAGTTATGATTGTGTTTCATTTAATGTGTATCTAATTATAAATAATTAAAATATTTTTCTTCCAAGGCTCCAAGTAATGAAATGTTAAAGAAGCTATTATCTGATTAGGTAAGGATTTAAGATAATCCTATTATAAAATAGCATCTCAGAGATCTACAACTTTGAACAAACATGCAGAATTAGTTACCATTTTCAATTCAAAATGAAAACAAATGTGAAATTTTCTTGATCTCAGGCATAATGAAATTATCTATCTAAATAAGCATAACCTATGAGAGTAAAATTAGTTTCCCTAAGGAGATATTTTTTCTGAAAAATTCCTTAGCATTCTTGTGTTGATAAACATATCTGTGATTAGGGTAATCACTTTACATAATTGACTTATATTAGATTTAATTCAAAATTATTATGAAAAAGACACTATGGAATTAGAAAATCTTTTATCCTGGATAGAAAACTGGAATAGTGGTAATATTCCATGTTGAAATTACCACAGACAATAATGAATAATCCTCAGGCCCTTTGTAAACTCCAAGTGGGCAGAGGACATGCATTTCTTGTCATTCACATTTTTACTGAGCTGATTACTCAATAAATACTGAATGATATTCATGAAAATAATGCTAGTAATTAGACAAGTGTAGGTGTTTCTGGGACTAACCTGTGATATACTCTTATGATCCTCCATCCCATTCCAGGTACATAGAAATGCTGAGGCAAGAAAAGGAGGGTGGGAGGATGCGAATCACCAGGGGACTGAAATGAAAAGACAACTTGAAGCCAGAGTTTTGCTGCATTGGCCAGGGAGATCATTTGGCTTGTATACAAGTTCTATGGGTTTGAGTTTAGTGCCTGTGTGGTGATAGGATGTTTGGGATTCAGTGGTGGGGCGGGAGGGGAGGGAAACTCCTGTGCGCATATTTGAATGGGGTCAGAATTTATCTATCTCCAATAGCACAGGGATTTTAAGTCAAGTTGTCATAGATAATTTCTGAAACTCTCCCAAAAGCAAATTCTAAGCTATTCAGAAGCTAATGCACAACCCACGTAGATGAGAATCTAATGGAAAGAATACCTCCTCTGAATATAAGTTCAAAATAAAAATTCCAGCCACATGAATTACCTAATATCATCTAGTCAGCAGCCACAATGAAAAGGAGAATTACCACAAAACATGAAATAATATAAAAATGCTAAGTAATATAAAATAAATATTTTAAGTGATTAAGCAGATTTTTAAAGTATTAAACATAAATTGGAGCAAAGGTAAATACACAAAGATAAGAAAACAAAATAAGATGGTAGAAATAAATCAGTAAATTAATTATGTGAATATAAACTATTAAAAGACAGATTCTAGATTCTATAAAATACAGAGTTCAACTTTATGCTGTTTATAAGAAATACATCTAAAACATAAGGATCATAATGATTGGAAACAGATAAAAGTAATATACCAGACAAATATTAATCAAAATATAACTTGTGAGGGACTTTTATTGTACAAAAAATATACCTTAAGGCAATGAGTGTTGCTAGGAATAGGGAAGAACAAAGAACTAGAAAGACATAATAATTCTGAGAACCTATATTCACCTAAAACATAACCTCAAAATATGTAAAGCAACAATTGACTCAATAACAAGTTGAAATTAAGAAATCCAAAACTATATTGAAAGTTTTTTTTAAACATCTGTCAAAAAACAATATATTAAGCATGTGAGAAAATAGAAGACTTGAATACTATATTTTAACAAGATTACTTGGATGGATGGATGGATGGATGGATGGATGGATGGATGGATAGACAGATAACTATTAGAGAATATATATTTTTTTCAAGCATATTAAAGCATGACAGTATTTTACTATGTACTAAACCACAAAGCACTTCTCACCCAGAGAATCAATATACAGTTCAAATTTTCTATGATAACTTAATTTTAAAAAGATTGTATGTCCCACAAATGTAAGAAAATTCATGGACCAAAGAAGAAATTTAAAGAAATATTATGAAATATTTAGACTTGAACAGCAGCCAAAACATTGTATATCTAGAACTAGAAGCCAAAGAATTAGAGTAGTTTTAAATGCATAGTTAGCAACGATTGAAGATTGCTGAGCCAAGCTTTCAAGTTACTCCATGTGATCTATGAGACAGAGGTACAATGCAGAGAATCCGCCACTCCATCTTGGAGCAGGGATTGGTCAGAATGCCAGGAAGGATGAATCCGTGGAGGCTGGTGGTCGTGGTGGAGGGTGATTATTTGATTGGTTGGATTGTCTAGAGTTAGAGTTGAAATTTGTGAAACACTATTTTTAATATTCCCCCATTCTCATTTTCCATCTATTTTATGCTTCCATTTTTAAAAGAATAGGTTTCGGATTTATTTTCTAATTACTTGAAAAATAGTCATTTTTTTTCAGTTTGTTTCCTTTTTTAAATTATGGATGGTTTTTTTTTCTCTAACTTTAAAGGGAAGTACTTTTGATCTGTTTAGAATATATGCTGACTGGACAACAAAGAATACTGCCTTGAAACTGTTCATCTGGGGAACGTCCTAAATTTTAAGTTCTATTTTCTCAGAGATTAATTTTGTTATATTCCTTGATTTGCAATAATCTTTCACTTTTGATCTAAAGAGTTTTTTTTTTTTTGTACTCTTTAGAGAAAGAGAGTCGAACGTTGACAAGAGAAAGCTGAAACACAAAGCCAGTGCTGTGCTTACTAACATAAAATGAACAAAACGGACACATTATGTCATAGGCTGCTTCTCTCCCTCAAGAGACAAGGACTAAGCCAATATGGGCTATCCTTCTATTAAGTTAGAACAGCTGGAGTCTGACATTTTTCTTCTCCAAATCTAAAAACTGGATAATGTTCACATTGGATCTTTTTTGTCTTTTACACATTTGGTCTCCTGTGTTCTTTTTGGCTTAGGATCTTGGTTAGCGTGCAGTATGAATTTTGGGGAAAAAAATCCTCATTTCAGGATGGAATATTTAAAATAAACAGGCTCTGTGTTCATTACTGTGGAAACCAGACAGTAAATATGACTGTAAACAGAATGATTTCAAAAGACTGTGATTACATGCCAACAGGATTGCAATAATACTATTATTATTCTTTTATAACTTTTATTTCTACCATAATTATTGAAATACTTCCTGAAACAATTTTATGATACATATGTTAAGTTTTTGCTGAGCAAACATGATTTTTTTTAGAGGTTTAATAGAAACTTAGTCATTTATTTTACTGAATGGAGAAACTTGAAGATATACTGTGTACAGCAATTATGATGGCTGGAACCTTCTGAAGGTGTTAAAATCTGAGGAATTAGTTGATAACATTTTTCATGTTTGTTAACTACCAGTGAGAAATAGTGACTTTGTGTTTTGTGTGTTTTCTGTATCTATCTGCTTTCTTGTGTAGTCTTCTCATAGAAGTACACTTTTAAACCCTGTCCAACTCCTTTGGTATATAACTTAAATTTTTGTATAACATGGGATGTTATTTCTCTTTCTAGTGAATTGTTTTGTGCCTGGTATGACATTTGGGTAAGCTTGATGAAACCAAAGTTGCTAGAAAGTAAATATGGCTTGCCTCTCATTTATGGCAGTTCTAAAAACCTTATCTTGAAGCAATCCTTGTTATTTCATTTAAAAAAAAACAACTTTGTTTTCTAAATACGAGGTGTATTCGTTTTCTATTGTCGTGCAACACATTGTTACAAATTTAGCAGCTTAAAACACGGACCATTATCTCACAGTTTCTATGTCAGAAGTCCACAACTGGGTTCTCTGCTCAGAATCTTACAAGGCCAAAATTAAAGTGTCAGGGGACTGCATTCTCATCTGGAGCTCAGATTCCTCTTCCAAGATCACTTGTTTGTTGGCAGCATTCATTTACTTGCTGGTTGTTAGTCAAAGGTGATTCTCAGCTCCTAGAGGGCATTCTCATGGCACCCTCCATCTTCAAATCCAGCCACAGAGAATTTCCTGCAAGTTCAATCTCTAGTCTTCATGAAAGTACATTTTAAGGGCTCACTTGATTTGATCAGGCTGAACCAGAATAATCTCCCCTTTGTAAATCAGCTGTGCCATATAACCTAACTTAATTATGGGAAGGAATATCTTATTAAATTCCCAGTTCTTACCCACAAACAAAAGTGGATTATGTAGGGCATATACACCAGAAAATGGAATCTTGAGTGTCATCTGAGAATTCTTTCTACCACTAAAACAATAGAGGCTATTAGGTATGCATTCAGTTTCTTTTTTCCATCATCATATGTGTCTGTATTCTTTTCCTCCTCTAGTTTCAGAAAAGGAAGAAACTTCATTGTGTTCTACATCTAAATTCTTCTGTCGGGGTCTTTCCCACTCTGAATTCACTCAGTTAGACCTATACTCTCTTACTCAGCTTTACTCTTGCATTTTAATTCCCGCCTATCTATTGGCTCCTTCCCTACAATTTATATGTTGTCTAATCCTTAGTTCTTTTCACTCAAGTGATTGTCAGCACTTTTCTATGGCAAAGGTTTAAGTTCACTATGTTTTTTGTACAAACTTTTCTGAACAGCTGATCTTCCTGTCTCCTGTCATCCATACTCTCATCTATCACCAGAGGGACATTTCTAAAAATGCAAATTTGATCACATTATTCTGCTGAAAAATTGTTGAAGTCCCACCTAGTTGTCTTTAACAGAGGACTGGATATGGCCTATAAACATGTTATGTTTGGCTCTTACATGTAGAAAAAAATTTAACAGATTTCCAACAATTAAAATCAGGAGCTTATATGTACCTAAAAAGCTAGATGTCTGGCCTCTCTCGAAAAATTAGAAATCTGAGTAATCTGGCCCAAATTTCCACAAGACACAATCCACTACTGCTACTGTGTTTCCCCGAAATGAAACCTAGCTGGATCATCAGCTCTAATACATCTTTTGGAGAAAAAATTAGTATAAGACCTGGTCTTATTTTACTATAATATAAGACTGGGCCTAATATAATATAATATAATATAATATAATATAATATAATATAATAATATGATATGATACCAGGTCTTATATTAATTTTTGCTCCAAAAGATGCATTAGAGCTGATGGTCTGGCTAGGTCTTATTTTGGGGGAAGCAGGGTACCTAGTGACTGTTCCTGTAGACAGGAAATGCTACCTAAAATTTGCCAGCCCATCAACTTTATTCATTGACTTTACTTGCCTGGCTGGTGAAGATAGTTGACTTTGCAAGCCCTGACCTACATTCGTATGCTAAATATCTCAGCATGGCATTCACGTTTTTTCCTAACTTAATCCCATTCATTCTTTTCAGACCATGTTGCATTTTCATTGGATGATTACATTTCAGTTTCTCCTGCCAGATTATGATTTCCATAAGGACAGGAAGTAGGCTTGTTTATGCTTTAATTCTCAATCCCAAACACAGTTGCTAATACTAGTAGAAATTCAGTAAAATTTATTTGAATGGTGCTGTTTGTACTTTCATACTGCCATATTGATTTTATGTGTCCATATAATTGTTCAAAAGGCAATACAGACAAAATTATGTATCAGCTCTCTAGCACTATTAAAATTCTTAAAGCGAAACTTTATTCTCTACCAAAAATGAATCAATAAAATACGTTGTGAGTTATGGTGGTGGCAGTGGTGGTAGAAACCCTTCAACAATATCAGTGTCTTGGTCTTTTCATTCTTTCATTGGAGTTTGGGAATTGAGGCTCCCCTGACAGGGTTATATGTTCAGTCTTCTGGAGAACACAGAAAAAGCAGGGCTTCCATTTAGTTCTGGTTCTTTGATAGATACTGAAAGGCTTTCTGTTACCTGATGTCCATCAATCAATACATATTTATAACTTTCTAAATAGGTCTTCTAACCATTGCTGGTCATTGCTAGTCGAATAGTGTTTTAAACTGTGACTTAAAGATGTTTGGTTAATGATGGTTTGCTTATTGTAGAACTAAATACAGATTTGTTGATGGAATTCCCACTGCAGTTCTTTAGATTAAATCATCAAAATATAAATGGGATTACTGAACATATGTAAATCTAGAAGGATGAAGTTGATAGTGCTCTGTCTACTTAAATTGTCCCTTTAGGTTTTGAGGATGGCCTTTTCTCTACACATTTTAGTTCTCTTTTTCAGAAATGTGATATTGAACTTTAAAAAAATTTACCTATCTTCGTTATTCCGGAAGTAGTATTTTTGCATGAAATTAGAGGTAGCTACTCATGTTAGAAAGAATTATAGATTGTTTTTGGCAATGGGAAGAAAATTATATTTAATCCAAGACAGGGTGGTTCCTCTAGGTTACTCACTGATGAGACAATAACAATGGAAAAGTTTGCATCATTGCTTTTTTTCTCTCTCTCAGTTGAATTGTGAACAAATTCTTTTTCTGAGCCTGTTTTTGTGTTGATCTCACAGTTTCAAAACATTCTGAACTCTTCTTCCTTTTCTCAGTGGTAGTTTGTAGTGATTACATGAGTTGTCTATAAGAAATCGTTTTATGCATATGTTCCAACAACATTCATTATTTTGTGATACTCTGGTTTTATTTTTAATATTGTCCCAGCATTTCTCTATTTTGTTATTTATAACATTTGATCCATACTCATGAAAAAAAGAAAAACCTAGGTAAAAGTAGTTCTTACCCTCTTCACATTTTTTACTGAATTGGCCAGAGGATGACTAGGGCACAGTGGGGGAATATAGGAGATTATCTTTAGGTTATAACCGTAGACTCTATATGACTGAAATACTACCTGTAGTAGAATTTTCCAGAGAAACAGAGTCAATAAGAGATATATGTATATACATGTATCTCTTATTGACTCTGTTTCTCTGGAAAATTCTACTACAGGTAGTATTTCAGTCTATATATATATATATATATATATATATATACATATATATATATATATATATACTGTATATATATATAAGTATATATATATCTTATTGACTAATATATATATAATATTCAATATTCAGTCAATTGGATATATACATATAATATATAATAGGATATATAATATATATACATATATATGTATATTATAATATATAATAAGGTATTATTGGCTCACACAATGATAGAGGCTGTGAAGTCTCACTATCTGACATTAGAATCTGGAGAGCGGGAAAGCCAGTGATGTAATTCAAAGACCTGATAGCGGGAGAGCTGATGGTGCAGAATTTCAGTCCATGTCAGAAGACCTAAGAACCAGGAACATCGTGTGCATGCAGGAGAAGTTCTATGTCCCAGCTCAAGTTGTCAGGCAGAGAGTGAATTACACTTTCATCTGCATTTTTGTTCTATTCTGGCCTCTCAACTGATTGCCCACCTCCACTGGGAAAGGCAGTCCAATCTCTTTCACTCAGTCCAACAATACAAATGCTACTCGCTTCTAGAAATACCCTTACAGACACACTCAAGAGTAATGTTTAGCTAGGTAGCCCAGCATCTAGTAACTCAGGAAAGCTGACACATAAAATTAAACATCACACTAATTATTGCCAGTCTTGATATTGAGAGTCTGATTATGTTCCTGTATACTGATACCTTGATTAGTATTTCATGCTGCTACTACTTTCCCAGAAATGTGCTTATTTATTCTGAGATTGATATACTTGTAAAAAGTATTGAATATGATTGAATATGATATTAATGAGCACTCTTATATGACACTTCTCATCTATATAATAAGTACATCTTTGTAAGTCTCTGGGCAATGACATTTCTCTGTATCTTTGATGCATATATTAATTAGTATTTGGTGAAAAATTCCTTTAAAATGTTTGTTATAAGGGTGAATAATTATTTGAGGTTAAGTAGTTCTTCAAAGTTTTTCTCTTTCCTTTGGAATGCTATACATATAATACTCGTGAATTAGGATAAATAGGTTGAACAGTAGTATTGTTGCAACTTTTTGAAGTTCAAAAATCAAGATCACAGCTTTTTGGTAAAGGAACCTCATGTAGACTATAATATTTGTTTCATGTATATCTGGTTCTGGAATTTAAATACCAAGAATGTGGATAACGTTATAAAAAGAGAATTTCAAATTTTAGGACATTTTGTATCATCCTGTTTTTCTTCATATTTTTCGCTTCAGTAAAAGGATATATATCCTTTTTTTAAAAAAAATTTAAATTTATTTATCGGGGTGACAATTGTTAATGAAATTACATAATTTCAGGTATACAATTCTGTATTACATCAACTATAAATCCCATTGTGTGTTCACCACCCAGAGTCAGTTCTCCTTCCATCACCATATATTTGATCCCCTTTACCCTCATCTACCACCCCTCTCCCCCCTTACCCTCTGGTAACCACTAAACTATTGTCTGTGTCTATGATTTTTGTCTTGTTTTTGGTTTATATACCACATATCAGTGAAATCACATGGTTCTCTGCTTTTTCTGTCTGACTTATTTCACTTAGCATTATACTCTCGAGATCCATCCATGTTGTCACAAATGTTCCTGTATCATCTTTCCTTAACGCCGAATAGTATTCCATTGTGTATATATACCACAACTTCTTTATCCATTCGTCTATCGAGGGACATTTTGGTTGTTTCCATGTCTTGGCCACCGTAAACAAAGCTGCAATGAACATTGGAGTACACTTATCTCTATAGAGAAATGCTTTCAAATTTTTTGGGTAGATACCCAGGAGAACGACTGCTGGGTCATATGGTAATTCTATTCGTAATTTCTTGAGGAACCTCCACACTGCCTTCCATAGCGGCTGCACCAGTCTGCATTCTCACCAACAGGGTATGAGGGTTCCTTTTTCTCCACAGCCTCTCCAACACTTCTTGCTATTTGTCTTGTTGATGATAGCCATTCTGACTTGGGTGAGGTGATATCTCATTGTGGTTTTTATTTGCATTTCTCTGATGATTAGTGATGTTGAGCATTGTTTCATATGTCTATTTGCCATTTGTAAGTCCTCTTTGGAGAAATGTCTCTTCAGGTCCTCTGCCCATTTTTCAATTGGGTTGTTTGGTTTTTTGTTGTTGACTTTCATGAGTTCCTTGTATATTTTGGATATTAGACCCTTATCAGAGGAACTGTTTGCAAAAATCTTCTCTCATTCAGTCGGTTGCCTCTTTATTTTGTCTATGGTTTCTTTTGCTGTGCAGAAACTTTTAAGTTTCATATAGTCCCATTTGTTTATTTTAGCTTTTACTTCCATTGCCTTTGGAGTTAAATTCATAAAATGCTCTTTGAACCCATGGTCCATAAGTTTAGTACCTATGTTTTCTTCTATGCAGTTTATTGTGTCAGGTCTTATGCTTAAATCTTTGTTCCATTTTGAATTAATTTTGGTACATGGTGACAGATAACAGTTTAGTTTCATTCTTTTGCACATGGCTATCCAATTCTCCCAGCACCATTTATTGAAGAGGCTGTCTTTCCTCCATTGTATCTTTTTAGCTTCTTTGTCAAAAATTATCTGTGCATATTTATGTGGTTTTATTTCTGGGTTCTCAGTTCTATTCCATTGGTCTATGTGTCTGTTTTTCTGCCAATACCATGCTGTTTTGATTATTGTAGCCCTGTAGTACAAGCTAAAGTCAGGCAGTGTGATACCTGCAGCATTGTTCTTTTTTCTTAAGATTGCTTTGGCTATTCGGGGTCTTTTGTGGTTCCAAACAAATCTCATGATTTTTTGTTGTATTTCTTTAAAAAATGCCATGGATTTTGATGGGGATTGCATTAAATCTGTATATTACTTTGGGTAATATGGCCATTTTAACTGTGTTGATTCTTCCAATCCATGAGCACGGAATGTCTTTCCATTTCTTTGTGTCTTCTTCAATTTCTTTCAAAAATGTCATAGTTTTCAGCATATAAATCCTTCACATCCTTGGTTAAGTTTATTCCTAGGTATTTTATTCTTTTTTTTGCAGTTGCAAAGGGAATTGTTTTTTGTATTTCTTTTTCTGAGATTTCATTGTTAGTATATAAGAATGCAATGGACTTTTGTACGTTCATTTTGTAGCCAGCAACTTTACTGTATTCATTGATTGTTTCTAATAGCTTATATCGTTGACAGCTATGGATAGATCATCCAAACAGAAAATAAATAACCAAATTTCAGCCCTAAATGACACATTAGATGAAATGGACATCATTGACATATATAGAGCACTTCATCCTAAAACATCAGACTATACATTCTTTTCGAGTGTACATGGAACATTCTCAAGGATAGACCATATATTGGGGCATAAAAGCAGCCTCAGCAAATTTAAGAAGATTGAAATCATACCAAGCATATTCTCTGATCACAAGGCTTTGACATTGGATATCAACTGCGAAAAGAAAGCAGGAAAAAACACAAATACATGGAGATTAAACCACATACTTTTAAAGAACGACTGGGTCAAAAAAGAAATTAGAGGAGAGATCAAAAGATATATAGAAACAAATGACAATGAAAATACATCCTACCAAAATTTTTGGGATGCGGCTAAAGCAGTTTTAAGAGGGAAATTTATATCATTACAGGCCTATCTCAAGAAACAAGAAAAGTCCCAAATAAATAACCTTATGTTACACCTCAAAGAACTAGAAAAAGAAGAACAAGTGAAACTCAAGGTCAGCAGAAGAAAGGAAATAACAAAAATCAGAGCAGAGCTTAATGAAATAGAGAACCAAAAGACAATAGAAAAAATTAATGTGACAAAAAGCTGGTTCTTTGAAAAGATTAACAAAATCGACAAACCCTTGGCTAGACTCACTAAGATAAATAGAGAGAAGACACTAATTAACAAAATCAGAAATGAAAAAGGGGAAGTTATCACGGACACCACAGAAATACAAAAGATCATTCAAGAATACTATGAAGGACTATATGCCACCAAATTCAATAACCTAGAAGAAATGGACAAGTTCTTAGAAACATATAGCCTTCCAAGGCTGAGTCATGAAGAACTGGAAAATCTAAACAGACCAATCACCAGTAAAGAAATTGAATCAATCATCCAAAACCTTCCCAAAAGCAAAAGTCCGTGACCAGATGGCTTCACTAGTGAATTCTACCAAACCTTCAAACAGGATCTAATAGCAATCATGCTCAAACTCTTCCAAAAAATTGAAGAAGAGTCAGTACTCCCTAACTCATTTTATGAGGCCAACATTACCCTGATACCAAAACCTGGTAAGGACAACACCAAAAAAGAAAACTACAGACCTATATCTCTGATGAATACTGATGCAAAAATCCTAAACAAAATTTTAGCAAATCGAATACAACAATGCATTAAAAAGATTATTCATCACGACCAAGTGGGGTTTATACCTGGGGCACAAGGATGGTTCAACATCCGCAAATCCATCAATGTGATACAGCACATAAACAAAATAAAGGACAAAAATCATATGATTATATCAATTGATGCAGAAAAAGCATTTGACAAGATACAACATCCATTTATGATTAAAACACTCAATAAAATAGGCATAGAAGGAAAATACGTTAACATAATAAAGGCCATCTATGACAAGCCCTCAGCTAATCTCATAATTAATGGTGAAAAACTGAAGCCCTTTGCTCTACGTTCAGGAACACGACAGGGCTGTCCCCTATCACCTCTGCTTTTCAACATAGTGTTGGAAGTCCTTGCAAGAGCCATCAGGCAAGAGAAAGAAATAAAATGCATCCAAATTGGGAATGAAGGAGTTAAATTGTCACTCTTTGCAGATGACATGATGCTATATATAGAAAACCCTAAAGACTCCACCAAAAAGATATATATCCTTTTATATATATCTTCCTTTTACTGAAGCTAAAGGATATGAAGAAAAACAGGATGATACAAAATGCCCTAAAATTTGAAATTCTCTTTTTATAATGTTATCCACCTTCTTGGTATTTAAATATATATATATATATATATATATATATATATATATATATATATATATATATATATATATATATATATGAAGAAAAAGTGTATTAAGAAAAACCAGAATTCAAATCTGATTGTCAGTCTTCAATATAGCATTTAGGTGTAGGGAATAGCTATTAAAGCCAATTTAATTGTTACATTTGACAACTTGAAAATTTAAAGTAGACTTTGAATGTATGCTCATTAAACCCAGTTGTTGCTAAGATACAGAATTTTTAAAAGTGAAAATCTCAGTTAAACATAATAGGAATTTGCTTTTGAGGCAGATATTCCAATAGATAGTCAACTCCAGGCAAGAGGTGGTGAACAGGAATATTACCTCTGTCCATTTTAGGAAAGCAGCCTAACCTTGTATAAACCATCTTATATTTGTTTTCTTAAAATTACACGTTCCTTGGCAATTCTCAGGGGACATGGAATGTGGTCATTGCTGTCACTTAATATATAGAATCCTTTGGGAAGAATTTAGGTCAAGTCATTGCAAAAGCAGTCAACCATCCCCATCCATATTCGATCCTTTATAATTTTCTATGGTTTGTGTATCGATCCAGTTATCAATACTTGAATGGCAAATTGAGTTGATCCAAAGCATGAACTTGTAAAAGCTTGCCATGTACTTTCAGAAGTTTATCCACCCAGTTTGAAAATAAAATAAACCTTTCCAAAAAGGAGCTCTGGACCTGACAGGCTCACTAGGTTTCACGGTCTTCTTCAATTTATAGCCAAAGACTGATTTGTAAAATTATGGTAATTTTTAAAGAGTCTACATTCTGTAGTTTTCTGAACTAATTTATTAAGGGGAATGATTTTTTTGTCCCTTAATGTATTGTAACAATGACAGTAAGTGCTGAAGCATCTCTAGTAGTTGAACATAAATCTTTTATCTGACCTTTTGAGTCATACAAAGAAAAATTTCCTTTTAAAAATTTTATGAAATACTCATTTTTACCTCTGACATTGTTTCCCCATGAATATGACTTTTTATATAACTGTGTATCTCAGTATAGTCTCTATTTTCAAAATGCCAGGGCACCCTTCCTGCCACTGTTCCCTCACTTTAGTTTTAGGGATTCACCCCTTAACACCTCATTAAGTGAACTGAGATTACTGCATTGTCAGAATACAGTAACTACTATACCATTTGGACATTTTTGGCAATAGGTAAGAGTACTCATTTGAGATTGCTTCATAAGAAACAGTTCACAGAAGTGGAACTGTAGTATGCCAAAACATTTGATTTTTTTTTTTTGGACTTAAACTAAGTTTTTGGTTTTAATATTTGCTAACAGCAAGGTGCTATCCTATGTAACATGACTTATTTACATAGTTACCACAAAACACTTGGTATTTCATGTAGTAATGTCATTATTTCATTGAGAACAGTAATTTTAGTACTGAAATATTTTAATATTTTTGTCTGGCTACCTTTGTACTTTGAACTTTTAAAAGTTGAAAATTCATGATTGGGGTATTATACTTTGCATTGATTTTTCTGAAATTAATAATATTGTAAGTCTTATAAAATACTACTACTCTCTTTACATTTATGTAATGCAGATATTCTAACTCATACAGGTATTCCTATTATGTAAATGGTCTTATACATATAATGGTGGGAACTAAAGAGAGATTATTTAATTGAATCTCAAGTTTTCACGTAGGATTCTACAGAAATGTATTGACTATATTTCACATATTCTTTATACTATTTTAGTCTTAGATCCAGAGCTCAAAATCTGGATTCATTACTATTAGCCCCAGAAAGACTTCTCTGTTAACTGACATAATGCCCGAAACATAGTAAGTACTAAATAAATGTTGCTTATTATTATTATAAGTATATTATGATATAATTTGGTCTATTTCATCACATTCATGGGACATATTCTTTATGAATATGTCTTTATTATTTTGAAGACATTAATTCATTGACATCTGGTATCCAGCCTTTAGCAATCCAATGCCATTCTAATTCCTGATTATTCACATGTAACCTATTTTGTTCTGGGATCTTTTAGGATTCTCTTTTTGTTCCAAATGTTCCGAAATTTAATGAAGCTATGTCTTGATATGAGTCCTCTTTCAATCCAGTGTGCTGGAATCTTAGCAGACCCTTTCTATTTGGAAATTTAAATCTTTTAGTTTATGCATTTCTTTACACTTTTAAAATTCTTTATTTTGTTTTCTCTTTTGGCTAATTCTATTATGTGAATTTTAACTGGTACGTACTATATTGATTCTTTAATTTTCTTACATTTTTTCTCCTACTTTCAATCTATGTAGTGTGTATGTGTGTCCCAGAATCTACCGTTTGACATGTCTAGTCAGCAGGTATGGTTTTTACTTTTTGCACATGATCCCTAGGACTGGGGAGTGCCATGTGAGGAACAGTCATTTAACACGTGTGTCACCCTGTTTGAGTACCCTCCATTTGCTGCCTTCTCTCAGTCATTTTCTAATCCCTTGAATGTCTTTGTTTTTTGTTTGTGAGTTTTCTGTTTTTTTGGTTCTGAGTTTGTAATTGTTATTTCCAGGAGGGTTAGTCCAGTGCAGCTTATTTTGCTATGACCTGAACTGGAACTACCTTAATATTAACTTTTAATTACATTTTTCTGTGCAAGAAAATTCAGTTAAATGCATGGTTACCACCCATCATGCTTTCCAATTCTTCTCTATCTCATAAAAATATATGCTAATTTTTATACATTACAGGCAGTTTTCCTGTTAAGTAATTGTTCACCTAAAGAAACCTTGAAAATTTTTAAATGTTTTTTTAGATCAATAATTTGTTTTTATCTTGTCTCTAGGTAAATAAGGAAATGAATCTAAGTAAATATTACTAGTTTTCTGTATAAATATTTTGGATAGAAATTTCTTTCTTAGAGATCTGCCATTAAGTTACAATAAGTAAAGTTTTTAGGCTTCTTAGTAAATGTTTTTGAATGACAGTATATGGCAGAATTTTTAATCCATCGATTAAAAAGGCAATCATTAAACTTTAAAAAATTGTTTAGAAATAAATTCATAAACCATACAATAAATGAGCATATTTTGTCTTGAGTCCGTCTTTTATGATTTAATTAAATTGAGGATTTAAAGGTACTTGGTATTTCTATGATTCTTTAATGATCACTAGTTTTGAGTTTATTAGTTTCTAATAAACTCTAATTTTTAAGGTTTATGGAGTTATAGTTGACAATAGTTTGTTTGAAAATTTTTTGTTAATAAAAGTTTCTAATGTCAACATAATGCCTTTTAACCAGTTATGCTATGCCATCAAATGAGTATAGTTCTGTGCTTTGGGGAAGGTATAAAGGAGGTTGGCCTTAAGTTTCTGAAACTTTTAAATGACAAAGGACCAGAATTTTGTAATCAGAAAAAAACATAAGATTCTACTATTTTAACTTAATTTTCCTAGAGAATATTATGAGAGACCTGAGCAATTGTTACTAAACTAGGTAAACTGGTTTAAATTCAGAAGTAAATGATTCATGATAATTCATTCTATGTCCTATTAAGTTATATTTCCTAACCATGCCATAGCATGATATTTTATCCTATTATAAATTTTGAAATATAATGAAGCTATGTCTTGATATGAGTCCTCTTTCAATCCAGTGTGCTGGAATCTTAGCAGACCCTTTCTATCTGGAAAAATAAATCTTTTAAATTTTGTCCAGTGTTTGCTTGCTTACTGTTTACGTGAGGCCTCCGAAGCAACAGCAAATAGTGATGTCAGCGCCAGTGAGATGTTTCTGTCATAACCACTCTGAAATGCTACTGTGTTAAAGTAATAAACCATTTTTAGAAGGCAGACAAATTCAGCTGACTCAAGAGAAAGGAGATTTATGCCCTTAGGTGTTATTTCTATTGTGGCTTATTTGTAAAATGCTTTATGACCAGCTTTTAGATTTTGTTTACGAATCTCCTGTAGGATAAGTCATTACTTTGGAACATAGTGGTTACTACTATTGCTTGTTCGAGACCCCACTGCAATTAACTGTCAGTACTGGGATTTTAAAATAGAGATCTCTAAGGTTCCTATTATATCATGTCCATGTTAGATGTTCATAGATGTTCATGCTTACCCACTACACCACCCAAGTATCACTGAATGAATGGTGAATGTCTAGTGGAAAATATAGGGAGGAGCTAGTTTAGTGTTGAGGGAGATGGACAATGAATTCCGTTTTGTGTTTTGAAGTTTGAGGTTCATATAGGACACCCTGGTAGTACCACTCCAAAAAGGAATTAATTGTGTATGCAAGTCTGGAGTTCAGGAGAGGCACCACCTCGACATACGCATTTGGCTGTTGTCAGCTTATCTGTAAGAATGGAAGCTATGACTGTAGATAACACATAACTCTACAGAGAAAAAAGAGAAGTGGGCCAAGGGGTCATTCTGAGAAATATTACCATTTAGCATCTGAGTGGAAGATAGAGAAGCATACTGTGAAGATATGATTAGATAAATATTAGATCTAGAAGTGTGTCAGGGAATCCAAGGCATTATTTCTTTATGTGTCAGGAAATCTAAGGCAGTATTTCTTTATCAGCACCTAATATCAAAGATAAAGTAACAGGTGAATAATAGGCAACCCTTGCAGTCAATAATCTCCTTCCTTACCTACCCGCCCCGGCAATCCAGTTATTATAAGAAAAGCCTTTCTCTTGATTCTGAATTTATATATAGTATAATTTTTCATTGTTAATTATAACTCCTAATTAGGCTAAGATAAATCTAAATTTTACTATATTTCCCATGATGCCAAAGACTCATCATCTCTATTATAACACAGTAATGGAGTGAACATGTATAGTTATTCAAAGTAAAAGTAGCTTCTGAGATTCCCTAACCTAGACTTGGGGTTTTTGTTCTCAAGGATTCTCTCTGACTCCCACCAATGATTTTTGCAATTATGAAGACCTAAAAAGAATTCTTAGGTGATACTAAATAATATATTAAAACCTATAGCAAGGGCTTACAATGCTAATAATTTGTAACATTGTAGTTAGAGTTCAGCATATTTTTTACTTTTAGATTATTACATTTTGATTGTAAGAACCTACAGGATCTAAAAGATGCAGAGACTTGCTTGATCATACAATCATCTTGAGATGTTTAAGCATTTAAAACAAAAAAATTTTTGAGCCATAAGAAAGTTGAGCAAGAAAATAGTTTGAAAAGTAAGATTAGTAGTTTCACAATGTAGTTCTCTTATCTTTTTAGAAGTCCTTATCTGTATTCTTTTCTCAGCTCTGGTTACCTTAGAAGATAAATGTGACCAGTTGTCAACTTAGATATTTTACTGCTTTAGAAGTTACAAGGTAGTACACTTTAATCTCTTTTTTATTACATAACATGACTAATTTCCTATATTGCTAGAATTTTACAACTATTTATTATAACTATATATACTACTATGTATTTGTTTACAATAGACAAAATATATCATAAATTATAATGGACAGCCTTTACTTTTTTAGTGTACATGTATGTAGACACAGCTAAACTTTCATATGAATACATTTAAAAACATACTGAAAAAAAAGTAAGTTCCCAAATAACAGGCACTATTATTTGCGAGTAGTAACGTCAAAATATCTTTATGCTTCTTTTTCCTCTAGCTTGATATTTTGATTCCCAGGAGAGTGACGAAGATTAATTCTGCAAGGTTATTTAGACGGCTTTGATAATGTATCAGAATTCAGACCCATTAGTTGATATGTTCTAAGCAGAATATCAGCTCACACGTTGATAATCCTCCTCTCCCTAGACACATTCAGAATGGCCACAAAGAATTCCCCAGGAATCGCTTAGTACTAGTCATAGTGTTTGATTTACATAGTTTACCAATACTGTATATTTTCTTTTATCTCTTTGGACCCTCCAAAGAACCTGGAAACTGAGTATATAACTCTATATCTATATATTTTTAGAAGCAAATCTATTTAGGTTTTATTAACCTATATATTATCACAATATCAAGTACTGTTGTGCATTTTTAAAACCATCTCCTTATTGTTTAAATTATACTATTCCATAATATAAAACTGTCTTATATACTTAAGCTACTTAAAATATTTCCTAATCTGTATTCAGAGCTTCACTGTCCCAATTATTTGTTTTACCCACTCCATTATAATTATATTCCCTTCTTAATAAGGATCATTTCAATAAAAAAAATTCAAATGTTTATTGAGCACCATGAACATATGTCTAGAGCTGTGCAAGATACTGTGGAACCTATGGAAGAAATGTAAGATATAGTCGCTGATCTCAAAGAGCTAGAAATTTAAAGGAGAAGACTGCAGGTTTGAAACAACCAGAGAAAAATATAAGGAGGATAAAACTGAGTGAAAAACTGTGGAGACAAACTCTAAAGTAGTCAGAATAGAGAAGTCTATGTAAGCTAAAATAAAGAGAATTTAACCTGGGCTTTGAAGTGATGGGTAAAGGGTTTGGCATTTAATCTTGGACTTAAAGAATTGACAGACAGATATTCGGAATAAACAAAACCCTGGCTAAAGAAAATGGATGTTTTCTGAAGTTGAGAATTTTAATGCAGATCAGATAAAAAGTGCTATTATTAGTTTGTTTTACTAGCTAAAATTATGACAATTTAGAGCCAACTAGTGCGTCCTACTATGATTATAAACATTTAAAAAGTTAATTGTTCTCCACTTTTTGACATAGAAAAATATAGACATAGCTTAAAACATGGAAGGCTATAGACTGAATGAGATGGTTAGTATAGGTCTGTCTGTGAACACTGAATTATCCAGAAGATCTTCAGAAAAAAAACAAACAAACTTGTTTTTGCCCATCCCTCTAAAGAATAAGATGCTTACAAAATGTCTTCAATTTGTGGTTTCTGACTCTGGTATACCAATTGAAGTCCTGATTTTATTTATAGATTATTTTGAAATTACAGAACTACTCAATAAAGAACAGCCATGCCAATAGTCTTACATGTCAAACAAAAAACTCAAGTAAAAGATTTTAAAATTGACTCAACCATACAATATAGCCTTTGTGTGAATTTACTGGTTTTAAAAACAATACTTTCCTGAGTTGCTCTTTCTATTTCACTGGCATTATAAAAGAATGGGCTAAATATAGAGTTAGGACACAGAAATATTTCGTGCTTCTCAGTTCATTAGGCCTGATAGGAGGCTCTTATCAAAGTCAAGTGCATAAGGGCATGTGGACCCTTACATGTGTAATGATGGGGATAGGCTGGGACAGCAGCAGTGAAAGTAGACGGGTGCTTCCTGCCTTGGTTCTGAATCCCGTATATACAGGCAGAATGGTCCAGTAGAGTCACTGTCGCAGGCATAATCGAACTTTTCTCAAAAATAATCTGAGTATTTCAAGAAAAATTATTTCCTTGGATTGAATTTCTACATAGTTCTTGATTATTTTTTATTGTTTGGAATAACAGATGTTACACCTGTTAAAGGAAAAACCTAGTGAGTATAATTACAAAATAGAAACCAAAAAGTAGTTTCCCATTCTTAAAAAGAAATGATATTTTTAGTTTATTCTGTACTGAATAGCTGAGAAAACATTTAAAAATTCTTTTTTGGAATTTTGAATATATACATTTGAATGATATTTTGAAAGAAGTTGCTTGTTATTAGTGATTTAGAATTGGTCCCTTGTTTCTTTGCTATCCAAGATAGAAGGGTAGAAGGCTGGACTTGCGTTTATTTGTATTTCTCTTATTACTTTATTTAGAATCAGAGTGGGGCACAAATTCATTATTAGTTTGGCATTGTTGAAACTTTCAAGTGATGAGAAACTCTTTCATTTCTAAAAATGTCCGTCTTAGTCAAAGTTGCCTGTCAATTGTGATGAGAGAATACAAAATTGTGTGTTTCCATTTTCCTGATAATGTAATCTGTTGTCTAAAAATAAAACAAGTGTAATTTTTCTTCTTCTTTGTGTGGGCTTGAAAAAGTAATAACAGTGGTCTTTATTTTGTGTGTGTGCTTGTTTACATTGAGAAGCTTTAAAAGGTAAATGCCCAAATTTACTTCCAATTTATATATTCCTTACATAGATAAAACTTTCTTATTTGGAGTTATATATGCTTGTTAAATGATTCTTGTTTCATTATATATGAAAATTGCAAATATTTTTGGGCATATGATTCTAAGTTTAAGAGAAATAAATAAATCAGATGTGACAAATTGTCTGAAATAATTTCAACTGAATAAATAAAAATTCTTAGAACTTTTCCAAATCTTTTTTTGGTAAACATTGCTCAAATTGTTTAATTTTGGTTACATATGTAAGCCTATACAACTGGGTGTACTCATCGAACTAAAAGGTGGTTTTCCTAGT
Source organism: Rhinolophus hipposideros (assembly GCF_964194185.1). Classification (NCBI taxonomy): domain Eukaryota; kingdom Metazoa; phylum Chordata; class Mammalia; order Chiroptera; family Rhinolophidae; genus Rhinolophus; species Rhinolophus hipposideros. The sequence goes on along the minus strand of NC_138053.1, from coordinate 46,853,539 downwards.
CTGATTCCCCTTCTTTTGTTAAGAAATAGGAAGTGGTAAAATAAAACAAATTAAAGGATTAAACATACATTATGATCTGCTTGGGTTTCAAATCACGCACACCACACACACATACACACACACATACAATTTCTTTGTGGCTAGACAAATAATATTCAATACAAACAAAAATGTCCTTTGTTTCCCTTTAGGTTTTAAGCTAGTATAAATAAATATTTCTCAACACCTAGGAATCGCAGTATTTAAGCCTTTGGCAGTGTTTCTGTAATATTAAGTAAGACATTTGTCTATGTTTTCTATCTGAAAATTTAAAAGAAAGCAGTAAACACAATTCATCCAGAAAAATTTACTCTGTGGGGTTACACATACAAATGATTCTGAATTATAGGATTTAACTGAAATATTTTATAAAATGCCACTCAGATTGCAAACATTTGATTTTTACTTTAGTTACCTTTAGTTTTATTTGTAAATTGACTAATATGGATTTGTCTTAGAATTATCAACACTGTTACATATTTTCCAATCTGTATATAACATACTTATAGAAATAGTCTTAAAAATAAGACATTTGGGAAAAGTTCTTATTAGATAAATGCCAACATAGAAATTACTCATCTAAGAGGCTAAAAAACAAAACAAAAACCAGAAAAACCTCCATTTTACTCTCAATTTTATCACTCACTCAGTGTCATTAGAATCTTTCTTCAGAATTATGTGTAGGATTCTGAAGTTAATTCTCCCTCTGACTAGTTGTTTAGTTAGGATATCTTCTTATGTCAGGAGACAGCATAACAGCATAGCAGAATACGATCTTGACTTGATTCCTTCAGTGTATTAGATAACTATGCCGAACCTCAGTTTACTAATCTATAAACTGTATATTAGTTCCATTTTGGTAATGGTTAGATGAGTTATATTTGTGCTATGCTTGACTTATACTTCAACTACAAGCCATGGTAGCTATGTAATTATAATTATTTCTAAAATCTTAGTTATAATAATTCTAATTTTAATAGTAAGGGTAATTATAATTATTATTAATTACTGTTTTAGTATTTTTACCAAATGAGGGTAACCTGTGTTCCCTTCAGAATTCCGTAACTATAACTAAAACTGTATTATTATACTATTTTATTTTAAAGTGCCTACTAGTAGTTAAGATATTTTTGTCTTGCATTATGCAAAAGCACTCCAGCTAGACACTTGACATTATTATTTGTAATTTATAGTAATAAATTATTGTTTTTTGATAAAGGAGTTAGTTACTGTGTGATGCTGCCAAGTTTATCAGTTTCCTAAAACCTTACACTTCTCCTAGCTATTACCAAACTTGTGCTCTTTCTTCAGAAGTAGGTTATGTCAATTACTTCATTTTACCATTTAACAGAAACTAGCGTTAAAAAATCTTCATGTATAAGTTCTTTTCTTAAACTGAGCGGAGTGAATTAAAGTTGTAGCAAACAGATGATTGTATGCTTATATGGTGTTGGTGTTTATGTTGTTTTCTGCTAGAAGGTGAGAGAGTGACTTACTACTTATAAAAATTATTCTTGGGTTATATGTTGGTTTATATAAAAAACTTTAGTAAGAAAGTAGAAAGTTGCCTGGTTTTTTAATCACTCTATTTATAACTGATAAATGTACTGTATTTGAATCTTAAACTTTTTTCCCCCAAGAGAGATTATGTATATTTAAAACTGGGCTGCTCAATTTTGGTATTCTCCCAAAGCTAATCATGTTTTTCTTTCATCCTAGTTCAGACTTGGTTCCTTCAACCTAGAGAAAGTTGCAAGCCCAGCTGAGGTCATTAGAGATCTTATTTGTGACTGTTTGGAAACCATCACGGAAAACCAAGCCAAAAATGAGCACCTGCAGAAAGAAAATGAAAGGCTTCTGAGAGATTGGAATGATGTCCAAGGACGGTGTGTACATGATGTGCTTGTGTTATATAAACACCAAGCTCTCTTTAGATTGTTTAGCTTTAAGATAATGATTTGTAAATTTATAACATATATACTAGCATATATTTAAAATAAATCTGTCATTAATTACACCTTTACTTAACATGATGACATTATTTTATTTTGGTCAGGATTGTACATTATAGAAGTACATTAACATTTTTAGGTCATTAGTATTCGGTGGCACCAGAAGACATAAATGATAAGGGATGTCCTGTTAGTTCAGTTGGTTCAAGTGCGGTGCTCTTAACAAGGTAGCCGATTTTATCCCCGCATGGGCCACTGTGAGCTGCGCCCTCTACAACTAGATTGAAACAACTACATGACTTGGAGCTGATGGGTCCTGGAAAAACACACTTAGGAAAAAAAATGATAAGGAGTAATTGAGCAATGAGAATCAGAATCAATTAATATTAATCAAAATTTAGGAAGTTATATTTATAAGGATTAATTTACCTCAAGTTACAGGATTAATAATGAATAAAAACAGACGTGAAACATAAGCACAATTGATTCCTTATTTGGAATCTTTATATGAATGACAAGTATTTCTAATGATGTGTGTTTTGGCTCCTAATAAAGACTTATTTTCCCTGATTGATAGAAAATTCATACTACTGGCATTTTTAAAAGATGAGGTAATTGTGACTACTGCAAAAGACATTTGAAAGCCCTTTAGCTTTTTGATTTTACCTCTTATTTTTTAAAAGTTGAAGAGGAAAGTCACTTTCTCTTCTCAATTATGAATTTTCTCAACTATGTCAAGTTGGCCCAGGGTTTAGCCTGTACTATTCTGTTATATGAAAGATGTTTGAAGAAAATAAAATATATATTGTGAACACTTTATCTCTACAGAGACATATATGATATAATATGTATATGTTTGTACATATATATACCACACCATCTGAAATAATTATGTGGAATGTAATAATAATGATAATTATTATTATTACATCCAGTGTATCCAGTAGATTTTTTTAAACTTTAATTCAAACTAGTAGTAGTTTTAAAACATAAGAACATTTTATTCTATTTACGGTCTTTTTAGGGCAATCATTGATGTTGTTTTTCAGACATTAGTAATTATACATGGGGAAGTACCTGAAAAATAAGTGAAGGGTTTTATCAATATATATGTGAAAATGAGGTTGACCAAAGGAAATTCTTTCAGTGTATTCAATTATATTCATTAATACAAGACATACAAAATTAACTTCCTAACACCTGGTTATAGTTGGCTATTAGTTATTAAGAAAGTATGTTGTTCTCTTTTAGCTCTGAATTAATCTTTATCTTCAAGTATATAAAAATAATGAAACCAAATTAAAACTGTATAAATATTAGGAAACCATACAGAAAAAATAAGTTAATTTTTCTCTTTAACTTCTATTTTATTCATGTTTGTATGAATCAATATCAAATATCTATGCTAGAAAGCATGTTTTGGAGCCTATATCTGTAGTTTGTATGTGTTTTTCTATTTATATATGAAATGAATCATATTAAAGGCGATGTACTGTGGTCGTGATAAGCCATTATATTTAAAACTTGAAATACCCTCAGGATGATAGGAAATTTGATCCACAAATTGCCCACAAAAATGCAGACTGGGTACTTGGTACTTGAACAAATTGCTTTAAAATGCCTGCCAGAGGTTGAAAGAGGTATTATCTTATCAGTATTCAACACCATTGCCATAGAAAAGAAAGCAGGATGGAACAAAGATGAGAAAATGTTCCCTGTGCTGTAAAACAGTGTGTGTGAGGGGTACATATAATATGTGGCCCACACATGCTTGATTTGCTATTTCTGAACTATCTGTAAAGTACTTTTGTGTTATTGTGGCAAAAGGTTTTCTATTTGATCAAAAGCACAGCCATATATCTTATGTCCTGACTTAGTATGCTCCAGCTATTCTTTTCTTCATAAATACTGGATCAGACATCTTCAGAGGCTGAAGATATTTGCTATTGTGGTGGCCCTCCAAACTGAGAGGAAAGAGAGTCCACTCCAGAGATTTTTAGATTCTTATTATATATACCAGATGTTAGTAACTTTATCTGTTTCCCAAATTTGGTTTTCTCTTATCAGAGGAGAAAGGGGCTATTTTAAGGAGTTATAAATACATCTTGACCATGGCCAAGCAGTACTTTCTTTAGCATTCCCTCTCAACAGCCTTTGTATACTCGAAATTAAGCAAAGGATTTACAGCTCCAGCTTCTGTGAGGCAAGGAGTACTGATCAAGTGTCTTTAGAGAGGATTAGAAATAGGACATGGATATGAGTTAGGTAACTGAGGACATGGAAAGTAGAGAATCATTGGTTGAGACGATCATGTTAGTTCTGGCTACAGTTCAGTTTTCTGGGCATCCTCTGCTTACTCTTATATCAGTGTCCATCCACGATATCCAATCATTTCTTACCCATCATTGTTCCAAACTGTGTATGCGTAGGGGAGTGGAAAGAGGAAGAAAGGTATAAAATAGGTGCAGAGAATCCCTTGTAAACTGTGGTAGAGAGGTCTAAAATATATTTAACACACAATAAGATATGTGAGCAAAAATCAGTCATATATACATGTGCTTATACCAGGGAAATGTTTATGATAATGTTAAGAGGAGAAATATGAATTACCAAAAATCTGAGTAATATCCCACTTTTTTTGCAAACCATATCTTTAGGTAAAAAACTATTTAGAAGGAGAAAGTGAAATTAATAATCTACGTCTGGAATTGTGGATTAAATTTTCCTTTGCTTTTTGGAGGTATTTTTTGCATATGTTTTGGTATTTAAATATGCGTTATTATTATAATCAGAGCTAAGCTATTTCCATTTGTGATGACAGTGGAGAATAAACGAGGTTTGAGTAAAGAATGAGGAATTACACTATGATAAAAAAAAGAGCTTTAATGTGTAGACTTTCAACATATATGTTTGCTTTTTTGTTTACTGTTTAATAATTGTGGTTTTAGCTCCATTTCGAACAAGAGTGACATTCCTGGATTAATATAATTCTGTATAGTTTAGATAGAGAAAACATTAGAAATATTGTATGTGAATCCTTAGGTCATTAGCTATATTTATTTCACTGGCTTTTCCTATTTAATTTTAAATAACAACTCCCACATTCTGTGTTATTGAATAGGTCTTTTGTTTGCACCCAGACATCAAGTTAGAAACTCCAGCTTTATTCTGAGTTTTCGTTATTGAACCTATAATTTGAGGCAGTTTTTAGCAGATTGAATTGGGTTGACACTCATTGAATCATGAGAAGAGACCTCGAAAGCTCTTCTACTTCATCTCTCTGCCTTCAGGCTAGGATCCCATTATATCCAGATGAATTAAGTCCGATTGTTAAAGACCTCAAGAGATAGCTTCAACTCCCCTTGGTAGCCCATTACAGTGTTTCAGCACAGCCACAGTCAGAACATTCTTCCTTCCATCTACTGGGAATCTGAGTCCTTCATGGTACAGTAGTTGAAGGCCATTTCCTCTGGTTCTGTCCTCTGAAAGGGTGAGGAACAGCTGTTTACCATCTTTTTAGTACTTCAGGCTTAGTAAGTCTCTTTTCCAGTGCTTTTTTTTGGCCAGTTCTTTTCAGCATTCTTTGTCCTTTGAACCCTATGAATATTTTCTTTCGCTGTGCATCTCTGACCTGGATATGAATTTGGCCAGAGCTGATTGTAAACATAAGGGTTACTTCACTGTTTCTCAATGCCACATGTTCACATTTATGTATCTATTGTTGTATTTGGGTTATCGTGTAATCTGTTCTTTTATTTTGAATGTTATTTCTGCCTGAAATTGCTTTCTGCTCTTATTTCTGTTGTTTTTTTTACTTGTTATTCTTAGATTCTTTGTTTTCTCACTCTACTATTTAATTTTGAATACTCAGCATTTTTTTTATGTTGAGCTTTTATTCTTTTAATTTTTTTTTTTTTTAAATTACTATCCTTTGGTCCAAGTTCCTAGATATCTCAGTCCTAAGTTACTAATTAAACTTAACATATGGTTCTGTTGTCCTAATCACTGTTGAAAGGATGAAGCATCATTTAGTCTTTCCCTGTTTGAAATTATTTATGGTTTCATCAGGTTTGAGCTTTGCCTTAGAGATAGTGATCCTTGGGCTAGTGTGGTCTGATCGGATTGTGCATGAGTTCTCCTTTTAGTATCACTGAATTTAGCAGTGAATCCGGCATTTCTCCTCCACTGAATGGTCCCACCTATTAATACCTGTCCAGTCCTTGAGGTGGAAGGTTGGCAGGAGGCAAGTAATATGGAAGGCATAGTAACATCATAATGCCATAAGGGAGGATGGGCATTTAATATGCGGCATGGCGGATAGTAGGTACTCTCTTAGTTACTGAGTAGTTCATAAAAGGATAGCTTTCTCTGAATTTGTTGATAAATTAATAATTGAGTAAATTTGTTTCCTGAACCTGTTCACAGTAATAATCTGTCCCAGCTAACCTCTCCTCCCCAGCTTTGTCTAGGAAATGTTATCCAGTTCGGTCCTCTGAAGTTTGGTTGCAGCAAAATCCTAAAGCTTTGCTAAAACCAAGCAAGTTTAACTTACATGATGCCATCATTCTACCGAATTTGCTCTCTTATCACAGAAATGTTGTCGCCTTTGGCAATGTGACACTAGTTATTTGGGTTTACAATATTCTCTGGACAAAATATATGATATTTAATTTTGATATCTACCGTATTTGCCGGCGTATAAGACGACTGGGCGTATAAGACGACTGGGCGTATAAGACGACTGGGCGTATAAGACGACCCCCTAACATTTCCACTCAAAATACAGAGTTTGTTATATACTCGCCGTATAAGACTACCCCCTCTTCCGCACACCTTCCACACACCAAATAACTTTCAGTTTAAAGTTTGCATCATACTTCTTTCTTTTGGCTGGTGCCATGATAGGGATGATAGGGGTTTGACTGGTCGACATTTTCTATGCTGTACTGTACAATGGTGCAGTATTGTGGTTGGCTGTTGGCTGTATACAAAGCCTGATTTGATTGGTCCCTGCTCCCTGTTTGCCCGCCCTGTCACTATAGCAGTCTGGTCCACCCTTGTATCAGCATCTCCCTGGGACCTCACTAGTGCGCAAGTGCGAGCTCTTCAACATTCTAACAGGCACCACGATAGCGCAAAATCGCGAATCTTCAATGCATATGTAAAGAAATATACGGTAACCTGAATTTACCACACTCGCAAAATCGCACACAGCCGACCATACACCCAGTATGGTATCGCGATTCGCGATTTTGCGCTATCATACTGGGTGTATGCTCGGCTGTGTGCGATTTTGCGAGTGTGGTAAAATCGCATAACAGCAAAATCGCATAACAGCCGAGCATACACCCAGCAGCGCTGCTGATGCCTGAACGGTATGTGGAATGAAGTGGGCGGGCATCGGGAGGCCACTATGGCACGGGGCAAGCACTATGGGCAGTCTATCTGAAGTGTTCCTGGCGTATAAGACGACCCCCCCACTTGGAGGCATATTTTTCGGGGCCAAAAAATCGTCTTATACGCCGGCAAATACGGTATTTTCATTTTTAATTCATTTTGATAAGTGCACATACTCTTTCAATAAAGAATTATTGAAGTGTGTATATAGAAATTAAACATGCATTTAAGTCAGATAAATTACTGATTGGTTACAATTCCTAAAACTGTATATAATAAGTTTTTACAAGATTTTTAGTGTACATTTTTATGTACACTAGATTAGTGTACATTAGTGTACATTTTTATAATTGATTTTTACTTTGCATATGTTTAAAGTATTTTATTACTAAATACTCAGGTATCTTAATGGCATGTATGTTCTATTCATTTAAATCATTTTTTTAGTTATTGTGTTACATTAGAAAATAGCACAATAAAATGAGAAATAATATTTACATAACACCTTGCATCTGAAATACAAATGTAGTGACACATCCCTGCTTAAAATAAGCCATCAATATTGGCAGCTCTTCAACTTTGGATCTTTCCCCCCACCACACACACCTTTTGGTGTACTTCTCGCTCAGAGAGCTATGCTTGATGAAAGGAGTACTGTTATATTAATATTTACCACAAAGTATTTTAGAAACTGAAAAAGTTGAAAATATTTCTGTTACAATGGTGAATAGCTGTTAAAGGCATGAAAACTATAATATTCAGAATCACTGGTTTTCCATTTCCTTATAAGATGCCCATATTAACTCAATTTATCATGTATCTCATAAAGAGCTACTCAACATCTGTTGAATGCGGAACACTGTGTTAGGCATTAAGGATAAAGCAACTAATAGCACACACACACGCGCACACACACACACACACACACACACACACACTCTGTCCTTATGAGTTCACAGCCTTGGCAATGACTATGCTATAAGAGTGCTGTAATTGGTCCCAGAAAATATATTGCCATATGTTTCTTTTCATCTTATGAGAGGCCTAATTCCTTGCATCTCTACATAGGTATGTTGCTGAAAGCATAAGGTCATATATATGAAAGGTATCACATTTTGACATTTTTGTTTGTAATTATTTCACTGAAAAAATATATTTTATATATTAAATATATAACATAAATATATAAAAATATACGTGTATATATAATAAAGGATACCCGTATATAACAACAGAAGTATAAATAAACAGTATGGTAAAGAGAAAACTAGTCAGAGCTTAGACTAATTTTAAAAGGATATTTAACGTGAAATCGTTTTTATTTGAATCTTTAAATATATGTTTATTCATGATGTGTGTGTAGGCAACCTCTACTAGTTTGCTTTTTTATATATATCTGGGACATCAAAATTAGTACCATCTCTTGTTAGCTCATTTGAACATTGCAGAAAGAATTAGAAATGATAAAAATTTTTCTGTTTTTTCTTATATATCAAAAATTGAAGATATATAGTGTTTCACATTTGCTGTTTCATTAATTTCTTGGAAATTTTAAGTTGGATACTTTCATGAATTGTATGTGGTGTGTGTGTGTGTGTTTGTGTGTGTGTGTGTGTGTGTGTGTTGCTGGGTTATAAAATACAACTGGGTAAGTTATTCTTACCCTGGAGCATTTTATAATCTATTCAGGTAAATCAATTAATCACAAAACAGGATCACTGTTGCTATTATAGTAATATTAACAAAGTATGGGAAACATAGGCTTTAGTTAGCCTTGTTTGAAATTTCTCCCATAAAATATTCTTTTAGATATAAACCAGATGTGAATAAATTATTATATTAGGCATTTAGATGTTTTAACAGTATTTTTTTTGGTATCAGTTTCCAGTTTTAATCTTTATCTCAGTACATAAATTACTAATATTAATAAACAATAAGTTCTGTACATGTTTATCTAAATAAAACTTTAAATCAATGAAAGCATGTAACAAAATGATTTTTAATTGTGTTTTCCTTGGAACGCTTTCTTGAAATCATCTTCAGTATTATATTGAATAATATCAATGCTGAGAAAAACTGCATCATTTATTTATTTATTTGTTTATTTACGTTTTAGGTTTGAAAACTGTGTGAGTGCTAAGGAAGCTGTGGAGACTGATCTTTACAAACGGTTTATTCTGGTGCTGAATGAGAAGAAAGCAAAAATCAGAAGCTTACAAAAATTGTTAAGTGAATTTCAAGAACTAGAAAAGAACATCGAACATAAAAGGTATTTTGGCTTTTCTGTTTTGAGATGGCAGACACATAAATTTAAGTGGAATTTCTTCCCATCCCACACTTAATGAAAGTTAGGTGCCAACATTTTAGTAGTGTGAGATCATTTGATGGTGTGGGGTTGGATGCAGTGCACTGGAGAATTCTCAACATGATCTCTCTATGTCTGCCCAACTGTCATGCCTATCTTTAAATCATGAAACTGGTATGAGGCTCATTTAAATGTTATTTGTTTAATTTTTAGACATTGCTAAAAAATGTGTTAGTGAAAATCTTTTATCTGCAAAACTACAGCGTTGAACACACATTTGTAATTTTGGTGTCTACGTAATAGTTAATTTTAGAAGCAAGTAGTTCTGAGAGTGAATGTGTACTTGATTTTTAAGGGAGAATCGTAGGTGACTAATTGTTAGTATGGATTGGACAATTATAGTTATTTTTGGCATTTGCAGATACAGGTTAGGGTCTGTTGCCCTGAATCTGAGAGAAAACATAGGCTTACTAATGGCATAATGTTAATATAAAGAATGTATCATTTGGTGTCAGAGGGTCCTAGTTCAAATGCTGGTCTGCCATTGATATCTATTACTACGTGACTTTGGGAAAGTCTTTCAAACTCTCTGTGCCTTCCTTGCGTGTCTTCATAATAAAAATAAAGACACTTGTCTCAGAATTTTCAGGACAGGTCAAATGAAAAGAATGCAGAACTGCTTTGAGATCAGTAAAATACTGAACACTGTGACCCACTGAAGATAATTTGGAAAAATAGTATTTTGATAGATAAAAAATAAGTGATAAGAAACTGATTGAAGAATTAATTACAGTGAGCACTCAAGCACATTTAGATTAGGTGAAAGGGAAACTTGTTCTTAAGAGAGTTACCAAACAGTCTTTGAAGCGCTTTTATCTTAATCATATACATTTCAATGTATGTTTGTTTTATTATGTTTTTCCAGGGATGTTTTCTATAATTACTTACTGGTGAATTTGATACCTAGCCAGGGGTGAGTCGATAATTTATAATTCTACCTTTCTCTGTTTCTAGAGAAACGACATGTTCTGAAATGACTGTTGCCAGAGACGCAATCTACAATGCAAGTACTGATGAGGAAGGTGAAAACCTACCAGATCCTTCTGGGTCAGCTCCAGGTAAAATACATTTATTTCCTGTTTTGAATATCTCACTTGGGCTTATTACTCTAATGATGATATCCCATAATGGAAAATCTTATGAAAAAAATTTTTCCACAAAAAATTCTTAAGAGTTTTTAGTGTAAAACCTCAAACACTTAATGTTAAAAATGAACATTTATTGTAAAATTCAGCAATTCATTAGCAACAACAAAACTAGCAAGCAGGCACAGGTACACACAAACCAAGGTATATTGTTAAAGAAGGATGGATCAGCAGTAAGCAGGATATGCCTTCATGCTAGATCTCTCCAGCTCAAAGCTGGCTGCCTTTAACATTTGAGCTCTTCTCTAGGTAGAGCTATAGGTGGGGTAATGGAACATGGTGCTTTAGATTACCCTGAGGTGGACGCTTTGTCTCACTGTTTAGAACAGGGATTGTGATAGGGTGAGATGTCATAGAGGAGAAGAGAAGGAGAAATTGCAGTTTAAAGTACCTGAACCTTTCTCGTTACCTCAGATCAAGTATCCAGCAGGTTTTTAAACCCATGGATTATTTTTTCTAGAGTTTTATAGATCTCCTAGAGAGAGAAGCTCCTGAACTCAGCTTATACGTAGATAGTTATGACATAAGCCCAGTATTCTCAGAATTAATGTTTGATTCCTTTATTTAGCAGTTGTATTTTTGAGTGTCTGTTATGTACCAGAAACTTTTCTGCACAGTAGAGAGGAAAGCACAAAAAATTCTGCTTTCATGGAGTTTAAATTCTAGTCAGACAATAACAAGATGAATACATTTAATGTAAAATATGTTAAGTGCTAAAGAGAAAAATAAACCAGGGAGAGATGATAGGAAATGTCAGGGTGGGAATAGGACGAGGGTTGTAACTTGAGCCAGGGCACCAGAAAAGGCCTCAGTGAAAAGGTGGTAAGTCTGTCCATGGGGAGAGCATGCCATGCCGAAAAAGCGTTACCGACAAACGCCCTGATGGGGAGAGCTTGCTTCCTGATGTGTTCCAGCAATACTACAGAGGGCAGTATGGATAAAGGGGAAAGATAGGGAGAATTGGGAGATGGGATGAGTGATAGGCCAGATGATGTACAGGGTTTTATAGTAATCATTTAAACTCTTACTTTGATTATGTTGGAAACTTTTATAGGGTTTTAAAAAGTCAAGTGACATGATCTGACTTGTTTATTTTTAATTTAATTAAATATATTGGGGTAAAACTGGCTAATAACATTGTATAAGTTTCGGGTATACAATACTATAATACATCATCTGTGTATTGATTGCATCGTGTATTCATCACCCAAAGTCTTGTCTCTCTCTGTCACCATATATTTAACCTCCTCTCCCTCTTCATCCTCTTCCCCACCTCACTTTCACTTCCCCTGGTAACCACTGTACTGTTGTCTGTGTCTATGAGTTTTGTTTGCTCGTTTGTTGCTTTCTGTTTCATATGAGTGAAACCATATGGTTCTTATCCTTTTCCATCTGACTTATTTCACTTAGCATGATATTCTCAGGATCCATCTATGTTGTCATAAATGGCAGTATTTCATCATATATTATTGCTGAGTAGTATTCCATTGTATACATGCACCACATCTTTATCCAGTCATCTGTAGAAGGAAACAACTTAGGTTGTTTCCACATCTTGGCTATTGCGAATAATGCTGCAGTGAACATAGGGTGACTTATATATTTATGAACAGGGTTTTCAGTTTTAATAGGATTGATCTGGCCGTTGTGCTGAGAATAGACTATAGGATGATAAGCACAGGAGAGGATACAGCAAATGGAAAGCTAGTTCAATAATAAATGAAGGATGAGCAGCTTAGACCAGAGTGATAGCAGCAGGTGATAATGGGCAGATTCCAGATATGTTTAGAGGCAGCAGGATTTGCTGATGAAGTGGGTATGGGTCATGAAAGAAATACAGACAGCAATGATGGTTAAGTTTGTTGGACTGAATACTGAAGGCACATAGTTGACTTACCTAGATGGGGGAGACTGCAAGAAAAAGATTAAGAACTCTCTTTTAGAAACATTAATTCTGAGATATTGAATAGGGGGTCGAATATACAAATTTGGAGTTTAGGGGAGGATTACCTTTAGAAGATACATATAGGTAAAGATGGTATTTAAAACTGGCTGAGATATCAGTGGTGTTAGAGAAGAGAGAAAAGAACAGTGGTCCAAGGTCTGTGCCTCACTGCACTTGAATGTGTAGAGGTGAGGAAGATGAGGATACCAGCAAAGAATGCTGAGAAGGAGCAGCCAGGAGTAGCCAGCAAGTACTGGAAGTGGGGTATCCTGGAGGCCAAGTCAAGAAAATATTTCAAGGATAAGACAGCGATCAGCTGAGCTGAATGCTGCAAATTAGGCAAGGAAGATGAGGTGTGAGGACTAAGGGATTTAGCAACTCAAATGTCACTGGGAATCTCATCACACATATTCAATGCAATTGGAGGGAATAGAAGAGAAAAGGAACGAGAGGAGAGAATTGGAGAGAGAGGGAAATCTAAGCCACACTTTTTTTTTTAAATTTTTAATTTTTTTTTATTGGGGAGTATTGGGGAACAGTGTGTTTCTCCAGGGCCCATCAGCTCCAAGTCATTGTCCTTCAGTCTAGTTGTGGAGGGTGCGGCTCAGCTCCACGTCCAGTCACCGTCTTCAGTCTTTAGTTGCAGGGGGCGCAGCCCATCATCCCATGTGGGAATTGAACTGGCGACCTTGTTGTTGAGAGCTCCCACTCTAATCGACTGAGCCACACGGCCGCCCCCCTAAGCCACACTTTTTAACAAGTTTTGCTGTGAGGAAAAGGAAAGACCTGGGGTAGCAGGCTGGAGGGGGAAGTGGAATCTCGAGGTTCTTTTTATTTCCTTAGATACGAAATAATATCAAGTTTGCATACTGTTGGGAGTAAATAAGGAAAGAAGGGAAAACATGTCCAGGCAGTAGACAGGTAAGGATTCCAGTAATGCTGCCTCTAAGTAGGTAAGAGAAGATGGGATCAAATGGACCCGTGGCAGGATTCATTTAGCTAGGAGCATGGGCACTTTCCATAATGATAGGAAAGAAGGTAGAATAAATGGACAAAGACACAGGAAGGTATCTAATTGCAGTCATGGAAACTTACTGATGTTGATGAAATTAGTTGTTTGATTAATCTGATCTACTTAGATTTGAATTGTATCACACAATCACACACGCTTTCTTTTGTACATCAGAGTTAAATTTCTCTTCATTTGGAGGCTATGCTTATTTTACTTTAGTGACCCATTTAAAATGAAATCACTCTTTAATAATAAAATATAATGGAAAGTGCACAAAGAAACAGAATCTGTACTCTTTCCAATTTAAACATTTAGAATTTTTATTAAATACAATGGCCTTTGATTTTGTTCCTTATTCACAGTGTCTCACCAAACTTTGAAGTAGATGAAAATTATTGTTGAAGGGAAAATATATGGTTCAATTTGGGTATATGAGAATGGGGTCCTTTATATATTCATTCTTTTTTAAGCAGATCTTCAAGCTATAATTGTACTATTTTAAATTTGGCAGAATTTCTCTTCACTTCAAAATGTTTAGTTCCTTGCATATTTTTTCTATACTTTACACAGCATATTTTCTTCAACTCATATATCTGGTTCTCTATGTATTTGATGCATCAGTCATTCCTTTTTTTTTTTTTTTTTTTTTTTTTGCATTTAACTTGCTTTGGGCAAGTTTTTGATATCAAGAATTAAGAGCATTTTATTGTAAGTTTTAACTATCCTTTTCCTTCTGCTTTGGTAATAAATATATAGAAAGCTGAAGTTTGCTTTTACATAAAAATAAAGAAAAAGAAAAGAAAAAGAACTTAAGATCTAAAATGCTTGACATTGAATTCAGAACTAGATTCCATAGATCTGACGAAAAATGCATATGTTAAACAACAAAGTGGACCTCCTTATAATTAACCAGATTCCATAATTCATTCTTTTACAGAGACAAAATATATTCTCAGACAATTTTTTTTTTAACCTCAGTTTTGTCTTTTGGTATTTTACATGTTATTACTATGTGTTTGAGGCTGAGCAGTGACAGTTTTTTTCTGAACTTATTCTGCCATCTTGACAATAAATACTTATTCTCAGAGTACAAGTAAATATGCAAATTTATTTTAGATATTGAAGGTTCATGTGTGCTTTCCCTACTCTGAAAACAAGAGGAAAGGAAATCCATGGGATTGAATACATTTATCTTTCAGACAGCCATTTCTTTAAGTGGTTAAATGTGTACGTTGGTAGTAATTTTTATCATGTAAATGTATTTTCATCATTAATTATTAAAATCACCAAATTTCTTCTTGAGTTGTTCACATGATTACCCCATTCCTGCATGATAAAATAGGTTCTAGTGAAACCGAGATCATTTAGTAATTTTACATAATTCATTCAAGAAAAAGGTTTGTTTCATTTTATGCATATATCCAGAAGTACGGTAGAGATGTTGTAGGTTTTATGAATAAGCAATCTGTTTTATTACTTTTTTTCTCCAAAGCTTGAAATATCCTTCCTATCATTAGAATTGTTGAGGAAATAACTAATGACAAGTAGCCCAATCTAATAAACTACATCATGCTCCTATGAACTACACCATGTAGTATGAAAAACCTTTAAAATATTTATTAACAGTTTATTAGCTAAAAGGATATCTATTAAGTATTTTGAAATTTAAACATCACAGTGTATACCACCCCCCAACTACATTTTATATTTTTCTCTAGCAAGATTTACTTCCTCTATGGCTAAAGTTCCAGAATTTCTAGATAGGTAGCACTGGTATTACAGATTTTATTTCATCTATGACTGCATACTAAGATCACAGGTATTTCACCTTTTTTCAGATTAAGATTATGATAAATAAGATGGTTGCTAAGGTCTCTATTTATAGCTCAATACCTCCATTGCAAAGGAGAATGTTTTACTTTCACTCTCATCTGATTGGTATTAACTCCTTATGGCTTTAAGGATTTCCTAGTTAGTCTGGACTCCTCCTACCTCTAAAGTATTTTTTGTTTTTTAATTCGGTGGAAACCTATTAGGTTATTATAGATATCATAAAACAACCTTCTCTACAGGAAACCCTCTGTTTCTTTGTATACAAATCAAGGTAACACCTGATGTCCATGGCTGTGGAGAATCTTCAAGTTGAACTAGGTCCCCTGAATAACAGAACCTAACCATAATATATAGAGATATAATAATAAGCATCTGAGTGTCAAAACTACCAGCAGTGCATAAAAGTGGCCTGACATTTGCCCCAGTAATATCTAATATAACCTAAAAAAAAAATATGGTTATGCATTTTTTGTATTGTTTCATAACCATATTGAAATTGTACTAACAGTATATGAGAATATGTGAAAATAATTTTTAAATATATATGAATATTCCAAGAATTTTAGCCATTATTACAAAACATTTCTTAGTCTTAACATAGTTCAAAATGCATGTGAATATTTAGTGGAAAAATTGGGTTTATGTGATAGAAATAGGATCTTTCTTGTGAAGCATTTTGAATACCTAATTGTCTGCTAATTACCCATCACAAGAGGACTTATTTTAATGCCTCATAATTACTTTTAATTACTTAAATAAGCAGTATTTTTTGAATTGTAATTATTTCTATTAGTAGAAATTGACAATATTTCTCACAATTAGAGACCAATGAAATCAACCTTCCTAAAAGTACAAATAAGAAAAATACTGTAGAATGTTTTACCCTTGTTAACTTCATATTAAAGGTGCACAACCACTAAAAACAAATCAAATAAGCTTTCTTGCCACTTTTCTGCATAATTATTAGTCTGAGATTTAGCATATTAGTTTAATTAGTCTTGCTTATTAACTAACAGGAAGGTTTCTGTATAACTGCTATCAATAATTTAGGCTTCTACTTAGTTGGTAGGCTTCCTGAAAGGAAGTGTGATTACAGAATAGCCTTTTTGAAAATAAATGAATGGCTATGTCAAACTGTTGATGAATACTGATATAGTAGCTTTTAAAAATAGAACAGAATCCAAAATTTCTATGTATCAAAGAGCTTGTTGCTTCGAACAGTGAATGTCTCCTCACAGAGGGGATAACAACATGTACTGCCAAAGAGATTACTCAGAAGTTCAGCTTTACAATCATAGATTCTGCCCTTAATCTTATCCAGCTTTTATCATAGACACATTTATTTATAAATTCTAAATAAAGAGCTTGGTTTGATAAAACCTATCTCAAAACTAGAAAAGCAATTTGAATATATTTACTAGCATTTGTGGGCTTTTCTTCTCCATAACCAGTGTTGCTGAGGAATGGCATTATATACGTAAGAAATCTAGATCTCATATAATTCTAGAGCTTTCATCTAGTTCAGATCCATTATTTTTCAGATGAGGGAACAGAGGCCTAGAACGGTTAAGCATATTACTATTGGTCACTCAGGAGAAAAGAATGAGAAAGTATTTGCCTTCTATAACAAAAATTAACCACATTTGCACATCTCTTTTGAGATATTGTAAAAATCCTTGCAAAATTCCTAACCCTGAGGAAATTGCCATGGATGCAATAGAATGATGAGAGTATTTTTTCCTCCAGAGAAGAAAGATCCTATTTGCTTATAAATTCTCCAGAAAGATATTCAACATCATCATATTGAACAAATAAGAGCTCATGATACATAGCTTGTGGAGAAAATTCCAGAATGTACATATTTCTGTTGAGGGCATCCCTCTGTGTTTTTTTAATTGAGATATAATTGGCATATAACATTGTAGAAGTTTAAGGTATACAACGTGTTGATATAATACATGTATATATTGCAGTGTGATTTGCACCATAGAGTTAGCTAACCTCTATATCATGTCACATATTTATCATTTATATTTTGTGGTGAGAATAATTAATTTATAATCTCTTAGCAACTTTGAAGTTTATAATATAGTGTTGTTGACTATGATCACTATACTGTACATTAGATATCCAGGACTATTTATCTACTAGTTGCATCTCCCCCAACCACTGGTACCCACCATTGTACTCTTTGTTTTTATAAATTTGGCTTTTTTTGATTCCACATGTAAAGGATAGTATACAGTATTTGTCTTTCTTAATCTGACTCATCTCATTCCCTTTGTATATTAATTGCTTCAGATTTTAACTTAATACTTATTTACCTGAGAACTCTCAAAGGTACTAGTATCTGTTAGCAAATCTATGATAATTTCTCTGTACCTCACCATTAAACTATAACTGATATGATCTCTTAAGCAATTATTCAACATCTTTTCTGTGTTATTGCAGAGACTAACAGAAATTCCGTTAAGAATACTTGTCTCTGGCTATGGATGAATGAGAAGGCTGGAAAAATCTTCTTTCCCAAACTAACTATAAATTTATAATCGACATAAACACACATTTCAACATGCTGGAAATTGACAAAAGGCGAACAACAATAGAAATGTTTATGCTTGAAACATTGCTGAAATTCAGGTAAGAACTGGAAATCTATGGAGTTCTTACCTAGGGCTGCGCCATTGCTGTCCTGCTATTCCTTATTCCCTGAGCTTGGTCAGTATGGAAATTATGTCAGGACCTGAGAGGCTGTGAGGACTGGCAACTGGTATGCCTGGACCAAAGAGAGCTCCCTCAGTTAGTGGGGTGTGATGCCTACCCTGATCGGGTAGTAGTGTTGGTGGCAGCTGTGGGAAAGTCGGTTGGACCAATAGATGTACTAACCTGAGGTTAGCCTACTGCTTGGCTACCTTTGTACCATCTTGCTCCAAGCGTTTGGGTAGGACTTTACAGGGTATGGTGACTTGACATATGTAGTCATCTATGTGCTCTTTTAACGGGTAATACATATATGGGAAAAATTATGTGGTCACTTACTTAATTTAAACAGATTTTTTTTCCGTTCCTGTGTAACTTCTCAGAGTCATTAAAATGGTAAAGTGCATAGTGATAAACGGTGGAATGTACTGTGAAATCTTGCTCAAAATTATAGGACCTTAGGAACTTTTTCAATTGATGTTATTATTCCATGGGATTCATGTAAGAAATCTTGCTTTAGATTATTTCAACTTGTATATAAATGAGGTGAGAAAAGAGGAAATATCTAAAGAAAACAAATATTTTTCCAGGACAGTCTCTGTATGTCCCTGTGTTAAGAGAACATGTATTAAATGTGGGGAAAGGATTCAAGGCTACATTCTCAAAGTGTCTTATGTATCCATGAGAATGATGTCAAACATCAGCACATGCAGTGACGTGCAGGAATTCTGAGAATAGTTTAAACATGATATTTTTACCGTTGTTGTGATCAGATGACTGGTCTGAGAAGGGACTTTGGACAAATGTTAGTTGATATAATGAATGGGTGACAGAAAACACTAGATGAATGCTATTTAATTTGTTCTGTCTCAAAGCCATTTGTTAACCTCTGGCTCTGTGGTGTGTTTTTTGTTTGTTTGTTTGTTTTTTTGTTTTGTTTTGTTTTTTACCAATCTTTTATTTAGTATTATGAAAAACCCCAAAACTTAAAAATTAAAAAGAAAAACCTATTTGTCATTCATTTTGGCAATTGAGTGGTTATACTAGGCAGCCCACTGAACTCATTGTTGAAAAAACTCAGTGTTTACTTCAGGGGATGTCAAACAAACCTCAAATTGCATGCAAGCTGTACGTAGTCTGCTGAAAGTAGCTGTCTGAAGTGCTGTGTTGAGAAGGATTCTGAGCCTGTATCTGGGCTCAGTGGGCAAGAGGGCTGGGAATGATGTCTGCCATGGGAGAGGGTGAGGAAGAGATGAGCATGAGCCACATATGGCTATTCCTGGCCTGATCTGATACGATGAACAGCTACAATACAAATGTTAACAAATGGGATAGAAATATGAACAGAGTGTCTCTAGATACGATGTAGGGAGAGTCTCATTTTGCATGAGAGTGGAGCAAGTCTGCATTCATTCATTCATTCATTCAACGAACACTAATTGCCTGCCAGGGGTGATTGAGCTGGCTCCTAAAGGAAGAATAGGAATTTTCCAGATGGTATGATAGGACAAAAGAAGCTGTTTTAGCAGCAGAATCAACATACACATACACACATGCCTGGAAATAAGAAATAATGTGGTGAGTTTGGGTAATTGTTGGGAGATGAGGCTGATACAGTAGGTTTGGAAGATCATGTCTTACTCTGCTAAGCTAGGATCCACTTTGAGGTAGGGAGTGACACAATCAATGTGTTGTGGAAAGATAATGCTGGTAGTTGGATGAACTGGAACAGCTGGAGGCTGAATGCAGGGAGGTAGGAAGCTGTGGGGCAAATTCAGATAAGAGACTCTAGGCACCCGAGTTGAAGTAGAGGCATGGAAGATTGGAAGAAGAAGCCACATTTCCTATGAGTAAGAATCGAGAGGATCTGCTAAATGACCCTCCATGGAAGATGAGTGGGAGGGAGGATGCCATAAAGACACCGTTAACCGAGATAAGGACTGCTAGAAGGGAACATGCTTTTGCAGGAAATCCTTTAGGATGTGATCAGTTTGCTAATCAGGTGGAGATGTCCAGAAGTAAATTAGATATAAGAATTAGATCGGGAAATCCATCTGCAGAGAGGGGATGGCTGAGGGTGATGAAGAAGAGGGCTAAGAACCTCTCCTCAGGGGAAGGTTAATACCTAAGGGGTAGAGCAGAAAGAAGAGTCAATGAAGGAACCTGAAACCGAGTTTGAAGTAGCCTGAGAGCAGTAGCACTGAAATCCAGAAGATTCCTTAGAAGGTGGGAGCAATACCCTATGTTATGAAGCTGAATAGGCCTAAAAAATCTGTGCCTTGCTCAGTGGCTGGCGCATAGAGGAGCTTCTCCTTTCATTAGGTTTCCTGGGTGAAATCCCTGGTTTTAGCAAGTAGAAACATTTGTTGCTGACTTTATTAAGAGCAGCTTCAGGAGACCTGGGGCAACAGACAAAGAAAAGAACACAGTGAGTCGAGATGTGCAGTGAATGTCAGTGAAAGGGATTGGAGAGCTGGGACAATAGTTTAGGACAGTCGCTCTTAGTCTGAAACGCAGGCATCGGCTGTTATTTTTGTCCTGATAGACGCCACATTATATGCCCAGCCAAGCTGAACAAAAAAAGAAAAGATAAAGGATGGTCATTTCTTTCTCTTTGCTGGATGCCCAGAATCCCTGCTTTCCTCACTGGAGGCAGCACTGGGGTGCAGGCTGTGTACTGACTGGCTTCTATGAAGGACAGTGTTGGGGGTCATGCATTCCAATCTGGCACCTAGTGTGGACATCACTGCTCAAGTTACAGAGCTCACACTGCCAGGAAACATCGGTTTCTATGATCTATCTGCCGCCTTTGCTGGGTTTCTGGATAGTTAATACTCCCATATGTGTATGTTAAAAATCCAAGCCTTATTTATTTGGGTAAACGAAATTCTTCTCTGCAGGCCCATTTCCCTAGTAAAAGACTCAGGATAAATCTTATGTTACGGTTCTCTTTTGTTTCCAGTTGCTTTTTCCTATGCCGTACTCTGTGGAATTCCGATGTTTCCCAGAGTCCTGAAATTCCCTCCCCTTAGTGCCAGCTTTACAGGAGCATCTCATTTGTAATGAGGACCCCTGGGTACTTAGGCAGTTGAATACTCGTGGGTCATGGCCCAAATTCACCTAACCTCTGCAGCGTCTTGCTCTCCTACTAAAAATACTATAGTTCTATTCAATTGTATTTTGTTCACAGTTTCCCACATTAAAATTATTATCCTTTTATTATTCCAAGAGAAACAATATTTGGTTATATAGAGAAGTTGCATTTCTGAAACCTAAAAAACTGTGTCTTTGAATCTTAAATTTAAAGCCAGCCTTACACTTGGTACTTGGGTTTATATTGTCTGTAAGCATTACACAGAACAGGGATCATATTATAATTTCACATCTGGAGGTGGACATGTGGAATACTGTTCTTAATAGGTAAAGTAATTAAACACTTTTAGAGCATTTTTAAATGAAAACTTATTGAGGTGACAATGGTCAACAAAACTACATAGGTTTCAAGTGTATAATCATATAATACATCTTCTATATATTGCATTATATATTCACCACCCAGAGTCAGTTCTCCTTCCATCACCATATATTTAACGCCCTTTACCCTCTTCTACCACCCTCTTTCCTTTTCCCTTCTGGTAACCATTAAACTGCTGTCTGTATCTATGAGTTTTTGTTTGTTTGTCTTGTTCCTTTGTTGCCTTCAGTTTTATATCCCATATCTGAGTGAAGTCATATGGTTCTCGACTTTTTCTCTCTGACTTATTTCACTTAGCATAGTTTAGAGCATTTTTTAAAGAGGGATTTTTAGATTCACCAAGGAAAGAAATCACCATCTTTTTTTCTTTCCTTTTCAATTACAAATCATGAACTGCTTGTGATCTTTACATGAAGTCAGAAATCATCATTGGTGCCTTCATTTTGAGCTTAAATCATGTCCTAAAATAGTTTCTCATTGTTTCTCGTCAGTGCTTCTTAGTTTTTCAATTACAGTTGACATTCAATATTTTTTTATATTAGTTTCAGGTGTACAGCATAGTGGTTAGACATTCATGTAATTTCCAAAGTGATCCCCCAATAACTCTAGTACCTACCTGGCACATTACAGAGTTATAATATTATTGAGTATATTCCGTATGGTGTACTCTACATCCCTGTGACTATATTATAACTGCTAATTTGTACTTCTTAATCCTTTTAACTTTTCCACCCAGCCTTCCAAACCTGTCCCCACTGGAAACCATCAATTTGTTCTCTTATTTATGAGTTTGTTTCTGTATTATTCATTTATTTTGTGTTTGGTTTTTTTTTAGATTCCACATATAAGTGAAACATATGGTATTTGTCTTTCTCTGTCTGACTTATTTCACTTAGCATAATACCCTCTATGTTGTCACAAATGGTAAGATTTCGTTCTTTTTTATGGCCGAGTAATATTCCACTGTGTATATGTACCACATCTTCTATATATACAGTAATATTCCACTGTATATATGTACCGCATTCGTCTATTTATGGGCATTGTTGCTTCTGTATCTTGACTATTGTAAGCAATGCTGCAGTGATAATCGGGGTGCATATATGTCTTTTTGAATTAGTGTTTTGGATTTCTTTGGATAAGTATCCAAAAGTGGGATTGCCAGGTTATATGGTAGTTCTAATTTTAATTTTTTGTGTAACCTCTGTACTGTTTTCTGTAGTACCTGCACCAATTTACAATCCCACGAATAGTGCACAAGGGCTCCCTTTTCTCCACATCCTCACCAGCACCTGTTGTTTGTTGATTTACTGATGATAGCCATTCTGACAGGAGTGAGGTGATACCTCATTGTGGTTTTAATTTGCATTCTCTGATGATTAGTGATGTTGAACATCTTTTTATATGTCTGTTGGCCAACTGTATGTGTCCTCTTTGGAGAAATGTCTATTTAGGTCCTCTGCCCATTTTTTAAATAGGATTGTTTGTTTCTTGTGTGTAAATTTTATGAATCCTCGTAAATGTTGGATATTAACCCCTTATTGGATGTGTCATTGGTGAATATCTTCTTCCATTTGGTAGGATGTCTTTTAATTTTGTTGATGGTTTCCTTTGCTCTGCAAAGACTTTTCATTTGATGTAGTACCATTTATCAGTTTTTCTTTTGTTTCCCTTGCCCAAGGAGATATATCCCCAAACAATATTCTTTAGGGCAATATCAAAGAATTTACTGTTTGTTTTCTTCTAGGAGTTTTATGGTTTCAGGTCTTACACTTAAGCCTTTTATCCATTTTCAGTTTATTTTTCTATGTGGTGTAAGAAAGTGGTCTGCTTTCATTTCTTTTTTTTTGTTTTGTTTTTACATGTATCTGACTAGTTTCCCCAGTACCATTCATTGAATAGACTGTCTTTACCCCATTGTATATTCTTGCCTCCTTTGTCATAGATTAATTGAGCGTATGGGGTGGGTTTATTTCTGGACTCTCTGTTCTGTTCCATTGATGTGTGTGTCTGTTTTTACGCCGGTACCATACTGTTTTGATCACTATAGTCTTGTTTCATATCAGGCAGTGTGACACCTCCAATTTTGTTCTTTTTTCTCAAGATTGCCGTGGCTATTTGGGGTCTTTTGTGGTTCCATATAAATTTTAAGACTTGTTCTAGTTCTGTGAAAAATGCCATTGGTATTTTGATTGGGATTGCATTGAATCTGTAGATGGCTTTGGGTAGCATGGACATTTTAATGATGTTAATTCTTCCTATCCATGAGCATGGTATATGCTTCCACTTATTTGTATCTTCTTCAATATCTTATAATTTTCCATATCATGGTCTTTTAACTCCTTAATTAAACTTACCCCTAGGTTTTTTTTGTTTGTTTTTTTGCAATTGTAAAATGGGATTTTTTTCTTAATTTCTCTTTCTGACAGTTTGTTTTTGGTGTATGAAAAGGCAACTGATTTCTGAATATTAATTTTACGTCGTGCTACTTTACTGAATTCATTAATGAGATCTAACAGTTTTTTTGGTAGAATCTTTAGGGTTCTCCCTATATATTAGTATCATGCCATCTGAAAATGATTACAGTTTTACTTCTTCATTTCCAATTTGGATATGTCTTATTTCCTTTTGTTATGTAATTGCTATGGTTAGGACTTTCAATGCTATGCTGAATAAAAGTGGAAAAAGAAGACATCCTTGTCTGGCTCCTCATGTTAAGGAAAATGCTTTTAGCTTGTCCTCTTTGAGTATGATATTAGGGTTTGTCATTATGGCCTTTATTATGTTGAGGTATGTTCCCTCTGTTCCCACTTTGCTCAGAGTTTTTATCGTAACTGGATGATGGGTTTTCTCAAATGCTTTTTTGCTTCTATTGATATGATCATATGATTTTTACCCTTCATTTTGTTTCTGTGGTGTATCATGTTAATTGCAGATATTGAATCAACCTTGCATCCCAGGAATAAATCCCACTTGATCATGGTATATGATCTTTTTAATGTATTTGCTGAATTTGGCTTGTTAATACTTTTTTTCAGGATTTTTGCATTTATGTTCTTCAGGTATATTGGCTATAATTTTCTTTTTCTGTAAAGTCTTTGATTTTTGGAATCAGGATAATGTTGGCCTTGTGGAATAAACTTGGGAGCCTCCCCTCCTTTTGAATTTTTTGAGATAGTTAGAGAAGAATAGGTGTTAGTTATTTTTTGAATGTTTGGTAAAATTTACTTGTGAAGCTATCTGGTGCAGGACTTGTCTGTTGGGAGTTTTTTGATTTCTGGTTTGATTTCTTTAGTACTTATTAGTCTGTTCAGATTTTCAGTTTCTTCTTGACTCAGTCCTAGGAGATTGTATGTTTCTAAGACTTCATCCATTTTTTCCAGATTGTCCAGTTTGTTGGCATGTGATTGTTTGTAGTTTTTTCTTATAATCCGTTGTATTTCTGTGGTGTCAGTTGTCACTTCTCTTCTTTCATTTCTGATATTATTTATTTGGGTCCTCTTTCATTTTTTCTTGATGAATCTGGTTAGAGGTTTATCAATTTTGTTTATCTTTTCAAAGAACCAGCTCTTCGTGTCATTGATATTTTGTGTTGATTTTTTTAAACTATTTTGTTTATTTCTACTCTGTTTTCTTCCTTTTACTCCCTTTGGGCTTTATTTGTTGTTCTTTTTCTTGCTCCTTTAGATATAAGGTTAGATTGTTTATTTGAGATTTTTCTTGATTGTTAAAGTAGGCCTGTATTGCTATAAATTTTCCTCTTAGGGATGCTTTTGCTGTGTGCCATAGATTTTGGGTCATTGTGTTTTCATTTTCGTTTGTCTCAAGGTAGCTTTCAATTTCTTCCTCGATCTTGTTATCCTATTCATTGTTTAGTTGCATGTTGCTTACCCTTCATGTGCTTGTATGTTTTTCAGTATTCTTCTTGTAATTGATTTATAGTTTCATACCATCGTGGTTGGAGAAGATGCTTGAAATGATTTCAGTCTTCTTAACCTTTTCACTGTGTTAATTGATTTGTTTATCCTCCAAAATGTGTTAAAAATCCACAGAAAATAATTATACTTTTTCTCCTTTTAAGTAAATACAGTTTAGGTGCTACATTTTATTAAAATAAATGATTACTTTAAAGTATAAAAATTTCCTATTGTTATTCATTCTTGAAAAACAGAAAAATATAGTAAACTGTACATCTGCTTTCCTAAACTTCCTTTCTGGAACACTGAACTCGTGGGGTAAAGTCAAACACCGCAGTTAGCTGTGTGGAAATATAATTTGACTGTAGGCAAACGTCACAGCGAAAATGTTAAATTATTGAGACTTGTTTTGTGGCCTAACATGTGGTCTATCTTGGGAAATGTTCCATGTGTTCTTGAAAAGAATGCATATTCTGCTAATTTTGGGTGAAATACCCTAAAAATATCAATGAAATCCATCTGGTCTAGTGTGTCATTCAAGGTCACTGTTTCCTTGTTGATTTTCTGTCTGGATGATGTGTGAATTGATGTCAGTGTGGTGTGAAAATCCACTGTAATTACCGTATAATTGTCAATTTCTCTCTTTATGCCCAGCAATATTTGGTTTATATATTTAGGTGTTCCTATTTTGTATGTGTAAATATTTACAAAGGTTATATCCTTCTATTGGAGTCATCCCTTTATCATTGTGTAATGTCCTTCTTTGTCTTTTGTTGTAGCCTTTGTTTTAAATTCTATTTGTTCTGGTTTAAGTATTAGTACTCCACTTTTTAAAATTGTTTTATTTCCACTTTCATGAAATATCTTTTTCCATCTACTTACTTTCAGTCTGTGTGTGTCATTGGATCTGAAATGGTATCTTGTAGACAGAAGATGTATAGATCTTGTTCTCTTATCTATTCAGCCACTTTGTCTTTTGATTGGAGCATTTAATCCATTTACATTTAAAGTGTTTATTGATAGGTATGTGTAATTGCCATTTTGTTATTCATATTTATGTTCTTCTTTTTCCTTCTTCTTCTTAAAGAAGTCCCTTCAAGGGGCTTGTAATTTCTTGTAATACAGGTTTGATGAAGTCCTTTAACTTTTTTTTTGCCTAGGATTAACTTCTGGTGCTTAAAACATCTTGGAGTCTTTTGCAATTTTACGTAAAATTACATGTATGTATGCATGTATTAGTTTGCTAGAACTGCCATAAAAAGTATCACAAACTAGGTGGCTTAAACAACAGAAACATACTGTCTCATTGTTCTAAAGGCTAGAAGTCTGAAATTATGTCAATAGGGTTGATTCCTTCTGAGGACCATGACGGCAGGATGTATTCTAGGCTTTTCTTCTTAGCTTATCATCGATAGCCATTTTTTCACTGTGTTTTTTTTTTTTTACATCACCTTCTCTCTATGCATATCTGTGTCCAAATTTCCCTTTTTTATATGGATACCAGTCATATTGGATTAGGGCCCATCAAATTACCTCATTACTTGATTTCCACTATAAATACTCTGTCTCCAAATAAGGTCACATTCTTAGGTACTAGGGATTAGGACTCCAAAATATCTTTTTTTTTGGGGGGGGGGTATACCATTCAACCCATAACAATGGAAATGTACATTTTTTCTGGAGCAAGCATCCAATTTTTAAAATTTTTTGTTACATTTTCAATGGGGACCCTGTTCCAAAAATGATTCAGCATCACTGATCTAGGAGAATGGTGATTAAACCAGAAAAGATGGAAGAAGGCTTGGTAAAAGAAAACTGAAGTTTATAACTAAGAAAAAGATAAAGTAGCATTCAAGCAGAAGCTAAATCTCCATCTGTCAGTACATTGAACTGGAAGTTTGTATAGAGATGCAGTGTTCAGTCAGGTAGCAACTTCAGTAGTTACATGAAGTTATTGAACACTGGAAATGAGGCCCGTCTAAACTGAAATGTGCTTTAAGTATAAACCACTCGTTGGATTTCAAAAATTTAGTATAAAAAAGGAATATAATATGTCTGATAAATTTTACGTTAATTATATACTGAAATAGTATTTTGGATACATTCAGTAAAATTAGAAATATTATTAACTTCATTTGTTTCTTTTTTACTTTTTAAAATATGGCTAGTAGGAAATTTGAAATTCTGTATGACTCACATTATATCTCTATTTGACACACTGATCTTAGCATTTGAAAAGTTCTATCTCAGGTTGATTATGTGGTTCTATAATAGATAAGTGTTATTGTGGAAAACAAATCAAATCTAGCCAGGAGTGATAAATTAAGATTTTGACAATGGAGAAAGAATAAGGATTTGATAGAAAAGACATCTGGATATGAACTTTTATGTGTGATACAGAAAACATGTTTTATTACTGTTTTAAATAATTTTATATAACAAAATTAATGCTACAAAGTAAATTGAACAATTCTTTTAAAATTAGCTTTGTTTTATAGACTACTTTGTTATATGTGGTTTTTTGAACCTTATTTAATTTATATTTGTACTTTCAAGTATTATGGAAATTGAAAACAGTTATCTTTTTGATAATTAATTACAAAGGGAATTAGTATTGTTGAGCTTTTAAACAAATATCTGCTGGGTATATTGCAAGCAGTTAATAGTGAATTTATTCATTTAGGTAGATTTGTTTCATTTAGTTTTTTATTGTAATTGATTTACATTGTCGTTAATAAAGCTTTGAGGATTCCTAAAAAGAATATAAAAAAAAATAAGTCTCTCTGAAACTTTCATTGTAAAGTTATGAGATCTTTAGTGGCTATTAATGATTGTTATATAACTGAGTATTTATAACCTAAGAAATGCAAACGGTCTTGCACTGTTATTATATTATTATTATTATTATTATTATTGTTATTATTATTGATTCATTGTAGTGAAACAGACTTATGAATCCCCAGAACAGTTAGCAATTTGTCCTCAGAAAATGGTACTAAACATTTTCCCTGGTCCTGTAAAACTACAAAGCATAACCCAGTTGAGACAAAAAGTAGAGTAATGCAGCAATAATCTTGAATTTAGTTTAATATCTATAATGTAATATGTAGGATTCTTGTCTCTGTGATTGTGACAGGGATCTCTACCACCTACAGCACATCTGGTTCCTCGAGCCATTCATCATAATCACCTCTAAACCATATTTAAAATAAAAAGGATAGAGGAGGTTACCAGGGATGAGGTTGTAGAATGCCAGCCCACCAGCATTGATATACTTGCTGCAACTTAACTCTGAGGGCCTGGGGTTGTGTGAAGACTGGATATCAGCCAGCAAGCTTGCTAAGCAGATTCTGAAAGCATGATGTGGTGAAAGAGAACAGGCACAAGTAGGGTGGGTAAAGGAAACACTCAAAGAGAGACCATAAGTGCCAACTTCAAGCCTTGTAAAACTCAGGAATGCAGAGAAACAGTAGCTGCAAAAGGTTTTGTGGGGAGAATTGGAAGGGTTATTAGTTTGGAGAAAGATAGAACAAAAGAGAACTTAGGGTACTGCTGGCCATGTTACTTTTCAAGCATAATGGGTAGCCATAGTAACAACCATAATTAGATGAATAATTATTAATTTAGATGAATAACTTGGATGAAGTCAGAGGTTGTAAACTGTTGGTGCTTGGTATGATGTAGTTCACATACATGTTTTTCCTTTGGTGACATCAATGTTTCAAATGATAAAATTGAATGCATTTAAGTAGGGTATAGTTTCCCTAGTTTTATGTAGTCCTCAACACTCCCTTTTATCTTAGATCTGACTCACTTCATTCATTGATATCACTTGCATGATTTCTGGAAGTATTTCAATTTGTGACTCCTGGAAGTGGATGAATATACTGACAAAACCTACCACACCCAGTTCTTCTAATTCTACTACTATCATGTTTCCCCGAAAATAAGACCTAGCCGGACCCTCAGCTCTAATGCGTCTTTTAGAGCAAAAATTAATATAAGACCTAGTTTTATATTGTATTATATAAGACCCAGGTTAGGGAAGTTTTCCATCATTATTTCTTAAAATAAATTTTGGTTACTAGGTCTCTCTCTCTCTCTTTCTGGTACCCCTATGATGCGAATGTTGGTATGCCTGATGTTTGTCTCAGAGGCTCCTTAAACTTCTCATTGTTTTGGATTATTTTTTCTTTTTGCTGTTCTGATTAGTTGTCTTTTGCTACCTTATTTTCCAAATCACTGATTCGCTTTTCTGCTTCATCTAATCTGTAGTTGATTCCATCTCTAATGTATTTTTTATTTCAATTATTGTATTCTTCATTTCTGACTGGTTCTTTTTTTTGCCTTTATATCTCCATTTTTATGTTTTCTATCTCTTTGTTTAAGTTATCCCTGAGATTATTGAGCATACTTATACCCAGTGTTTTGAATTCTGCATCTGGTAAATTACTTGTCTCCATTTTGTTTTGTTCTTTTTCTGGAGGTCTGTTCTGTTTTTTTTCATTTGGAACATGTTTCTTTGTCTTTCCATTTTGGCTGCCTCCCTGTGTTTGTTTTTATGTGTTAGGTGGGGCTTCTGTGTCTCCCAGTCTTAACAGAGTGGCCTTATGTAGTAAGTGTCCTGTGTGCCCCAGTGGCACAGTCTCCTTGGTCACCAGAGCTGGGTGCTCTATTGTGTCCCTTGTGTGAGCCGTGTGTGTTCTCCTGTTGTAGTTGAGCCTTGGTTACTATTGGCACATCAGTGGGAGGGATTGACACTCAGACTGATTGGTGGTAAGAACTGGCCATGACGAGAGTGGAGGAGCTGTTGTGCCGACCCGACAGAATAGGATTCACTTTAGCAGGGCTTTGGTTCATGCATGGAGGCAGACAGGTTGGGCTCCAGCTAGGGAGAAGCCAACCACTGGGTGTGCTGACCCCAGGGTCTCCTTGAATGGGCCCCCCACCACAGGCCAGTTCAGCTTCTGCCTGTGCCCTGCCCGAGGCCACTTGCTATGAGCCACAAAGCGATGCACAGATATCTTCCATCTGTGCTGGAGTTGGAGGTTCCTGGGAGAGGCTAAGCTGTGAACCAAGGCCAGATGCTGCTAGTGCTGGGCTTGGGGCTGCTTAGCAAGAGGTGCAGTGTATGCTGAGGCCAGATGCTGCTTGTTTGTGGTTTGTGAACCTTTAACAGATTTTAGGAAAGTCCACAGCATGACCTAACGCAGGCCATTTGTTTAGAAAAGAGACTGCATCAGGCTTGGCTTGGCAAGCAAGTTGGTTGGGGCAGTGCCTCGGGAATCACCAGGGCCGGGGAATGGTGTTAACCAGATTGATGGAGTCTCAGGCATGATGGCAGCCTGCTACTGCACACTCGTGCTGGTGAGGGCTCAACAATAGAATAATGGCCTTTGGCCAGCACTTCTGTCTGGGGAGAATTGTTGCCAGACAATTCACTTTCTCCCTACATGTTCCTGTCACCTTTGGAGCTGCTGCCCCAGTGTTGGAGCTCAGTGTGAATGAGCCCATCAGTGAGTAAGTTCATGAGTGGACCCTTTAAGAGGACTGCCTGGTTCTCCATCTCAGTCAGCCATGATATGTACTGGTTTTTACAGCCAGGAGTTGTGGGGACTTCTCTTCCTGACACTGGAATCTGGGCTGGGGATCCTCATGTGGACCTGGGACCCCTTGCTCCTCAGGGGAGACCTTTGCAGCCGAGATGTCTCTCTGGATTTTTAACCACCTCATGAGGGTGTGGGACCAGCCTGTTCCACATCTCTGCCCCTCCTACCAGTTTGATGTGTTTTATCTTCTATAGATTCTTAGTTATGGGTGGGTCTTCTGTTCACCTAAGACTTCAGGTGATTCTCAATGATGGTTGTTCTGTAGTTTAATTGGAATTTTGATATGGTCATGAGAGGAAGCAAGCACATTTACCTACTCTGCCATCTTCACTGGAAATCTTGAGGCCTTCATTTTTATAAAATAATTTCAGACTCCTAAAAAAGGAAGGGTGGCTTCCTTTTCTTCACAGAGTGTGCACACATTGAACTAGAAATGATGTAGCTTTATAACACTAATGCACCATTAAAATGAATGGGGATATTCATATACCTGTTGGACATGCTATTATGATTTGATGGCAAAGCACACAGGGCAGGAGAATAGTAATTTATACCCAGTCCTTGAGTAAAAGGCTGGGATGAAAAGGTGCTAAATAAATAATAAATATTAAATAATACTAACAAATGTCCATCTAGACATTTTAAAAAATATAGACTTGTAGTTTTAAACATAGACTTATACCACATGCTACTTATATAATATTTGGTGGATATAAAATTAGAATTGTTGTATCTTTCTGGTGAATTGCCTTTTTTTTATCATTATGAAGTATCTCTCACTGTGTCAAGTAATGCTTATTTTCTTAAAGATATCTTTGTCTGATAGTCGTATAGCTATACCAACTTCCTTTTGCTTGAGGTTTACATGGTTTATCTTTTTCTTCTTTTCCCATTCTTTTCCTTTCAACCTTTCATATATTTAAAATCTGTTCTTTGTTAGAAACATATAATTGTTGTTTAAATCCAGTCTGAATATCTTTGTCTCTTAATTGGAGTGTTTTTTCCATTTATAGTTCATGTAGTTACTTATATTTTTAGATCTACTAAGATATTATTTTTTATTTTATTATTCCAACTTTCTACCCTTATTAACTTGTTAATTATGCATTCTTATATTTTTGTTTTAATGGTTACGCCAGAGATGGCAACATATATCTGTGACCTATTACAGTCTAATGAAAATTTAACTTTCATGTTTCCCTAGATAATACTAGGATTCTAGGACAATTCAGTGCCACTTAACCCCATTACCATTTTGAATTATTGTAACATGTATTTAAATTTGCCATACATTTTAGACCTTATAAAGTATTACTATTGTAGTTTTGAAAAGTCACTATTGACTTATGTTTATTCACAGCTTTGCCTTTTACCTTTTTATTTATTCCTTTTTGCATTGTGTGTTTTCATTCAGGATTATTTTTCTTGATCCTAGAGAACTTTCTTTAATATTTTTTTTAGTGCACATCAGCTATTGACAAATTCTCTTGGTTTTGGTTTTTGTGAAAGCCTACAGTTTTGAAAGGAATTTTGCTGGTGTGGATTTCTAGGTTGACAGTTGTGTTCTTTCAGCACTTCGTAGATGTCACTGCATTGTCTTCTGGCTTCTTTTGTTCTTATTAAGAAGTCAGCTCTTAGTCACATTGATGTTTCTGTGAAATTAATATCTTTTTATTTTTGCTGATTTTATCTTATGGCTGTGGTGTTTAGGAGATTTTCTCTAATGTACCTTAGTGTGTTTTTCTTTGTGTTTTTCCTACTTGGGATTCATAGAGCTTCAGTGGCTTGACATCTTTAGTCAGTTTTAGAAAAGTATTGGCCAGTAGTTTTTCAAATATTGATTCAATCGTGTTCTTTCTCTTCTCCCCTTCTAGGAATCCAATCATACTTATATTAGACTTTTCCATATGTTAGAGTTTTCACCATGTTTCACACGTTTCTTATGGTCTTTTGCATAATTTTAGTCCTTTTAGCTTCCTGTGTTCCAGCCTAAATATTTTCAACAGATCCACTTTCTTAAAATTCCCAATCTTTGTTAATTTGTTCTTATTTTTATATCATTAATCAATTAGCATGTAATTTAATTTACTATGAAAATGCATTTCTCGTGGTTGTTGACCGCTTGAAGGTGGTGGTCCCTCATAGTACCTACTTTATTC
This sequence comes from Rhinolophus hipposideros, assembly GCF_964194185.1. Lineage (NCBI taxonomy): Eukaryota > Metazoa > Chordata > Mammalia > Chiroptera > Rhinolophidae > Rhinolophus > Rhinolophus hipposideros. Next base: position 46,819,991 of record NC_138053.1, on the reverse strand, counting down.
AGTGTCTTGCAACTAAAAGGAATGCAATAATGAAAAAAAAAATACAGAGAATTCAACTTATGTGTATACCCCATATTGGTTTACTGATGGCAGATGTATGTAATTTACTTTTAAAACGTTTTTTTCCCCTGTTGATGACACATTTCAAAATATGTAATATATAAAGGTGCCCTAACTAGTATTAAGCATATTATAGTCATATACTAAATGCAGCTGTGGTAAATTCTTTATGTAATTAGGAAATGGTTGTCTGAAATTTTCTACATTGTTTTTCCTGATTAACGTTGTACTCTGTGACATACATTTTCACAATTGCTGTCTAAAGATAGTCTTTAGCTTGTTTTTCAGTTGTGATGATTTCAGTTACAAGTAACAAAGACTCAATTATAATAACAGCAAGGACTTTATTATCCCACATAGCAAGTTTGAACACAAACAATTTCCATGGTTGGATAATTCAATATGTCTACGATGTCATCAAGAACACAGATTCTTATCATTCTACTCTTCTCTTCAGGCTTTTCCTCTTACGTGGAATAACACAAGATGGCTGCATTGCTTCAGCGTTATACTTATATGTTTATATAAAGTTCTTCTCAGGGCTTCATAAAGAATTGTCACAGACTTTTTTTCTGAAAGCATCACTTGTAAAGAGTGTGACATAGCTTCAATGATTGGGTTAACTAGTCAAGAGTTCATCCGTAAGTCTCACTTCTAGAAAGTGAACAAAATGAGTCTCTCTAATCAAGAAAGAAGGGGAGGTGGAATAGCTGCTGGCTAGACTTGGAAAAAAGCAAAACAGAGTTATCTCTTGAAAAAGTTCTGTTCTCCATGCCACTGTCATAAGTCCTTCACACTTGGTAAAGTGGATTGTTCCAGGAAATTTCCTAAGAAAGAAGCTAGGTATCTATATTTTACTACTGTACATTTTGCTCTATTTATTAAAAAGTTCTTTATTTAATCTCAGTTCTGTTTTGATTGAAATAATGTATAACAATTTTTATTATGAAGCATGTCTACTTGTTCATATTTTTTAGTGTATGTGGTAGACCAAACTTTGATTTTATGTTGAATTTCTCATTGCAATACTACATTTAGATGTCATCTTGATTATCAATTACTTGGAAGCAAAATCCCTGTACTTTTGTGCCTACAAAGTTGTTTTCTGAAGTCGGATTTGCATAAAGGTTTTAACATGGTAAAACTAATCTCTAATCTAAGCTGACACTTGAAGAAGAACGAGTATGTTCAAGAATTACTATAATAAGTTCACCAGTGCTCAGCTGCTAACAAATTTCAGTCCACATCTAGGGTTTTAGAAGTTGGCCAATAATTAATGAGCATCCATTCACAGGTATCTAGGTTTCACTATTTTCAAAAACAGTTTTCAAAGATTTTTATTATTCTTTTGTTTTTCATTTGTAGTATGTAAATCTTGGTGGTAAACACCCTTCATTAAAAGAAAACAAAATTCTTCTATAATGTTCAGAACTGAGTTAAAGCATACTGGTTGCTGCAGTCTCTTCCGTAACGCCCTTTGTGATATCCTGCTTTTCCTTTTACCTTAAACATTTATAGCCTTCTCTTTTGATTAAAATACAATTAAGACACAGTGCTGCTTACCATCCCTATATTCACCATATAGGATCTATGTGTGTCAATAATGGCCAAATATTGGAAATTTCATGTTTCAACCTAATATTTGTAGTTCCCTTGGTGCCAAGAAACAAGGGCCAGCTAGATTTCACAGAGAATTTGTCCAATGCAAATTAGCACCATAACTGAATCCTACCAAAAGTTTATTAAAATGAACAGAAACAACTCCAGAATTTAAGCACTTTAGTTCATTCTTTCCACATCTCTTGATATAATGCTTTAGTTTATCGTTGGAGGTGGGTTTTAGGGCATTAAGAGGGAATTGGGAATGGTGTTGCAACATGAATGGGAACTCTGAAAAAAATTCATTGTGTGAGCTAGACTTGAGATATGAGGCTTTGACACATACCATGATACTCTGAGGCATTATGATGGCAAATACTGTGGCGATTACAAGATGCATTAACTAAGATTATACAAGTCAGACTGAACTCTTTCTTCAGTCCATCACCTTGGTGACCCTAAGGTTATTAGAACTGCCAGGGCCAGTAGTGGTTACAGTGGTGATGGGGTATCAGGGATGATTCTATTATTATTAACTCAAAAAATCAGTGCTGAATTCTGAACATGCTATATGCCCTTCTTTGAATACATTTCCAGTACTTTTTATTTGGAAAAATGTGGTTAAAATTGAGTACCAACAGGTAGATAAATTTGAACTAGCAAAATATCTTCAAAGAAATTATCTTCATTCCATTAAAACTGTATTCCAGGAGACAAATCGTAAAATAGTCTTTGCTAAAAAGAGTTTTATGACCAAATAAGTTTCCAAAACACTGTTTTAATAAAAATTAAACATATTTCTTTACTTCTAAATTGTTCAGTGTTTAATATGGCAATTAGTATGCATTTTTTATCTTATTAAATGAGGAATACAGCATGTACCATTTTCCACAGTTTAACATTTTCATTATTAGAAAGTTAATTTATTTTCAATGAATGTGAACTATTGAAAATTAAATAAAGTGTATAAACAGTTGATATACTTTCTAATTTGCCATTCTATACTGTAATTAATTTTATCGATATTAAATTAGGTCTTTAATAAACAATGTTTACTGAAATAGAAGCTATTTTGTACTTCTCTGTGAATTCTTTTCTTTATTTACTTTTATTGGTTGTTCTGTTTCACAGAGATATTTGTGGCATACTTGATTTGAAAGTGCAAAATTAAGAAGTTAGCTAATATTACATTTTAAAACAAAAATGTTAATAGTATTAATTTTTGAGATATTTAAAAAATGGTAAATAGGTTTAGTTTCACTGACAAAACTCTTCCCAGTTTCCTTATCAAAAGACATGAATTTCAAAGGCTAATTAATGTGACTTTCTTTTTGAAAACTCTGAAAGTTTCTTTTCATGATTTTTCAACTGCAGATCAAGTCTTCCCAGGAGCTCTTTCTCTGCTATATAATGGTATACTTTCCAAAGTGAAATAAAATTAGACTTTGCTACCATTATAGTTAGGATTCACGTGAATACTATCTTTAGGGTATTGTGTGTGCAAAGTATTATTTATATACTTGTAATTTCCATTACAAAGGGGATCAGGAATATTGAATCGTTTTTAAAAATTTAATTGCTTTTTAGATGACAACCTTTTTTTATACTGTATTTAAAACCCAATGATAAACAAAACAAACAAACAAAAGTAGCATCTGATAGTTATATCGAAAACATCCCATAGACATCCTGTCAGTTGGAAAGCTTTTATTTTCAAAGCCAAGTCCCTATAGCTCGTTACAAAGAGTATAATTGGCAGCTCAAAATACCACTGGCATTCGCATTGTAACTCAGAATAAGAACTGTGTTATTTTAGAAACATAAAATGAGGAGCTACCACTTTATTAGCATCTTTCTATTGCTTCACTTTCTGCTTATGGTATTTAAGAACAAAAAAATTGAAAACAAAAAAGTAAGTACTTTAAAAACTAATCTGTTTTCTCTCTTAGAAGGAAAATTTGACATCTCATGAATCACAAGCTCTTTGTAATCCTAAAGAGGAAAATTAACCCTCTTGTAAAAATTCCTTTTTGCCTAGGATTGCTTGTGTGTTGTTGTATCTACTTGTTTATGAATCATATAAATTATAACAAACCACATGTTTTAGGTGATACCACATAAAAATCTACTTTCTTATTTGAATGTCAGCATCATGAAAATAAAATACATGTTTGTAAGGAGAGGCATAGCCTATTTTAATGGAAAAGATTTAGCTTGTGAGCTGAGAGCTCATGTCTACTCTTCCCTTTATTACTGTGGATAAGGATACCTGTCCCAAGCAGGGATTCTGGAAGCCATATATCATTAATATACGTGAAAGTATTTATACTCTTTAGAGCACATAGACTAGTATTGTTTTTAATTTTTAAGTAGGAATTTATGAATTCCAAAGACATTCTTTAGGTATACTTTTCTTTGTTTCCCACACTCTTTGTTTTCTGTTTTTAGAAGATATTTAACGTGATTTAGTGTTATTTCTGCATCACCCAGCACAGTGCCTTGCACACATTAGGATTTTTAACATTTGTTTATTAACTGGTAAATGAATCCTTTGCGGTATAATTGAGTATATTTGAAATGAACACAATAAATACAGTTTAAATTGGATTATTATTTTTAATTCAATTTCTTGCCATGTTGTTTAAATACTATCAGTAAAATATTGACAAATTTGGACTCTTATCATTATTATCTGGCATAACATCAGGACTGACTCAGAGTTTATTTTAGCATCATAATATTGCTAAACAAAGCCCAGCAGTTATGACTTTTATTTGGCGCAATTTCCTACCAATTTCAGAAGGATAAAGTATGGTTTATACTAGTTGTTTTTCTCTAAGCTTCATAACAGTTATTTAAACATTGTGTTATATCCAAATTAGCCTAAAAGACTCCATTCATTCTCTGTTCTTTGGCTGGTGTGCCACTTACTTACAGATTCATTGACTATGATTGATTATAAACTGCCTGTGAGACCCACTTACATGGATTTGTCATTTGTTAGAGTTTAAATGAGTCACAATACCCTCTGCTATTGGACTTTACAACGTGTAATAAGGTGTTTTTAATGACTTTCCCTGCAAAATACACTCCTTTCATCTGCAGGTCAACCTGGTTTAAATCTCTATTTTGTTGGACACCACCCCAAAGAAAACTTTTATTCCTCATTATTCTTTTCTTTCCATGAAACCATATCCCAAAATATTTTAAAAGCCAGAGTTGCAAGTCAGTTGTGCCTCCATAAAGTATTTTCACAAAAATAAACAGTTACAATATTCTACATCAGCCTATTCACCAAAATCACCTTTTACATTTTGTGCATTCCTGATAAATTTAAAAGTAGGCTACAAAAGCCACCAATACAGTTAGTTGTGTACTTGCCTGATTGTGAGCTCCTTAAGAAAAGGGATAAAACCATGGTTTACTCTTGCTTCCCAGCATCTGCACAGTACTTTGTACTTAATGAATAGCCAACATTTTTGATCAGGCTGAATTGTCCTAATACTTCCATAAAATCATTGAAAGGTCTTACTAGGGAGTGCTCCAGCAAGGTCTTTAGTGGAACTGTTGCCTAACGTTCGAAAACCAAAAGTAGGAGCTAAGTTGTTATGTGATTCTCAGGAGGCTGGGTAAAGGACCAGGCATCAGAGCATAAGGACTTTCATCTGAAATGGTTTGTTTTGTCCAAATCCGTCCAGATAACCTCTTATACCCTTTCAAAACAATATCTAAATTACGATGCCTAGGATTATTGTATTCAAGTCTTGTCCAAGACTGAAGTTGAGTCTGATAAGTTTCTGGTCAAAAGCAGTAATGAGAAAGTAACATTGATTTTGTACTGCTCTCTATGGGAGGCTGTTCTAGGTGCTTTGCATAATTTATCTCATTTCATCTTGACCACAATCAATATCAGGCTTTATAGATCTCAATTCAAAAGAGGTTGTGTAATTTGTCCAAGATTACACAACTAGTAAGAGAAACAGCCAAAATTTGAACTCACCTGTGGCTGATAAAAAAAGCACATGCTATTTATTACCTACTCTGTTATTTAGGATATTTTATTATCAATTAATAACTAGATTTGATTGTTAAACAAATATTAACTATTTTATATAGGTGAACTGACAAGATTTAATGTAAAGAGTATTGAAGTAAAAAAGCTATTTTGTCATTTAACATACTAGAAAATAAAAAGTTACTGAGACATCATTTAAAATTCAGTTGGGTGCACAGAAAGGGTCAATGTGTAAAAAACCTTTTGTAGTTTAACAAATCTAATGTCAGTATAAATCCTATTTATTTCTCAAACTCCGACATGGATAACCACATGTTCCTGTGTCTATCTGTGTGACAGGTAAATGGAAGTTCGCAGTTGATTCTGATTTTCTCTGGAAGTGAATCCAGAGAGAGAAAAAGAGCCTCCTGCACTCTTCCTCATCCTTGGGCATTCTAGAGGAGATTGTTATAGTTAATAATTAACATCATTTTTGAAGCATTAATTTATTGCCTCATTGGGGGAACTCATTGTTTCTCAGGAAAGGATGGGTATCTCTTGAATTAATGTGTTATCCAGAAGACTTTTCTTCCTAGCACTTCTATTTAAAAAAACTCTATCAACAATAATTACTGGGTGATTTATACATCAATTGTTTACAGCACTATAGAAACCTATTTGTAGTTCTACAAATATCTTAGTTCTCTGATCAAGGCGTTTTTTGCTAACTTTTCTGCATCTCATTTTTCTTATCTGTAAACTTTAAGGAGAAAATTAAGTAATCCTTGAAGTTCAATCAGCTCTAAATTTACAGTTTTTCAATGCATTTAAAGTCTATTGTTTCCAGGGAACGTGTGCCAGGCGATAACGGTGTAATGCTATTTGGTGCAAGGGTGTCCCTAAATTTTCTTCTACCTATTGCTATCTGAATAATTCTGAAAGGAATTGTATAAGTGGCTCACTGCTGAAATCACACCTTTATTTTCCTCCACCTGATTTTTGGGAAGCCCTAAAGTATTTTATCTTCATACCTATGAGAAAGTATAATCTAGAAATGTAATCAAGAGAAAACTTATAATGGTTATGAAATTGATCAACCTGGGCTATAATGTTTCTCCTATGTCACCAGGAAAATGTATGGTTCACTTCATTTGTATTGCTAATGTGGGGACAAGGGGGCACTATATTAATGGAGACTACTATAGGTTTAACAAAGATTTAAATTTAAGCCTCTTTAAATGTATATTTTTATATGTTTCATATTGATTATGTTATTACATGTGTAATTTAATATAGTACCCGTCATACTCAACAAAAATGAGCTGAGTCTAACATTTTTATTAATATTACTATTACTATTGGTGGTGGTGGTGGTGATGATGGTGATGGTAAGAAGGACCACTTTTAAATGCAAATAAATATTACTGTTTTATTTAAAATTTTAAAAATATTTAAAGAAATTATGCCTATAGTATTCATTTTAGTAATTCAAATATTAAAAAAAAATACTCTTGAAATTTGGTCTAAGTAGAATTTGATAAGATATTTATGAAGAGATATAATGGTGGTCCTCAGAAAATAAGATCTGGCCTCTTGAACAAATAGTTTTGATAAAATTTCCCAGGTTTCAGAGAGAAATGTGAGTTGTTAAGAAAAACAATGAACCTTCATATCCCTGGGCACTTTCAAAATTTAGATAAAGCTGCTGTGCTCTAATAATTTCTTTAGTGCTTATGTGGGTCAGCAGATGTTACTAAGTGCTCACAAAGCTCTTTCTTGAGCAAATTTTCTAAATTTCAGCTTGATTTTAAATAAGAAAAATGAACGTTAAAGAATGATGTAGAAAAATGTAGTAATAAATACTAATGGACACAAAGTGTTCTTCTTTGTGTATGTATGAGCAAATAGGAGAGAATTACATTTACAAAGTGATTTTACTGATGTTGAAATTTGATTCTTCCATGAATCAATTTAGTTTTCATAAAAGAAGCAAGCTTACGTCATATCCTTTAGCTATGGTTCTCAGGTTTATATGTAATAAAAAAAATTAAATAATTTTATCAGGAAAGGTGAAAGTTTTTAAGATACAGAATTTTTGAAGTAAAAGGAACTAGGCATAATAGAGTTAACCATTTCTTTAAGAAATGATTAGTTGCTAGGAGACCACAAATAGATGTTAATGATTCCAAGTTTCAGGTAGCTCTGAAGTAGACTTGTATCTCTTTAGAAATACCCTCTCACACTAGACTATGCCATTAATAATTAAATGAGTCTATTCTCACAGAATTTAAAGTTTTTTTGGGAAGAATAGAAATGATTGGAGGGTGGAAGAAAATCATGTTAGAAAACATCAAATTAATTTATTTACTCCAACTTTTTAAAAATGCCTGTTAGGTGTTGGGCTTGATATAAGGCTCCAGGAATTGAACGTTAAATAAGATATCACTTTCTTGAGGAGTTCACCCAGCATTTGAAGAAAGAAACATCCAAACAGTTAATTACAGGGCAAAGTAACAAGCGTACAAAATAGAAGTTACTCAGTATATGTTCAGTGAATGAATGATTAATAAATGAATGTTTAAAATGCTATGTAGAAAGTGCCATGAAGGTAAAGAGAAGGGAATGACTGACTCCATCTATGGTTTACAGAGTTGGTGATGTTTGAACTGTATGTTACAGAGTTAAGAGGAGAGCTAAAAGAGTAAGCAAGTTGAGAAGGCAACATAGAAGATTCCAGGTAGAAAAAACAGCTTGTGCAAAGGCATGATGGTGTTTTTAAAAAACGAATGAAAGAATGAGACATACTCAAGAATGGAAGGCTGGTTGTATGTGACTGGCTCAGCATGTGTGTGGAGGAATGGTGAGAAATGAGCTGGATAGAAAGTCTGAGAGTAATGCATTTAAACTGAACTTTTAGAAAGTGTGCTCTGATTAGAGTGTGGAGGATGGACAAGAAAGGAATCCCAGAAGTCAGAGGTGAATTAAAAGGGTATTGAATTAAAATGAGAGAATGTAGTATCCTCGGAGATACTTAAGAGAGGAGAGATCCTGAGAATATTTGAAGGTGGAATTGACAGAACTTGATAATTTATTCCACATGAATGGTAGCATTCTGATTTTAGGTTTCTATCTGAACCTAATAAGCAGATAGATGGTAAGTCTAGTAATAAAACTACCGATTTAAGTTTGTTCACATATTAAATTTGTGCTTTGGGGACCTATGGGGAGTGGAGAGATGTCCATTTAGAACTCTGTATCCAGAGCTAAGAAAGCACACCAGGATGGATTCTGTGTTCTTGAGTGTACAACCTAGTTGAAGCTGTGAAAGTGGGCAAGATCACCAAGAAGAGCCAGTCCCATGGGACATTGAGAGTTCTTAAACGTTCCCTCGGAAGGCCCTGTTGGGAAGAATAAAAACTATTTTTAAGGGGTCTCTAAGGTAACCCAAAGTAAGTAATACAAATGTGTGAAAACCAGTCTTTATATTTAATTGATATCTCTTGACTGTCCCAGGGGACTTTGAAAGAGTGATTTATTCACTAAGTTAAAAATTTAGCAATACAATGTAAATAAATAAAGAAAATAAAAAAATGAGTTGTTAGATTTTTAAGTTAATGCATTTGTTAAATCTTTACACTCATGCAATTAATTTTAAAATCCAAGAAACACAACATAATTTTACATATAAATATTTCATTAGTAATGAATATAATATACAGGTGAATTCTGTTAAATAGAATAATACTTTCCCAGTCCCAATTCACTGATCTTTTTTTCTTCTCACCTCTGAAGGAAAGTCTATTTTTTTCAAAAATGTTTTATATTTTGAAGATTTCCTCTAAGATAAGAAGGTTTTCAACTTTTTACTGAGAGAACCACAGTAGAAACACAGTAAGAATATATTTTGCATCTCTTACTGAGATCCACAGTAAGAATATATTTCGCATTTCAACTGAGTATACTCATTTGTCTGTGTATGTGTGTAAAGCTGACACATATTTCATGAACTACTACTTACTTTTGTTACATACATCTCATGAGCTGTGATATTTTCTAAGATATTTTATTTTCTAAAACCTAGTTACCATCCACTTCATTTATTTTGTAACTCCCTAATGGTTCACAACCTGCATTTTGAAGAATTCTGCTCCAGACGTTATTTGACTCCCTTAATCTGTTTCAATGTTTTGCTTCACTGAGCTTCTTGACTCACCTCTCTTCTAGGAGATTATAAACATGTTCTATTTTCATTTGTAAACATGTTCTATTTTCATTTATCTTAAAACAATAAAAAACCCTTCTCTCTTGCTCTACTTATTTTTAATATTACTGTTGAATCTAACCTAAATTTACCTCCCAATTTCTAAAATGTACATAATAAATATTTGCTGCTTCAGTCTTCTAGCACATTGGACATTTTCTCTCCACCTACTCCCTTAGCCGTTCCATCCAAAATCAATTCCCTTGATAGTAGCACATGCATATATAACAGTTAATGTCCCAGGCTAAGTGCTTTATAAATATTAACATCTTTAACTCACAACAAAGTAGGTACTATTATTATCCACAGTGGATTAAGTAGCTTGCCCAAGGTTACACAGATAGTAAGCAGGGAAACTGGTATTCAAATGTAGGTATCGTATATAGCTCACTCTTAAATTAATTTCTGTAACACCAGATTGCTATTTGTATTTTCAGTCACGATACACACACCTACCTCTCTGTCCCTCTCCTGATATATTTTTTCCATTCAAAATCAAACTTATGGTTTTCAAAGACTTTGATGTAATGATGGAACAACAGTCTAAAAGTAGCAGTAGTTGGTAATGGTCTGACTACATGCTTCCTTTCAAGGGGTGAGAGAAAATGTTTTAATGGATGAGGTGTCATTAAGTTAGTTTCACAATGGTAAGGGATTTGAATGAGTGCTCCAGCAAAAATGAAAATATATTTAGGAATGCTTTGGTTTGCTATGGCTGCCATAGCAAAATACCACAGCCTTGGTGATTTAAAAAAAAGAAATTTATTTTCTCACATTTCTGGAGGCTGGAAATCCAAAATCAAAGTGTCGGCAGGTTTAGTTTTCCTTGAGGCCTTTCTCTTGGCTTATATTTATCTGCTTTCTCGCTGTGTCCTCACATGGCTTTTCCTTTGTGGGTATGCTTCCCTGGTTCTTATTTTCTTATTTCTTATTTTTATAAAGACACCAGTCATATTGAATTAGGGTCCATTCATGTAACCTCATTTCACCTAAACTACCTCTTTAAAGACTGTCTTTAAATACAGTCACATTTTGAGGTATACTGGGTGTTAGGACTTTAACATGGATTTTAGGTGGATGCAGTTCAGTCCAGAATTAGGAGTTTCTTACCATGAAAAAAGGCAATCTGTTGCACATAGATACCTTGGAGGGTTGTGGATCAATTTAATGAAAATGAGAACTAGCAGAGTATTGACCCTCAATACTGATGTCAGCAGGACAAAGGAGATCACCAATTAGGGAATTGAAACACATTTTAATGATGTAGAGGAAGGAAGGACAAGACAGTAAGATGTACTAGATTTACTGACCTAACCAGCTTCCCTAGATGCAAGCAGAAAAGTGATCACCAGGACTTTGCAAAGCTTATATCCTTTGTGACTTATGACTGAGTCTTATGACTGAGAACGTATAAATTAATGGAGAATGGAGTAAGCACTAGTGGTATATGGCACATGAAGAAGGCAGGGTCTTAGAGAATATCTTTTTGAGATAATATGTAAAGTTAAAATATTTTTGGAATTAAAGGGGTGTAACTAATTTAAAGACAATATTTTTCTATAATTTCAAAGATGGTACTATTTTACGATGGTGAATGGAGTAGAAAAATGAATATAACTCTTCTCACCATGTACTTGAAGTATTAGTGATTTCCTTGTTATGGATCACAATATCCTACTTTACATGTTTATAATTTTTTAATTTATGCTGGACATCATGAGTCCTAGTATGTTGTCAAGACTCTGCAACCTGTTGTCCTCCTTTGAAAAGTGTTGAGTTTTGTTCTGGCCGTTAATTTACTGGCAAAAAAGTTCGAAAGTTCTAACCCTTTCCCCCCCGCCCCCAAGCTTAATTGGGGTGGATCTAGACATTTTAGGGTTGTCACCTGAATGCTCCTCATTTTTAGTGTGGCATTTTGCCCCACCCATCAGAAGTTGTGCATCTCCCAGTGTATGTACCACCTGGAATTTCTGTTTAGCTCACAGCTCTGGCTCATCAGTAGCTGTTTTCTGCTGAGCCTTACAACCTTGCTCTGCGCATGTGCAGCTTAAGATTCATCCAACAACTCAAAGTGACCCTGTGGGGGGGCTCATTTTTTGTGTAGGTACCTCTTTCCCACTACTCTGCCCTGCAGATTCCAACTATTTCAATAGCAGCAAACTCTAATTTCTGCCTCTTCTGTTGAGTGACATCATGATTCTCTGCTCGGACTCCATCTACTTCTCTGTGCTGAGGTCCAGAAGGTGTCACCCGTGAGAAAGACAGAGTGATCCGGGGCTTACCTCTTGTATATCCTTCTTTCAGGAAGCATATTCCTGCACTAACTATCATCCAGTATTGAAAACCAGTCATTTCTTCTTGAGAAATCGGAAACATCTTTAGTATGGGTTTTGATAAAATTGAATTCAGCTTTGTAGAGGTTGTTTTCTTGCTGAGGTCGGGTTTATATATCCATACTAATATTACTACTGTTTTGAAGAAATTAAACATTGCTATATATTAGCAACATAGCAAAGACAAATCACACCAGCTTGAAACATTAATGTAAAACACTTTATTAAAACCCCATCCTGAGAAGGAGCAGCATGTTAAAATCACTTATGCTTAGAAACGTGTTCTGAGAATGGTTCTGTTAACAAAAGTTTGTTTTCTTAGCTTTTGATGTCCTCAGGTAACAAAGTCAACATTCTTCTGTACTTAATGAAAATAGGTTTTGAAATAGCAACAGGTGTTTTGGTATTAAAAAAAAGCTATTCATGGCTTAAGTCATTAGGGTGCCTGTTTTCTTTATTATAATTACTGAAACAAGAGATTTTGAAATTAATCTGTTGCTATATAGACTTGAAGAAGGGAGTCTAGGAAGTGACCTTATTTTGGACTTACCATGTTTAGTGTAACAACTTAGAGTTAATAGATTTTAAAGTAATTTATTGTTCAAAAACATAAACAAAACAGAAACATGTAGCTACTAGAAATGTAGGGATATACTTTTTATTTTATCATAGAAATAATATGTTAATAAATTTAAAATAGTGACAAGTTAGACAATTACTTTTTGAATAATTTTATAAGATTTTTTTCATGAATGTTAAAATGTCCCAGTTTATTTAAATTTTCAATCTTAAAATGTTCATTTGCTATCTGTATTTAAAAGGAATAATTGTTTTACCTAAAACAACTAACATTAATAGAGTAAATAATTGTTTGAAAGATACTTTAAAATATTTTGTTTGAGCAGAAAAGAAAGTACATATTAATTTTAGCTAACAACTCGGTAAAAATTTCCTTTGTGATCTGTCTTCCTTTCCCTCTCCCACTCTTCCTTCTTCACTCTTTCTGTTTTTCTCTCCCTCTTTTCTTCCTTGATATAAAAACAATAAATTTGGATCTAATATTATGTATTGTGATCTAATGAAAAAAATCAGGACCACGTCTCCTAAAGTGGTTTAGTTTATCTGGGTAACTCAGACAAAGAGGTTCCCGGAGAAATAACATTTGTATTTTGCACGTTTATCTGAATAATTGTCTGTAAATCCTGATTTTTCTATAGCTGGAGAAGCATGGCATCGATGTATTCATACCATCATCTTGCCCAACCTTGATAGTTTACGATTCACTTGCTTAGTTTTCCTTATTTGTACTCTTTCTAGTTCCCCGAATTCAGGATTCAAGGATACTTTGAATGTCATGATAAGCTTGATATCTATCTTCTTACCCTGGTAGCAAGGTCTAACTCTTAGCAAGGTCTTAAATCTTGCATAATTATGTTTAATTTTACTATTACAAAAGTTTTGACAACATATAATATGAAACCACTTTAAATAAGGCAGAAATATTTATACTTCACAAAATTTCTAATTGCCACCTAAACCTTTGAAAAAAATGTACCAAATGTTAAGAAAGGGAAGTGACTTTTTAGATATGTATTTTCTATCCCATTGTTGTTCCTGGATTTTTATCCCTTTATAGGCAGAGACTGAATCTATTAACTTTTCAAAGGGCAATTTTATAAAATTTCATAAAGGGAAGGTATCTATTTAATGCATGATTTTCATGACACTAATATTTTAGTAATCACTTATATTAGTTTATGTATAAGGAAAAGTTGCATGGGTCTGTATTCTGACCCTCTCACTTATTAGATTTGTGACCTTGGGTACTTAATGTCTCTTGAGTGATAGTTTCCTCATATGGAATATGAAGGTAATAATAGTACCTATCTCATAGAGTTCATATGATTCAATGAATTAATTTAAATGAAACACTTAGAATAATGTAGCTAGGTATTTGCTCTTATTATATATAATAATAATTTTTACCCTTATGGTAATGTTTCCTAAAATCTTGCAGTTATCAGTGTTCTGCGTAGGCAATCATACATCCTAGTATGTGCTTCCCTGTATGAACAATAGATGCAAATGATGTGCATTCTGCTATGATCAGAATGTTTGTGTCAAATTCTTAGGTTGAAGTCCTAATGGCCAGTGTGATGATATTTGGAAGTGGGGCCTGTGAGAGGTGATTAGGTCATGAGAGTGGAGCTCTCATGAATGGGAGTAATATATTTTTAAAATGTAGAATATTTATGAATTGATAATAACAAATCTGCTAGAAGATTTAAAGCACCCAACACAGAACTTTGGTTCTTTGACTCTGAAGTTACCATTGGTAATTGGTATTTGAAACTTATCATTAACACTGTTCTGTATAAGATAGATGATTACCTGTTGAAGCTTTTCAAAAACAAATTGGACAACCCATGACCTACTGAGTCAGAATTTTTAACAGGTGAGGGTTGGGGTTCTACATTTTATAAGTGCCCAGGATTATCATAACATGCACCTCCTGATGAGATCTGCTTTAAAGAATAGTTTTGGTGGTTATAGGAAATGAAAAAAACTAAAAAACACCACCTAAAGAAAGTTTGGTAATCTTTTATATTGATGCTACACCTGTATAAGAATCTTGCCAATCAATGTCATTTTCAAAATACGTTGTAAAGAACACCAGTCCCTCAATATAGTAAAGATTTTCATAAGAAATTATTCTTTAAACAAGCACAGCTTCTTATGTTTAGGACCATTAGAATTTTAAAATAGAGTTGTTCCCCAATTCATTTATGGGTTCTTTTATGGTAGACTCTTTTGTATGTTCTAATACAAAAATAAACAAACAAACACAAAACAAAAAACTTGGGAATTTGCAGACCTAAGACTATGTAGGTTCTAAGAAAGCTTCACAGGTGGGGATGGTGGTAGGTATAGGGGAACACATTAAGATGACTGAATAAAAAAATTGACATTTTCTCTCTATTAATGCCAACCTAACTTGGTTATTTCTAAATAATTATTTGACTTTTATCAGTCACGATAAGTCAGGATGGAAATTAAAACATTTCCCTTTCCATGCCTGATTCAGTAGAGTACTCATTCTCAAAATCATTCTTTTGATTGATTTTGATTGAACACAATACTATAGAGTTCTTTTACTAAATTATTAGATGTCAGAGGTGATATACAGAAGAATGTATTCTTTTTTATGTTTCTATTGAATCAGTACTTGAACGATAAGGTTAAGCAAAAATTTTGTGCTGATTCTACTCTAAGAAAATAGTATCAGTGTTTACTCAAATGATTCATGAAATCATTAAATTTACCTCTTTTTCCTCTGTAGTTCAAATGGGTAAAATCAATCCAATGGTAAGATTTAGAGAGTGAGTTTAAACCACTTATAGTCATTCACAATAATCATGTGACCTACAAGAAATGTTATTATTTGTTGAATAGTTATTCTTCAAGGTTCCTTTTTCTTTCACCCTCATGTTTCTGTATTTTTCCCTATCAAGTTATTTATTTCTTCCAGGTTTTTTTTCCTATCTTTGACCTTAGTTAGGTATAATACTTCTCACTTTTATTTAGAGCATTTAAAATTTTTCATTTTATATAAAGTCTTTAAATATATTTTATATAATCTATCCTTCTATCTGAACAGTAACTTAAATACAGACATTTTTTCTGCTTCTGTTCTTTCCCAGCTGTGTTATGATAACTAGTCTTGTGTAACTGTGTTCTTTGGCTAAGATATCTGGTAACCATTATTTACAAATAATATACTCCTTTGTACAAGGGTAGGCTATTCTCCACAAGGATATTTTAAATGCCAACTCTAGGTTAATATATTAGGCTTTGAATTTAGTGTTTGCTTTATAATGAATATTACCGGCTTCTTTTTTTAGAAGTTGTATTTATGGATAAACAAATCAGTCAAACTTTTATTTTGTTATTTTTGTTCATTTGTATTTAACGATAAGAGATTTGCTGTCTTTTAGATTCTATTTTATTTATAAAGTCTTTAGTATTTTCCTTGGTGCTATTTTCATTCAACAATGTTTTGTTCAACCACAAATGAGCACTTACAACATGTCGGTAACATGATGGACCACTTTTCTAAATATCAGTTTATTATGGAATAATTATATAAATATCAGACATGTGGAGATACTCACAGCATTGACTTTATGGAAAGTGTTTCTTATATCAGTAGTCTTTTATTTTATTTTATATAAAATTATAATGCCTAAAAATTATTAGCCCATCATAGTAACAGTTTGTCTGTCTTAATTTATGATTAAACATGATGGTAAATGTGTCTGTGCAAACGCTTATTTAATGAATTTCAGAGAAAGTAAATGTATAACTCTGTAAGGCCTACTATGTTATAAAGTCCCCACTTCCGTTTCATGATTAAAAAACCTTAAGAGATTGAAATTTGGACTTCTTAGTCATTTATGAATTGTAGTGGAATGGCATCATATATATTTAATATATCTTTATTTAACTATATTCTAGGTAATTACAGATTTACAAAGAGAAAAGGAAATTATATTTTTGAATAATTCGCTACTTACCTGGTATTCCACTTCGCAAGTGTATGCCCACAAGTAGTGGACGGAATCAAGCCTGACAAGAGTTAATAACAATGGGAAAAACTTATGAACAAGTATGAGTCACTTTAAGAATTGGGGTTATTAACAAAAAAAAATGGTAACCATCATTTAGGTAGCCAAGCAAGGAAGGTGATGATATCTTCATCCAGGGGAAAAAAAAAACAATGAAAAATTAATTGGAAAACAGAGAGAAATCTGATTAAGGAAGCATCAGAGGAACTGATACATTTTCCACAGATTAAGATGATGACATTAAACTGGAAGAGCTAGCAAGTTTAGTATTTCCATATTGATGATGTATTTAGATTATTTCAAACCTTGAGTAATTTTGTTTCTGAATATAATTTCTCTATGAAACTATATGGTATTCATTAAATATTTATGCATGCATGTTACTATAGAGAATTACTTACGGTATGTATTACTGTGCTTAATGGGCAATTTAAGGAATTTTTAAGGGTATTTTTGATCAATTGTGATTGTTTGCCATATGCACTGACTTTACAATAGAATTGAACTCCTTTGTATCTACTACTCCATAGGAGAACGCAAAGCAGTTTTTCCCTACTTTTCTAGTCAGTGGTCATAACCACTCTTCTATGTGGCAATGATAGTAGTAAAAGGTGCTATGCAGGCACTGAGGAAGGACATGTAACCGAGACTTCTAAGGCCTTCTGACAGGGTGATATCTTTACGGAGCTATGTAATATATCAAGGATGTGTGAGAATTAGCCAGTTGAGTAGTAGGTGGTACAACACAATTTCTGGAAGAAGATCACATGTACAAAATCCAAGAGGAAACAGAAAATGGTACATCAGACAAAATTCAGCAAGGTTGTAAAAGTAAGTTGAACCAGGGAAATAAAGAGATATTAAAGTACCTTAGGCAGTTTTATCTTTGTCTTCAAAGCAATGGAAAAGGACATGACTTGATCAGATTTGCAGCTTTAGAAAAGTTCTCTTAGACATTGTCTAAGGAATGAATTGTAACTGCTGTGGCCATTTTTAAGCTATAACATAATCTAGGCAAGAAAATACGGAAGTACTGGGTGCAGAGAATTAGACAGGTTTAAGAACTTTTTAGGAGGTACTGACTGTGCAAGATGAAGTTTTAGAAGCCATCAAGAATGGTTCCCAGTTTGGCTCTTGCAAGTCGTAGGGATAGTGGCATTATGTAGGCTTTGTCCTGAGACTACAAGTTACTAAGACATCGTGTTGAAAGTGTTGAAAATGAGAAGTTAACACATTGTTAACAATGATTGTTAACAGTGGATTATGAGGCAAGCTTCATCAATATAAGGTGTAAGGTTAAGAGTATACTCATATAAATGGTGATCAATTTCCCAAATGTTATTCATTTTGTCAAATCAATCCTTAAAATAATTTTGCTGTCATTTGTCTAATTTTGAATATTAAGACAAAAGAATATATGTTATTTGTTTTAAAAATAAAAAAATCTTCATTAGGTTTTTATTGAAAAATAAAAAATCCATAAGCAATATGAGAAACAGTGTAATATAAGGAAATGTATGTTGTGGGCGGCTGGTTAGCTCAGTTGGTTAGAGCATGAGCAGGGTTGCTGGTTCGATTTCCACATGGGCCAGTGACCTACACTCTCTACAAGTAGATTGAAGGACGACTTGAATTGGAGCTGATGGGTCCTGGAAAAAGCACATTGTTACCCAATAAAATAAAAAACAAACAAATAAAGAAACATATGTTAAGATGTTTGGTATGAAATTTCTGAAGAAAAACTTTTTCATTTAGTCAAGACGCTTAACCTAATAACTTAAAAGTGCTTCAAAATTGTCTGAAAGTGCATTTAGTTTTTCTTACCAGATTCAAATAATATAATCATTTTTACAAAGTATAATAACTTAACTTATGGAATCAGGTCATTTTTTTTATATATATACCAGAAGTAACCTCTCCATACCTAATTGTATAGATTAAAATAAAAACTGTCATAGCATTGTTACATGATTTATTCAGAGTCACTGAGATAGTGATTACAGTCAAGTTTAGGATCTTTGTGAAGAATTCTTTAATTCAGTCTAAACATTACTTATTTGACCACTTGGCAAAAAGAAAAAGACAAAAAATATTCCTTCTTAGTAAAAGTATTGCCTTCATCATGTTTGGTTAGAAAGCTGGTTGGGATAATACCGCCCACCAGAGAATCTCTTTTTTTGAAAACCTTTCCAGTTTTCAAGTGAAGAAGCCTCTGAAATTTAATCTCATATTTACCTTCATAGAAACAATATAAACTGACTAAATTATATCACAAAGGCATTAACTTTAGTGGAAAGGACTATAAAGAAGTGCAAATAGTACTCTTAACGAATCAAAATTATTCTAAATTTTTCTAAGATTAAGCAAATACTGGCAACATGAAGTGGGAAGTTTATCATGTCACTGCAACTCAGTCAAGTCCTTCTTCCCAGCCCTGTAATTATTAAACACGAGGATTTGTGATCTAAATTAATGATTCTTATCTAACCAGTTCACCATGTAATTATGCAGTATTTCAACTTTGCCACTTTCATCCTACTCTAATTTTGACTTGTTAGTTAAACTAATGATCTGGTCCTAGTTCTAACCAGTTAACCTAGAGTCATGTAGATAATTTACTGGTAATACATTATTTAAAAAAGAAAATGAACTGAAAGAGTCCCTGTATCATATCTTTAAAACAGGATTTATATTTCATTTATTTTTGCCCAATTTTTAAATTTATACTAGTTCATCGAAACCCTAAGCTCTGTAGAAAGGCTAGATTTATTAAAAGTTGACCAAAATAAGAAGAATGAAATTGTCAAAAAACCCTTTAAATCTCTATGAAGAAGAAAACTAAGGAAATGTCTGAAGTTGACAGAAGGCCATACCTGACTCATATACAACAATGAAAGCTTTATGCTGGCTCCAAACATTTCACGACGTAGGTCACAGGCAGAGGCAGGTCCCTTTATAAAGTTGGTGAAAGCTGAAAATTTGTTGTTTTGTTTTCTGAAAACTTATTAATTATTAAAACTGTTTTCCAATGTTTGTTATTTTTAACTGCAAAATGGTATAAATTGGAGGCTAATGTTGCTCTTTCGTAAACTGCTTTTCTCTACTAATATTTTATTCGCTTAATGTTTACTGGACTGGCATAGCGAATCAATAGCGTAGTATTGTACATAGGTTCAAATTAATGTTTAAGGAGTTCTTTATTATTAACTCTTAGTATTTAAGAGTTTATATTTCAATCAATTAATATTTATTGAGGAAACACTATGTGTTAGAGACTATATATACCAATTTGTCTTATGCTAACAGCGAATAGAACAAACTCAGCCCCTGCCTTCATGGAACTTAGATAAATTACTTCATGGGACTTAGATAAATTACTGCAAGTGTGATGAAATCTACTAAGGATGTTGTGGGACCATACAAAGGACTATCCAAAAAGGCGATCATCTAGTTTCAATTCAGATATGCTGTTTGAGTTCACTCGGAAACATCCTTAAAACTCAACTTTGAAACCTAGTCTTTTTTTGTCAGTTTGCTCAAAGTGAGCTAGCCTTTTAATGTTCTCTTTTGGAAATCTACTTCAGAGCCATCTGATACTGGAAACTGCTTTCCAAAGAGATGTATCCACATAAGAAGAAAAAACAATGTAAGAAATCAAGTTACAGTTAGTGCTTGATAATGGAAAAGAAAAACTGTAGTTTCCCAGATTACTTTCGAAAAAAAGTAGTAAGATGTTGGAAAGCTGCATTTATCTTAGAACTTCCACAGTGTTTCATTTTAATTGCTTGTGTGACTTATGGCTTTCTTGAAAATAGTTGTGTCCTGCTCTACTCATTACAAACTTTTTGAATACATGGATGTAGTTGTGTCTTCTCGATAGTGCTTGACCCATAGAATACATTCAATGTTTGTTGCATAAGTGAAGGGATGAATGAATCCTTAGTTTAAAGAACTGAGTTCGTTTGGTATTAATATATATATTTTTTTAATTTAAAAAGAAATCAGATTGTTTTGCAGGTTTAGGACAATATTTAATATCCAACTTATTTTTTTAAATGCTGTGAATACCTCTGGAGTCTGTACTTTGTATCTTTAGTGGCCCACCCTGCCTCTGACATTGAAAGTATTGGATTTCCAAAGATGACCTTTTAGGTTACCACAGTGTCAGTGGAAATTTGTCATTAAGTCTGACTTCCAGCTGTGCTGGCTTAAAGAGGAGCCTGACTTTTGGAAAAGTATACAGACATAGATGCATACACACACACGCACACACACACACACATTTAAGTGTTTATTGCGATGTTAATTATCAGTTTATTTGGTGATTGCTGATTAATAGGTTAGACCATTGACCTTTTTTGTGAGATGGTCATCAGTTATTCAGATTAGATTGTGAAAACTGGATAACAACTGATTACAGATTTGAAAAAGGGCTGTAGTGAGGGAAAATAATGTTTGCTTGTTTGGTCAGATTAGAAATTTACTACCTTAAGAGAGGTCACTTTAAGACACTTATTGAAGAATGGTGTGACCAACCTTATCTCAGCTTCTTTTTTGCTTATCATTATGTCTGTCAGTAAGACAAACTACAGAGACATAGGATAGCCCAGGTCATTGGTTTCTTGTTTTCCTTGGTGAAAGAAAGAGTATATTTTATGAAGTTTCAGATTTACTTAGAATACATTTACTGACTTAAGGTTTAGATTTTGGTTTTCCCCTCAGTATTTTCTATCTTTTGAAGTAAAACAGAATGACTTATTGATTATAGATACTTAATAAATATTTGTGAAATGATTGAGTAAAATAGCAAAAAACAGCCATAGAAGATTGGCTACTCTCTATGCATAACAGATGATAGTTCTATAACAGTTGGGTTATTTTTAATTTGGAAAGCTGTATATTTATCTTATTTTTTTATTATTTCATTTTTATGTCTCTAAGAAGCTATAAAAGTTAGCCTAAAAGTTCTTCAAATTCATCTGATGAATCTCAATTTGACCTTTTGTAAGGACATACACATTTTATTATAATACTTTAATGCTGATATCAAATATTTCTGACATTATGGTTTATGAAACAGTTTATGTCATTTAATCGTGTCAGAAATCATGGTTAACATACATTTCTTAGTTGAGGAACTTAACAGATCCGGTAATATGTCCAAGGTAAATGTCAAAGTTAGAGACCCAGATCCAGTCCTTCTGATGTGACTTTCCATGCACCTCATTTGGAGGTTCATAAGTAAATAAGTTTTGATTCTTTTTTGAAAAGCACACATTTGAAAATAAGAGATCAAGTCTTCATATTTATCATGTATAGCACTATTGGATAATTTGTTAGGGCTGTAGCAAAGTATAAGGTATGACCTCTTTCTATAGGGTGTTTATAATCTAATTGGAGAAACAGGAGGTAAACATAAAAAGAGAATAATGAGACGAGATAGTACATGTGAAATGAGTGGTTCAGACTATCAGCCCATGGAGAAAGGAGAGATGCTGTGGATTGGAACTACTTGAGATGACTGAAACGACACATGGGCTTGCTGGAAGAAAGCATGTAGGTGCACCAATAGAGGAATGGGGGACATTCAAGACAGGGAAAGTAAGGAACAAAAAGGAAGATGTAGGAACCCCGGAGCCCTTGGAAGAGTTTACAAACTATGGTAGAAGATTTGTGGGAGGTATGGTAAGACAGGCAGGTGAGGGTCACATGGCAGAGAGATTTGAACGCAGGGCTAGGATCTTAGGAATTATTTTATAGGCCATAGGAACAACTGAAAGTTGTTTTGTTTGGACATGCCCTATTTCACATAGCACATATTTCTTCATGGT
Source organism: Rhinolophus hipposideros (assembly GCF_964194185.1). Classification (NCBI taxonomy): domain Eukaryota; kingdom Metazoa; phylum Chordata; class Mammalia; order Chiroptera; family Rhinolophidae; genus Rhinolophus; species Rhinolophus hipposideros. The sequence continues at coordinate 46,797,288 of NC_138053.1, read as the reverse complement.
CAAGGGACCTGAAGATCAGAGCCTCTTTTATTCAATAATTTAATCTAAGATCTAAGTAGCTGTTGCCATGAATAACATGCCTCAGAACTTGAATGTTTTGTTTTGGGCAGGGGCTGGAGATAGGTGTGTGTGTTGGGATGGGAGTGGGCCGAAGCATGGCAATCTCCATTAGATTTTTATGGTATCATCTCAAAAGGGGAGAAAAGATCCACAGATAAGCGAGAATAAAAAGGCCCTGATAAAACAAATTATAAACCTAAAAAAATGTTTTTTAAAATTCTGGGACTTAAGTGTTGCATGGTCAAAGACTTAAGTTTACCAGGAAGTTTTACTCATGGGATTTCTTTAGATTGCTGGCGGTTTAGCCAACAGTGTCATTTCCTTGCGACATTGACAGTACCCAGGAAGCCAACACTCTGCCCCTGTCATGTCTGAACTACTGCTGCCAAGCTCCTGCCGTTCTTCTGTCAGATGAGAAGAAGTGTGGCTTTCTGTGGAGCCACCTTTCACAATAACAAGGCTTGTGTAAAGATTTCCCATTTTCTAGATTCAGTGAACCTAATGAGACCTTGAAATTCATCCCACAGCTCTGCCAATAAGTATTTCAGTGGTATTAAGTTAATTGGCAATAGTTTTTTCTTTTTTCTTTTTCTTTTCTTTTCTCAAAAATTCCTGGAAATGGTGAAAGACTCATTGTCGTGACAGAGACTGATGATAATATTAAAAACTGAGAATTCTAGAGATGAAACCTCAGAAAAATATTCCCCAGTCAAGATCAAATTTATACTCTTGTGCCTGGATTTGAAAAATTGCAAATTTATATAGCGTATCTGTTTTTCTTTTCTTTCTTTCTTTCCCTCTTTTCCTGCTCCCTATACTCACCCAGTCATTTCCTAAATCTTTTTCTCTCGTGAACATTATTCCAACCAGGCCACACTCCTTCTCATTACTCTTTGAACATTTTCCATTCTTTTCCAACTCTATTCAAGCTCTCGCTCATATCTAAAATGAGTATGTATAACTTAGTAAGCTTAATATGAATTGATATTTTTTTCTTTAAAAATGGGATGCAGGATTTGAAAGGGAAAGCTTTCGCTTAAAAATATGGAAGGTTGTGAATAATGTAGACATGTTGGAAGTCCCATATTTGACTTCCTGTAAATGTGGATCACATCCCTGCTTTTGTATATAAAACAGCTTTGCTTGTTTGGATACCTAGAATAATTGTTCAAGGGATCCAATATCAGAATAGAAATAAGTATCCAGCATTGAGACCAAATAGAGTGAAAAGACCAAACATCAGCACAAGCAGAGGATAAGGTAGGATGGGTTGAGATTTGAGGACTGCTTTAATGAGCAATTTAATACTTAGGTACCAGGGGTTAGAGTAGCAGCTCTCTTTCCTGGTTTCTGTCATTGCAGGGAGGACAGGAAAAGATAGGATGGAACATTTTCTCTTCTATTAAAGGCTATAGAAATGTTATCAAAACTTCATTTTAAATGAATATATAAATTAAGAGAATATATTATAATATAATTTGCCATACATGTACATAATAAACTGAAGAGAAAACTATTTTCCATGGTGCAAACACAAACCCAAAAAGATATATCCTGTTTCAACAGCAATTAGTTTATATGCTAGCCCTTTTTCCTCATAATTGTAGCAGCACTGTAATAGTCAAGAGAAAGGAATAAAAAGGTGCAGCGAACCGAACTGAAACACTTAGCTATACACAGCTCTTGGTTCTTTGTGGTAAATAATGCCAGACACAAAGAAGTTTGAAATGTGGAGATAATAATAATAAATTATGAGGTTAAGTTTTCCCGCACATGCAGAGAATTATCAACTAAATATTTATTATCAAGTAAGCACAAAATAATTCATGGAACTGTCATATAGGGTGGTAGAAGAAATTCTGTTTGTCTTTTTAGGTGTCCCAGTGACTCCCTCGTATAAAATATTCACTTTGGGCAAGTAGGAAGAATCCTGAGGCAGGAATGATGATTCTTCCTGCCATCAGACAACCACAATTATCCAAAGTTCACAACTGGACATAGGACCACTTAAAGATTTCGCATAGGGCATTGTATCTAAGAGTAAACAAACCTCAGTGAATTCTTATACCCTGTTCATAAAATGGTGGAGAATATCTCTAAAATATTATAGCCAATCTCTACATCTCAAATGCCTTTAATTTCACCCCGGAGAGCCCATATGCTATATTCATCATGCTTGTTTTTGTGTCTTGTGTTCACCAAGAGATATACACATTTTTTTGTCATTCAATATACTAATTAGTACATCAATTATTGATTGAGATATAAATCACAAAAGTTCCTCTAGTAGCTTTTTCAAAAGTATGGAATTTATTATTAGAATCCCAACAAGCTGCTCCTGGTCTTTGCATTCTTAATTAGATGCTAGCAACATGGTTTATACGAGTAGCTCACACTGGCATGCACATTTAAACATGTTGTATTTTAAAGTAAATAGTACAACCATATCACATATGAAATATCCTTTTGGGTACTAACATGTAAGCCATCATTTGGAGTGAATGACACAACTTTTTGGCAACTTTATTTTTTTTTAATTTTACCATACATTTTAATTTAAACTTAATGTTCTTTCCTCCTAGATGTCCAACATGTCACTAAATGTGATATTTCTCCATTTTTCAAGTCTATCTACAGTTGAAACATCCTCTAACTCTGACACTTTTGCTACTTTTGTTTATAGACAAGCTTGTATTTTGTTGATTACTTATATGATTGTGTAAACAAACCCTAGGTGAGAGTGGCCTGGTCAGAAATCAGGAAATCAGAATTATCCTCCTAAGTCACCTCCTACTTTAATTAAAAAAAGAGAAATCATTCAGCTTGAATGTGTTCAGAGAAACACCCTTTTTATTTACCTTTCTCTACTCCCAATTCAGTTTTAGTGGATAATAAAATAAAACATGAAATATATGGAAAGTACAATATACTTTGATGGGCATTCAATTAATATTTGATCAAGGAATAATTTACCCATTTTTAAATAGTCATATGATAAAATATAAAAACAAAGACTGTATTTTGGGGCAAGTTACTTAACTAAATTCGTTTCCTAAAGCCTTGGTTTCCTCATAAGTAAAATGAAGGCAGTAATAGTAAGTACTTCACAAGGTTTAAGATTAATAAGATAATATATGTAAAACCCATAGCAAAGTATCCAGCACATATATTCTCAAAAATGGTATTGATTTAAAATAAAAAAACAGGTTCAGAAGAATGGTCAACAGTGTCCAATGACCACAGGTCCCTCAGAGAAGCATGAACTGCAGAGGGAGAACTCAAAATACAGTGTTTTCTTCTAGAATGTGATATATATGTGCCTGAAAAAAACCCCTCATTCTGCAGAATTGCGCAGTAAAAATAATATGGCTTATGGGGGAAAAATTAAGATTTGGGTAGACCACACAAAATCGATTCAGCTTTAGGTCGTTGTTGTTAGTTCTCTAGTTACAATCCTAATAAAAATAATAACTCCATTAACTCTCTAGCAACATCTGTGCCCAGCATCACAATAAGCTAGCCCTTTGCATCCCACTTCCTCTTAAATGGAGGAGATGGGAGTTATTGACTGTACCTGATTCTGGTATTTTCATCAAAATTAAATAACTGATTCAACAATCAGGAAGAAATGGCTGCACAACTTGTTCAGCTGTAACTGCAGCTTTAGCAGAGAGCTTAACTTTTCAAAAGTGTAGAGTTCTTGGCTCCACTAAGTCACACCTATTTGTGCTAAAGGAATGGACTTATACAACATTTTTAGGCACTCATATCCATTATTTTTAGACCTTCGTACATTGCTAAGGCTCTCTCTTTAATTGGGATGAAAGCTTGCCCCCCCCCTTATCACTATTTAAACAGTTAATATGCTACAAAAAAAATCATGCACCAGCAGGACATCCATAATCCAAATTATGTTGATTTTGTTCATTATTACGAATAGCAAAAGAGCTTTTTTATCTGTATAGGAATACATATTATAGCAGAATATACTGTATATTAGATGAAAGAATTCTGGACTCCCCAAATCTCTTTGAAGCTAAGTTGTTGTTTATAAGAGAATAAATGAGTATAAATCACGCATGTTTCTATTGTTGCTTCTGTTTCAAGTATATCAAACACTTTTAAGGTTAATTTAATGGTTTAGCCACCTTAAAGACATCTGTTAGTATTTTCTTACGCTTATTTCTGATGGTTGGCCGAAAAGTCTGTGAAATTATCTCTGGATAACTAGCAGAAATGCTAATAACTACTGTTCAGTATCAATTTGGTTTATATTATTCCTGTAGCAGTATTTTCCCCAAAAAATACCTTTCAGAGGTGTCTCTAAGGCACTTCTGTCTATTAGGTTGGTGCAAAAGTAATTGCGGTTTAAAAGGTTAAAAATAATTACAAAAACTGCAATTGCTTTCTCACCAACCTAATATTTCTAGCACTGAGAGATCAAATTGTGCCAGTAATAAATTTGGGAAGATTGTTGCCAAAGATAGGTAAAGACCATTTTAGTCAAATTATTCCATGTGTACAACATACTTTGTATTTTATATTGGTTTGAAAGTATTACACACTATCTAACTGGCTCACTTCTCCCACTCTACATAAATTTTTAAAAGTAGTTTTGCTATGTTTCATTGTGTTACATTATATCAGCAGCAAGTTCACAAATTATATGTGTAATTTTGGGGGGTCACCTTTTCATATCACTTTATTTTAGCTACTTTAAGAAGAGAGGATTCCATTATTTCAAGTTCTGATGTCACTGATATTGCACCAAGTAGAAAGAGGAGGCAGCAGATGCAAAAACATCTTGGGACAGAACCTAAAATGGCTTCTCAGGAACCTCAGCTTCAAGAACAGGAAAAGTAAGTCATTTTATGCTTTGCCAAATAGTGAGATGACATTTTAAAAAATCTAATATATAATCTGAAAAATTACATTTTTTATTTCTGAATTTAAGGCTATTTTTAAAGAACAAAAATTACGATTTTGGAAATTGTAAAATGTTTAAATCCATATATTTTCCCTGGTATTCAGTTAATTCCTATTAATATTTGAAGCAGAAATGCTAAAAATATAAGCAAAAAGTTTTTTCTTATGGCTTTTATAGATTAATTAGAAACGGCATGTAGAATATCAAAAATATTAGAATCCAGCTTGTGTTCAGTAAAATGTTTCAATCTAATTTACTGCTTTAAAGAGGCCAAAATAGCATTCAAATTAACCCCTTTATTTGCTTATACTTGGAATTGTTTTTCATGTAAAATGTCTCTTTCTAGTCATTTATTTCTATTATACTTTAGACTTATATACTTTGTTTTTGCGGTTCACTTTTTAGTTCAGACTACCCTCTTTAATCTGTATCCCAATTTAGTTGTAAAGAATTGAGAAATTGGGATAATAAACATTTTATTGCAAACAATCAGCAAAACAATCAGCATTTAAAGGAATATTATCAGTTGAATCAAAAACAACTGTGCAAATCATTTGTATATTTGGATATATGTATATATGTGTGTGTGTGTGTATGTGTGTGCCTGAGAATTTATTTCTTTTTCTTGAAGCTTTTTATTAATTTGGCAAATAGTTCTTGAACAGTAGCCATGTGACAGATGATCTTACAGAGGAATGGTTTTCAAAGTGTGGAATAAGGACCCCTGGGGGTTCCCAAGGCTCTTTGTGGTGACCCATAAGGTTATCCCTTCTTCAGTTCCATACCTGTGTGAGGCCAGGTTTTCTTCATATGTTTCAATTAAAATAGCATGCCACACATGACTGAATGCAGGAGCTAATGAGGATCCAGCTGTTTCCATTGAAGCCCATCTAACAGATTTGCAAAAGTGTAAAGCATTGCCCTCACAAGATTTTTTCTTTGGGAAATATAATGATTTTTCACAAAGCATATCTTATTCATGTTATCGTATACTGGGTTTATTTTTAAATTAATTGATGAAGAATTTTAAATTTTCTCAGTTTTAATTTTGAATATGACACATATAGTCCACATAAACAAAATGAGGTCTTCAAAAACTTTTGAAAGTTTAAAGGGGTCCTGAGAGCAAAACGTTTTAGAATTCTGTTACAGACAGAAAGGGTGCCAAGACAGGCACGCACAATCCATGCTCTCAGGAAACTGGCAGCCTGACAGGAGGGAGTTTTCGAGTTTCTTGCATCAAAATAAGAATTGCAGAGTTAATAGTGGCATTGTTTTGTTTGTCTATTTATCATTGGGTTTTTGATTCTCTCTACAACTGGCCTGATCCACTAGTACTTGAAAATGCTGTCTGCATACTATGGTGGGTCCCTTATGTCTTCAGACAATACTCGTATATGTGAAAACCCACTGTGCACTGAACTCTTACTGCTTTTGTGTTTATCATGTGCATTTACAAATTTGCTCATAACCCCCTGGCTTCATAGTGTTCAAGGTATTATTGTATGATCTCTTTAATAATGAAACAAAAACATTTCCAATTTACAAATATTAGAGTAACAAACTCTTCCTATAGGTTAATATGGGAAAACTAAAAGTACAAACAGTTCGAAATATTCAGAACACTCTATTCAGTCAAATTGTAAGCAAATGCATAATGAGTGTCAGTTATGTGCCGGGCATATTATTGGATGCTTAGGATTCAGAATAGAAAATAGACATAGCCCCCGTCCTTGTGGAACTTTTGGTCTACTTGTTTTGTCTGATAAAGATTTTGGGGTCTGGGGGAAGAATGAAGTATATAGGTTATATGTTAGAGAGCTGCATCTTAGGTCTTTCTCCTCTATGTGTGAACTAAATATAACATTTTGGGTTACTAACATTTCTGAATACATATATTGCTTAAACAGGTTTCTGATATGCATGGCACAGAGATAGAAGTTTAGATCTGAATCAAAGACTAAATATTATATATAGGCTTTTAAATAAGGGCAATGTGTTTGTTTCTACCAACATATATGCAATTAATATTGTGTTCCTTTTCTTTTCCATGTTTAGATGACTATGCCAATATTTATTTTGTATACGTTCACTACTTTCAAAGTTGACATAAACCTTATTAGCTTTTTGAACTGCCTGCTAATTATGTCATTGTGAGTGTTTAGGCTCAAATACTGATGATTAACCCTTATTTTGTTTTTAAATTCAAACTACTACCTACTTCATACCTTCCTAAACACTGTTTTACTCTGATAACTTCTCCTCAACATGTTTAACAGTTAGGCTAATATACTCTAGCTGTAGTCTCCCAAATAAAGGTAGATGTAGGGTAGTTTGCTACACAGGGGTGAAAAGATATTAGTCCCTAACTCTAAACTTCACAGTTCCCTAAGTCCTTTAAGAAATTATATGGCCTCCAGTCCCTTCAGATATTCCCACTGGGCATCTTCTATGTTTCTTCTTTGGCTTCTCTTGGCTTTTCCAGCCTGCATTTCAGGAACAAATAAAGTGGGGGAAAGAGATGCCGGTACTACGGTTTATTTATTTATTTTTTTAATGTCTACCAGATTTTGTGCAAGTTATTTCATCTTCCTGGGATTTAGTTCTCTTATCTGTATAATGAAAAGATTGAACTAGATGATCTGTAAAATCCCTCCCAACATCTATAATTCTATTATACTTGTACTAGTCACCACTTTCAAAGCACAAACATGATTTAGCAATAAATTACTTATACATTTGCTATTGACAATTAAAATTTATGAAAAATATAAAATTAAAAAATGTAAAATGTCCATGGATGAGGAATCTATTCATCTTTTAAATTTATAAGTATTTCACAATGTAAAATTTTTAATACATTTCTAAATGTCATGGATTATTTTGTACTTTAAAAAAAACTGAATACTAATGTATGCTAATCTCTATATATACTAATCTATAAAAAATTATGGTAATTTTAAACTTTATTTAATCATTTCTAATGATACTGTCATTGCTACAGTGTTAAGGTATAGTAGAAGAGATAGATACAAAGATAAATAAGATTTATGCTAAATGCTTTATATGTGACCTCTCATTTAAACCTCACACAAACTTTACAAAGCAAGTATTAATGTCCCCTTCTTACAGATGAAAAGCAACCTAGGGCTCAGAAGACAGTTATATTTCCAAAGCAGCACTACCAATGTTTCATTTTAAAGCCAATATTTTCTACACAGCCTCTTGGAGCTTATAATCTATTGAGAGACAGAGATGCACAAATAATTTTGTGATTCCAAGAGCAGAGTGAAGGAAGTACACCAGCTTAAGGTTCTAAATTGGAACCTTTGGAATTATTTTCTAAATTTTTAAAAATTCTGTCAAAAGTGGGAGTTGTTTTAGGGCATTTTATTTGAATCTGAGACCCACTGTTGATCTGTATTAGAGAGAAATGCTTGGAACTAATTGATGGAATCTCCAGTTTCATCTCTCCAGCATGTCAATATCAGAAGGTCATAATGTGTTACTTGTATATCATATTTAATTTGTGTTCATGGTTAAAAAGTGTAATAACCCCGTTCCTTCTGAGTTAATGAGATGGAGTTATGAAGTAGTAATTGTAATTTAACTGCATTTGAGAAAAATTACATTATTTTTCAGCCTAGAGAATTAAATCAGTTTGTAAACAATCTGAAAATTTCTGGGAAAACTATATATATCAATATAAAAGAAAACTTTGTAGTAAAGTTTTTTGTACCAATAAAGCAACTAAACAGGGAGAATACAAAATAGTCTCCACCAGAAAACATGCCTGAAAACTACTATGAAAATGGTTACCATATTCTATGAGATACTACGTATTAAAGTATATTGTTTATGTTATATTAAAGATGGAGAAATGAAATCAAGCCCTATATAAGTGTATTTGCTTTTGATAATAAGTATGCCTAATATTTCAGGAATTAAGATTAAACAAAATAATGAAACCACATAATGACAATTCAAGTTTGTCCAATTTCTGCTTCTGATCCTTTCTTAGCTCCTTTCTATGTTTTTGCATGGTGGAAAGACAATAGGTTTTCCCTCAGGTAAATGTAAAGAACCAGGCACAGCCAAGGTGAATTCTCAGAGTGTCTGTGCTCTCAAACACCATTTAATGAGTAGATAGCAACATGATTAGTGAACAACTAGATACCCCATTCATACAGGAAAATTTACCACATTAATTTGTCCATAAATGTAAAAGCTATAATAAAGATCATTTGGTAATCTGGTTTATAAAGTGAAATTCCTTCCTTACATGAAAATAATTATTCTTTAGCCATATAAGAAAATCAAGAAAATATTAACAAAAAAGGAAGCTAAAAAGTGCATTTGTAATGGTCAGAGTTTTTTAATTAAATGGTGCAGTGTGTTTTAGAAGGTCTGAAAAAATGTGTAATTCCTAATGTCTTAAAAATGTTTTATAACCAAGACAGATGTAATTTTCTAAGTCCCTAAGTTTACTCTACAAAATAACATTACCATCTTAAGTGGGAACTATCTACTATGGAAATATTGACCCAACTCTGTTAAATAATGTCAAATACTATATTGTACAAAGGTACACAGAGTCTACGTAACTTATCCAAGGTCACACAGCTAGTGAGTGATTTTAAATATTCAGTTGGTTAATTAATGACATATTCTTCAGTGTTTATAAAAGAGAATAAGAGACTGTTTTTACATGGGTGAGTTATTTCAACTCACTAAATTTAGCCATAAAACCAGTTTAATTATTATTATTGTGTTATTGTTATCTTACCAAATTAAACTGTTAGCTTAGCATTAACCAATCACTCCTGCTTAACATAGGTGTTTGACTACGTGGTGTTTCCTTTCGGTTTACTATACTAAAGAAAGTATTGCCTGCTTATAAACCTGCACTATGTCATAAAAGTAAATGAAATATTTGGATGGATATCTTCTTAAGTGTATGCTCTAAGGACATTCAACAGAAGTAATCTTTAAACGACCATTCTCAAGAATTTTCAAAATTCTGAATGCTTAAAGAATCTTGTATGTGAATAAACCTAGTCTACCCTATTCATTTTTCTTGTGTTCTTAGCCATGTTTAACTAGAAAAGATTAACTGAGGATGACTGTATTACATAATTTTTTATACTTCCCTTAGTGGTGAAGAAAAGATTGCCCAGCAAGTTTTGGGTTTACAGTTAGTTCACATTACAATGGCATACTATCATATTTTCCCAGATTTATCTGGGAAGCTTGACTTCATTACTGGTTTTCAATTCTAAGCATATGTTGGATTTCAGATATTTTTGTCAGTCCCTCATAATCGTATTTCCTCCATATCCTCTGCACTGGCTTCTCACTCTAGTTTGCATTCATTGCATGACTACCACGTGACTTTACATTGACTAAGGAAATACACAGTACATACTGCTGTTTGTTGACAACAAAAAAATTCTGACTATGGTTTTCCTTCATGTATCATTCATTTAACAGATGCTTACATGCTGAGCACTGGGACATCTTGCTGAATAAACTGGAAACAGTCCCAGATCTCATAGCCTTTAGTCTGTATGAGAGAAGACAATCATTATTTATAACTTTACATAGATATGTAACTGCAAGCTTTTGAAGGATTTCAGCATTTAGGAGAACATAGAGAGGGGGATATGACCTAAGGGATTATCATTTGAGCTCTAATCTGAAGGATAAAGAGGAGTATAGTACTGGAGTAGAGAGCAGAGCGTTTAAGCAGAGGAAGCAGCCTGTGAGCATGTACCGGGGTTAAATGTGTGAGTGTAATGGGAGTAGAGGGAGCAGGGAACGGAGGAAGTGCAGGGTGGCTCAGGGCTGCTCAGAGGCCAGAGCAAGCTGATTGTGAGTCCCTTTTAAAAATTCAGCCTTCCCTCATGTACATGATAGCATTTCTGTTTTTCACATCACAGAGGACTTTTCTGCTGTGTTCTCTACCCTTTGATGCTGTTTTAAATCTCTTTTTTAAGATTTATAAAAATTTCAAATTGACTAGCAAACTGATATTTTGGTCATTATTACATCTTCTTAGATATCATCATTTAAAATTATCTAAAGCTATTTACTTAGTTTTTTTTTCTTCTTCTTCTTCTTTTTAACTCTCCTTTCAGTGTGCTTAATGTTGTACCATTTTGGATTCCCAATTATAAAACTTTCATTCTTTTGAAACACAGGAAACTAGAAAATTGAAAACATACTGAAACTTACGTAGAGCGCTCACAGGGGTAATAGCTTAAGTTGGCATGTGTTAGCCGTTCTGAGGTGCGGAATTGAACTGCCATTCGCCATTTTTTGGTAAATTAAATGCTTTTCCCAGGAATATTTTTAGATCTTTGACGATTTCTTCTTTTTAATAAGACTCTGAAATCCTTGAATCTGGCACATATTGATAAATATTCATACAAAAATTTAGTGTGACTAATTCACACAATATGATTATGCTTGGGGAGCACTCATCTTGGTCTGTCAACTAGCATCAACACTAAAAGTTATTATTCAACATAACCATATGCTGCACATTCCTTGGGATTTACTATCTTGCATCACTTGAAATTGTGATTTGTAGAATTGTTTGGTATGACTTTTTAATTCCATATGTTAAACAAAATGAACCAGCTGACAAAGACTACAGAAATTGTGAAATTACTTTCATATTTATATAGTAAAATCTTGTAAAATCACTCTCTCTAAATATACAGGGAACAATGTATAGCTAAATGAAATAGCAATACATTTGGGCTTTATTAGGTACCCAACTTAAAGATTTAATGAAGTTGTGCTTTATCATTCAACATAATACTCAAGGAAGAATTTTTCATTTAATATTTTTAAAATTTAAGAGCTCTTAATTCTTACAGCATCCTAAAAAGAAAATACCATAAACATCTATTAATAGCATTCTTTTGGTATTACATGAAGTCAGTTGTGGCTGGGTAGAATAGTTGTATTATTTTAACCAATTGATTAATTAATCCATTCATTATTTAGTTAATCCATTCATTATTTACTTATTTGGTTAAGTTGGGCAATGTCTCAGTCTTATTGAAATTAGCAAACTGTTAATAAAATTGACCCACTCACAATGTTCAAATCAAATGATTTAATTAATACTTTAATGCTTTTTATATCTTCAACTGTTTCAGCCCATTTCAACCCACTTGGAAATTCTGGCTTACCTTCTTCTAGCTGTTGGTTTCTCATTTCTGTAGGTTGTCTTTCTTGAAAGCAAACTAGTTTTAAGAAACATTGAAATTAGCATCTGAACAAGGGACCCATAACAGAAAACTTTGTCTCAGAATCAGAGCTCCATATCTCAGGAGAGGTGGCCATAGAGAGAGCCAAGCCCAAGTTACAACCACATAGGATTATGCCAGAGACCAAGACAGGGAGTCGCGCAGGGATACATCATACAGGCCAAGTTACCAGAACTGGGGTATAAAGTTCTTCAAACAGATCACAAACAACTCTACCTTAATTCTGAGCTCCTCCTTAAATGATCCTAAAGTAAAAAAAGCATTAGTTCTGTGGTCTGGAGAGGAACTAAATACATAGGTAGGAACAAAATGCCTCTGGCTGATTTTGGAAAGATGGAGGGAAGAAAGTCAAGATGTTTATTGAAGTTACATGATAATGAGTCCAGAATTTATTCTTCGTGATGCAATGCACAGAGTTAATTCTATAGAACTATATAAAGGAGATCATAACAGGTACCCTACAAAGAGTTTCATATTCAAATCAGTATAGAAATTGTTGTATACCATGACTTCCAAACTTCAGTGTGCTCTAACCCCGAAAACTTGGGAGAATTATATATTAAAACCTCTGAGAAACACCCTAGAAAATAATTTACTTGACTTTGTTTAATCACTTTGCAAATGTACTGAAGCATAGCACCCTCATGCAATCTACCTACCCCCTCCCGAAAAAGGCTTAGTAACATTCCAGAGGTAATATTCTTCAGCACCCTAGTTTGGGATATGAACTGTCAAATCTCTTGAACATCAAAGATTTAAAAAAATATATAACACCTCTCAACTATAATTATAGACTATTAGGCATTAAATAGATCTCAAGAAAAAATTTTGGTGTGTATATAAGACATCCCCCCCGCCCCCCCCAATTCTACTACTTAGGAAACTTCCTGCTTGACCAACAGATGGCCCTGCTGGGAGCAGCAGGGACATTTTCTAAGGAATTCTAGTGATTGGAACACATAGGTATACTCCTAAAAGGACCAATTCAGCATCACCTCAACTGCAGGATAAAATATTTAAAAAATTTGAGCCAAAAAATTAAAAATACAAATACCTACATGTGTAGTCTTTAGATACTTTTATATAATCTATTTCTGCAGGCCAGCAAATAAAAATATATAGCTTCACATATGTCATGCAAGGCCCACACACATGATTTCATCTTCTATGTGATGGATGTCTTCTGAAACAGAGTTCTAACACATTGTTTCAAACAGCCTTAAAAACATTATTAAATTATAGCTTTTCACAGATGTTGCTCTTTGAACTGTAGTGAAGAAGTTGTAACTGTGTGTTCTGAATCTTTAAGTGGTCTCATTAAGTAATTGCAGCATGCACACACACACACTCCTTAGATTAAGTTTATGGCTTAATTAGCCAGGTTTACACAATCTTATAGTCCACATGGCTACAAAGAGCAGGAAAAGATGAAGCATATTTTAGCACAGTATTTCCTCAACTCCTTGGAGTGGGGTTATGTATTATGTAGTTTCCACTGATACAAGGTGTGGTCTTCCTGGACCCAGAAAAAGCTCAATTCTTTCCTTTTTATACTAGAAGCATACAGCATCATCCTGGAAGAAATTGTACAATAAATACACTTTTGTTTAGAGAAATAATTACACACATCAGGCTCTCCTGCCAACTGAACCAAAGTTATCATGTGTATCAAAACTTTTCAGGGTCCTGGAGAGCCCACTTCCCCAAAGTAACTCAGTTGCAGTCAAATAGAATTTTCAGTAAAATATTTACTACTACTAAGATTTTTCTTATGATGGAGTTTTGAAGAAAGTCATTTGTTTGCCTTGTACTATGCTTCTTTCTGTGTTTTTATTATCAACTTATAGATAATAGAAAACAAATAAAACCTAACAGTAGGGAGGGAAAGAGGCTAGTGTTAATTAATTAATTAATTAGTTTTATTTTTGTAGAGTAATTTTAGGTTCACAGCAAAATTGGGAAGACAGTACAAAGAGTTCCTTTATACCCCCAGTCCCCACACGTGTACAACGCCCCCACTATCAACGTCGCTCTCCAGAGTGCTACATTTGTTACAATTGATAAACTTACATTGATATGTCATTATTACCCACAGCCCATAGTTTACATTAGGGTTCATTCTTGGTATTGTACATTCTATGAGGACATATATATATATATATATATATATATATGTGTGTGTGTGTATATATATATGTATATATATATATATATATAACAAATATATATGTATATATATATATATATATATATATAACAACAATTATACACCATTATAGTATTGTACAGATAGTTTCAGTACCTAAATATAATCTGTGCTTCACCAATTCATCGCTCCCTCCCATTAACTCCTGGCAACCACTAAACTTTGAACTATATCTGTAGTTTTGCCTTTCCCAGAATGTCATATACATGTTGGAATCATGTAGTATGTAGACTTTTCAGATTGACTTCTTTCACTTAAAACTATACATTTAAGTTTCCTTCATGTCTTTTCATGGCTTGATAGATCATTTCTTTCTAGCACTGAATGATATTCCATTGTCTGGATGTACCACAGTTGATCCACTTACCTACTGAAGGAATCCATTTATTTTTTAATAAAATTAGGTTTATTTTATTTGTTTCCTAATTATAAAAGCAGCACATGCTTATCTTTAAAAAGTCAGAAAACACAACGAAACAAAATGATAAGCATATGGGAAACTCATAATCCCACCTACCTGGGGACAACAACATTTAACACCATATTACTCTGTGTTGGTAGATCTCTTCTTTTGTGCTTTATTTGCAAAACAAAGCTCATATATGATGTAGCTTGCTATTTTAAAATTTAAATGTACATTATAAATATGCTACTTTAATAGATACATTGCTTCAACATTTTATATTTATAGTATTCCATTGTATAAATGTACCATAATTTCTTTAACCACTTCTTGTACATTTAGACCTTATCCATATTTGTATTATTACAAAAAAAATGTTCTCTATATGTACATAAATTTGCACATGACTATTATTTCCTTAGAATGAAGTGCCAAAGGTGGAATTACTAGATCAGAGGGCACATGTACTTGTTAGTACTTTGTTATGTTCTGCCAGAATTCTTCCAAAAGAATATAACAGTTTGTACTCCCACAAGCAGTATTTGCCTGTTGTTCTATTGCTTTCCTATTCATTTTGATCATTGCCAGAACCTTATGGTCATGTAATCAATGAATAATACCTCATTGTTTAATTTTTGTATTTAACCATTAGAGAAATCTTTTTTCTGATGTTTATTGATTATTGGAATCCCATCTTTTGTTTATTATCTATTCATAACCTAAGCTGATTTTCATTGGAGGTCTTTGTCTCCTATTGTTTTAGGAGAACTCCTTATATCCAAAAATATTAATCTTTGTTTTACCTAGCTTATCATTTGCCTTTTAATTTTTGTTAATTACATTTTGTATTTACATAATATATTGATTAGTTAGATCAATCCATCAATAATAATGATGATATTTAACATTCATTGAATACTTACTGTGACTCGTATGTCCTCAATACTGTGCTAAGCCCTGTATATGCGTTATTTCATTTGGCTATACCCATTTTATATATCAGGAAGCTCAGACCTAGAGATATTAGATAACTGGCCCAAAGACAAGTGCCACATCTTTGATTTTGAATCTAGGACATCTTATTTCAAAGTCCATAATTTTTACGTACCTTATTGTACTGCTTCAAAAATAACAACAATGACTAATAGTTATTTGACTAATAAGTGTTAGGTGCTGTGTTTAGTACTTAAATCGATTTGTTTAATTCTCGCCACTACTCTTTGATGTAGGGCTCTATTTATATCCATATTTATTAATAGCTGAATCAAGATGAGTTTCAGTTTCAGTCAGGTTTGTTCAAAATTTATACAGTAACACAGTAGAGATTGAACTGTAAGCTCTGTTAGTGCAGGGATTGGGTTAAGAATACCCCCTGCCTACATTTTAACATGAATATGAGGTTCAGATGACATCATGTGAATGAAAGCACTGTCTAAGTAGGACACTCGAAGAACCTGAAGTACTGTTATTTTTAAAGCACTATTTTCTCTGGGTTTTCAGCTAAACCTTGGAAATCTATGCCTGAGAAGAAAACTGTGTTTATGTAATTTTCAACCCTGCATTCTTATGGAAGTGAGGATTGCCCATACCCTTCTATGTGTTAACTCAGCAAATTGTCTTTCCTCCATTGAGCAATCAATGAGACAATTTTGAAGGAAAATGATATAATTGGAAAGCCAGGTTTTAAAATCTATTGATTAATTTGATATATATATATAGTATTCTATCATATTTTATATTATTAATTATTGAAAATTTAATTTCCAATTCACTTAAGGTACTTATTTTTTACTTATTATTAATCATTTGCACCTGCAAATTTACATTATGGTAGTTGGCCATTCTCTTTTTTCAAAAACAACCTGTTTTCATGATTATATCTGATCCTTAAAAATTTCTAACAAATTATTGCTTTCTTTCTGGTTTAAACCTCATCATATTTGTATGGCATGTGTGTGTGTGTGTGTACGTATGTGTGTGTGTTTGTGTGTGTGTTTAATTTACATGGAGAATATAATTCATGAGATTCAAATATCTAATTCCTGAAGATTTTTGGTAACTGAACTTTAAACTTCTTTAGTATTAAATTAGGGACATAAAATGTATGTGCAATTGCTATAATATACATTTACTTTGGTCATCATGAGCAAACCTCATTTTTTACACAACTTTAATTTTATCATAATGTTTATCTTAGTTGCAAAAGTAAATACAGTGGTGGTTTTAAAACGAGATAGGTTTTTATTAGCTTAGCTCTGTGTTTACCTAACTGTTCAGACTGTGGCTCTCACTTTCCTTTCTGCATGTTTTGATTAATGGCCCCCTGGACTTGTTCCAGAATATACTGATTATGGTCAGTGTACTTCAAAGATGATTTATTAATTGTGTTTGCGACTCAAATAATTACGTAATGATTGATCATATGCATTATTATAGGTTTGCCAATAAAATCAACAGTTAGATTTTAAGATAAAATTTTCCTGAGTAGATTTTTTTCAGCTATACAGAAAAGACAAAATATTAATTTTTTAAAAAAGCATGTTCAATATATACAGCTTAATGACCTTTTAAAACATGATTATTAAATATATTACTCTTCTAAGTACATGTATTTTAAGTTTTATTTTAACATAATTTCAAAATAATATGTTTTAAATGAGATTACATAGATGTTTAAATAAAGTATTTCCATGTTTATAACTTACCCTGGGAACAACCTTTACTGTAATTTCCTCTGGCTTTTACATGTATTTAGATTTCAAATTACTGATGGACTTGAATTTCTGTTTTGAAAATTTTTTAATAAAAAGCAGTTATAATTGTTATGTGTTCTAAGTAAAGGGGATTTACCATATATTTCATATATGTATGTTATTCTCCTATTATTTGAAAGACTTAACATAAAATGTCTCTATATTTGGCTTGACAATAGTTATTGTTTCAAGCATTTTAAGTACTCTACCTATATACAAAAATGTGTAAATATTCATTATACCTGCTCAGAGGGGTTATTAATCAAAGGAAATGACTCCGTGATCATAATTTATAGTTCTATATTGAAAGAAAAATAGGTGCTTTTATTTTTTTATTATTTGATGTGCTATATTCAAAATTTACCATTTTAACAATGAAATTCTAGAACTTAAATCATCTACTATGATATACAACTAAATGTTAAATAGATATTAGGTTTCAATTAAAATATCAAGAAACGAAATAAAATATTTTATCATAATAGAACTGAATAATAGAAATTGAAGGCTGTTTCATGTTCTAAGCCTGTATGAAAGTATAAACTAGTTATATCAAAATAAGAAGATATAAACCCCACGAGTAACTGAGCTGTTGGCAAACGGAATAAAGCAATCAAATATAAGAATAAGAAATGAAAAGAAACAAAAAACCTAATTAAAAAATTAAAAATATACAATTAACCATAAGTATTATTGCAGGACTTTCTTGTTTGTTTGTGCTTCGTAAATCATTACTAAAGTATAAAAAATACAGACATGATTTGTTTAAACATCAGTATTCAAAAGTATTTTCAGTAAAATTTTAGGACATAGACTTTGTTTAATTGAAAATTTTTTACAATAATTTTGTTTCTAAATAATTCCTAAACATTATAATTTTTCTATATCAAATTTATGCATGTTAGTTTTTAAAATGTTATTTTTGTAACAAATGAATATAAATCATCAGTGAATGAATGAAGCAGTGTTATTATTACCAGCATTATTGAGTGCTTTCTCCTGCATACACCACTTCTAGCAACACAGAATAAAGACATTAGCACAGGCTATGTTTTCAACAACTTTGTATATGAAATAAAACAATGAAGGAACATTAATGTATAACACACATTTATCTTTTATTTATTGGCCAAATTACATTTCCTGACAAACTATATTATGTATACAGCTAAAATATGCTAAATTCCATAATTCAAGAACTATGAAATTTTAGAGAAGGGAGTTGATATTCCATTTGGAGGACTGTGGAATAAGAAGGTGTGATAAGATCAGAGAAGACTGGCTAGATGGAGTTTAACTTTGTAGAGGAATGGAGGTCTCCAGAGACATAAACCAAAGAAAGGTAATGAAGAGACTAATAACTGAACCCAGTCTCCTGAGTCCCCTTATTTCTTTCAGCCATAGAACCCCCTTCTGCTACCCTGTGTGCCACCAAGTTTTAATAGGGAAAGTGGCAGCCAGCATAGAGGCTACATTTCCCAGCCTCACTGGCAGTGAGGTGTAGCCATGTGACAAATTCCTTGCCAATGTGCTGTGAATGGAAATGATATGTACATTTTGGGGATCCTGCCCACAAAATGTTTGGGCGTACATTGCTTTGTTTCTCTTCATTCTATCTAGCATTTAAGGAAAACATCCCAGGAGATGGTAGAGGAATAAGAGAGGAAGAATCATTACTCTTGGACAATCCCATGGAGTAGGGCAGCATATCCACTATAGACTATCCAGCTAACTCTAGACTATTGTGTGAGAGAGAAATCACTGTCTAGATTAGCTGTTCATGGTGCTTTGGGGTCTTTGTTAGAGAAACTAGAGATACCTCCTAACTGAAAAGAGAGGCTTTCCCGTCAAAGTAACAGAGTGCAGAAGTAAATGTGGAAGGAGAGTCTGCAAGATAGGGTCCAGTGACCATATCATGAGATGCATGGAGATAAGAGCATAGCTGGCAAGGTAGATGACACTCAGGTCACAGAGGACTCAAATTCTCAGCTGATTTATTTGGACTTCTTTCATGAGTTGAATGAGGAACTGTTAAAGGTTTTGAGGTAAAGAATGGCATAATGAGCAATGTGTTAGGAAAATTTCCCTAGAAACCATACATTTTATGGAGGGAATGTTTGTAGATTGGCCATGAAGATAGGAGGATAATATAGTAGTCCAGGAAGAGTTCTCTGAAAAAGGATGGTGACTAGAAGGGCGTTTGGAAAGGGAAGGAAGGCATGAATTGAGAAACACTCAAGGTTGCTAACCTCTTACTACCAGACATCTGGGAAGCCTCATCAATTATTGGAAGCTTTTTGTTAAACATGGTCTTTATCATGTAAGTCTTCTGTCTTATTTAGAAATCAGCCTACCATAAAACCTGGATAAATAGAACTTTGTGGTCATGAGCGCTGACTTCCAAAAAGACTGGAAAAGTTTCCTTTTTCAGGTTTGCATATTTATATACTTAAATGTGTAGATATATACTATATTAATTTTATATTATTTTACTTCTTTTCATTTATTTAATTTTCTTGAACTTAATTTAATCAGTAAGCTATTTTCAAATCATATTATAAAAAAGGTTGTTACTCTGAAAGGTATACTATAGCCCCTGAAAACTTTCTTTCATGTAGGGGTTCTTGTTAGTTCCAACCACAAGAAATATTTCTTTTGGACATATATTTTGAGTTTAATCTGAAGTTATAGGATTTCTCTTTCTTGGAGATATATGATATTCTATTTATGGAGTACAGAGAAAATCAACTTTTTCACCATTATAATGTTATGGATGAAGTGCTGATTTTATAAAGTGTTTTGCCTAGAGCCAAAATGAAATTTCAAGGCTACGGGGGGATAAAAATACAATTTGTATTCACTATGGCATTTGGCAAACTAATGAAGTTATGAGATAATGATATAAAACCCAACAGACCTATATAGCTTTATTTCAAGGAAACCATGAACATAATTTTTTTATTGAGATTTTTTTTAAATAAAATTTATTGGGGTGACAATGGTTAGTAAAATTACATAGGTTTCAAGTGTACAATTTTGTAACAAATCATCTATATATCACGTTGTGTGTTCACCACCCTAAGTCAGTTCTCCTTCCATCACCATATATTTGACCCCATTTTTTTTATTAAACAATAAATGGTACCATATAAACTATAAAAACTGTTAAACAGATTTCATTTGTTCATTTGTTGTCAAATGCTATGTGTATAAGTAAGACAAATGAAAATCTTGGTATTCTTACTGAGTAGTAAGATGGTCTTTCATGTCTAAAGGATGATTTTGGACTCTTCCATATAAACTCTTAGGGACATACACTAATATCTTCTAAGGGAGGAAAATAGAAAAGCATAGGAAAGAAAATTTAGCATTACAGATTATCATTACACATGGTTATAGGCCTCTGCCTTTTATCTCACTCTTAATAGAATAATGGAATGCCTACTATGTGCCAAGTACTGTGCTTGGTACTCTAACTGTATCACCAAACAAAATAGACCAGCTGTTTTCCCTTTCACGAGAATATAATGTAATTGCAGAAACAGATCAATAAATAATTACAGTGTGATGAGGCCATGTGATATGATAGTTCCAGGTGCATTTGGAATGCCTACCTAAAATGAATGCTACAGGTAGTCATAAATAACACAAAATAAAAATTGTTACCTTCTTATTCATTAACCAAGTAGGGACACACGGATAAGTGACGGCAAATGAAAAAAATATATTATTTAATAGAGTTCAAAAATCAACCTCCAATATTGGGAATTAAATGCAAATTGACATACACAAACACACACACTACAACTAGCATGATACCTGGCACATAGTAGGTACTCTATAATTATCAGTTACATGAAGTAATAAATGGGTCTTATCTATAATGAAGTAAAAGAATTTTTAAGTGGATCTCACCCAGCTGAGTCTTCCCCTTCTTTTTAAATGGTACTGCCATCTACACAGTAACAAAAGCCTGAAAGAATCATCTTTAAAGTCTCCCTTTTCCCTAGCCCCACATATAGTTCATCTGCGTGTCTCATACTATCTGCCCCTAAATATCTCTTAGAAACTTATCACTTGTTGCTCATTTCCACTGCCCCTAACTTAGTATAAGCCACCGTCATCTTTTCCCTAGTTACTGCAATCTGGTCCATTTTGGTCTCCCCATTTCACTTCTTAGTCCTCTAATCCATTCTCTACATAGTGAACTTCTGAAAACAGAAATTAGGTTGTATTTTTATACTTCTCCCTATTTCTCCCAACTTCCTATCCTTTTCCTAAGATATTCTAGTGGCTTCCCATTGTACTTAAAATCTAAGCTCATTACCATGGTTACATGCTCTGAATGACCTTGCCTCTGCAAGTCTTAAAATTAATTATGTGATTGATTTATTTGTTTACAAAGATTTGGGAAACATAGGCATACACCGCTGATTCTCATTCACAGTAGTTATATTCTGTAAAGTTGTTGTGAACACTGAATTAACAAATACTGAATCACTGTCCCTAAGGGAAATACAGGGTTAGGTTCCTGGTCACAACATATTTTGTCAACCCATCAATATATAACCTTATTTTTTGTATGTTTCTGTTTAAAAACACCCTATGTGATATATATTGTTGAGTCATTAACATTGAACTCATGGCCAACAGCACTACTCATGCCTGAATGATGCTTTTCTAACACATGGGCAGACAGTCCCTAACTTATTATGGTTTGACTTATGATTTTTCGACGTTACAGTGGTGCAAAAGTGATAATCATTCAGTAGAAACCATACTTTGAATTTTAAATTTTGATCTTTTCCCAGGCCAGCAATAGTTGGTAACTTCCTCTCTCCTGATGCTGGGCAGCAGCAGTGAGCTGCACTTTCCAGTGAGCCACGTGATCACAAGGTTAAACACCTGATACTCCACACTGTATTGTGTTGCCAGCATTTTTTTTTTAATATTGTGTTTTGTTTTCGCATCCCATTGTGTCTCCAAAATGCCCATCTATGTCTCCTTCTAGGGAGAACAAGAAAAGGGAGGCAATTACTCTTGAGATGAAAGTCAAGATAATTGCTGAAGTGTAGGTTAATATAAGTGCTCTGAGCATGTTTAAGGTAGGCTGGGCTAAGCTAGCCTCTGAGGTTCTGTAAGTCAGGTGTATTACATTCATTTTCTACTTACAATATTTTCAGCCTCCACTGGGTTTATTGGACCCCATCATAAGTTGAGGAGCATCTGTATTTACTCCTGTAAGGCACATCACAGCCTGGGAATACTAAGCAGTACTTCAGCATTACACTGGAGGGTCATTGTTAAAAAGCCAAATCACCAATAAAAAGCACAAAAATGCAAAAAATGTGGCACTAAGTATACAGCAAAAAAGACACTTGTTCACAGTATGAGCTATGAAACCAGAAGGTACTAACATTGTTCCACCCCAGCTGGGCACATGTACCCAGGGACTCACATTTTTTTTACTGCTCTGCACATACACATATCCACAATGACTGAGGAAGCAACCCAAGTATTGATTTTGAGGTTATGAATAAATTTTAGCGAGTTGGTGAATTTGGAAATACAGAATTCATGGATAAGGAAGACCGGCTATAGTTGGTATTGAAAGCCATGGGACCCCAGGAAATCACCTAGATTCTGAATATAAGCATACTGAAATTGAGCCCTGAGACATTTCAGGATGTGGGAGTCAGGCTCTACATACATTACCAATTAGAGACCAAACTCTGAGGAAGAGAGATTATTAAGGTAGGAAGAAAATGAAGTGATTATGATTTAATAGATGCTAAAAATACATTTCAAGAAGGAAGGTCAACACTAAATGCTGCTGAGAAATCAAGTACAATAAGAACAGAGCCTCTACTAGGGTCTCGGGCACCTTCAGGAGACAGATGGTCAATTAGCGTAGAATGAGGTGAGAATTAGAATACATAGAATATGGATAAAGCATTCAAGAAGATTTGCTCTAAAATGGAGCAGAAGTGGAGAAGTAGCTAGAGAGGACTATAGGCTTAAGGGAGATTTTTGCTTGCTTCCTCGTTTAATGTAGGAGATAAGAGAATACATTTTTATGCTTTTGGTAATGATCAAGTCAAATAGAAAATGTGAGCTGACCAAGTCACTCAGCATTTCTTGGCCTTAGTTTTTCTCTATATAAAATGAGGGACTTAAGCAGATAAAAATTTTCTCGATTTACTTTATATGTAGGAAAACCCTGTACTATAGTGATTTAAGAGTGTAGATTCTGAAATCCAACTGCCTGGCTCTGTGTTTTAGCCTCACAACTCACTATCTATTAGATTTTGGATATCCCAATTAACCTTTCTATGCTTTGGTTTTCTTATCAATACAAAGGGCAAGCCAGGTATTGCCTACCTAGGTTTGTGAGAATTATGAGATAGTGCATATAAAATGCTTGGCACAGTGCTCAGCACATAAATAGCACTCAGTACATGTTAACTGTATTTTACTGTTTGTCATCATTATTTTTATCATCCCATCTCTAAGATGCTATCAGCTGTGAGTGAATCCCATTTTTTTTTTAATTAATTTTATTGGGGTGACAATTGTTAGTAAATTTACATAGATTTCAGGTGTACAATTCTGTATTACATCGTCTATAAATCCCATTGTGTGTTCACCACCCAGAGTCAGTTCTCCTTCCATCACCATATATTTGATCCCCTTTACCCTCATCACCCACCCCCCACCGCCTTACCCTCTGGTAACCACTAAATTATTGTCTGTGTCTATGAGTTTTTGTTTCTCATTTGTTTGTCTTGTTCTTTTTGGTTTATATACCACATATCAGTGAAATCATAGGGTTCTCTGCTTTTTCTGTCTGACTTGTTTCACTTAGCATTATTCTCTCGAGATCCATCCATGTTGTCACAAATGTTCCTATATCATCTTTCCTTAACGCCGAATAGTATTCCATTGTGTATATGTACCACAACTTCTTTATCCATTCATCTATCGAAGGACATTTTGGTTGTTTCCATGTCTTGGCCACCGTAAACAAAGCTGCAATGAACATTGGCGTACACGTGTCTCTATAGAGAAATGCTTTTATATTTTTGGGGTAGATACCCAGGAGAGCGATTGCTGGGTCATATGGTAATTCTATTCGTAATTTCTTGAGGAACCTCCACACTGCCTTCCATAGCGGCTGCACCAGTCTGCATTCCCACCAACAGTGTATGAGAGTTCCTTTTTCTCCACAGCCTCTCCAACACTTGTTACTATTTGTCTTGTTGATGAAAGCCATTCTGACTGGGGTGAGGTGATATCTCATTGTGGTTTTCATTTGCATTTCTCTGATGATTAGCGATGTGGAGCATTTTTTCATATGTCTATTTGCCATTTGTATATCCTCTTTGGAGAAATGTCTCTTCAGGTCCTCTGTCCATTTTTCAATTGGGTTGTTTGTTTTTTTGTTGTTGAGTTTCATGAGTTCCTTGTATATTTTGGATATTAGCCCCTTATCAGAGGAACTGTTTGCGAAAATCTTCTCCCATTCAGTTGGTTGCCTCATTATTTTGTCAATAGTTTCTTTTGCTGTGCAGAAGCTTTTCAGTTTCATATAATCCCATTTGTTTATTTTAGTTTTTACTTCCATTGCCTTTGGAGTCAAATTCATAAAATGCTCTTTGAACCCAAGGTCCATAAGTTTAGTACCTATGTTTTCTTCTATGCAGTTTATTGTGTCAGGTCTTATGCTTAAGTCTTTGATCCATTTTGAATTAATTTTGGTACATGGTGACAGATAGCAGTCCAGTTTCATTCTTTTGCACGTAGCTATCCAATTCTGCCAGCACCATTTATTGAAGAGGCTGTCTTTCGTCCATTGTATGTTTTTAGCTTCTTTGTCAAAAATTATCTGTCCATATTTATGTGGTTTTATTTCTGGGTTCTCAATTCTATTCCATTGGTCTATGTGTCTGTTTTTCCGCCAATACCATGCTGTTTTGATTATTGTAGCCCTGTAGTACAAGGAAAAATCAGGGAGTGTGATACCTCCAGTATTGTTCTTTTTTTTTAATATTGCTTTGGCTATTCGGGGCCTTTTGTGGTTCCAAACAAATCTGATGATTTTTTGTTCTATTTCTTTAAAAAATGCCATTGGGATTTTAATGGGGATTGCATTAAATATGTATATGGCTTTGGGTAATATGGCCATTTTAACTATGTTGATTCTTCCAATCCATGAGCACGGAATGTCTTTCCATTTCTTTGTGTCTTCTTCAATTTCTTTCAAAAATGTCTTATAGTTTTCAGCATATAAATCCTTCACATCCTTGGTTAAGTTTATTCCTAGGTATTTTATTCTTTTTGCTGCAATTGCAAAAGGAATTGTTTTTTCTATCTCTTTTTCTGAGATTTCATTGTTGGTATATAGGAAAGCAATGGACTTTTGTACGTTGATTTTGTAGCCAGCAACTTTACTATATTCATTGATTGTTTCTAATAGCTTTTTGGTGGAGTCTTTAGGGTTTTCTATGTATAGCATCATGTCATCTGCAAAGAGTGACAATTTAACTTCTTCATTCCCAATTTGGATGCCTTTTATTTCTTTCTCTTGCCTGATAGCTCTGGCGAGGACTTCCAACACTATGTTGAAAAGCAGAGGTGATAGGGGACAACCTTGTCGTGTTCCTGAACGTAGAGCAAAGGGCTTCAGCTTTTCACCATTAATTATGAGGTTAGCTGAGGGCTTGTCGTATATGGCCTTTATTATGTTGAGGTATTTTCCTTCTATACCAATTTTAGTAAGTGTTTTAATCATAAATGGATGTTGTATCTTATCAAATGCTTTTTCTGCATCAATTGATAGAATCATATGATTTTTGTCCTTTATTTTGTTTATGTGATGTATCACATTGATGGATTTGCGAATGTTGAACCATCCTTGTGCCCCGGGGATGAACCCCACTTGGTCGTGATGAATAATCTTTTTAATGCATTGTTGTATTCGATTTGCTAGAATTTTGTTTAGGATTTTAGCATCTGTATTCATCAGAGATATAGGTCTGTAGTTTTCTTTTTTTGTGTTGTCCTTACCAGGTTTTGGTATCAGGGTAATGTTGGCCTCATAAAATGAGTTAGGGAGTACTGACTCTTCTTCAATTTTTTGGAAGAGTTTGAGCAGGATTGGTATTAGATCCTCTTTGAAGGTTTGGTAGAATTCACTGGTGAAGCCATCTGGTCCAGGACTTTTGATTTTGGGAAGGTTTTTGATGACTGATTCAATTTCCTTACTGGTGATCGGCCTGTTAAGATTTTCCAGTTCTTCATGATTCAGCCTTGGAAGGCTATATGTTTCTAAGAACTTGTCCATTTCTTCTAAGTTATTAAATTTGGTGGCATATAGTCCTTCATAGTATTATTGGATAATCCTTTGTATTTCTGTGGTGTCCGTGATAACTTCCCCTTTTTCATTTCTGATTTTGTTAATTAGCGTCTTCTCTCTTTTTATCTTAGTGACTCTAGCCAAGGGTTTGTCGATTTTGTTAATCTTTTCAAAGAACCAGCTTTTTGTCACATTAATTTTTTCTATTGTCTTTTTGTTCTCTATTTCATTTAGTTCTGCTCTGATTTTTGTTATTTCCTTTCTTCTGCTGACCTTGGGTTTCGCTTGTTCTTCTTTTTCTAGTTTTTTAAGGTGTAACATGAGGTTATTTATTTGGGATTTTTCTTGTTTCTTGAGATAGGCCTGTAATGATATAAATTTCCCTCTTAAAACTGCTTTCGCGGCATCCCAAAAATTTTGGTAGGATGTATTTTCATTGTCATTTGTTTCTATGTATCTTTTGAGCTCTCCTCTAATTTCTTCTTTGACCCAGTCGTTCTTTAAAAGTATGTTGTTTAATCTCCATGTATTTGTGTTTTTTCCTGCTTTCTTTTTGCAGTTGATATCCAATTTCAAAGCTTTGTGATCAGAGAATATGCTTGGTATGATTTCAATCTTCTTAAATTTGCTGAGGCTGATTTTGTGTCCCAATATATGGTCTATCCTTGAGAATGTTCCATGTACACTAGAAAAGAATGTATAGTCTGATGTTTTAGGATGAAGTGCTCTATATATGTCAATTATGTCCAATTCATCTAATGTGTCATTTAGGGCTGCGATTTCGTTATTTATCTTCTGTTTGGATGATCTATCCATAGCTGTCAATGATGTATTTAAGTCCCCTAGTATAATTGTGTTTTGGTCAATTTCTCCCTTTAGTTCTGTTAGTAGTTGCTTGGTATATTTCGGTGCTCCCTGATTGGGGGCATAAATATTGATGACTGTTATGTCTTCTTCTTGTATAGTCCCCTTTACCATTATGAAGTGTCCATCTTTGTCTCTTGTTATCTTTTTCACCCTGAAGTCTGTTTCATCGGAAATCATTATGGCTACACCTGATTTTTTCTGGGTACCATTTGCTTGAAGTGTCAATTTCCACCCTTTCACTTTGAGTCTATGCTTGTCCTTGTAGCTGAGATGTGTCTCTTGTAGGCAGCATATGGTTGGGTTTAGTTTTTTGATCCAATCTGCTACTCTGTGTCTCTTTATTGGTGAGTTCAGTCCATTTACATTTAGGGTGATTATTGATATGTGAGGATTTCCTGTCATTCTGTCTTTAGTTTTCTGGTAAGGCTGTGTCTCCATTGTTTCTTTGCCTTTTTGTTGTTGTCTGTTATTTCTGTGTGGTAGTATTCTATGATGTTTCCCTCTGTTTCTTCTTTTATTACAGTATATATTTCAGATTTGGATGTTTTTTGAGTGGTTACCCTTGAGTTTATGTAAAAGAAAGTTTGATATTTAGAGTATTCCAGTTTCTTCAGTACGCTTACTTTCTCTATTCCCATATTCCAGTTCAGGCCTTTACGCTCCCCCTTTTTATGTTTCGGTTGCCACAAGTTGTCCCTGTTGATGGTGGTCTAATAGCCTCCTTTAGTATTTCTTGTAGTGCAGGTCGTGTATTAGAAAATTCCCTCAGCTTCTGGATGTCTGGAAAGGTCTTTATTCCTCCTTCATATCTAAAGGAGATCTTTGCTGGATATATTATTCTTGGCTCATGATTTCTCTCTTTCAATAGTTTGAATATTTGGTTCCATTCCCTCCTAGCTTGTAGAGTTTCTGCTGAAAAATCTGATGATAATCGAATGGGCTTTCCTTTGTAAGTTACCGTCTTCTTTTCCCTGGCTGCCTTGAGGATTCTTTCTTTATCATTGATTTTAGACAGCTTCAATACAATGTGCCTTGGTGAAGGCCTGTTGGGATTGAGGTAATTAGGTGTTCTATTTGCTTCTTGGATTCGAGGATCCAGTTCTGTCCACAAGTTTGGGAAGTTCTCATCGACAATTTGTTTGAATATATTCTCTGTTCCCTTCCCTCTTTCTTCTCCTTCTGGTATACCCATTATTCTTATATTGCTCTTTCTGATGGAGTCAGAAAGTTCTTGTAGAGTTCTTTCATTTCTTTTAAGTCTCAAGTCTCTTTCTTCTTCCCTCTGTGTACATTCCAGGTTCCTATCTTCGATGTCACTGATTCTTTCCTCCATCTGGTCAACTCTACTACCTAAGCTGGATATTTTATTGTTAATTTCTTCTATTGAGTTCTTAATCTCCAGAAATTCTATTTGGTTCTTTTTCAAGATTTCAATCTCTTTTGTAAAATGCTCATGGTGTTCTTTGATTGTGTTTCTGAGTTCATTAAACTGCCTTTCTGTGTTTTCTTGCATCTCGTTCAGTTTTTTCAGAATTGCGATCTTGAATTCTCTGTCATTTAAATCACAAAGGTCCATATCTCTAAGTTCCTTTTCTGGAGACTTTTCACTTTCTTTCTGAGCTATCTTGTTGCCTTGGTTATTCATGGCAATCACTGATTTACTATTTCTCTTCCTAGACATCTACAGGAGTGTCTTCTGCAACAGGTTGATAGGTATGCGAAGAGCTTTTGGAGTTCCAAAGCTCTTTCTGCACCAGATTCAGAGCCCGTTTGTTTCAGCAGTTCTGTTTACTCCTGCAGGGATCCGCCCAGATAGGTGGGGCCAGGGGCGGGGTGAGTTGTGAGAGGTGGCCCAGAGCAATGGCGGCGACCACCACCACAGCCAGTCCTGCTTACACAGCTCCCTCCCCTTTGCTGGAACTAGTTGAGCTGCAAATCTGTGTCTGCGGTCCACAGTTCTCAGAGCAGCAAATATTCTGTCCTTTGATCCGACACTGCTACTTTATCGCTTCTAGCACCGGGCAGGTGGGGGCGGGGCGAGCTCTGGGAGGGTAGGGAGGGGGCGGCTAGTCTCCGTGCCTAGGGCTTCCGTTCTCCACTCGGCAGTGAGGGCTTAAACCACCGATTTCAGCCCTTTTCCCTCAGTCTTTGCTCCGAGGTCTGCCGGGAGCGTTGGGTTCAGCGGTTTTATATGCTGCTCCCTCAGCCCTGTGGGCCGTAAGCGGAGCCCTAGCAGTCCGAGTCCTTCCCTCTCCCGCAGTTGCGGAAGATCCGGGCGCAGCGGGCTCCGAGCACTGAGCTAGGTCTGTGTCCTGTGCCCGCGCGGCTCCGTCTCCGCACTTCTCCTCTCCCTCCTCCCCCGCTCGCGCGATTCACCCACCTGGAGGTGAATTCAGTAGTCGGCCTCTTCGTCTTGCCTGTCTGCTGTGCAAGGAGTCCTTTGTGGAGTTATTGTTGTCCGATTCGTTGTAAATTCCAGGAGAGCGTTACAGAGGCTCACCTCACGCCGCCATTTTTTTTTTTTTTTTTTGAATCCCATATTTATAACACACATTCTTTTAGCTCTCTCCACATACTCTGTAGAGTATAGAGGGTGTAGAAATGTCTTCTGCGTTTTCTGTTATACTGTTATTAACAATGATCATTACTATGAATGAGCCTATAGGAAGTCTCATATTTAAAGCAGGATTCTTTGGAGGAAACAGTTTTCCTAATAAAAAATTATTCAACAAGTATTTGAATAAGGCCTGCTATTTGCCAGGCTTTGTTTGAAGTGACACAATAGTGAACAAAACAAAGTCCTAGTTCTCATAGAGCTGCAGTCATGGTCAAAAAAGAAAAATCTTAAACTCATCACAAATTTCAATTCCTTTTCAAAGTCCCACGGCATATGTATTTGAAAGTTCAGAAAAGCATGTTTAAAAATTATATATAAAAGAAAAAGAAAGATTTTTTTTGAAAGATACAAATGGAAGAAGAAGGGGAAGAAGGAAAAAGAAGGAAGGGAGGAAGGAAGGAAGGAGGAAGAAAGGAGGAAGGGAGGGAAGAAGGAAGGAAGGAAGGAAGGAAGGAAGGAAGGAAGGAAGGAAGGAAGGAAGGAAGGAAGTGAAGGAGGGAGAAAAGGGAACGGAGAAAGTTTCAGTATGGTAATATATAAAGGTTAAAAGTTTATTTTTCTGGTTGTCTGGGCTCCTGTGAATATCTGTCAAATCTTGGGAGGATGGGTGTTAACAATTATTTTTTATGATTTAAATTTGCTATCATTATTTTAGAAATCATCTTACTTTAATCCTAAGGTTATCTACTTAGTGGAGTTTGATAATATAGCATATGTAACTATTAGACTTAAATTAATCTCAGAATTCAGGCTCACATTTATTGAGTACTAGGCGCTCTACCATTTCTTTTCCTCAAGGAGCTAGCAGGTAAGACAGGTAGGTAAAAAGAAAATTTCTACATAATATGATGTTTCAAAATACAGATTATATACAGGTTACATATAGGAAAACAAGAGATTTTATTTAGCTCATTTAATTAACTGCTGACTCAAATGCATTTCTGAATTATCTTTTAAAAATATCTTTATTAAACATATAGCTAACATACAATATTATATTAGTTTCAGGGGTGCACCATAGTTATTCAACATTTATATACATAAAGAAGTGGTCACCATAAGTCCAGGAACCATCTAACACCATACAATACTATCACAATATTATTGACTGTATTCCCCATGCTGCACATTACATCCCCAGGACTTATTTGTTTTATATCTGGAAATCTGAACCTCTTATTCCCCTTCACCTTTTCCTTCCCTTTTTTTAATTTTTCAATTACAGTTGACATTCAATATCATTTTCTATTAATTTCAGGGCTACAGCACAGTGGTTAGACATTTATATAATTTAAGAAATGATCCCCCTGACTAATCTAGTACCCACCTGACACTATACATGGTTATTACCACATTATTGACTATATTCCCTATGCTTTACTTTGCATCCCCATGACTATTATGTAAATACCAATTTGTACTTATTAATGCCTTCACCTATTTCACCCTGCCCCCTAACACCTTCCCATCTATCACCTCAACAAATCTAGTACCCATCTGACAGCATACATAGTTATTGCAATATTATAGGCTATATCCCTTATGCTATACCCTACAACCTCATAACTACTTTGGGACAACCAATTTGTACTTCTTAATGCCTCCCCTTCTTTCACCTATACCCTAACCCCCCTCCCATTTGGCAACCATCAAAGTGTTTTCTGTATCTATGAGTTTGTTTCTGCTTTGTTTATTTTATTCTTTAGATTCCACATATAAGCGAAATCACATTGCATCTGTCTGACACTCCACTGAGCACATCACCCTCCAGGTCCAAACATGCCTCCACAGATGGCAAGAACCCATTCCATTCCCTGGCCAAGCAATAGCCTATTGTATATATGTAGCACCTACTTTTTATCCATTCATCCATCAACAGACGCCCAGGCCGCCTCCACATCTTGGCCATTGTAAACAATGCTGCACTGAGCATATGGAGGCACACGGCCCCTCGAAGTAGCATTTTGGGTTTCTTCGGATAAATATCTGGAAATGGGATTATTTGGTTTTTCTTTGTCTCTTGTTATAGCCTTTGTTTTGTCTGATATAAGTATTCCTATCCCACCTTTATTAGTTTTTTTCATTTCCTATTTCATGAAATATCTTTTTCCACCCCTTTACTTTCCATCTGTGTATATCTTTCAATCTGAAGTGATTCTCTTACAGGCAGAATACGTAAGGGTTTTCTTTTCTTATCCATTCAGCCCTCAGTCTTTTGATTGGAGCATTTAATACATTTACATTGAAATTAGATATATAATGAGATATGAAATTTGATATGATAGATATGTTGCCATTGCCATTTTATTATTCATAATTTTGATCTTTTTTTTCTCCCCATCTTAAAGAAGTCTCTCTAACATTCATTGTAATACTGGTTTGGTGCTGATAAACTCCTTTAGCTTTTTCTTGTCTGGGAAGCTCTTTATCTATCCTTCAATTTTAAATGGTAGCTTTGCTATCATTTAAATAGTCTATTAGAATAGTATTGGTTATATGCCCTTGCTTTCCATCACTGAATGTTTTCTGATACTCCCTTCTGACCTGCAAAGTTTCTGTTGAGAAATAAGCCGACAATCTTATAGGGATTTTCTTATAAGTTGCCAGTTGTCTTTCTCTTGCTGCATTTAGGATTCTCTCTTTGTCTTTAACCTTTGCCATTCTTATTATAATGTATCTTGGTGTGGGCCTATTTAGGTTCTTCTTGTTTGGGACTCTTTACACTTCCTGGATTTTTATATCTATTTCCTTTACCACGTTAGGAAAGTTTTCAGTCATTATTTCTTCAAATAGGTCCTCAACCCCTTGCTTTCTTTCTTCTCTTCCTGGTTCTCCTATGATGCAAATGCTGGTAGGCTTGCTGTTGTCCCAAAGGTCTCTTAAATTATCCTCATTTTTACTGGATTCTCTTTTTCTTTTTGCTGTTCCAATTGGGTGTTTTCTGCTACATTGTGATCTAAATCACTGATTCAATTCTCTGCTTCATCCAGTTTGCTGTTTGGGGGTCTGAAGGGGACTTCAAATCCCCTTTGGGGGACTGAAGGGGATTTACCCCAGCAGTTTCTTGTGCCTATTGAGAACTCCCTTTGGGTGTGCCTCTTGTGGAGCTAATTACACAGTACTCTGTGGTAGTCTGAAGCCAGCCTCCAAGTATGTTGATGCTGTGGCCTCTTGGGAGGGGCTCCAGGGTAGGCCCAGGTCACCCATGGCCTGTGACCAGCCAGGACTACCTGATAGGAGCTATAAAGTGATCCACGTTTATTCACTGCCTTTGTTAAACCTGGAGGTGTGTGGGAGAGGCCATGCTGAAAACTGGGGACGTCTATCACTAGTACCAGCCTGGAGCAGCTCTACAAATATCCAGATACCCTGAGGCCTGATGCCACCTGCTGCCTTCCTTAAGGTTCAGGCACTGATAAAACCTTGTTCTGTATTCAAGTTGGGTGAGTCAGGGTCTCAGGGAGTCACTATATTGGGATGTGTTATGGTCACCAAGTTAATGTAGATTCTGGTTTGGTGCCACTGCTGAGCCTGGAGCTACTTGGCAAAAGTCTCAACACACTGAAGCCAGTTGTTGCCCACCTTGAGCACATGGACTCCGATAGTTTTCTAAGAAAGAGTGCAATGCTGGTGGCTCTGGCTACTCAGCAAGTGTCTCCGGCATTGGAAGTTGACCCCAGTGGCATCAGCAGGGTGGAGCAAGCAGAGCTCACCAAGCTAATCAGATTCAGATTTGGAAGTGTATGGGGGAGGGCTCAACATAGGAAAGATGGTGCCCGCCTGCAGGCTGCACAGAAGAAGAGGACCCCACACAGGGAAAATGGTGACTGTTCTCCAATTCTCCTCCTGAAGCCACACACCTCAGTCTACCCCTTGTATGCCTCTGATGCCCTCTGAATCACCATCCCTCCGCCAGAGCCCAGGGTGAATGCCTGTGAGTGAATCTGTGCATGTGCTCCTTAAGAGGATGTCTGGGTTTCCTGCAGCCCTCTGTGCCACCCAGATGGTTGGACTCCCTACTATTTTTCCCAGCCAGATATTGTGGGGGCTCCTCTTCCTGACACCAGTACTCTGGACTGGGGAGCCTATTGTGTTGTTGGAGTCCCTTGCTCCTCTGGGTGGGGAACGTCCGAGGCTGAGAAATGCCTCTTGATTCTTAATCACCACATGGAGGTTTGGGGCCAGCCCGTTTCGCGTCTCCGCCCCTCCTACCAGTCTCAAGGTGTCTTCTTCTTTATAATCTTAGTTACAAAACTTCTCTTCAGCTAGACTTCAGATGCTTCTCCAGGTTGATTGTTCTGTAATTCAATTGTAATTTTTATGTGTTCACAGAAAGAATTTTGCAATGTATTTGTCTACTCCGTCATCTTGGATCTCCCTCAGTATACTTATGTTTCAGAGGCACTATTACAGCTTGTATTTTCAGTGAACCAAACTGAAATTTTCTTTTTGTTCAAGTCACCTGTAACTTTTAAAACTTTTGTTCATCCTTGCATTTATATTATTTTACTTAATTTTCTACTGTTTTTTTTTTTCATTTTTTTCTAAACTTTAATATTATTGTTATCCTATTCTACATTGCAAATAATTTATGATTACAGGGCTTCCAATCCAATGATTCATTCACTCTCAATTTTCAGGATATAATGGATCACTGATTTACTCTAAGAATCTTAAATGTATTACTTATTATGCTCCTATTTGGATTCCAAGCAATAAGGGAAACACTAATGTAGATAATCTAAACTATCAGAGAGTAATTCTTATTCTTCCTACTATTTTCTTTTCTTTCTTTTCTTTTTCTTTTTTCTTTTCTTTTTTTTTGGTTCACTTGGTACACTTAATTATGTTAGTATTGAAATGGAATGTATTAATTATCTAATCCAAAATATATGACCGTGTAGCATTTATAAATGTTTTATGGGACAAAATGCTTAATGCTTTAATTGAAAGCCCATTTCACCCAGTAATATTCATTTACTGGCCCGAGTTCTGCTTTCTGTGTCATGTTATATAAATTTTCTACATTAAAGCCACTCATGTAGAGTCATGTTCTACGTGCATACAACTTATGCATATTCAACATACATTCTCCATTCCCTCACCCACCATAAAAAGAGGCAAGAGAGAAAATAGGATAAAAGAACAATTTAAATAGTTCTGGACATTCTACTCAAATATATATCAGGGACTGTGTATGAAATGGAAAACATATATCTCTTTTCTCTCTACCTGTCTGAGTTCCCATTATCTTTCTATGACATAAACAGAATATTTCAAGATAAACCTTTTTCGTACAACATGGCCACTAAATACAAGGCAACTACTTTCATTTTCTGCTGCTTGATGAAAACAAATAGCCATTTATCAAAATAGGAGAGAAAACCCGTGATGCTGGACCAATTAAAATTTGTATATTATGCTTGAGTATAATATTTTCCTAAGGACTTTTCAGGATAATTTGATTTTCACCTTAAGACCTACATTAGAACCCAATCCCTAAATAAGATATCACTCCATTTAATATGGAGACTCTTTCATCCTTTGATTTTTTTTTCTTTTGCAAGCTAAAAGAGCCTAAGTTTATCAACAGTCCCCAAATATGACATGGTTTTTACATGGTCAGTCTCTTGGTTGCTTTTCGCTGAATGCATATAGTTTGCCAATTTTCCATTAAAATTGTGTCCCCAGAGCCTGCTTATATCTCACGTGTGGTGAGATCAGTACAAAGAATAATGGGACACCACATTTCTGTTAATGTGTGTGTTCCCTTGCTGTTTCACCTTTCTTTTATTTTTAGATATAACTAATTTTGTTTTGAAAACCTACTGAAAAAGATAAATATAATAGTCCTGACTTTCCCAATTCCAGTCATGTGGGCCACCATTTGGATTTGCGTCGTATCTGAGTTTCACCAGCTCCCTCCTCAGTTTTTGTCACTTCTTGGTAAAACTTGCACTATGAGTTATCTATTAAATCACTTCACTTTTTAAATTAAACATGCTTATTTAATGAAGAAACTACACTTTCATATCTTACATCAAAGCCAGTATCACTTAAAGGTAAATATAACATTTAATACAATATGAAATTAATGAATACAATAAAGTATAATATTGTTATCTGCGGATTCTGCACCTAAATATGGTTCTCTCTATAAAAGGACCTACTAGCCATCAGCTCTTTGAGAGAGGTATCACTGATTATATAGCTGTAGTAGCCACTGCTGCTCCTCAGTCAGAACACTTGCCATGTAACTGCCATTGAAGGGCAGACCATAGGGTAAGGAGTTAGATATGGATTTGAGAGTTAGGTGCTATGTGATTTGGGGTATGAAGTTTAAGCACTCTGAGGCTCAATATTCTAATTTCTAAAATGAGAATAGTCATACCCATCTCATTAAAATTAATGAGATGACAACTATAAGGTGCCAGGCACATGGTAAATGCTCATTATTGATTACTACTACTGTTCTTGTTTGTGTTCATTTTATCTCCCAGTGTCCAGCTGTCTAGGTTTGAATATAATTGTTTTCCAAGTCAAGTTAATCACTCGTGGTAAAGTTATACTGTAAATGCATTTGATTTATATTTTACTATGGTTAATAACTTATAACCAAATAATTTTTATCATCAGAAAATCCAGAATAATTAGAAAGTGGCCAAAGATGAATTTAGAAGTGTTATGTTAGGTAACTTTGGTACTTGTTTGCTGATACCATATACCCTGTACGTATTCAAATCATAAATATCATTCAGCACATATTTGCTGAGTACCTAGTATGATCTAGGCACCGAGGGTATGACAGTGAGCAAAAGAGCTGACATTGCATTATCGTCGTGGGAAACAAGCAGAAAAATAAATAAGCAAGGACATATCAAATAATAATAAAAAGATGTGCAGATAATAAAAAGACGGTGGTGTAAAAGATACTGAGTGATGAGCTGCTTCCTCTTTAATATAGAGTGGTCATGGGAGTTCTCTGTGAGGAATTGATATTTACAGGGACCATAATAAGCAGACCTCCCTACAAAGACTGTGAGAAAACAGGTCATGCAACGGCCCTCCGGTGACCCAAACCTGGCATATTAAACAATAGAAAGATGGCCCCTGTAGTGGTAAAGATAGTGAGTGGTATAAATATGTAGTCAGTGAATCGGATAGGGTAAGATCACACAGGGCTTTGAAGGTCAATATCCTTTAAGCTTTGTTCACAGTGTGGTGGTGGATTTTAAGGAGGGAAATGGCATGATCTGATGTTTGTTTTAAATGATCGCTATATCACTTTGTGGAAAATGAATGTGTAGTTGTGGTTGAGTGAAAAGAGAGTGATCAGTTAGGAGGTTATACTGCAGTCCCGGTAAATAAAAGTCAATGATGGCTTAGGCTGTTTGGGGAAATATTGAGGAGATCCTAGATCCTGGATATTGTAGTGTCAGTGTATTGTAGCAGTAAAGTTGCCA
Source organism: Rhinolophus hipposideros (assembly GCF_964194185.1). Classification (NCBI taxonomy): domain Eukaryota; kingdom Metazoa; phylum Chordata; class Mammalia; order Chiroptera; family Rhinolophidae; genus Rhinolophus; species Rhinolophus hipposideros. The sequence continues at coordinate 46,759,357 of NC_138053.1, read as the reverse complement.
AGACTTGCTTGTAGATTTGACAGGGAAAGAGGGAAATCAAGAGGATTACTATGTTTTTGGCTTGAAGAACTAGGTGAGTGGTGCAGTTGCTTCAGACATGGGAAGGAAAAAGAAAGAAGCAGGTTTGCAGAACAAAAAAATGAAAAGTTGTGTTTGTGTTAGGTTAACTTTAAAATGCTTAGCAGACATCAAAGCAGAGATACCAAGATATATAACCCTGGAGTTCCTGGGAGAAGTGAGGTCTAAAGATAAAGATTTGAGAGTCCTAAACATTTGGGATTTATGGTTATGATCTTAAAGTGAGAACCGTTAGCATGGGTTGGTGTTTCTTTTCAGCAGTGCTTGAGTGGTTCCTAATGTGGAGCTTTAAACAGCAAGTACAGTAAAGGTAAAAAAAAGAAGCATTATTGTAGTGTCAGAGTTCCAGGTTTTATTCTTTAATAGATTGTAACATCTGTGGGAAAATGAATTCAGTCCATTTTTGATTATCTATTTTATGGATTATACCTGGATTTAATAGTCGAGTGGTTGCTTTCTGGGCTCTCAATTCATCTGAACAATTCTATTATGTGTTCCTGGAAACTTTAGTATGATATCAAAACTGAATTTTAAAATATATATAGTAGTGGGGGAAAAGTTCCAAAAAGACATAATTACTTTATTTAAATCACACTTTAAATTGAGCTGTTCTCTTCATGTATAATCACGGAATAAAAAGAATTTTGGGGGAGCCTTTTAAGTCATGGATTCTAACTTCACAGTCCAGCCAGGTAGAAAAAACAAAGATACATGAAACCATAATGGGCCAATTATTTGGGTGACTGTGATAGTCATTAGTTCTGTTCACTAAATATTTCCAGCTCTCTGCCTTCTTGGCACATAGTAAAATTGAACTTCGTAGTTATAGTTGAGTGAGTCTAGAAGGCTAGTTCTTACCAGCAAGTTTTGATTAAAAGTGTCAGGTGTAATTTTGGAGCCAGAGAACTTTCTTTCCTTTTGCTATAGTAACTGGCAATGTTGGTCCTGTCATCCTAGGTCCTCAAATGAGAACACCACAGAGTGGAGCTCTCAGGCATACCTGATGGACATATGGCACAAATGAGAAATTAAAGCTGTGTTGTTTCAAGCCACTGAGGTCTTGGTGTATTTGTTAACTGCAGTGTAACTTAACTTATTAAAACAGAGACATGTCCATTTACAGCATATCCTTAGTAACATCACACTGCTGTTTGAAAAGTAGTCACAAAGGAACAGTGATCAAAAGTTCAATACCACTGCCATGAAGTGAATATTGACACCTTTACTGTAAGCGAGCAGAGGTTCAGAATAAATCACTGTTTAGTTCTATTATTACAAACTTAGGAATATATAACATACTTCCAAATGTTACAATTTGGAAGTTTCATTTTCTCTCAGTGCCTATTTAATTGTATAATACAGCAACTTTAGGGCAACAACTATTCAACAATTTTACAAAGAAATTGATATCGTTTTTAATAAAGAAAAATATAGCATTTTCGTCTTTTTCTCAAGAAGGCAGTGGAAGTAGATTTTGTTATTCACTGAGCTATTTAACAAATGTTCTTTTATAAGCTCTTCTTGTGCCAGTCAAGACAAATGGAGTCCAATCCCCATCCAGAAGGTTAAGGGAGAAAACACTCAGATTTGACATCACTTCACCCCACCTAATGACTTCACTTTCCATTTGACTTGCTTGTTGTCTGGCTTAGTTATTCATTGAACCCAAAAAAATGTACTAACCAAATTAAAGCTGTAGTCATCTCTTCTACTAAGTAAGCGGAGATTAACCACAATGCAGATGATCCAGAAACTAATAGAGTAATTTTTAGTCATAGAATTTTTGAGGTGGGAATAGAGTAAGATAGTCCTTTCCATTCCTTTATCAAATACTTAATGGCATCTTTATACATTGTTTACTTTAAACTGGCATGGAATGTTGCCAAATGAAGCATGGTAGGAGGGGGCTTTTTTTCATGGTCATTGTCTATGCCCATTGTCTATCTCCTCACGATTTCTTGGTATGTCCTCTTTCCTGGACTTTGTTTGGTGTAGTATTTGCCTACACTACACTGATAGTATCTATAGGGAAAAAATTCTGGTATTCCACCCTAATGTTTGCAGAGAATTTCCTCTGTACCTTATTAATTGCAAACTAAATATTCTACTCAAAAGGACATCCTACTATCCTGGTATAGTTCTAAGAATATCAGCAAAGATGTTGGTGACTCGGGTTCCAGTTTCAACTGTGCAATTTACTGAACGATATGCCTTGTTTAACATCTTTCAAATCTGTCTCCTCCTTTCCGTGTCCCTGTTACTGCCTGGTTTATATAGCTTCCTTCCAGAGTGATCCTTTTAAGATGTGAATCACTTCAAATCTTTTAATGAGTCCTTATAGTTTTCAGGATAAAGTTCAAACCTCTTAGCTTAGTACACAGAGTCTTTCATGAGCTGCCCCTTACCTGACTCTCTAGCCCTGAGGTTGTGAACTCGCAGCCTGTTAGCAAAACTCAGCTCACATATGTGTTTGTTCTGGTCTGTACCGTGTTTTCTTAAAAATTTGGTACCGACATTAATTTAAAAATTGAGAGATTTCTGGCTTCTCCTGAAATTATAAGATTATCCCCTCATATGGTAGCAATTGGCTATACTGACTGAACAGTGAGTATATGTCTTTAGAGAGGACATGCATTCTTTAATTTAGCACAGTCCTCACCCACAAAGTTTCACTCATTTATGTCACTTGTGGGCATTTGAATTTTCACCTTTCTCTGGCCTCCTCTCCAGCCACTTTTTGATGTTTCTCCTTTATATCACTGAATTATACCAAGTTTTCCTAAAGTTTTATGCTTACCCTTGCTTGGATGCCCTCCTGCCTTTCCATTTCTTTATCTCACTGATCCATCCATTACCTTCAAAGTACAATTCAATTGTTGCCTTCTTCAGAAAACTCACCCAACCTTCCTTTCTCATGTGCCTGCACCACCTCATTCTCCCGTAGCCATCTACCACTTTGTACAGTATTTGTTGATTTATTTGTTGGTATTCCCCACTAGGATCCCCACTAGGATGTGAACTCCTTGGGGACAGAGGCAACATATAGCTTGTCTTTGTATTATAGTTTAGGCTCTAAGGAGCCACTGCTGCCCTCAGTATTATTATCTATAAAATGAATTAGATAATCTCTATGTTCTTTTATTTGAAAATGTGCTCTATACGCTTCATTTTGGGGAATCTAGGGTCAGAGGTTGCTCTGCATAGATTTTAACAAAAGGTCAGATACATACTAAACAAAACTTAAAGATACTAAAGCATGTGGTGCCCTAAAGTGCCAAGTTAACAAAGGTATTCTCCTTCAAAGGGAACTAAATGCTTTGATTAGTCGTTTCTATATAGAAGCTGACTGAGGGATCATTGTCCTAAGACAGCAGAATGCTAATCCATTCATCAATCTGATGACATTTAACAGAAAGGAATTATTGATGCTTCAAAGAGGACCTTTAATAGCGACCTACTTGACATCATAAGGAAGATGAGAAAATATGTCAGAAAGAAATAGAATCTCAATCAAATGCTAGAAATGGGGTTAGTTACCATTTAAAAAGCAGAATAGAAAATGAATACCTACTGCCATTGTCCCCAGTCTGAGGAGTGGTGATCATCAAAGTCAGTTGGCATGACAATGAATGCCTTAAAACCATTTGACACAGAAATTCTGCCTCCAGGAATTTATCCTAAGGAAATAACCATGAATGTACACAGAGATCTGAATGTTGTTTGTAGTAGGGAAAAAAAAAGAAATCTGGGGTGGCTGGTTAGCTCAGTTGGTTAGAGTGTGGTGCTGAGAACACCAAGTTTGCTGGTTCGATTCCCACATGGGCCACTGTGAGTTGTGCCCTCCTTAAAAAAAAAAAAAAAAGAAAGAAAGAAAAGGAAGTAATTTAATTGTCCAATATTAGGAATTTGTTTAAGTCAATTATTTTAAAATAGAACTTCTTACTTAGAGTATAGGGTTCTGCAGGAATGTGTTGATAACCATCTCAGAAGAATTCTGCACTTCATTACTACTTCTACCAGAATAATTTCATGTTGAATCAAGAGCTGGGAGCCTGTGGTCTTCTAACTTCATTGGTTTTTCTGCTGTCCACCCACGTTGTAAAATGGATAGTCATAATTTTCATTTCTCTCACTTGTGTCTACCTAGGTAGAGCATCTATTATTGTGTTATTTCTTTTTTTCTGTAAGTGAAAACTGTTTTTTTTTTAAACGCCAGTGGTCAAAATTTCTCTACTGAGAAAAATTGGCACAAACTAGGACATTCAAACAGGTCCTAAAACTGTCATATGACTCATTGTGTTGATTTATACAATTAGAGTTTGTTTTGTAATATACTTTATTCCACTAATTCATTAAATGTGTATATGTTCGCGCAGATTTATAATTTGGTATTGAACACAATTGACCTCAAATAATTCTTACAGTTTGCCTTTACTTTTGGCACCTAAAAGGTAGACATTAGATACATGTTCCATCTGCCCCACCTTCCTTCTCAGACATGAATGTTCTTGGGAAATACTCTGTCTTAGTTGGAATTCAGGATCTTAACTCATCTCTGAGTTATCCTGCTATGATCATATTGACACCCCCCAAAATGTAATGGTTTTGTGTCATATTTTTTACATATATATATGTATGTCAGTACTTTCCCATGGTTCTTTTTTGTTTTAATGTTGGGAAATGAAAATTGGGTGGCCACTTAAGCTTGAAGACTCTGAAGAAATAACGTGAGGTAATGTGTTTCAAATAAAGGAAAATGGGAAGATTCAGAAACATTAGTTACTCCCCCAAAATCCTATACAACCCACAGCCCCCAAAAAAGTGAATAAATAAAAGGTGAATAATTCATAAAGACAAGCAATCAGAATAAATAAGTGAATGGCACTTTTTATTTAAGGTGAAGGTGATATCGTTTATTATTGATGATCCTATTCATGAAAAAAAACTAGAAATGAGGGGGCTTTATAGAGATTCTTTATGAACCATTTCCCCAAAGAATCCTAATGTTTTAATTAATTAAAATGCAAACCTTTCAGGATTCTAGCTTATAAAGAACATTTTGTTTAAAATAATTATTACTTAAACTGAAATCATTTATACAGTTGTTTTAACTAAAATAATTTCTTTGAACTACCACATGTAGTAGATTTGGGGTAAATTTTGAAATATTTTTAAATGTCATAGTTTTGCAACCTCTTTTCTGATTTAGTAATTCTAATTGTTTTAATACATTAAGGCTGCTGTTCATTTACTGTGGGACTCAACAGACCTCATGGATATAAAAAGGGAATCAGATTTGTAAACAATCAATTTAATAACTTGAACTTATATACAAATATATTTTTTCATGATTAAACCTTTGATATAATATATCAAAGTGTTTCCAGTGAAGCGTTTAAAGCTAGGAATGACTGTGCCAAGCTAAGTTTTATTATTGAAATATTCTTATGACACTTCTTGGTTAAAATTTTAAGTTAAATACCCATAGTATATACTTTTAGAATAGTAGCACTACCTGATTTTATTTTTCAGATACTATTTGAGAAATAATATTTTATTTGTATATAAAAGTGTACAACTTTTAAAGCATACACACACACACTATTTCGTTTTTACTCAAAGCCTGTAAGAGTGGGAGATGGAAGATTATTCAGAAATGAGCATAGTGAAGTTAGTGACATAACCAAAATTTCCTGACTATGCACAGGCCTGGATTCTGCTGCATGTCCAGCATTATTTCCACTAATCTTGTAGCCTCTATGAATGAATGTGTACCCTAGAATTTCTTACAGCTTAATAAAAGCAGGTTGCAATATTGAACATTCATTCAATGGCAATTAATAAAAATCAGAGCAGAAAATAGTAAATACTTTTCTATTGGTACATAAACATCCTGAAGGGTTACATATAAACTGTTAATTATGGTTACCTCTGCTGCAGGTGGGGGTTGAAATTGGGGGTATATGTCAATATCTCAGGGGATTTTAGCCATTTCTGAAGTATAGTCTAAATATAGTCATGTATGGCTTTTAGAATTGAAAATAAAATAATTTTGAAAACCGTAAAGTGCGTATGGGTGGATTCTGGGAGTATTTTCTGGGAGTATTTGGACTATACCAGGAAGGAGAAAGGATGATAGAGACATATTTGGCATAGTCGGTACCATTTTGTGAATAAAAGAGGTCATTGCGCTGTCTTTGGAATCTCTACGTGATATTTTTTTATAGTTTGTTTTGACCTACTGGTTGACAGAAACAAAGGAATTGAAAGTCAGCATCTTTTCACTCATTCTAATTTTTTCATTGTTTTGGGAAATACTCAGTAATCAGAGAAACTGGCTCTGGTGCTATATTGCACAGCAGATTGATATCAATCAAAGGGGGGCCGTTTGTTTCATCATGATAGCCTTGATAAATTAAAAGTAATGAATTCAGTTGAAAACCACAAGTATGTTCTTGTAATTCTACATCATATAATGTTTTTTGGTCCTGTTGGTAATTCCTTTGGGCTTTGTTCAGAGGGGTGGAGGCGTGGGCTGTGACTACCTCTGCTTTCACTCCACCCGCTTGGGATGTGGCATCTGATTTACGAAAACGAAAAACATGACGTTTCATAGGAGCTTGTTATTTCTTTTTTCAAAGTTCGTTTGAATCAGAAGTGGGATTAGTCAAAGATATCCCCTGCCCTTGGGGTATGTTCCTTAGAAAAGCCAGAGGATCCAGCCCTTAATTCCTGGTTCGTAAGATAATATCCATAGTTGGGTGAGGTTCTAGAGATGGAATAATCTGGCACAGTGCATCTCTGACTGAAATCTAAATCTAACTCGTGGGACTGGTGGACTATGAATTGGTCTGTCTGTGTGAATTTCAATTTCCTTTTTAAACTAACCAACTTCTTGTCGGAAATATCTAAATGAGCTCCCTGTTAAACTTCTCTGACCTTTCTGACTCATGCATTTGCTTTCCTGTCTGACAGCTTGTCATCTTTATTCTGTGCCCAGAGCAACCAACCGTGGTCCTCACCCTCTCTTAGTGGCTCTCTGAAGTGATTCCCCAAGCTGTAGTCTTTATCATACAGGAAACTATCTTCATTTGAGATAACAATAAATAATAGCAACAAGACCAGCGGCCACTGTTTATCCAGCACCTACTATGTAGGTTTCCACCAATATACCACCGTGTTTACATGGATTGTCTAATTAAACACTAATTAAACACTAAAACACTAAACAAGAGAAAATAAACAACCAAAGAACTATCAGTTCAGACCTCTCATTACAGGATAGATTCTAGTCTAGTCCTTACAACAATCTTCTAGTCCTTACAACAATCTAGCAAGGTAAATCTTACTATCCTCACTAGACACAGAAAGAAGCAGATAACAGGGAACTTTCTCAAGCTAGCTTTCCCACGAACACATGACAAAGTAAGGAGTTAGCTCCATGTCTAAGTAGTATACTCCAAAACAGGCCTGCCTGATAGCAAATCACTCTGTAGTGGAAACAGACAGTGATGTTCCATTGAACACGTTGCTATTAAAATCAGTTCTATGAATCAAGAATCACGGTGTCTTGCTAATTTTGATGTTTGCTGTAAATTAAACAGATAGGAGTTAAATTATTGAAAAAAACCAGTTGCTATTATTTTTCTTGATATGTTTCTGCTTCAAAGACTACATATATTCAATGGTGTTTTCAGATATGTATCTAATATTTTTCAGATATTGTCTGATATTCTGCTAGCCACATGACTGTTCTATTTTAGAAATGGTTCAGAGAAATTGTGTACCACTGGCCTCTGTTCTTCAATAACTACAACAATGTTAACACATAATCACTGGTTTGGAAAGGGGGAATGACTTCTGTTCAGTCAAAATCATATCAGTTAAAATACAGGCTTTAGAATCATTAACTTTACTACCTACTATTTTGACCTTAGACAAATTATTTTATATCACTAAACTTTATATTCCTTGTCCATTAAAGAATGTAATGAGAGGTCTGAACTGATAGTTCTTTGGTTGTTTATTTTCTCTTGTTTAGTGTTTTAGTGTTTAATTAGACAATCCATGTAAACACTTAGCATAGTACATGTCATATGGCAATAAATGTTTCTTTTTACTGTTAATGTAATTTTTATTTGAAATTAACTTTTAAATTGGTAGTTATATAGCATAGTGTCTTAACACACTTAACACACTTAATAAAAATTTATTGATGTAGATCAAAAAACATTGTAAAGTTTTGATGAAAGTTTGTTTTTTATTCTTAGCTAGATTTCAAGTACATACTAATGTGTGTATATCTCTTGAAACCCCTATAAAAGGACTGACTTTCTAATAATTTCTTAGTGGCTACTGAAAATGGAAATAAGAACAGATCCATTGTTTGGGACTTTCATCATGTGAAAATATGTTTTCCTGTTGCTGCTTAGATTCGATGAGAATAAAAATTATTGAACATCATTATTCCAGTAACATGAACTGTCTCCTTGGTCCCAAATGCCAAACACCTAAGCATTGTGTCGTTGTTACTGGGAATCCTAAGGTGAAAGGGAACAAATAGAGGGTTGTGTGTCAGTCAGGGTTCTCCAGAGAAACAGACCAGGAGAGATGTGTGTTTCTGTGTGTGTACATATATACATACACATATTCATTCATACCTATGTACGTGTGTGTGTATGGTGTGGTCAAAAACTACGGTGAATGTTTAAATAAAAAAAATTATTACAGGGTGGGGGGTGGAAGATGAAGGTAAGGGGGATCAAATATATGGTGATGGAAGGGGAACTGACTCTGGGTGGTGAACACACAATGGGATTTATAGATGATGTAATACAGAATTGTACACCTGAAATCTATGTAATTTTACTAACAATTGTCACCCCAATAAATTTAAAAAATTATTACAGTAAAAGACACATGGTCATTGATCCCCCTCAAAATACACCCCTCTCTTTGAACACACTTATCCCTTCGTTCTTGCCACTTTCTGAAGCAGTTCTGAAAGTCCTGTTTCATGAGTGTCTTTAGTTGTGCAGTTGTTGATGCTTCGATGTCCTGAATCATTCTGACTTTGGGGAAGAGCCAGAAGTCACAGGGTGCCAGATGCAGTGAATAAGGTGGATGAGGACACACTGTGATGCCTTTATTTGCCAGGAATTGTCATATCCGAAGCGATGCGTGACATGGAGCCTTTCCGTTGTGGTCACAACATAAGGTGAATGCTGCTGTCAAGTGCCATCCAATGGAAAGACAGTGATCTTCAATATGGGAAGTGGTGCGTCGAACCTTAGTAACAGTGTGTGACAACTTTCAGCTTGTTTAGTGCAGTCAGTCGGATGTGAGCTATGGTTCAGAGAAGGTAGGTTTTCAAGTGTGGCATAAATCATCCTCCATCATCACAACACTCCGTGTTACACGTCGCTTTAGAAGCAGACAACTTGGCCTCTGTCAGGCAACATGTCAGCAGAGCTGCACCTTCCCAGGAGCCTGAACCATCACTGGCCTCTGGCTCTAGCTCTTCTCTCCGCTCAGGCGCTGCTGATCTGGTTTCTCCTCCTCAGCCAGCTGGCCCTGTGCGCTGGAGGGATCTTCAGGGCTCTCACCATCCTCTTAGGTCTGACAGCTGGGTTGAATCGTCCTGACCTAGCTGACTGGCAGAGATCCTTCCCTGGCCTTCCTCCTCAGAACTGTCTCTTTTTCGGATGTTTACCTGCAATGCAAAGTGGTGTCACGGCCAGATGCCTTTCCACACCTACTGCATGTAGCTGAAGAAGAGTAGTATGACACTGAGGAAGCCGAAGTTGCTGGCAACCCCTATGAGGGCACAGCTCATTGGAACATTGTGCAGCAGGTACCTGAGCCCAGAGACGTGGGCAGGGAAGCTGGATGCACTTGCTTTGGACCTCGATATTCGCTCCGGTAGAGGACACATACGACTTCTCTCTGTAGTCCGGATACAGGTCCACCTCCAGGAGCCACTTCTTCTCTGCAAAGCTGAACAGCAGGTGGCTGGAGGCATCTGGTGCAGGTCTTAGCGGTAATGCAGCAGACAGAGCATGAAGAAATGGAAAGGATTTAGCCGCCTCTTGTGTAGCATGAAATGGTGACCAACAACAGTCCCAAATTTTGATTCCTGGGGGACTCTGGCAGCTCAAGCTCTAAGGCAATTTAGTCCACACATCAACACCCAATCATGTCCACCCATAACTAGGAACACATTGGCAACAGGAAAGGAGCAGAGTAAGGAGGTGGAGGAGTCACCGCAGGGCCTGTAGTAGAAATGCGTGGGGCTGAGGTGGCTGCCTGTCAGTGTGTGGGAATAGTAGAAGGAGCCACAGAGACAGACAGACGCCTAGGTCAGGAGGAAGATGCTACAGAAGAGTACTCCAGACTGCAGCGGCAGCTTGTGGGCACAGCCTGCCAAAAGATGGCCCACTTCCTGGGCCCAAGGCATGGCAAGGACTGGTGTGTAGTTGACCATGGCAGGGAGTGTGGAGGGTCTGGCCCTGGGCTCAGGCCTTGAGTTCCTAACTGTTTTGTCACCTGGACACCATCCCTGGCCATGGGATGAAGCAGTTGGAGGTTCCTCTTCTTTGTCTGATTTTTTGCTCTGCTCTTAGCATGCCTCTTTTCCCCTAGCTTCTTCTTTTTGGTCTGTCGTTTCTGTAGACATCTCACTGATGTAACTCGCTGTCCCTGGATCTTGCACTCCAGTCATTTGTCGCTAGAACACAAAGTGGTGAAATAGAAGCTGATACCTGTAGCTCATCACATTTTCCTGGATATGGGGAATGTAGGAGCTCTTGGGAAGGTAAAGCCATTTGAAAAATAAAGTCATCCATAATCTCAGAAGACAGCTCCAGTGTTAGCGATCAACCCCTGAGTCTAGAAGCTGACGTCCTCCCCCCCTCCCCCCAATCCAGGTGGAGGCACAGAGGAGGCTATAGCCAAGGATCATGAGTCAGGGGTACTCCAGCAAGCACTGCTGGGCAGGCTCTGGTCACTTGGATACTGTGAGGCCATCTAGGTTTCCACAGCTTGAGGAATGGAAGCTCCCTTTGGAGCAGAAAAAGAAGACTGAGGTCAATGTCCCATGCTGTTCCTCCCGGGCTGTTCCTTGGTCACCTCCTGGTCTCCCTAGGAGTTGGATAAGCCCAAAATTTGTGTTTCCTGGGGGAACTGGGACTTGTTCTGCTCCCATTTCCCCCTCAAGCTCATATCTAGAATTTTTAGGCCGAGGAAATTGGCTAAGGATATTGCCAAGGAATAATAATGCACATTTTTGATGATTCCTCTCCTGCCCTCTTTTCACAGTTCTAGTCAACATATTCTTAGATAGGAGATTGGAAAAGAAAGTCATACATATTGAGAAGATCTGTAGTAGACTTGGTGTTCTGACTATTGATAAGGTGTCAGACACAGCGTGAGGGAAAAAAAAATCTTTAGTGTAAAATCGTTGTCTAAAGCTTATCTATATGACAGGGAAATCTGTATTTTCAAACAATAGATAGCCCAAGGTCCTAGGGAAACAAAGGCATGATAGCGCAGCTCTCTGCCTTATTCCATAAATATTCATCTGAATGGCTGAAAAATAAAGTTGAGTTAAATTTTATTAACGTTGATGTTTGATTATTTCACCATGACAATTCACAGTACCATTTGATAACGCAGTTTTCTTTGCTCATGTTACAAATGATGCAGAACAGAAGTGCAAACAGATATCTAGAAATAGAATAATAAAATCCTCATGATACATTTTCATCCATATAATATTCAGAAGACTGTGGATTGCTATCAATATTTTAACCATCTGTATTATGTTAAATCCCTCTTTAGGATGTTTAATTTTCTTATTTGCTATATTTTAAATGAATGAAATAATGCAATGTTATATAAAGTGTTTACAGTTTACAAGTTACTTCCAAATACATTCTCTAATGTAATACATTTTGTTCACCTTTTCAAAAAATAGTTTTGGTTTTGTTAATTTTCTTTATTGTTATCTTGTCTTTGATTTCTGTTCAAATAATTATTATTTCTTCTGCTTCCTTTAAGCTTATATGTCTCTTCTTTGTCTAGTTTTCTCAGAGGGAAGCTTAGGTTATTGATTCTAGATCTTCTTTTCAAATGCATGCATCCAAGGCTATACATTTTCCTCTACATACTGCTTTTGCTGTATTCCACAAAATTTGGTAACTTGTATTTGCATTTTCATTTTCTTCAAAATATTTTTAAATTTCTCTCGAGATTTTTTATTTGACCTATGTGTTTAGAAATGTGCAATTTATCACCAAATGTTTTAGGATTTTAATAGCTATAGAATTTCTGTTATTTATTTCTAGTTTACTTTTATTGTGGTTTAAGAATACATTGTGTGTTTGATTTCTATTCTTTTAAAAGTATTAAGGTCTGTTTCATCGACTAGTATGTGGTCTATCTTTGTGAATGTTTTATGTGAGCTTGAGAAGAATGTGTATCCTGCTGTTAGAGGAGGATTTTATAACTGTCAGTTAAGTCAAGGTGATTGATAATGTTATTTAGGTGCACTGTATCTTTACTGATTTTCTGACTGCTTGATCTATCAGTTATTCAGGGAAAAATATTAAAATACCAAATCTAATAGTGGATTTATCTATTTCGTTTTTCAATTCTATCAAGTTTTTCCATGTATTTTGACATTGTTATTAGTCGCAAACATGCTTAAGATTGTTGTCTTCTTGTCTATTATAGTTTTTTTTGGTTTTTGTCTGAAAATGTCACTATTTCTTCTTCAATCTTGAAGTATAATTTCGCTGGATATAGAATTTTAGGTTGGTAGGTTTCTTCAACACTTTAAATATTTCATACCACTTTCCTCTTATTTGCATGGTTTCCAATGAGAAGTCCACTGTAATTCTTACCTATACTATATGTGTGTGTGTGTGTCTGTGTGTGTATATATATACCTGTGTGTATGTGTATATATATATATATATATATATATACATGTGTGTATGTGTGTGTGTATATATACACACACTATGTGTGTGTCTGTGTCAGTGTGTATATATATATATTTATTTTTGTGTGTATATATGTATATATACACACACATAGTGTATATATATAAACAACAACACTAATAAAATGTGTGTGTGTATATATATGTGTGTATATGTATATATGTATATATGTATATATATACATGTCATACATGTGTGTGTGTCTGTGTGTATATATACATGTGTGTATGTGTATATATATACATGTGTGTATGTGTCTGTGTGTGTATATATATACACACACTATGTGTGTGTCTGTGTCTGTGTGTGTATATATATTTATTTTTGTGTGTATATATGTATATATACACACACACATAGTGTATGTATATAAACAACAACAACACTAATAATAAAACTAGCATAGTTATGGTTAAAAGACTGTGTATCCAAAATAAAACATACAAAATCTCAGTCTAGCCCTGAATTTTAGATATGCATAAATTATTAGTGATTTATTAGTTGTTTATGTAAATTATCTTAGCTTTAGTAATGCTTTACTTCTACCACTGACATTTTAGTACCTTTTAAAGACATTTTTAGAACATTTCAGACACTTTTTTTAAACTTTCTTTAGAACTTTTTAAGACATTTTTATAGAACAGGAGATTTTGTTTTGGGAGCACTATTTGGTGCTATGATGGAATCCTTGAATCTCTTTAGGTAGGTAAATAGAAAAGTCAGTAGACAAATAGTTCTTCCCAGCATCATTTCTCCAAATTTTTTATGTTGAACACTAGTACCTCAGGAGGTTAATAAATGCTAAATAAGAAGATAAGGAGTTTGCGGAATCTATAAGTACAGGAATTAATGGATTATGTAAAGGTTAAAAAAAATCTTCTTAAAACTTTTAGTATTTTAATGTGCATCATGAGCCCTCAAAAGGAACATATAGTGTGTGGGACTTAGAAGCATTGTCTGACCTTAGATCCACTTTTTCATCAAGTATCATGCATGAGTTAGGAATACGTTTTCTGAAACATTGTCCTATTGTTTCAAAATGAAAACACAAAAAAAACAAAACCATGATGTACATGTAGAATAATCTACCTTACATTTCTGTCATAAGAAGTTGACATCAGAAAAGACAGACATCTTCCTGTAATCATAGAATTTACAAGTTAGGTGAGTAACTTTATAAAAAGCTGACAAATGTAAAAAATAATTGCACATTATGGTATGCTCAGAAGGAAACAAATGGAGTTTTTGAAAGGTGGTCAGGAAGGACTCCAGGGAGGTAGTATTTAAACTGCATGTAAACAAAAGGATCTAGGCTTTAGGAGTGAGGTTTTCCATGAAGAAGAATGACATATGCAGAGGCTATAAGTTGGGAAGAAATGTGACATGGTTAGGTAGTAACACACACAGGAAATAACACACACACACGTAGGGGTTTGAGTATAGGTTGGAGAGGCCAGATCATGGATACCGTGGAGGCCAAAGTAAGAGAGTTGGGTTTTATTTTACTTGTTTTGGGAAGCTTTTGCAGGGTTTTACACAGTGAATTTTATTATCTGATTTACATTGCGAAAAGATCATTTTTTTCTGCTTTTGGTAAACTGAATGAAAGTCCGCAAGAGTGAAACTTTGGAAGGCCAGTTAGGAGATTATTTTAATCCAAATGAGAGATGTAAGTGATGATGTGTTGTCAGATTCAATATAGAGTTTGATGCTTTCCATTGGGAGATAAGAAAAAAGGAGTAATAAGGATGCCCTTGTTCTCCTTTTCTTTCTCTGCTTTCCTTTCCAAGTAGCAGCATCAGTGATATTTAGCATTACTTTGTGCCGAAGTATAAATTATGTAAATTACAAATCTCTCTTGAGTTTGACTTTATTTGATGTAATGTTTGGAAGATTTCCAAAATGATTGACAGAGACAAGGTGTAAAATCCCTTGCAATCACATTTTCCCCTTTGCCTGTTGTATTGATCTGATTCTGACACTTTATTTCAGCACACACTTTCACTTTGAATGAACCTCATTTGTTTTCACCTTAATTATGATACCCATATAGGTCAAGCAAATGAAAATTGAATTAGTACTGTGAGTAACAGAAACTCTTTTGGCAAGGATATGCCACCATGGCATTCTCTGCAATAGCCATTCTTATTACTATCATTTACGCTAGCCAGGTGTTATTCCCCTTAAATTTAAATCATGCATCATACTGCTTGTGGGCTTTGAGTCAATGACAAAAAAGGGGAAAAAAATGAATTATGGAGGAACCTTTTACATATAGAGTGCTGTGCTGTGTAGAAGAATTGCGCAAAATAATTTTGACTTCACTCATTCAAATTTAAATTACATGCACTTTTATGTTAGCCAAATTCCTTACAAAGGAAAATTATAAAGAAAATAGAGAGTTTTGTTTACTCTCTGTCTCATTTGAATTTGCTAAATGGATTTCCTCAAAACTCTGTGCTTAGTGACATTTTCTCTTGATTTTCTATGATTATTGAATGAATACACCAATCTCTAAGTATTTTAAGTGTCTGTTAATATCAGGTAACAGAAAAAGCTAGAGCTTTTGCCTTTGGGTTTGGTTGTGAATAAGAAATACCTACCAGTGAGGATTATAAACTTTACATAATATTAATGAGTGAGATTATGGAATGCTTTAAATATAAATTTAATTTAAAAATACATATGCAAAATAAAGATACTGTAGCTCAGTTTCTTTTTCTTATACTTGTAAGTCACAGAGATATTTGCCTTAAAGATTGGCTCTTATGTGGTCCATTTTTAAGGAATGGAAAAATTGTGTGCTTTAGTACCCTTAGTTATTCACCAAATAATTTTGAGATAATAGCTATGTAGCTAGTAGAGCTAGTTTCTGTTAATTTACTTTGGGACTGAAATTGTTAAATAGGAATATGAATATCTGTGAAGACAGGTCCTTTCATATGCTCTTCAAACTCTCATTATCACTCATCTGATTTATTATTTCTTCCTAATGCATCTCCCTGCTCCCAGTTTTTCCTTTCTCAAAGACATTCTCCACTTTGCTGCCAAATTATATTTCTAAAACATATCTAACCATGACATTCCTCATTTACATTCATTTAGTTTAAAATCCAAACTTTTGTCATTGCATGTAGGATCCTTTAATGCCTCATCTCTTTGTGCCTCTGCTTTCATAGCTGAAGTATATACTATTATTATCCCCATTTCACAGTTGAGGAGACTGTAGCTCAGAGAGATTTAAAAAGTTCAGCTAGGTCATAAAGCTACTAAGTGGCAGAATTGAGAGTTCATATTGTATGAATTGAGTCTTTTGAAATTTGTTGAAAATTGTCTTATGGCGCCATGGATGTTCTACATGTGTGAGAAAAAAATGTCCACATTTGTTGGGTAAAGTCTATGTTCAGTGGGTCATATCTGTTCATCTTATTAAAATCTATATCCATACCCATTTTTCTCTACTTACTCTAGAAAAGAAATGTGTTAAAATCTCCCACAATAATAATGTTTGTCTATATTGCCTTGTGGTTGCCTTGTGGTCAATCTGAGGTTATATTATTAGGTAAAATAGTTTTATTTTCCTGAAGAAAGTAATCTATTATTATTATAAAATGGATCTTACTACTTCTAGGAGTGCTTTTATTTCAGTAAAAGATATTAATATAACCACCTGAGGTTTTTTCTGGTTAGAATTTACCTGGTATATGTTTTTCCATTCTTGTTACTTTCTATCTTTACATATCCTCACATTTTGGAAACTTCTCTGGTATATTGCTTTAGCTTGGTTTTTAAATTCTCGTTTGATAGTTTTTGTCTTTCAATTTTTGTCTTTACTATTTTGGAGGAAATATATTGTTTGTCTTCTTTTAGTGGCTGCTCTAAAGTTCTAACATACTTTCTTAACTTATTAAAGTATAAAGTCAATCAAGTATCCATTTGCTTCCGTCATACAACAATGATTTAGAAGACTTTAATTTTTAAACTTTAAACTTTAATTCCTTTAAATTCATTTTTTCCAAGTAGCCCACTAATTTATATATTGTTTTTGTACATTTGGGGATAGTTTAATTCTTTTTTTTTCTTTTTTTAATGAGACATCCTTATTTTTGTTTTGTGTATATAGCCAGTGCTTATTTAAATTTAGGTACAAATTTATAAATTTTATAGTTTTTTCCTTCTGAATTTTACACATATTATCTGGGATGATTTTCCATTTATCTAAAATACATTCTTTAGAATTTCCTTTCATGAAACTTTATTAGATGCAAATTTTCTCAATTTTTTGTGGGTTGAAAATATTTTTACAATTGACTCTTTTTTTTTTTTTTAATTTATCAACGTGGGTTTACGAGCACCGACTCCTGCACAGTTGAAAATCTGCATATAATTTTTGAGTCCATAAAACCTTAACTATTAATAGGCTACTATTGGCTGGAAGCCTTACTGATAACATAAGCAGTAAGGCTGATATATTTTATATGCCATATGTATTGTATACTGTATTTTTATGATAAAGTAAGCTAAAGAAAATAAAATGTGATTAAGAAAATTATAATGAAGAGAAAGTACCTTTACAGTATTTATTGGGAAAAAATCAAGTGTAAGTAGAACTGCACACTTCAAATCCATGGTGTACAAGGGTCGACTCTATTTAGCTTTTGTTTTTGAAAGAATTCTATTGGAGCTGGAATTTTGGGTTCACAGTTATTTTCTTCCATCATGCCAAAGTTTTAGTTTCATGGGAAGTTGAGGATTTGCTGACAGTCTGACCATTACTTCTTGGGAGTTAATCTGCCTTTTTTCACTGGCAATTTTTAATATTGTCTATTTGTTTTTGGCATTCTGAAGTGTCATATTAACACAACCAAGTGTGGATTTCTTTCTGGTTATTTTGCTTGTAATTTTAATTTTTAAGGATAATGGTTGGTCACTTTCATCAGTTCTTAAAATTCCTGTCATTATTTCGCCAAATATCTCTTCTGCCCAGATCTCTCTGTCCCTTCCTTTTTGAGCTCAAAGTACACTCGGGTTAGACCATCTCACTCTATTTTCCATTTCTCTAACCTCTCCTTTCTATTACTTTGACTTTCTTTGCTCAATTCTCTGTAATTCCTTCTAGCCTATTTTTCAGTTTACTGATTCTCTTTTCAGGTATAAGAGACTAATCTCTGTTAAACTGGCCATTGAATTTTGAATTTCAGGTATTATCTTTTTTATTTCTAGAAATTATATGTGGTTGTTTTTCAAATCTGCTCTGTCATTCTTTATCGTTTCCTGTTAATCATTCCTAAGAGTATTTTTTATTTCTTGAAATGTAGTGGTTACCGGAGGGGAAGGGAGAAGGGGGTAGTAGATGAGGGTAAAAGGGATCAAATATATGGTGATGGAAGGAGAACTGACTCTGGGTGGTGAACACACAATGGGATTTATAGATGATGTAATACAGAATTGTACACCTGAAATCTATGTAACTTTACTAACAATTGTCATCCCTATAAACTATAATTTAAAAAAAAGAAATGTAGTGAGCATTTTTATTTTATCGTGATCTGTTATAATATTTGAAATCTTTCCAACCAATTTCTATTGTTCTTGATTCTAATGTTCTCATTTATGAGCCTTGTTTAATCATGAGTGAAGTAATGGTTTACTGTGTGATACTCACTTTTTTCGAACTTTCCTTGTGGCAGTTCTTTAAGGCGTAGTTTGAAGGTGTTTTCCCTGAAAAACATGTGGCATTGCTTCTGCCACCTAGGGGCACTAATGGTCTTTGACCATTTCAAACTGCATGGTTTGAAGTACTCTTGTTTTGTTTGTTTGTTTTCAAGCTTTATTGAAGTATAATTGACAAAATTGTAATATATGTAAAGTTTACAAGGTGATGATTTGATATACATTGTGAAAGGATTCCCACCGTTGCATTGATTAACACATCCATCATAGAGGATTTTTTTTTTCTTTCAACTACCCAGATCATATTATTTTGTGCTGTAAATGTAGCCAAGGGCAGTTTTGTGGTTACTTAGTGAATCTGTGGTGTTCCACCTTTACAGAGGAGGGTCTTCAATTTTGGGCAATCCATTGGCTTTGTTTCCACCTCCCTGTGCTCCACAACTGTGAAAACTGCAGCTTTAATTCACTGAGTTCCACTAAATGTCCTCAAGTAAAAAGGGAGAGAGAGAGGAAATAAAGGTTTCAGCCCTCCTCACCTCTCAAGGGACCTGCCTCCCCTTCGATTTTCGTGTAATAATTTCTCAGTAGTTTATCAGTTCTCCAATGCTATTAAAGAAAAGAATAAAGTATGTATACACACACTCACACACACTCACACACACATACATACACACATACACACACCAGCATTTTTAGTTCTTTTAAGCAAGAGATATTATATAGTTTTAAATATTGCAAAGAAGAGTTCAAATTCATAAGCTAAAATTTAGCAAGGATTATATTAAAGGCGTAAGTAGAATAACTATGGGTAAATTTAATCAGATGGCAAGAAGAATGCTTATTTTGGCACATAAATTTTATCTTTAAAAGAAAACAAATTATGGAAGACTTAATTCAAGGAGAAATAGCTCATAAGGACTCTAGCAACAATTTTTCAAAGTGCTTTACATGTGTTACCTCAGTTAATCCTTCCACTAATTCTATGAGATAGTATTTTTATCCCCATTTATTCCATGAGAAGAGTGAGGCACAGAGAGTCACCTATAATAATCAGTATAAAAGGAAATCAAAGTTGGGTAGTAACAATCTAAAGTCCATGCTCCATACCATAATGTTGCCCTAGCAATAAAGGAAAATGAAGGAAATTTTATTTATGTATAGAGAAAGGTTTCATCTATATCTCATTGTGGATAATATTAAAGCAAAACGTGCATTTGTAAAAACAGTTACTATATAGTATAGAAAACATCACGTGAATATTAGTTGGTGACTAAATGTTTTTATTACGAGCAAGCTTTAATTATAATTATGGTAGTATAATAAAAAAGTATAAGGAAAATAAGTAACAGCAATAACTTACAATACTTCCAAACTGTAAAAAGGAGAGATTACCTTTATTGCAAGTCTTATTAAAAAACTAAAATATTCTTACTTTTATACTGCAATAACTTGTGAAAATGAAGTATAATCTAACAAAAAACCTACAAATAACACAATAGAAAATTCAATTAGAGAGACAAAGACTACCACAAAGCCTACTTATATTTAGTTAATATTATGTGGAATAAACTGTTTAAGAATGAAGGATTTGAGGTAATGATTCAAATGAGTGCAATATCAAGTTCAAAAATGGTTATGGTTGTAAATATAATTAAGGAAAACTTTGATAATATTTGCAGATGACGCATGGCCAATAAGGAAACAATTTGTGAATACAGTAAAACTAATTATTTTGAACTCAACTACTATAGTCAACCCTTGATTAACTGGCATAATTAGGATGACGAATAGATAGAAAGGAAACCACAGCTTACTCAGAATTGTGGTTAAAACAAAAGTACAAAACTAATAACAATATGACACGATATTAATTTATCAATAATCTAGTATTTCAGAACACAGTTCACAGATGTTATGCAAAAGTGCAAAAGTCATACAAGTACATCCTGTATTTAAGACCACATAAATCGTCTGCCAAAAACTGGGCTGTTAAACAACTTCTTCGTAAAGGTCCCTTATATTCACGAGACTTGAATTAAGCAGACACATTCCTTCTTTCTGCTTCGTTGCTGCCCTTGTTTCGCTTCCCCCAAAGCCCTTGCTGTACTATATTAGAACACGGTCACCACTGCTGTGTGGGCTGAGGGACGGGGCCTAGGCTGACAGGTTGTCATAGACAGTTCTGTACCATCTTGTCATTACTACCAATATCTTTGGTACATAATGTTTTGTAAATTTATAGTAATTTTAATTTCTTCACAAATACACTCTCTATGATTGTTACTTTAGTTGTCTTCTGCCAGATAATCAAGAGTTGAGTGTCCTCCTAAATATGTTGTCATTTAGGTATTTTCTGGAGGATATTTACCTTTGCTTGGCTTCTATAAAATTTTCACCAAACTATCAATTTTTGCATAAGTTGATATTTAGATAAGATGAGGACTACTCTTTTATTGGCTAAAGACACATGCAAATTGGTTGGTGGGGGATAACGGTCCAAAATTTTTCCTTAAATTGAATTACTGAATGGAAGTAGAATTTCTGAATTAAATACAAATAAAGACAGAAACAGTCTAATTCTAACTCATTCATATTTTGTGAACATTTTATAGTGATGGGGGAAGAAAGAAAGAAAGAAGCAAACCTTAGTCATCGTTTCGTAACCAAGAAAAACGTAGTGAGCGGATCAGGCCTCCCAATAGCAACTCATTAGAGCTAAATCTAGAAATCAGGTTTCTTAACTTCTCTCTTAGTTCTTGTTCCATTTGCAGCTCCCAAATTAACTATTTTTATGATAGATTTTATTTTTTACAACAGTTTTAGATTTAAAATTGGAGAAGAAAAATGGAGAATTTGAAAAATTGAGAAGATAGTACAGAATATTTCCATATATACCACACTCAGCTTCCCCTGTTATTCACATCTTGCTTTATTTAGTATGGTACATTTATTATAGTTAATAAAGCTGTATTGATACCTTATTACCAACGAAATCGATAGTTTATTCAGATTTCTTTAGGTCTACCTAATATAAATTAATGTTATAGGCTGCTTATTATTGTTCTTGAGGGGGAGGAAAGACGTGTTCTGTGATAAAAATAAGTTGAGGAAATGCCAAATTGAACAAAGTTAGACATATTTCTTGTCTGAAAAACTCAGAGTTCTTAAGATATGTGATTTAAATCTCAAAGTGGAGTTAGGAATATGTTGTATTTCCCAAATGATTGATTGGGTAATTAAACTCTTACAGATAGAACATTTCAAAGTGCTTATATTTTGAGGAAGACCCTTTGGAAAATGTCCTTTGCCATGGCCTATCATATTAACTTAGGCAGGGCTAATATATAGATCGGATTGCATTAATACTCAGTTTCATTAGAATCATCCCTGGAAATATGGCTCAGGTTAGTTCCTAGAGATAAAGGTGTACGGATAGAGGGAAGAGCTATTTCTCGTGTACTATTTTGTACCTTTAAATGTTTTTGTACGGAGTATGTGTATTACATATTCAGAAATTACCAGTGCTATAAACTGGATTACTATGAAATTCAGTCTATCCTCCAAAAAAATATTTACTGTGTAAATATGGATTTTGCTACCATAACTGTTATGGTTTATTTTCACAGTAATAAAACATTTTTGCTACCTAAAATCATATGCATATAACCTATTCTCAAATGTGAGTTGACATATTGTTTAACTTAAAACTATCAGTATAAGATTATCTTAGAAAACAACCAATACAAGGTAGTCTTAGATAAGGTCATAGTAAGAAATCAGAAAATTATACTCACAAGACATTCACGCGTGTTTTCATAAAATAAATAGTGCTTTATTGATTATAATCTTTAGCTTAATATAAATAATATGTTTTTGAAGTTATTCTGGAGAAATTAACCCAAATTTGGCAGAGAACACCAAAGTAAAGGTTTATTAAACAATATGTTCTGCGGTGAGGGATCCATCATAATTTAGCCTCCGTACATAAAGCCACTTTCTCAGCCATTTCATTGGGAAATATCAACCCACATAAAATTGTCATAAAATACTTGGCTAGTAGTGTCTGTACTATAGCGCATTATTCTGACTTATAAACATAAAATATTACCCTACTTTTATTTGTTTATTTCTCATGTATTTACATTATTAGGATCATCATCATCATTTTATCCTTACAATAATTCTGGGAAGCAGGTAGTATGGATTTATTGTTGATGCCACTTTACAAAGCAGGGCCTTTTTCTGTGTTCCCCAGAGATCTCAGGGCATTGTCATCTCGACTCTCCTGACCCAGCGTCATGATACCTCTTCTGAATGTTATACTTCCTGACTGTAGCTACAGCTTTATTTTACAAAACCTTAATAATTAGAAATTCAAGCAGAATTAGTTAAAAAAGAGGAAGATTATATTAAGTATTTTTTTTAGATAACTATGGCCAGGGAATTTCAGATAATCTCTTCAGAATCTTTACACAGTGAGAACTAAGTCTCAAGATGATCACCTAAAGAAAGTGTTAAATTTTGATCTGCAGCCTCTATTAATTAAGTCAGGAAAATAGAAGTATATACTTTGGAAAAGCTTTCAGGTAACATCATTTTCATTAGGGCCCATTATCCAGGGGAAATAAAGCCAAAACCATTAACCATACCAATTTTATCCCTGAACATTCCAGTACATTTTCTACTAAAGACTGCAAGTTCCTAGTAAGGAGAAACCATACGGTCCTCATCAGGTGTTGTTATATCTATACAAGCTGATGCATAATCAGTATTTACACATCTATCAGTAAATATTCATGAAGATCAAGACATAGGAAATTTAGTAATTATTGAAAATCATAGAATGTATCATCACATTAAAATTTATTCGAGATTAATTAGGCATTTCTATGTTCATCTCATTTTAGACGTGAGAAGAAAAACATTTCAGTACACAAAATCACAAATTATTACTGAATTCTCATGTTAGACTTCATAGTCACATTTTAAAGCAGGGCCAAACTCAAAACATTCGAGTAATCTGGTACATCTTTTAAGGATTGTGGACTCTTCTCTTAAGATTGGCTTTTTAGGTGTCAAATGTTTAAAACTTTATGTTGCCAAGAATAATTTTACAATCAACAGAGAGTGTCGGTATCACAGAAATAGAGTGACATAGTTTCCAGACATTGTTGTTTGATACTTGGCGTAGTTTAGGATTTTCAAATTAGGTAAGCACTAAATGGCTTTTCAAATTAGGTAAGCACTAAATAATGAAATGTGGATGATGCGAGCAAAGCCACAGCGTCAGTGCCCTTCCCCAACTCTGGTGAAAGGACTGATTAAGCAACAGGAATCTGCATCATTTCAGTTGGGGCAGTGTCTTTATAGAGAGGCTAGAAAACTTGAGTCATCTTTGTGGCTTCTTTTCTTTCCTCATGTGGCGTAAAATACAGAACAAAGAACAGAACACACCAAAAAAGAGGGTAAACGGGAAAGGAAATTTTGTAACTCTCTCAAATATTTTAATGTTCAACTCTTCATTTAGGACCTTATTTCTGGGGGAGTAACTAGTTAGACTTGCTTATATTGGGGGTCCAAGGTTTTTTACTAGTCTAGCGAGAGAGCACACTTACCTTCACTCCCTCTCCCCCGTTATGTATTCTCTGTCATGTAGCCTCTGGAGATTAGACTTGGAGTTCTATGGCCAAATATTGAAAAAAGACACAAGACTTTTTCCTAAAATATTTCAGTTTAACACACCACCTTCCTGGTAATAGAATTCTCAAAGTATTTAAGGAATTCTGGTAGGATTTTTAATTTCTTTAATTCAAACTAGTAATGTTTATTCATTTGATCTATAAAAGTAGTTAAACACTGTTTCTGACAGTTGTTTGGGTTTAGGGGCAGGGGAGAAGTTACCTAGAGAATAGGTAATATTTCTCTCTGTGGCCTTTCCACAAACAATTCTGAAAGATTCCGCACTATATTCAACACTGAGGGGCTACCAGCTTTCCCTAATGTAGCTTCTTGAAATACTTATAACTTAGCTAAGGGATAAACAAATGCACAAAAGCTATACTTTTAAAGTAAAACAGGATATGTGTCTTTAAAAAAAGAAAAACTGTAGAGAGTTTTTAAAAATGCTTTAAGAGAATCATAAGCAGACTGTCCTAGACCAGGGTGGAGGGCATACTCAGTCATGACAATCAGGAAGCTTCATACCGAAGTTCAAGTTGGGCACACATCAGATCTAGCATTATGGGAGATTTTTGTTTTGTTTTGTTTTGTTTTAGTAGTGAACTTTTAGCTATCAACACAAATGCTTAAATACACAAAACATCCACAGGGACCTTTTTCATTTTCATCTTTTTTTGAATTGTTCACAAACATTTCCTACATATTCCAACATACAACAAAGAAGCAGCACATCTTTTTCTTTCAATTTGCATATAATGCGAAAACAAAACTATACATATATAGTGCCAAAAAATGTACACACATTTTAAGAAAGGAAAAAACTGTATTAATCGTAATACTCAATATATACTGATAGCAAAAGATGAATACAAGTCACGTTTGACTTCTGCAATTACAAGAGGTGTTCAAAGTGGTTACCAATCAGTGAACAGACACTTCTGATTATGGCAAACTACTGCTTGCCATAACATCGCTTAAAATGTGTATCCGTTTTTTTTTGGCACCCTCTGTATATATTTATATTTGACAAAGTTTAATAGACATTAGGCAGGTTGACAGTTTAAGTCTATAGGTGAGAAATTATCTAATAAAAAAATAATCAGAATTTATTTACCATTAGTCACTTCCATAACCAAGTATTATTCTAATTAATCAAAGTTGCTGTTATTAGCAATTATTTTTTAATTGAAGTGTAAAGCATAGTGTGGGAAGGTTGAGAGAGAACTGCAACACCAAGGTGAAAGCCAGGAGGCATTTTGCGGTTATATATACAACTCTTTACTAAATATACATACTGGAAAAGATTAGCTGTCTAGCACAGTGTGGAATTCCAGATAGAAAATTCCAGATCAAATAACACTAGATGATTGAACCTTATTTTTAACTTTTGTGAAGAAAATCTTTATGAAGCATGTAATATATACTTTGTGTCTTATTAAAGTATATATTCCTTTCTATAACTATGTTTCATGAAGTCCTAAAAATTTGTCAACTGTATTTTGGAAGACCAAAGGAGCTGGTAAATGAGAGGGTCTTCTTCTCACCTCCTCTCCCTCATTCCTAGAGCAGTTCAACATTTTACTATTTTGGTAGATGATTTCTCTAAAATTTCATTTGAACACAGTTTCACCAATAAAATGAAGTGTGAGTCCAGTAAGAAATTCTTGTGTAGTCGTATTACCAAGGAAGAATTGATGCATTCTGAGCATTCCATTTCTTTTAATATAATAGATAATAAATATCATGGATAGCTAAATGGGTGGAAGCACTGGCACATGGATGGAAGTATAAATACATGATGTGGGATATATGAAAAAATATATGTATGGGAATAAGTTAATATCATATGCTAGAAATAGGCCACTTTTAGCTATTTATATTTTGGAGAAAATAAAAAAAGTGTTGTTTAATACAAGCATTTGGAAAAGACAATACTACTGGGAACAATAGAAGGCAGCAGGAAAAGAGGAAGGCCACATATGAGATGGACTGACTCCGTGTAAGAAGCCATAGGCGTGAGTCTACAGGAGCTGAGCCGGGCTGTTGAGGTCAGGACGTTGTGGGGATCACTCATTCGTAAGTAGCCAGGAGTCGGAGCCAACTCAACAGCATGTTACACACACAAGCATTTACAAAATAGTATCCTGGTTTCCTTAGGAAGGTCAATTTCAAAAGTTCTCCACACTTTTTAACATGGTTTTTATACTTAATTCAAAAGCTCTCTTTGAAAACATTTACTCTTTACATTCTAAGAAAATGTAAGTACTTGTAGTGTCACATTCATACCTAATAAAAAAAGATTCTTGATAAATACATATCTCTTAAACTTAAAGTAACAGCAAATACAATTGTAATTGTATTTTTAAAGGAAATATTTCAAACTAACTTTTTTATTCCTTGTATAATCCACAGGTATTCGTTAAATTTTAGACTTCATAATCATTAAATCTTTGTGCAGTTTAGTCTTTATTCATAATTATTTCCATTATCTGATATTTTTATCCCAGTACCCAAATTGGATTTGAGTTTTCCAAAGTTCCTTGTGTGGGAATTCATGAAATAAGAACTATCCTTTTCATTTATTGCATAGCAAGGATCAAATCTTTAGAGAATATTATACATAGAAAATGTAATTTGCCATTTTGAGAAGGCTATCATGGGAATCACATTAACGTTGAAATATCAAGGCTGAAGTTTTCACTGGACACTGTTAAACTACTTTTATTAATATTTATAGGAATGTGATTTTCACATACTTTTTGAACACCAATAATTATTTTGGAGTCTTCACAAATGAATTAAGGATTTAGGAAAAAAGGAATTTTTTACATACCATCTACTATCATGTCATCTCTGTGCAATCGGTGATTGGCCTAAGAACAAAGTGAAAGCACAGCAAATTAATAAGAATTTCAAAATTAATTTTTGTGTTTCAGGAAGCTTAGAGAAAAATATACATATTCTAGACATAAAAATAGACCTATATAAATGTATTAAACATGCTGTACACATCAAACTTACACAATGTTTTTTATGTCAATTATATGTCAATTTTTAAAAAAAATAATCACTGTTTAAAAAAAAAGTAGACATAGTCTTTAACCTTAGTATGAATTTTCTTTGGGTATATTCAAAGATGACAATTAACTAATTACAAATAATTAATTCACTAATAGAGGATCTGACCTCCAGGAGCTTACATTCCTGCTGGGGATAAAGTTGTGGTCAGATGTGAAGATAACTGCACATGTTCATAAATCTTAGGATGGTAAAGGCAACTCTGCAGGATCCCAAAACTCTGTTTAAGCTGAAGCGATGAGGGAAGATTTTAGAGAGTAGGAAGGATTTCTGTTGGTCACTGCAGTCATGAGGGAGGATTAAAGCTGTGTGAAGAGGAAGGCGGAGGCCATTATGCCTAGATGAGCAAGATGTGCAAAGGCAGGGACCCAGGCTGGTCACTTGTTGAGGCTTCCTTGGCTGTAGTAGGTTTATCTGGGAGAGCAGCAGGAGACAGAGCTAAATAGAAAGAATGGGCCAGATGTGGACAAGATGATGAAGAAACACATCCTCCTAGCAGCACTAGAAGTTTCATTATTTTTGTATCACAAAAATTGTTTTCACATTTATTCTGTGTACCTCTCTGTGTCAGGCAGAAGAATGCCTCCTCCCAACCCTCCAAAGATGTCAGTTTCCTAATGCTGGAATCTGAGAATATGTTCCCCGATATGGTGACATATGAAAGAGGAAGGCTTAGGTGGTAGGCTAAATAATAGTCCCCAAAGATACCCAGATTCAAATCCCTGGAACCTATGAATGTTAAATTACATGACATATGGATTTTACAGCTGTAACTAAGGGTGCTGAGAACAGAAGTTATCCGGGATTGTTGAGATGAGCCCTTAAACACAATTAGAAGTGTCCTTATTAGAAGGCAGAAGAGGGAGATTTCAGACAGAAGAGAAAGGGGCTGTGTGATGAAAGCAGAGTCAGAAAGAGAGAAGATACTAAGCTGCTGACTTTGAACATACAAGAAAGAGACATGATCCAGACAATGTAAGAAATACAGCTCTAGACACTGGAAAAGGCAAGGAAATGAATTTATTCTGCGCTGGAGGGAGCAGAACCCTGCTAACACCTTGATTTGAGCTACGTAAGATTTATTTCAGATTTCTGAGTTGCAGAACTGTAAGAGACTAAATCTCTATTGTGTAAGCCACCAAGTTTGTCATAATTGAGCCACAGAAAATCAATATACATAAGATATTAAGTACTCATAAAGTCATTCAAAAGCCTGGACTGGTCTCCAAGGGGCCTCTAGGATACCCGGCCCGCGGACTACCATGAGAACACAAGAAAACACTAGCATAACTAATCTAACTGCCAGGAAGCGCCTCTGCATGATTGCCTCAAAATTGGCGAATGGCCATGGGAACATATATTCTGGCCACCACCTCTGCAACAGCTGCCTCGACACACAGAAAGCTGAAAGATAAGCACAGGAATCTGCTACAGAAAAGCCTCTTATTGCATCAAGACTTTGCTTGTGGTGGGGACACTAAAATGAGTCAAGAAGGTGCTTTTTGCCTCATTTTCACCTTCCAGATATCTCAGTAGTTTTACAAAGGAGACTGATAAATACATTTTTTTAGCTTTCCAGCTCCTGCAGTAGTAAAAAAATTGCCACTGCACTGTACACCTGAAGCTGAAGCTGAATAATATTGTATGTCTACTATAATTTAATATATATATATATATATATATAATATGTATATACATATATATGACTATATATATATAATCACAGGATATACATATATATGACTATATATATATATATATAGGATATATGTAAATATATATAGTCACAGGATGTGGAATACAGCATAGGGAAGATAGTGGAATCGTGACAGCTATATATAATGTCAGAGGGATAGTAGATTGGGGGAGGGAGGTTATCACTCTGTGAGGGGTGTAAATGTCTAACTAATACATTGTTTTGTACACCTGAAACTAATAAAAAAATAAGTTATCTTAGAGAGTGGAATGAAAGATGAACAGAAAAATCCACAGAATTCAACACAGGGGGTTTGAAGTTATTTATACGATCATTCTAGGCTTCCTCATTCCCTATGTTTTTATAGACTTACTTCCTAAGCAATAAGAATTATAAAATTAAGTCAGTTAATGTAGCAACATGGATAGAACACCTACCGTATGGGGAGCATCATATGAGTTCAAGATAGGAAGATATGAAAGAAAGTCTCGGCCCCTGTTCTTATAGAAAGTACATGCTTAATGCAAAACAGAACTGATACCTGCATATGGTTAATACAGGATAAATTATGTTTGGAAGTTCTGAGTGATGAAAATAAGTTGGAAATGAATTCAGGGAATCTTCATGTGGAAGGAGAGTTTTGAGTCTTTGTTTTTCTAAGAATAGAAAATGCAGTTTTGGATGATGGAGGACATAGCTTATCTGCAGGATGGAAGGGGGAAGATAGTCATATGGGTGATTCTAGTTGGTTGGTACACAAGTCAGTATGGAGAAGTTATAGGAATGAAAGTGCTAAGATTGATGTAGTTGCTAAGTAGCCAAGAGGCTCAAATTGAGGAACTGCTTTTTCTAAGTGAAATTGTTATGACTTAGCAAAATCATTGGAGTAAGCCTGAGAAAGGAAGTTAGGAAACACAGTACTTGCAAAATTCATTTCAGGATGATGAGATGGCATCCAAAGGGCAAAGGGCAAACTCAAAATCAGCTGCTCATGAGGTTTGACTGAAAAGAGACAGTGTTGCAGATATACAAATAGTCTTTTTCTTGTCTTTTAAAGGTAAAAGTAATATATAGCAATGGTTAAAAAATAGTACAGATAAGTATATAATGAAGAGTAAAAGCTTCTCTCAGACTCCATCACACCTCTGGATCTTCTCTCTAAAGGTTGCTTTTAACTTTTTCTTATGTATTCTTTGGAAAGCATTTTTCTGATATAAACACCACATATTAATGTACACAAATGCAATCATGGTATATGCACAGTTCTTACCTATCCATTGAGATCTTTTAAAACGAACACATTTAGATCTAACCTATTATTGATAATGGTCCTGAAGTATCTCATTGTACAGGATTCCCATGATACATGCAATCAGTCTACTGCTGTGGGATATTGATGTTGGGTTGTTACTCCCAGAGTGTCTACCTGTCTGCCCCATTTACCTCTCTGAGCTTATCTGTTCTTCTCCCACTTGCTCCCTCTGCTTCAGCCACAACAGCTTCCTATATAGTCTTCAAACACATCAGTTGTAGTCCTGCTTTTGCACAAGCATTCCTCTGCCTAGAATGTTCTTTCTTTAGATATTGACTTGTTACTCCTTTACATCTTAGCTCATATTTCAACTTCTCAATAAAATCATTTTGATCATATACTATTTAATATTGTAATCCCATCCTACTCCCTATCTGCTTCCTTTTTAGATTTTTCTCCATAGAACATTTCATTCTCTAACATATTATATGAAATTCATTTTATCTGTCTCTTTTTGCAATAAAATAGAAGTTTCATAAAGATAGTAATTTTGGTATGTTATTTGTTCCTGATACCTTTATGAATAAAGAAGTGCTAGACATCTTATATCCAGACAAGAATATAAAGTTAAATACAATCTTATTCTTCATCAATATTATTTATTATTTAATCACATCCTTGCCCAGATATCTCCTTTTTGTACTCAGATATGTCTAACACTAGACTTTTCCTTTACTAACTGTTACTTTAACATATATTTCTTTAAAAAGCATAATCATGGCACATGGGAGACACCCATTTAAACAAAAACAACCTATCAGTCAAATAATCAAATCATATCCCTTGCTCTAATAAAGCTATAAAAGTAATATAACTGTATATTTTGATAATTAATCTTTTAGCTTAAGTTTTAGGTAAAACATGACCTAGTGAAAGAAAATCATTTGATTTCATAAAAAGGTTCTAATTGTTAGTGAACTTGTTATGTATTAGTAGCCTGCATTAGTAATTTAAATGATATAGATAACAATTTGCAATAGATAGTGTTGTCCAATATTCAGTAAACAATAGTGTAGGTATTATGACTATAATAGTTATTTATCAGTTTCACTTCATTTTTTCAAAATTGCAAAATATGCCAC
Organism: Rhinolophus hipposideros; assembly: GCF_964194185.1. Lineage (NCBI taxonomy): Eukaryota > Metazoa > Chordata > Mammalia > Chiroptera > Rhinolophidae > Rhinolophus > Rhinolophus hipposideros. The sequence continues at coordinate 46,727,755 of NC_138053.1, read as the reverse complement.
AAATTTCATCAGACATTTTGGAATGACATAGCAGAATACATCAAGAAAATCTCCAACTCTTTTGATAATGCATGTTATCAGAGCTTTTATATTCCTCTCCATGGAAACATTTAATGTTAGTAATATAGAAAAACTTAGACTGAATTATTTTTTGGTAGCCTTCAAAGCTCTATGACGCCATAACATATACTAGTGTTTATTAATAAGGTTAACGTGCTAACTATTTTATTTTTAAAATTGCCGTTAATCTCAAGTACATTTTGGAGAACAAACATAAAAACCACTTGATGTCTCATAAAGTATCCAAGTGAGTTAGATCTGTGCACCTTATACACACAGGTATGGTGGGCTTCTTTCATAGCATTAACTGAAATTGTGGAATACAGATGGGAACATAACATAATGGCAGAAATGTGCTGTTCCCTGAAGAATGGCCTCTGTCAAGACATTTATCATCCATGGTCAAGATGCAAACAAGTTGTAATGCGTTGTGATTCTGTCACCTCATTACCCATGATTAAGTCACACCTAAATGGCACAAAGATCAGGAAACAAGCTAGACATTCACCAGAGAAAATCATATGCAATTTGAGAGACCCAATTGATTTACATGAGTTAGTAACTATTTCATTATCTAATGTCTATGATTTTTAATTAAAACAATCCTTTAAAAGATAGCTGCAAATGTGTGAATTATATTTTTAGTTGGAAAATTAATAAGCTTGTACTTGTAAGCAGTTTTTTTTTTTTATTTTACTTTGTAGTCTATGCTTTCACACTTAACAGTTACTTAATTATTTGTAAATTGTGCTGCGTGGAGAATTTTTTCCTTATTTGATGTCTGCATCATTCTTAAACATTGTGAGGTGTCGAATGGGCACCTGATTATAAAAGAGATTCAGTTATTCACTACAGATGGCCACTGAAACATTGCTATTGGCCTGTTAAATCCTCTAGTCAATGTTTCTCAGTACTGAATACTATTGAACACTGTAAACTCACAATTTTGCATGACTTTACACACAACTAAAACCTCAGTGAGCTTATGTATATGTTTGTTTATTCCACAATTATATAGCATCTGTATTACTCTGTGCCAGGTAACAAACATGCTAAGGACTGAAGGTATCAACATAAATAAGATACCTCCCCGTCACTGAGTAGGCTGAATAATTGCCCCCTAAGATGTCTACATCATAATCCCTGGAACATGTTAATGCTACCATATATGGCTAAACACTTTGTAGATGTGATCAGGTTTAGGTTCTTGAGATTATTTTAGGATTATGCTGGCGTATTGAGGTGGACTAAATTCAATTACATATATCCTTATAAGATGAAGGTGCAGGGAGATTGACACAGACAGAAGAGAGAGAAGGTGATACGACAATGGAGGCAGAGATTGGAGTAATATGTCTTCAAGCCAGGGAATGCCACAATCACCACAAGCTGGAAAAAGCCAGGGACAGATTCTCCCCTAGCAGTCATGGAGGGAGCGCAGCCCTGCCAACCCTTTGATTTTGGCCCAGAGAGACTGATTTTGGTATTCTGAGTACAACGTGTGTTGTTTTCAGTCACCACGTTAGTGGTGATTTGTTGCAGCAGTCACAGGAAATGAATATACCAGGTACTCAACATTTAGTGCAAGAAACAAACACAAAAACTAATACTTATGATGCAGTGAGAGCCCTGTGGGAGGGATGTGGGAAAGGGAGTGGGAGTCCAGGGGTGGAACATTAAGTCTGACAGATCAAGTTCTATAAAGCTACTTGGAGAACCTGAACTGAGGTTTCAAGTAAAAATAAGAGCTTTCCAAGCAAGGAAGAACATACAAAACGGCAGAAACAGAAAAAAAAGTGTGGTGAGTTTTATAATACAAAACTATATTTAAAAATGCATATTTTATTTCAGGACATAGTAAGCCCTAAAATAATTTTCATTGATTTTTAAAATTTTTGATTAGTCATATTTATCAAAAAAGAGTATAAAAGGCGATGAAACATTCTTGGAAAGACTAATATCGTCTATGCAGTGGGTAAGGTACAGGAATAGTCTGATGTTACAAAAGTAAAGAATAATTATTATATCCTGTCATTGCCAGTAGCTGAGAGTTTTAGAGAAGTTATTTATTACATGGAAATTTTGATTATAGTATCTCAGTGGTGCCAATCAGTTAGGGCAAAAGAAATTATTTATTCTAGTTATGCAAATAATTACCAGCTCCTCAAATTCTAATAAAAATAAGGCAGAAATTTTAATAAAAATATTTCTCTTTTTTTTCGAATTGATTTGGATTAATAAGAATTTTTCTTAGACATTTTTGGCCAAGGAAAAAAATATAGAGACGTCCTTTTTCTGTGTTCTTTTGTCAACATGAAACAGTAGAAGTCATGAGGATGACTGAATAAAACATCGGATACTGTGTTGGGGACCCCTAGACATTTTATAGCCTGGACAGAATTTGGATGAGTTTTTACATCTATTTTCAAAGTTGATTTAAATATCTGAGAGAGAGGATGGTAAATCAAATGGAAATTTACTATAACAAGCATCAGGTATTAGTGATTTGGCTGTGAGAATAAAGCAGGAAAAACAAGTAAATTATCATATAAAGTACAATTAGTTTATCCTGGGCTGACAAGGAAAGTAAAAGTTATTTGGCAGCCAAGATTTTAGTCCTTTTTCCAGAGCCAAGAAGTGGATTAGCTGATCACTATATACTGAGAATTTCATTTCCACACTCTTCACAGCATTAAGCATTATCAGACTTTTCAATTTTGTAGGAAAAGAGGCCAAATACTGGCATTTCCCAAAGCACTAAGGAATACAAATTTTTAAATGCTAGTTTAGCCATATTCACTTACTTGGCTTCCTGTGGAAGCCCAACACTTTCCCCCCTCCCCAGCATCTCCAGCTCACCTAAGAACCATGGAGATTACAGCCCCTCTCCAGATCTCTCTGGCTTCTGGCCCAAACACTTGCTAAATTGAACCATGTCTACAACCCAGTTAAAAATAGGTTTGCAAACTCAGCCAGTTAGAGAGGTCTCACTTCATGGATTATTTTGGCAGAAGGTTTTCTGAGATGATTACCTCCAATAACAATCTAAAAACTGTTGTTCCATATGCATTATAAATAGAACTGAAAGAGATATATTCATTTAAATAGATGGCAATATTTTGTTTGTTTGTATTTATCAGTGGTCAAAGAGAACTTTCCTATTGATAAAAGTAAAAATATATTTTATTCGTATATACAATAATTATGATTAAATGATGATTAAACACACGGTTTAGGAAATCCTCTCGTTATTCCTATGAGCCTAATTTCTTTTTTTCCTTCCTGTATATATCACTTGGGATACCTATAAAACTAATCAGGGTAATAGTACAATAGCATAGTAACATCTAGGAGCAATGCTAATATTCATTTACAGAAAGATTCATTTTAAATATATTACACTGCTTCATTTTACAATTTCTACATTTCTACTGAAAAAAATGGTTTCTATGACTATTCTAAAATATATATCTCTTAGTTTTATAGTCAGATATCCAATATTTCATGTATAATGGTAATATTCATTTACATAGATGTAAACCTTTCCATTAGTTTTCAAGGATTTTTCATAAGTTGTATCTATTGGCTACTCTGTTAACAAAAATATAGTCTAATTGTCACTATCTCTCTGGTTTCTATCTATGCCAAGCCTAAGCTTGGAAACTTTAGTCATTCTGGAATTATTTGGTCTGCTAGTCTCCAGACAAGAAATGACTTCTGTTTGTCACCATTTGACAATAGGAAAACTAGGCTGAAAAGTAACTACCAGTTTAATCAGCTAATATATTAATGGGAATTTTATAAAAATCACAACTGTACTTGGGATACTGTACTGATTTATTTAGAATCACAACAGATCTTATCCTTACCCCAGCCTAACAGATGTAAGAGAAACAGTAGAATGTCTGCATCAGTGCTTTTTTTTTAAATACATGTAGTAGGATCGGCTTTTGCTATTTTTGCATCTCTTTTGTATAGTTGGAAGATAGAAAATACAGGACATTATTATTATTAAACAATATGCTGTGATAATTAGCTATAAGACTTTGCTAAGGTTGGGACCTATTTAACACTAGTTGGTCAGGTAGTTACCTTAGGAGAGTAAAGATTTTGATTGACTCAAGATAATATATTTATCGTCACCATCTAAATTCAAAAACATTTTCACTGTCTCTCAGCTTCAGCTTCAGGTGTACAGTGCAGTGATCAGGCGTCTACATCGACCCTGAGGTGGTCTTCCTAATGGGATAAGTGTCCAGGCCCACTCTGTAAAAGAAGATTAAAGGTCATTTGAAAACAGATTTACTGGGATCTCAGAAGATTGATTTGAGTCTCTGTTAATCATGTAGAATAGGATCTCTCCCCATTTTTTGCTACTTTTGCAGATAAAATGGAAACCTTTCAAGTGATTTTCTTTTTTTTTTTTTTTTAATGAAGTTGCTTCCTACTACAGTGTGGAATAGAACAGGGTTTTTTGACATGGTAGACATTTCCTATTCTACTCTCTACTACGACCTAATTCCAAAGTCAACATTTCCCTTTTGCAGTGAGGCTGGAAATGTTTCTGCCTCATAATCAAAACTATCACATATTTGAGCTTATTGTACTTTTAAAAATTGTGACTTTCCCTGCTTCAATTCAGCTTGTCTTAGGCAGTTTTCCTGCAAAATCCATTTTATTTAGTTACTCTTCACAATACAATCTGTCTCTAATTTTTTAAGCATAATTGAAAGAAATTAAGTAATCCTTCTATCCAAGTGTGAGCTATTTCACATTTAATATTTATGGGAAAATCCTCCTTGGATCTATATATTTTACTAACATCACATTTTCCACTCTTCCATTTTGATCTACAATATGGTTTATTTCTTGAAGTTTTGCTTTGACAAGCCTAATTTTGTCATTGCATAACATGAGTTTATAGTACAGTACAGTTACATTTCTTTTGGTCTTACAGCAAGTAATTCTTGCCAGAAAGCAGCTTGTAATCTATTTCGTAAAGGGTGTAGAAAGAATTAGAAAATCTAAAGGAGCATATTAAGCATCCCTTGACAGTTTGAAGCTAGCAAGCCCCCTTTCTTAATTGCTTTCCTTCATTCCCAGAGGATTGGTAAGGAACTCTTACTGCTGTTCATGGATATATATTTCACAATTAATAATATAGAGTACTATTTTTAAATCAGTAGATTTTAAAAATAATGGCATAACTCTTTTATGTTAATCAGAGACAAAAGCTCATCATGAATATAGCTTAAAAATACTCTTCCAGGGAAAAATTACTGATTTTTTAATTTGTTTTGATTATTAAGGTATAATTAACATAAAAGTAAAATTCACCATTCTTAGGTGTATAATTCTATGAATTTTGGCAATCAAGCTATGAAATGTTTCCATCTTCTCCAAAAGTTTTTTCACACCTGTTTTTAGTCAGTCCTCTCTTCCACACCCAGCTTAGCAACCATCTATCTGTTCCAATAGTTTTGCTTTTTCCAGAATGTCATAGAAGATCATACAATATGTAGCTATTTTCAGTCTGACTTCTTTCATGTAGCATCATGCCCTGGAGACTTCCATGTAGAACTGTGTCAGTATTTCTTTGCTTTTAATGGGTAGAACCCTATGTGTGGATGTATCATGTTTGTTTATCCATTTGCCTTATCATTTCTTTCACTATTAACAATGATATTAACAATGATAAAAATTTAGCTGTTATTTGAAAGTATTGACTATGTGCCAGCTACTGTGGTAGACTTCTAACATAATTTATTTTAATGCTGCAAATAATAACAGTATTTTTTAACAACAGAGCGTGTCTTTACGTTTGAATTTCATCCCTTCCACTTATTAGGTTTATGACCTTGGGCAAGTTACTTAACATCCTCTACTTTTACATAACTATACAAAGGAGATGATAATAATACTATCTTATAAAGCTGTTGTGAATGCCAATTGGGTTAATACCTATGAACACTAATAACAGTGTCTGGCTCTTAGTGTTCATTAAATATCTGTTATATTTTGTTATGTATTTTTGAACAGTTATATAAAGCAAGGGTTAGTATCCCCAATTTAAAGTAGAGATAGGCTCAGAAAAGTTCAGACGATTACTAAAGTGACAGGATCATGATTTTAATACAGCCTTATCTGTCTGCAAACTTAGTACTTCTTCCATGACAAAAGATAACTTATTAAATTAAAACCACTGAATCTCTCTCTGACAGTGTGACAAACTAGACATTCTGAGGGATCCTTCCACTAAAATACAACTATGTCCTGCATAAATTACATATATATATAATAAATTACATATATATACATATATATGTATATATGTATGTGTATATATATAAAATATATATAATAAATATGTATATTATAATAATATGATATTATGTATCATATTATTATACATATAATAATATGTATATATATAAATATATATATTTTTTTTCTTTCTTAATGCACACAAAAATGAATTTAAAGTTACAGGATATCTTTAAGACCAAACAAGCTGAAGCCAAAGCAGGCACCTTGCTATATGAGCAGTAAACAAACTGCAAAGCAAGGCTGCCCTGAGATAAAAATGTTGATTGGGCACAGCCATTGGAAGACTATTTTAGGACAGGAGTACACTACCTGAGGGTAGTGCTCTCAGTAGAAACAAATACAAATCCTTTTTGGAGGAAAGTCCTCAGGCTTGTCAAAAACCAAGCTATACAAGGTCTGACAATTAGGTTCGCGAACTTGTTGCAATGATGTTGCTAACCTTTTTTGATATCAGAGGGATTATTGATTAAGAATTTGTACTAACTGGACAAACAGTTAACCAAGTTTATTATTTGGAAGTGCTGAAAAGGCTGAATGAAAAAGTTAGACGACCTGAACTTTTTGCCAACAATTCATGGCTCTTGCATCACAACAATGCACCAGCTCACAGGCACTGTCTATGAGGGAGTTTTTAGCCAGTAAACAAATAACTGTATGGGAACATCCTCCAATGACTTCCTTCTTTACCTGAATATAAAGGAAATATTGAAAGAAAGACATTTTGGTGACATTCAGTACATCAAGGATAATATGATGACAGATCTGATGGCCATTCCAGAAAAAGAGTTCCAAAATTGCTTTGAAGGGTGGACTAGGAGCTGGCATCGGTGCATATCTTCCCAAGGGGAGTACTTCAAAGGTGACCATAGTGATATTTAGCAATGAGGTATGCAGCACTTTTTCTAGGATGAGTTTGCCAACCTAACTGTCCGATCTCATATTAATATTGTCAAACTTTTCTGGTAAAGTAAATGGGAGAACATCCCCAACTAATTATATAAAGCTAATATAACCCTGATTCCAGAACCAAAAGAAAAAAAAAGAAAAAGCAAGAGTTTGACAAAGAAAATTATAGACCAGTCTTATTCCTGAACATAGGTGCAGAAATCCTGAATACTGTTCAAAAACTAAATCTAGTAATGCATTTTTTAAGCATAAAAAATATATGATGAAAAAGTTGGGTTTATTTCAGGAAGGAATAATTATAATACCACATTGTCAATGGATAAGAGGAGACCATGTGATCAACTCAATTGGGACACAGAAATTTAATAATATTTATTTTAATAATAAAATTTCTTTGAAAGAAGATTTATAGGAATTTCCTTATATACCCAACAAAATCTCATGAGAAACAGAATTATTTCTTCAGATCAAGATTCCCACAATCACCGTTTCTGTTTTATTTTGTATTGGAGGTCCTAGCCTGTGCATATAGAGCCCGAAAAGAAATAAAATGTATAAATCTTGGAAAGAAAGACAATTTTAATTTACAGCTTATACTATTGACTGTATAGAAAATCCAGAAAAATCTACAGATAAATACTTTGAATTAATAAGAGATTTATCAAAGTGGCTTAATATGTGATAAAAATATGAAAATCAATTGCATGTCTACACCCTAGTATCAAATTATTAGAAAATGTAATTTAAAATATACAAGGATTAAGTTATAAAAAATGGATTTAAAATTTAACAGATCAGAAGATTCAGTATCATAAAAATTGTGTTTATCTCAAATTTGTCTGTAAATACACTCCATTTGTAATGAAAATCCCAACAAGACTTTGGCAAGTTGTTCTGAAATATGCATAGAAGAACAAAATGCTAAGTATAGACAAGTAGTCCTGAAGAATAAAATGGTGGAACTTTCTGTACCAAAAATCATGACTTGTTTTATAGGAATTGTAATTAGTAAAGTATGGTGTTGACACTAAGGTAGACAACTAGGTAAAGTAAACACAAGGTTCTAACTATAGACCCATGCTTATATGCAAATTTTGTATAAGACAAAAGTGGTAATGCTATTCATTAGGGCAAGGGTCAGCTATATACAAGGACAGTTTGTTTTCTCTGGAAAAATAATGAAATTTGATCCTCCTCTCACACCTACAGGAAAGTCAATTTCAAATGAAATAAAAGTGTGAATATAAAGGGCAACAATTTCAAAGAAATGAAAGAAAACACAGGAGGATATTTTTAAGGTCTTGAGGAAGAGTAAAGTTTCTTAAATAAGGCTGAAAAAGCATATCCTATTGAAGAAAAGATGTATAAATTTGACCACATTAAAATAAAGAGCTCATCAAAAGACAAGACATCATAATAAAGAAAATGACAACCCACATACTGAGATATAATATTTGCAACCTATATAACTGACTAAAAATTTGTATTCTCCTCCTAAGTCAATAAAGTAGAAGACAAGCAACCCAGTAGAAAAGGACCAAAGACTTAAGCAGGCATTTCAGAGAAGAAATACACAAGTAGCTTTTAAACATATGGAAAGAAGGCCAGCTTCATTATTTCACCATTAAACACTTACTAATTACAAAGGGGCAAAGAGAAACTTTATAGTAGAGAAGCATGGCAAACACTACCTTGTGATCAAAGTGAGCAGCGTCGGTAATGGTACAAATTGAAATCTTATACCACCTGATCAGATGTGATAAGAAGAACATGGCACTACTTCTGTGATAGTCCTGCCAAAGTTACATGGCTTTAATGAAACCGTGAGGCAAACTCAAATTAAGTACATTCTAAATTATAACTGGCCAGTAATGGTTGAAAGTGCCCAAGGAATGGCTGAGGAACTGAGAAAAAAAGACTAAAGAGATGTGACAACAAAAGTAATGTGTGATTTTCAACTGGATCCTTTTGTTAGAAAGAATATTACTGTGACTATTGGAAACTGAATGGAGGCTGGGGATTAGAAGGCAGTAATATGTCAGTGTTAATTTTCTGATTTTGATGGTTGGTTGTATTGTTATTAAGTAGGAGAATGTTTATAAGGACGTTTATGTTCACCAAATACTAAAGTAGTGACATAACAGGGGCATCATACTGGCAACTTATTTTCAAATAATATCGTTTCTACAACTTTTCTTTCAACCTAACAGGTAAATTTTTTTAATGCTACAGAGAGATACCATTTAACGTCATTTTAGCAAATATTTTGAGTTCTGACAGTATCAAATGTTGGAGAAGAATTAATCAACTCTTAAGCATTAATCAACTACTAATAGGAGGGGGAAATTACTTTGAACATTTTGAAAACCAATTTGGCATTATTTTGTTAAAATAAAACAAAGGTTAAACATTCCCATATAATATAACCCAGAAATTCAGATCGTAGTCTTATTATCAAAGAGAAATTATAGTACATGTGCTCTAAATAGTTTATATAAGAATATTCATAACAGCATTGTTTTTATTAGCAATATACAAAGGGTGCCAAAAAATGTATTCACATTTTAAGAAAGGAAAATTGTCATACTCAATATATACCGATAACAAAAGATGAATACAAGTCATGTGTATACATGTTTTTGGTACCCCTAGTATATACATATATGTATATAAAATCACACAATATAATAATACACAGCATTGAAAGTGAATGACATGGATGACGCATAGTTACTTAATGTTGAGTGAAAGAAGCCAGTCGCAGAAGACTAGCCATAGTGTGATTCCATTTTTTATAAAGCTCACAAATAAAGCAGCATTTATATAAGGTATTATTTAGGAATATGTATGTGTATAATAAAACTTTTTAAGGCAAAGGAATCATTAACGCACAATATAGGATAGGGTTATACCTTTATGTGGAGACAAGGGAAGCAGGTTGGAGAAGGAACATTTTGGATGTAACCATATTGGCAAATTTTGTATTCTTAAGTGATAGTAGCAATACAGGAATTTGATTTATTATTATGTTTTATATAACTTATATGTATTTACATATTATGCGTATATGCATCAAATATTACATAAAACTATTTTTAAATTATTGAAAACACTGAGGAGTGATTTAAGGTAACAGGTTTTGGTCTTCCCTTTCAATGCTGATAAGAAAACATTTTAAGCTGGAGAGAAAGGGGAAGACAGCAAAATAACCTGCCAGGAGAGTTTTGGACTATGTAGTCAAACAAACAAAAGAGAACTGTGGGGCTAAAGCATTAAAATACTGCTCAGTATTATGTCCCAAGAGCCTAGGTTATTTGAGAATAAACTGTCTCTACCTCAGTCTTACAGTATAGCAGGGATGGTCGGATATAAAACTCTAGATGTGTTTGATGCTGTGTGCCCTCCTGGTGTAGTTTCCTAACCAAACTGTTCCGTAGTAGACTGAGCATGCTGATTTTCTTTGTTTTAAAGAGTCTCTTTGAAGCAGAAAATTAAACTCCTTTTAAAAGGCTTCGCTATTAACTAAAGGGTTCCATTTCTATTTGTCAAACAGTGCTCTGACATAGGAAGAAAACAAGCAAATCAATTACGTAAATAGGTGACAGCTTTATGAAACACAGACTAGCGACCCTTGGAGCTCAGAGAATCAACGTTGTAAAACATAGATGCTTCCTAACAGCTTTTACATAGGGTTTGTTGATCTGTCCTGATTCCATATACATTGAATCAGCATTTAAACTACATGCAAAAGATAACATTTGTAACAATTTAAGACTGAGCTCACATTCTGAGGTATTGTAAATGAATATTTACACTAAAAGTCATTAATTAGGCATATAGGAGTTGTGGAGCAACTAAATATTTTATTTTTTGTGGAAGTAAAATCCTTTGTAAAGGAGAGAATATAATGTAAACTTTATTGGCACAATCTTTGCTAATAAGAGGTAGCAATAGACATCTGTCCTAAAGACATTTGACTGAACACATACAATCATCACTTACCCCGCCGCAAAGATAATATAGCAAAGCAGCAGCAGAAGAGTTTATATTTGAACATCTTAAAGTACCCATTTTTGTATTTTCCACTACTTCAGAATGGATAGTACCATATGGCTTCCACATAAGTGGACCTGTTACTAATAAACCAGGACTGATGTGTAATTACGTTTTCAGTGATTCATCTGTGAAACACCCTGGGTTATTTTACATGGAAGCATCTGGTTCACATGTGTACAGTGGTTATTCTGTGGTGATTGACATCTGTATTCTTCTAATAAAGTCCCAATTGCACAGATGTGAGCTGTTGCCTTCTTATACAGACAAAACCTGCATTTGAAAAATGCTTACCTCGACCCTGAATATGAACGTTTCAATTTCCTACACATGCACACATACAACACTTACCCTGTGACAGGAATATAATATAAGCATCTCATGCATTGTATTTCAATTGTTGAACAGATGTATGTAGGCACCTTTATCTCTTTTTATGTTTGTTTATAACATGACATCTGTTTTAGATAATAAGCTCAAAGACGGCAGTGACCATGTCAATTTAATATTATGCAGACAATGGCCAGTAGAGCATAATTCACTTTCAAATGCTTGCTAAGTATTGTCAATCAATATGGGGATGTTAATGACTTTGAAAAATAGAGCTTATAATGTGACTGTAAATACCTTTTACACTTTAAGAAATATTTGCTATAAATGGCACTGCTTTCAATTTCACGTATTATAATTACTGGTAACACATAAAGTTATGCTGTTTTGAGCAGAATTAGTTTACTTTCTGTTAGAATAATTCTGCAGTGATGTGTGATATGAAATCTTAAATAGGCAGAGTTCAAGGCAAATTTCCTGAGGGATATAGCATTTTAGCTGAGCCTTCAAGGATAGGTAGAATTTGGGCACGTACTAATGAAGGGAAAGACATTTCAGGCAAAGGAGGAAAGGGAAAGGCATTGGTTAAGAGCGTGGAAGAGGCCAGCAGTACTGGGTTCAAGTCCGGCCGTTCTCATAAGTCATGAAAACTTGGGTGAGTCCCTCAGATACCTAAAGTTTTGGTTTCTCATGTGGAAAATAAAGACCATAACAGAATATAGGGATTTTTGTAACAATAACATGAATAAGGAACTTAACACAGTATCTGGAGTAAGGAGAACATTTAATACATAATAGGTTAGCAACTTTGAATAGACTTTCAATAGAATTTTGAATATTGAATTCAAAAAAAGATACACGAATGGACAGAGGATAATCTTTATTTTTTTTTATTTTCCCAAAGTTTTTGAAGTCTGTAATATACGTATACTAGTTTATGTACCAAAAATAAATAATTTTTGTTGTTGCTTGCATCCGTTGGGATTGATATACAATTTAGAATTTCTGTGTTTGAAACCCTAGTCTTCAGAAGTGGTTAGGGAAATTCATTATTTCTTTTAACCAAATGTTTATTTTAGTAGCAACTATTTCACCCTAAGGAATATTTATTTATGATTCAACACTCAAAATAAATTAAGGGGAGGAGGTAATGTAGAAAATTTAGATTTATAACTTTAGATGAAACCTAAAATTTGCACTATTGTATCCTAAAAATACAATACTAGAATTTTGGACCTAAAAGGGACATTCAGATATGGAAATAACTTTTTAACCACACCCCACCTAAATGTTAGGTACTTTGGATTGAGTTTATCTGGATGTTAACAGGGTCCATCATTATTTTAATAAAATTCCCGTGAATATAACTAAATATTTCCCTTAAATATTCAGTCTTATGATATAGCAATCAGTTCCATTTTTTTAATAAGAAATGTTGCTTAAGGAAAGAAAGTTATTGCTGTTATAAGTAAGAATTACTTTTAATGGATAACAGCCAAGTATCTCTTCAAGAGTTATGGGAAATTACCAGGTAGTAAACATCAAGTAGCATTTTATGTGTAACTTCTTACTTTTTATGTATATAAATGAGCCTTCTATAAGGAAAGATGTGTTTTTGAAATCTAAATTTGGAATTTAAAATATTTTTAATCTCATAAATGAACACTTTGTACGTATTTTATCACAGCATATTTGTTTAAATATATTTTTCTGCTAGACTGTGAGATTTTCAGTCTGAAGTTATATTTTAATTATTCATCTCAGAGGCTAGCACAGTACTTTATACTAAGAAAATATTGGTTGAAGTAAGGATGTATGAAAAACAGGTTCTTATAATTGTGTTGACTGTTAGTTCTCATGATTACTACTTTCTAATAGTTTATATCATGGGCTAAATAGTCTCAGTGAAATTATCTCAGAAAATCTATTATTTATAACATTTACAAGGAATTTGTTCTGAGTCTGACTTTAAAAACAAACTTTATAAAACAATAGCTCCTAAGTTGTAAATCTCCTATATGTGGTTAAACTATACTTAAACAGCCATGGTTCCTGTTTTCTGGAAACTTACATTCTTAGACATGGGAATTTTTTTTTTGGGGGGGGGCAATGGTTAGTAAAATTACAAAGGCTTCAAGTGTACAATTCTGTAATACATCATGTATATATTGCATTGTGTGTTTATCACCCAGAGTCAGCTCTCCTTCCATTACCATATAACAAATGGTCTTTTTAATTACTCCTAATCATTTCCAAGTTTCCCAGTTATAGAAAAGTATACAGTGATAGAATTGGAAATATCAAACATCTTCGTTTTTTTGTTTGTTTGTCTGTTTTTTACAATATGGCAAGTGAGTCTGTTTTTACAGAAAGCAGTGAAAGAATGCACTATGGACAGCAATTTTAAAAAAAATAAGATTTAAGATTTTCTTTGTTTACCCATCCATAGAGGCTCAGTAACATTTTGAAGAGAATTTAAAGTTTATATACATTTTAAGGGAAATTATGATCAGACTGTAAAATCTAGCTGAATATTTCCCATGCATGAGTATAACCTGTTCAGTTTTCATGGTTGTCCTTTGGGGGTTGCATGCGACTTTATGGATGACAGCTTTCCTAGTTCCAAACAAATGTTATAATTTCTTGGTTCAACATTTTAATTTCTGTTTATGGTTCTTGGTTTTTGAAATCTGATTCTTCTTGATTACTTATTGATGGTGATAATTCCTTGTTGCTAACAGGGGTCACATTTCTTCTCAGAATAAAGGATGTATAGAGCTAAAGCTTTTATTTCACCTTTGTCTTTTATTTGTAATAGTAAGGAAAGTGTAATTGCTTATTTTCCTTGTTATTTCTTAATAGCCTGATAGAAGAGGTTTACATTAACTAACATTCCTAAAGCTTAAATAATAATAAGAACAATAACAACTTAATGAAACTCAAGTTAATAGAAAATTCAACTAACTAGACTTGTCCAGTAATTGGGTTCTGAGTGTGTGTTTACTTAGAGGTTGACCAACATTTGCTAGTAAGGCTTTTAGCCATGAAGATTGAAACACCATTTATTTAACCACATCTCTCCCTTACGAAACATTCCAGTAGAGTATAACTAAACTAACGGTAATATTGTGAACTTGTATGTACATATATAAACATCTAAAACTACTTGTGAAAAATAAATAACAAGTTACTTCATCATGGAAAGTGAGCTAAATACTGGCCAGCAATAGTTGTCAGAAATTAAAATTTCCTTGCTGAACCATTAATGAGGATTAAATTTATTTTATGTGGTGGCATTTTTAAAAAGTTTACATTGTTGCCCTTCTGATCTGGAATGGTTTTTATTCTGTATAAATTAAATATGAAACCAGCTATAGCTTTTTTTCACACTCAACTTTAAGAGAAAAAAAGGCACACACCTTCAACAAGTCACTTTTTAGTCCGTGTCAGCACACACAGTTTTTTATTCTAGGAAATGTGCCAAATTCCGCATGAAATGTCTCCAGTTGCTTACATGTAAGTGACAAAGATGTGCAGAATTAAAGTCTGTGGTTGATACTCCTTCCCTTGAGAGAGGTGGTTTCTATGTGTCTTCCCCTTGAATGTGGGTGGGCTTTTCACTTATTTGTAACCAGTAAAATGCAGAAGTGAAATGCTGTGTAATTTCCGGAGGGAAATGTCCCTTGTGCTTAGAGCTTAAGCTTTTATGTAAGAAAACTGACTTCCCTAGGCTGCCATGCTGCAAGGAAGCCAAACCAACAGACTCCCCAGGAGCCAGTCCTTGTCTTTGAGGGCTCCCAACCCAAGCACCAGATATGACTGAATGAGCTTTCAGAGAATTCCCGCTTCCAGCCATCGTGTCAGCCCATTTTTCAGTATTCCCAGATATGGCCCTGACACCATCGTGGCACAAAGACAGCCATCCCCACTGTGCCCTGTCCAAATGCCTGACTCCATAAAGTATGGGCATAATAAAATGGTCATTGTTTTGTGCCACTAAGTTTAAGGAGGTTTGTTACAGGGCAGTGGTTATGGGAACAATGACCTACTTGATTTAGGATGAACTGTAGGGAATAGGAAATAATTATTTTCACCGCTTAGGAGAATATGGAAGGCTTCCCCAAATTAGTGACATCTGAACTTGGCTTTTAATGATGAGTAGCATCCTGCTAAGTAAAGAAGGCAGGATAAAAAGTCCCTTAGCTGAGGGAATTGTAGAAAAGTATGGTGATGAAGAGAAAAGGATGTGTTTGCTTGATGACCGAAAGTTTGCTGTGAAGAAGCATTGGATAGCTACAGTCAGAAAGGTAGACATGAAGCTAGAAACTGTGCAATTATTTCTTTTTTTGCAATGCCAAGGGAGTTTCAATTGTACTTTTGTAGGTGCAGAAAGTTATAATCGGGCTTGTGTTGTAGACAGATATAACTAATTAGCACCAGTTGGAAGATGGGATGAAGGAAAAAGACATAAAAGGCAAGGAGAAAAGTTAATGATTATGTAGTTCAGATGGCAGATGATTGAGGCTGAGATATACAGCTTTCTTATAATAGCAAAATAAGATCAGTTAGGTAAAGATGGTTGTTTGACTTGTTAATTAGTTATTTACCGAATTTGTCTGTTCAAGCCTTAATATGTGGGACAGCCAGTTCTGCATTTTGGCAAATCAAGCCAAAGCCTTTATAAAGCATGGATTCATTAAATTTGTTATTGCTATTTCTGAATGCCATGTACAAGCTTCCTCTTCTGTGAATTTTAGAGAATTATGATTAAATAATTCTACTGTTAATATTTTTCTTAAGGCATTGATTACAGTGAGACATTTAATGAAATGAGACCAAATTGTATCAGTTAATGCTCTAATGGAACCATATGTTATACTTACTCTGCTTCCTCAGAATAAACATTAGTTCAGTACAAAAACTTGAAAAAATGGTAATTTATGTAATCGTAAAAATATTACAGTGAAAAATGCATATGACGCACTTAATAAATATAGTTATGTAAACATAACACAACTGTAGGCAACAGTTTTCTGAGTTGATTTGGTTGACTTTTAAATAACGTTTGAGGTTACTTCACATACTTTTAGTGTGATAAATAAAAGTTTGGCAGTGACATTTGAACTTTTATTGGAATCATAATACCATACATGTAATAACATTTTTCTAGGGCCAGAGGTTAGATAGGTCTTTCTCCAGTCATTCGGTGCCTATAGACTGAGTTCCCATGGCTGTGCTGCTATTTATCTATACAGTGAATTGCCACCAATTGTGAGATCCAGTGATTTGTTTTAAAAAGCTTCTATCTCCCTATACCACTTGTTTTTGCTTTACAGTTTGGTTATATTTTTTAAATCAACTGGAAAGTTTAACCTATTTTAATTCAAAGTACAAACCCACAGAATTCCGTAGATTATTTCCATCTGCCTTCTTTCAATGCTCCGACCCCTTTCAGACATGTTCCTTTAAGGCAGCCAGAACATCTCCCAGAATTTGAGCAGTGACTCTCTTTGTGTTCACCCACAATACCAACTTGAATTAGTATACTTTGTGAGGAAATGCTTTCTTCGCTTGTACATTTTATGTATCAGCTATATAAAATTGTTTCTCTATAAAAGTGACATGATGTTGGTGATGGTAAAAAACAGTCTGTCTTTCTTAAAAATTCTGGCTGCAGCATCATCATTAATCATCCATTCCATTAAAAACCTACAAAATATTCAGGAAGGATTTGGCGCAGGCTGATAGTCAACAAATCAAAGGAAAGGCGGAGGGATTAATTAGACAGGGTAATTTTGAGAACACTAAGAATAAAGCCCACTACCAAGGACTAAAATAAGAGGAAAATCTGTAAAAGGAGAAATTGAGTTCTCTTACTGTAAATCAGACAGTAAAGCTCTAAGAAGAAAACAGAGGTGAGGGATAAGGAGAAGCCTAACAAAACAGAGTATTTGTCAGGAAATTACATACTTATTTATTTATTTGCAGGCCAAAAACAAAAACCAAAAAAATTACCGGTGAAAAAATTCACCAAGTATTTTCCTGAAGAGAAAAAAATTGGCATTTTTTAAGTGTTAGAAAGGTTCACCTGTGCTTATGCTTATAATTAACGATCAGAACTACGTTCTGAATAAGACAGAATGAGTCCATACCAATCCATACGTAATTGGTTTAATATAAAAGTTCTATTTATTGGTTCAGAATAAGTGTGAGCATTCAGTTTGATCAGGTTCTCTGAACCAAGTACACCTTGGGTCTGGTGTACTGAGGTCACTCAAAGTGACCAGAACAGACTAATCAGGACAGACTCCAATAAATGGTAGGACCAGTGCAAAATGAAAACACAGACCCGTTTTGTGCAAAATTATGAAGATTTAAAGATAGTGATAGCAGAGGATTAAAACAGAAATGAAGTCCTTCTGAGCTTGTGGCCCTGTGACTAACGCCATATGTCACTCACGCAAAAGGGTGGCCTTGCTTTTTAGAACTGTCATCATGGAACACAGTGCTGGTTTGCTATCTCCAAAACCAGGGCTGCTGGAAGGACATGTCAGAGGAGCTCAGCAGCTCAGTGTTCCCTCTGCCTTGGGTTGTTTGTTTGCTCACCTTTGTACCCCAAGCATGTAGCACAGTCTCTGACCGGTGGTAAGCACTTGATAACTAGTGGATGAGTAATTGATGGATGATAGTCGTTGCCAGCCTGTCTCAATGATTCTGGTTCTGTTCATCTCTAGGTAAGCAGACCCAGGGTGAGTTTTTTTGAGCTTTAGATCATGTTGCACAGACCTTGCAGATGCCTCATCCAGCCAGCTTGAGGGTTTCTTTGAACTCTGGGCCTTCCATATCCTGGTCTTGCTCAGCCTGTTTCTTTATTCAGTTAATCTTGAAACATATTTAAACTGATAGATTAGAATGACAGTTCAGCCCTGTTAAGTTATGGCTGGAGTAGTAAGCAGAATGATGACCCCCTCCCCCACTACCACCCAACTGATGTCTTAATTCCTGGAAACTGTGTTAGATCACATGGCAAAGGGAAGTTAAGGTTACAGACGGATTGAGATTACAGTTTAGCTGACCTTAAAAGTAGCTAATTATCCTGGATTATCCAAGTCCAATGTATCACAGAAGCCCTTAAGTGGAAGAGAGAGGCAGGAGAGAGGGAGAAGGAGATGTGAAGAAGGAAGCAAGGCAGGCATGATGTGATGTGAGGAGCCCACCTGACACTACTGGTTTAGAAGATGGAGGAAGGGGGTAGTCTCTGGAAGCTGGAAAAAGCACAGGAACAGATTCTCCATTCAAACATCCAGAGAGGTACACAGCTCTACTGACATCTTGATTTTAGCCCATGACATCTGCGTCGGACTGCCAACCTCCAGAACTATAGGATAATGAATTTGTGTTGTTTTAAGCCACTGTGTTATAGTCATTTGTTACAGCAGCAGCAGAAAGCTAAAACAGCTGCTTTCACACTGTGGTGAAACTTCCACTCCTGGTCTCCAGTTCATTAGAAATCATTTACCTCCATAGCTGGGTATTATTGCCTGCCTATGTTTTCCCCACTACTCTCGGTAGCCAAAAGTAGAGTTCTGTCTTCTATTTCTGTGTTCTTATTTTCCTTCATCACACCACTAGGTTTTTGTGTTCAGGCTAGTTAATGTTATATTCACAGGGAAGCAAGTAACACTAGTTTCTTGGGATGTTAATAGTAGAGAGATAGCGAGAAAAGAGGCTTCAGACGCCAAATTCATTTGTAAAACACAGGCTAAACAAGCTTTTTTTAAAGCACTTTTCAAAGATATAATCTACATATAAGGTTTTTTGAAAAAAAATCTCAACAGTTGAAGAGACTATCCAACAAAAAGTATTCCTGTCCTTCAGTCCAAGTTCCTCTCCCCAGACTGGGCCAGTTTCTTGTGACTCCTTCCAGATCTATTCTGTATAATTATAAACACACACATAAACACACACTCACATGTATATATATGTACACATACACACACACACACACACACAGACACACACACATTTTCTATACTCATTCTTCTGTTCCTTGCTTCTGCTTAGCCTAATAATTTAATTAACAAGTTTATGGAAGAACTTGCATAGCTTTTAGTGTATAATATGCACAAGAAACAGAGGATTTAGTGGGAAAAAAATTAATATTTTCCAAACATTTTGGAACACAGACTTTATGTGTTTAGAGTGTCTAATGGAACTATTTTTTGAGACACATGGTGCAACACTATAAAGCTACCTTCCTCTGGAAGAAGAAATAAGACTTGGTGACCCCCATACACCAGTGTAGGATGAGGGGCGAAGATTTTGGAGTAAGGGAAACCAGGCTAATATCCTGGCTGCCTGCTCACTTCCATCCTTGTTGGCTCAGTGGCTTTGGGCAGGTTGCTTAACTTTATTGAGCCTTCTTATTAATGCCATCCACCTCAGTTATTCAATCATTTTTTTCATCAATTAGTACATGTCATCATTGGAACATTTATGAGCCAGGTCAAATAAAGCAGTCTCTCTACTTGAGAATCTTCTAGTCGGTGGATTTGTAGCACATCAAACAACAGTAAGCAATGACCAGTCTTAAAAACTAAAGTTGTGGAGAACCATTTTCTACCATAATGACAATTTTTCTACTTTTATCGGCATAGATTGACAGTAGCAAATGTCACATATACCAATTCAAAACTTTCAGGAAGAAGTGGACTTAACATAGGTTTTTTCAGGTACTGATTTTTTTTAAAGCATCTATGGCCTTTGACATTGTTCATCTAAGAAATTACCAGAGCAATATTATTTATTTGAATAAAGTACAGTAAGAATGACAAAAATCTTTCAATTTATTATTATGAAATTCCACAATAAATTTTGGCATCCTTGTGGATTATAGACATATTTATCTTAATGATGGTGACTTTAAACATCGAATTGGATAGAACTAGAAAATCTTACTTGCAAATCCATAACATATAGGTAACATACATAACATATATGATATATGATATATTGTATATAACATATATGTGATATATCATAATATATATATATATATCTGTGTGTGTGTGTGTGTGTGTGTGTGTGTATATATCAGGGAAATTTTAGAATTATTTTTCCCAATACCCATAGAACATTTTATCATTAAGTGTATTCACTCTTCATAATTCTCCTTTCTTTGTTTCATTCAAAATTACTTATTTCAAACCCATATTTCCATTTTCTTCTTGTTCTTGATAAATTTGAATAGCAAAGTCATATTCATTAGAAAAAGATAACTTTAGGAATTTAGTTAAAAATAACTAATGTAATTTCTTTTATTTGGCCCTATAGTTGCCAGAAAGAAAGTTTCAACCTCTTTCATTTTCTCAGGCCAGTGAAATATCGTCTGGGCCTGCTGGATTCCAGACAATGTTCAACACTTGTTTCAATGAATCCTAATGACTTCAGTCTGTTAATTTATTTAGGAGATGCTTTTGGTTTTCATAAGGTCAACTAGAAATGTGTAGCTAAGTTTCCCATTTATTCTAAGATCAAATATTTTTAAAAATAATAAAATTCAATTTGAAATGCAGTGGTAACTAGGTGATGTCAAATCTTTCAGCACATTATTTAAATTTTTTCATTTAAGATGTTTTTATAATTGACTTCGTTCATAATGGGAACTCTGTTAAGGTCAGTATGATAGCCGTCTAGTTATTTAATAGTAGCAAGTACCTAATACTTTGATTTGGCTGTTTTTTTTAATGGTCATTTTTTTGAAAGTTTGACTTGTTACATCCTAAAAAAAGAAACCATTAGATATTTGGCTTTTATTATTACCAAGGAATATATGTCCTAGCCAATGCTCAGTTCTGATTCTCTCCCAATACATTGATTGTCCTTACCTCACCTTTCATCTTCATCCCGTTCCCCATCTGACCTTTACCCAAATCCCAAGAGAAGGTCAGAGATGAAGTGCGTGAATGCCCGGGAAGTTGGTAGTAAAACAAAACCATATGCTTTTGTTATAATGCAGGAGAAACAGCTACTTCCAAATGCCCTGCTTTGGTGGCCAGGCTGGGACTGACCATTTTGCTAGATTTTTGCTGTGACTACTGTAGTCCAACAATGTAAGATTTCTTCTTCCCACAAGAAAACATTGCCTGTTCTTCCTCTCTTGTAAATCACAAGCTTAGCAACATCCTTCCAGGCTATTCCTGTCAACTCCAGATAACTCATAATGGGTGAAAATAATTATGTAACATGTGTTTAAAGATTCGACAGTCAAAGTTGTATGAAAAGCCAGCATTTCGGCAGCAAGTTGAAACAGCACTAGCTATGGGCGCACAAAACAAACTTGTTCCTTGGCATCTGTAGTGACACTCTTTTCTGGTTCTCGTATCTCTTGAATCACTCTGTTTCAGTCTCTTTTTACTCATTTCTCTTGCTGTCTATCCCTGCAATTTTAATATTCTCCAAGATTCCTTACTAAACTTTTTTCCCCTTCTGCTAGAGACTCTCTGGGTGATCTCATCAATTCGCTCATTTGCCTTTAGTGGCCAGGGACACGGCAGTGACTGCTATCTCTGTACATGTAGTCCATTTATCTCTCCTGAGCTCTACACCTGGGTAATCATTTACTTACTTAACATCTATCTCCATTTAGACATACTGCAGTACTCCAGACTTCCCCATTAGGTCTAAAATAGAACCCTGTATTTTATGCTGTAGTATGCCTTTATACTATACTATACTATATACTGTGCTATACTATATACTATTCTATACACTGTACACTATATCTATACACTATATACTATACTATACTGTACAATGTACTGTATTATACTATACTATACTATACACTATACTATATACTATACTATAACTATACTATACTATATACTGTACTATATTATACTATGCTATACCTGCCCTTCTTCTCTATCACCATCTTCATAATAGCCAAAGCTACCAAACCCAGAAATCTGAGCGCAGTATCATGGAGGAACAAATCAGATCCAGAACGATTCTGTTACGTACACAGATACACTGACACACAGCACACATACCCTGCTACACACACCACATATATTCATACACTCATACATACACCAGTGTTCAAAGAGTAATATTGCAGTTTTACATGTCTTTGCACTTTAAATAAGTAGAATTATATTGTATGTATTCTTTCGTGCCGTGCGCTTTTGTTCAATATTATGTTTGAGATGCACGCATGTCTGCAGCCGTATCATAGTACATTGTGTAAAATGTCAATGGCTTATTTGCTCATTTTCCTGTGGAGACACATTTGGGTAGTTTTTAGTTTTTCACAATACAAACAACACACCTATAAACATTTGTGTACATATCTCCTGACATCCATAGGCAAATTTTTCTCTGAAGTATTTACCTAGGAATGGAATTCCTGAGTGTAGGTGCATATATCTTCATGTACGTAGGCAGTTACTGCCAAATTGTTTTCCAGATGGTTTCAAATGTTTACTGTCCAACCAGTAGTAATGTATCTTGTTACTCTGTGTTTTCTGTGATCTTTGCAATTTTGGACATTTTTATGTTTGCTAATCTGGTGTAAACGATTTCATACTGGTTTCCATTTGCATTTTCTTGTTTACTAATAAAGGTGAGCTTAATATACTTATTTGCCCCTACTGTTCCCTCTTCTCAGAATTTCCAAGAAGAGGTTCTTGTAGTCTTTGAAATATTTTTAATTATGTTGTTTTTTTTATTGTTCACAGGAGTTCTTAGGGTAGTAATTCTTTGTTAGTAGCATATGTTGCTACTTCTCCCAATTTGTGACTTGGCCTTTCGTTCTCTTTAAGGTGATGAATAGAAGTATTTACTTCTAATGCTTCTAATATAATTGAATTTATCAATCTTTACCTTTATGGTTTCAGTCTTCCTTAAAAACAAAAAGCAAAAAAACTTCTTTACCCTAAGATCCTAAAGGCATTCTCTTTTACTTTCTTCTAAATGCTGTAAAGTTTTGCTATTCTCATTTACATGTTTCATTTACCTGGAATTGAATTTTATGTGTATTCTGCAGGTAGAGATGTAGTTAGGTCATATATAAATTGATGTTTGATTTTTTTTTTTTAATTTCAGAACCATTGTTTGTGTCATAGTCAAATGAGCATGATTTTTCAAGAGTCGCAGTGCAATCAATCATTACACATTTTCCCAAACCTCTCAATTTTCTCAGATTGGCATCTTGACATGTTTCAGAAATATTATTCTTAGAATATGTTACAAAATACAAGCAATTCACTCCAAACAATACTAATGTCTCTCATTTGAATAAGAAAAGATCGACATTAGACATTAATGAATGCCAACTATAATTTTATATATATATTGTGATGGCTCAGTGTGAGGTCGGAGGGATAGTGGATGGGGGAGGGGGGTTCACGTGTGAGGGATGTGGATGATGAACGTCTAGGTATTGCCTTGTCTTGTACACCTGAAACTAATAAATTAAAAAAAAATTAAAAAAAAAAAGAAAAGATCGATATCCCAATCATGGTGATACCAATGGGTATTAAACTTGGCTGAGAAAATGTCTTTACAAAATGAGCCAATAACTGGAAATATAATTTTAAAAGGTGTTGGTAATTCAACTCACAGAAAGATGAAAGAGAAGTCATTCATTCTAATATTTTAGTGAAACAGGATGAGATACTTCTTTTGATGAATCTAACTTTTGATCTACGGTATTGTTAATTGGATGGTGGTAGCACAGTTTTATTTGAGCTGTGTGTGTGTGTATGTGTGTGTGTGTGTGTGTGTGTGTAATGCAGTGTGAAATTAAGCTAATAAAGCATAGAACTCTGTGCTTTATTGAGAATATAAGCCGTTTTTTAGAGAGGTTGTCATCATCTGGAGTAGTTTTACTTTTTCCCTTTGTTTGAAAAAGTCCTTATAGTTTTAGCCTTTAACTCTACAAAGACAGTGTGTTATTGTCATTAATCTTTCATCTTAATTCACATTATTTATTTATTCTACAGATATTTATTGAGAACCTGTATTTTGCAAATTAGTCTATGCTCAACTATTTGAGCATAACTGTTTTATAATTCAGGAACTGAATGAACTCCAAGATCATTTACAGTAACCCTAACTTTTCACAAAAAAGTTAGGGACTATTACATAGTGCTTGCTTTCAAGCTACTTATGAAATTTCTAGGACAAAAAGACACATTTGAAAAAAAAATATAGAAAGTAAAAAGTTTAACTGAAAGCTTCCTGAGGGCAGGAATCATATATTACCTTTATCAGATTTGTTATATTTCCCTAACACAGGGAACTGTTCATAGGATTTACTCAACAAATACTGATTAAATGAATAAAACTATATATTGATATATAGGGCACAGACAATAGGTACTTTAAATGATAACGGAAAAGAAAAATTTACCTGAATGTGTGTGTCTGTTAGTGGAGGGAGGGAAGGAAGACGTCTTCGTGGCATATTTAGAATTTGAAATGGGTCATAACTAATGGTTGTAATTTAATTAGCCAGAGATGAACTCCCAAGTTTCAAATAAGTTGTTTAGCTCACTTTCTGTTAAGACTATAGGGTCTCAGTTATTTGCTTTCAAATTTCACCTCTAAGCATGAATTCTTAGAATAAGTATGTTCATGAAAAAATAATATGATAAATATGCTAAGATATCTGTGTAAAAATATTAATTGTTGTGTTGTTTATTAGAGTATTAAAAAGTGTAAACAAATCAACTATCCCTCAGTGCATTAATGGTTAGTACAACCAAATTAAAATTAATTATGAATGTAGATCATTCTGAATGTAGAATAATTTTCAACATGCAAAGATATGGCTAATATTTTGTAGAGTAAAAACATCAAGTTGCAAAATTATATGTATATGGAATGATCCAATGTTTGTAAAAAATATATGAAAATACAAATAACGTAAAATAGGATGTTGAATATTTTTATTTTCTTATTTACGCTTTTCAGAATTTATAAAAAAGTCTGAAGCATTTATTACTTATAAAATGATTAAACATTTTTTTTGGTTGTGAGAAGAATTTGAAATTTACTCCGTTGACTTATGAAAGCTGTAGAACGATGATCTGCATTCATTGACTATTTTTTGTTGAGCACCTATTATATAGTAGACACTAAGAATAAAAGCCTAAATCCATTTGTCAAGCTCCATTCGTTAAGCTCAGAAGGAGATGGGAAACATAAATGAAGCACTGGGAATCTCTTTCCTTCAAACTCATCACTTCAGAGTGGTCCCTTTGTCTTACACTAATTTTCAAAAAGTAAATTGATCTCTGCATTCTATTTGTATAGTATCCAGACTACGAACAAAACTGTAGAGGTTTTTCTATTCCTGACCTTTTAATTGAAATAAATCAATTCTCTGTTTCGCTAGGAGAAAAAAGCAAGTCTTAAGACACTTAGGGCCAGAGAAATATGTTTGAGTTGATGTTGAAAACTTACACATGAGATATACTTTCATTATGTACTATGTCATTTTCTCCTCCTGTGGGATACGTTTTTAGATATTTAATTACATATTAGAGTAATTATGTCCATCTTTATTGTTATTTTTAACATTGAAACTCCCAGAGGTCATCTTGACAATGCATTAATGCTGAGTACCTTGGCATTCTTGGTGGTAATGGCTGAACGTGGCTTGCTCAGGATAAGACAACACGTCCCAGGTCCAGTGGCAGCCAACCAAGGTTAATCGTATGCAGTCATGAGGCCAAGGAAGATCCTGTGTGGGTTCATGTTTAATAATCTGCAACTCAGTGTGGATGCTGGCTTTTTGAAATACTCATAACCTAAACATACTCAATGTTTTGGCATTTTTCATTGGTTATTCTTTTAAATTAAAACAGCTATTAGCAGGAGATCTTTTGTAGTTTATGTAATATTAGCAGCTAATAATAATAGTTTCCAAATGTTTTGTGGGAATTTACAAGCATTTCTGTTTACAATACCTCATGTAATCTTTAGACCACCTCTGAGGCAGATATTATTATATCAGTTTTCCAGGTGAGAGACTAGAAATCTAGTTAGGTTAAATAACCTCCCTAAAGTCACATAGCTAGTACGAAATAGATCTGGATTCAACTCTGTATGTCCTGACTTCAAGTCCCATTCTCTTTCAGCTATATCAAGTTGCTTTCATTTTCTCTCAGCTATATCAAGACTCCTCCTCTGCCTTTGAAGTTAGAAATATTACGGAGTAATACTGGATTGACTCTACCTAGTCATATTTGCCTCTGAAGCCACCTCTAATTGTTAATATTAAGCATATTTTATTTAGGTTCCATAGAGAACCCTTGACAAGTTTTATACAAGGGTATAAACATATGTTTCTAAGATGTCCTTTTGATTGAGCCAGCTTTTGAAGTTTTTTTAAACTGGTTTTTAAGAACAGTTAACAGTCAGTGACCATGCCTTTTATCCTAGAACTCAAAAAGAACATTTACATAAGTATAGAGCTCAGTCGATTGATGTAATAACTGCAGTACTAAAACTGAATAAAATTTAGTTACTAAGTGAAGATACGTAGATTCAGTAAATTAATGTGGACCAACATTTCATCAAGAACTGCTAAAATGTGAAGTTATTATTAGTTATATACACACTTATAATCAAATGATCATTGAAGGAAATGCATGGGATCAGAACTTTATGCTGTTGTAAGATTAAAATGCATGTTAATAGGCAGAATTTAAGGTAGCCAAAGGAAAATGTAAACTGGGATAGAATTATTAAAGAAGTGGCTTGAGAAGCCATCTATATCTTGGCATAAAATTACTTACAGAACAGAGGATATTTTTTTTTTACCTTAATCATGAGTATTGTTGTAGGCCCTTGAATTTCCGTTAGCTCAGAATAGAGACAGATTAATTCTAAAGCAGTTAATGAAATTAAATTCCCTTCATCTCTTTCTTTATGTTAATGCAACATAGGGAAATCTCTAAAACCAATTCTGAAACAGGATTTAACTTTTATTTCATGTATGTATCTCTTAATTTTATTTTACTCTATATGGATGTTTTTAAAAACATAAAATTATCTTGATTTTCTTTTTTCTTTTTTTTTTCTTTTTTTCACTCTAGGCTTGATCCTCCACTACCTGAGATGTTGAAAAAGGAGCACAGCTCAACTGAAAACGTGTCTTTAGAAACTCTAAGAAACAGTAGTTCAGAAGACCTCTTTGATGAGATTTAACTGTCTCAGGAAAATACTTTGATGTTCACTAGACTATGTTTTCTATTCATTTCTTTAAACTAGAAAAAACAAAATTTCAGTTCAGCAGTGGCTATTACTACATCTTACAATTTAATTACATACACACTGAGTTGAAACCATTGTGCAAAATGGATTACACGTGTATATGAAGATATGATTTGATGACAGTGGTACATTATTCTAAACTAGTCATTCAGCATGCCTATGATTACATAAAATCTCACTTTTTGTTGCAAAGGACACGTTTATCTTCTTCAATTCACACATATTATATGTGGTAGCTGTCTAACATCCTGTCTAGGAAGATTTTGGAACTATGACAAAGGGAAATGTCTACAGTTCTTTTTAGAATAGTCATATTCAAAACAATTATGTCTGAGCATTTTAATTTGTGGGATGATGTTTAAAATCTATTTTCAGTTTGTACACAAACAACCTGAAAATCTGAAGATACAATTTCTAATGTATTAAAGATTTTGAATTCTTAATAAAATATGTTACTTAGTTTAACTCTTTCCTTTAGTAACAGTTCTTCACAAAGTGCTTACTCATGTAAATGTAACCCGCTTTTGTATTTTTTTGTAAAGAGCATGTTTTCCAGAGACTACTGATAAAATATTTGTTTTATATGCCTGAGGATCCTCTTTGAAGACAAAGATCTTGTCATATTCAATTATGTCATACTTACTTCAATGACATCTAGCCCTTCTTTTTTTTTTTTTTTTTTTTTTTTTTTTTTTTTTTTTTTTTTTTTTTTTAATATTCACTGTTTCTACTTCCTAACCTCTCATTTCATCTTCCTTTTCTCCATTTGGACATTCATTTGCTCCATGCTATTCAAATTTAAGAATGACCACCATGTTGCTAAATCTAAAAGTTGGTCCATTCTCAACCTTCATCTTTCTAAGCCTCTCAGCAACATTTGACAGTCAATCACTTCTCAGTAAACATTTTCTTCACTTGACTTTTGCAATAATATATGCTGTTTATGTTCCTCTTTCTTTCCGGCCACTCATTTTTCAGACTTTTCAGCTGAGTTCTTCTTGCTCAACAGTTAAATGTTTGTGTACTATAGGCTTAATCTTCAGCCTTCTTTTCATTACCTACGTTATCCCCCTAGATTATCTGTGGTTTTAAATACTGTCTATATGTGAATAGCTCCAAAATTAGAATATTATACCGTATTTCCCCGAAAATAAGACCGGGTCTTATATTAATTTTTGCTCCAAGAGACACATTAGGGCTTATGTTCAGGGGATGTCATCCTGAAAACTCATTCGAGGGCTTGTTTTCCAGTTTGGTCTTATTTTGGGGGAAACACGGATATAGTTCTTATCATTAATTTATAACAAAAGGAGGTTATTAAAACTCCTGTTACGTAGAAAGGGCTAGATTCATAGGGGCTTAATAAGTGTTTGTTGAATGAATAAATGCATGTCTATTGCATAGTAGGGACTCAAACATTTCTTCAAGTTTCTAAACCATTTTGAAAAGAAACTCATTAAAAGACTGCAATTTAGTCAGATGTTTTGATACAAAGAACTAGTTGTTCAGAAAGCTCAAGTACCTTCTGTGATTAATTATAAATAATATATACGGTTGACCCTTGAAATACAAGGGTTTGAACTCCTAAGCAGGGCCACTTACAAGCAAGTTGTTTTCAATAAATACCTGTACTGTTTCAATTCCTCATTGGGAGTCTGCAGGTGTGGAGGTCCAACATTGTTCTATGCTATTTTATTTCAGTAGTGAGGCAGCCTCAGATTTTGGTATCCACGGAGGTCCTAGAGCCAGAACCCTGCATGTTCCAAAGGACAACTTAAGTTTTGGGGCATTTAAAAGTTATACACGGATTTTTGACTACATGGGGGTCCACACCTCTAACCCCCACATTTTTTAAGGGTCAACCGTACATTTATATGTATGCACATAGGCTTGACTGCAGAAAGAGAACAGAAAGAAATTACACATTATTGTTGGTGTCAGAAATAGGATTTTATTAACTCAATGGAACAAGAAAATACTTTAAATAGAAATTTTACTGCAGTTTTACTTCCATCATGGCTTCCATTTAAGAGGTACAATTTTAAATTAAATATAGATACAAATATATGAATTATAAAAATATAATTATAAAACATAAAATTCTATTCATCCACATGAAAACTTTACTACAATAATGAACCTCATATAATCCAAGATTTACCTTGGATCTTTCTAAAAGGATTTTGTACACAAAGTACCAGAATCTCAAGAGAATGTTATTGCAACCTGAATAGACCGAAAGTGACTAACCAAAATCGGTATACAGCTCTGTGTCTGTGTGTGTGTGTGTGTGTGTGTGTGTGTGTGTGTGTGTGTGTTATTTTAAGTGGAAGAAAATAAGAAAGCAGAATTTTGGCTATTAACCCACTAGTGTTGAGAGAGGGACATATGGAAAGTGTTTCATAAATAATCTTAACAATAGAATCTGTAAAGTTCATAATATTTACAAAAAAATGTATTTTTCCAGGGCAGTGAATCTTTTCAACCATTGCTGTTCATCAGATTGATTCAGCTGGTTAGAACAGAGCATAATAAGCCTGTGATCCTCATTTCCTCCTCTGTACGTACTGTGGACAAATGGAAGAGATGGTTTTGTATTTCTTGCCCTATGAAGACAGATATCTGTAGATCTGGTGTTGAGATGTTCAGATGCTGTCATGACATGCTATGATTTTTCCCCATGTTTTTCCATTGTCTATACTCTAAAACAGACTGTTGTAAAAGAACACTGAAATGGAAGACACCAAAATTGAGTTCTAGGGCAGCACAGCTTTTTGACCGTAGTGCCCTCACTTCTAAAACAAGGTGATTGCATTTCTGAAGGTTTTTTCAGTTGAACATTTATAATTCTTGGCTCTGACATGAGATAGTAGGGCTCAGTCCTCATTAGGGAAGTTCATAAAAGAAAAGTCTCCTCTTAGGAAGAGGTGTCTTTATTCTATAGTTTTAAAGAATCAGGAAACTACTTCAGAAAAGTATTTCTTAGTGGCCTATCACTCAAATTTATAAAATACTAGACCCTGTGTTTTAGAGCCAAGCAGCTCTTCATTGAGTAAATTTGATTCAACAAATGTTTATAAAGGATCAGTTATGCACAAAATACAGAACTGGGCCATGTAGAGAATTTAAAGACAAATCCATCTATTCACCAAATAGTTATTAAGCATCTGTTCTGTTCTGGCCACTAGATGCGACAGTGAATAGTACAAGTGGTCTGATGCTGTGGAGCTTATATTCTAGTAAGTGAAATGAGGGACCTGCTCTTCAAGTGTAGAGTATGGGAGGAGGGTAAGAGTGGGGCCCAGACTCACTATATAATGAGCTGTAATATCAAGGAGTGATAGGATAAGTGGCATAAAGAGAACAAAGAATTTAAAGTATGGGTGAGGATCCATAGAAGATAAAAGATCCAATAGAAAGGTCAAGAGAAATTGGTGGGGGTTAGAGAGAGTGAGCTGAGGGTGAAGCTGTCTGAGGTCAGAGGAGAGTGCAGAAGGTCCCAGAAGGATGGGAGCATGATGGTAATGCCCAAGTATGCAGTTGTGAGTCATTGGAATGAAGGAGACAAGTGAGACACAGTGTTGGCCAGGGGTGTTTAGGAGTATGGAGCTAAGTCATGTAATAAAGACGACAATAATTGGGCTCTACAGTTTTACCTATCACTTCCCTGGGATGGTGTGGACTGCCAGAAACCTTCAAGTCATAGGGACATCTGGAAATGGGATCACAAGGCCAGTCAAGGAGGCCCTAGATAGATATTGCCCAAAAGAACAGCCAACCCTCATCCTTTTGTGTCTCTCTCACTCATTCACTCAGTATTATTTATAGAATTCACTTTTAATAAAATTAAATAGCTGACATCTATATTCATGAATTTACCTATAAATTAGGAAATCCAACAAATAGGTAGTTACATTTTGTAAGGGAGAATTGTATAATCACAAAAGAACTATTCATGCATCCATTGATAAGCTGTTGTCTGAATTAAAATTTTTTACTGATGATCTGACAGCTTCTAGTAAATGCTTTTCAGGAGGGCTGATTTCATTTGCAAGTGTTCTAGAAGTAACCTGAAATGTTGCTCTCCGTATTTTAATAACTGGAACAAGATACCTTGAAAAATATATGACAATAACATTTTGTGGTTACTGTACAACTGACCACCCACCCACTTCCTGTCCCGACTCCCAACTCTTTCTTACCCAGTCAGACTAAAACACTCTCTACCCTGTCTTCTACTTTCTCCCTTTCAGATAGCCACATATCCTCTCATTTACCAACCATTGTCCTTACTTTCTGATTGTCCTGTCCTCTATTTGGAATAAAATTCAGGTCTGACAATTAAGTTCACAAACTTGCTGCAACGATGTTGCTAGCCTTTTTTTGATATCAGAGAGATGAATTCATTATGAATTTGTACCAACTGGACAAACAGTTAACCAAGTTTACTATTTGGAAGTGTCGAAAAGACTACATAAAAAAAGTTAGACCACCTGAACTTTTCACCACCAATTCATGGCTCTTGCATCACGAGAATGCACCAGCTCACACGGCACTGTCTGTGAGGGAGTTTTTAGCCAGTAAACAAATAGCTGTATTGAAACACTCTGCCTACTCACGTGATCTGGCCCCCAATGACTTCTTTCTTTACCCAAAGGTAAAGGAAATACTGAAAGAAGACATTTTGATGACATTCAGGACATCAAGGGTAATACGACGACAACTCTGATGGCCATTCCAGAAAGAGTTCCAAAATTGCTTTAAAGGGTGAACTAGGTGCTGGCGTCAGTGCACAGCTTAGAGTACTTGGAAGGTGACTGTAGTGATATTCAGCAATGAGGTGTGTAGCACTTTTTCTAGGATGAATTTGTGAACTTAATTGTCTGACCTTTAATGTTGATTTTTATTCCCTCTTTTGGGGGCTTTTTATTCTAAGCTTTTATGTCACAATGTCACAGAGAACTATACTTCCTGAGTAAGGATCTTTGTCCCTCAAGGCTCTTGGTAATATAGGAAAGATGAGAGAGCTCAGAACCCTGCATCTTGCTACCATGTTTCCCGAAAATAAGACCTAGCCAGACAATCAGCTCTAATGTGTCTTTTGGAGCAAAAATTAATGTAAGACCCAGTATTATGTTATGTTATGTTATGTTATGTTATATTATATTATATTATACCCAGTCTTATAGTAAAATAAGACCAAGTCTTACATTAATTTTTGCACCAAAAGACGCATTACAACTGACTGTCTGTCTAGGTCTTATATTCAGGGTAACACGGTAGTAGATGTTTCTAGTATGGGCGGGAGCAGATGGCCACTGTTCAGTAAATAGAATATAGGCTAGTCCTCACCACTTACTTTTGATTTAGAGACAGTCTCCACCTTAATTGCTATCTAAGAAACGACACAGCCAGTCAAATAAATGTGGGTAGATTAGAAACAGTTTATGGAACCTGCTTATACAAGACCCTTCTCGGCATCTGTCTTGCTCTGCATTCCTCCAAAAGCTGAGCCTGTGCCAAGGGCTTGCATGCAGGCAGTTTGTTTGGGAATGTGATCCTGGGCAGCAGGCCTGTGGGACAGGGAGCATAAAAAAGGAAAGAAGGAAAATTCAGTGTAAAGATGCCTTATCAAGGCAGCCAGCCAGCCCCATGGAGGACACGTACTTCACCCCACCAGATCTTCTGAGGCTCTTTCTGCAAGGTATCTCAGAGGTACACATCCAGGAGCGCAAGGGGGGAGCATGTATACATTCTGTCAGCAGGACCGATGGGTGACTCTGAGTGGGGACACCAGCACAGTGTCAGGGCTTTGCATCCCCATTTCCAGCAGAACGTGGCTCATATACGTCTGTGGAGGAAATGCTGTCACTGTCCTCATTAAATCACTTCTCGCACCTCCTTCTGGAAGCTGTGGGTGTGACAGTTGTATTGGAGGCAATATTTACATTTCTTTCCTAAGGCTTCGGCACTTTGTCCAGAGGCACCAGCTCCGGATCCAAGCTTTGTGAGGACAGGGAGGGAGTGGAGTTCAAGACACCAGGGGTATTCAGTGGATATTAAATAACATACAGCATTGTGAAAGAGCAGCTTAAGTCCTGAAAGGAGACGTTGTGAACTAACCTTTCATTCCTTGGATTTTGATCCCCGGACAATTAAGAGCTATCGAGTATCCTTTTCCCCCGAAACATAAAGTGGCAGAAATAACACTTTAAAAAAATCAAATTATATATATACATATATATATATATATACATATATATATATATATATGTATATATATATATATGTATATATATATATATATATATATATATATTTACGTTTCAACAAAAAACTTGAAACACTGTTTCTCACCGTCTTTTTGACACACTAGCTGGCCACAATATGTGTCTCACTTCTAGTTGACACACGTATTGGCCACAATTTCTCCACAGATTTCAGTGGGCAAGCAAACAGGAGGCACTTTTTCCACCTCACTGATGATTTTTGCAGTAGCTGAACTTTGTAACAATACTAAAAAATCTGCATGAGTCAATCTTCCAGCACACTTGAAAATAGTTCGTTTTTCTGTCCCTTCCCTTCATCTCCTTAGGAGAGAAGCATTTGCAAGCTGGTCTTCTATGAACCTGGCTAATCCATACCATAGACTCCTTGAGAATGTCTTAAGTATTAAAGGAACTACCGGTGTCCCTGGAGCCCTAACGTAGTCCTACTGCCCCCACTCAGGAACATCCCTCAGTCCTGCTAATAGAACCACACAGCAGCCTCTCGGTAGAAAGAAACGTGAGGTTTAGTCCTTATTTCATTCCATTTAATTAAAGAACAGCTGAAAATCCTGTCTTGCATTTCCAACACTTGGTTCCAATTAGTGCAGCAGAGCAGGACCCTGAATTTGATAAAAACACTGACGTGTACCTTTGGTGCCTGTACAATGTACTCTTTCATTTTATAAGGTGGCTGAAGTTCAGTTTTAAATATCTTTTTTAAATGTTAACAAAAACCCAGGGGTGTAAGCTTAGAAAAAGGTGAAGAAAGGCAAACACAGTTTTGTTCAGGTTGCCTGCTATAGACTTGTAGAACCCTGTATGCAGAAGGAGGCTTATTTGGTAAAATTTGCACTGGGTATTTACCGGCTTGTGTGCAAAAAACATGATGGTTCGTGAGATTGCACTCTGAGGCCATTAGATGGGAGATCCATCACCTCAGAAAATTGCACTCCGGGTACTGTAAATGTGCTTCATGTGACCAGTCTGCTCAAAAGGCTGTGGAAATCCCATTCAAATAGTTGTTTCAGACTGTGCTATAACTGATAGGACATCTGCCTTCCATGGGACTCTTTCTGGGTAACTTCTGGAGGTTCATATGTTTTTAAGTTGGAAAGTAAGACTGGTGTCCCAGAATCAGGGAATTAGATGTGGAGAAGCCTAATTTAGGTCATAACATCCTACCGCCTTCTAAAGTAAAG
Source organism: Rhinolophus hipposideros (assembly GCF_964194185.1). Classification (NCBI taxonomy): domain Eukaryota; kingdom Metazoa; phylum Chordata; class Mammalia; order Chiroptera; family Rhinolophidae; genus Rhinolophus; species Rhinolophus hipposideros. The sequence continues at coordinate 46,692,324 of NC_138053.1, read as the reverse complement.
GGAACTACCACGAGGAAAAAGTAAGCTGAAACAAATAAAATTTTTATGACTGCTTTACATGGTGTGTGTTCATGCTGTCCCAGGAGCCGTGGAATGATTTTCCACTTGGGGTCATGGGAAAGCATGATATCCTTAGTCCCAGAAGGGTGAGACGCTAATACTGCTATAGGTCCCTGAATGAAGGTTAAAAGCAAACCTTTCTGTGCCTGGCTTTTATTTTCAGAGTTGCCATTCCTTTTTTGACCCATAATTTACAAACGACAAAAATGTGCCCATCAAGAGCAATAAATTCTATCCCCTAGATTCACTACCAGTTGTATTATTCAGAAATATTATCCCAAAGTGCCAAGGTAAGAACGGAAATCTGAGGAGAGTATAACTGAGTAAATGAATTCCCTATAAATAACTTTCAAGAAAAAAATAATAATCGAGATGGTCTTGCTGATGGCCTCAGCGTCAGAGACTCTGTCATCAGATTTTCTGTGTGTCCTCCCTGAATTCTCACAACTATAGAGTTTTTCACTTTTTTTGAAAGAGCTCCAAATAATAACTAAATGAAAACCTGCAGACCTGTTCTGACACAGATCATTCTTCAGCTATGCCTTCTACTACCATTGGTGCAATTCCTACATCAGACAACTTAGCGTGGACGGTACCACCTTTTGACGACTTTTTAACAGACCCACTAGCTCTCATTGTGAATTGACTTATTCATACATTGGTGATTGTTCTGCATCATTAATTAACAATTCTAGATTTGGAATATCTCTGGATCTCCATGGATCCCAACCGAATCATGCCATAGGTACATTTCTCATTCTCGCTTGAAACCTACTGCAATAGCTGTCATCTCTACCACTCCATCAAAGAGTTCTTATCAAGGTCACAGAGGATCTCCAAGTTGCTTCGAAGGCAATGGTCTTTCCTAAATCTTTATCTTACTCACATTGCGACACTGATAACTTAAAGCACTCAGTCTTTAGTTCATTGTTTTCTGTCAATTCTTTTCCTATTCCACTGGCTATTCCTTCTTTACTCCTCCTTTGCTTCCTCCTAATTTTTCCAATCAAATTCAAAAGAATGAAATTGGATCCTTATTTTATACCGTACCCAAAAAAAGCAACTCAGAATGGATGAAGTAAATTAGATGTAAATTCTGAAATCATAAAACTCCTAGAAGAAAACACTGGTTGCGCTCCTTGATATCGGTCTTTTCATTGATTTTTTTTTTGGAATTGACGCCAAAGCACAGGCAACAAAAGCAAAAAGAAACAAGTGGGACTATATCAAAATAAAAAGTTTCTGCACAGCAAAGGGAAGCATCAACAAAATGTTAAAAGTAATATATGGAATGACAGACAATATTTACAAACCACATATCTGATAAGGGGTTAATATCCAAATTTATACATCTAAATAGCAAAATAAAAACAAATAACTCAATTAAAAAAATGATCAAAGGACCTGAATAGATAGTTTTCCAAAGAAGGCATATAAATTCCGAACAGGTATATGAAAAGATGCTCAACATCACTAATCATCAGGGAAATGCAAATCTAAACCATGATGAGATATCACCTCACACCTGTTTAGGTGGCTTTCATCAAAAAGTCAAAAGATGGTAAGTTTTGGTGAGAATGTGTAGAAAAGGAAACCCCTGTACATTGTATGTGGGAATGTAAATTTGTTCAGCCATTATGGAAAACAGGGTGGATGTTCTTAAAAAAATTATAAATAAAACTGTATGATCCAGTAATCCCACTTCTGGGTATATATCCAAAGGAAATGAAATCAGTATCTTGAAGAGATATTTTCATTCCTCTGTACCTATTTAAATAACCAAAATAAAGACCTGAGCCCTATGTGGCTGTTGGGTTCTTCCCTCTACAGATTCATTCTGCTCATTGTTTGTCATTTCAGCCAGCCATCTGGCTCAGACCTTAGGTCTGTGCCCCTTCTGTGGGCCACTGCTCACGTCGTTATCTCTCTAGAAAGGTTTTCCTTAAGCTGCTGCTACCCCAGCACACTGCTTCAACCCAAAAGGGGCATCAAGCCTTCTTTGATTCCCAGCACAGTAGAGACCAGACTATTACTTTGAATACGTCTTTATCAAGCTCTCCAATGACCTCAATCTTGCTAAATTTGGTGGTCATTCTGCAGTCTTCATCTTATTCATATTATACCCGATTGCTTAAAAACTTGAAATGTTAGAAGTAATGAAAGGTAAACGCACCACACTGACTAATTTCCCCATAGCTAGACGTATAAGGAGTCACCAGTAACATGTAGCCATGTTGCAAGAACCAGCTTATTGACACGTATCCCCTGCACTCATATGAGCATACCCCTCAATGGGAAGCTTCTCTGACATGTCTCCTATCCCTACCTGATCATCACGAGGCTCTAAGGGAAAAAGAAGGCCGTTCTCACCTCATCCGAAAGCCTGTTTCCTGGGCCATCATTGCATATACCAGAATCTGCCTCTTTCCAAGAGGATTGTGTTCGCCATCCAAGGGGAGCCCCACATCCTGCCTCAGTGTGAGTCTTAACTACATTTTAGTAGTCAAATTTTTAAATATCAGTGTATTTCTTCCAAACTGAGGCGATTAAATTATTTATTACACCAAGTATTGGGGTATCTGAAGTCCGGTCTAAGCCATTCCAAGCCCAGTCAAGACCTTTTATAAATTGTCAGGTTCAGACATACCCAAATTTTCTATAGTCTTTGATTCTCTGATGCTAAGATTTTGATATATGAAAAAAGTAGCCCATAAACACGTGTTTGTACACACACACACACACACACACACACACACACATCGTGGGCCTGCATGCTCTGGGAGGGTCTCCCTTACAATAAACAATAATATGCTATTGTAAGGCAGCATAAGTCCATGTAAAGAAAAGAGGTTTTCTGTCTTAGACTCTTTGTATCCTACAGAGATAGAGAAATCTGCTAGATCATATCTAATTTATGCATCTAAATGGAAGACCCATACTGTGGATTTAAAGTGTCTGAATCCAGGTTATTTCTTCCCTAAGAACAGAGAGTATTTACATTTTTTTTTTTTTAGAACTGCAAATTACATTGGGTTGGTTTTTCCAAAATAAAAAATAAAAGGATGTCTGCTCTAGATGTCACTTCTTAGAATACAAAACACTACTTGCAGCACCAAAATGGCAGATTTCTCAGCTTCTACCTTTTGGTGTCCAAAAAATTTGAAGTACAGTCTCACGCAGGAAACTGAATCGCATGTGGTTTCCTGAGTGTTTGTGGTTTATATGCGTTACTTCTCCATAATCTGGGCTTCTTTATCTATTACATAATAGTTATGCTTTGGATTTAAAAGGTTTCCATGATATATTATAAAGTCTCAAATATCATTTCTGAATTGTGAAATGATAGCATCTCTAGGATAAAGGCAGCAATACTTTTCTAACTGTGGAACTGTCATTAGAAAAAATTGTAGAGACTCACCATGTGGTTTCTAAGAGTGGCCTATAAAAAATTAAATCTGATTGGCTAGTTGCCCTTGAAATACACTCTACAATGAGTCAGAGTCATCTCATGTTTAAAAATTTTTATTTATTTATTTATTTAATTTCTGCTATGTGGAATTAGCCTTTTATGTGGGGGAAAAAATTGCTTTTTCTCCATCTGCCCCACTTCATCTCTCATAGTCTCTTCAATGGATCCCCACTGTTGCAACTGTTTCTAGCCTTGCCACTCGCAAAATATACCTTCCTATGTCTCTTGTCTTGGGATATTTCTGAATAACAAGGTAGCTAAATTGATGCTAAAGATACATGAGAGTTAACTTGTGCTGGGATACTCTTTGTCTTATCATGTGATCAGTTTAACAGGCCTTCATTGATCTAACCCAGAGTTACTGAGGAAGAGTGTATACTTTGTAGGCAACCAGCAGGCTATTCTTTTAGTCAGTTATTTAGTGGCTCCTAGCTGGTTCAGATGCTGCACAGAGAAAACATGGTGAATACAGGAGCTTCAAACCTTTTCAAACATGGCTGGTGAACCCTTTTTTCCATAAGATCTGCACTGAGCCTCAGTGTATAAAACACCAAAAGAGTTGCTATGGTTGGGGTAGGATCCTGGAGTTCTGCTCCCTCATCCTTTGGGGGCAACATTTGCAAGCCATTGGTCTAGTGATGAGGAAACAGATTCGGGAGTCAAGCAATTGAATTTAGACTCCAGTTCTCGGTGACTCTTAGGAAATGTCTTTCTCTCCCTGAACTTCAGTTTTGTGATTTCTAAAATGCATCCAATCATCCCACATCACAGGTGGTTCTGAGGACTAAATGAGATCATGTAAAAGAGCATTCAGCATGGTGCCTGATGCACAAGAATAGCTGTGCTCTGGGTGCGGGATAATCAGTATTAGTCTGCTGCCACGTCCATGTTAGCCAAACCTGTTACAGGGGGAAGGATGGGTGCAGTATGATGCCAGAAGCCACAAAAGCTCTGGTCCCATGACAAAACATGCCCTGAGGGTACCAGAACAATTGTTTTTTCTGTAAACAGAGTTAAATCACTCCTGCTGTGCCTCACAGAGACTAATAAAGCAGAAGGGTGTAGGCCACCCTTGTGCAAAGGCACTGATGAGAGCTTTCCATGCTCTGCTTACAGAAATTCAGGTCACTGATGAACTCTAATCCTTGGATCTCCCGCCACAGTTCTTTGGAGAAATGTACTCATTTGTAGAAGAAATGTCAACCCTTCAAATATACTCGATAAAATTTTCTGGGAATTCCTAACAGACTGCCTAGAGGGAAATACACTCCATTAATACTGTACTAGCTTTTTGATAAGGCAGGTTGTGTTAGTGTATAAAGTGTTAGTGTGGAGAGAGATGTAGGACTGGATAGATGATAAGTAGTGAGAGTATAAACTGAAAAACTCACATTGAAAACAAAACAAAACAAAAAAATGAGCCCCTGGGACTATACTACTTGAACCCTTTCATTTTTGTATCGCTAACAGCACAGAGAAGCAAACTATTTCAATTAGGGGTGTCAGAAATATACTGACACTAAACAAATATCTAACAATTGGAATGATATCTTAGGAATGACTGAAATACAGTTCCTCATGTTTTTTATGATCCTTTTTATGTGTTGCTCCAAATAGGATTGCAAAAGCAATGATCTTGCAAGAAATGAGACCTCCACTGCAAATGGTATGCACCATTAAAATACAAAAGAAAATGTATGAGCCAACAAAGCTAAGATGAGAAAAACTCTGTTCCCCCTTTATATTTCATCTGTCTGTGCTTATCTCCACGTGGTCTGATTTGCTAACCCCAGGCCTGGATATATTGCCAAGGCATTGCCAGGATCCTGAGAAAGGACAAGAGACCCAAGCTCAAGTTTCAGCTATTTCAGGCCTCCTCCTACTTCCCCTCAACTCCTTACCTGCGTCCTCTGAGGCCTCTTCAAGCACATTGTTGAGAACGTAGCAATGAAGCCGTATGACCTTCCGCATTACGTGTCTGGTTCTTGTTGCAGGTTCCCTGACACCCCAATTGTCAGAGCCCTGGATGTTGAGCTGCGGCTTCTGACTGTTATGGGAAGTATCCTGTTTTGAAGAAGGGCAGATTCCCCCGTAGAAGCTTGTCACTCCCTCTGTGCACATCTTGTACTGTGGGTCACTCACCCACGCTCCCTGAGAAGGTTCCTAGGAACAGAGAAATTGTCATTATTTCCTCATCCCTTTACTTATCTCTGAGAGAGACAGAGAGCCAGTACCTTTCAGGGTCCCTAGTGGCCTGTCTAAGTGTGTCTCTGCTTTTGGAGAGCATCAGTAAACTCCAACTGAATTTATGATCTCTCATCCATGTTTGGCTACATCTCATTCCTAATTGGGTGCTTGCCAAATTGGTGGAAAGCACCACCACATACCTCATCATGTGTTTCTTATTGACTCTTCCATCTCCCTGACCAGGCGTTGTCCCCTTTCTGGCCCCAAATCAATCACTAAATTTTGTTGTTTCTTCCTCTGTAATGGCTAGTAGCATGACCACTATCTGTTGCTCAAATCAATGTTACATACTCCTAACAAGTCTTTCTTCTTTTAACCTTGCCCTATTCCAATCTGTCTTCCCATCTCAGTCATTTTCTGGCTTTGTATTCTTCAGTGGCTCCCTACCGCCTTCAATAAGAGTCCAATCTTACGTTGTCTTGCCAAGGCCTATCATGATATGATGCCTCCTCATTCCAGGGATATTTTTACCCTTTTCTCTATCCCCCACCCCAAAACCCCTACATTTGATTGGCACTAAAATATTCCAGCTCTCCATATTCTCTCTTCACTGCCAAGCCCTTGCATCTACTCTTCCCTTTGTCTTCAGTACCTTTCCCCATAACACTCCGTCTGTTCTCTGGCTGGCTTCTGTTCACTTTTCAGGTCTTGGATTAGATGTCATCTCCTCAGGAAGCTTTCCCTGACCTTCCAAATCCCCATTAGGCGTTCCTCATAGGTCCTTTCTTAACACTGGTTTTTCTCCACCATCACATTTAGCACACTCCATTGTCACTGCATATTTGCTTCTCTGTCTGCCTCAGGCTGTCACTCATAGACGAGACCCCAGTCTTTCTTTTTCACTGTTCTATTCTTTGTACCCCGAACAAGTCTTCCAGAATTGAATACATGAGAGTATAATGGAAATAAACTTAAGAAAGTATTTAAAGAGGGAGTGTCAACATATCAGATGTATCAGAGAGTAAGTGAGCTGAGAACCAAAAAGTGATCTTTGGGCTCATGTGGAAGTGGTTTGTGACCGTGACAAGAACACTTTCAGTGGAGTAATGGGGACAGAAGCCAGAGGGGAGTGGGTTGAAACTGGCTAGGACATGAGTATATGTGGACAGCAAGTGTAGACAAGTTGATTAGAAAGTTATGCCATGATAAAAGGAAGACATTGTTGATGCAAGAGGGAGAGATGACTGCAGGAACATATGTATATGAGAGACTGAAAGAACTGCTTGTAAGAACGTCAGAACTGTCCTTAGGACCACACAAAAGGCAGACCCCTCCAAACAGGAAAGTACAATTGGGCTAAAGTCCACAAGCACATTTTTTAAAAATTTATTGGGGTGACAATTGTTAGTAAAATTACACAGATTTCAGGTGTACAATTCTGTATTACATCATCTATAAATCACATTGTGTGTTCACCACCCAGAGTCAGTTCTCCTTCCATCACCATATATTTGATCCCCCTTACCCTCATCTCCCACCCCCCACCCCCTTACCCTCTGGTAACCACTAAACTATTGTCTGTGTCTATGAGTTTTTGTTTTTTATTAGTTTGTCTTGTTCTTTTGTTGTTTTTGGTTTATATACCACATATCAGTGAAATCATATGGTTCTCTGCCTTTTCTGTCTGACTTATTTCGCTTAGCACCATACTCTCAAGATCCATCCATGTTGTCACAGATGTTCCTATATCATCTTTTCTTAACCACCGAATAGTATTCCATTGTGTATATATACCATAACTTCTTTATCCATTCATCTATGGAAGGACATTTTGGTTGTTTCCATGTCTTGGCTATTGTAAACAAAGCTGCAATGAACATTGGAGCACACGTGTCTTTATGTATAAATGTTTTCAGATTTTTTTGGGTAGATACCCAGGAGAGGGATTGCTGGGTCAGAACATTTTTGCAAACAGTGCCTTCGATAAGGGGCTAATATCCAAAATATACAAGGAACTCATGAAACTCAACAACAAATAAACAAACAACCCAATTGAAAAATGGGCAGAGGACCTGAAGAGACATTTCTCCAAAGAGGACATAGAAATGGCAAATAGACATATGGAAAAAAATGCTCAACATCACTAATCATCAGAGAAATGCAAATAAAAACCACAATGAGTTATCACCTCACCCCAGTCAGAATGGCTATCATCAACAAGACAAATAGTAACAAGTGTTGGAGAGGCTGTGGAGAAAAAGGAACTCTCATACACTGTTGGTGGGAATGCAGACTGGTGCAGCTGCTATGGAAGGCAGTGTGGAGGTTCCTCAAAAAATCACAAGCACATTTTTGAATCATAAGTTTTGATAAAATTTCCTAGGACAAATGAATTCAAATTCCAGAAAGCACTCAGAAAGTAAGTTTGCAGTTTTATGTAGCTGTGCTTTGTGCAGCAAGTAATAGCTTTATTGGTAGATTTTTGTTGGCCTGTTGGTTAATGATGTAAAGAGAAACAGCTAGACTCAGATGCAAGACATCCTTTTGCTTTCATTTATTGTTAAATACACATGTCACAGAGGTAGGAAGAGTCATGCAGCACATGCTTAAGGAATAAAGTATCATTGCATGCAACAGAAGAATTGGCGCATCTTGAATTTGAAATAACTTTTTTCCCCCTTGTACAAGTGTCCATTCAAAGTGCAATTTACTTTTTAGCATGTTTTTTTTTTTTCTTTTCCACAGTGGAAGCCATAACCAACTTGTTGAAGTTTATGCAGAAAATATTTTCAGTAAACAAAGCAGAGTGCAGAGTTTCAGGAAGAAAGTGTGAGGGTCATGAGGATAAAAGCGATAGAAGACCAGCAGATGTGCCCCAGGCCCTCTGCGGTGTCATCAATCATAAACTTGTCCTGTTCCGTGGTTCCCAACCAGTAGGTCCTGGACCCCTGGGGGTAGCAGAATTTACTGTGAGGGGTCTGTAAATCCATATGCACATTCAGTATGGATAGACTAAATAAATAATATGTCATATACACACACACTACTATTTTTTTAAAATGTCTATAGAGGAGGTGATGAATAAAATACAAATTCACTTACTTCACTGAATTAACAGCAGCCTTTGATCATTATGTATTTTCTCAATCTATAGACATTGAAAGTCATCATACTCAAAAAAGGCTGGGCTATTGCTATTGTTATTTATTAGAAAATACGTCTAAAGCCACTGGGTGGTGATTTAGCAGGATGCGAAACGTTTTCTTCAGTGTTTATAATTACATGCATTATAAAAACCTGTTTTAAAACACTTGCAATATGTTTCAACAATCAGACTTTTTTCCATTCTTTGTTTCTGCAGGATACTTTGTGCTAAAGCCCTCCTTAGTTCACACTCGACACAACACACATCAGCTCTTGGAAAACAAAATAGAGCATCCAAGGGCCAGTTCTTTAGGAGTCTGAGTGGGGTTTCTCTCCTTCTTTTGAATATCGGTAGTACTTCCTGGGATAGGAAAGTGGGGGCAGAAATCCCACCTTCCTTCTACTTGCCATGCCCTGAACTGGACAAGGGGTATGGGGATGGTGGGGTGCTTCCATCCAGATGTGGCCCCTGTTTCTAAGTTGCCTTCCTCTAGGGGCAACTTTCTGTGCTTTATTCATGCAGGGGAGCCCCGTGGTTCCTTGTGTGTTCTCATTTGCCCAGATACTTCGTTAGCATGCACCCTTAATTCACTGTTGATTTGTTTTGCACGTATTTGTTTCAAATTTATTTCTTTTTCCTCACCAATAAGAGAATAACTACTTGAAATATCTGAGTACATAGTTCATATTGAATATTGAATTGAATTGACTGGGGAAAAACAACATTCACCCTTTTCTCAAGTTCTCCTTTTCACAAGTGTCGGAGTGATAGAAATGTTCTTTTGAATTTAGGTATGTGTTCCCCAAACTCTTCAATGAAATATTTCCCAAAGCGAAACAGCACACAAGATGTCAGTTGACCCAGCACCATTAGTTTGAGTCCCATCATGAAAAAATGATTTTTTAAATCAATTTTCTTTTACTCCTTCTGATCACACAAAGGAGAAAAATCTTACTTTAGTGTTGGCATATGTTTAACACTCCTTACAGTGTCCCTTGCCCTTCTTCTATTGATTTTTTTTTTTAACAGCATGCCTAGGCATCACATTCAGAGCCGTTAGCATAAGGTAACAATATTTATCTAAATTTTAAAGCATGTTTTTATATTCATTGTAGATATATTTTTTTAGCTACCTTCTATTTAAGGCAAATAATATACTCTATCCATTTACAGTAGTGATATAATATTTTAACATAATAGAAAAGGTGAGTCGATTTAACAAATAATATTATACAGGTATCGATGGTTTCATAGTACCGCGAAAAGCATGTGAATTATTAAAGAATGAGGTCCAACCCTATTACAAAGCAAACAAATTACAGGAAGACAGAATATTAATCTGTGAGAATGAAGCTGTTTATCAAGGTAGAAAAGCCAGGCAGCATCCTGAAAAAGAGGACCCACAGTAGGTTAATGGGACCGCATTCAGGAGGTTAGTAGGTGAGTCAGCGTTCCGACTTGGCTCTGACTTGGCCACGCCAGTACATGAAGTTACCAAGCACTGTCCTCCAGCTTCTTTAAGTCTGAAGGAGAAGAATAAAAGCAGTTTAACTTTTGTTATGTTTTGAACCTGACCGTGTATCAGTTTTTCCCATGCCACGGTGTCACAGGACCCATTCATATAATGTGTTCAAGATTATATTCTGAGAGGCTGACAAAACCGTTCTCAAGTGCGTTACTCAGCTCCAGTCAGACGTCACAGGGGGAATTGGCCATCGTTGTAAAGCCAGTGTGTGCAAAACTTGCTGTTCCTATCTATTTGTCTGTGAGATCATTCTGGCTCTCCCTTTCTCTCCAGGATACAGCTGCCAGAAAGAATTAGTACCATACCTGCCCCATTCATGATGACCTCCAAAACAGAAGTAGATGTTTTTTACTGCTAACCAGAAACGTTTCCCCAAACGGCAGCAAATAGCATGAATGCCTGCCCCGCTGAGGGATAATTACAGCAACACTTTTTTTTTTTTTTTTTTTTTTTTTAGCAGAGTGGAGATAGTCACAGCAGGATGAAGAGGGCTGGAATCACTAACTCTGATGGTCCAATCCTGGATCTCCCATGCCTAGCTCTCCTCTCTCAAGCTAGCTACTTAACCTCTTTTTGGAAGTCAGCGTCCTCCAATGAGACCTGCTCACATGTACTTCTTATCTAAGCACCAGAGACGGCAGATGCTGCACAGAGGCAGTAGCCACAGCCTAATCTACAGTGCAAAAGTGTTTTCCAGAAGCCCCGCATGCCCCAGGGTTTCCTAAATCACACAGCTTTATAAACTCCCCACCCATGTTGAAGGCTACAGCCAGACTGAGGTCCTTCCTTGTACTGAAACCCAGCCCTTTGCTGGTTGTGGGCTCATTGGTCATGGACCTTGAGACTTGTAAAAGGGTGAATTTACTTTTCTTTGTATCTCTATATTGGTAGACTTCCAAATAGAAAATATTCAGCGTGTGTGTGTGTGTGTGTGTGTGTGTATTTCGTTCTTGTTTTTGCTTCAAGACTGTGAGTTTCTAGATATCTGTAGAAAATTTGAAAAATACCTCTTACTTCCCAGAGAAATCATTTTTATAAAACAGAGATGCTATTTGTTACTTACAAAACAGTTTGCTTTTTGGCATCACCTGGAATATAGAGAAAACATATTCAGGGAGCTACTTGGACTGAAAACAGAGAGCAACACTTGATCTTGGCAATACATGAAAATGGTGCTGTTATCTTTTGCTTCAGCCATTACCAAAGAACTGAACTGGGTTGGAATAGGTACTTACTGAGCAGTAAGGAAGACTTAGAGGAGAACAGATTTCATTTAAAAGTGGCAAGATAAAAGTGGTTTCTTACATGGACAAATTATTTGGTCTTCTTGAACCAAACAGCACAAAACAATAGGCACTCAGTTTTTCATAGCCCTGCACAATACATTGTTGATTTCTGGTAGTTATTTCCTTTATGGTATTCTAGTGGACGGAAAGGTGAATTGACTTCTGAAACAACCCATGTTTAAATAAAACCACAACATATACTGAATATTTTAGTCATACTAAATGCTTTGATATCCCATCTTTAATAAGGAACTAATTAAATGAAATCCCTCAGATATAAGTAAAACATGTATTTAGTGCATTTTTATAACTTTTGTGACTATATGAAGTGATAGATGGTTTTTTTGTAAAATAATTTGTGAATCTCACCTCGATTCTGAGGGTCCAAAAGAACAGGCTATGACTGACAAGACTGATAAGAAACAATATATGTGGAAGATTGTGGTGAAATGGAATAAAGAAGTCCCCGGGACATTTGTTTTGCCTGATTTGGCCTAATCTGGCTCTTCACCCGTCTCATTAGAAATAGTTTTCAACAAAGATTTGGCAAATTACAACTAGTGTGTTAATGTGTTTGATGAGGTTTTCCATTTTTCTTTCTTTGAAGCTTTGAAAACAATTTCTGGTGATTATTATAATTGAAGTCTACTTGCACCGTGGATTTCTTTTATTTCTCTTTAACTGTGAGTTTGGGCTGGATCTCCACTGAGAGGAAGCAGAGATGGTATTAATCCTAACTTGGCAAAATTATTGGGTCCCACCCCAGCAGTCACCAAAACATTTGGGTTTAGTCAGAACACCAATTCGTCACTTCACAAAACCAAATCTCTTCTCCATCCCACAGTAACCTGTTCCTAGACCCCGGGGAGAATGAGAGAGATGTAAATAGACATGTTGAATAATAGGGCCTGGCTTACTCAGATGTTGGAGAAAGCTGAGACACTTCCATTTTTTGAGTCTCTTGGAATGTTAAAAATAAAAGAAGAAATGCTAGAACAGGATAGCAAAACATTTTAGCACATTTAAGTACTTAAAATCATACTTTAAACACATACAAAATAAAATTAAATAACCTTTTTAGAAGGCCAGATCAAATGGCCAAATTAGAAGCCCTTTGTGAATATAAGGCCCTAGCTAAGTGGCTTTCTGGGGGACACCTGTTTCTCAACGATTATAGCTCTTGCTCAGAGCTGGATGGAAGTTACAGGATCAGTTAACCTCATTTAATAGATAAGGAAACTGAGCCAAAGAGTGTAAATTATGTGCTTTAGAGCACAATTAGTTGATGAGAAAGCACATCTCAGTGCACTCTCTATGCAGGTAGAAAGCATACGGAAGGTACAGAGGAGGTTCTTGGTGGGTGGGATGCAGTCGATAAGGCCGTGACTATTGAGAGCACTGTATCAGGGAAAATAAATATCTGGCAAAGCCACCATAACATAGACTGAGTCATGGCCAGATGTGTCTAATTAAGACTCCAGATTGATAGTCCCACACAATTTCACTGAGGGCTACAAATATGACACTACTCCATAAGGTGAAATCAGAAGTTCTTATTTCCAACACTCTTATTCTGTTTTTAGTCCTCTAGTTGGGAATCTATGTGAGATTCTATGGAGACAAGTGGCAATTTTTTCCAATGAATTTATAAACTAGGAAGCAGGAACGTTAGGAGTTGATTTTCACTCAGTCTGTTTGTAAGACTTTCTCTTCTCTGAGTCATGCTTTAACAATTTGGATCTCAGCCATGATTTTATTTATTTGGGAGAATTTTACTTTTCTAGAGAGCCAGAATAATTTATTCCTTTTAGATATCAGAAGCATATACTGGAAAAGTTGCTTTGTGTGTCTTTCTCAGACTGTTGGGATTCTGGGCTCCTTAGTAACTTGGCCAGCCGTCTTGAATCAAATGTTAGGTGAGGATTATTGGCTGTATCTCCTCTAGATCATTTCCAGCTGTTAGTGCAACACAAAGATGGGATCTTCTGAGCCAAGGAAACTTGAAGTTTTTATTGGATCCCTATACAAAGATTGAATGCTGTGATTAAAAGGAAGTATCAATCCCCTGTGTTTTGAGGGTGTCAGGATTTGGACACCATAACACTGTTAGTGGAAATATAATTTGATACAAACATTCTAGTATGCAGTTTGACCATATGTATCAAAAGCCACAAAATGCACATATTTTCCAATTCAAGATGGCAGACTGAATACATTCATTGGCCTCCCATTTCTTCCAAGACTTATTGAATTATAAGTGTGGAAATATAGAATAGAATTCCCCCTTTATGTCTCTATCTCTCAAAGTTCAGTCAGGAAAACTGAGCAAAATAGTTCAATAGAGAGAACTTAATTTGGGGAACTTTTTTTAAAGGTGCAGGAACATCTAAAAAGCCAGATAAATTAGCAATTAGGTGGTACTATGATCACTAGGGCTGATAGAACCAAAGAAGGTATTTTTGCCAGAGCCCAGGACCCCATGGCAGCAGCTAGAAACATGGCCAAAGGGGTTGCTTGGGGTCAGGGATTGCTGGACAAGATGGAAATAGTATGCCCACTTCTAGAGATGCTGGCCAAAGCAAAAAGAGAAGAGAGAAATAGCCTGCCTTTTTCCACTCCCCTCTCTCCAGTATCCCATCAGTGCTTCCATTGCGTGGAACTAGATGGAAGCCAGTGGGCACAGAGATGTTATTTGCAAAGGTGTCTTCCCTACGGTAGAGAGCAGAGCAGAGGAAGTATAATGGCTAAAAGCAAAAAGGCCCTTGCCTGAGGAAAGTAAAAGCAAAAATAAATGAATGGGACTATATCAAACGAAAAAGCTTCTGCACAGCAGAAGAAACCATCGACAAAGAGGTAGCCAACCAAATGAGAGAGAATATTTGCAAACAATACCTTTGATAAGGGGCTAATAGCAAAAACATATAAAGAACTCGTAAAACTCAACAACAGAAAAAAGACAAACAATCCAATTGAAAAATGAACAGAGGACCTGAACAGACACTTCTCCCAAAAAGACATACAGCCAACAGATATATGAAAAATGCTCAACTTCACTAGCTATTAGGGAAATGCAAATTAAAACCACAATGAGATATCACCTCACACCTGTTAGAATGGCTATCATCAATCAACAAGATAAGTAGTAAGTGTTGGAGACGCTGTGGAGAAAACGGAACCCTCATACACTGCTGATGGGAATATAAATTGGTACAGCCACTACGGAAAACAGTATGGTGGTTCCTCAAAATATTAGGAATATAATTACCATGTGATTCAGCAATCAATCCTTTTCTGTATAACTACCCCCAAAAATCTGAAAACGTACCCACAAAGATATATATATATATGTATATATATATATATATATATATATATATATATATATATATATATATACATATATATATATACCCCTATGATCATTGCAACATTATTCACGGTGGCCAAGACATAGAAAAACCAAAGTGTCTTTCAACAGATGATTGGATAAAGAAGATGTGATATATATACACACACACAATGGAGTGTTACTCTGCCAATCAGAAAAGACGAAATAGTGCCATTTGTGACAATATGGATGGATCTTGAGATAACGATGCTAAGCAAAATAAGTCAGACAGAAGAAGTTGAGAACTATATGACTTCCCTCATATATGGAATACAAAACTGAAAGCAACAAATGAACAAGACAAGCAAACAAATAAAAGCTCATAGACACAGACAACAACTTAGTGGTTACCAGAGGGTAAGGGGGGAGGGAGGTGGTAGATGAGGGTAAAAGTGGCCAAATATATGGTGATGGAAAGAGAACTGACTCTGGGTGGTGAACACAAAATTTAACATACAGATGATATATTATAGAAATGTACACTTGAAACCAACACAATTTTACTAACCAATGTCAAACCAATAAATTTAATACAAATTTTAAAAAAGGGCCCCTGCCTGGCAAAACATACAAGAGAGAATGGAGTATGTGCATGCCACTAAAGGGTGAGATAGTCAATAAATTTCTGGAATACAGAAAGTACACAAGAGCCATTAGAAGAATAGGGCAGAGAAATCGTCAGCCTAGAATAAACTCTGACACTCTGTGGAGGAAGAAAGCTAATCTTCCCTGTGGAACCCCAGAGATGCCTTGGGTGCTGAGTCAGTAAACACAACAGATGGGTGGAGGACTGAGAGACTGAGCTAAAAGCAGAGAGATTACTTAGAGACCTGAATATGTTCAGATTTCTTCCAGTCAGCACCCCATCTACAATGTATACACAGTGAGCAGGTAGCTGGCATTTTACCCCGAAGCAAAGCATATGACGACTCCTCTCAAAAGAAACTGAACAAACTGGGAAAAGATAACATTTCCAAAATTGTTGGGAGGAAGCCATTATCATCTGTGCGCTTTGCAGGCACTCAGCCTGACCGCCAGCTCCCTCTCCATTGATCCTCAATCAGAGTTTACCAGTCAACACTGCTTGGCCCATCCCAGGAAGAAATTCCAGAAGGAGGGAAGAGATCAACTAGGAAAACAGTCTTATTTACACAAAAGCAGAAACATCTACTCCATCTACACAGGACTCCTTTCTTAATAACACAAAAAAGTCACTAGAATGCAAGGAGAACTAGCAATATAAAAAGAGAAATATCAAATCTAAAAAACCATGAAAATATCCTTGGAGGAAGCTGAAATGATTTATGGAACAAAAAAGAACTTTAAAAATCATGCTTATGAATGTTCTCAAAAAAATTCAAGGATATATTACATCTACAAAATAAGTAGAGCAACGAGAATGAGAAAGATGTCTTAGAGATTTAAAAAATAATTGCCAAAATTAAAAATTTAGTAGCGATACTAGAAAAATAAAATCAAAGAAATTCTCCAAAGGGTTAAACAAAACCCCAAAGGTACCAAAACCCAAAAGGTAGCATATATATATATATACATATATATGGAAGAAACTGATATAACCTCACATGAACTTCATTTCTTTCGCATGCATTTACAATAACCAAGAAGCAGAAGTAACCTAAGTGTCTATCCATCAATGGATGATTGGATAAACATAATGTGGTATGTATATAAAATCGAGTATTATTCAGCCTGAAAAAGGAAGGAAACCCCTTCACATGTTATAATATGGATGAACTTTGGAGACCTTATCCTAAGTAAAATAAGCCATTCACAAAAAGACAAATATGATTCCACTTACATGAAGTGTCTAAAATAGTCAAATTCATAGAAACGGAAAGTAGAATGGTGAGTACCAGGGGCGGGAGGAAGAGCTGCTGTTTCATGGGTGTAGCGTTTCAGTTCCGTGAGGTGAAAAGTCCTGGAGATCTGTTTCAGAATAATGCAAATACACCAAACACTGCTGAACTGTTCACTTCAGGTAGTTAAGTTGGTAAATTTTATGTTATGTGCTTTTTACCACAAAAAAAGGTATATATTTTGGTAAACAACAGTATATATATATATTTGAATCATATTAAAAAGTATAAGAGAGTATGCAACAAAATGGTTGTACCAGCTAGCAAAGCTTCAACTGAAACCTCTTCTCTTACCTGTCTAGATTCTTTGATATTATAGAGTAAGCACAAAATATTGTTATAATTATGGAAAAAAAGAAGAAGAATGCTGTTTCCACTTTGAAAAACATAAAACAAAACTTCCTTTGGAGCTTCCTAGCAGTGGATGACTCATATACAACAATCCATTATTTGGAAAGAAGCAATTACATTTTCCTGAGCAATTCAGGGCTTCACAACCCTGTAAGTCATTGTTGTAAAGTATCTGGGTCTCTGGGACTTCTGCATTCTCTGTCCGGTCTTGGGAAGGGAAAGCAAAAGTTAGGCAGCCCTCTTGCACATGAAGTGGAAAAACTAGTTATCATCAAAGAACAAATTTTGTTTCATAAATTCCTTTAACTTTGAGGAACTGTGAAGCAGAGGTGGACACGGGGGAAAAATGAAAGGAGGAGGGAAGTCATGGAGAAATTAATTACTTTAGACAGAATCACCCAGCCTAAGTGTATGTTGATAATTTAGCTTTGTGTCACAACTCTTTTATCTTGACCTTGCCTGTGTACCGTGAGTCACAGTGACAAACAAGTGGGTCATTGCGTCACAATTGTTTTATGATTCTTTGTGTTTGCCCTTTTGGTGCTTGAGACTGTGGTCCGTCACTGCACTATATTTCGCTCATTAAGCATTTTTCTTTTATTTTAAAAGATGGGCCAGATGAAGTACAAGAAAGTTAAACTAAAAGATTATCAAGATTATTAAAACCAAATGTTCAGAGAAAGAGTATCACTGTAAATGTTAAAATCTCTCTGTGGTAAAGTTTTTAGATTCTACCAGATACTAAAGTCCGTCGATTAGCTAATGTACATGGCGGTCAGCAAATCCACAGGTTACCTTGTGTGGTGTTTAACCATTATAATACGAATGGCTCCATCAACAACATTAAGTGCTGGTTAACGTCACAAAAATTAGATGGCATTGTAATCATCTCGACAACCAAGAGTTTAAAAAAACATTAGAATCAACAAAGGTATCTGTAGAATGAATATAACAGTCAGTTATATGTCCATCAAAGATTTAACAAATCTTATCTTCAGTCTAATGTTAGTACGGGGAGCCTAGCCCATCTCTGTTCTTGTTATTGGCCCTCAGTACACACTTGTGGTTTGTCATCATCATTTTTTTCTCATTTTGGGGTCTTCTCTATTTTTAAAGAAGACCCTATTTTTAAAGAAATATCACATTTCTAATTCCTCTTTCCCTTCTTGTAATCCATTACTGAGTTTAGAATACATCTTCAATCTTTTAAAGAGAAGGAACAGAGTTGCTGAAAATAAAATCGTTTCAACAATTCAGTAATGTTTTTTGCACTGTAAGTGATGTTGTGGAATCACCTTCCAAAATTCCGGTCCACGTGCCTGATGCACTCATAAAGCCAAAACCCTGAGACACCGATGCTCGGAGATAAAGCTTTATTCTATTTGGCCAAAGCAAGAGGACGGGAGAGCAAGATCTCTCAAATCAGCCTGTCTCAAAAAGCAAAAGTAGGGGGTTTTTATGTAACGAGAGAGAAGGGGAGGAAGTGTTCTAGGGAATTGAGAGAGAAGTGAGTTTCTTTAGTCATAGAGGATGCTTTTTCGTATGAGACTCCTTTGGCATCAGTAGCCCGTTCCAGCTACCTTGGAGATATTCTTTCCTTCTGTAAAACAAATTTATAAGTTCTCCTCGAGACCCTGAAGTTATCTCTTTCTGCTTGACAGAGAGACATCACACCAGCAACATATGGCTACATTCCTAAAAACAAAAGGCGTTGAGAAAGAAGAGCTGTTAACACGTGAACAAAGGCCTAATTAAGAATTAAATTATTTCACTCTAGTTGACAAAAATACTAGGAGCATTAAAATCACAAGGGGCTCGACTACTGTGACCAAAGTTTTAATATACTTACATAATATTTCATGTTATTGTTTGTTAATATGTTGGAATCATGAAAAAGAAAGAAGTTGAGGGGTGGATAAAAGTAAATGATGTAGATGCCTGATCATGGCACTGTACACCAGAAGCTAAACATTAATGAAGGCCAACTATAATTTTATATATATATAATGTGATGGCTCGGTGCGAGGTCGGAGGGATAGTGGGTGGGGGAGGAGGGTTCACAGTGTGAGGGATATAAATGATGAACGTCTAAGTATTACCTTGTCGTGTACACCTGAAACTAATAAATTTAAAAAAAGAAAAAGTAAATGAGAGATAACAGAGCTAAAGAAAGAAAGGAAATAAGAAGAAAAGAGAAAATAAGAAGAAAAGAGGGAGGGGAGAAGGGAGGGAGAGAGAGGGAGGCAAATGATTATAGAGCTGCTTTTATAGGTAAGTGCTTTTCCAATTTTGGCAATAGTCCAGACAAATCAATTGAATTTCCACCCCGTATCCAATTTAAACAAAAGTTCGTATCTGTAGAATAAAAATAAAATACCTGCAAAAATAGCCCCAAGTCATTTTATTGAATCAAAGAGGATGTTTTCCCTAAGTCATAGAGGTAAACTATTGCTACAGTTTTTCAAAAAACAACATTATAATTTTTAAATAGTGTTATACAATGACATTATAAGTAACAATATGATTTCAAAACATTATAATTTTTAAATAACATCATTCAAAAAGAAAATAAATACAATGTTTTTCTTGTTGCCTTCAGGATAATTTGAGAAGCAAACCACACAAAATGTTTGAGTGGATTTGTGCTGACTTAGAAAACATTCCCAATATCTGGGTCTTAAAAAAATTGTGCTAATCTTGCAAGTCCATAGCGATCAAGAATAAGAACTGTCTTAGGACATTTGTTGGTTTTTCTTTAGTTTACGTGTAGCCAGCTGGTTTCTGACCTCTTTGTGTAAATATCCAGCTTTTCACATAATCAGATTCCATATTACCTTGTTATGACATCATTCTGGGCACACTTTGATTCCTTACAAACTTTTCCAAATCATATTCATAGACTTAAATAACAATAAAAAGATTGCTACTTGTCTACTAAATACCACTGCTGGTGTTGTTAAAAGAAATGTATGCATGTACATGTGTTTGTATGCGTGTACATACTACATATGAGTCTGTCATATATGTATACTTACACAGATACATGTGTGCATAATAATGCATAGATTTACAGAGGTGTTAGAAACATACTGAAAAGAAAAGTATATGCTACTTGATACGAGATTATTGCATTTCAGAAATGTTTGTATCTCCCTGGTGAAATATGCGTTTAAGTTACCTCTTTTTGCAGTTGTTACGTGTTGATATTTTTGTTCAACTCATATTTTAAAAGCAGGCAAATTCAAACATAGGATTTGGAGATCCTGTTATATATTGTTTTTCCACATGGATAGATGGAAACAAAGGTTAAGCTGTATTCTTTAGTACTCCGGAAGCCAGGGTATAAGATCACAATGCTCCTGAAAGTTACTAAAAAGTAGTTTCTGATCAAGATAAATGACACCAGGCAGCTGTAAAAAGAATTCCCACTAGCCATTGACCCATAAACAGTGGTGTCATTTTTCATTTTTAGAATAGTATCAAAATAAATGTAAAATAACACCAAATCTTTAGAGTTATAATGAAATGTCCTAAATTCCTCTTTAGATGATGTTATTTTAACTAGTATTTTTTACGTTAAAAGATATTAAAACTTTCTGATTTCTGCAGAACTTTGATGGCTGTTAAATGGGAATCATTTTTCTACTCTTTCCCAGCACCTAGAACAGTGCCTGGTACATAATAAGTGGTCAATAAATATCATTAAATGAATTAATAAATCACTGAAATATTAACATATTAATGGCACGTGGAGATTTGGATACTAAAAGTGATATCATATACACAAAAAACAAATGCTCAGAACTAATAGACACATAATTATGATGAATGATTGCTGATCAGCTTTTCTGTTCCAGGCATCATGCCAAGTTCTTTACATACATTCTCTTATATAATGAGCAAAATTGCCCTATAGAAAGTAGTGGTTAGGCTATCTCACAGGAGAAACTGTGGCTTCGAAAATAATAATATGTTCAAGGTTACAGCTAATAATAAATGGTGGAGCCTAAGTTAAAATCCATTTCCACCCTGGCTCCAGAGTATACATTTTTTTTTTTTTAGCAACTACAGAGGATGCAAAAAAAATGTATACACATTTTAAGAAGGAAAAAAAAACTATTTTAAAATTGTAATATTCAATATATACCGATAACAAATGAGAATACAAGTTATGTGTATACATTTTTTTGGCATCACCAGGCATATAGCACTCTTTCAAAGCACTGTGGTTTCATGGTAATTTTATGTTCTTTAGGATCAATCACAGATTATAGCTACAAAGAAAATGAAAAACTTTGTTTTACTGCTTCTAGAAGAATTAAGGCTGTCATGAAACATTAAATTTTCTATCAAGAAGTTACATGTTTTCGTTATTATAGTGTGCATAAATTTAAATATTGATCAATTACATTATGCCTTCTCTACACAGTACATAGGAATTTATCCTGCAAATAGATTTGCACAAGTGGGAAAAGAAGACGGTGTAAGAATTTAACTGTTGCATTTTTTTTTCATAATAGCAAGGAACTGGCAACAGCCTCAGTGCAACTCAGTAGAGCCCTGGTAAAGCAAATTATGAATGTGTAGTGGATGGCTACACAATTATTTAAAAGAATGAGAAATGAAATTCCAAGATTGAAAAGAAAATAACAAACTGCAGGTCAGTTCCACAGACTTTGGAATCAAGTAGGTCTTATTTCATCCCAGTTCAGGCCCACTTACCAGATATGTGACCCTGGGTAATTATTTAACCACTGAAGACCTCATTTTCCTCATCTGTAAGAAGTGGGTATTAACAGTTTCTACTACAGGAGTTATAAATGGTATTGGTGAAGAAGATGTAGGTTCAGCATATATTTTTCTTAGTGTCGTAGTATTCAGGACAATACTTTAGTCGTAGTATTTTAAGTATCCAATTCACATCCATAAGCAATTACCAATGGCAATGGTGAAGAAAGTAGGCCAGATCACTGGCCGGAGATACAACACTTTCAGATTCCTTTTTTAAAAGACAATTTCTGATAGAAATTTTAAATGTTATTAACATTATCTTTTTTACTTACGAATTCAATTCCTTCTTTATATGGCATACTCAGCAGACCACCAATCAGATTATTTTATTGACTAAGGAAGTGTTCATTAAATATCTTTTTCAGGAAGAGATGACTGACAATGTTTTTTCCCCATGAAACCATTAACTCTATTAATTGCATGCCAGTAAGAAAAGAAGAGAGGCACAAGATCAGCTCTCTGCTTGAATACTTAAACCTCATTCTCATTTGTAGCTTTCTTCCTGTCAATGTACAGTGAAAACATTAATAGTTTGGCCATAAAGTTGTCAACTGGCTTTGAGGGGAAAGAAATTTAAATAGGCCAGCTCTCTGAGCCAATCTTTATTATTAGAGGCACAATGAATTCATTAATCTTATTCAGAGTTTTACCTTTGTCATCATGTTTTTGGTTTAATTTTCATCATGAAGAAAAACATGTTTTTAATTCTGAATCCAAACACTTGGATATCTCCATCCTTGCGACAAGCCAGTATGCATTTAAGTAAATTAAAGCAAAGCTTCAAAGTTACTTCCTATGTTCACTTCAACCTCAAAATAGAAAAATTAAAATTACTATGTTTTCCAAAATGTACCATTTCACATTCCTGTGGTTTACACTAAAACATTGGGAGATAAACGGGAGGTGAAATGGTCTTAGCATGTAAAGCCTTAATGTAGGCAGTTTCCCCTTGGGATGAAGTTCAAATACTTTGACATGGCTTACACAGCTGTTCCCGATGGGTCCCTGCTACATTTTCCACTTCATTCCTTCTTCTAATTTCAGGTTTCAGCTTTTCTGAGCACACTTCATTTTCTCACATGCTCACAGACCTTTCAAAGTGCAATTCCTATGGCCTAAGACCACCTGCACCACTATCTCTTCTGTTTGATGTCTCCTCTCTAACTCCTACTTATCACTCTTTCTTCATCCTTCATCCAAGATGTCACTTCCTTTGTGAAGGTGGCCCGGGCCTTGACTTGTTGAGGTAGCTCTTCAATATGCGTCCATGTTTCCACATAGTTTCACTCTTTCCATGCATTTATCATAATCTGTTGGAAGTCCCACGAGGGAGGAGAGCTTGTCCTTCCTGTTCACTGATGGATTGCCAGCACTTAGTACAGTGTGCATGGCACAGATACCTTTAACATGCAAATGAGTGAATGCTAAATGTTCTCATCCTGAGCATATGAAGTGTTTCTCTATTCCAGATCTCCAGAAGAAAACATGAGATAGATTGCTGTTGGAAAACAGGATTCTTGCGTGAACTATCGATTCACAAGACAGCATGTATGAATCTTAATTGCATTTTGTAAAGTGAACAAAGCCATACCTAAAAGGCTGCATATAGCATGATTCCACATGTATGTCATTCTGGAAAAGGCAAAAGTACAGAGACAGGAAATAGATCAGCAGTTTCCAGGGGTTCTAGATGAAGGGATGGGGGAGTTGACTACAAAGTGACAGCACAGGGCAATTGAGGGTAGGGAAGTTGGTCAGCATAGCACGGTAGGGTTGGATATATGACTATGCATTTGTCAAAACTCATAGAGCTGCATACTGTGCACCTGTATGCAAATGTTAAAAAAATCTGACAAAGTATGTTGAGAGAACTCAAGATAGGAGCAGAATGTGACAAATGAATCTGTTAATACAAATATATAAAATAACATCACTGAAGGGTGTGAGGAAGAAAGAAGCTGACTTAAATAATGGGAGCAAACGGGGTTTTGACTGACACTATAAGAGTAAATATAAAAGGAACTGTTAAATTTATTTCTCACAGGGTTTTGCAGTTCTTAGTACATGTATTAAGTTGGTACAAAAGTACTTGCAGCTGTTGCAATTATTTTTAACCTTTTAAGTTTGAATAAATAGTAAATACATTGTAATATTGAGAGCCGGGTTTTTCATTGACAGAGAAAGAAAGTACAAATAAAGGAGTGAAGGCTGGAATGAAAACCACGGTGCTGGATTAGAGTCAGAGAGATCAGAATGAACTCATGTATATTTAAGGATGGATCAATTGGTCAATTGATAGAACATATATTAAATATATATTTGTATATGTGCAGATAAAGATACAGAAATAAATGATGTGTGTAAATGAATATATATGTGTATATGTATAGATACAGAAATATATATATATATATATATATATATATATATATATATATATATATATATATATATATATAGAGAGAGAGAGAGAGAGAGAGAGAGAGAGAGAAATATATAGCAATATATAGCTCTGCTGAGGGCCTAGAAATAGTGACACCCCAGTAGAAGCCTGCACTCCGAACTCATTGATTTCTAAATACCATGCTTCACTAAAAGGAACTAGGGTTCCTTGGAGAAATTTTTGGTTCTTGTTCTGTGGTGGCAAACATACAAAATGAGTCTAAAGCATATTGTTATAATAAAAGATAAAGAAATAATGATAATAATTTCTTAAAAACCAGGATGTGGACATGTTCAAAGGGACCCAAGAGAAAGAGTTATGTATAGCCAAAGCTGTAACAATCTGAGCAAGTAAATAAATAACAATAGTATTGGATTATAAGCCAAAGAATGAAAGAGATAACCATACGTTTATAGAGATATTAATAAATGATTAAATAAATAAATAGATGGTGGAGATGGGACAAACAGTTTTTATGGAAGAATTCCAATTAATACCTATAGAAGAAATTAAGGAAATAGAAAATTCGGCATTAGAAAGAACACCACACTAAGTGCTGCATGTTAAGGATCACTAACGATGAATGCTAAAATTAGTGGGTGAAACTTGAAAGAGAAATGGGATGTTCGTACAGCCTCAACGTATCTCCCTCAAAATGTTTATTAATTACTGTGGTGGTTTTCACATATGTCCACAAGTTCAAGAAGGTGGAGTTTAATTTCCCTTCTCTAATGTATGTGCTAAACTTGGTGACTTGCTTCTGATGAGTAGACTATAAATAGGGAAAAAGAGTAACTTTACATTAGAGAAAACTGGTAGACCCCAAGTTTACCAACAGACCAAGTTTAACATCCCCAGTGCTAGGACAGATCAAAATCATGTACCCGGAATCTATCACCTCAGTCTAATCATGAGAAATATCACAGAAATCCAAATTGAGGGAAACTTTACAAAATACTTGACCACAAAAGTGTCACACTCATGAAAGACAAGACCAGACCAAGAAACTGCCACAGATTAGAGGATGGTAAGGAGACATGGCAAGTAAATTTAATGGAGTATCATGCATTGAATCCTGAAACAGAAAAAGACATTTGTGGAAAAAGTGAGGCAACCTGAAAGGGCTCTAGTTAATAGTATTGGACCAATGTTAATTTTACTTTCGATAAATGTATCATAGTTATGTGAGATGTTGACATTAGAGGAAGCTTGGTGAAAGGAATTGCGGAAGCTCTCTGTGCTGTTTTTACAACTCTTTCAAATCTAAGATTATTCAAAGGAAAAAGTGAAAAAGAAAAAGAAAGGATACTGAGTTGTTCATTGATTTGCTGAGATCATAGAGATATCAGACTCAGAGACCACAGAGCCACAAAAAATGTCCCAAATAGTACAGTGGAACTGAACTCCTCAGTATGTTGCTACCATTGCTGCTTTGAACTGCCAGCACCCCTGGCATGTCATAAGATTCTTTCACAGGGCCACAGTCACTGCCACCCTGGGAATGGGGATCTTGTTGCAGTCGCACCGACTCTAGAAAGAATTCCCTGACGCTCCTACTTCCTTTGCATCAAAAGCCCTCTATTCAAAATATGGGGTGTGTTATGTGATTATAGGAAGTCAGGTCATAGACCTATACCCAGCTTTAAGAGAAACTGAGAAAGTGAGTGTCTGGCATTTTTTTCAGCTTCTCTACAGGAGGAGGTCCTCAAACATACAAAGAGCGTTTAGGTACTTGGCAGTCAAGACATGTACACCTGAAGCTGAAGCTGAATAATAATGAATGGCAACTATAATTATATATATGTACATATATATGTATATACATATATACATATATAGGTATATATATAAAACTGTATATGTAGATATATAGGTGGATATGGAGGACATATGGAGGACAGCATAGGAAATAGAGTCAATGGAACTGTAACAGCTACATATGATGTCAGACAGGTAGTAGTTTGGGGGAGAGCAGTTATCACGCTGTGAGGGGTGTAAATGTCTAACTATTACATTGTTTTGTACACCTGAAACTAATTTTTAAAAAATGAAAAAGTATCTACTATATTTTGTGAATATAATGTTGGTACGGTTAGAACATTCACACTAATGTAAAGTCTTAGAACAATTTGATTCAGGATATCTAATTTTATAACAGAGAAAATTAGATAGGAAAGTAAAGAGTAGACTGCTTTGTTTAAGCTTTGAAGGATATGTATTTTGGTTTGACTTTACTTCCTCGTGTTCCTCTCTTACAACTCATCATTTTCCTTTTACTGTCAGTCCTGCCCCTGAAAAAAGAAAAAGGAAATGCAACGAAAAAGCATTGCATTGTTTGTTTCCAAATGTAAATATTTCTTCCTCTCTCATTGAAGACAATTTTTAGTCACAGATTCTTCTTAAATTTTAAATACATATCACTTGAATTGCTAATAAAATGCTTCAATGATTGAGTTTATAAAAGAAACCACATAGATATTGATTTGTACTCAGCCTTAAAAATCAAATAAGCACTTATTTTTCCTTTTCCTTTTCTTCTGTGAGCAATGAATTCAATGCTGACAGAAATGTGGGTAGGACTGAGCTATTATCATCATCCTGGGATCAAGTTTCTCTCTGTTGTTCCCATGCTACTTTCAGTCACATTCACGGTCTCTGCTTCTACCCGATTTGTTCTTTTTAAAATTATGGACAGTTAACTGCCTTTTGAAGTGGAGAGAAATAGAACAGATACACTTTGGCCAATAAATACTTTCTTATCTTCATAAGAGAATCTGGTTGCCACCACAATAAAGTGGTCCAATGAAAGAGACAGGACAAAAATATCTCTGTAAACATTAATTATTACCTGTTGCCAAAGGATTTGGAAAAAAAATTAAGAATGTCTTTGTGTGAAAAGTCGTTATAAAATCCTACTCTGAACCAAAATCTCGGCTTATCATGGAGTTACATTACTTACAACCATCCTAGGAAAGCTAGTCTTGAGCATCCCATTGTAAGCCAGCCATGCAGAAAGATATGGCAAAAACTGGGTGGGCTCTGGCAACAGAAGATGGAGGCCCAGATTCATTCCTTGTAAAAATGCCCATTCAGCTTCAAGGAATAGGACAGATACACCCATCTGGACCCTACCTTCACCTCCAGGTTATGGTTGCCTGTGGTATTTTAAGCCCATTAGAAATTTTCAAATTTTCTTTCTTCACAAGTCTGAAAGTAAAATGAAGAGAAGATTCTTTCTTTCTGACTGTGTGAGAACTCAGAAAACTGAAACTCAAAAAATCGGGTCGTAATAAAGAAAAGCTTTTTTTCTGCTTCCCAGCATTCCTAAGTAATGGAGAGAAAAGAGGAACAGCCATAAGTCTTAACACAAGAGACAGGAGAGGGAGAATGATTGAGGTATTGTGATAAAAATGCTATCAGTAGTAATAGCTAACACTGGGCATGTGCCAGACACTATTTTAAATGCTTTATATTGCCTAACTTGTTTAATCCTCAAAACAACACTATGATATAGGTACTATTATTTTAGTGACTTAACAGATAAGAAAGGTGAGCCCAGAGATTTTAATCAAACTGCCAATTGACACAGTTACTAAGAGTTCAAGGCAGGATTTGAACTCAAGAAATTTGCCCAGACTCCCCAACGTGAGCGTTTAAGGTGTCTGGGGTCCCCCTGATTTGTCAAGGGGAGGACAGTAGTTTCCTCAGCAGGTTCCCACAGGTTTAGTGGAGAGAGAACTGATCTAACTGCATATTCTGTTGTGCCTGGGTGGTGGTTGGGAGCAGTCATGGCTCTTACAAGATCAGCCAAGCCTTTGCAGACAAGGCCAGATGTGCAAATAACACATCCAGTTTCCCAGTTTACAGCAGTAAGTACCAAACATAATCTTTGATTTAAAACATTTGCACCAATGTTCATACTCCAGCACTGTTTTAGTTAGGATAAACAACATTAGCTGCTCTTAAAATTCTCAGTGGCCTAAAACAGTAAAAATTTATCTCTTTCCATTGTCACTCTCTAATGCAGGTTGTCAGGGGTTGGGGGGCCTGATTCACCCAGTCATTCAAATACCTAATTTGCTTCCTTCTTCAACACAGATCTCCTGGTGTCGTCTAGGAGGTGGATGAGGAAAGAGAGAGAGAATAGAGGGCGCAAAGAGAGATTGTTAGAGACCAGGCATATTGCTTTTACCCACATTTAATTGGTCAGAATGTCAAGAAGCTAGGAGATGTGGTTTAATGTTGGTCCCAGGTAGAAGAGGAAAATCATGTGTGTATCTAAGGGCATTGGCCTTCTCTGCTACCAAAACTCTAACCAATTTCATCCACTGTATTTTTGTGGCAGGGCTTTTGGGCTCCAACTAATGTACGAGATAATCTAGGAACCAAAGAGAGAAAGTCTCATTACAAATTAGCTTGCAGGACTCTGCAATGCACACCTGTCTTCCCCAGTCCTTTTTGTTAAGTTTCTCTCACTTCCTAGTGGGATCAGCTTGTGAACCTGGTTTCTGGCTATAACTGGTTTGAATCCTTTAAATTCTGTCAATGAAATGTCCCCCCGCTGCATTGCGCACCACTAAGGTACTCATAATTATGTTTGAGAATATATTTCTTTAGTCTCCCAACATTGTCTTAGTGGAGTGAATTGCTATTAGCTTTGCAAATATTTCTATATTTGATTTTATTAAAAATAAAATCATGACAAATTTCTTAAAAGGTATGTTTTATGTCCAACCTTATAAAATAATGAGACATGAAAATATAAGGTATTTTGAAATCGAGGTCTTCAGTATTTGTGTTAAGTAACAGGGTATATCCAAACCCTTAGAAAAATGCTCACATTAAGAGACAAGGAGCATGTTAGGAGAGCTACATGGCTTATCATGGATGGCTCACTCAACCAAAGGGTTTAGCATTTCTTATCGTTTGCTTTAGAAGCAATCAGCTTCGGTTTAGTGATAAAAAAAGAATTTAGCTGATCTCTAGTGATTGCCGTGGGAAGTAAAGGTCAAGAGCTTAGGTTCTAAGGCAGATTCTTGGATTTTATTAGCTGTATGTCCTTGGACAGGTCACTTAACATTTTTGTGCCTCAGTCTTCTCCACTATGAAACAGGTAATCATAGTACCTATCCCGTAGAGTTGATGAAAGAATTAAATGAATTTAATTCCCGTAAAAACCTTATGGGATGACTACTACTATTTTATTTTGATACATGTAAAAACACTTAGAGTAGTGCTTGACACATATTAAGTAATCAGTAAATGTTAGCCATTAGTAGTAGTAGTAGTAGCAGTAGTAGTATTAGTATTATTTTCACCCCTTCCAATCAAGAAACAATTTGTTTTCACTTTGCAGTTTCTGATAGAAACTATTATTTTTGTTTTTAATAGTTGAAAATCATTGTGTTACACTATGGTCCAGAAAGAAATACTGCAGTGAGGATTAATTGTCAATACATCCAATAGTCAAAAGTCAGCAAGCTTGTGCACTCCTTCTCAACCAACACTCATTCATTCATTCAGTCATTCATTCAGTGTGTATTGCATGCCTACTCTTTGCCAGTATTATTGTTCTTATTAACTGTGTGTACTGGAACAATGTGCTTTACCTCTCTGAGCTTGATTTTCTTCACCTGAGAGGAGAATAATATCTACTTTCATCTTTGTTGTGGGAGTAAGTTAAGAAAATTTGTGGAGCAGTGGCTAGGAACCCAGCTTATAATAAGCACTCAATAATTAAATTATTATTCTTACAAAGATTAATATGCAAAGGTCTTTATCCTGAGACATGGTTCTTTCATACAGTTTTTCAAACTGCAGATCTTGATTCATTGGTAAGTGGTAAAATCAATTATTAAAAATAGAATCAACATTTTTAAAAACCAGTATTTTAAAAAATAGAATAAACTACAATAGAATAGTATAGACTGAATAAAGAGATTAAAACACTACAGATAAGAGTACATCACATGGACTGAAACATTAATTCCACCTATATAAATATTTACACGTATATAGGTATTTGTCACATTTCTTACTAAGGGTTGCAGTTTAAAAAGTATGAAAGATTTTTAATAGGTGCTGTGTTGGCACCTTTAATTTCCCAGAAGTCAGAGAACATTGTGTTTGTTATGAAGATAGTTCGAAGAAATATCTTTACCAGCATGTGGCAGAAATAAGCTCATACAGGATTTTTAAATCAATCAATACCAAGCTTGCTTGGTGGTTTGGTAGATACGGTTAAAACCATTACCTAAAAATGAAATACCAGTTTTACTGACAAATTCCATTTTTCTCTGCTACTTTTGCTCACTGTCATTTTGTAAAATAAAAAAGTCATTTACAATGGAGATATGTGGATGCACGATACCTTTGAAACATTCTGCTTTAAACCTGCCTCTTTCTAGGTGTGGGGAAACCCAGCAGTCCTCTGTTGTTTCTGGTATACATACTGACACAGACAAAAAGGAGAGAGCTGTCACCAATTACCTGAAATACTAGGTGAATAATCGCCATCTTCACAGGAGAGTCCTTTGCCCTAAAAGCCTTCAACTTCAGATCATCCATCTTTAGAGTTTCCTGGGCACATAGGCCTCCTGTCTCTTTTTCCAAATTAAGGGCACTCAGCAGAGCTGCCACACTGACACTAATGAGTTCTCTGAGACTAATCTACACGGTAATGAGAACTGGAATCTGTCACTCACTCTCCCGGGAGGTAACAGTTCAGACGCTGTTACATCACCCTATTAAAATAACTTATTAGCTGTGTCGCTTGTCTGCTACTATTCATTAAGAAGGTGTGACCAAAGAGACATGTATTTGAACAAATGATGAACTTGAATTTGAATTGTTCTCCATTTTGTTGGAATGTACCCATGCTGTAAGTGAATGAAAGCATTTTATACAGATCGTAGGTACTTTGAAGAAATGTCAACACAGTGATGACTGTTCACCCATTAGATAAAAAAAAAAAAAAAAAAAAAAAAGATGATCTCTATCCCATTCAAAATGTGTGAGGAACTTGTGTGCTCAATTCCCTGCCTTTTCGTCTCCCAGGAAATATGTATGTTTTTGCAAGAGGCTTTTATTATAGGCATAATGTCTTAGGCCATGAAACCACTGATAAATCATTCTGAAAACTAAATTGGGGAGGGTAAATTTAGGTGGAGTAATAGGGAATTGGGTGCAATTTTAATCACTAGCCTACCAAATTATATAAACATTTCTTTGCTCTTTTTGTCAATACAATGTCTCAATAAGAGCACAGTCTTTCGCCTCATATGGAAGTTATTTAAGTCCTGACTCTTCCTTTTGGTGGTTGTGTGATCTTAGAGGAAATTACTTACCTTTTTTATCCTCACTTACTTCATCTGTAGAATGAGAGTAAACTAATATCTATCTCATCTTTGAGATTATCGAGAGGATTAAATGTGCTTACACAGTGCGTGGTCCATGGTAAGTACTCAATGATACCTATTCTTATTATTATTGTCTTAATCACCATCGTTATCCAGTCCTCCTCCTCCAAGGAAAAAAGTCGGAAAATTTTTGTGTTTTTGCATTGTTAAATTAAATTTTGGGGGGGAGGTGGGGAGAGAAGGTGGGCTTTTGATGCAGCTGTCTGAAAACAGCAACTATATAGAGTGTAGCTCAAAAACTACTAGAAAGCAACAGAAACACTTGAGTAATTTCAGCGGCCTGATCAGGCCCTGCAGGCACATCTTCGACCATCTTCCTCTAAAGAAGAGTATTTCTTACCCGCAGGCCTATGGCTCTACCAGTCATTAGCTGTGTGATTGTGAGCAAGCTTCTTTAGCTCTCCAAGCGTCGTGTTTTTCATCTTTGGAAAGGGAATAACGACACCTCCTTCCCTGTGTTGTTGTGAAGAGTCCATCAAATGAAATACACTTGGTAAAAAATTGATCACCGTGTCTAGTGTATACTCGATACACTACAATTGCCATGGTTATTATTACTCATAATGCCACTGACCTACCCTCTGCAAGACAGAGCTCTGACAGTTGTACAGATACGAGCTGTACCCTCCCCTCCCTTGCCTAGTCTCCCTCATGTCCTCAAAAGCCTGCAGTCCCAGGGGGATGCCTGAAAGTGCACTGGTTATAGAATAGAGTTTTCAAACTAGACCATGTCATACTTAAATAGAATCTGTAACTTTGGCCTCATTTGCTCAACCTTCTAGCAAACTATACAAAGTAGCCTCTGTTGATGTCCTAGTTGTTTTATTATTAGATCATTAATTGGATTAAGTACTAGCTTAACAACTTTTAAAATAACATTTTAAATTCATAGTATTAGTAAACAACATAAGCCACTCATACATAGCTTTTCAAAACTATTGAAATTAAAAGAATATTCTAAAAATAACAGTCACATAAGCAGTTATTCTATAGTAGGTTGAAGAAGAGATTCCATATAATTTTGTATTTTTCAGAGTCAAGCTAAATTCATGAAAACTGACAATTTAAATTCCACCCAACTGCTATTTAAAACAAATGGATTCTTTCTTACACTTTGGACTTAGCATGAGTATATCCTGAGTTTTATAGCTTCACGGTGCACACAAAATGAGGTGTCGAGTTTCCATCATTTTGCATGACATATGTCTTGTCAGATCTGTGTTTACTAAAAATCTTATCACAGTTATCTAAATGCAGTATAATTTGGTTAAAAGCAAATTCTTAATAACAACCTTGAAAATACATTTGAAGAGATATCTCTGCTTCAGTTGTTCTTGTCGAGCCTGAAACATCCTCAATAGACAGCTTACCACTTTGAAGCAGCAGAAAACAACAGTAACAGTAATATGATAATAATAGCAAATAGTTCTATGCTGTTTCTACATGCCTATCATGCACTAAATCCTTTCCACATATTAAGTCATTTAATCCTCATATCAAACCTGTGAAGTAGGTACTATTTTTACCCCCATTTTACATTACAGGAAAGTCCGTTACAGGACAGTGAAGTAACTGGCTGAAGGTTGAAAGCAGAAGAACCAGGACTCAAACACAAGGTTTTTACCCTAAAATATCATCTGGCTAAAATTGTTGCATGGCCAAAGCTTTTCACGTTTATCAATATCAAACTTATGACACATCAGTTGCTGATGTAGATCCCTGTCTTGGAATACAGTACTGGAGCATAATTCCTAAGTAGAAAAAAAAAAAATTCCTTCTTTCCTATGGCCTGGTTTCTCTAAAACTCAGCTAAATTTCTTTCCTGATTGCATGGTCTGGGCTAATTTGCATGACTAGTTTAGATAAAGCAAGTAAGAAAAGATACTTTTGTCAATCACATTATAAATTCTTTTGAAGGTGACATGGTGACTGTATCAGGCCAAATAAGAAAACAATCCAAATGTGTCCTCTAGAAAAAGCTGCTTATGGGGGGAAAGTATGCTTTACTCCCTACCAAGCAGCAGCCCTGTACTTTGGGAGATGACCAGAGACAGGCTCTGATTTAACTAACCTAGGTACAACAACCCCATCTTCTTAGCCAGTATTGCTTGAGGAACCAGTGCTTAACACAATCAGAATCCATCAGTCCCCTGACTGTCATTTGCTCAGGAATGTTTGACCTCAGTTGGCCCAATTAGACTCAGTGGAAGTTATCTCATGGGCGAAAGGTGCTACCTTCACTTCCACTGGAGAGAGACTTAGTTAACACTGTGGACAACAGAGGAGAATTTTAACGATGTCGATATTTAACGACATTCTCGAGTTGCTGAATTAACCAGGTCTGAAGTCCACAGTATCTTTAACTTCCTCTTGAAGGAAAAAAGAAAAACATACATGTTATCATAGTTTAAGATTGTCTGAGTCTGGCTTTTTTGTTAATTTGCAGCCCAAACACTGCGAGGAAACATATTTTCACCCCTCAAGACCTGTCCTATAGTCCTGGCTTTAAAAGGATAATTAAGACCTGTGCATTCTGAATCACTCATAATTTAGTTCAAACATATGAATTGACCCAGATTCATATCCACACTTAAGCACATAAGGTAACACATGCCAGTCATAATGTAGGAGCTTCCATATACATTATTTGTAAGTACCTTCACCAGTTCAGGGAGAGGAATATCATTATGCACACTTTTTAGGTGAATCAGTAAAAGCTCAGAGTGGGTAAGTAACTTTACTCATATCACACTGTCACTTGCTAGAAAATTCTTACTTGAGCTCAGGTCTTTGGGCTCCAGTTTCCAGTGTTACTACTCTGGCACTTCAATTGAGATGATTCGGGGCAGAAAGAATGGAGATGCATGAAGAATTCAGATCATTTCATTTGGAACTAATTTCAATTCATGGGATAGACCATTTCTTACCACCTTAAACACGATACATTATCACTGTTTTCCCCTGTAGTATGTTGTGTAAAATCACCAAAATCATAATTCTATGTAAGTTGAAGTAGGATTATCTATTCTGGCCCAGCTAACATATTTCTCAAGTTTCTTTCCATTCATATAATAAAATTATGTATAGATGTGTATGAAAAATATATGTAATATAAATATATATAGATATCTGAAACACGTCTATATATGTATGGATTTGCTAACTTAAAGCATTCTAATGCATTTCTAAATTGGAAATATTTGTTATTCATTCTAGTGCCACATACTGAATTATGTTTGTATAACATAGCAAATAAAGATGATTATCATATACATGAGAGTGAAGTAATCCAATGTAACATATTTTCAATGATAGATGACAAGGTCTCTATAGAGCTCTATCTGTTGCTTTTAAAAGCCTGAAGTTCTTCAGAGAATGCTACTGCAAATTCTCTTGATTTTTATAAAACAGTTGGTCTAGAAAGGTTAAAAACTCAAATAACCAAAAATCTTTCCCCTGCCTTGCCCATCCAATGCTTTCTCCTGAGTGTATCTCTTTTAGACTAAGATAACTTGCATTTGTTTCAGTTTCGGACCTTAGTGTGAAATTGATATTTACTATCCGCAACAACACTTGTTCAAGTCCAAGTGTGCCATGCAAATTGTTCAGAGTCTGTAAACCTAGAGCTGGTTCATAACACTGGACAAGAGCAGAACTTAGGGAAGCAGCATAAGTTTAGGTTTTGACCAGTCAAGCTAACAATGACTTAACTTCAGGGAGCTCAGTACCAAGTCAGAGGAAATGCAAGACTGCCAGAGTATGTTGGGGTGAATAGAAATTCCATTGGATATTGATCGGTATTATGTTAAACAGTATTCCATAAATACAGTATGTGCAATTGCCTCAATTAGTTTATCCAAAGAAGTGTGTGTGTGTGTGTGTGTGTGTGTGTGTGTGTGTGTGTGTGTGTTTGTGTATAGCATCTTAGAGGACCAATACTCTATAAAGCACACCTTGGGAAGTGTTGGGTATGGCATGGGAGAGCTCCATTTGAAATAGGTTATTTGCATGAAAATAAAGCAAATTTGATGGAGAGAACTTGTTTCTTTTTAACTATTTTTGTTTGAAAGTATTGCTTTGAATCATTATTTAAGTTGAAATAATAACATTTTGCAGGTATATAACAATTTTTTTCTAAATAATTTTATCTACATTTCTTCTTTTTCCTCTCAAGGAAACTCTGAGGGGATAATTAGGAGAGTTGGATTCTATTTTACTGTTGAAGAAAGTGAGGCAGTGAGTGTTAAAATGCCTTTAACACTCAGCAGAGGCGAGGACAGAGCATTGGAAAGGTCCACAGGCCAAATCTGGTCTGCAGCTTGTTTTTGGACAGTCTGGAAACTAAGAATTTTTTAAAAGGTTTGTTAAGAAACATGGAAAGACAGAGAAATTTACTACCTGGACTTTTACAGAAAAATTATGTTTACCCCAAACTAGGCTATGCTGTGGTAACAAACAATGCCGATGTCTCGTGGTTTTACCCAACAAAAATGTACTTCTTGCTGACATTACATGCCCAACACAGGCTGTCAGGAGTCTCTGCTTATCCAGATTACTCAGGAACCCTGACTGACAGAGACTTCATGTCATTATGTGCTTCTATGGTCGCCATAACAACAGAAAGGGCATGTCATGAGCTAAACACTGGCTCTCAAAATCATCACCTGGGTGTGAAACATACCACTTCTGCTCACATGTCACGGGCCAAGCAATAGCCTCATCTCACTTCAAAAAGGGCAGGAAAATGCTCTCCTACCTTGTCCAAAAATATTTAGTGAACAAAATAGCACTAATACAAAGTACACATATTTGCATATGCGCACACACACACAAATGTGTATAGAAAGTGAGTTCAAGAAGAGATGAATTAGAATCCATACCCTGTGAAACTTGATTTATTGACTCCCCTATCTCTATATAGATGATAGATATAGATAGATAAGTAGATAGATAGATAGATAGATAGATAGATAGATAGATATATCTCTATAATATATTGCTAGAGGATCTCTATATATAGATGTAGATATATAGATCAATATCTATATCTATATATAGATTTTTATCCTATATCAAATTCCATCTATATCAACATAAATAGATATCTGTCTATACAGATCTATCTACCTATCTATGGACAAACATTAGCACTAGAAGGAAGTCTACAGTTGATTCTAAGAAAGACAGATGAGGTTAATAGTGACATCCAGAGTGTGAGGGTCTTATAAATTTTTAGTTTCTGGATACTCTCTCAACCATGTACTCCTTCCTCTACATTAAACTTCTTTTCTAAGTAAAAGCCCTATGTCATTTTGAAATCATGCCTGGTAGACTTTTATATGATCTCATGTTGGAAATAGTTGCTCTGTGTGATAAAGAGATATTTATGCCCCTACAACCAACATACACACAGTGAGGAACAAACTTCTTGATTTTCAAGAGGCAAGGTGAATTTACAGTGTCCTTCCTTCACACTTCATGCACAAGGCTGAACTGTAACCTGAAATAATCCCACACCTGAGAGCACACCAGCCATACACTTCTTAGCTCAGTGGCAAAACGAGGAATCACTTTCTTCCTCTTCACGTATGCTTACTTCCTTCAATCAGAGTTATTGGTGGATTTGCTTATTGTCTCTTTCCATCTTTGACACTTTCTATTTACTCAGAAAATGTCAAATGAGGGAAACATAAATTGTGGAGTTTTTTTTTTTTTTTCTTTTAACTATATACTTGGCCATTCCTCTGGTGAATGCTTTGTCATTACAAACTCTTACGGCCAAAGTGGCATCGTTCACAAATAACTAGTTCCTGGTGAGGAGAAAAAAAAAACCCTGAAAGGGACAATTTCTTTTCAGGAGAATGAATCATAATATTGAAGAAAAGAGTTCTTGTGAGAAAGCCACCAGTGCAAGAGTCCAAGTCTGTCTTCCATCTGTGTTTGGGGAATGGTTAACAGCAATGTGTGGGAAGTCAAACAAAAATGGAGAGCAGAGATTTTCTTTGCCTTTTTTTTTTTTTTAAAAAAAAGGATGTTTGTTCAAGGAAAGTATGTGTGGCAGCAGGAAGGAGGAAAGTAATGGCTCCTGTGAAAGGAGGGGGGCACAGTGAAACAAATACCAGCAGTTCAAATGACTTTTGTGAATGCAAGGTAGTGAATAAACTAAAGAGGCAATATTCATAAGAAGTATTTGCCCAGCTATAGGGGAAAAATGCTAAATTATAAGGTTGCCTCTGAATAATTAAATCCATCAGCTAGGCTTCTACTCCTGGGCATTGCTAGTATCCGTTGTGATTGACTTCTCTGGGTTATTCTGGGTTTTTTTTTTTTTTTTCTCCTATGCAAGTCTCTACATTTCCATTGAATTTATTCTGGAATTAATCTGTACCACTGAGATATGTGATTAAACTGTTTTTAAAAAGTCCCTGATTTCCACCTTGAAAGAGAAAACATAAATGCAAAGGGCGTGTCATAGCTACTAGTTCAATTTACAAGGCATCTGGATGTCAGCAAGTGAGAGAATACATTGGGAAGACATTTTATCAGAATTTGTGAAGTGATGAAGTAATCCTAGAGAAAATGGGGACTTTCTTTTTTAAGGAGTAGGAACATTCAGTCATGGTGGCTATCTTTTGGTTAAAGTTCTGTCTACTGAAATAAGGATTGGAAGAATCATTTTATATGACTTTGTTGGGTCATGAATATAAACAACTTAAAAATATCGTAAGTACTATAAAAGGAGCCAGTAATATTTTTAGTATTTAATTATCTTCAGAGAGAAACAAGTTTAAGATTCCCAGCTTTTCACCAATGAAATTACAGGTTGCCTGACTCTCTATGAAGTTATGATGATGGTAAACGAACTTACATAAAATTTTATCCCCATATATTTAAACCTTCCTTGTTTGTATAAATTCAAATCAACATGTGAATATAAAAACATAGCTCATATTTGGAATGACATTAAACTTATTTCAAAGAAAACATTTAAACACACAGTGTATCATTTGATTTCAGAAAATAAAAAGTTTCAAGCTTTACATCTTGCAAGCTTTAGATATAGTTGGGGCATATTTAATCACTGAAGGGTTAATATTCTATGCATGCTGAAATTAAAAATAAATAGATCTCTAAGCCACTTCAAACGTGCCAGATGAGGCAAACATTTCACTTCTGGAAAAATAAATTCCTAATTTTGAAGCATTAGTTAAGCCTCCTATCAAGGAATTCTGTGATGTTTGTTCATTTATCTAAGATACTTTTTTCAGACTTATGAATATTTATGAACCACTGGGCTCAATTGCGTATTATAAGAAGTGAGAGGTAGTGTCTTCCAGATGTAAAGGGTGCTTTTAATTCTATTGCTTCTCCAGATACCCACTGGCATCTTGTCATGCTTGAATGAGCCATTCAAAATAGAGCTGCCATCTAATGCAAGTACCTGAAGTACAAAGACGACAGGAGAATTTAATGAAGCATAAATTTTCTGTTCAGTTGGAGATACAGACCCCTTTACTATCGCACAATTAAATGAAACAGAGTGGAGTCTTCTATTAATCAATCCTAACCACCTTCTGTTTTGCAGAGGAAGCTTACGAGATCAGTTAACGTCTTTATTGTGAAATGTGGTGCATGGATAGTAAATGTAGTGTGCGTGTGTTTGTGTATGCACGCATGTGCACGCATGTGTTTGTAATGAAGACTCTACCGTGTGTAAGGCACTGTGTTCAGTACTATTGGGCCATGCTAATGTTGACCAAAATGGTCTCACTACCCATAGGAAACAATAGCCCTTATAGGGTACAAAAAAACTGGCTTATTTTTAACAACAGCAAAAAA
The DNA here is from genome assembly GCF_964194185.1 of Rhinolophus hipposideros. Taxonomy (NCBI): domain Eukaryota; kingdom Metazoa; phylum Chordata; class Mammalia; order Chiroptera; family Rhinolophidae; genus Rhinolophus; species Rhinolophus hipposideros. Next base: position 46,652,545 of record NC_138053.1, on the reverse strand, counting down.
AGTTGCTGTGCAGCTCTTCAGGCTAAAAGGCAGTAAAAAACCCAGGCACTGGAAATTAGAGGAATGGCAACTATAGTGGCTCAATGGAAAAAAAACTCAGCTATTTTTAAAATAATTCACTTTCTTCAGGTTCTGAATTACCTTTAATTCCTCAGTCTTATGGGTCTGTCCATGGAGTGACTGTGGGCAGGAAAGTCAATGTCTTAGTTATTAGGGGAGAGGAAGTAGGGGGCAGTGGAAGGAATAGCCACAGTCAAGTACATCCTCTCCCCACTTATAATTCTATGGGAACCAAGAAGCTCAGGAAATGGAAATGGCAACTGGCTGATAGACCAACCAAGTTTCGAAAATGGGAATAACAACTAATAGATCTAAAAATCCACCAATAATAACACGCTGTTCACTCATGCATTCCTTATTTTAGAAGCTATTTCTTGAGTGCCTATATATGTAAAGCATTTTGGGTGTTAGTCACTAGGTGTTTAGTAATAAATGAGATAGACATGATTGTTGCCTTTTGTCCTTTATAATCTAGTGGTATATTGTTGGCTGGTTTATGCCATGAGGCTATATCCCCTACCACTTTTCCTTTTTGTACCATCAAAGAGCTTCAGAATCCAATTCACATCATTCATTGCATTTAGTTGTTATGTCTCTTTAGGCTTATTTAATCTGAAACAATTCTTTAGCCTTCCTTCCATTTTCTTGACTATGACTCTTTGGAGAATATAAGCCTGTTATTTTATAGAATGTCCCTTAATTTTGGTTGTCTCATGTTTCCTAATGATTAGAATCATACTACTTTTTGGGGAGATATTCCACAGATGTGATATGTCATTCTCGAGGCATCATGTCGGAAGGGAGACACGTTGTACTTTGGAATTCTTCAGGCATGGCTCTAGTTGTTGTTTCTCTCTCTCTCTTTTCACTCTGTAGTTTTTTCCCTAACTTCTTATATCTCCATGCTTCAGATATCTGTCTTACTAATATGTATCTAGTCTGAACATTTCTCCAAACTCCAGACCTATAAATACAAATGCTTATTTGACAAGTCCACTTAGATTTCACAAAGTCACTTAATACGTAAAATATCCAACATCAAATTTGTGATCTGCTGCTAAGGACTCATTCTTATACAGTGTTGCCCAACTCAGCTGATGATGTCATCACCATCCAGTCAGTTATGCAAGCCAAATTTTAAAATTGATCCTTGATGTTTGCTTCTTCCTTTCCTCCCCAATTCAAACTTATCATCAGTTTTACTTCTGAAATCTCAAATGATAGTTCTTTGCTCTCATTCTTCACTGACAACATTTTGGTACAGATGTTATTCCTCCTACCAAGTGCATTTGTCAAAACTTACTAGCTACTCTCCCTGCATCCAGGCTGGCCCCATCCAACTATCTCCACATTGAAAATAGAGGGATATTTTCAAAATGTTATTCTAATTAAATCACTCTTCAACTGCCCTCCCCTAACACTCCCCAAATCCCCTCTAATTGCTTCCTGTTGCTCTTAGAATGAAGACCAGAACACTGAAATCACTTAAATCTCTACATGGTCAGAACTCTGTGTGTTCTCTGCCACATAGCAAACCATCAGCTGCTTTGACTTCTGCCTCTAAGCTGTACTAGTCCCTAAAGTAACACTTGACACATGGCCTTTGTATATGCTGTTCACTTTGTCTGAACCAAACCTCTTCCACTCACTGAGTTAGCCCCTATTCATTCTTTAGATCTTAGATCCAGGGCAGCCTTTTCTGACAATCTCAGTCTAGGTCAGGTTCTCCTGTTACATATTCCTTATAAGAAGAGCACTTATCTCCACTTGTAATTTACACCATTTATTGTGATTATTGGGGCAGTATCTCTCTTCCCCCACAGTCTCAGCATCACAAAGACTAGGATTGTGTTTCATGTTGCTGGCTTTTCTATACCAGCACTTACATCACCTAACACCTTCTAGCACATAGTAGGTGGTCTATAAATGTTTTCTGAATGGTTGAGTAACGTAAGCTGTACAGGTTTGGTTTGCTGTACAAGTCAATGGCATAATTAATTAACTACCCATGAACTGAGACAGTCTATTGGAGCTAAATTTCTTTCTTAAAGAAAACAATGTGCCTTTAGAACTTTTGTGTCTCCGAGCCAGAATATTTACTGGGGCATGCCATTACACAACTGAAAATGATCCCTTTTATTTATGAGTATTGACTGTTTCTTAGAAAGAGTTCCAGAAATGTGCCAAACTTATTATTGATTTGAATTCCTCAGGAAAAAATTATTTATCTTAAAATAGGTTCATAAACCCTAGTTCTACATTAACAATGATGAACAAAGCAAGAATGATATTTTTATATCGATAATTTTTTTCAGGTAAGTCAATGGCTGTCTGTCCTCTCAGTCTCAGTCATGCTCTGTGATGGTTAATTTTATGTGTAACTTCACTGGAACAAGGCATGCCCAAATACCTGGTAAAACACTATTTTAGGGTGTGTCTGTGAGAGTGTTTCCAAAAGAGATTAGTAGACTGAGTAAAGGAGAGTCACCATCACCAATGTTGGGTGGCATCTTCCAGTCCATTGAGGGCCCAGATAGAACAAAATGGTAGAGGAAGGCCAAATTCTCCCTCTCTTCTTCAGCTGGGAAATCCATCTTCTTTTGTCGTACAAAATCAAGGGCTCCTGGATCTATAACCTTTGGACTCTGGGACTTACACAACACCCTCTTTCCCCGGCCCTGCTCCCTTTTCAGGCCTTTGGCCTCAGATGAGGACTTACAACATCAGCTCCCCTGGTTCTCCGTCCTTTGGACTCATACTGAATTACACCACTGGCTTTCCTGAGTCTCCAGCTTGCAGACCGCAAATCGTGGAACTTCTTGGCTTCCAGAAAAACATGAGCCAATATATTAACATAGATGTGTGTGTGTATATATATATATATATATATATATATATATATATATATATTATATATGTTATATTATATGTATATAAATATTATATATACATATGAGTAAAGTACAGCAAACCTATACATATATGTATATGTTATTGTTTTTTGTTTGTCTGGAGAATTCTGACTAATACATACCCATCTCTGCATTAACAAAACAGTTTTTGGTATTATTTCCACAGATTCTCTCACCAAAACCTCCTCAAGCATACACCTTAACTTGATTACAGTCTTCTTTCAGCTAACCTCTTTCTTTTTGATCGATGCAAATCTTCAGTCAGGTGTGGCTAAGATTCTTTTTGTTATAATGAAATTTTGTTATCATAAGATTAGCTTAGGGTCAAGACTTGCTGAGAAACAAGAAGAGGAAAGTTATTGCATGCTATTTATAAATGTTCAGGACAGTCATTTTATTTGAAGACACCATCTATCCAATCACATGTATAAATGACTAGCTTTAACTCACCACGGTCAACATACAGAGTTGTGTTTTAAATTAATCTTGGTAAATCAGATTATTTTTGAGTGTACAAACTGAACTAAAATCTAGAAAGTGATTAGTCATTCCCAGGAAAGAAGAGACCCATGGCTCCTTTCATGTCTAATGCACAATGGGAGAAGTCTGCCACAGAAGGGACTAACAGAAAACTCGACAAACTTTCAGCAGCTGCGTGTGAGCTGGTGTGATAGATTAGACTCGCAAGGAGCCTCTGACCTCAAACAAGTCTCCACCTACCCACTAACTCTTTCCCCTGAGCATCACTGAGTACATGTGAGTAAAGTGCTGAAGGCTGAAGTCGGGCCAGGAGAATGAAGAGAACTCCCTCTGAGGATCCCCAGGCTTACCGCAAGGGCAAGGTAGCATCTGCAAATGGCCTGAGCAGGCAGGAGAGTAAGAGCTCTTCAAGACTTTCAAGACCTCCATTGAGTGTATCATTTCAGCCCTTCCAAGACTGCAGCCGGAGACTTCCCGGGAGACAGGAGGCCAATAGCAGCACTAGAAAGCAAAGGGAACTTCCAGAAACCTGAAAAGCAGACTCTCAGGCAGTAAAGCCAAGAGCTGGCGCCTGGGCTGCAGAGCACAGAGATCCCTGTAGTCCTGTGACTGCTCTGATCTCAAGTCCTGCTGAAGGGAAGGTCCTGATTCCTCCATCAGATCATTTGAATCTAAAGGTGAATTGAATAACTTAAGCTGTAACGCAGCCTAGACCCAGCCAACTGTGCATTAGATTGATTCAGTGTCCATACTGGGGGTATGACAGAAGTAGAGCATGCCTTATTCTCCTCTGTTCTTTTACACAGGAAATTGGACATGATAAAAAAAAAAGTTTGGGACAGCTAGGGGTAAGGAAATTTGGCCCATAGTCAAGAGGAAAATAGAGTCAGACGGTCAATAGAATCAGATGCAGAGATAACTACATGTAAGATATATCAGAGACTTCAGTATTGCTATGATAAATATACTAAAAGTGTCTAGTGGAAAGATAGACAATAGTATTTTATATTAGTGTGGCCTGTTTTGGGTATTGTATCATATAAATGATGAACAATATGTGACTTGCTATTTTTGTTTAATATTATGGTGCTGAGATTTATTCACATTGTTGCATGTAACTATAATTTTTTTCCAGTGGTATAAAGTATACCATTGTAAGACTATGCCATAATTAATTTATCCATTCACTTGTCAGCATACATTTACTTTTCTAAGTTTTTACTCCTACAAATATTGTCATGATGCACATTCTTGTATAGATCTCCTGGTATATTTACTCAAGAATTTCTCTATGGACTATACTTATGAGTGGAATTTTAGTAGACAATGCATTATCCCCCCACAGTAGTTATACCAGCAGAGATATGAGTTCCTATTTTTATACATTGTCACCAACACCAAAAGTTGTCATACTAAAAGTTGTCTAATTTTGACCAATTGGTGGATTTTAGGTAGGATCTCACTGTGATTTTAAGTTGTGTTTCTCTAATTTCTCATGAGCTTAAGGATCTTTATGTATTCTCATGGGCCATTTGCGTTCTCTGTTATAAACTTAATTATTTTTCTTAATAATTCATAAGGATTATTTCAATATTCTGCAAACAAATCATTTGTTATTTACATGTGTTTCAAATATTTTCTATTTCTACATACATTATAAACTCCACAGTACATTACTATTACTTTTGCTTTAAATATTTGTCTTTTAACATGTTGAAAATGAGGAAAATGTATTTTATATTCATCATTTCTAACAGTCCGCATTTTTTGTGCCAATACAAATTTTGTTTTGATATCATTTTCCTGTCTGAAGAACTTCCTTTAAAATATTTGATAGTGTAGATCTGCTGATAATGAATTCTCTCAACATTTATTTGTTTGAAAATAGTCTAATTAACCTTGCTTTTTGGAATATATTCTCACTGGTTGTAGCATTCAATGTTGATAGTTCTTTCAGGACTATAAAGGTATAGCTGTTTACTGACTTGCAGTATTTCCAACAAGAAAACCACTTATCTTTGTACTTCTATTTGTAACTCTTATTCTTATCTTTATCCCTTTATTTGTAATGATTTTTTTTTTCCTTTCAGTGCTTTAGAAAAGCGTCATTGTCTATGGACTTTGGTTTCTCCTGATAAATCTGTGTTCATTTAAATTGTTCTGCCATACGTAATATGTCATTTTCTCTCAATTCTTTTAAGGCTTGCTCCTTTTCACTGATTATCAGCATTTGAATATGAGATGCCTTGTTTGGGTTTTCTTGTGTTTTCTGTTTGAAAGTAATTGAGATTCTTGGATCTGTGAGATAATAGTTTTCAACAGATTGGAAAAATGTTATCTTTATTTCTTTTTTTTAAGTCTTTAAATTTTTTATTGCAAATTATATTTATTAATGAACTATTATAGCTTTGCCTTATAGTTTATTTTATTAATACAGGGATATTTTGCCCAGAATTTCTTGTCTGAAAATAAATTTTACATATAGCTGTACATGATTGTTTTAAATTACAGTTTATTGGGGTGCAGTGGTCAGTAAAGTTACTTAAAATATTTCTCTGTTCCCTTTTCTCCCCTTCTTTTGAGACTCTAATGCCATGTGTGTTAGATCTGTTGATTTTATCCCACAGCTCAGTGGGATTCTGTTTATTAGTTTTAGTTCTCTCCCTCCCTCCCTCTTTTCCTTCCTCCCTCCTTCATTTAGGATGGTTCCTATCACTATCACTTCAAATTTGCTGATATTTTCTTCTGCAAATTTGTATCTCATTAGCCATTAGTCCCATCCACTTTTTTTTTTTTTTTAATTTCAAAAACTTTAGTTTTCATCTTTAGGAATGCTATTTGGATCTTTTTTATATATTCCTTTTCTCTCATCCTCATGTTCATGTTTTCCTCCACCTTGCTGAATTTAGAAGCATATTGATAATAGCTGTTTTAATGACGTGGTATGTAGGTTAATTCCATCATTTCTGTTACATGTATTTGTTTCTATAATTAATTTTTCTCCTAGTTATTGATCATATTTTTTTGCTTCTTTCTGTGACTGGTAAATCTTGATTAGATAACAGATATTATGAATTGTACACAATTGTTCGCTACCTTTTATTGAAGAGTGTTTTTCTGGCAGCAGTTAAGGTACTGGACATGGACCGAGTCCTTTCCAGGCCTGCTTTTCAGCTTCGTTAGGGCAGGTCTAGAACAACCTTTAGTCTCGGGCTGATTTAGCCCCATTATTAAGGCAATGCCCTTCACATGACTCTACCCAAGGCCCTGTGCACTGCAAGATCTTCCTACTCTAACTGGTTAGAACAAGAAATGGCCCCAGCTCTGGCAATTGTTTGGCCTGCTGCGTTCTAGTGGTTCTTCCCCTGATCTTGATTATTTGTCCTTTAAGGCTGTGTAGCTCAGTACTCAGCCCAAGACTCAAGGGACCCCTCTACAGACCTCCAGAGTGCTCGCTCTCTCTCTCTCTCGCTCTCTCTCTCTCTCTCTCTCTCCATTTCCTTCCTCTGGCACTCTTTCTAACTTCCTTGGCTTTCCTAAACTTTGACCTCTGTCTCCTTAAAGCCATGAAACCAATATGCCTCGTACATTGCACATTGTTCATTGTACTGTGCTGTGGCCAATGTCATACAATTATTGTTCCACATATTTTGTTATGTTTTCTAATTGTTTAAGATGAAAGGATATAACTAGCCCTTGTTACTCCATCATGGGCAGAAGCAGATATCTATTATTTTCTTCTCACTGTTGAAATTACATATAAAAATTTTAGTGAGTGGGCAGATGCTACATGCAGAGAATGATTACGGTTTTCTTTTTCAATCATGCTTGTCTGGGACCTGGAGCTTGAGCCCCACCCCTGCTTCCCCACCACATGCTCTGCTCAACCTAACCCTAGGGCCCCCCCTCTTCTCAGTTGCCTGACATAATGACTACATCCTCCTTGAAGAAACCCCCAGCACCACACCAGAACTGCAGGTGGACAAATGTGCCTCAGCACATCAGTAAAGCTGACCCTAATAATGGAAAAGTAGTCTGATCACAAAGCAATATGCATAACACTTAGACAACACATGAATCTGTTATTGCTAGAAATATATAACTAGTTACTGACAAAGACTCCCACTTGTTTGACTTCCTTGAGACTTATTACCTAAATAAGTAGGTGAAACCCACTTAAAAAATGGATGATTTTGTAACAAACCTGTGCAAGAGAGGGGTTCTGACATCTACTTTCACAGGATATGTCTTTGACAAGCATACCTGGACAACAGTGACAATAAGAGTAAAGCGTCGGGCTGGCTTTCCCGTGGCCAGTGGGGACTTCTCACAGTCCATGATGCAGTGCATTCACATCTGTGTCCCCTTTATACTTTCTATAAGCTTTACAAAAACATGCACCTCTGGTTTCTTGCTACATTTGTACCCTTGTTTCCAATACAGTATTTTGGTACCAAAAAATAAAAGGCACTAACTTATCTATGAAAAAAAGTTAAACAAATTAGTAGCAGAGGTTAACAACTTTTATGTGGTAATTGGTTGTTGGTAGCGGAAAATTTGATCTATGTATCCTAATTTCCACCCTGAGCTGTTTTAGAAAATTTATTTAAATGAACCAAATAAAACCTGTTTCATTGCATTTCATGACAATAAAACATTTTAGATGTCAATTTCAAGGACTAGGATTTTCTCTTTAGCATTTTATTTTAATATGTTTAATTAAAATATAACTAACATATAATATTATATTAGTTTCAGGTGTACACCATAGTTATTCAACATTTATTAGGTTGGTGCGAAAGTCATTGCGGTTTTTGTAATTATTTTTAATCCTTAAACTGCAATTACTTTTGCACCAACCTAATATATGCCTAAAGAAGTGATCACCATGATAGTTCAGCAACCATCTGACACTGTATCACGCCGTCATAATATTATTGACTATGCTGTACATTACATCCCCATGACTTATTTTACACCTGGAAATTTGAACCTCTTATTCCCCTTCACCTTTTCCCCCCAATTTTAATAACACTTTTCATTTACAGTTGACATTCGATATTATTTTATGTTACTTTGAGGTATGCAGGATAGTGGTTAGACTTTTATATAATTTACAAAGTGATTCCTTGACTAGTTTAGTACTTACCTGGTATTATACATACTTATTACCATATTATTGACTATATTCCCTATTGTTAATCCCTTCACCTCTTTCACCCTGCCCCCAAACCCCTTCTCATCTGCCAACCATCAGCTTGTTCCCTGCATCTCTGAGTTTGTTTCTATTTTATTTGTTTATTTATTTATTTATTTAGATTTCACATATAAGTGAGATATATGGTATTTGTCCTTCTCTGTGTGACTTACTTCACTCAGCATATTACCTTCCAGGTCCATCCATGTTGTACAAATGGTAAGATTTCATTCTTTTTATGGCCAAGTAATATTTCATTCTATATATGTGCTTCCATTTTGTTTAGTTCTTTTTCTGGAGCTTTATTCTGTTCTTTTATTTGGGACATGTTTCTTAGCTTCCTCACTTTAGATGCTCTCTGTGTGTTTTTCTGTGTATTACATAGATCTCCTACACCTCTCAGTGTTGGCAGGGTGACCTTATGTAGAGGTGCCCCGTTGGGCCCAGTAGTGCTGTCTCCCTGGTCACTTGAGCTGGATGCTCCAGGTGTGTCCCTCGTGTGGGTTGTGTGTGCCCTCCTGTTGTATTTAAGCCTCGATTGCTGTTGACATGTCAGTGCACTGTATTGATCCTTAGGATTACTGGCTCTGAGGATTGGCCATGACCACAGCATATGAGCTGTGGTACAGCAGCCGACCCCATGGAATGGGATTTGCTCCAGTGGGTTCTGATGCCTGCCGAGTCCATCCTTTGGGTGTGCCACTTGTAGGGCTACTCAGGTGGTGTTATGTTGTGGTTTAAATATGGCCACCATTTGTGCTTGTTTTGGGGCCTCTTGGGAGGGGCTCCTGTGCAGGCCAAATTAAACCAATACCTGTGACTGGTCTGGGGCTACCTGGTAGGAGTGGTAAAGTGATTTATGGTTGTTCACTGCCTGTGTTGGACCTGGAGTTGCATGGGAGAGACCATGCCGTGAACTGTGTCTGGCCATCACCAGTACTGTACTTGGAGCAGCTCAGCAAAAGGCCCAGGGCACCCTGAAGCCTGCTGCCACCTGCCACCTGTCCATAAGTTTCAGCTGCTGGAAGAGCCTTGGGTGGTACAGGAGTTGGATAAGGTAGGATCTCAGGGAGTCACCAGCATGGGGTGAGTGGTGTTCAACGGGTTGATACAGATTCAGATTTGACTCCAGTTCTGAGTTTGAGTCCACTCCACAAAAGTGTCAGCATACTGAGGTCAGCTGCCCCCCACCTGGGGCCTGCAGCCACCTGAAAGTTGTTCAAGAAAGACTGGGCATGAGCCAACACTGGCTGCCTGCCAGCTGTGAAAAATGCCTCCAGTGTTGTGCAAGTTGGATGGGACGGAGTCCCAGGGAGTCACCAGGGTGACTGAAAATTCAGATTTAGCCATGTGGGGGGAGGGCTCAACACAGGTACACTGGCAGCTTTCCTTCCAGCCCTCACTCTGCAGCCACACAACTCAGTCTCTCCCTGTATGTTTCTGGCTCCTTCTGAGCTGCAGTCCCTTCACCCTACACCAGGATGCGTGCGAATGAGTGAGAGAGTCTATTTGTGGGCCCTTTAAGAGGATGCCTGGGTTTCCAGCCACCTTTCGTCTCACTCAGATGGATGGAATCCCTGCTGATTTTCCCAGCCAGATGTTATGGGAGCTCTTTTCCTGGCACTGGGGAGCCCGGTGGGGCTGGGACCTCTAGCTCTTTAGGAGGACCTCTTTAGCCGGGATATTCCTCCCGATCCTTAACTGCAATACATGGGTGTGGGACCAGCCCATTTCATGTCTCTGCCCCTCCAGGTAGCTTCTTCTTTATAATCTTAGTTATAGGACTCTGTTCAGCTAGCCTTCGGATGGTTCTCCAGGTTGATTGTTTCATAATTTAGTTGCAACTTTAAAGTGGTCACGGGAGGAGGCATGTACACGTTTACCTTCCCCACCATCTTGACTGGAATTCTTTTTAGCATTTTAAATACATAAAATTATAAGCTAATTTTGAATGTTTTGTATAACTTTTGTTAAATACAAATGATTTTTATCAAGTACATTTTCTTTGTGTTTTTGATTTGATTCTTCCAGGCTTTATTTTGTTATCATGAATGTTTAACCTACTAAATTCATTCCCATGGTGATAATTTGCTTTCTAAGAACTATTAGATGGGCAAGAAGCCTTTGAGCCTAATAATACTTCATTCTTAGAAACAGGAAGCAAAACTTTGCCAAGGTAAAACATGCCCAGACACCAAAGGTTCAAGTTCAGCTTGAAACAGAAACCACAAATTTTGATTGAATCTAAATCTGTCAGTGTAAAACTCACATGAATTGTTTCTAGTATTATATAGAGGAGATATATAGACATTGTCTAACAAAGGGAGACAGGAAGGCCAGTTTAAACTAGCAGAACATTCAGGAAAGGATAAAAAATCAGGTCTGTTGTAGTGAACGTGAATCTGGAGCCCCTGAGTTTCATGTTCTGTCATTAATACCCCTGGAGTAAGTTAACAGAAGGACAAATATTTTTGGAGAAGTCAGCTAACTTTTCTGAGGTGAATGAATGGCATACAGCAGTGTGCCAAGTACACATTCCTCCTGAGTAAGGAAGTTCAAAACTAAGAAATGAGACTTCAAAAGATAAAGTTTAAACATGAAACATTTAATCTAAGAATTCTCATTTTCTTAAATTATACCATGTGGTTAACTGGGCCAGCATCCCCACCTGGGTATCAGCAGTCTAGGGAAAGCAAAAGGATATTTGTGAAGTATTTTCAAGTCACTAAAAAGACAGTAGAAGTATGCATTGCAATACTTTACTTTCAAAGTGCAATTATAAAAGAAAGTATTACATAGCTGCAAATTAGTTTTTTCATTGTCAATGGATCTTATGCAATACCAGTACAGTAGTCCCCCTTTATCTGCATGATATACATTCCAAGACCCCCAGTGGATGCCTGAAACCTCCAATAGTAATGGACCCTGTACATACTATGTTTTTTCCTATACATACATACCTATGATAAAGTTTAATTTCTAAATTAGGCACAGTAAAATATTAACAACAGTAACTAATAATAGAACAGTTGTAACAATATACTGTAATAAGAGTTATGTGGTCTTTCTGTCTCTCTCTTGTAACTGATCCGGTAACCGAGATGACTACTAAGTGAGAAATGGGCAGGTAGTATGTCCATTGTGGAGATGCTGGACAGAGGATGGGAGAGAGTGGGACATCTCACGAGTTCATCACGCTACTCAGAATAACATGGAATTTAAAAATTATTAATTGTTTATTTCTGGAATTTTCCATTTAATATTTTCAGAATGCTAAAAGCAAAACCTCAGATGAGGGACTACTGTACTCAGTTTGCTAGCACTTCACTGTGTTTCTTAAAGGGCCACACAGATTTAAAAACACAGACCATAACATTTTTAAACCATTTTTTTTACTGTGAAATGTACTACACATGAAGAAGAATATATAACAACATAAATAACTACAAAACAAAATATCATGGAGCCGTCACATAGGTCAAGAAATAGAACAATGTCAGCAACCCAAAGCCCTCCCCCAGGTTCATGAGTTGTTCCTTAGAATAATCCCATAATGTTTTTGGAGGGTAAAAGCTTTATAAATTGTATCTTCAAAAATTAATATCCCAGATAAGTGTCATAGTCCAGACTCATTTGAAAAGTCTTTGTAATTTCAAACCAACAATAAGCCAAGATTTATGTTTGGTTTCAGTGAAACATTTCAGATAGGAGTTAGAGATAATGAATATAGTCAGCATCGAACAGAAATTTCAGCTCTGCCCGAGTGCTGCTTTATTTCATGATAATATTATACTGTTAAGATCTGAGACCCACTTAGAGGCTTTCCTTTGTGGTCTGAAATGCCAGTTTTTTTGTCAGGGAAAACAGGCAAATATCATAAGGTCTAGAAGCAAAATTTGTATAGGAGTAGATTAATATTGGCCTGATTTGGCCTTGAGTTTCTAGAATACAGGAAGAACTTGTCTTCCTCAGAGACAATTTACTTTGTGTTTTTATTTCCCTCTTTCCCGGGACCCAAGGCTTCCTCTCAATTGAAAGCTATTGCTGAGAGCATGTATGTGGGAAATCACACACAGCTATAGATTCTTCATAAATGGACTCCAAGACAGCTTCTTTTCAAAAGCGGCTACTTACCTATTATAATACCTCCCCCTCCCTTTCACCATATCTTCTTAAATATATTTTGAGATATGCGTGGATGTTTGAAATTTTGCATACTGATTTTGTTAAACTTTTGAGGAGTAGAACAATATAGGTAGGTGCAATTATCAGGTGAGCAAACTCAATCTCTTTCTATGTAACTTTGTCAAGAAAAACAGAAAGCAAGTGTGAGTGAATAAATTGAGTTCTACTTGTGTGTGCTTGCCAGCAGATTCCAGGCTGCTCATATCTTGCAAGTATTTCTCGTCTCGTCAGAAAGCATATTAGACGCTTCCTGACTGGGAGAAGATTGATTTACATCCCAGATTCTTGTATCCTTACACAGTTACCCGATCATCTGCTACTCAGCTTCCCTGTCAAGGTGTTTTCCTCATTGCCTTGACTGGCTTCCCTTGTGATTGCCTCTCGTGGACCTCCTGGTCTCTCCCTGCTTGCCTGGGCTTTAGCTTTACGCAGCTATCCGACTCTGGGTGGATCCTGTGGCTCGCCTGTTACTGCACAGCCTTACTGTTAACCGCTGGCACTTATGTGTTCTGTTTCTAACCAAACCCCAGTTCCTAATACTTAGCATTTGCCTTTGTTTGAGTCCCTCACCAGCTTCTGAACTCACCTCCTTTCTCTAACACTCAGCCTTGTCACACTTTTCACAGGACCTGCCCTTGCCTTGTCACATGACACATTCTACTCTGAGCACCCGCTCGACTTCATCACCGGCCATTGTTTTAATGCCCTCTGTATTGTTATTGCCTATTAGATTGCTGCTTTCTCCAACTATACGGTAAGGGCTGATTCAAGAAAGATGCTATTTCTGCATCTTCAGCATCCCGCTCAACTTAACGTGCGTATAAGCACATTTGTTGATGAAAGCTTTTAACCTGGACCAGGATGACTTGAGTGACATGGAATCGAATTCTGGTTCTCTCACTATCTAACACTATAACACTGTCTTATCAAGTGATTTAATATCCTTGGTTCTCTGTATCTCATCCGCAAAGCAAGGATAACCATTGGAACGATCTCCAAGGTTACTTTCAGCTTCAAAATTCTTTAACTCTGCTTAATGCTCAGAACCTTGATTATGAAATCCTCCAAAATGGTAATACTCAATTTTAACCCTAAAAGAGGGATCTGGATTGTTCTCATCACTATTCAAAACTGTGATTGTTTTTTCAGAGAAAAGTGATTTTAAAAGCAAATGATCTCTGTTTGCCTTTTTTTATGCCCATCACAACACTTAGTAGATGGGTTCTTCAATTGTGGGACTAACATAAGAGACGAATCGCCACCTAGTGGGCACGTTCCTAGGCAGTGCCCTCCCCATCGCAACAAGCGGGAGCTTTGTTCTCTGTGGCTGATGGATCCTACCCATAGCTTCTCCTTGCTCCACCTGACACACATTCCAACCTTGTCATTTGCTTTTTCTTTCTAAAAAATCAGAAATACTCATTTTGGTAAGAGAAAATGTATTTTTTTGACACTTTGACTTAATTTTTACCGATTTGTGTTGCACATTTACAGTGTGCGAGGCATTTTTAGGGGGAAAAATAGATAAGGTCCAGCAAACTCAGACTGGGTCATTTTAGTCTCTTATCAATTTGGTTTGAAAACAATCCTTGAGAATTCAGAGATGCCTTGGCTAGGCAGACAGAAAAGGGATAGTAGAGTTCACACGTCTCCTAAGCAGAACTGTCTCTAGAACTCAACCTTTCATCCAGTTCCTCGCCAAACTCTCAGAGTTCTACATTTTTTCTTCTTTAAGGGAGAATCATTTAGAGGCTAATCTAGGACTTTGGATTAATAGAATTATCTCAGTGTGGAGTGGAACCTTTGCTTGAGTAATGTTTTCACTGAGCTTAAGGGTATCTAAGCGAGCTCTACTTACAATGAACAAAAACTTATGATTAGGCTAGGTTTTCTTTCCCCACCTAGGGGGAGAAGAAAAAAGCCATGCGTTGTGTCAGTGGAGGTTCAGAGAAGCTTAGGAGAAGGTGCTCTTGTTTAATTAATGAAATATCAAGAGGATTGCTGCAAACATTCAGCCCAGTTTCTGATGCCTCAAAGGAACTTTATTATTTGAGCAGCAGAAACATTCCTTTAACTAGTGCTAATGATTCCTCCCAGTAGCTCCAGATTGGCCAGATATTCGTATTGTAATTCCAGCACTGGGACTCTATATTTCTCTAGCCTTCTCCACAAATACAGTTTTTCCTCTTTCACTAGTTTTTCTCTTTTACCAAGAACCTCCACCCAGCTCATGACTTTCTGATATTTTAATTTATGTTTCCTACAACGACCAACCCAGTACAAAATTTCTTTACTTCTCTACAAACTTCTGTTTAATTTCTCTTTCTCTGACATCTCTTACTATGTCTCAAAAAATCTTTGGAAGTTCTCTGAACCCAAAAATAACTCTCCTATTGACCCTAATATCTACTTAAATTAAACTTCTCTCTTACCCTCCCTTGTTCCTCCCTCCCTTCCATTCCCTTCTGTTCTTTCCTTTCCTTTCATTTTCCTTCCTTCTTTCCTTCCTTCCTTCGTTCCTTCCTTACTTCCTTCTTTCCTTCCCTCCTTCCTTCTTTCCTTCCCTCCTTCCTTCTTTTCTTCCTTCCTTCCAAGAAAAGCATTTAAAACAGTTCTAACTAAGGTGTTAATACAATTTCCCAGAGTTCCAAAGACATATTTCCCAGTGGCAATTCTGTAGAGCCTCAGTCCTAACTAAATGACTCAAAGGATTATGTCAGGATATCTAAGCCATATTCTTGTGCCTCTTGAACAGACTTTACAGCTTACTCTTTTTTCCTGTACCTTCTAGGAACAGATATGAAGACCAATTCAAAACAGCCAAATAGGAAGGTCGTGATGGGCAGGAATAATTATGAAATTGTGATCCTTGAGCTATAATCCTTGAGCTAGCCTTGGTCGTGCTTCTCTCTACCCCCAAAGGAAAATACACTGTCATACAAAAGTTGCCCTTGTTCCTCTAGTACATTCATACCCTTAGCAAAATCTCTACATAGACCATGGACCAAGACTAATTTCAAAATGAATGTAGTAATCATTAAGTATTTAATAAATGTCTATCTATATGCATTAGGCTGTCTTAAGTATTGAGTAGAAAATAGAAATAAATATAAGGCACAGTTCTTGGATTTTCAGAGCTTACAATATTATTTGAATGGCAAAACTAGCATTAAATATTCATGTGAAACAGATAAGCAGACATGGTATAAATCACATTCTAATTTTCCTATAGAAATAATGGCAGAATTAAGGCTTGTGTTGTTGATCAAGAACTTGATGCTAAACCCTTTATTGAATTCATTCCTGACCACCACATAGAATTAACTATAAATAGTACATCTGTATGATGTAAACATTTCTGACAAGTGGATCAAGTGCTCAAACAGTGAAATGTGGCATAGTCTCTTTAATGGTGAACCTCCCACCCCACGCACACACACACGTGCACGCGTGCACACACACACACACACACACACACACACACACACACAAATGTCCATGTCTTAACCCCTGAAACCTGTGAATGTGACCTTATTTGGGGAAAAAAAATGGTCTTTGAGCAGGTAATTAATATAAAGATCTTATACTGAGATTATCCTGAGTTACCCTGCTGGGCATTAAATCCTATGACAAGTATCCTATGACAAGAGTTAGAAGAGAAGACAAGCACACATGTGAAGACAGAAGCAGATACTCGAATTTCGCAGCCACAAACTTCTAGAGGAAGCTTCTAGAAGAAGCTTCTAGAGGAAGCTCTAGGACCACAAGAAGCTAATGGAGGCAATGAAGTTCCTTCTGTAATTCCAGCTTTCAGAGGGAGAGCAGCCCTGCCAACACTTTGTTTTCAGACTTTTTGTCCATAACCTTGAGACAATGAAAGTCTATTGTCTTAAACCACTAAGTTTGTAGTAATTTGTTATAGCGGCCACACATGGTAACCAATCACATCAAACCATTTTAATGGTCTCATTTTACTTACCATAATTTCCACCTTAGTTTTACTATAATGAATCAGAAACTAAAGGTCTAGCCATATAGGATTAATGAAATTCAGTAGTTTCTAGGAGGAGTATGATAGCATCTTTGAAAAGATGTCTGGGGATGATAATAAGATTTAGAAAAACTTACCGTATGTAGCTGCTTTGCTCTCACCTTTTCCTTTATTTAAAGTACAGATAACACATAAAGGAATTAGGTAATAAGCTTTGTTTCATCTATTATCTTTAAACCACAGTCTGGCTTCTTGAGGCAAACCTAATTAAAAATTATATTGTTTTTCATATGTTTAACACAGCTGAGGAAACAACATCATAAATATTTAAAACAGTCAATCCTTCTGAGCACTTTGATCTACTGCAGTGTTACTTCATCTTTTTGGAATCCCAAAAGTTAGGCTTAGATTTGATTACCGAACCACTGTCAAACTTTGATCCTGAATTGTGCATTATTAAAAGCATTCATATCTTAGTCATAGACTGACTCTTTATCAGATATTTTTTGTAATCATTAGTAAACTTAGGGGAAATCTAAGATAGAACTCTGAAGTAATGAGATTAATTACTAAACAAGGCCAGTTACATAGTAGGCACTCAATAAATACTTGCTCAATGAATGAATTCATTCAGCTAAGAAAGAATTTGACTAACATGTGCATAATTAAAATAAACCCATCAAAGCTGATGATATCTATAGAAGGACAGAGCTAACTAGAAAATAAAGCCCATCTTCTTTCTTGATGCAGAAGACACAGCTGCAAAACCCTGAAGAGGCTAGAAGAATGAAGCTACTTGGAATTAAATGAGACAGAGGGTTGAGACTAGGGTATACTAACGGGCACACGCCCTGCCTTAAGGGAGCAGCCATTACTCAGCTGGGGCCAATTGTCACCATGCACAAATTTGAACCTAATTTGCCATTCATCTCTTATTTTCAAGAGAAACCAAAATATAGATGAGAACACTTGCCACTTTAAAAGTTGGCAATGAATTCCTTTAAAAAAAAAAATGCTCTGTGATGGCCAAACAAAACACATCTGCTGGCCAGAGAAGCCTAGAGTCCTCCAATCTGGGTCTCTACTTCTTAGCAACTTCCCCTTTCTCTCCTTCCTTCGAATTTTGCTCTATTTCCTCTTTCTTTCTCTCTCCTTTCAGGTTCTTGAATCACTAATTGTCTAGAAACTAGTGCCTAGGAAAGAAGTTGTGCAGGGCAGAAATACTGGCGAACTGGATGGGTTCTGAAGGTCAGAACAAAGCTTCCTTGAGCAACTCAGAAAACAGACTGGGAAGCAAATAAATGGGCTCCGGAATGTCATAAATGCTGGGGTTTAGTCCATAATCTAATGAATATCTAATCATTGAGACATTAGTTAACTTTTTGGTACTTAGTTTCTCCGTCTATAAAATGGGGATAATTGCACCAATATCCACTGTACCGTTGTGAAACCAAATGAAATAATAGTTTTAAAGGAATCTTATCAATATAAAGGACTGTACAGTGATTAATCATACAATAATGATTAATGAGACGCTTATTTGTGTGCTGCATGCTTGTTATCATATGATAGTTATAATTCACAGATCACTAAAAATGTGCCTAGCCAGAAGTCAAATAGTCATAAATCAAACATGCTGCAGTGTATTCTACAAGACAGTATAAAATTCAGTGCTAAATTTTGTGGTAGAAACTAAATGTGCTATAAAATTTTAGAGGAGAAGAAAATTGATGACAACTAGAATAATAACAGAAAGAGTCTTACAGAGAGTGAGACATTAGACTTTGAAAGCAGCAAAGGATACTCATATTATTGGGTTGTTTCAGGAGTAAAAACAAGTATCATTTAGAATTACATTTTTATGAATATGTGCTATGTGGAGCACCGAACAAATTTAGTTGTTGGTTTCCCAAACTTCATTCATTCATCCATCATCATTTATTCATTCATTAATCTAACTGACACTTACTGATATCTATGTGTGTCAGTATTTTCATAGGTGCTAGGAATACAGTGTTTATGCCCTCAAGGAGCTTCCCATCAAGAAGTTATGTTTGGGAAATGGTAGGCTAATCAAGGTAAAACCTTTGGTGGGGTTATTGTATGCATGTGTGTTTAATGGAAGGCTTTTCAGATCTTTTAATAGCCTTGAGTCTGGAAATATAGAGAAATTTGTGTATTGAGAGTTCTTTTACAGATTAACAGTTGGACCCGTTGTTAAATTTAGAGATATGCTCTTAAAAAGTTTTCTACATGTTGAAGAAAATATATTGTGCATATTATTTGGCAATGTAAATATTAGACTCTTTAAACATAAATATATGTTATGTTTCCTGACTTTCAGACACAATGTATAGTAACTGGAACCAATTTGTGGATTACAGAACGATTTCAAGGTATCCATGAACTCATCTAGTCTCACTAATTTCAACTTCATGGTTTTTTGTTTGTATGTTTGTTTGTTTTAATAAAAAAAAATGCCAAATATCTATCCATTTTTGAAGGAATAAATAAGGAAGCATTTAAAATGATAGCATTTTTAGAGGAGAAAAATAAGATAGATTTAGGAAAAACAGGCCCTCAGGAAAAAGACCAAAAAAAAGTAGGCATAAAACATAACCAGCCTGAACTAATGATTTTCAAGCAGAATTGTTTCCCAACAAAATACCTTTCAAAGTTTTTCAAAAGGCACCTAGGTATCTTGACTAAAAATTTTGAATCATAACGTTTAAGATAAAATTAAGCAGCTTTTTATACATTAACCTTTATCCATTAACACAAATATTGAGTTTAGGTTACTACACTCTAACTTTTTTGATATTATAAATTGGAGGATAGTAGAAAGCTTTACCATTTCTTTGGTAATGTAAGCTACTTTCAAGCATAAGTAAATTCCTTTAAGAAACTCTTGTGTTTGAAAGCAGAATGCAGGATTACAGTCATTTTTGTCTTTGCTTTTTCTTATAAATGTAACCTCTGCTCTAGCTATCTCAGTATCGATGACCTACATTTGTAATATATTTTTATTCCCACTTAACAAATCCTGGTAATAACAATGTAATGGTCAATACATAAAAGACAAAAAAAGTCAACAAATCAAATCAAACCCAAACAACAGTATAAATAAAGCTCCCACGTATTGAGCTTAACAATGTAGTGGAAGACTAGTAAGCAAAGACATGCTCATTAGAAGGAGAAAAAACATTGTGTAGACTAAAAATAATATTGCATCTAGTGTTCCTGAGGGCTCACTGAATGGTTGCACCAAGTTAGGAAGCTTCCAGAGGGAAATGTGCACTCCTTTGCTATCTTGTTACCAAAATGTCCATCCCAGCTTTGGTTTCAGTAGACCCCAGGTAGAACTACCTAAATAACCAATAGTAGAGGACTGCATTAGTAAGTCATTGCACATCTAGAAAAAAAATTAAAAAAAAAAACAAAAAGACTTTTAGTGTTCCTTGAAATTGGTATTTTGTGAAAAAGAAGTTACTTTCAAATATTTTAGTTATTTTGTATTGCTATATTATTACATTAACAGTGTTAGTATTTAGTATTTTAATAATTTTACTCAGTAAACATTGAGTAAAACTACTACAGGAATATTTAGAATCTTTAAAATGCTAAAGTATATTATGAATTGTCAAAAGAAGGGTCAGTATTTAATGTTTATAGAATCAGGAAATCCTTTTTGCAAGACATAATAATGGGAATTAGCTCTCTGAAAAACTAGTTTGGATTCTCCGCTTTCTACCATATAACCTCCCCATTTAATTATTTGTCCTTCAGCTATTTCAACATTTTCAAAATTATATTTTTATGCTAAAAATGGATCATAAAACATTATATATAGTGTAGTATTTTTGCTATTTTATGCATTTATAAATATCTGAAATATATTAAAATATATGGGTATATATATGTATATATGTATATATATGTATATATATGTATATATACACATATATATGTATGTATATAAATGTATATATATGTGTGTATATATATACATATATATGTACACATATTGTGTTCACATATTTTCACATTTATATATATATGTATATATATGTATATATATATACATATATATATAAATGTGAAAATATGTGAATAAAAATGTCCAGGAAACTATGTATCCAAAAATTTGCAGTGGCTATCTCTGAAGAGTGGCATGACTAGTAATATTTCTTTTCTTTATTATATTAATTTTTCGTGTAAATTATATGTATTGATATAAGAATTTCTAATTTATAATGTTTTTTAAATTATTGTTTTCAAGAGTATAGCATATAAATGTTAGAAAGGTAAGAGGTATGAGCTTAAATTTTGGATCGAGAGCCTGACATTAGAAGAGACCCATAAGAAACAAGGTAGGATTTAGGGAATTTGGAGGCATTAGGAAAGCAGGCATCTTTAGATGAGTAGGTCAGAGGAAGAAGCTGTACCTCTTGTGAAAAATTTATAACCAATTTACATTGGAAGAGTAGTTGCATTGTATCCATTGGTGAGCTGCGCCTGGCTTGTAGTACCAACAGCACAGGGCCAACTGTGGGCGTCCCTTTCTAAGTATGCATTCAGTGACACCACAGTGGTAACTTGCAACTGGCAATGGTGAGACTATTTAAGCCACAGAAATTGGGAAACTATAAATCAGGGATCCCACACCTCCAATCCAGAGACCCAATTATTAAACACTGTTGACAAGGTACTGGTTATATCCAACTTGGTCATGTACCCCAAAGTATCCTTTTCTTATTGTTATCTGCTACACACATATCACTAATGGTAATCCACTTCGGCTTATACTAGTTATAATCTTTAGGGGGAAATGATTAGGTTAATCTAATCGATTTCAATTTGATAAAGCAGTCTTAAGAAAAAAGTTTGAGGCATCCTATCTACTAAATGTAGAGATTTTTTTTCTCCATCTTGACTCCATCCATCCATCCATCCATCCATCCATCCATCCATCCATCCAGCATTATAACCCTGGGAAATAAAAGAGTGAGAAGGCAGACTAATAGCCTATAATTTCAACCTGGAATACCTAAGTGAGCTAATAGTGTTTTTCTTTTGTTTTGTTTTGTTTTCCACGTGGCTTTAGTTCATGCTCTGTGAAGTGACTCTTACTTTAGATTCAAGTTATTTCTGTGTGGTCAGAGATATTCATGTCATTTCTAATTTGGGTGTTAAAATTGGTTTTTAGGCTAACAACAAGAAATCTGGAAAAAAAATGAAGAAATCAGTTCCATTTATAATATCACCAAAAAGAGGAAAATATTTAGGAATTAATTTAACCTAGGAGGTGAAGAACTTGTACAATGAAAACTATAAGACATTACTGAAAAGAAATTAAAGAAGACACACATAAATGGGAAGGCATCCATATTTATGAATCAAAACACTTAATATTGTTAAGGTATCAATGTTATCCAAAACAGTCCTCAAAGTTAAGACAATCCCTATCAAAATTCAAGAACATTTTATACAGAAATAGAAGAACCCATGCTAAAATTCTTCTGGAATCCCAAGGGATTCCGAATAGCCAAAACAATCCTGAAAAAGAACAAAGCTGGAAGACTCGTAATTTCTGATTTCAAAACTTACTACAAAGCCACAGTAATCAAAACAGTGTGGTACTGGCATAAAGACAGATGTTTCAATTTTCTGAGGTACCTGGAGTAGTCAAAATCATAGAGACAGAAAGTAGGTGGTTGCCAGGGGCGGGGGGAGGCAGAAGAATCAGATGTTGTTTATTGGGTGTAGAATTTAAGTTTTGCAAGATGAAATGAGTTTCAGAGATAGATGGTGGTGATTGTTGCATAAATAACTCAAATATACTTATTATCACTGAACAGTACACTTAAAATGGTTATTTAAAATGATAAATTTTGTTATGTGTATTTTAACAGATTAAAAAAATTGGAAAAAATAATAAAAAATAAATTGATCTTCCAATAATTATGATAAAACATAGACTTCGTAGTTTTAAAGTCTTTGGCCTATACAACTTAAGCTTCCTCTTCTTTCTCATTCTTCACTCTTTACTATTGTTTTTCTTTTGCCTCACTTCAGGCCTTTGGCATTAAAAAAGTTAATGTTTGAAGCTGTCAAGGAGTGGGTTCATTTACCTACAAGGCTTTTATACAATAGTGAGGGTATTTCACTTCCCCAGTTCCATCCCCGGTCTGAACCTGCATTGGAGGAATTTACTATAAATGAACACCTTGTTGTCAGGGCCTCCTCTTTGCCTCGGGACACTCACCACCTGTGAGAGGCTCTCCCCCCCAGAGATTGCTCAACCTTCTGGGAACCATTTTACTTCCCCTGGAGGTTTGCCACTTCCCACCTTCACTCCCTCAGATGTGTGCTTGTCAGTTGTTTCACCCAAAGGCTAGAATAATTTTCTCAGCTGAATTGGCTTTCATTTGAAATAATGTAAAGATGGAAGGATAAGACAAGGGGCACAGATGCTAAAATGTGCACTAATTAGGATGCTCGGATCCACAAGTCCATGAGTTTTCTTCGCTGTGACCTCCCAGAAAATGATAGCCAAAGGCTCAGATAGGTGTCTCAGGGGCTGACCTTCTTTTTTGGGTTGTGGAAAGGCTGCATTATTAGCTTGCACTAACTCCTCACAGCCAGGAAATGTTCTCTTAACAGATGAAGCACCCTGCTGACACCACAAAAGATGGAAAGCAAGGTGGCATCTGCTAAGCAGCCAACCGAGTGCCTAGGGCAAGCGGGTTCTTTACAAACCCTATTTAATGAGAGAGTTGCCTGATAATCCACATCAGACATGAAGTAGAATAAAGTGAAACTTCCTTAGAAGTAGCTCTTGCAGTTCAGCTGATGTGCAGTTGGGTTTCTAAGTTACTCAAACTGCATCGACAACCATCTTCAATTAAGTTCTCTCAATTGATCGGATGCAGCACTGAGCAACTCTATACTCCCTTGTCTTGTCTGGTGCTAATGTGCAAATAGTATAACAGCAACTAACTGGCAAGGGAAAAGTGATATATTCTCCCTTGCTTCTCTTCTCCACAAATCAATAGGTGAGAAATTGCATTTTCTTATGTTCAATCTACTTTATAATAGAGACCCAACATCCAAATGTAACACAATATAAATAATAGACTAATTCTTTAATGTCCATTGTAAACTGAAATATTAGAATATGTGAACTACGACTGCAATTTCATTTCATGGTCACATCTATACATATATATATATATATTTTTGATTACTTGGTAAATTAAACTATGCACACTATAAGAATGGAGACATACAAGACTTACATGGAGACTAAGATGGAATAAAAGGGCCTAGATATATCCTCCAGCCAGAAACAACCGGAAAACTGGACAAAATGTATTAAACAGTGGCTTTCAAGTAACTAGACATCAGACAAGGAAGGGTAGTGATACCTGATGGACAGGAAATAAACAAGTTGAGCCCTACTATTGTTCCATTTTACTGCCTTGAGAGAGTTCCCAGGCCATGGTGCCAATGTCTAGGCCATGAAGCAACTGAAACTATCAGGCGCTGTCAGGTCCTGTGAAGGGCTCAGTGACTTTGGACAACAATTTAGCAGTTTCTTAAAAAAGTTAAACAGATACCTACCTTAGATCCAGCCATTCCACTCCTAGTTATTTATCCATGTGAATGAAAACATGTCCTTAGATTTGTCTGTGACTATTTATAGCATCTTTATTTGCAATGGCTAAAAAACTGGAAACAACCCAAATGCCCATCAAGCGATGAATAGATAAACACATTGTGATATAATACATACAATGGAATACTCCTCAGCAATTAAAAAGGAATGATCTGTTGATACAGCAGCATGGATAAATCTCAAAGAAAGAAGCCAGACAAAATCATATACATATTGATTTCATTTATAGAAAATCTAGAAAATACATGCTAATCTATAGTGACAGAAAGTGGTTGGCCGGGGACGGAGGTGGAAAACAGACAGGATTACATAGAGACACAGTGGATATTTTGGAGTTGGCATATATGTTCACAGTTTTTACTCTGGTGATGGTGTCATGGGTGTATACATATGCCAAACGTTATCAAAAATATTAGATACTTATAACATGCGAAGTTTAGTGTATGTCATTTAAAAATATTTTCTAAGTATTTGAAATTGTGGTAAAATACACATAACATAAAATTTTCCATTTTAATAGTTTTTACCTCTATAGTTCAGTGACCTAACGTACATTCACATTGTTGTGCAACCATCACTAGAAATTTTTTTATCTTGCAACTGTGGATCCATTAATACATTTGTCACTCATAGCTCAATAAAGCTGTTGGGAGAGACAGAGAGGCAGGAGAAAAGGAGGAGGGGAAGCCACCACAAAGTGACGATTGTTTTCTCAGGTTTTTAGAATGAGAGTAGATTGTTAGGCACTAGCCTGACACCAGGTCCTTCATGAGAGTTGTTTCCATGAGCTGGGCCTTGGACAAAGTCCGCTGTGTATGTATATCCTTCAATCCCCACAAGATCTCTATGAGGTAAATAGTGTTACGGTCCCTATTTTAGTGATGAGTAGATGGAGGACTTCTTTTTGGGGAGAGAGTAGAATTAAGTTACTTTCCAGACTTATTTAGCTAGTAAAATGGTGAAGTCACATTTCAAACCCAGGCACCCTCTTGCTATTTCAACCCTCACATGTCCTTGAAAACTTTTCAATAATAATGAAATAGGTGCACGAATGATTTTACTTCATTTTGAGGACTGAGAAGGAAACAAAAATATCTCTGAAGTAGAAACCAGATGTGTTCTTTCTCATCATTCATTTTTTTTTCATCAAATAATTTTTCAGGATGTTTAGGTGTCAAGCACTGCTCCATAATTTGGGGACACAACAGAAAAAAAAAAAAGTCCTTGCTTTTAAAGTCTCCTATAATCTATGAACTGTAGCATCACTGGGATAAATATAATAATGAAAGTACCTGGAATTTACAGTCTCTTCCTCTTTTGGGAGGCAGCAGGGGGCTGAGGTTGGGGTGCAGTGGGGAGGTCACTTCAAAAAACTTCATGGAGTACTACAAGTTGAACCCAGGTCTTGAAATTTGAGTTAGTTTTTTCCAGATAAACAAAGGTGGGAAGCAGGGAAAGAAGTTTATAGGTTATAAAAACAATATATATGAAGGCAAACAGGATGCTATAAAAGAGCAGATGTTTTCAAAGGTAGAAGAAGCCACCGGGAAATTAACTTTTAAGTTAATTTGTTATGAGAAAAATAATCAATATGAGAGTTGGAATTCTCTGGAACGTAAAAAGTATTCATTAGAAATTCATTAGGCTATTGTAATTTCCAGAAGTATTTAAACATGAAACCCATTGTGCTTTGTGGCCTAGAAGTAACAAAAATAGATGAACTTGAGGAGGTTAGTTACGATATACACTTCAGGTCACAATGTGTGACTTAAGATTGCTAAGCACATAGTATCTCTAAATGGTCTATCAGTAAAATGAAAATAATTTGGACTGAACTTTTCCTGGTAAGCTAAATTCTACATGGTGACAAGACCACCTCCAAGCTGTTTTAATAAATGAACTGTTGTTTATTAAACATGCTTTGCAAACTTTACACTTTATGAAAATATCATAAAAGTACTTGTCTCATTCTACCTTCTCTTTATTTAAGAGCACTTGAAATGCCAAAACTTTTAATGCTGATTTCCCCAAGGAGTCCTACTCTTAGGAAATCGCTGTCCCACTCTTGATAGAAAATTTTGTCTATAATTTTTAGTACAATATAAACAGAGGTTTGTTAGTTATCTTTTTCAATAATTCCTGGTTTTACTTTTATAGTTTACTGATCCAATTTGTAAACATTGCATTAACTTTTGGAAAAACCTCCAGAGATAGTTGTTTTTTTGTTTTGTTTTTTTCCTTAAAGGCCAGAATTTCCTGAAGGTTCTCAAGCCTCAGTTCATGTTTATTATGACTACCTCAGGGACTGATAGAAGTCTGAGAACATGGGTAACATTATTACAAAAAGTCCTACTGAGCTTATTTCAAGAACATTTCTATCTGTGAGGGCTGATACCCAAGGCCGATGCTATCACATTGTATGACTTTGAAGCATGATAGAGGGGAGAAAAAAAAGAAGGTGAAAAGAAGCTTTTAATTGAATAACTGCACTGGAACAAAACACCAATTGATTTTTCTGTGTTCTTGCGTAAAACTGAGTGAGGTAGAAGACAAATTATCAAAATCAAAATAATATGTCCCCGGAACAGTGTTTATCAGAATGTCCGGGATGGTAAGGATTTACAGAGCACTTAACCAAGTCTGAGGCCACTTAAATGTGATAAGTGGTTGTACCACACATGCTCCCTCCCTGTTTTGTTTTTAGAAGGATGGGAGCTGGGCAGTCCATGTTCTGTTCAGCTTCAGCTTAGTGAAGGGAAAAAAAAAAAAAAGTGGCCTCTTATCCAAATAGTAACAACTCCCTGAGAAAGTTACAATATACTTACTCTTTGGAAATTCAGCCTGCTACCTTTTCCTAGAGTAAATTCTGCTTTGAACCGGATGGCACCTTCACGTCTGAGAATATGAACAAAACTTATCACAATAAATCCACACTGTCATGCTCTCATAAGATATCTGAGCTTGCATGCTGTAATCTCACTCTTGCTCGCTCTGCCCTCAGCCCTTTCTCTTACCGTCTCCAAAACACATGGCGATACTATATAGTGACATATATGGGATGGTGCCAATGGAGGGAACAGAGGGAGTCAGTCGTATCTCGAGGTGATGTCCTTCTGCAGTTTTCAGAACTGCAGTTTTCTCCTCTGTGAAGCTAGAATGAAGATATGCTCGGCCTATATTAAGTGTTCAAGAATTGGTGGCTGTTATTACTATTATTTGTATCCTTGTCGTTATTTTCTTTACTATCAGAATATTTGGAGAACAAATGAGAGAGATTTAGGGAGTGTAGCATCTTTTGTATCTTTTAGACATTCACTCCCCTGGAAACACAATGGTTTGGTGTCCATAACAGGGAGATACCTGTAGTTTCATGATTAGACTAGTCACCGAAACAGCCGCTAGAAATCAATGCCAGCCTTGTGCATTTACTTCAAGGATCAAGAACATCCTTTTAAAAACCTAATGGTGGTTGTCCTATTCAATTTACAAGCTACGACTGGCTGCAGACTTTTTGAATGTAACTTTACCCAGCATTTTAGGTGAAAATTATTCCAAAATCATTATTTCAAGATGGCTGCAGGACTGCCCCCCTACCAGCCACCAGCAATTATGTGAGCCCAGCACCCCCAGGGCCCTTTACCTCAAGCCACACATCCTCCTGCTTCCCTTCTAGTTCTCAGGAGGAATTGGAGACCAGCTCAGCCAGGCAAACACAAAACTAATTTTCAAGCAATGAGAAGAGTTGAAAGCACTTCTACTAATGACAGCTTGTGATATAATAAGTATAGCGGTGTTTTGTTTATAGTAATGGAGCACTAGTAATGGGTAGGACAACTTTTGAATCAATAAAGAATGCTTGCTTTTAAGACTATTCCATTTCCTATGGAACATGCTTGCACAAGGGAAAAACCAAAAAACCAACAAAAAAACCATGACTTTTTAAGGAAGAGGAAAACTTTTGTGAATTAAACTATAAATCCCAGAGTGTTTTTAGAAAAGTATCTGTTAGTTTTCTGAAGGAAAAATTCAGTTTTTCAATGGCTAGTATTATGCACATGTGTTTTAGAAGAACTGGCAGATAACTAAAGAACACGCCTATTCATTTAAATGTAAAATTTGGCACTATTTTGCTTAAGACTGCAGAGTTGATATGATATATCCTACTGATAAAAATGATACTTTTTACTTGTTTTATTGTTACAAATTGATTATTTCAATTATCACTTAGCTATATCTCCCAATTAAAGTGCAATTTTAAGTGCAGAAAATAAAATTGGACCTTTCAAATAAATGAATCCCCAAATATCAGATATTTTAAGTAAACTAAACTTGAATCCTACATCTAATCTTTCATTCATTAAAAAAAAAGTGTCCGTTTATGTCAAAATTGGACCTCCCAAATGGAATTACTATGAACCTATTTCCATCCTCAAACCACACATTTGGTTCACAAATCAAGTAATGAGTACAGAGAGATCTTGGGAAGTGCAATCACTTCACTGGCACATGTAAGGAAAATATGGATGCTCAATTTCCATCTTAATGAATGCAAATGATAGACCCCCACACACAGGCTTTAGAACTGCCCCTGTGCACAGCCTGTCGCTTTGGCTGTTGGATTTAGGACATACCCTGTTCCTCTGAACCTGCTGAGCGACATTCAGCAGGAGAATTGTATCCAATTCTCTTTTTGTTTAAATTTCTTATTTTTGTTTCTAAGAAAGTAAATACAGAATTCTGGTACTTCACATCTTTTTAATCTTTGCCCAGGAAGGTTGATGTGTTACTGTATTGCATGTTGTAATGAAACTGGGAATTACCCTCCTTAGGTTCTATAACCTCAGAGGGTTTTGGATCTAGGATATGCTAAAGGTATAGTCATACCTCTTGGAAACTTTCTGTCCTCATCTGAGCAATGGGACTGTATTCAGGGCTGCCATGTTTCCTGTGCAATATGAAAGATGCTTGCACAACTGCACACAGAAGCTCAACTGTATGAGTTACCCCAAAACCTCCATAAACACTCTAGACCATGCTCTGCTTTTGCCACTCTTCGGGGTCCTGACTGTCCCTGGCCGTTTCCCCTGTAGTACCACGTGGCATGCTATGCGTCTATTGATATTGGATCTGTGAGTGCAAACTTCTTCCTTTCTGACAAGCATTTCCATGTCGGCTGAATAAAACAAATCCTGGGTACATTTGTAACATAAGGAACAACTAGAAGTCTCTGCCAGAGCGCCCATTCATCTCTTCCACATATACTACAAGGATTAGATAACTAGTGAATACTAACTTTGCAACTGTGTAAATGCTAACTTTGTAAATACTAACATTCCATGCAAATATAAAGACACTTATGCAGACCAAGAGTAAAAGATCTTTAGTATGAAATTTTCAAATCTTAATATGCATTGTGTTGTGCAGAGGAAATTAACGTTTCTCACCACACACTTTTACTTTGATTTAGGAAACACTGTAACAGGAATGGCTGGGGGTGAGATGTGGAAGATGAGATCGGATTTCGATGGCTGGTTAATTCTCCAAGTTTTAGACACTTTCCAGGCAGTCTTCCTGTCTTTATTTTGAGTGATGGTGGGGAAGATGATTTCTACCATGAATTTTCTACCAGGAAATTTCTACCATGAATTACTGAGATTTTACTTGGTTTTCTTTTTATGCACTTTAATTTTTATCACTGAGCTAACTATTGAGAAAACTAGAAAGAGAATGTTCCATTTAGGTTTTTTCCTTAACTGTTAACATTGAGAAGAGAGGTTTTTATCCAAACTGTTTCTTAACTGTTGGACTTCAAATGCTACACTAACTGAAAGGAAAAAATTTCTCAGCAAAAGCTGCAACAATATATAATACAATTAATTTGTAGGACAAAGTTGACGTGTGGTTGACAAACTTAATGCACTTGAGAATGACTCAGTGTATTGTTTATATTGCATATTCCAATATAAACTAAATTCCAATTTAGTAAGTCTGGAGAACAGCTAAACCACCTGCATTGTTACAAACATCACAAGTAATTTTTAAAAAATATATTAATACGTTTACTTTTTTGCAATACTTTTGATATAGAATCCACATACCATAAAATTCACTCATTAAAAGTGTACAATTAAGTGATTTTTATTATATTCACAGTTAGGCATCCATCAGCACTAAATTATTCCAGAAAATTATATTATCGTAAAAAGATACACCTTCCTCATTACCAGTCAAGCCCATTTCCTCATACTCCCCAGTCCTAGGCAAGCACTTATCTACTTTCTGTCTTTACAGATTTGCTTGTTCTGGCCATTTTATATAAGTAGAATCATACAATAAATGTGTTTTGTGTGTGTGTCTGGCTTCGTTCCCTTAGAGTAATGTTTTTAAGATTGATCCGTGTTGTAGCATTTATCAGCACTTTATTCCTTTATATTGCTGAATAATATTTCCTTGTATGGATTTAAAATATTTTGTTATTCATTCATCAGTTAATAGCCCACTTTGGGCTATTGGAAATAATGCTGCTTTGAACATGTGAATGCAAGTTTTTCTGTGGGCCTATGTTTTCATTTGTCTTGAGCATATACCTTGCAGTGGAATTGCTGGAGCAAATGGGTAACTTTATATTTAACCTTTGGAGGAACTACCAGATTGTTTTCCAAAGTGCCTGCACCATTTTTTAGCCTTGTCACTCATGTATGAGGGTTCTGAATTCTGCATATTCTCACCAAGACTTGTTGCTATCTGACATTTTTATTCCAGCCATGTTAGTAGGTGTGAAATAGTAACTCGTTCTGAATTTCATTTTCCAATGGCTAATGATGTGGAGCATAGTTTCATGTGCTTACTAGCTATCTGGATATCTTCTTTAGAGAAATGTTCATTCAGATACTTTGCTCATTTTTAAATATTAAGTTAGTTGTCGTTTCGTTATTAAGTTGTAAAAGTATTTTTTTTAATTATTGGGGTGACAGTGGTTAATAAAATTACATAGATTTCAAGTGTGCAATTCTGTAATACATTATCTATATATCATGTGGTGGGCTTACCACCCAGAGTCAGTTCTCTTTCCATCACAATATATTTGACCCCGTTTACCCTCATCTACCCCCTTACCCTCTGGTAACAACTTAGCTATTGTCTGTGTCTATGAATTTTTGTTTCTTTCTTTATTTGTCTAGCTCCTTTTTCACTTTCAGTTTTATATTCCACATGTCAGTGAAATCATATGGTTCTCGACTTTTTCTGTGTGAATTATTTCGCTTAGCATAATCTCATGATCCATCCATTTTGCCGCAGTTGCATTCCTATATACTAACAATGAAATCTCAGAAAAATAAATAAATAAAAACAAACAAACAAAACAATTCCTTTTGCAATTGCAATGAAAAGAATAAAATACCTAGGAATAAACTTTTTTTTTTTATATAAAATTATAGTTGGCATTCATTAATGTTTAGCTTCTGGTGTACAATGCCATGATCAGGTATCCACAGTATCCCTGAGGTGGTCTCCCAAATAGGACGCATGTCCATCGGATACCCAACAAAATCTTTACAACATTATTGAATACCTTCCCCAAATCAATTTTCAAAAAAACCCTGAGGCCATCTTGTGGTTACCAGCTGCTCCTAGGAATAAACTTAACCAAAGATGTGAAGGATCTATACACTGAAAACTATAAAACATTTTTAACAGTAATTGAAGAAGACACAAAGAAATGGAAAGACATTCCATGTTCATGGATTGGAAGAATCAACATAGTTAAAATGGCCATATTATCCAAAGAAATTTACAGATTAAATACAACCCCTATCAAAATCCCAATGGCATTTTTTAAACAAATAGAACAAAAAATCATCAGATTTGTTTGGAACCGCAAAAGACCCCGAATAGCCAAAGCAATCTTAAGAAAAAAGAACAATACTGGAGGTATCACACTGCCTGACTTTAGCTTGTACTACAGGGCTACAATAATCAAAACAGCATGATATTGGCAGAAAAACAGACACATAGACCAATGGAATAGAATTGAAAACCCAGAAATAAACCCATATAAATATGGATCTATAATTTTTGGCAAAGGGGTCGAAACCATACAACAGAGAAAAGAAAGCCTCTCCAATAAATGGTGCTGGGAGAATTGGAAAGACGTGGGCAAATGAATGAAACTAGACTGTAAAAGTTCTTTATATATTCTAGATACCAGTCCCTTATCAGATGTATGATTTGCAAAAATTGCCTTCTATTTTGAGGGGTTCTTTTCACTTTCTTGATGAAATCTTTTTAAACTCAAAAGTTTTTAATTATGATGAAGTCCAATTTATTGCTTCTTCTATTGCTTGTGATGTTGATGTCAGAGCTACAAAATCCTTTGTTTTTGTTGTTGTTTTGTTTTGTTTTGTTTTTGCAGTGGCACAAGATATATATTGAGAGACACTGATCTAATGCAGATGTTCCTTGACTTGAACCAGTTCATTTTGGAACCTGCTCTTGTGGATTTATTGAGAGCTATTCTGTGTAGAAAGATCAGCCTATGCCATGCCGCAGGTATTGTGGTACAGGCATTGTGGAAGTTAGAAGAAGGTGCCAGCTGTGGGAAAATAGAGAGAGTCCCTCAGTACAAGTCCCGTACATTTCTGTCAGAGTTGCCCTTTCCTTCTGTCCATTGCAGCTCCGTGCTGGGTCAGTGACTTAACTAGCAGAGCTTGGGTGGTATTTCAATCTTTGCCCATTTACTTGGCTGGACACTTTGTATAGTGCAGAGATTTCATACCCATGCATGGCGGCGCTGGCCACTTTAATGGGTGCCTTGTTTGGTATCTCCTCAAACTCTTTTGTGCAGATAATGCCATCTCTGTTTTGCCAGTGAGGAAACGGGCAGGTCAATTGGCTTGCTCAAGTTCACAAAACTCATAAGTAGTAGAACCGAGATTAGAGCCTCTAGCCTGTGACTTGAATTTTAACATTCTTTCCATTACGCCTCTTTCTTGTATTCTCTTTGTCACTCAAGTTTTAAGACCTTAAAGCTTATGAAATTCCTCCACCTGAATCCAGATCAGGAACTGCCTGACATGTTGGGAGCCTATACACCTTGCTCGAGTCTGGACACACACACACACACACACTCACACACACACACACACACACACACTCACACACAAGAGCATGAATAGAAAGCCAAGGAGCTATAGCAGAGGAAACTGGAGGAAAAGCTTTTGTAATTCCTTCCTTGTAGGCAAATCATTTTTCCCCAGCAACATACATATTGATGCATTTTTTGACAACCTGACAACCTGTCCATATTTTTCTCCTCACCAGTATCTCTCACACTGACTTCCACCTATACTATATTTGGCTATATTTTTGTGGAGAGTGCAATCTATTTTCTCTCTTCTCCTCAAGGGAGAAGTGAAGCGGAGGCTCCCAGAAGATTGACGATGCCTGTAAGAAGTGGAGCTCAGCATATGTGGCCAGGAAGTGATTTGTTGATTATCCCTGTACCTACCCCAACAGGAGGAAAGGGATTTAGAGAAATGACTAGTAGGAGACACGGCACGGTGAGCCTGTGCCCTCACTCTTTTGTCTGGCGAGGATTGGGATCTGGATTATTTTTTATGGGCTGAGTGATAGAGCAGAAAGTAAATGCACTAAAGCTGCATTGCTGGTGTCCTGTCAGACAAGGGGACCACAGCAGCAGGGGACAAGGGCATATCAACAGATGTCGAGGTGAGAAGGGTGAAAGAAGCAGCACAGCTGCGTCCTCCACCCTCACTCCTGCTGCTTCAGAACAGAGATGCAGAAGCCTAGAAAGGAGGAACAGCAGAGGCTCCCAGAGTCGCCTGCCCAGTTCCATCCTACACCCACGTCAGGGAGGACAGGGACGATTGAAAAAGCAACCCCCACCCAGTTCGGGTCCCTTGAGCCATAGTAATAAGTTTTGGTGGAAGGGAAGCCTTAGCGGTATGTGAGATTAGCATTTCAGACTGTGTAAAAGCAGGTGTGTATTCATAGAAAAGGGTACCGATAGTTAGGGAATCTGCCCAAGATTCAAGAACTTTATTCTCAGTGGGAAGGGAATATTTGACGTAGCAGTCTGGGCAGTGATTGAGCAGGAAAACAGTAACTTTCAGGTTTTTGTTTTTATCCTCAGAATGAGTAGAATCTGCCAAATAACCTGGTTTCAAGCACCCTAATTTTGGCCTCACCTTAGCTCTTTACTGCTCCCTCTCTCACTGTTTTCCAAGCACCATCTATTCACCTGTTTCCAAGTTAACAGTGTCCTGTCTCAGGTTCTTCTGCTTGCCATCTGTACGTTCAGTCTTCATTAGGCATCTCTGGGTCATCTTAGGAACAAATTCCCCATTATTATCAAGTGTCTGGCTTATTCCTCAGGTGTCAGCATTCTGAAATCGGCTTCCCCACTTCCTCCCCCTCCAAAGAGGCAATGTCTTTGCCACTATAGGTAGTCTTCCCTGTTTTATTTACAGCCTGATGTGCCAGTCTCTATTTATGAATAGTGTGAAGTTGTTCTTTTAGATCTTAGAACACATTGTCTTGACAAAGCAAATCACGCGTAGTCTACTGTGGGCAGTGCACTCTGACGAGTGGAGGATTAAGTGAGACTATCTCAGACCACTCAGGAAAATGCTGCTCCTGTGACCACTAGGGTGCTGGGGTTTGGATACCCCCACTACAAGGGGAAAAGCAACTTTCTTGGCCCCTGGAACAGTCAGGGCTGCTGGTGTCACAGGGTGAGGACAGATGGCCTAAAGAGAGGAAGCCAGGTAGGAATGGGGCACCTTGGCTGCCAGCTACATTTTGGTCCAGTCTTCCTTGCTTCTTCAGAAAACCTTATGTATCTGTCTCCTTCCTTCCTGGAACTCTCCCTGCCATTGCTTCTTCCCTTTCCTAAGCCTCTGCAGAACACACTGGCCTCTTCAGGATTCATAAGAATGTTTAATGATAGGAAGTTAAAAAGAAGAAGAAAAGGAAAGAGTAGATAAAGGGAAAAAAATGAGTCCTACCTTTCCTCCTTTCCCATCAGTCTTTCCTTTTAACTGTAACTTATGGTAACTTTTAAACTTATGGTAACAATCTTAAGACCCACAGACCAGTTTCATTTTGCTTATTTAATGTTTTAAGAGCTGGAAGCACTGGACCCACAGTCCCATCTTATGATTGGCTGGAAGTTAGTAGCAGAGTCTCTCTTGCTTACCCCACTCCTCACCATTCTCTAGTGTTAATTCTCTGCCTGTTTCACTTTTTTTTGATATCTTTATGGCCTTCATAAGACATGTGAGTTTGTAGCGGTTCTTGAGGTAGAGAATATCTTTTATTCCTATGTCCATCTCTAGTCTCTAATGATAGTTCTTGGGACACAGAACACACTCAACAGATAGAGTTCATTCCACATCTGTTCAACGCATATATATTGCATACCTACTATTGGTCAGGCACTGTGCCAGGGAACTGTATGTGTACTGTGAATATGTAGGGACTGGGTCCCAGAGAGCAGTCTCCAGGCTCTCGGCCTCACGTGGAAAGGTGGCTGGGTTATTAGATGACCATCAGTTGTAATCAGTAGGCCATTAGCCACCATTGTTTTGTGTATAACTGCCGTGGCTACGCTAGCAAGTGCATATTGCGGTTAGCAAGCGTGGATTGCAGATGGTGTGGATCCTACTTCTTGTGTCTTGCCTGGCCGCCAGCGAGACTGTGGTGCAGGAAGACCCTTGTTGGGGTACTGGCAGATGTTTGCTCCTTGTGTCTCCACCGGCCGCCATCCAGAATATAGTGGTATGAACCCCCTACCTGTGGCTCCATTGGTGTTCCTTTTTGGGCTCACCATATCCTGCGTTCACCTGCCAGGAGTGGGAGCTGAGTCCCAGCACTATAGAATGTGACATATAAAGACGCTGCTCTCACAGAGCTTGCACCAGTGACTACAAATCTGAAATAAGAGGACTTTGCATCTGGTAAATTTACAGTCCTTCTAGACTTTAATTTCCATAAATTTAAAATTCATTTCTGATTCCCAACAGTTTTCAGACCTCATCTGGCTAGTTCTTCCTGGGTGCTGAGATATGTGAGGGAGTCAAACTAGATCTGTGGGAGGAAGAAGAAGCATTGAGATTCAGGCTGAGGATCCTGCTAACAGCCAGCATGGGGTGTGGGGAAGGGAGCAGTGGGGAGGTTCTTGGGGTGGGGGGATGGTCCCACTGGAGGGGTTCCCACTCCTCCCTGCTATCCTGTGACTTGCCACCACTTCTTGCCTCAACTAAGGTAGGAAAACTATTGTTGCCAGTCCTGCAATTCTAGCCAGCTTTGGTGGTGATTAGAAGATTGAGAATTATAAAAGATGTGATTGGCACCCCACTTGTATCACCTCACCTTCGTCATTTCTGTGCATGCTGACCCAACTTCTCATTATAGCCCCTGTATCTGTTAGTCTCAGAGCTTTCTCTGACCCCCAGAGCCCAGTCTGCCGGCACACCTGCAGAAGTGGCAGGGGATTAATACCCCTTGGAAAAGTCATCAACCAACACGTGGCGTGTAAATGCTGCAGCTCCCACTCTCTCAGATGGGAAACCTCTGAGGTACATTTTCTCCACTGTTTCCCAGCATTCCCCAGTGGAAATAAGCTCCAGTTGCCCGTGGAGGCAACCTACTTAAAATACACCCTTCACTGTCCTTCCTTTCCTATCTCAGTCCCTACTTCTTTATAGATGCTTCTTGGCCTCGTTTCCCAAATAAACTACCTGCATTTGAATCCTTGTCTCAGGGCTTGGCCCTGTGGGAACCCAAATTAAGACATCATTTTATATCTTTCCATTTATTTGTGTGGTCTTCCATTTTTCTCCTCGATGTCTCATAGTTTTCACTGTATAGATCTTTCACTTTCTTGGTCAAATTTATTCCTAAGTATTGTCTTGTTTTTGGTGCTATTATAAATGCGATTTCTTTCTTTCTTTCTTTTTTAGATAGTTGTCTCTGTCTAGAAATGTAACTGATTTTTGTAAGTTGATTTGCATCCTGAAACTTTACTGAATTTGTTTATCAGGTCTAACACTTTTCTGGTGAAATTTTTAGGATTTTCTATATACAATATTATGTCATCAGCAAAAACAATTTTACTTCTTCCTCTCTGATTTGGATGCCTTTTATTTCTTTTCTTTCCGAATTGCTCTAACTAGCACTACCAGTACTATGTTGAAGAAGAGTGGTGAGAATGGATACCTTTGTCTTGTTTCTGATCTTAGTGTGGAAAGCTTTCAACCATTCCCCACAGTATGATGTTAGCTGTGGACTTGTCATATGTGGCTTTTTTATTATATTGAGATTACAGTGGTGGTTGCCAGGGCCTGGGGGTGGTGGAAACGGGGAGATGTTGGTCAAAGTGTACAAACTGTCAGTTATAAGATGAGCAAGCTCCAGGGCCCAAATGTACAGCATGGTGACTATAGTTAACAATACTGTATTGTGTACTTGAAAATTACTATGAGAGTAGAGCTTTAATGTTCTCATTATAGCAACAACAACAAAAAGGTAATTATGTGAGGTAAAGGATATATTAGCTAACCTTATTGTAGTAAACATTTCACAATATACTGGGGTGCCAAAAAATGTATACACGTGACTTGTATTCATCTTTTGTTATCGGTATATATTATTACAATTTTAATACAGTTTTTTCCTTTCCTAAAATGAATATACACTTTTTGGCACCCTCTGTATACATGTATCAAATCATCACATTATACACCTTAAACTTACGCAATGTTATATGTTAATTATATCTCAAAGCTTGGGGGAAAAGATAGATATTGTATGAGGCGATATTCCGTATTTCCCCAAAATTAAGACCGGATCTTATATTAATTTTTGCTCCAAAAGATGCATTAGGGCATCTTTTCAGGGGATGTCTTATTTTTTCATGTACAACAATCTACATTTATTCAAATACAGTCATGTCGTCTTCTTCTGGAACATTGTCATAATGTACTGAATGCGCCCCTCTGGCTGACTATCTTAACTGGGGCTTTTTGGGGGGTAGTTCTTATTTTCGGGGAAACACGGCAGGACAGAGGAAGCAGTCACAGGCAAGTACCACCAGAGAGAAAAAAAGACAAAAAGTCCCCAAAAACGTTGCAGAAACTGGGGATGGAAAGGGCCATTATACAATTAAAACTGCAGTTTTGAGAGAAGCCTGTAAATTCAATACTGTGTTTAAAATAAATTTATTTCAGCTTTGTCACGGCTAAGAAAAATAATTTTTATCACATATTTTTTTCTCTTGTTTTCTAATGCCTACCTTTGATACTCGTGTCCAGCAGCCAGAGACTGTAGTGTTCTTGGAATGATCAATTTCCCTGACCTTTTCTTGCTGCGATGAGATTTAATGCTTTCCTCCTATCATTCATCTTTGCTTTGATTTATCAATTCTGGAAGACTTTTGGAAACTTAAAATGACCCCTGAGTGCATGTCATCTAACCAACTATTTTTATTATGGGAAAATAAGAAACCCAATTTCTTCCTATACAACAAGATTAATGCCTGGGATTCAATGTTGGTAGCATATGTGCATGAAAGAGATTTTCTAGTGAAGGAGATAGATTTGTTGAGCTACCATTCTCCCTAACCCATTTGTAGTTAGTGGCATGTTTTCAAAAGATGGCTGAGGAGCCCAGTCAATGGACCAATACACAAAAATACTTTTTTTCCATCTAAATTCATTAGTAATTATGTAGATCAATCATACCCTTGGCTACTCTAATAAATTATTTTTTTCTATAGAGACTATAAAGTCCTTTATAATGGGAAGCAAGTCTTACCTATTGAATAATGCCTAAAGTCTAAAACAGGGCACATAAAAGGTGCTCAGTAAATGTTGAATTGAACAAAGAAAATAGAAATGAAATTGACAGTGGTCTGTTTGTGACAAGTATTTGCTGCATCTTATAAGTTTTCTTCTCTTCTTTTTATTTTGTGAGTTATAGTAAATATTTGATCTCCTTTGAATCGCAGGGTTAAATGTGATTCCTTATGTTTTATGGCAAGAGCCTAAAGTCCCTGACAGTCAACTAGTCTTGCAATTCTTTTTACTGATAGAATAATAATTGAATCCCTGCTCGTTAGTTCTACGTCCTATTCTAATACCTGTATTGGAGTTCTCCAGACATCCTTCTCACTATGTGCAACTTCTTTGTTTCCTGTCTTGCTTTCCACCTTTGCTCACCAGAGATGCTAATGATGCCTTGGTGGCTTTTTACACCATCCATGGAGCTTTCATTAAGCTTCTTTATTCTGGGTCCCATTGTACTCTAATTAAATAACTGGAGTCTTCTACTCACTGACAATAAACAGCAACTGCAAAAGTTTTACCTCTAATGAAAATCTCTGTGTTGCTCTCTACCCTGCCACATAGATTCTCAGATCTCTACCGCTTCCTTGTGTTCAGAACCAGATTCTTCACTTCGTCTTGGTTCAGTCAGACAAATGCTTTATTAAAAAAAATGACCTATATTTTTTCAGGCTGTGGGGAAGGAAAGAAAAGAGTTTTAGAAAGTGACTAAGAAGTGTAGTAAGATTGATACTATCTTCGATTCTACTTAGTTGAACTGCTTTATTTATGCCTCGGTCTTTTTTCTTTATAAAAACGATGGCATTTTTGAAACTCTGCTCCAGGCAGCCTCCCAGGGGTAAGTGCAGATGTGCTGAGCCATTTGGCTGCCGTGTGGACCAAATCAGAGAGCCTCTCTTCTCCCTAATGAAGTCATCTCCTCTCGGCAGCCCAGCCTTTCCCATCACTCCATGTTGGAACTTGGCTCCGGCTCGCATAGTTCCCTCGTGATGTAGATGGTCTTCCTGTTAAGTCCTGGAGAAATCTGCCTGACCATGAACAGGACATTTACAGCAAAGAAAAAAAAAATTCTCACTGAAAGAAACATTACACTGTAACATTTTGATTTGAGGGTTGGGGAGCAAAGGCTCAGTATCTGATTTCCGGGGAAAATCAAAATTGTCGTGGCTTTCTAAGGATATTTGTCTGTGTGCAATTTCCCTGAGTAATTTATATACTTCAGGCTAAAGTGTAATGAGATTGTCGCCATTATTGCCTTTTGTAGGGTTTCTTTCATTTTTCAAAAGAACGCAACAACAAAAATCTTATATTATTTCTGCATTTTCTAAAAACAAAACCAAAAGATTTAAAGTATCAGATAAAATATCTGTTTCTAATCTATAGAGTCATTTTTTTTTTTATTTAATTGAAGCAATTGTAGAGGATTGCCTTCCCTTTTCTAGGGTCTTTGAAATTCACTATAGGTGCATTTTTAATCAGTCACATTCTTTTACCACCCAGAGAGGATATTTGCTTGTGCCTAGGATCAGCCAGATCAGGGCCTTGAAATGTGAACTCTTGTCTGAATGTGGATGGGACTGAAACCTTGTCATCCCTAGTGCAGCAACAGATAATACCATGTCTCAGAACACTTCACCTGATAAATAAAAAAAGGAGAAGACTGAAATGTGATCCCAGAGGACCTCAGAAGGAGGTTTAGATGAAGATAATGAAATTCCCTGGAGACCCACCTGCCAACTACACCTTTCTTCTCCAAGTCATTGGCTGGTTGCCTCTGACCTCAGCCAAGTTCCTAAAGACAAGATCAAGGCAACGAAGCAAGGCGCATAGCTTCTGGCTTCTGGTTTCTTATAGACACCAACACTAGGAGTGAAGATCTTGCTTTATCTATACCCAGACTGTGAAGTTTACATATGGCATGTCCCCAGTACAAGGACATGATTTAAAAGGGATGTGTAGGATATTTTAATTACTGTTTGATTCAGACTTGAGTGTAACGAGCAAATATAGTTTTAATTATAAAAGGTGCAAAACATTTTCTTTTCCCCATTCAAAAGCTTCCAATGATTTTTCAGACATGGGGAAATCAGAAATAACTGTTCTCTCCTTCTCTTTTTCTTGATGAAGGAAGGAAAGGAAGGAGGGTGAGAGAGACAGAGAGACAGAGAGAAAAGTTCTCACGGACAATTACATAGAAATAATTCAGCTGTAGATGCTCCTGAATGTTCCTGGTATGCTTTCCTTTTTATTTATTCTCTATTATAGATAGATAGAGGGGGGAATAATGCCTTAGAGAAAGAAAGGAGATATTCAGGGATGTCATTTCCTTTTAGTTATTTGACAGCCTGAATCAGTATTTAATTTTCTAAATAATAATGTCACAAGCCAAAGTAAAGTGAAGGCAGGCAGTGTAAAGCTTTTCAACATGGTCCCCATCCTGACTAGTTCAGTCAGCCTCAGAAGTGCCTTTGTCCTGTAGGACTACCTGCCAAGAGGTGTCATGTCTAGGAATGGGCATTATAAGGAACGATAAATGTTGGAGGGCTAGAGAAATACATTTGGCGAGATAAAGGAACATATCTCAGGATGTGAGGAGTATCTGGTCCATAATTTTTTGTTGTCTTCCATCGTGTACAGATGGCATTATTTATAGTGAATGTTAACTATTAACATTTCCTCGAAAATGGATATTAATCTGCTATTAGTTGCCTGTTTCTATTCTAGATCTCCTTTGTAGAAATGTTTTTACTTAACTATATTATAAAGGGAAAGCAGGGTGATGGAGAGATAATAAGCTCTTTGGGTTGGCAGATCTACCACTTAGAAAGTGGCTTTGGGCAAGACATTTGGACTCTTTGGAACTCAACTAAGTTTACTCAAATTTAAGAATGAGAATAATAATCCATACTTTGAAGTGTTTCAGAGAAAGGTCTGCACTAATGCCTGGAGTATAAATTTCAATGAAGATTCTTCTATTTCATTTTTCCCCTTTCTGATTATAAAGTTGATAAGAGGAGCACTGAAAAGATTACTGGACCAGGAGTTGAGAGTTATGTTCTGGTACCAGTTCTGCTGTTAATTATGTGACTTTAGCAAAGTCACTTTCTGGGTCTTGGTTTGCTTATCTGTTCCATATGAAGGATGAAGTCTGATTCTGTTGTATGGCTCTGTTATTCTAAATATTTAATGGAATAGAATTTCAGCGTTAGAGATGATAGTGTAATAACCACATTAAGAATAAATCATTATTAAAACAAATTGATTTTCATCTATAATTGTCATGTCAATCACTGGAGTGAGCTGATAAATTTTTTTAAAAAAAATGAAGATGCGCATTTTGAAGATTGAAATTCTGGAAAACTTTTTATTTCTTATCACTTAAAAACTGTGATCATGCAGGATGCAGACAACTTGCAAAAGAAACTAACAAAATAAAAATTATAAATGTGCATGCACAGGAGTTTAGGTCACTACAAGTTTTGAAGTATGAACTTCAGTGAATTCACATTCAGTGTGAAAAGGTATTTTCACTGTTCTGAGGTATTGTGTTTGATGTAATTTTCTAGGTAGAGACCAGAGAGAATTATGAAGATGCTTCTATATTTGTAGAAATGTTTGCTATCCATTCCCTCCACCCCAGTGTTAAACTGATATGCACCTTGGACTTATTTTCTTCCCCTTGTACAAACTCATACTTGACTTCAAAGGAAAGGAAAATACAAAGTCCCTCTAAAGGGCTTTGTCTAAGGGGCAGAAATCCTTTGTGTCAACTGGTTGACCCTTTGCTCTGTAAGCTCCTGTTGGACACAATGCAGGGGACTCTTCCATGTGTTGATGTTGTTTACATAGTTGGGTGGGCCTGGCTGAAAACACAAATCACATAAACATGGAAGATTATGGTTTCATTTCCTGACCACAAGGAAGGTGATTGATACATCTAAGGAGACTCTCACTCAGAAAAATTATTAAATACTCTACCATGAGGGACACTTTGAAAGACTGAGGGAAAGAAGAACGAAGAAAACAGAACCTAGACTTAGGTAGGTTTCCTCAGAGGAAGAGGATCTGTTTGAATCCGACAAGGGAATTTCCTGTTCAGCCCTTTATTACCAGGGTCTTTGTAGATTGCGCAACGACGCCGGGCTCCCGATTGGGCAGTTCCCGCGGAAGGCAGTGGAGAATTCTTGTGCTTTCCCTCCAGGTCTCAGAAGGATCTCGTTTTCTGTGTCTCAGGTTGGCAGAAGCCGCGAGCATGGCACTTCCCTCACATGGGACAGGCAGACTCTGCGGCCGCTAAACACGCTGTAATCAAGTTCTTTGCTGATTTTACAGAGTTTCTTTTGCTCCCAAGAAGAACTGACCGTCCTCGATTGTCTAGTGCTGGCCTGCTCCACAAGAGCCTGGGGGCTCGTTTCCCCTACCCCAGAACTGGCGGCACGGGGGGCGGAGAAGTGGGGGTGGGGAAGCGGTGGGAGGGCAGTGGTTTCCTAGCGCGCAGCGCGATGTTACTTAGTGAGTCGCTGAACGGGGAGCGCTGCTGTCCCCAAGCCGATTGGTACTTCTTGTCAGGAAGAAACGGCGAGAGGTGGGAGTGCCTGCGGAGGGAGGCAGGCGGTCCCTACCGCGAGCGCGGGGAGCTGCCTTTCCGCCCCTCTGCCTGCTTTCCAAGCCTGGGCTCTTAGGAGTGGCTGAAGCTGCGGAGCGCTTCAGGAGCCTGTGAATGAGCCCTCCTCCTCTTCCTCCTCCACCTCCTCCTCGCGGAGTCTCCTCCTCGGTGCTGACGGTACAGTGATATAATGATGATGGGTGTCACAACCCGCATTTGAACTTGCAGGCAAGCTGCCCCAAGCCTTTCTGGGGAAGAACTCCAGGCGGGCGGGCGCAACCGCCGCGAACATTAGGTGCTGTGGACAGGCGCTGGGACTGGGATCTGCGGCCAGCCCCGCATCCTCCCGCATCCTCCAGCACCATCCCGCACCCTCAGCACCCTTCCCCAGGCCATCGCGCTTCCTATGTGACCCGCCGGGGCAACGCCGAGCCCATTCGCGCAGCGCTGCGGTGAATTGTTTCCCACAAACTGCAATAAGCCGTCTTTTAAGGTAATCACGTTTCTTTTGTTCCCTCTTAAAAAAAAAAAAAAAACTTACAGAAAAAAGAGCGAGCTTAGAAAAAAAGTACCTTGCAATTGGTAGAAGGCTTTAATTAAGACAAAGAGAACTAGCTATAAGGGAAAGTTTAGAAAATATATGCACTTTAAAAATGCAGGTAACTTTCAGAAGGACGTTTGGAGAGAGGAATACGGAGGGACCGTGGTGCTGAAAAAGATCCAGACAAAAGAAGCCCGAGATGGGGTGGGGGTAGAAGGGCTGTCGGAATTGGGGGA
Organism: Rhinolophus hipposideros; assembly: GCF_964194185.1. NCBI lineage: Eukaryota > Metazoa > Chordata > Mammalia > Chiroptera > Rhinolophidae > Rhinolophus > Rhinolophus hipposideros. Next base: position 46,607,795 of record NC_138053.1, on the reverse strand, counting down.
AGGGAGGGGAGGAAATTGCACAGAACCCCTAGAAAAGTCGTCGGGTCTTGAGCTGGAGAGGAAGGAGGGACTCCTGGCACCTTGATCTTTTTTTGTTAACCTGCTAAGGCAAAAGTTTGAATGGAGACTCCCAAGACTTGCCCACATACAAGTCCCCGAAGCCGCGTTAGTGAAGGCCACCTGGTTGCCGGTCCCCGGTGTGTGGCCAGTTCCCCGCGTTCCTGGAAAGCTGCTCCGGGTCAGCTCCTGACAGGACGACCCCGCGCCCCAGCAGCCTGGGACCTGCGCGGACGTGACCCCCTCAGTCCGCAGGCAGTCTGGGAGGGGGTCTGGCTAGGGGAGGTACAGGGTCCCCGGGCTGCGTCTCCGTGGCGACTTGGAGGCTGTCAAGGCTCTCTCCGGTGCCCCTGGGTTCTTTTGTCCTGTGCGCGGTGCGCTGGGGCCGGCCGGGAAGGAGCAGGAGATGGGGGTGGGGTTGTTGGAGCACCGCGGAGATCTGGGAGGCGCCTGGGCGGGAAAAGCTCGCCCTGAACCAGCAGGGATGTGTAAGAATTTTATCTCACCCTGAGGAGCGAAGTGGAGGCTTTCGCTCCGGTCTCAACAAGCAAACCAGCGCTCAGAGCGCTCTCCAGACAAAGGTGGCGCGGGGACCTGAATCTGGGGCCTCCAAGACCAGACCTCCCGCGCGGGCTACAGCAGTCCTCCTTTTCCTCCCATCTCCCCACCCCCTCTCAGCTTTCCGCCCAAGTTGAGCAACTTTAATAGCGGGTCCAGCAGCCGCGGAGAACGTGTGCCGGGAGCCCCGCGGGACGTCCTGGGCTGAGCGTCCCCCAACGCCCTGCGGAAGCTTGGGCGCTGTCGGGCGACATCCCTGGTGCGTTCAGACTAGTGGGGCGTCAGGGCTGTCCCTGTCTGTGTCACTGGGCGTGGAGCGGTCAGTGTGTTAGGCAGCAGAGAGCGAAGTAGAAAAATAGTGTCATAGCCTGAACTATTTGTTCTCGGATCCAGCTGCGCCCCAGCGAGTCCTACAGTGTCCCTGGGAGATGTTGCGGGAGGGTGGAGAAATCTACGCGCAGCCTGGAGAGCTGTCCCACCGTGCGCACACCCTCAGGCGGAAAGGCAGTCTCGCTATCTGTGTCCCGTGTCTCATCTTTGTCTCTCCCTCTTTCTCCATCTTCTCTGCTTCCCCCTCTCCCAGCCTCTGCTCAGCCTCTCTCTTTCTCTTTCTCTCTCTCTCTCTCTCTCTCTCTCTCTCTCTCTCTCTCTCTCTCTCTCTCTCTCTCTCTCTCTCTCTCATGCATCCCCTCCCCCACAGCTAACAAATGAATGGCTAGTGTGAAATCCCTGCCTCCCCTGTCCGCTGAACCAGTCTAGGAGGGAGGAGCGAGGGAGGCGGTGCGCTTCTTGGGTTCGGCCCCCAGTTGCTTGCTAAGGGTTTGCAGAACCCAGATGTCTAGGAATATGGAGTTTAGTGGTGGGTGTGGGAGCCCCCTACTGGAGACATCCAGCACAGGTGGAGAAAAAACGAATCCCCCCCCCCATCCCAAGGGAGCCGCTTTTACAAGGATGGATGGAGAATCATAGCTTCCCCTTTAGTTGTTTTCTACTTTGGAATTTGCGGCGTAAATCTAGGGCGTTGGAAGGCCAGGGAAGGAGACCGTGTCTTTATGAAGTTTAGAAGTACCTTCTCCCGAGTAGCTGGGATATGGGGCTAGTCTTCAGCTTCGTGCAAGAACACATGTATGCAGGTTTTGGATGCAGGTTTTGGGTGGGGGGCTTGATGCTCAATTTTGGGCGTCACTTTAAGAAAGATAACACAGAAGGCCTTCCTTTTGGAAATTGTACTAAGGCCTATGACCACTTGAACCCTGTGCTAGAGCTCTGACCCCGGACATTGCCAAAGAAGGGTCCCTAATTCAGTTTAAATTCTGCCTACATCACAACACATGAGGACCGTGGAATTTGGGAGGAGGACTCTACAAAGGAACAGGCAAGTGGAGGGAAGAGGAGAAAGAAAGGAACGAAGATGGGGCAGATGCACGCAGACAGCTTGGAGAGGACCGGCTGGGTTCGTTTCGAGGTGTTGGACTTAATTTCGCGTCTTGATTTAATCGTTTTTTAATCTCACGAGCGACAAGAAACGCGACTGAAGCGGTGTGTGGGGATGTAAGAGTACGGGAGGGACTAGCCCTTTAGAGCACCTAGGACTGGGGACCGCCCCCCGCACGCTCAGCCCGCGTGGAGGGAGTATCGCGCCCTGCCCTCTTCGCAGCGCGGGAGTTCACCAGCCTCAGCCACGTGGGCTGGGGCTTCTTGAGCTCCAAGACAGCTGCCGTGAGGAACCCGCTGTCCGCTCCGCCTGGAGGCTGGCAAGGTGCCTCCTGGGTCCCCGCCCAGAGGCCAGAGGGGGCGGGGCTTTGCTTCTTCTTTGGGACAGGGGCGGGGTAGGGGAAGGCGTGGCCAGGCTGTGCGGTGGGGGCCACGCTGCCGCGCACCCCTCGCTTAGGCAGCGGGGTACGCTGGAGCCGACCCAACTTCTATCCAGCCCACGCTAAACACTCCTATTAAAATACAAAAAATTTTTCCTTGTTTCTTTGGAGCGGTAGGAGGAGTTCTTACCTTGCTACAAAGAAGAAGCGAACATTTACTCCAAGCAAACTTTTTTGGCAGAAAAATGAGACGAGTTTATTCTGTGCTCCATATATTGACATTTTAAATCCATTTAGGTCTGTTTAAAGACTTCTTTTTTTTGTCAATTGCAGGATAATCACCTTACAGAATGTTAAAGAGTTCGTCGGTAATGGCAAAAGATTCCCATTTCTTGACAGGACTGATAGAATTCCATGAACGCAAACATGCATGGGGTTATGAGCGAGCGTAGCGGAGGTCCCTGTGCAGCAGGAGCTTTAGCGTGGGGCTGCCTGGCCCGTAGTCCCAGCTCAGCACATATTTATGAAACGATTGAGCCAGTGACTTGGGGAAATGTGCCACAGAGGAGACACTGCCACTTAGAGCTGCCATATAAATCCTCCTACTTTTTCGCTTTATCTTGGAATCACAGTATTTTTATGATCTCTTCAGTCTCAAATTCTGACATTGATCACTTTCCCTCTCTTTGACTCCTAAAAGCTGTGATGTAAATTATTCTAAGTACTGCTTGGTGGCCAGTTGTGCCAACTCTCTCCTGAAAGCATTCATACAAAGTCCTAAAATAGGATGTTGTGAATGTAATATAAAAATAGGAAGGTACCAGTGGCAGCAACAACTAGTTTTCTGAGATAAAATCTGTTCCCAGTTTGGGCAATATGTAACTTGGAATATCAGAGCATTCCAAGCAGAAGATTTTAGAGACTGACTTCTAGTCCTGAGCTCTAAGTAAAGAAAGGGATATTTTACAATTGTGTGTGCCTGTCTTGACTAATACTGCAAAGAGTTGCAATGGATTCCAAAGTGATTGAGCAATTACTTCCTCCAGCAGGAAGTCCACAGTCCTTAATCTTCTTGTGGGTGGTGGGAAGAGGGATGAGAGTCAAGACAATCCCTAAGGATTTATATAAGAATTCACTTACCATTTTGTTTTTCTTAGTAGATAAAAAAGAAATTAAAAGTTATCCCTACATTATATTTCCCACTTTTAAAAATGAAATTTAAAACGAATCGCCTTAGATTTATATATGTTTACAGACATAGGTTTCTTATTTTCCTCTGTCCGTACAAACTGGAGGGGAATGTTTATAGTATACTAAGATACTTGTATCTGCACCCTTGTAAATTCTGTTTGTAAAGGACCTAACAAGATAACTTAAGGCCAAATATAACTGATATTAAAGATATAGTCATTGTTTTCTCTTTCCTTACATTATTATGTTCAAATACTTTGTGGTTAATGATTGGTCATTAATTGAGCCTCAGAGCCTTTGAGAGCACAAACATCAACCAACACTGTCTCTCAACAGTCATAAAACTAAGCCCTTTTCCTAGTGGGGTTTAAACATTTTTGTTGACTTTATTCATGAGCAAACATCACTAGACCCTGTATTTAAAATGGGATATTGCCCTGTGACTGAGCAGAACTTCTCAAGATACATGGTTCTTTTGATGAAAAGAATGAATGACTATAGTAGGCTGTTATTTCACCACCCAACTAGAGAAACCAGTTAGGACTCACAACCCTCATTGTTGGGGGTTACTAGCTCTGGTCTGAGAAAACAGACTGATTGTTGCATAGGTCTGTGCTTCACCACAAAACAATGCTCTCTCTGGTTCTGAATCAGAATAAGGGGAAGTAGAGGTAAATGTCTTAGCCAAGCTCCACTTCAATGAGTGAATTTTTGCCAGTTTCCTCTGGTAGGCTAGACTTGGTAAATTACACACACACACACACACACACACACACACACTCTCACACAGACTCTTTTTCCAGAGGTTTTTGATTCTGCTAAGTTCTTATCATTGAATGTGTGCCAGGGTTGTATTTTAGTGGTTAGTGCAATATATCTTTGTTTAATGTGTTTGTCAGTTACGTTTCCTGAAACTCCTCTGGAAAGATCTATCACCTATTAAAGCGTATGAATGTATATCTACATTTAAATTTACCTTATTGTTGTGTGTGTGTGTGTGTGTGTATAAATGTGTATATATATATATATATCTCCTAGCTTATTCTTCTAAGAATTTTAAGAGATGCTTATGTCTATAAAAAGAGATTACACGGTTTATAATAAACACACATATAGTCTATAAATTATAATCTTTATTATTAAATTATTGAATTTAACTTTGGTGTCGTGGGATATTGTAGAATCAGAAAGCTTGAGTTGCACTTACCAGCTGAGAAAGTCAGATTAAGACACAACTTCTAGACCTTCAGTGTCAAAATGGATATACAGTTATAAGAATCAAAAGGGTGAATACCTATAGAAAGGTTTTGCAAATGGAAAATTACACAAACAAGTGCTATTAATATATATGTGGGACTCATATCGTCTAATCATATAATCTTAATAATGACAATATTACATAAATCATATGTTTCCTTGTAAGTGTATCAAATGAGTTAGATAGGGGCATATTGTTTTAAGAATTGCGTAGTTTCATTGAACAGAAGATAAAGTCCAAAAATACTCGTAGATTGAAATGTACATGAAAATTCAGTGGAAAGGAAGGATTACTCAATAAATGATTTGGGGACAACTGATTGGTCCAGTCAAAGTAAGAGTCGATTTCCACCTCGTTTGTTATCCTAAAATAAAGTTAAGATGGATCAAATAGGAAACGTAGGGAATGACATTTTTAAAAAAGTTACTAGAGGAAATCATGGGATTTTTTCAAATAAGCTAGGAGTAGAAAAACCTGTTCTAAGCAAAAGATAAAACCCAGAAGCCATGCTAGAAAAGATTGAAAGTCTGACTAGATAACAATTAAATTATTTACAGAAAAACAAATAACTCATTTGGAAAATATCTACAACATATAAGAGACAAGGAGCTAATAACCCTTTTGATATACCAAGAAATTTAACAAAAAAACCACAGTCTATCAAAAAACAACAAATGTTATGTATAATCAGTTGGCAAAAAGGGAAATATAAATGTTTTTTTAATCATGAGAAGTTGCTCAGCCTCATTCATAATTAAATAAATAGTAATTAGAACAATAATGATACGCTGCACCACTTTTCATCAATCAGAGCAGGAAAGATAAACAAGTTTGATGAAACTTTGTTTTGGCCAGGTTGTGGAAAAAACTAGATCTCATATAGTGCTGTGGGAATGTAAATAGGTTATGTGCTTGAGAAAACAATTTAGTAATAGCTGTGAAAAAAATTTAAATGCATATATACGTTGACCCATCAATTCCTCTTCTAGATATTGTTATATAGATATTGGTACAAATGTCACCCAAGACAAATGGACAAGAATGACCTTTGCAGCATTTTTTCTAACAGCAAAAATTTAGAAACACCTTAATGGCTCATCATAGGAATTGGTGAAATAAAAGATGCTACATTCATCTAATGGAGCACTAAGCTACTGCTAAACATAACACAGAAAAACTGTATTTGCTGATTTGGAACATTCCTCAAGATAATTTGTATTTTAGTGAAGAAAGTAATGTATCAAGTAGTGTATGTAATATGCATCTAATTATGTAAAAAAATAAGCATATTCATTCAACCAACATTTACTGAGCGTTCTGGGCATTATGGATACAGCAGTAAATAAAATACCAAAGACTGCTCTCCTGGAGTTTATATTATGGTAGGTAGAGAAAGGCAATTTCCAAATACAGACATATAATGGTGATATGTTCTATGATGAAAATTGAGCATGGGAAAGGAAATAGAGAGTGCAGCATGTTTTCAATAGACTGACGAGGAAGGAGTTCTCCAGGCAGAGAACAGAGCTGTACTAAGGGGCAATGACATGAAAAAGCTTAGCCCAGTCAGGGTTCAAGAATCCAGTCACAGGTTAGTGATAAATTCCCATAGTGCCATTATTCTTGTGAAGTAAATTCATGAGATTTCATGTGTAAACCATGAGATTTCTCTCTGCATTACAGCAATTCCTCCTGGGAGGAAGTACCCAGGAGCAATATGATAGGCAATGCTCAGGACATCCACGTTGTGGCTGAGGTGTCCTAGACAATTGGTTGTCTAGGTAACTAATTTGAAGACTGAAGACAAAGCTACTACGTCTGTGTCCTTAAATCACCCTTTGCTCAGCAGGGCTTCCTCAAGATCAAGGGAGAATATTAAATATCTGTTTACTAGAACCTTGGCTCTCTCTATCTGAGGCAGCCCTTTCCTGGAGTGACCCTTATCCTCTCTGCAGACATTTCTCATGGATAGGAGTCCTGTTGACCTTGTCTCCTGTGTCTCCCAGGCAATTAAACAGCCCCAGTCATTGATTGTTCAATGACTTTCTCCTCTTCTCATTGACTTAGCTAAAGTAGAAGGCTAAATATAGGTACTGGCTCTCATATCTCCCAGGTCTTTCTATGCAGACAGACTTGTTATCACTAACAGATTATGCTTTACAAGACTGACAGGAAGAGCAGAGTAGAAATGGGGATCTGAGTGGTGCTGAAAACAAAACAAAGCAAAAAAAGAGGCTTTAGTGAGTTTCTCACTTAATAAGATCAAATGTAGAAGGCAAATAGTGTTCCTTAACCATGAACATGGACATAGCCTTAAGAAAATTAGAGAAATGAAATGAATGCCCATGGATTCCAAGTAAATGTTCAGCTGGGCTCATTTAAATGTATTTCAGGTGTTAATTAGCTTACTTGCCCATATTCATTAGAGATTGTTGGCACTTCACTTTAAAGTGTGTTTCTGAAGAGGAAGTGGAGGCAGTGGTCATGAAACCTTCCTCAAGGGTCTGAACCTGGCACTATGGAAATATTGTGAGAGTAGTAAGTTTAATATAATACTAGTTCTGCCTTCCGGACGCCTACTGTTCTACAGAGAAGATAAAACACGTTTACAAGTAATGATTCAAAGCGCATAGCCATAGTTAGAGAACAATTCCTTGTAAGCATGAAGTTGCATACTGCTTCTATAGTGGTAACCCAGGTTATAATTTTTCAAATCCAAGGGCTTCACATGTGTTTCTTTTTACTATTAGTAATAGGAAACCAGGAAAAGAACACTTGTAGAATGCCTGACTTAGTAATTTTAATAATAAATGTTGAGTACTGAATACATTGTGTATCACTGAGCTATATCATATGCATTATTATTTTATCAATTCTCACAATCACTCTAATAATTAAGTACTACTTTTCACAATGAAATAGCTACTGAAAATGAGAGAGTTAGTAACTTAAACAAAATCAGAGTATCAGTAGAGAATTCAGAACTTCAAGTCAAGGCTATTTGGCAGTGGAACATTATAAATAACATTGTATTTATAAATGTTTACAGAAAAAAAAGAGAAAATTGAGAACAATTTTTCTCTAAGGATGATAAATTATTGCTTATAAATACACTTACAGGAAGGTTTCTTTTTTGGATTCAATTACTACTCGTTGAATACATTTTCTTTAATAACAATTTATGATACAACCTAAAATTTTATTTTGTTTGGAAACTTTTAACTATAGAGTATGTGAAATTGATATCTTTATTTTTCCCGGAAATATTGTAATAGCACTGAGATATTGGTATATACTCATACTTCCTGCATGCTGTGGTATCTTATGGGTTATCTAGAAATATAAAAATCAAATTTCTCAGTTAGTGTTTAACAATGTCTATTAACATGTTCCAGTAATTATATGATAAATAATTAACTTAATTGTCAATGTTAATTAAGTTAACATTGTGTGCTTTTCATTGTGAGTTCTCAAATGGCCTACAAATGGAAAATAGGTATATAATGTATCAGGTTAAAAAAATGCTCTTTAGGAACTATCTAGAATTTTAAAATTTTTTTAGAGAGAGATTCTAACACTTATTTCAAGATCTATAAAATAAAGCAATCAATTGGAGAAGACTATCAAGGAAAAAGGAATAGCTGTCATAAATTATGAAACTGAACTCGAGCTCAAATTGGACTTGGATTCTTATAGCATTTAGTTCTTTTCAATCTAGGTTTCCTAAATAATACAGAATTTAGATACTTTGTACAGAAGATGTTAGGAAGTTACACAGGGCACTAACTCAAATATGTATCAGTAAGGATGTCCTCAGCTACAAGCAACAGAAAGCCTGGTTTTACTGGGTTTAAATAATAAATGAATTTATTATTATCTCAGATAAAAAGAAGATCAAGGGAATGGCCCACTCTAGACTTAACACTTGAGGGCTTCATCTCTCTTTTTCCTGATTTTTTTCTCAGCTGCATCCCCAGAGGCTATTTTATACACTCATGAATGCAAGATGGCTACAATAGTGTGAGAAGAAATACCCTGTGGTGACAATGTACAGTAAAGAAAAGCAACCATCTCTTCCCTTTTCTTCTTGTTAAGATGAATATACCTTTCCCGGGAGTACCCTCTCAAGCTCCCACAGAGATCCCCCTCACATCTCATTCACCAATATTGCATCATATATTTATCTCAAAACCGATCTCTGGCAAAAGGAGTGAATATCCTTAGGATAATCCCTTGGGCTGGAGCCAGACCCAGGCTTCTCTAAAGAACATAGCTGTGTAAAGGATGGTAGATACTAGAATGGAATCATGGTTTTGTTGGAAAGGAGAAAGAGGAATGGCAACATGTAGCCAAGCAACAATGTCTAGTATAGAATAGTTCTAAATGTAGCTGAGAAGGGAACTGTGGAGATCAAACGACCTTCTGCAGTTCTTCTGAGATTGGCTCTTTGATTTCTAGATGTTCCCTAACACTGGTACTTACCCTTCTCATAATTACAGCTTCATAGAAATTCAAGCTGGAAGGGACGATTCTGAGTCCAAGATTGTTAAATGTCTTCTGCAAAGTCACAAATAAATTAATGGTAAGGCCAGGGCAGGGTTTCTTGACTCTGAGAATAGGGTGTTTTCTTTCATTCTTTACCCTTCAGACTCTAGAATTGTTGGAATGGCTTTAAAACTCATGGCAAGTACTGGTCCTTTTTGTCAATTTGTAAAGTTCCTTATAATACATTTATTTTGTTTATTCAGCCTCCTAGAAACTAAATTGAGTCTATGCTTTAAAAAGCCTGCTGAAGTCCTTATTCTCTGTTTTGATACCATGGGCATGAACCACCAATGGGTTCCTTCCCACCTCACATTTGATGCAAATCTCTTTCAACATCTCTCCCTATTGCTTTTCTACCTTCTCTTGCTCCATCTATGACCAACTTCCTGTTTCTAAATAGACTTTGTGGTCACCCCTCTCTCTTTGTGCCAGCTCCTAGCCACTAGCTATTTAGGCTGTGGTCCTTATTGTTCTTCCTACAGCCTATCCAGTTGTGGTTGTCCCACACATCCATATTGTTATATGTCCCCAAATTGGGTTCTAGGATTATTTTTGTAACTACTGCATTGGGTTAGAGTCAAACTAATAATTAAAGTGTTGGAACAACTTCTCCTATTGCAAGTTCCCTCCTGTTTTTACAATCCAAGAGGCGCTGCTTCTTGTACTCGTATTACGTACAGTATACAAATAGCATGTGATGTATGGCCCACCCTAAACCTGAATGCTTATGATTTACTTTGTATTTTCCTTCATTTCTAGGACAAGATGGTGATTAATCTAAAGAACATTTTATGGGTGTGCTGTACCTTAATAGCAACCCAGGCACTACATAAAGGTGAGTGTGGTAGGAATTTTTTTGGTGCTAAGTGAAATAAAAAAAATTAAATACTGGGGCATGGAATGGCAATATGCGATCACTAGAATAAAGGATTGATTTTTGATCTATTCAGTGATGAAAACTGTTAGCTAAAATATGATTAGACATAAAACAGTGATGTTAAATAAATCAGTGAAAACAAAATAATTAACAGGATGCTAAAGAAGCAAGTGGGCTTTAAATAACTTCCCAGATTACTTTCAAACTATGCAAAAAGGCTCATGTGGTCCTCTGGTGGATACCCAAATCTGTAGGTGCTCAAGTCCTTTATATAAAATGGTTTTGTATTTGCATATAACTTACACACATTCTTCCTTACCCTTTAAATCATCTCTAAATTACTTATGCCTAATACAACGTAAATGTTACATAAATCGTTGTTATACTATATTGTTTAGAGAATGATGACGAGGGGAAAAAAGTCTCTACATGTTCAGTACAGATGCAATCATCATAGGTTTAAGTACAAAGATGCAAACTACATAGTACACATCAGCAACTACATCACATTTAAAAAACAACAACTGTATTTTCATACTGCAGTTTGTTAAATCTGCAGATGCAGAACCCGCTGATAGGGAGGGTCAACTGTATATGTCATTGGGCATATTTTTCATCTTCTTCAATGCTAATCAAAATTTTTCCTGTAAAAAATGAAAGACTATAAAACCCTCAGGAGGCTAGATTTTGAGAAAAGTCAAGAAGATAAAGGGAAGACTGATAGCCAAGTTTCTGCCCTTAGTTTCTGTCCCTACCTCCCTTTCTTTTTTTTTTTTTTCCTGTCTCACTTTTAAAGTAACTGGATAAGTTCACAGGCACTGTTTTTCTTAGCTTAAATTATATATCCACAGAATGATGTTTTATAATTCCACATTCGTGGACTACAGTCCATGAAGAATGGTACTGCCCTTGAGCTTCAGTGATCTACTCTGATACCTCTCCAGACTCAGCTTCCACTTCATTCTCACACTCACTCTATGCTTCAGACTCTGAAATAATTTGCAACTCCATGCACAGACTTCCATATTCCCTCTTTCTTCACATGTAATTTTTTCTGCTTGGCAGTCCCTTCACTTGTTCTCTACAGTTCTACTTCAATTCATTCTTCAACATTCGAAGTTTAAGTATCACTCCCTATATCCATCCATCCATTCTTCCACCCCTCCCCCTCAATCCATTCATTTATCTACCCATTGGCAATATTGTTTGAGTATCTTCTATGTGCCAGCATTTATTCTGTGTGTACAGGGATATATCATAGTCCTGGATTTCATTAAACTTAATCTTCTAGTTGTATGAAACAAGCAGTAGACAAGTAAACAATGCATGTACTTTCAGGTTGATAAAAACAGAGTGACATCATAGAGAATGGCCTAGGTTGGGATGAGGGGGTAAGGCTTCTTTGAGAAAGTAACACTTAAACTGAGATATGAATGACGTAGACAGCTATCAGAATCTCGGCTCCACCATTCTGTTCATAGCCCAGGAGCTGTCTTCTTCAATGTTTTCAGGAAGTAAAGGTGATGGTGGCAGAAAGGAAAGGATAACAGCATCTAGTGAAGACGGAAGACATAGAAAAGAGGTATACTCATAGAAAAGAGTTGATTTGGGTGGGTAGTAATAGAAAGGGAATTACAGAGAAAGTAGTAGGGAACCGCGAGCAAGGCATAGGGTAACCATCCCTCCACTTAGGAGGGTGGTAGAGTTGGGTAAACGGGGTCAAATATATGGTGGTGGAAGGAGAACTGACTCTTGGTGGTGAACACACAATGCAATATAAGATGATGTATTACAGAATTGTACACCTGAAATCTATGTGATTTTACTAACCAATGCCACTCCAATAAATTTAATTTTTTAAAAAATTAAATAAATAAATAAATAAATAATACACTATGTCATAAAAAATCAATGAGAATTTCTACTTAAAAACAAGAAAGAATTCACACAAAAAAATGAAAAATAAAACATTTATGCTATAGCTCATTGACAGTAATTTAAAATAGAAATACTGTGTTTCCCAGAAAATAAGACCTAGCTGGACCATCAACTCTAATGCGTCCTTTGGAGCAAAAATTAATATAAGACCTGGTCTTATTTTAATTTAAGACTGGTATAATATAATTAATATAATATAATACAATATAATACCAGGTTTTATATTAATTTTTTCTCCAAAAGACCCGTTATTGCTGATGGTCTGGCTAGGTCTTATTTTCAGGGAAACACGGTAATAGCTAAAAATATTGAGTAATTTCTATATATTAGGCATTGTTCTAAGTATTTTGCATAATTTATTTACTATTAACTCTCCAATGAGACAAATGATTTTATTACCCCCATTTGGCAGATGAGGAAACTACAATACCAAAAGGTTTGGAGGAATAGCTGATGTAGAAGCTTATACAGAAATTTATGGAGCCTGTAGTTGAACCCAGGCAGTTGGGCTTCAGAGTCCATGCTCTTAACCACTGTATTACACTTTATTCCAAGAATCAAGTTCTTTGTAAATCTATGATCATGATTAAGAGATGTCATTAGTTGGGGCTAATTTCAGAAGAATTTAAGTTTTTCCTATGAGGGGCAAAAGTTGACAACATAGGTCCACATAAAAAGTGTGCCAAGTTCATGGTGGGATACACAGCTGTACCTAGTTGTGAGTCAACACAAGTACTTTTCTTGTTAAGGTTTTGTGTGTTTGTTTTTAGGCACCCAAAAGGTCGATAACTAACATTAATGAACATCTGTCGAGTGGTCACTGGCTTTATTTTAATTTGCTTTATTTTAAAGCTTTAATGTTAAAGCAAAGACAACGCTTTAAATCTTTGCTTGAACAATATTCGGTATATTGATTATCTCGCACTGACCTAGTTATTGGGCTATTCCTTCAATATTAATAAACAGAGTCATACACAGTCGTGAGTAAATAAATGAAGGAGAGAGTGACATTTATCACCCGAGAGAGTGATAAATTTCCCTATTCTCAATCTGACATGTATTTGGCCAAAGTCTGTGTGGGTGTTTGGTCAAATTATGTGGATGGAATTTATATCATCCTTGTTCTACAGAATTTACTGACAGAGAATAAAAGGTAATTGATCATTCATTATTTAGAGCTTTCTCCCTTACTGTACTCATTGAGACCACAAGCCATCTGGTGGGGACAGTGAACTTTCTGTCAGCATTCATTTTTATTACTTGCGTTGTCAGAGTTTCAGACAAGTTCTTTCAGGTAGCAGTTTTTTGTTTGTTTCTTTGTCTTGTTTTTTAAACAAGCATAGTCTATGAACATTATCCTTGGAGCTACTAAATTTTTCTCAAAATATTTAGGTTTCGTGAACTTAGTTCTTGTGACCCAGTGCACTAAGACCCAAGATTTCACACACAAAAGACGTGACCACACAGCTTTTTGTTAATCCTGGATATAAATATATCTACCAAAGCTTTTAATTTTCTTGTATCTGTAAACATCCAGAACAATGCATAACCCTTGGGAAATTTGCCTTTGACATCATTTTGTTCCAATATATTTTTTCATTACAGCGCAATTATTGAGCAAGGTTCTAAGTTTTCTAAATCTCCCGACTGGATCGTTTGGGCTGAATCTCATATCTGCCCCTACACATCTAAAATTGTGAAAAAGAACTATAATTTAATAATAAATGTTGAGGAATTGGAAGTCACTTATCTTAAACTCATTTTAAGAAATGGTGAAGAATCTCATAATTTATACCACCATTGAGGTTGATGATAAAGTTGTATATTCTCCATTAAAAAAATCAATACTTTATTTCTGGTGAAGTCAATTATCTAATAATTTATTTCAGGAAGAAAGATGAGCTTTCCTAGAACATAGGACAAATGTAAATTCGGAGATTTTTAGCTCGTAGAATTTTCACACTTTCCCTTCTCAGGACCCCTATTCTTAGCAAAAAAAAAAAAAAAAAAAAGTTCTTGTGTTGTTATCATCTCCCTAATGGGATCCAAATTAAAAGAATATGAAACAGGTAGGGGTTACAATCAGGGGTTCCCCTGTGGACTTTATAGGTTTATTTAAAAATTCATGAAATTACTAACAGGTTTCAGTGCAAATAACAATTAAAGACATAGGATGGGATAGAAATAGGATGTGTAGAAAAACACAAAAAGTAATCTAGGGACAAGGGAAGCACCCAGTAAAAACCAAAGCTGCAAGCTTCCTTGATTAGTTGTAAGGAGACGTGTTTTGGCCCAGGGCTGTCACCAGTCAGCTGGGAGAGGAACATCCTTAGTAAGGGATTGGACCAGTTTTACTCTGAGGATGAGCTTTAAGTAAGATAATTTATTTTGTAAGCCAAGGAGGCCATTACAAATAGAATTATTCCCTTGCTTATTATATTCCAAGGTGGTAATAGTCTTAGTAACATTTTACAGTTTAACTTAGTGAAGCTAATAGCCCATTTCATTTTATTTTATTTAATCTTGTTAAGTGCCTTTAATCCTGTTTTGGACAAGCTATATACAGATTAGCAAAATGATAAAGAAATTCATGAGAGTAATGACCAATACAAATTTGGAATGATTAGTGATTTCTATCATAAATACAGTAAATATAATACTGCATTATTTTAGATATATTTGTACCACATGAAGTATTTTACAGGCCAGTCTTTTTGAAGTTAAATTTTAAGCTTTAGCAATAGAGAGCATTCTTTTCTTAAAGAGCATAATATCTATATA
Organism: Rhinolophus hipposideros; assembly: GCF_964194185.1. Taxonomy (NCBI): domain Eukaryota; kingdom Metazoa; phylum Chordata; class Mammalia; order Chiroptera; family Rhinolophidae; genus Rhinolophus; species Rhinolophus hipposideros. The sequence continues at coordinate 46,592,776 of NC_138053.1, read as the reverse complement.
TCTTCCTGCTATCTTCAAAATGACTTATCCCCAACTGAATCCACAGGTTATACTGACAGCTATATCACTTCTGATGCATGTCCTTATTGACATGTGTGTTACCAAACAGTTTTGACCACTTCACACACTGTTAGATACACATCATTTTGTTAATTAAGAATCATTATTTCATTCCTTGTAGAAGTTACTATTAAGCTGTTCATCATATTTTCATGAAGTGGAAATTGCTTGTGTATTAACGATAATTTCTATTGGCTTGACCACGATGTTGTCAAACCAATTAGTAGACGCTGGAAGATAGAGTGAGGGTGGAAAGGAGAGGGAAAGGTATGGATTCTTGTAAGAGTGAAAGAACATTTCTTTTGCGTGTAATAGTGTTAAATTGTAGCCAATGTATGCTTTCTCATTAAAAGTTTAAGGGCTTAAACAGAGAGACATTCTGTAGGTTAATACTTAAGGAGGGTTAGGCAAACAGATGCCAACTTTCCTCCCAGGATATAATCTAGAGTATGTTTCACTGCAAAGTGATTGCAGCTGGATTTGTCGTTATGATGAAAGCCTTTGATTCAAACACTGAACCAGAGAGGGTCCCTTCAAGTGTCAGACTTCCCCTGCTCCAGTCTACTGAAGTATTTTTTTCTTATTTTCACTTCCTTTCTGAATTTGATTTTCATTTCCTCTAAGGTAATGTGGCAGTTATCTTAACAAACGCTTTTCATCTTCTGGCCTGTAGACATAAATTCACCTTTCAACTGCTCTTTCTAACATTGGTCCAGTCTTTTAAACCTGCCGATTCGATTCTAGTCCCTTTGGCCGTTGATGGCTTGCTTCCTTATTCTTGCCTTATTTTATCGCTCATTTAGTTTATGTTACACACTGAGGTACAAATACTTAAAAATGAATGTTGTATGTTTGGTATATAAAGTGAGCATTATTAATCTCTGTCTTTGTTATAAACCATTTTTCGAATTGTATACTATTCTGTTATATAAAAATCATTCTTATTATTTCACATGTTGAAGCTATAACAAACCACTCACATATATCGTACTCAGTTTGGTTTTTCTAGGACTGTTAATTTGGTATTTTCTCTCTCTTCTTGTCAAAGTAGAACAAAACCCGCCTGTTAAGGGCTCCCTCTCTGGAAAAGTCCACCTACCTTGTCATTTTTCAACCATGCCTACCTTACCACCTAGTTACAACACCACCAGCGAATTTCTCCGCATCAAATGGTCTAAGATGGAATTGGACAAGAGCGGAAAAGATTTAAAGGAGACTACTGTTCTCGTGGCCCAAAATGGGAATATCAAGATTAGTCAGGGCTACAAAGGGAGAGTGTCTGTGCCTACACATCCTGAGGACGTGGGTGACGCCTCACTCACCGTGGGCAAATTGCTGGCAAGTGATGCGGGCCTCTACCGCTGCGATGTCATGTACGGGATTGAAGACACTCAGGACACGGTGCCGCTGACCGTGGACGGTAAGGCCTTTGGAATCTATGAGAAGGTAGTAGAACATGATGCCTGGTTCAGAAGGGCTGTGAACCAGTCCGTAAAAGTTGCGATTGTTCAGGGTTTGGACAAGTGGAGAAACATTAGTTATCTACAACAGTGAATGTCTTTCACCAAAAATAAACTATTACTTGTTCAAAGGTCAAGGAAGGTGGCTTTTTATGCAGCAACTTCATTGATTCAATGCAGTCAAGTTTGTACACTGGAAATAATGAATACCTCAAGACATGGTTTATAGTTTAATAGTCATTACTTCATTATTAAAACTTATCAATGATTACTTTTTAAGACTGTAAAGGCTAATCTACATTTTGTTTTAATTTTTACATGTGTGTATGCACATACATGTACACACACATACACGTAGATACACACACACATACACAAAACACCTTTCCCTTTTTTTCTCACTCTCAGTGATTATTAAAATCTTTGAATTTGCTTTTCAGAAATCTAAATTCTATCTTAACTTATGCTGAAGAAATCAGGCACTTAATAAGTACCATGGTGCATATCACAGTGCCTTAAAAAGGCCAGGACTCAATAAACATTTGAATTGGATCAAAAGAAGAATTCAGTGAATTTTTTATAAAGGGTAACACACTAGTTGTTATCCATTAAGTCTTGCAATGAAACATTTTGGTGATAGCCTCCTTTCCCCGGTGGCTTATATGTCATTTGAATTTAAGTTAAGAGACAAAGCAAAGAAAAATTGCTTTAATTGGGTACACACATAGTGCCATAGCTCTTGGAAGCAGAATATTTTGGCACGTTATTAAGCAAAATTCTAATACTCAAACATGATGGAACAGATTTTTCTTCCAACCCTCCATTTCCCTATAAAATATTTACCTTTCAGAAATATACACAAAGGGCTTTATTAAAACTCTTTCTTGTGTAGCCAAAAGGAAATACTTTGAATTTCAGATGCAACAAATTAATTTCCTGGACATCCTTTTACATTTAGTTTCTATTGCTTTCTTCCATAAATCTATCTTTATGTTGTCCAGGCATCCACTAAATATCCTGGGTTCTTTGCTTTTTTAACCTTTTTATGATTTATTGTAGTTAATCAAGAATTGTTTTACTCTACTAATAGTTTAATAGATAGATAGCTAGATAGATATTAATAGATAGATAGATAGATAGTGTTAGATACACACTAAATATAGTTTATGTAATATATATATATATATAAATATATATAATACATAAATATATTAAATACATATTTTTAAAATCCCTAAAGGAGTTTTAACAACTTCTTAAAATTTTCATCATTAAAGAATTAGCAATAGATTTGCCCCTTGCCCCTCTGAAACAATGAAAATCCTCTGCTTAATCTCCTTAGCCCCAGGAGGTCTTCAAATTATCCCAACAATTGCAGATACTTGTACAGACTGATATTCTCTGCCTTGGTCATGGAGTCTCCCCTGTCCCCCCTTACTGCCAATCTTCACTGTACATGGAAGATTTTTAATTACCAAGAAGACTATCTGAAGCTTTGATCATCATAAGACTAATTTAAAACTATTTAAATTCTTGCTTAAGCCTTAGAGATTATATTATAAGCTATTTCTCATACTTACCAAATACCACATATATACTTTCTGGCAATTTCAAAGTAGTTCTGTAAAGGTACAAATTTGCTGAAAGGCATTTGATGATGTTTCTTTTTGTCAGTATCAAAAAAGGAAAAACAAATGTTAGTTGTTCGTGCATCTACCTGGTGCCTGTGCAGGTCTTTTTATGTCGACACTGATCAGAGGTTGTTATCTATGACATAGCTAGTCTGTTACCCCGTAGCTACTTTACTGGCACATACCTGTCTTGGAAGAGAGAGACAACCTAAGGATGGGCATGTGGAAGAGTCTCAGCTAAAAGTCAGGCTGTAAGAGGTAAACTGTTGTCTGCCCCAGGAGATAACTAGGAAATAAAAGAGACTGGAAGATACTTTGGAAACCAAAATTAATTCTTCATAACAAAAAAGTGGTCCTAAATGATATGACTCAAGAAAATCTCAACCATAACAGCAAGTTGTCCCAATTTCTATTTTCCAGTGGATTCCCAGGCACATTAGCTTGACTCACTTTGCAAACTTAAGGAAGTGAGTCACCATATTTATCCCAGTTAAAAATGGAGATGCTCTTGCTGAAGTGAGAGGAGAGGACCCGAAGCTCCATCCCTTCAGCGGCTTTTTCCTCAGCCCTTTGACAATTCCTTGAGCCCTGGAGCACAGTTCAAGAACTACTAGCTTATGCAACTCCTAAAATACAACAAAGTAGAATTTGAGGCAAATACTAGGATGCTTGGCTTCTACCCACGGAATCTGAAGAGCTTTAATTCAGGACTTATTCTGGATAAAAGTCCTACACTTTATCTGTCATAAGAGAGGCCCTAAATTATGCTGGTCAGATAGTAAATATGATAAACGTTTGAGTAGTACTAAGTAGCCTATCCAGTATTTTAAAATTATTTGCCTAATTTGAAGATCACATCAGTCAAATAATATAAACAATATTAGTTACACTTTATGGGGGAGGAAATTAAGGCTCAGAATATAATTAAGGATTTTTATATGATTAAGGAGCAAATTAAGGATTAGAACACGCCTTCTCACTCATACACAATCCAGTGTCTTTCCCATCTTAGTATATTGTCTCTGGAAATAAATATCTCATGTTTTATATTTAGGAGAAATGGCATTAATGAATGTTCCATGTACTTCTTTTGAGTTGGCCCAAGGTAAAATCGTCAAGTAGGAGTAGTTGAACTTGTGGAAGAGAGAAACAATCTAAGGATGTGGGAGAGTCTCATAGCTAGAAGTCAATCTTTTATCTTCTCCAACACCTTACTCCCTCTGGTTGCCAGTGTTTCCATGATAGCCTGAATACTATCTATGATTAGGGCAGCTATCCACCGCTTGGGATTTAGTGGCTTAAATCTTTTTCTTAGATTGTTTACATGTGAACAGGAAATTCATGGCTAGGAAACTTTCTAATGGAGCAGAATGGGACCGGGGCTCCTCCGATCACCGTAATTTTGCATGATGCTACATAAAGTAAAAATAAGAATTATGATGTTTTTACCATGTCAGCAATTAAATTGACGTATTGCTGCAATGAAAACTTTTCACAGTATGCTGGGAGATTGGAACATGCCCATAATTGTTTGCTCTCTTTGCAGGGGTTGTGTTTCACTACCGGGCGGCTACCAGCAGGTACACTCTGAATTTTGAGGCTGCACAGAAGGCTTGTTTGGATGTGGGGGCAGTCATAGCCAGCCCAGAGCAGCTCAATGCTGCCTATGAAGATGGATTTGAGCAGTGTGATGCAGGCTGGCTCTCTGATCAAACTGTTAGGTGAGATGTCTAGGGGCCACAGGCTTTAATTCATTAATTTAGAAATGAGAAGACAGTGCTAATTACTAGCCCTTCACCTCCCCAGATATCCCATCCGGACTCCCCGAGAAGGATGTTACGGAGATATGATGGGGAAGGAAGGAGTCAGGACCTATGGATTCCGTTCTCCTCATGAAACTTATGATGTGTATTGTTACGTGGACAATCTGGATGGTAAGATATTTATATTTCTCTAGTTTCATTTTAACTAAGAAAGTTAAGGGAAGACTGGGAGCATGTTGGAATAAAGCAAGTCTTCATGGTTGTTTGGATTCCAAACAGCAACATTTAGTTTAAATAACCATGTGATTCTGTGGTGAAATAAGCTTAAAGTGGAAAGAGAAGGAGGAGTGTGTAAATGGTTATGCAGGTTAGAAATGTCTTTAGTTAATAGCAGGTTTTCTTTCAGTCATGCTGCTATTGGACTATTTCCAATACACTTTTAGAGCATTAAGAATAGAAAGCTGTAAGGTTGGTACCTATTCTTGTGAGAATGTCAGGTAAAATCCTGTGATGACAAACCCCTGTGAATCCAAGTGCTGGTAAACATGCCAAGGCACAACTAAATAACATAAGCTAGCCCAGGAGGGGTTTCCATGTTTCACTTCTCCTGTTTACTTTGCTACACTAATCTTCAGAGCAATCCTTCATTCAGCCAATCGGCACATAAAAAACAACAACAACAACAAAAAACACACACCGACTGTGTGATACTCTATTTGCTAGGGATATGAAACCAGGTAAGATGCAAGCTTTGCTGTAAATATGCTTATAGTCTGATTGATTCGGGACTATCATTTCTCTCTCAGCATGAGTTAGAGATTCTTAAAGACAAGTTTAAGTTCAATAGTGGAAACCTTATCTAAAGGGCACAATGAGGTTTTATTATAAGACACATGGAATAGAAGTTTCTGTGACTTTTGAAATGGAGTTTCATTTGTGTCACCAGGTATCTTAGAAGCCTATATAAATAGAAGAATTGAATTGAGTTATACTTTTAAGTTTGGCTGGGTACACATAAAAAGAATGATCTTAATTTTCTTATCTGTAAAGTGAGAGGTTGGACTAGAAGATAATTTCCATAGTTTCTTCCGACATTAAAATAAAATTCTATGATTCTATGATTTTATGAATTGAATAAACAGCCTCAGAGACTGAAAGCTAGAAAATAAGCAGCTTATATTTTCCTAATGCCCTGATTAAATTTGAATCAGAAGCCCTGCTTACAAGAAGGCTTCTTAAGTGTAGTTCTCTAGCATCTTAACATTCTTATTATACTGTGTTTCCCCGCAAAGAAGACCAGGTCTTCTACTAATGTTTGCTCCAAAGGACGCACGAGGGCTTATGTTCAGGGGATGTCATCCTGAAAAATAATGCTAGGGCTTATTTTCCAGTTAGGTCTTATTTTCGGGGAAACACGGTAACTATCATTTAAGACTGGTAAATGTATTTTCTAAACTACAACTTCAGATACTAACAATTTCCATTTCTGTATAGGTACAAAAGGAAAAAAAATATGTAAAATCCAAGCTATGATATATAGCTTTTCTCTTTCCTTTATTTTAAATTTAATTTAATAGGTGACAGTTGGTAAGAGAATCTGATTCTAGGAAATAAATTTGGCTATTGCTTTTTCAGTAAGATGGAAATTTGTATCCAAATTCAGTACATGGAATTTGTTTTATCACTGTTGTTTTAATATAGAATAATATCTATCAGAGTGATAGTTATAAAAATTTCTAGAATGCTAATATTGGTAATTCTAAAACTGAACCAGAGGTAGTTTTTGGAAAAGAGTACCTAAGGTCAAATTACCTAAAAGACATTTACCAAATATAATAGAAACAGTGGTTTTCAGGTACAAATCCATGGCCTGATCTAAATATGAATAATCATCATAGGCCAGCCTCTTTGATGGAAAGACAGGCTTATGTACTCAAAATGATACCAGATGGAGATATTAAGGGTCTCTGTGTATCTTTTCTTATCCTGAAAGCTACCGAAACCTCACTCTCTAAGGCTACAGACTTCCTAACTTCTTTCGAGCCCAGAGGACTTTCTGCTTTTGTAGAAGTCCTAGAAATTCCATGCCTTCCTCAACTACTGTTTGAGATACTTTTAACAGTTCCAGTGACAGAAGTCCTGCGGGGAATCCCCAGCAACACTGAATCCACTGAGAACTGGCGCCCCCACAGTCTGTTCAGGGTATTGTCACCAGTGTGTGAACAGAACTGGGCTCTGTCAGAAGAGTAGCTCTGAGGGTGTGCACATCCACCACAATGAGAAGGATTTTTAGTCTTACAGGAGTCTTTTTTCTCCCTTCATAAACATCACTTCCACGGCAACTGTTATTTGTAAAACCAGTCTCTGCCCCAATGTAACCCAGCTGTATTTTATATAGTTACTTGGGACAAATGTTCCACATATTTGATGGTGAAAACTTGGAATGTGTAATACAGCATAACTTTAGTTTGGTTATTTATACCAAAGCAACAGAATGTGAACCTTTTTTGTTTTAGCACATAAAAGTTGGAAGATAAAGGTAAAACAATCAGTATAAATACATACTAATTCAATACTGGCTGAAATCTGTGTCAGCAGAGTAGCAAGGCTTTTATTTGTTTCATAGAAGGAACTTGACAAATCTGGAAGATATTCAGTATGTTTAAAATTACCTTGTTCTGGAAATTTTTTGCTCCTCATTTGTTGTCCCTTGGCATAATTAGGAAAGCTTGGGACACTGGTCTTTTCTCTCCTGACTTGAAATTGGACTGGTGGTAGTGGTGCAATGGGGAGTTAAAAAGTGGCTTTTTTAACTGGTGAAGTCTCCCTCCCTCCTTTACTGAGGTGTATGGCCTCCCTTGGAGGGAAAGACTATTGGCTAAACTGTGGGTTGATAAAAATCTGTGTGGAAAGTTTATATAAAATTATATCTGATGTTTCAGTGCCACACTGGTAAAAGATTATTTGAAGTGAGCCAAAATTCCTCACAAGAGATATTTATTGCTATATTCACTGCTATAGTAATTCCCACCTATATTTTATTGTATTTTTGACAGCCAAGTGTGTATGAGAGTGGTGGCAGAGACAGTAAAAATTAGAGATATCGATGTACTCAGAATGAATTAATGTGTTGGAACACATAACAGTTATGAATGAACAAGGTGCAATTACTTCAACTCAGAAGCCATATTATTCCATATGGCCTACTGAAAAGGCCAGTGAAGTATAAAATGAAATCTAGTTCAAAAACACGATAATTTTGTTTTAATTTAGTTATTTATCATGAAAGATATTTAGTTGACAGAATATCAACCTTTTGTTTTTTTCTCCTTTCTTGTTTTATATGTCGTGTGCATTCTGACGTGTATTTCTTTATAAAATTTAAATAATTATGGTAAATTAAATTCAGCCAGTTTGAGGGAGAGAAAAATGAATCTGGTTCTTATCCTAAGGTGATGATTATAGCACAGTTATGCATATGAATACAGTATTTAATCCTATTTTAATAAATAATGTACTAAGTATAAAGGAGCAATTACATGAGTTATATGCACTCAACAAGCATTCTGATATTAGCTTGTGTTCTTAGAAATGGTCTAGACATTATGGTGGCATATTAGCCATGATTCAGTAACAGAACACTGTTACCAAACATTTAGTAGAATTAAGATTCTAAAGTAGGAATATAGAAATTAAGACTCATAAAATCATCCTTATTAGGAAGCTTAATCTGAGTTTCCTGGTAAAGTGGATTTGGAAAACAGAGCGGGTCCCTTATTAGGAATTTTAATCTCTGTTTCCTGGTAAGGTAGATTTGGAAAATGTTGAAAAGGTTTAGAGTTGAGATGATTACATAACTCAGAAAACTGAGTAAAGGATTGGAGTTATTTAGGAGTGGTAAAGACAATGCTGAGAGAGGACACTTGGGAGGCAGGTAAATTTCTCATAATTAAGAATAGGAAGGACCTCACTTGAGTCACAGCTCTGTCATTTAAGTAGTTATGAGATCCTGAGCAAGCCATTATCTCTCTAAGCTTCAGTTTCTTCTGTGAAATGGAGACAAGAATACTTACTTTTGACTCATGGTGTGAAGATGAAATGGGTAAATGTGTAAAGCTTTTGTCACAGAGCGTGGCACAAAGTGATCAACAAGTAATCAATAGCTGTTATTATAGCTTATGGGTATATGAAAGGTTCTTTATTTCCACTGAATTCATAAAAAGAAGAAATGAATTAAAATTCAACTCTGTGAATTAGGTTCCATATAACGAAAATTTTTTCTGACAATGAATATCATGAAATGTAGAAAGAAACCTAACAGACAATAAAATTTCTTCTCTGGAACTTTCTTAAAACTAGAATTGATCTAAAATGTTAGGAGTGCAATGCTCTGTCAAAGTCTGAGTCATGGTACTTCGAAGGATAGAGACAATAACTGGAAATGGGTCACATTATGAAGAAGGGTGACTCTTATGTTAAGGCATTTTGAATGTGATAAGTTGCTTGAACATTATTGGATAATTAAAAATAATACTGTGGCAAAATAAAAATTCCTATATTATCTGTCCTCTATTGTTTGAAATCAGTTATGCTCTGCTTAGAACGTTACCTTCTTTTTTTTACATTTTAATTTATTAGTTTCAGGTGTACAAGATAAGGTAATACTTAGACGTTCATCATTTATATCCCTCACACTGTGAACCCCCTTTCCCCCATCCACTATCCCTCCGACCTCACACTGAGCCATCACATTATATATGTAAAATTATAGTTGGCATTCATTAATGTTTAGCTTCTGGTGTACAATGCCATGATCAGGCATCCACAGTATCCCTGAGGTGGTCTCCCAAATAGGACACATGTCCATCGGATACCCAACAAAATCTTTACAACATTATTGAATACGTTCCCCAAATTAATTTTCAAAAAACCCTGAGGCCATCTTGTGGTTACCAGCTGCTTCCTAATCCCTTCACCTTTCCCCTTATCCCCACCCACCCTCCCCTCGCCCAGCTAACAACTCTCGGTTTTTTCTTTTTGTCCCCAACACTGTTTCTGATTAGTTCATTCACTTATTCTTTTCTTTAGATTCTGCATATAAGTGAGATCATATGGTACTTGTCTTTCTCTTTCTGACTTATTTCACTTAACATAATGTTCTCTAGATCCATCCATGTTGTTGCAAATGATAAGATTTCTTTCTTCTTTATGGCTGCGTAATACTCCATTGTATAAATGTACCACAGTTTCTTAATCCAGTCATCTACCGATGGGCATTTCGGTTGTTTCCATATCTTGGCTATTGTGTAAAGTGCTGCAGTAAACATAGGAGTGCATACAGATTTTTGAATTGGAGTTTTGGATTTCTCCGGGTAGATGCCTAGGAGTGGAATTACTGGATCATAGGGTAGTTCCATTTTCAGATTCCTGAGATACCTCCATATTGTTTTCCATAGTCGCTGCACTAATCTGCAATCCTACCAACAGTGCACTAGCGTTCCCTTTTCTCCACATCCGTGCCAGCATTTGTTGTTTGTTGATTTATTGATGATAGCCATTTTGACTGGAGTGAGGTGGTATCTCATTGTGGTTTTTATTTGCATTTCTTTGATGGTCAGTGAGGTTGAGCATTTCTTCATATGTCTTCTTGCCTTCTGTATGTCCTTTTTAGAAAAATGTCTCCTCAAGTCCTCTGCCCACTTTTTAATGGGGTTGTTTGTTTTTTTGGAGTTGAGTTGAGTAAGTTTTTTATAGATTTGTGATATTAATCCCTTATCAGATATATCATTGTATCATTGGCAAATATCTTTTCCCATTCAGTAGGATGACTTTTTGTTTTATTGATGGTTTCCTTTGCTGTGGAAAAACTTTTTAGTTTGATGTAATCCCACATGTTTATTTTTTCTCTTACTTCCCTCGCACGAGGGGATATATCAGTGAAAATCTTACTCCGGGTAATGTCCATGAGGTTTCTTCCTATATTTTCTTCTAGATATTTTATGGTTTCAGATCTTACATTTAAGTCTTTAAGCCATTTTGAATGTATTTTTGTATATGGTGTAAGGAGGTGGTCCAGCTTCATTTTCTTGCAGAACATTACCTTCTTGAATCACAGTGTTCAGGAATGAATCTGGTGTCTACCTCTCTACAAAGGGGTCTTGGGCACATAAACATGTAGACTGCACCAGTAAAGGATGTAAATGCTTCTGAAAGTGCTTTGTTAATTGATGCATTTCTGTGCAGAAAACTGGAAGTTTATTAGGAAGTATATGTGTCCAGTTATATCCACAGCAAAAAATAATTCCTAAATAAGATAAATCAGAGAGTGTTGAAAAGAATGGAGTACAATGTACATATTTCAGCTAAAAAAGGGAGAAAAAAAACACTCAAACATTTAAAGAATCTTTATTTTTTAATGAAATTAATAGATTGATTTTTTATTTGTTTTCTTTATATACGGGTTTAATTCTCCCCACAGATAAATCAGAAGGTGGTAGATAAGGTCAGACTGCTCTCTTTCATGGTCGACGCTCTTAGTTTCCTACAAATGAATCAATACTTCCAGTCTTATCTCCTGACCTGACAAATGATTGATCCAGGAGCTCCTTGCCCCTCTGACATGGGCAACCTTATGGACCAAAATCCTATCCTTCTATAACCTGTATTTTCTATATAGCCCTGGCCTTTGGCTTTTATTTTACTCGGAATAACAACCACCCTACTATTCTGAGTCCCTGGCTTTCACACAGCTTCCCAGCACTTTGATGTTTCTGTACTGTGGGCTCTCTAGTTCATCTCCTATCCCCTACCTGAGCCCTACTTGATCTCTCTCACGTTTACCATCTCTGAAACTTGAATATATGACTATAATAACCCTTGTGCAAATGTTTGCTTACCCCTCCCTCTCTCCTACTACACTATGGGTACTGGGAGGGAAGGAACTGCGTGTGTCCCCACTATGTCCTTGGCACATAATAGGTGCTCCATAGGTAGAGTGGACAAATGAGTGAATTAATAAATTAACCTCCAAACTATAAGGGCCTACTCTACTCAACTTGCTTTATACTTGCCCCTTGGATAACTTTACATTTGTCTAGGCTTTATCACAATTCTACTTGCTTCCCAATTTCCCATTGCTCTAATTTCCTTAGTCACTTGTTTAATTTCATTTTTGTTCTCTTGTATATAAACTGTAAGACAAATGCCTTGTAGGATGAATGGGTCGCAAAAGTAAACAAGAAAGAACAAAAAGAAGAAAATGAAAATTTTAATTTCTAATTTTGCATTGCCAGCCCTGAACTCTCATCTGAATTTCATACCCATATTTCTAGTTTGTGAATCATTTTTGTGTCTCATCTCTGGTTCTGATTCTCACCAGTTATCCCCATGTCTTTAGCAGATCTTCGAGGGGCCCATTTTAGGGCCCTCAAAGCAGTTAAAATCTCACCTATGTCATTCACCCACTCAGAGTTGAGTAGTGAGTTTTCTGTTGCCTTCCTCCTCAAGCACAAACTCTGCCTGATTTATGAAGCCCCGTAATCCTGGCTCGGGAGTAACCTATTCAACTTTGTTTCCCTCTCTCCAGCATGAGCCTGTACACATGTCCTCCACAAACCCCGTGCTTGCTCCCGTCTCCACTCCTGCTTTTGTCTTCTCAGAGAAATCTCGTTTCTCAGCTTTCCAACATCCTGCATTTCCCTGTGCCTGAAAACACTGCTCCCAAAAGCCCATCTTTGGCTCTTGCAGCTCACACTGAGATTTCCTGACTCTGAACTCCCACTGTTCTTACACTCAGTTCCACATATTTGGTATTTAATTGTTCTCTGGTTGCTTTATGCTTATCAGATACAAAATATTATCTATTAGCTTTATTTCTGCAAAACTTCTGTGAACTCCTGGTAGAGATAAGGTCATAAACTTCTCCTATAAACTCTTTCAATCACAATGAAGGGTCTATTCCAGTAATAGACACATAATAGTTACTCAAGAAATACTTGGTAGTAATTGCATTATTTCTCCAAACTGTTTTTTCGGAGACTGCTTCCACTGCCTTTCTGTTTCTATAATATTTGGGGAAAATGCCAAGCTTTGTTCATGAAATTTATTAAGGATTTTTTAAAAAATAACTTTATTACATCACCATAATATTGAATTTCTCATTTCACTCTTTTTTCTGTGGTGTCTCAGAAATAATTCCTTCCTAGAGAGATACTCCTTTTTTCTTTTCAGCCTCCCACAATAATTTCCCTTTCTTGCCTACCCAGCCAATTGTGCTTTCTGGGATTTGTTCTTTTGTACCTATTCACAAATCACAGGTTAATCTTTCTACTGCTTTCTCGTGTCAAAATCCAGGGTAACTCTGTCACCTCTATGACTTGTGTGATGCCTCTATGTTATCCTTGTTCTGACCTAGAACCAAAAATAACCTTTTCTTTCTGTTATCCTGTGAGCTCCTTTAGGTATGAAAAACAAATTATTTAGGTAAAAGCCTGTCATTAACACGTCTTAGAGCGAGACTTAGTTCGGGCTTTTTGGAGCTTTCGATTGGACCAAAATCAGATATCAGATTTGGAAACTGTGTGATTTCCTGCCTGTAGATTCTCAGGTTGACGTTTCATTTTAATAGAATTTATAGCACGTAATCTACAGACTGCTTCACTAGTGGGAGTTATTTAAGAATTAGTGATACTGGACTTATTCAGTTAAAAAGTCCCAAGTCAGCTAGAAGAGCTTCCTGCACCCTGTGGTTCACCAGATAATTCAAATATTGATTCTGGATTACAGAACTTCTCCCCATTGTTTGAGGTTGGTGCTAGAAGATGCGGGAAACGTTTTAGCTATTCTCTGTAGAACTCACAGAATCACAGATCACAGCTGTGGTTGTGCTTCTGATATAGGCTGTGGAGATTAACATGTCTTACTAGGGATTTGCAACTGAACTTGGAGTTGTTTCTGTTTAAATGTTTGAATGGTCTAGCAAACAGCAACTGATGAAGGCAACGAGGCTTTGCACGCTAGCAGCACCTCTGGTAAATGATGTCCTCATTCAGCAAAGTGACGCCAATAGATTGACTGTGAGGTAGCTACATAGGTGGGGTAAGGAACGAAACTGTTTACTATATGGTTGTTTGTTAGGCATTTAAAAAAAAATCCTCTCCTTTTTGCACATAAGGAAACTGAGGTACAGGGAAGTTAAGTGATTAGAAATGGCCTTTTTTTCTGTTCCACTACAGTAAACTCTCAGGACCCCCAAAGATTCCCCAGCAGAGCAACAGGCAGTCTTACAAAGCAAGACGATGCAGAGTACTCCCACAGCTCACCCAAATCTCTGATGTATCATTTAAAAAGATTTCAATTTTATTTGAGTAGTAATTGTAGTAGTGATTTGATTACAATGATTGGAATTGCTGGATGTAATGGTAACTCTATTGTCAACTTTTTGAGGAACTGCTAGACTATTTTCCAGTGTGGTTACACCATTTTAAGTTCTTACCAGAAGTATTTTGGAGTCTTGCTTCTTTCATATTTTTGCCAATGGTTGTTTTATCTGACTTTTTTCGTTATAATCATCCTAATGGGTAGACCATGATATCTGATCGTGGTTTTGATTTGTATTTCCCTGATTGCTAATGATGTTGAGCAAGTTTTTTTATGTGTTTCTTGGCAATTTATATATGTTTTGGGAGAGATGTATTCAGAACCTTTGCTCATTTTTAATTAGGTTGTTTTTTTGTTATTGAGTTGTAAGAGTTCCTTCTATATTCTAGATTCAAGTGCCTTTTCAGATACTGTACATGACTTGCAAATATTTTCTCCCATTCATTGAGTTGTATTTTTACTTTTCAGTAGGGTCCTTTGAAGCACAAAAGATTTTAATTTTGATGAAACTCAATCTAATGTTTCTTTGATTGTTTGTGCTTTTGGTGTCATGTCTAAGAAAACATAGCCAAATCCCCAGTCATGAAGACTTACTTCGGTATTTTCTTCCAAAGTTTTAAGTTTTACTTTTATTTTGATGTATTTTGAGTTAATTTTTATGTGTAGTATGAGGTAAGAGTCCAAATTCATTCTTTGGCATGTGAATGTCCACTTGTCCCAGCACCATTTGTTGAAAAGGCTATTCTTTCCCCATTTAATGACCTTGGAACCCTGTTGAAAACCAATTGATCATAGATTTATGGGTTTATTTCTGGACCTTCCATTCTATTTCATTGATTTGTATGTCTATACTTAAACCATTGCCACATTGTCTTGATTACTGTTGCTTTGTAATACATTTTTAAATTGAAAAATGTGAATCCACCAACTGTATTCATCTTTTCCAGAATTGTTTTAGCTATTCTGTGTCCCTTGAATTCCCATATTAATTTTACTATCAGTGTATCAATTTCTACAAAGAAGCCCGCTGGGATTCTAATAGAGATTGTATTGAATCTCTAGATCAATTTGAAATGTATTGCCATCTCAACAATATTAAATCTTTGGATCCATGAGAATTAGATGTTTTTCTGATTTTCTTTAGATTTTCTTTAATTTCTTTCAACAATGTTTTATAGCTTTCAGAGTATAAGTTTTACTGTTCTTTTGTTAAATTTAATCCTAGATATTTTATTCTTTTTGATGCAAATGGAAATTTCTTTATTTCTTTTTCTGATTGTTTGTTGCAAATGTATAGAAATACGATTGATCTTTATATGTTGATATTGTATCTTGTATCCTGAAACCTTGCTGACCTTGTTTACTAGTTCTAACAGGTTTTTAATGGAATCCTTAGGATTTTCTGTAATAGTTTTCTTTCATTTTATATCTTACCTTAAAAAAGTAGAAATGCTTTGACATAAACTCCTTGAAGCATGTGACAGTCATTTGCTTTAATTTTTTGATGTCAGGGTCTCCTGGAGCTCTGAATTGAAAGAGCTTCTTGGACAATACAGTGGCCATTTACCTCTAGGCTGTGAAAAGTGTAACACACACACACACACACACACACACACAACTAGGATTATCCTCTTGTGTTTTGACCTGTAGCCATACTGTGCCAGTCAGACCAAATAACATGTTCAATCTCTTATATATTTTAAAGACTCAGACACCAGAAATTTTTTAGAACTTCTTCCTCATTCTAATTACAATCTTACTGCTCTGTCAATGGGAAAGAATGAGACCAACATCCTGAAAACCATAAAAATATGTTTAAATTTTAGTGGCACTTCCTGTGTCTTTAAATCCTTCAAATTGACATACATGAGATCTTGTGTAATAACCTAATACCTATTAGGTATTAGACTTCATTGCTTTGATCTTATGTACATAGATATGGGCAAAATGAGAGAAAGAAACTGCCTTTGAAAAAACATAAAAATCCAAAACTTTAAAGCTAACAATAATTATGTTGAATTGTTTTTATCCCCATGGTACTTGCCATATACTTTAAATGGTTTTATCTTATAGGCATTCACTTCCAGCTCACACATTGTATCTACTCTTTGCATACATTTAGTACTTATATACTCTTGTTGACCCAAATAGCAAGGAAATACAATAATATGTACAAATCTTAAATTTCCTTATAATGAAAAGAAATTAGGGAGTTCTGTTCTCCTATGGGCAAAAAGGAAAAATGATTCATTTATAAGAACTAATTTTTAGACCAGACAGTTCAGGATAGAATCATTAGGAGAACAAATAAACAGAAGAAGTGTAAACATTTATCACACTACCAGGCAATATATTCAGCTAGAAAACTATGCTGAGATCTCAGCTGTGACTACCACAGAGCGCAGCCTATCAGCTGCAGTCTAGGAAAGAACTAAGTAATTACCTGTGGTCTACTGATGCCAATTCCCTCTTCCACCTTCCTGATCGCAAGGACCTGTCAGAGAGAGAGAAAGAGCCTATCCTAACTTTGCCCTAGACCCAGGCTCTTTCATAATTTTTCAGAGTTACGGATTCCTGGTTATGAACTCTAGCTTTTGAACAGTGTGGGTCGTTTTTTAACGTTTTGATTTGTTTTTATCATTGATTGCCCTTCAGTATATGTCATTTTTGAGTTTGCCAAGAAGCTGCTTTTCCCGTTAGCAATTCGAAGTGCAGAAAAAGAGCACGTGTGGTCTAATTTCCAGGAAGTCTTATAGCAGTTAGTTGTCAAAGTATTTTTTCTTAATAATTCTGATGATGTTAATTTCCACAAATAAGACAAATTTAGTTTGTGAAATGTCAGCAGATATTAAACCTTCACCGGCAATGTCTTTCAATTTCTTCTAGAAAGTTGAAATAACAGGAATAATTCAAAGCCACAGTATTTAACTTAAAATTTTGGACAAGTATGGGTTAAGATACTGCATATGTTTTTCATATAAATATCCAAATTATCCTGTGTGTGAAAACCTCTGTTCTACATTATATTTTATGTGTGTGCTAACGTAAATGTGTATTCACACCTCGATGAATTCTTACTTAAAACAACTTCAATTAACTTAATATTTTCTCTTCAGTTAACTTAATATTTTCTCTTCAGTAAGGCCTTGTTTTGTGTATATAAAAAGATATTTTGTATATTTCCATCCTGACATTTTATTTGCTCTCTTTAATTAGAAAAAAATGAAGTATTCTTTCATAAACAGATAACATTTAGAAACATCTTCCAAATCTGTACTCTAGTTACCAATCTGATAGTAAGTGCCCTATGGATGTTGCTGCTTTGATGAGGTCACATATGGAACTTAATAGTGGAACTTAATAGCTAACTTACAAAAGTGATGCTTTCCTTCAAGGAAGGTAACTATCCAGTAAATCTAAAATACATGAAATTGTTTACAAACAAGTATTCAGGAATAAATGTAGCAAACAGCCTTGTCCTATGCTAATAAAATAAATGTTTTCCCTCACAGAAGGCTTTGCTTTCTTGCCTCTCACTCTACAGGTGGTACTGTGATAAAAACTCATGGGGAATTTGTCTAACCTACATCAGAGGCAAAGAGCTGCCTTTAAGATACTCTCAGGGTAGCAACTTACCCAACCTGACCAATTAATTCAGGTTGGAAAGAAACAAAGCCAATGCACTGAGTTGCTTTGCTTGATGCCCCATGATTGCTTTCTCTTTCTCTTGTTCTTTGGTTCCTGATTTGGTTTTGCTTCTGGATTTTATATTTTATCTCTTGGTGCATCCTCTTTTTTTAAAAAAATTAAAGTTTATTGGGGTGACAATTGTTAGTAAAGTTAGATAAATTTCAGGTATGCAATTCTGTATTACATCCTCTATAAATCACACATCCTCTTATGATAATTTATTTTTGAACCAAGACTGGAGTTCCTGTCTTGTTACTGACCTACACTTAATATCTGTTTAATTTCATCCCACTGTGCTATAGTTGAGTACATATAATTTGACCTGTAAATAATTCCTGATGGTAGATTTAAAACCTGAAAGTAGATCAATAAAAACTGAAAATCTTAACTCCTTGACTGCTTTCTCAGTGTAAAAGTGGTCAGTGCTTAGCCTACAACCTGCATTTTTCTCTGGTACACGGTATGGAAGCATGTGCCTACCATGTATTATTGAGAAGAAAGCCTGATACTTTTATCTGCTGTATCTTGTTTTACTTTTTGCAAATAATTTTTTTAAGAAATGAACTCCTTCTGTGTTCAGCTTTAATACTGTCTTAGACACTTCATAGGGTTCCCCGCTTTGCCCCAGTCCCCTTTGCTCACTTGCAATCTTTGAAGCAACCCTGAGAGGCCGTGGACTTCTTATGCCCTTTGCTTTATATACTCCCTTTAGATTTTTGGCTCCTGCTTGGATTCTGTGTGGTAACTCTATCCACTTACTCTGCTTCTATCTTGAGCAGGTTGACACACAGGCAACCAGAAAACTTAACACAAAGTTATATTTGTTATGGATCAATTGAGGTTCCTCTTCATTGCAACACATAGGTCTCTAAAGCAGTGTTTTCCAAACTAGTCCGTGAAACAGATCCATGGTCTATTAAGTAGTATTCTATTAGAAAAGGAGTGTTCTCTGGTCCAATGGTGTGGGGACTCTCAGGAAATACTATCCATTAAATGCTCGGAGAAGCTTGCAGAAATGAAAACTATCAGATCACTTGTGTTTGTTTTCCAAATGCACTTGTCCATGGAACCTGTTCTCTTTTGAATACCTATTATAGTTACATCGCAAGGGTCACCAGTTTTCTGTGAAAGACGTTTTTGGAAATCATGTTCTTAGAACTTGGACCATAAGTTAACAATGTTCCTGATCCACATCTTCAACAATAAATTTTCAATCAATGAATTCTGGTTTGAATAGCAGGTCACCTCCATTTGTATTGTATTAGATAAAAATCATATAATGTCCAAGTATTATCTGATTAAAACCAGGTATCTAACGAATCAAAAAGTACTTGACTACAGGTTATAGATGTCTTAGAAATCAGCAGCTCTTAGTAATATGAATTACCATATCTTGCCATGTATCATGCGCTCCTGTGTATAATGTGCATCCACGTTTTTGGCCCAAATTTTCAGGGGAAAAAATCTTTTGTTTTAATTCAAATTTTTGTTTGTTTACATTTTAGGTACTTGTATTTTATATTATAAAGGAATTTTGGCATTTATTTTTAACATTATGGTACCAGAAATTTTATGTAACAAATAATTACAAACCACAAGAACAGATACAAGTTACAAGAAATTTTATGTACCGGTAACAAATTTACAATATTTACACATCGTACAAGGCCAAGAACTCTGTCGTTGCAAGTTTGTCGTAAGTTCAACAAAGCTGATCATTGTATTCCAGGGTATTATGTTGCATATATATATCCTTATTGGTTTCTAGAGTTACACTTTTAACTCATAAGCATAAATGAAAGAATTAAAAACATTTATATAGATACAGAATTAGGACAATTTTGTATAATGCAATGTATAATACAATGTATAATGCAAATCCTTATTTTTCCCTCACAAATTTGGGCAAAAAAGAACACATGATACACAGCAAAATAAGGTACTTCAATTACTGCTACCTGTGTACTACCTATTGGTTTACTTTTTTTTTTTTTTCTGGTTTGGGTTTTAATATGAAACTGATGCCAAGATATTCTGGCATGTTTTAGAAAAGTATAAGATGTCCTGGCCTTAATATTTTGAGGTTGATACGAAGGGCAAAGCTTGGATATTTAACTTATCACTTTGGGTATACATTCAGTATTAATTACAAGAGCTTCAGGATCTAGTAAGATAATTCTATAGTGTTTATGCCTCACTATACCGTTAGGTTTTTGAAGTGGGCAAGGTAATATTCATGTTAAACAGTTATGATTTAGGAAGTGTTAAATATGTAGTTTTTGAAACAAGAGTTAAAGTAAATGTTTTACTTTTCTTTTTCTCATCATTTTGAAATAAAACAACAATTATGGACTATGTATCTTTATAGATGAACTCTTTCAATTCTTACCTTAAAGTAAACTCAATGTCAGGTTAATCTTTTCCATCTGAGTTACATGAAACCCAATGATGATGTCTCTTTCAATATATTTTTTAAATTTTTATTTGCCATGTTTGAAAAATTCCTGTATATAAATGAAAAGGAAAATAGGTGGCCTTCAGGAATAACAGAATTTAATCAAATAAATAAAATCATTATGTTATGGGTATTAGATAGCTAGATGGAAATTGCATCTTCCAAATAAATGAATTAAATAATTGATATTTTGGCATAAAGTCAGGCTTAACAAAAGTTTATCTGTGAAAAGTTCTATAAGTTTATGATTTAATAATAATAAGAGAATTGTCTTTTTAACCCACAAGCACCTTCTGAAACCTTTCTTTCCTTTAATACTGCCAACATGTATGCTGTTTCAGACAGGGACACTAGTTACCCATGAAATCATGCCATCATTTTTCTTCATTAGCCCTTTGGTCTGGCTGCATTTGGAGAAGTTGATTTGTCCCAACATATCGACTAACCTAGCTGTTTTACTCAATTAACTACATTCCTTTGCCCTGCTCTGGTTGGCTAATCACTCCTGTTACTGAAGAGGAACAGTAGTTTTACCTCAAAGTAGAAGCACCTCACAGTGCAGGAAACTAAGGCAACAAAAATGATATGCCAGCTGTAATAACAAACCCAAGTGTTCTCTACCTTGGAGGGAAACGTACTGGCACGCTGCCCTCTTTCACACTTGCATTCCTTTCAGGCTTGGTGCAAGTGTAATGCGAAGTGAATGAGGCTGCTCAAGCGACCAGACGCAGTCTCTCCGTCTGCCTTTCCCCCCTGTTGCTTTAAACCAAATCCATAGGTGAGATCAATCACCTGTTCCAGACAGCAGCTCCCCAAAGCCCTGCCGCAGAATTAGCTTTATTTAATGTGCTGCTTGGGAAGGAGGGGAGAAAAAGAGCACCTTGTTTCTGAACAAGAACTAGAAATGCCATCCATTTAACAAATATTGTGGAATACATATTCTGTAACTGGTACTGTGACTCTTATGCTTTTAAAACATATTATGGAGGGAGATACTGAAGGAAGGGAGAAAGAAACTTACATGCTTGTAGTACATTTTTAGATTTGAGATGCCTGTCTTTTGCCAGACTAGATCATTAAGGACAAACCTCTTCACACCCCGACCTTACCTTTTTCAGTCAGGTAAAAGCCATTTTTCTTTCTCTTCTTCAAATAGCTCTTACTGGGATTTGACCGAGTTCCAGCAATTTTTTATGTATAGTGAGAAAAGCTGGTATGTGTGATGTGGCCATTTTTCCCAGGACTTAGTTTTCTCGTTTTATAAAGCTATCACACACACAGAGAGAGTAATGGTTCTACTCATTTTAAACAATTGCTTGTTACATCTAAATTTAGTCAGGTGAAGATCCGAATAGTGAGAGCTCTGGAGTCCCAGTTGTCTAATATATCATAGAATCAGAAAGCGGTCCCAGTGAGATGGAAACAGGACCTGTAGCTGCTACAATAATAGGCTATCAATATTTTAGCTTCCTCTCCATTTCATTGTATATTCCTTCTCCTGCCTGCTCCTTTTGCTTAAATATTCTCTAATGATGCCTCTGTCTTTTAAAAAGCAATTTGTGTACATATGTGAAAAGCATCATTTAATTTGCTTGAATTTATTCCAGCCAATTGTTTTGTTAGCTACCCAAGTAAATTGGAAGTACAATTTCTATTTAACAAACTGTATGGCATTTCCAGAATATTTTATTGTGACACATTAAATGATAATGAACATATTCTCTGCTAATTAGGCCTAGTCATAAACAAAGGAAATGTTCACCCTTTCTTTGTTAATCAATTAGTAAATATAAGAGTCTCTCAAACCTAGTTATTGCCTTTGCTAGCAAACATGTGTCTTTGTAAGACTGGAAAAAGGTGCCCGTTTGGCAGACAGACTGCAAAAGGTGTCCACCCTGGGCAGAGCAAGTAGAAGAAAAGGATCCCTTTCCTCAAGGGGGACTTTGGTCCATTTTGCTGGTTTAGTGGGGGCTGATGTTGGCCTCCATTCACTCTCAGCCCTGACCATGGACCGGCCATGACTTGAATAACAATCCCAGCAGCCCTGTGTGACAGACAAGAAGGCTGGGGAACTGGATTCTATCCCTTCCCAACTTCAAACCCTGGAGATTGTTTTGCTTTGATTTGATGGGATTTAATCATTTTGATAGTAGTGATGGAAGAGGAGGGTCAGAGAATTACTATTTGGTTATAGAGTAAACAAAGTGAAATAACCTCAGTGATAGTTCAAACAGCTTTCCCTTTGCAGAACACAATGTTAATAAGCACATCACAGGCTTTTTCATTAAAGAGAAAACTCATTTTCTGGACAATAATCCAAAGAATCACCTGGAAAGCTTTGTTCATCTTGAAGAATTTATTGTAACTTTATTATCAAATAACTGCTTCTATATGTCCATAGGACATTGAAGCAATCATTTAATGTTAAGCTTATAGATAGATAGATAGATAGATAGATAGATAGATAGATAGATAGATAGATAGATATAGATATAGCCATAAATATAGATATAGATATAACTTTTCTGGTATGTGTTATTTCTTATCATATATGTATTACATGCTTCCATTAACTCCCCCCACCACCCTAAATGGAAAGGAATGAATAGTAAAACGTAGGGCTTTTTTCCCCCCTCTTCTTATTTCAGGTGATGTGTACCACATCACTGCTCCCAATAAATTCACCTATGAAGAGGCTAAAGAAGAGTGTGAAAACCAGGACGCCCAGCTGGCGACAGTGGGGGAGCTCCATGCGGCTTGGAGGAACGGCTTTGACCAGTGCGATTACGGGTGGCTGATGGATGCCAGCGTTCGCCACCCTGTGACTGTGGCCAAGGCCCAGTGTGGAGGTGGTTTACTTGGGGTGAGAACCCTGTATCGTTTTGAGAACCAGACAGGCTTCCCTCTCCCTGATAGCAGATTTGATGCCTACTGCTTTAAACGTAAGTGTTTAATACCTTTTTAAAAGTTACAGATTAAAAAACAAAAACAAAAACAAAAAAAAACTCTGAAGGCATGTGTTGATGTTCAGCTAGCAGTTGGAATGGATTCCATGCCTTGCGGTATGTGCATGGAATGGGAACAGTTCAGTGACTTTCAAAAGCAAGCAGGCGGTGAAAACAGTTGGAAGTTTGACAAATGGTTTTTTAAAGGGGATATGGAAATGTCAAGGTATGGTCTTTACTGTGCCCCATTGCACCACAAAACGTGTTTCTGAGTATTATTCAATATTAATTGCAGTCCTGAAATGCAATTAGATTGTTGGTGCTATAATGCCCAGGCCAACTGTGGCCGAGTTGAATCCTTGAATTTGGTTTATTTTGTCTTTGTTGGGTTATGTCTTTGAAATGGCAGAGAGTTTAAATTTCAGTAATTGCAGGTGAGTACTTGGAAATGACATGGATAATCATCACGTTCAATTAATACCTAAAAATTAACCATGCTATAAATAAAAATCTCCATTTATCTCATCTGATTTCAAGTAATAGAAATATGTGCTTTCTAATAATTAATTCTCTAGTGTCATATTGACATACAATATATGTTCTTAGCAAAGCAAAACATAGGCTATCTTCAGTTAGGTTTACTATTTAAAATTGGCTTTAAGTAACATTTTCAACATTCGTGATATAATTATTTGAATTTTTCAAATTACCTTAAATTATTTTATCAATAGTAGTCACATGGTATAGTATCATGCTTGTAGAATGCTTAATTAAAACAAGCAAGCAATCCAGAGTCTTGTAATACTTACTGTAAGGTCTATATGGTGACAGCAAAACAAAGATCTAGAATTTTGAGTGATGTATGTTCAAGTTAGAGCCATGTTATATTGAAATACAGTGAAGTTTTTACTGTTTCCAATATATCTTGTTATAGCAATATGTAACTAAAATGAGTAGAAAATACACTAGCTTATTATGTAAGTGGTTTCTAAAGTGAAATACACAGGCATTCTTCATCAACCAAAAAGGCACAGAGCCGGGATGTCTGAGTATTCAACAGAATAGATGTTAGTGCAACAGGGAAGGTGTGATTTCATATACTGCTGTCTCCCAGCTAAGATGCCTCTGCTTGGATCACCTCCCATGGACTCAACTTTCTGAGTGTTATAGCCACATATTGTGTATCAGTGCAATACAAATTGGCCATCAAAAGCCACTGAAAATAGCAACTTTTTTTTCTAAACCCTGAAACAACAGAAAAAGTCATCCTTAATCATTTTCAGGAAAACAAACAACAATAACAGAAACCTTGTCCCAAAAAGTAGAAAGATAGTCATTCTTTAAGCCGCATTCTCCTAACAGTGATTTTCAGATAGTTCAAGCTCTATGATCAGTTTTACATTGAGTGACTAATACGACTAAGGAATAAAATCAGATTGGTGTGTGCTGGGCTGAAGGGGTTAGAGAGGTTAAATTAGGGAAGAAGTGGAATTATCCAACTTTACTGTGTTGCTTGATTATGTTTTCTTGTGCTTTATAAAACTGGCACTAGAAAACGTTTAAACAACATTTTTTCTCCCTGAGGGTAGAATTTAAACCAAAGTCTGTAGCCACAAAGAATTCATCCCAATGTGTTTTACATTATTTATTTAAATGGTGAATTCACATGAATGTTTGAAGTAACAAGGTACTTAGATTCAAGAAAAACAACCTACTAAAAATCTATGTAGAAATCTTTGAAAAGTTGGCAAAGTTAGGTCCATTGTTTTCTCTCTAATATATTTGAATCTATATAACTTGGAAATATATAACTTGTAAATATAATGGTTCAATTTTTTCCCCCACCAAAGCTAAAGGCTACGTTTTTATTTCTAACCTACCTAAGACTCTATCATATTCAAAATTTATTCAGCACTTAAAAGGTTTAGAAGGTTTAATCATATAACATAAAAACCTTTCTTAGCCACATACAATGCCAACCGCTTCCCCAGATTTCTAATTCATTTTTCAAGGATTCTTTATATGTATATGAAAGAATTTGAAAAATATTCTCAGAATGACTTGTCTGCTGCCCACTTTTCCCACATACTTGAGTAGTGACTAAATTCTGTAGGGTAAATTTTGTAGGAGACGTGGTCTTAGCAACAGTTCTAAAAGTGATTTCAGAGAAGTACAATTGGTTGGTAAAGTACAGGAACTTAGAAATATGATCACATTTTTCTTGTTTGCTTTTACGAAATGTAGAAAATGTTTCTACAGCCACTTTTTGCTGAATGGACAACACCAAATCTCACTTTGCTAAATCCACTTGTCCTTCTAAAATCATTGAATAGAATGTTAATAATGGGTGGTGATACGTATAATTCTAATTGGTTCTTGTCAAATAGTTCAAAAAACAAGTAAATTAATGTCTTTGTGAAATAGTTTTCCTCTGTATTCCCCAGTGATGATTAAACTAAATTGTATACTTTTGAATTTTCTATGACCTCAGAGTTAAGCAAGTTCTGTAAAAAATGTATAGAGGGCTTTGAAAGATCATTCATTTATCCCCAAATGTAAGTGACTCAAAAGCATTCAAGACCCATGTTAATCTCTCATCTGATGTTATTGATGATATCCGAGACAGCGAGATAGAGCATGTTTCCAAGAAAACCCATTCTTATATCCTATTACTCAGATAGTTTTTCTAATTATCTAAATCCATTGCATTATAGTCTAAGCCCACTTTTCTAAGTTGGAGACCAACATCTAAATAACAGTCATGTCTATTATTAAACATAATTGTTTAGTTATTCATCAGCATTTTCCTCACGTGCAACAATTTATGTTTTGAAATTTCAATTTCTAGGCCTCTAACCATCGATATGATCTTGCTTTGAACCCTCATTTTTGTACATCTATCTGTTTGATGAAGCTTGGAACTAAAATTGGTGGTCTAAAGAGGCTAAATAAGTACCCACCACTTCATATGTTGTCTTTCTTGCATATTTGTGTACTTTTAAATTTGGCCTGCCCATCTCACCTATGTCCAGGTCAGCTTATCTTTTTTGTGCCTTTATCATAATCTGACCATAGCTACCAAAACTTCCGTAATTGGTATTTATCCTTCCCTAATTGGTATTTTTTAAATGTTTTCTCTTTATTGAGTTTGAATCAGTTAGTGTACACTCTTTCATAAAACTTAAAAAAATCATTCACATTTTAGTCTTATTGTTTCAACCTTTATTTTTTCCCCAGATATGAACCCAGAATCAACTTATTCAATATCTGCTTTATTTGTGAATTTTTATGTTTATACTTATCTACATAGACAACTTTTAATATAGAAGAACTCACTTGAAATGAGTCACTTCCCTATAATGTAGGCAGTATAGGTATGAGTTATATCAGGTATCATGCTGTTAATAGGGGTTTTATACTTTATTAGGAAATCTGCCTCATGCCTCACAGCAGAAGCACAAAGAAGATAGTCCATAGAACATAAGATACCATAAGTACAGTGATGTGAAACATCTGTGTGGCAGACAGCTGCAAAGGTTGGAAGGGAGTTTTTGTGGGAAAGGAGCATGCTGGTTCTTGTTGGCCTTCTCGGGAAGGAAATTGAAGGGACACTGGTAGTTTACCAATACAAAAACTTCTCCATGGGAATGCTCCTTCTGGAGGGACACTTTTAGAATACTCCAGAGTTGTGTTCTCACCTTTCTCATCATTATCATTAATACAGTGGCATTTATTCTTACGATATCTCTTTGCACATATTTATGTTTTTCAAAATGATTTTGGGGGGCAGGGAAAATGATTGAAACAAATGGCACAGGTTATGAGATATACTGAGTCATGATGGGAATCAGCTGTTAAGTTGATGAAAACTCCATCCAGCCCCAAAAGGAAATCTGAGGTTTTGCATTCCAAATAGTAGAGTTAATTAATTTAATTATAAACATTTTTTTTTAATCAAGTCTCTAAAATTTTTGAAAACTCTTATTTTTGAAAACAAATTCACATAAATCTTGGCTTTGTAAAGGAGATTCTCTGGGATATATTGCTGTCATTTTACTATGTTTCAGGACAAGAGGAAGACAACACTAAATGGTCTGGATAATAATAATTGACAATGACATACAGTTATTTAGATTTTTAAAATCTGAGTCCTTCGTTTTCCAAACACTATAAAATTTTCATAGCATTGTAGAAAGTCGCTGGCACAGAACTTGGGTTGGAACCTGATTCACAGGCCCTGTTTGGTCCTAATGCAGCATCACCTCCTCTGTTAATTTAATCAGTCATGGAAATAATCAGAGGGAAAAAGCAAAATTAGCTTTTTTGTTGCTATTGATAATATGATTATTTTTTTCTTGGATTCAGTGTGCTAAGTGTGTATATTATGTTTCCATGGGAAATTTCTTTGTATGTACATTTTACTGCTTCCCCACAGATTACAGTTATAAAACAAACATAACATTTGGCATTTAAACGAGGTAACAGATATGGAATTTCAGAAGATATAGAGAATTGAATTAAAAGAAAAAGCACACTTTGGTTCCTTAAGTTGCTCGTGTCAATCAAAATAGACCAAAGCTTCTTCCAGTAAATGAATGCAGAAAAAGCTTTTCTTAAAAAAAAGGAAGAAAAACATTTTCTAATATATTTTTGAAGAGTTCATTTTTTTAAATTTAGTTTTGTTTTAATATAAAAGGATAAATAGTGACAGACTTTAAAGAATAGTTAAAAGCACCATAATGTAAATGGCCACCAAGTTTTCGTTATAAAATTGATGAATCTCGGCTTTAAAATGATCTGGGAATGACCACAGCTAATAACAGCTCAAACCAAACCAAAAAAGGAGGAACTATCACAGCTCAAGTCTTACGTACAATAAAATCACATCATTTTGTCATTAACTTTTTAAAATAGACTTTATTTTTTAAAGTTTTAGGTTCACAGCAAATGAATGGACAATGCAGTGATTTCCCATTTATCCCCATCCTCACTCAGGCATGGCTTCCTCCATTATCAACATCCCCCTCCAGAGTGGAACCTGAAGGTTATAACTGATGAACCCACACGGACACATCATAGTCACTCAAGGTCCATAGTTTATATTAAGGTTCACTTTTTGTGTTGTACATTCTATTGGTTTGGACAAATATGTAATGACATGTATTTACTATTCTAGTATCATAGAGAGCTGTTTCACTGACCCTAATTATCATTAAGTTTTGACAGAGTAGATGGAGATCAAAGGTATCCAATTTTGTTTTCCAAAGACCCCTGTTTTGTGATTAAGACACAAGATATTGTAGATACTACAGATATGACAACTCTTATGGCGGGAACTGGCGTTACCCATACAACTAGTTTTAAGTTATACAGGGCTACAAGTTTCCTCAAAACTGTTCCTTCTGAGTTTAGTGGCAACTACTTTTTGTTTTTTGAAAGTCTGAATTTGAAAAAAACACAAAACAGAATCATTATGTACTAAGCTGCCACATTTTCACTATATGGAGAAGGAATCTTATCTACAACACTGTCAATTTTGTATTCGATTTAAATTTCCTTAAACAGGCCAGGCCATTCTCTGCAAATCTGGAGGCATTATAATGTAGCATTTTATGATGACATGTTACTTTTTATTGCCTGAGTCCATTCTTTCTGATGCTCAGGGTTGTTTCCAGTGATTTGTAATTACAGACCTAAAATATATCATGTGGGTACTTTATTTCCTGTTCTAGGTTTGGGTTTCATGCTAAAGTAAGCCTGGAACCAAGACCCTTAAGAGTTACAAACATAGTGTGTAGGTCATAGAACAAAACGTACAAGTACAACAAATGCCAAGCAGCCTCTGCCAGAAACATTTTATTATTTGTGAGAAACAAGGCCTACATTACAGAGTTGAAAGGAAGAGGAAGACAAATGTTCAACACCTGGAATCAAGGGAAGGGTGGTATTAAAAAGTTTAATATCCTGTTTTTATGAAACCCTCCACATTATGGACAATGTAATAGTTTATATGTAAATTGGGTACATTTGATGTGGCTTTTTGTTGTTTTGCAGTCTGAGGCACTCCCGCTCCCCTGAGACAGGATGCAGCTTGAGAAGAAGGGAGAAAACTAGAGGCAGGGTACAGAAGCTTCCAGAATAGTAGTACTGAATTCTCCTACTAAGTTTCAAGCTGCTGCTGTCGTTTCTGATGAATCACCTATCTACTGTTTCCAAACTTTGCATTTATATTTTTTTAGGCGTCTCCTTATCTTTAAACTACATAATATTCACTTTCCTTAACCAAGAACATTCATTCATACCTATGGATAAAAGCAGAGATAATCCTTGTAACATAAAACAAGGGATACATTTGTGAGTATTAAATGTTCAATTGTCTGTCTTTGGGTTCATTTAAGTATAGTTTTTAGACTCCCAGCCATCACAAAACCTTTTTAGGTCACCCCAAAATACACAGCAGGACATAACAAACACTGGACGTACAGCTTTTTATTAGTGACTTGTCTAATCAACTCTTTGAAATTATTTTTCTAGCTAAACAGAATATATCAGAGGCTACAACCATCGAACTGAATGTCCTTGCAGAAACTGCATCACACAGTTTATCCAAAGAACTGCAAATGATACCTGACAGAACTACACCAGTCATCCCTTTAATCACTGACTTACCTGTCATTACCACAAAATTTCCTTCTATGGGAAATATAGTCAATTTTGAACAGAAATCCACAGTTCAATCTCAAACTGTCACACACAGATTAGCCACGGAATTACACACACCTGCTGGGAGAACTAAGAAGCCTTGGGATATGGACTATTACTCACCTTCAGTTTCAGGACCACTTGGAAAGCCAGACATATCTGAAATTAAGGAAGAAGTGCCCCAAGATACAACTGTCATCTCCCCTCATGCTACTGATTCATGGGATGGTGTCATGGAAGATATACAAACACAGGAATCAGTTACACAAATTGAACAAATAGAAGTGGGTCCCTTGGTAACATCTGTGGAAATCTCAGAGCACATTCCTTTCAAGGAGTTCTCTGTAACTGAAACACCATTTGTATCTACAACAATGACCCTGGAATCCAGAACTGAAAAGAAAACAGTAAGCACTCTTTCTGAATCAGTGACCGCAACCCACTATGAATTCACCTTGGGAGAAGATGATGGTGAGGATAGAACATTTACAGTTAGATCTGATCAGAGTACCTTGGTCTTTAGCCAGATACCTGAAGTCATTACAGTGTCAAAAACTTCAGAAGACATCACCTCTACTCAACTAGAAGATGTGAAGTCAGTCTCAACAATCGTCTCACCTATAACTATGCGTGACAATGATGGATCATCCACGGACAACTGGGAAGAGAAACAAACTAATGGTAGGAAACTTGAAGATTTTTTTGGCCAGGATGTATCCTCCACACCTTTCCCACCACAGCATCATACAGAAGTAGAATTGTTTCCTTATTCTGGTGATAAAAGATTAGTCAAAGGAATAGCCACAGTGGTTTATCCCTCTCTGCAAACAGAAATAACACAAGGAAGAGAAAGAACAGAAACACAAAGACCAGAAATGAGAACAGATACTTATACCAATGATAAAATACAGGAGAAGATCACCAAAGATCCATTTATAAGAAAAATAGAGGAAGAAGGTGGCTCTGGAATGAAGTTCTCTACAGCTTTCTCAGAGCAAATTTATCTTACAGAATCTTCAGTGGAAATGACCAAATCTTTTGATTCCCCAGCAGTGACAACAACAAAACTAAGTGTGGTGCCTACAGAGGCAAGAGATGTGGAGGAAGACTTTATAACAACTACGGTTGGTTTAGAAACAGATGGCTATCAAGATATTACAACCCACAGCACTTTAAATGTGGAAGTAGTCACTGTATCAAAATGGTCATGGGATGAAGATAATACAACCTCAAAACTGTTAGGGTCCACTGAACATGCAAGCTCTCCAAAATTTCCCCCTGCCCTACCCACCACTAGAGGAGTGAGTGGAAAGGAAAAAGAAATCCCAAGTTTCACTGAAGATGGAGGAGATGAATTTACTCTTATCCCAGGTAGTACTCAACAGCCATTAGAGCAGTTTACTGAAGAAGACACAAGAGACAATGGGAGATTCACAGTTAGATTTCAGCCAACTATATCAGTAGGCATTTCAGAAAAGTCAACTTTGAGAGATTCCATAACTGAAGAAAGAGTTCTACCTATCACAGGCATGGAAGGTCTAGTTGTTCATGCAACCAGAGAAGGAAGTGCTTTGGATGAAGGAGAAGACATGGATGTCTCTAGGCCCATATCTACTGTTCCCCAATTTGTACACACTTCAAATGTGGAAGGATCAGCATTTGTTAATTATAGTAGCACCCAAGAACCTACTACTTACGTAAACACTTCAAATACCAGTCCTCTTTCTATAATTCCCAAGACAGAGTGGGGAGCATTGGTACCTTCTGTTCCATCAGAAGATGAAGCTCTCCGTGAACACTCTGAAGACATACATGCCGTTGATCGGACTGACCTTGAAGCAAGTATTTCTCCTGAAACTATAAGAACAACAGAAATTACACAGAGAACAACTCAGGAAGAATTCCCTTGGAAAGAACAGACTCGAGACAAACCAGTACCTGCTCTCAGTTCTGTAGCTGGCATAGCCAAGGAGGCAATAACACCATCAGATGAACGAGAAAGTGATGGGTCAGCATATACTGTTACTGAAGACCATTCAGTGACAGGTTCTGAGAGAGTCCCAGTTTTAGAAGCAACTCCAGTTGGAAAAATTGAGCACAGTATGTCCTATCCACCTACTGCTGTCACTGAGCCCAAAGCAAAAACAGAGGAAGTGGTAACACTAACACCAAGCATGGGTCCAAAGGTGTCACTAAGTCCAGGGCCTGAACAAAAATATGAAAGAGAAGGTACAAGTCCAAAGGATGTTGTATCACCTTTCAGCACCAGTGTTACCCAGCTTTTAGAGGAAACCACTACTGAGGAAAGAGAGAAAACATCCTTAGATTATACTGACTTAGGCTCAGAATTATTCAAAGAGCCCAAAGCCACAGAACTCCCAGAATTTTCAACAATTAAAGCCACAGTTCCAAGTGATACCACTACAGCCTTCAGTTCAGGAGTCGGACTTCACACAACTTCAGCATCCACTGAACTGCCTCTCATTGATGGGGAACCTGGTGAAGAAACCACCAGTGACATGGTAATCATTGCAGAATCAGCAGCTCCTGTTCCTCCCACCACCTTTAAGGATATTGTAGCCAGGCGAACGGAAACCGATATTGATAGAGAGTATTTCACCACTCCAACGACTCCTTCTGCTACACAGCCAACAAGACAGCCGACTGTGGGAGGCAAAGAGGCCTTCAGACCTCAGCCACTTTCCACTCCAGAACCCCCAGTGGGGACAAAATTCCACCCTGACATAAATGTTTTTATTATTGAGGTCACAGAAAACAAGACAGGTAAGTCTTTGCTTTCTAGACATACCAGTCAAGGCAATCAGCATTTTATCTTGAAAATTACTTTTGGGGAAAAGAAAAAATCAACCTACCAAATGCTGCCATTAGAAGATAACTGGAGTGTGAAAAAAATTCTGTGTTTTAGATTCACAGATTTGTACAAGAATTGGAAGAATATGTTATACAATTTGGAAGAATGTTAGATACGATTTTGTTAAAAGTCATAAGAAGCCCTGCTTTGTCATCTAATATAACCAAATCATCATGTTACATCACTTCAAAACATGCAGAGCAAAGTGTTTTAATTTCAGTGTCTTTCCATGCATTACTACTCAAGGTAGCACTAGGCTGTGTTAACATTCCATTGGTCTTTAACTATTAACCTTCAGTACCTTCATTGTGGACAGCTAAACTGTATTTCTTATTCCTAGGGCTGAGAGATGTCTCGAGTTTGCTTCGGTTTTTCTCTTTCAGTATTTTGCAAGTTTATTATATGACTTATGGGGTGGGTTATATAGGTCTGTCGTTTAAATGTTATTTTCATGCATGTTTAACCTGTTTTTAAGCTGTTGTCCTTGGGTATTTTAAGGAGGCTTTAAATGTTTAGAACAAATACAATCCAGCTTAGTTCTAGGAAATATAATTCATTGTATCAAATATAATTTCAGAAGGTGGATATGTCAGCGTTACCTCATTACCCGGCTATAATGTTCTTTATTTTATGATTTAATTGTTTTATTTCTAGGAATATTTGCAATTCCTTCTGTTTTGTGCAAATATTTTATTTGTCTCTTGCAAAATGCTTACAAGCTGTGCTTTTGTATTGATTAATACTTGCAATTTTCATTATCAAACATAACTTATTCCTTCTTCAAGGTCAGACCACACCATCTTTTAAGTTGGGTAAGCTGAGTTAAGAATATACAGCAGATACCGTTCAATAGATCAATTCAGATTTGTTTGTCTTTTTCTAATTCAGAAGTTCAGGTAATTGATCTTAGTTAAGTGACTGTATTCTATTTTAAACATGTGAATTAAATTACGAAATACTTATTTTTTCCTTGACATAGCTCTGAGAAGTTGGGCTAGAATAATTTTTATTTATTTATTTTTTTTTGAAGCAGGTTTTCTCTCTTCCTGTTGGGATATTCCCCTTAGGGTGTCATTTTACTTAAGAGTGATACTACCTTCATTAGAGTACTCAGGAGTGCACCTGTTGGGAACAAACAGGTAACTCTATGGTCAAGTCAGTTGGCTTCTAGTACTGTACAAATTTTACAGCTTCAACTATCCAGAATTTTCTCATTGTAAAAGCTTTTGCCAAGGCAGTAAATAGTAGAGACAGGAATACATTCCCAGAGTACTGAAGTTAATCTCCACTTTCCAGTACAGTTGAAAGAAGCCAGGATTGGAGCATTATTTTCCTGCTAATGATGCTGTTTCTTGGAGACGATAACGTATTTCCTCTCTCTTATATTCCTTTTCTGCCTCTTGGAACTGTAGTTGGAGAGAGAAGATGAGTGGACACATAGTTGGAATGAGGATTGCTGTCATTAGGGTTGAAAAAATGACAAGAAGGTATTACTATTGAAAAGAAAGAAGTGAAGAGAAGGGAAAAAAAAATTACTACCAACGCTTACAACCTGAGAATTAAAACAAAATATTTGAATGAGACATGATGCAGCACTTTTTCCCAGTCTACTTCCTTGTTAGTGTAGATACTAAGTTGAATCCAATAATCTAGAAAGCAGTAAAAAGTGTTCTGCATTTAAAAACTCTTCTAGATGGCAAACTGTGTGTTAAGTTTAGAGTGATCAAATTGCAAAATGGAAAAGTGAAACTTGATCTCTTTGGAAGAATTGGCAGTCATCAGAAAAAAAAAATCTAAGTTTATAAATGGTTACCCGAAATGGAGGGTCTGAGTAACCTCACTAGAAACCATTTATACAAAGGTGTATATTTACATTTGAGTTGTGAACTTAATTCAGCTGGGTCTGGGAGACATGACTAGGTGTTTCCTCTCCTTCCCCTTTTAAAACATGGGACCATGATTTGTCTTCAAACTAATTTTTATTCAGCATTGATAACGATTGGTTACAAAACTCTGTGGAAACAGAATACTAGGTTATCTCCATGAGGACGGGATTCCACTGTCTGTGTTTTGGGGGACTATTTGTCTAGTTTCCTCCCTCTATTTCTCTTTCTCTCATCTATCTATCATTTTTCAGTGCTTTCTATAAGCCATTCTCGTTATGATTCAAAGCATTATGTATTGTCTTAAGAAGACAATGGGGTTTTCTCAGGTCCAACTGCTTACTTTTACTTACTTGATTTGTTTCCTAAGAGAAATTTAATTTTTCAAGCATTTTGAACTTTGGCAAGAGAAAACTCTAAGGCAGACGTTAAATTAATGAGTTCTAAGGCAGGTGTACATTAACAAGGAAAAATATATATGTGCCTGGAAAACCAACCTTTTTAGGTATCAAGGCACATTTTTCCAGACTGGAAAATCCTCGGTAC
The DNA here is from genome assembly GCF_964194185.1 of Rhinolophus hipposideros. Classification (NCBI taxonomy): domain Eukaryota; kingdom Metazoa; phylum Chordata; class Mammalia; order Chiroptera; family Rhinolophidae; genus Rhinolophus; species Rhinolophus hipposideros. Next base: position 46,557,391 of record NC_138053.1, on the reverse strand, counting down.
ATGTATGAATTTGTATAAATCTAATCACAAACATAGAATTGACCTCTACACATACTGTATATCCAAGTAAGCAAAAATACCACCCATGCTACACTAAAACAAGGCATTCATAACTTTTTTGCTGCACTCAGCAAGTCATATAAATCTTGATTTTCTTTTTTTACTGCTATGAAACAAAACATGCTACTCAGGACACGTTTATGTTATATTTGCTTAAATGGATCTTAATAGCAACTTAGGGTGCTGTTGCTAGAGGGTAACTATGGTTAGCAGTTAAAAAAATCTGAAGGAACTTTTCAGCTCATAAAACTTTTATGAGCTGAAAAATGGTATGGGGTGTGTTTAACAGTGGTTCAGGGGATACTGAAAACATGACTCCTGTCTATTTCAGGAGTAATTTGCACACCTGCATTTTGAAACATTATTAAAAGGTTTTCTTTGTGAACATGTATGAAGTCTATAGGATTTAAAGGTATAGAAAGAGTTTCTGTAGTTCTGGGCTTTTTTTTTTTTTTTAAAGAATGCTTTTTCTCTAAATCATCTGAAATGTCACAGGTTAATATGACAGAGTTGTGAATGTTTTTAAAAACTGATCTATTGGTGTCTTTAAATCAAATAATAATTTGGAAATATGCAAATATTATTATGCAAATGCTCATAGTTATAACCTTAAAATAAGTGGCTTACTAGTTCTTTTTGAAAACAAGTTCATATATGATATATACTATTTGTCAGGCTGGCTTGATGTTGTTTGTCTTCTCAGATGGTCTTTCTTTTTTTTTTTTTTTTTGTTTTGCTAGTTTTATAATGTATATTTATCTAAATCTGAGTGTAAGGAAAATGTAAAGCCAGACTGAAATTACATAAATAGGAAGATTGATAAAGTAATGAATGTAATGATATGAAAGACTAATGAGATTTTGAGAAAGACAATTTTGGCTTCTATAGTAGAATTCATTGTGCTCGGTTTCCTTATTGAAAATTATGGTACCTTATTGCTTACTTGACATCATTCAGAAATAAATCCCATGTGATTAATCCCGTCTGCATTTTTGTTTGTACATTCTAGAAATGTACATAAAGCTATACATCTACTTTATGAATATGATAGTGTTGAGGAAAGGGTAAGAAAAGAAATATTGGCTGTGAAAACAGAAGATATCTGGGCAAATACCAATATTTATACCATTCATTACACAGTCATCATTTTTTAAAAGGTAATGTTTATACAAGATAGTGTCATATAATTTTAAATCACATACTTTTTATTTTTGTAGAATTTATTATGTAGAAAAATTACTTTCATATTTTTTATTATAAGATCAGATTCCTTTCTTCAGACAAAATCTTATTCAGGGCCTTCATGTTTTGAGCAGATGAGAGAGTGGCTGTACTGGTTAACATTTGAGGGGGGAGACAGGAGCCCCCCCCCTTTCTTGAAACCTCTCCCTTATGCCCTGGGTAGTTTCTAAAATAATGTGCACCTCAGCACACAGCTAGAAAGAGAATTATATTATCTAGACAACTCAAAAAGAAGCAGAAACAATTAGTCATCCCTGATTGTATTGATTTTTATAGTTAACACATTTTTAAAATAGGTCCAATTCACACAGAATGATGCACATTCATTAACATGTACCTTTCAATAATTTTGTGTAATGCTGAGTAAAGCAAATTAAGCAAATCTAGTTCCAATCGTCTCGATGCCTATGTGTAATTGAAATGATATCTAGTTACATTGCAGAATGTCCTACGGATGTGCAGAGCTAAACCCTCACCCAGCTCACACTTAGAGCTTGATACTTTCAGACCCCGTTTTATATATGCGAATGTTATCATGTTTAAATCTCAGAGAAAGCTTGTGAGGCAACTCTGGAAAGTATTGCAGATGGACAAACAGAGGCACACTGGGTCTGCCCCTGTTGGCACTGGGTCCACCAGCCTTGACACTCCTGGGAGCATTGTTGCTGGGAGGTGATTCTCTCATCTGATAAACACACAGGAGGGATGACCCCCTATTGGGTCAGGTGCTGACCTGTCCATCAATTCCTGAAAGAGAATAGACTCTGGAAAGACTGGCTTCTCATTGGCATTCTATTGGGTTGCTCAGAGTAGATGACTTAGGTTTAATTTGCTGCTGCTATGGGGTACTATGCACCCTAGTCAGAGACCTACCATGGAAAAGGAACAGCATGCTGAAATCGGTAGCCCTGACTATGGGTTGCTTCTTTCCTGCAGAATTTTGGAACACATCCTTGAGAGTGCATGGGGCTGGTGCCTGCACACATGAGTGGTTTCCTTTGCTGGACTCAAGCTGTGGCTCCCTGCCTCAGAAGCACATTTTTCTGCGGGGTTGGGGGGTGGGGGGCCGGGGCGGGGGTGGGGGGTGGTGGATTAAGATGGCTTCTCCCTCCCTCCTTGGCTTCCCTAAGTCTAGAAAAGGATTGAGTTTCTCTTTTATTAGTCAAATAATGAAAAAGGAAAAGACTAGCTACTATCCCTTCATTTCTGTAATATAAAGAAAAGGATCGACCTTACTGTTTCTCAATTATTGAGCTTAACACTGCACTACAGACCAAAGGTTACCTTTTTTAAAAAGTCCTCCTAAGTGAAATATTTTGTGTATATAACATATACATGCACCTGCCACTCAGATACAGACACACACATACATAGAATCGCAATTTTTATAATGCTCTATGAGTGTTTTATGAATTAAAGAAATTGAAATTATTTTTACCGCTTGAGATTTAATAATCAAAGATGTGGTCCATAGATGACTAAAAGGAACTTTGTCTTCTTCCTAACATGAACCAATGCCTTTTTTTTTCTGAAAATGACATTTGCAATTACAACTTATCATTATCAAAGCTCCTACTGAGGTGGAGTGTTATCCAAAGACAAATACCACTTAGCTATCATTGGCAGCAACCTGAGAGAAGGGTTCACACTACCTTCCCCCGAGTACAGTCAATCAAAGATTATTTTCAGTAAAGCTACAGTATGTCAAGTCCTTTGACAGATATTAAAAGGGGCACAAAATAAACATAAACCACAGGCCCTGCTCCCAAGGACTTTAAATGCATTTGGGAACCCATATTAACGCAAATATAATTGCAGAATAAGAACATATAATTACACACTAAGTCGTATGGTATTGGCTGTGAATGGCAGATAAGGTCAGCAAAGGAAGGAATCAACAAAGGCAGGAAAGTCAGAGACTATTTCATGAGAATGAAGAGACTTAGCCGGTCCTTGTTGGAGGGGTAGATCAAAAACAAATGAAGGGAAACCGGTTATTAGCTTAGTGCTTCCCAACCTAGGCTCAAAAGTGGACCTAAGGAGCTCCAAGTATAACCAGGCATTTTACTAAATAACGCTGGGATGAAAGAGAGGGCAAGACCTGCTTTAGAAGATGATTGCCTTTTTAGGATTTACCTGGAAATGATTACAGGTTCTTGGACACCAGAGATATGCAGCCAACTTCCTCAGGAGGGAGTGTTCTCAAATTATTTTTCTGTTCTTCAGTGATCCATACTTTTTTGATAAAGATAGCATCGTCTGTAGGTTCAGTACATTTAACTTTTCAAGATACAGTCCCATGAAATATCATGGTTTACAGTCACCCAGTGGTAAGGTTCAATACAACGACATTGTAAAGAGTGGGCTGCATACTCTAAAAGGAGACTTTTAAAAGTTTATGACATCTTAATTCAAGTGAAACAGATACTACAAGTTGGAGCGCCTAAAGTCAGTCCCTCTTACTTATCTGCAGGGTGGAGCGAGGAATTTCTTAATTTCTTTGTCAAATTTTTCTCATTTATTCAACAAATACTCAAATAATTACTTTCTACACTAGACCTGGATTTTTGAAGCACACACACTCTGTGATATTCTGAATGAAATGGATGGATAGTTATTTGGTTCCATAGGATACGTAGAAAAGGTGGTTGATATAGTGGAAAAGCTTTTGGAAACAGAACTGGGTTCATTGTCAACATTGTTGTTTGCGATGTGTTTGACCTTGAATAAATTGCTTAATCCTTAAAGCCCTTAGTTGTTCTAACATTAAAACTATATAATAATACTGCGATCTTACCAGATTGCTTAAAGGAGAAAGGTATCTCTTCAAGGACTTGCCAGTGTCTATGGTAGGAACATCACACGTTTAACACTTCATGACCACAAGCACCAAAAGCAGTGCCTGGCACATGCGACCTACTTAGTACAAACTAATCCCCTCTCAGTTTTAGGAATTATTGCATTCTGAATTTACAGGTGTAGGAAAATTTAGATTGTTTTGTATTAAATTGGTAAAAATTAAATTATCTTAAAATTCAAGACGATTTATACTACGGGAAGCCAAACTAATTAATTACATATATCTGCTTGACTGCAAGAGCGTGTTAAAGTTTTAATCCTCTATGGATTGTGTTTGTTTCAGTGATGCCGTTCTGGGTGCAGATAAGAAGCAGCTGCAGCCTTTAGTTAACATATAAATATCGTATTGATGCTCCAGTACCAACGTGTAGCATTCATTAGCTTTCTGCTCTTTTTCATGTGTGAAAATTGGGCTTATGATTTTGGTAACTACCAATTTTGTTGTTTTTGTTGTTGTTGTTGTTTTGTGTTGTTTTTCAGAGAAAAAGAGGTTTTTTTTATTTTCCAAATCCTTTATAAAATTTTCCAGGTGCTGGGCCTAGCCTCTTCTTGCATATTCATAGAATGCATGGGCATTCCCTGCTGTCTTTTTGTTGTTGTCAAGGAAACCCCCCAGTTTTCTGCACAGGGATTACATTCTTCTTAATAGCTCTTAGATCATTCATTTGTGAGATGAATAAAAAATGTATTCACGGGCCCAGACCATGTTCAGCACTTTGTGGGGGAGGGGTAGAGCCAAGGGGAGAGACATTCATGGTGAGAGGAGCAATAGGGGTAAAAGAAAAGGGGAAAAAATGTTCTTAGGTTCCATCTTAATGAGGCAAAACCGAAAATGTTATGTCTTAAAGAAGGCATTGCCTATTTTTGTCAGTTTACAAAACATGACACCTCAGTGAGGTACAAATAGGAGAGTTGGTTATTCAGTGGCTTCATGGATAGAATGATTACAAGAATGACTCTAATGGAAGGCCATAGGGAGGGTGATGTCTTTTGGTGAAAATTGTGGTATATTTCTTTTCATTTGTATAGCAGTAGTTTGAATGTTTTACAACATAACTGCAGCGATAAAAAATGTAAAATTTTCTTCCTTACAGCAGCCTGTGGAGAGCTGCAGACCAACTTGATTGCATGAAAAATTGGTGCTCCTTAGAGAGATATGCCAGTGTTTAGACTTTTGAGTATGAATCTGGAGGAAAACACCTGTCTTTTGGCAAGAAGGCTATAATTATTCTTAAAAAGAGTGATTCGGTTCTTTGAAGGAAAATAAATTATGGTGAATATTCTAAATACTGGCTAGAATTACTATGATAATGTATAAAGTATTGCTCCATAAATAATTTAAGGTTTAAATAGAAGATTTTTTAAACTGGATAGGAAGAATCTCTGGGGTGAGAGGAAAAGTTTAATTATATTTTAGCATCTGTTTCTGTGAAAATATGACATACCATGTCACGGTGTTATACCTGGCCTTCCTTTTGCACATGTATAATCAGTTTACCCCACGTTGTCTGGCTTCTAGTGGTTTCATCTTTTGGCTTTGTACCTCCATTTTCCTGGCTTCCCACGGGGTCATTTAGTTGCTTTGGCCATAAGATTTGTATACTGGGTTTCTGAAAGTTTTGGTTTTTCTAAGTTGAGGAAGAGAAAAGGAAATATAATGTATACTCTGTAGAGTGTAAAAGAACACAGTATAATTATTATATTTCACTATGTTGCAATCTTACCTCGCTCTGCTCTTTGGGGGAGCCATTTTACTATCTGGAGATAAAACATTCTCTGTCCATCTCTCGTCACATCTACCCCCAGGAAATGTTTTAGAGGTTTGTTGAAATAAAGTCATTCAATCAAGCTACTCTGTGGCTGGGGAAAAGAAGATAATGCAATCTATAGCTTAGTTGGAAAGGCAACTTGAAATAGTAAGCAAGAGAATATATAATAAAGGAAAATCGCTTGCTTTTGTAAAAGGAAAAATTGAGGTAATATGAAATAATAAAAGAAGCATCTTTAGCAGGCAGGGTCTCAGAATTGGCCTCACAGGAACCTGGGCATTCATCCCCTCACAAAACAATCACCCAGTATACTTGGGAAAGCCCAGAGTTGCACCAGCCAGCCACCAGCCAGCCAACCATGATGCCATTCCTTGCAAGTGTTTGAGAAACACCAGGAAATCACCCAGCACATTAAATACTGTTTACACTGCTCCTCAACCCCAGCTGTACCTCAGAGTCACCAGGGAACCTCCAAATAGAAATAACCACCCTTCCCTCACCACTGGACAACTTGGATTTGATCTAGTGGTGGGCTCAGGCATTTGTATATTTTTAGCTTCTCCTCTTAAATTTGCTTCATTTGTTTAATTTTTATTAGTAGTATCTGTATTTTTTAACGCAGCCCATGTGATTTGGATGCACAGTGAGGACTGAACACTACGGGGAAACTAAAGGCTTTTTGAGCTGCAGACAGCCGGCTTAAATACAGACGTTCTTGGGGAAGGGACTGCTTTAATAAAGCCTCTGCCAGTTGGAGCTGTACTTTGACAATTTTAAGGAGGGAAAACATATATATATGTATATATATATATGTTTTCTCTCCTTAAAATTATGTATAATTTTTTATACATAATTTTACCCTTACTCTTAAAAATATGTATATATATGTGTGTATATATATATATATATAATTCAGTCTCCCATGAGTGAAATGGAGGTCTTTGATCATACTTGGGGAAGTGTAGCTTTTATCAACAATGTTACATGAACCTTGGCATGAGTGAGGAAGAAAACACAATTAAATATCATTGAAATACATGTCTTTAAAAATTTCAGGAATAATTGTTATTGAATCAGTAGTAATACTGAAAGGTGTAGAATATATCTCAAATTACCAAGAACTACATACCTCACTTGGCTGTATCCATCCATGTTCTCCTCTCTGTTAACATGGAAAATAAAAGAAAATATGTATGCTTATGGTTTAAGGATTCTTTTGACTATACTGACAAAGTAAGTCGGTTCATTAGACATTTACATTTGAGAATTACAGTGATTACCACCCTAAGATAACCTTATATGTAGTGCTGGATTTGGAAAGAAAATGAAGGATTAAAAAAATAGTGAAATTGTGCCCGCACATTTAGATTATCTGGATTTTTATAACTGTAAGTCTTTAGTGTGTGAGTTATCTATATGGTTCTTTAGTTGTATCTCAGAATTTGGGTTGTTGTTGCAGCCAAAGAACAAAAATATCTTTAGTCAAAAATGTAAATCTTTCAAAGGAAATATCAAAGTAGTAGAAGGTAAACCTTTTCATTCTTGATGATAGCTGTGTGGACATTCTTCCAACTAAACTGCCAAAAGAGGGACTAAGTGGTCAGTGTATGAAGAGCATTATATGTGGAAAGGATCCCTTCATTTTAATTATGGAATGTAGAAGTTAGTAAGAGAGGTGAGATAGAAATATAAAACAACTTTGGAATTTATAAATAAGAAACAATATGACATAAATCCTATGGCATACAAATGAAAGATACAACCAGTTTAGGCTAAAGAGTTTTAGAAAAGATATTATATATTGGAGAACTGAGGGTTTCATCTGGATCCTTCATAAATGGATGCGTGAAGTTCAAAGGGGAATTTATAAAGCCTACCAAATGGAGGGCGAGGGTGTTCTTCTTGAACAGAAGTCGGAGATGGGAATGAGGATATGGAGACAGGGACATGGAGCTGCTGTTCTCCAGCGCAGAGAAGCAGAGAATGACAACAGAGAACTGAAGGAAGAGGATAAATGTGGGGACAGTTAATGGAGCTGTTTGAACACTGTGTTGTAGAGGTCAGGTAGAAGAGGTGACCAGAAACTACTATTGACTTTTGAAGAAAGAAGTGGAATAATTAAAAAAAAAAAAAAAGTGTTTGGTAAAGTTTAGCTTAGTAGCTATCTTTTGGGGGTGGGGGAAGGCTTAGAAAGGAAATGTATATATTTACTTATGAGAGGCATTTGTTTTACTTTAGTCAAGGCTTTTACTTAAATTTTAAATCCTTGAATCTGACCAAAGCATTTTTCTGGTGTTAGGATGTCTGGTAATCATCTATCTATCTATCTATCTATCTATCTATCTATCTATCTATAATAAGCTTTGACAATGATAGAGAACTAGGATGAAAAAGATCATAAAAGCACTGCCTTATGGTTGGTTTTTGTTTATTTGTTCTACTTTCAAGGAAACATTTAGAAACCAAATAACCTGGCTTACTTTCATAAAGCTCTTTATCTCATTGTTCAGAAATGATTGAAGGGCCCAAAAGTACTTGATTATGCTCTCCAGCGAAGCCCTTACTCTTTAAAAATTGGAAGTTACAGTCCTTCGAGCCTTTTCTCTAAGCAAGAAGAGCCCACACTCAGTGATATTTCTTTAAACGCACTTAGAGCACATGAGTGTATCTAAATATATTCTTTCCACTTGAGGGAACAGCATTACTAGAGGATTATCTGAAGTTGGGAAAAGAAATGATTCCCATTTATCATCCCCATAACATGTCTGCCTCTTAAAAGTGAGGTCATCAGGAATGTTTCTACTGTCTCTATATATCTCTTACCCTTTCTGGGTATAAAATTCACGAATTGAGAAATATTGAGCTTCTTGCTCAGCAAGAGGGGGCTGTCAGTATAAGATAACATGCATGGGTGGTGCACCAAATGAACCTCGGCTAGCAGAGTTAATAGAGAGAGATGGGTCACAGAATCCAATATTGATCTCCCAAACTTTAGTTCAATCTCCCATCTCTGGGGAGATTGAGTATTGATATAAATATCACATGACTTTCAATATTAAGGTAATTAACAAAAATATCTGACTGAATCTGGGGAGAATGTCTATATCTTGATTACTGATGTCATTTTTTTTTAAACATCTTGTGTTGGTGCCATTTTAATCTCAAATTTTGAAAATGTTGAGGAATTGAAGATGTCTGAGATAATCTGGTTGAAATTCACATTAGGTGGTTTGCTTTGCTTCATAAGGGGCCAGTTAGAATTTTATTTTCCTTAAGAATATATTAAAGATGAATGAAATTGAAGCATTTGTTTCTGAATGGTTATTAGATCTATAGGTATGTGTCGCAAAACCTAAACATCTTAAAGAACTTCAAGCTTTCTCTAGTTAAATTCTATAAGTATTTCTCACAAACTTCAGTATGGCTATCTATTGTATTTTTTAAATAAGGAAACAAAATTGCTCATTAAAATGAAAACAAAATTTCTCATTAAAATGAAATCATTTTAATAAAGAAATGTGATCCTGATATATTTCTGCTGAATAGATTGGTATATGCTTACATTTAATTAAAAGCTCTTAAACTTAAATTGTAAATTTCCCTAAAGAGAACATGAACTTTATCCAGCTGCCTACGCATCTTAGCAACTATGTTTTGTGTCGGCTAACAGTATGACTGGAATACTTGTGCTATGTCTACAAAACTCTGCCATGAAGTACTTAAAAGTACTTGGTGAATAATTTGAGGTCAGCTAGCAATAAAGCTTTGTGTGAAATGCCACTAAAAAATCTATTAACCATGTTACCAGTATATTCGAGTCAAGCTGTTAAAATACATTCACATAAACATAGAAAAGATTGTACATACACTGTATAGAGTTCTGTGGTTTGACTCTGGAAATCCAAATAAAAGTTATATTACCCTTAGAATAAAATTCTAAAATAGAGCAGTCTTTTATAAGGACTTGTTCATCCAAGAGGTGAGAATGTTAATTATTTCATCAGGTTGTACTGTTAATACAAAACAGAGCAGATCACGATTTTGGAACGAGCTACCTGCTTTCACAATAGCACAGGTGTCCGCCTTCTCCCACCATGCCCTACAAGGAAACTTTTCTATTTTTGATAATTATAGCTTTTGCAACTGTCTGGTAACATGTGTGCTGGGTGTAGAGTGGTGATAAGAAAGGGGGAACAAAGAAGTAATTTCACCAACTGAATAAACAACGGGGAGCAAATAGGAATAGGGGTTAGATGTAAGATAGCAATGAAAGGAGTATGGGTGGCAGGAAAGTATTCACCTATCTAAACTAGATAGATTTCATACCACCATACCCTCCTTGAAGTTTTAGAAGTATGAGAATAAACTAGCCATACTGAGACTATACAATGTAAATTGATCTGTAGAGAATCTGCTGGCAGAAAAAAATTCTCTTCAAAGCCCTAGGCAATTAATATTTCCCTCATCCTCAAACCAATATTAAGGAATCCAATGAAACCATTTGGAAGCTGATGCAACTTATTTAAACAATGAGTATTAGTCACTTAATTGTGAGAATATACTTCTAAGAAAAAGGACATAAAATAATTTCAACTCTCATTTTGTATCTTTCGTTTTATTTAAGAATTCTCACTTAGAAGAACATTTTTGTAATACATATCAAATGAGTACTTTTTAAAATAAATCTTTGCTCCTCAGTCACTATTATGACTAGCTGATAGTTCTTTGATCATTGCCAACTTTGTGGCACAATGAGAAGCACAAGATAAAACAGCTTAAAATGTTTTCTACTATTCTGAAGGCAAGTGAGATCAGATACTTGGGAGGTAGGTGGAGAAAGAATCATAATTTAAATATAATGACTGGTATGCTTGCAACATGTATACTCAAACATTTCCTTTTAAAATGAGGGAAAAAGAGTTTCGGAAGGCTATTTCTGTAACCTATTGGCAAGAGCATTTGTTCCTGAGAGACTGAGAGTAAGAACAAGAGCAAGAGAGACTTGGAAGATATGCTTTGAGTTTATAGGTCTCTATAAAGTTGGTAGGCAAGTGCCTACTGTTCAGTCTGATACCTAATCGATACTCAGTAAATACTGTGCAATCAGTTGGCTCCTAAGGAGATAATACAAGTGGGTGACATGCATGGTTATGGTAATGAATTAAATTTTTGTGTGCAAAAGCTGAGCCGTGTTTGTCAAGTACATGCGAAGACCATCTCTCTGCTGCGTTTTTATTGCTGTGACTGAAATATTGTGATATTTGTTTAGATTAGAAAATGGAATACACTGCACCTAATGGTTGAGTCTTTTGGTGAAATATTCTGATATGGTGATCCAAAGGGCTAAGGGGAGTCTTCATAGATTTGTGGGTAATGAGAAATGTTAGAGTTCCTCATCCACTTAACACAGAGTGGAAAAAGGACTCAAATAATATACTTTCTTCATTGGAACTAAAATTAGATAATGTAAAGGGAATGCCAAGGTCTTTATTTAATTAAATTAAGTAGACTAAATAAATGTTGATAGTGAAATTATTACACAAGTTATTGATTCTGTTAGAGTTCTTCATCCTTTCCTAGGAAAACATTTTATTTTTAAATTATTCATTCTATTGTAAAACATTTAGGTGAGAATCATGATGTGTCAGTTCCTGACATGTTGACATTTGACACACTAGTATCTTCTCTCTGCTTTTCTCCACTCTACTTATTTTTACAGCTACCAACATCATACTTGATGGAATCTCCTTGTGTAATTATTCACTAAGAAGATCACGGAATATGTTTTTATCAGTTTTATTTTAAATAGTATTTTTAAAAATAAGGAATTTATTTAGACAACCATACAAATTTATAATTGCATTGAGTGTTTTTACCCTGTTCCTGGCCTAGCAGTGTATAAATAAACAATATTGAACATTATTTCCTTATTTACCGTTTTGTTTGGCTGGAGAAGCTTGGTTGAATGATTAGTTTTATCTCCATTGTTTATAAAAAGGTACAAAATGTGGTGGGAATTCTTTATATGTTTGACACAGATCAATGTTTCTTATTGAAAATTTGTTCTGTATTTAAATGAAAGGTACTGTGTGAATTTAATGTCTGTGTGTGTGATATTTCTTAATGTGAATTCTAGTTTTATTTCCACATAATGAAAAGGGTTAAATGTAAAACAAGAGTATAAGCATTAAGATAGGCACAGTTTTGAAGCTCCAGTTAAAACTTACGAAGTTGTACCTAATAATTTAACTGATTCTGGCTTAACTCAACTATATTCAGATAGTATTAGCAGTGACGGACGACTTAATTTTGTGATTAGACTTATTCATGTAATATTTCAAGAGATTCATTTATACAAAAGACATTTAAAATGTATGCTCTTGTATACATATATATGCATGTGCATATATATTCTCTTATTCTTTTTTTATAGCAAAAAGGTAAGCTTCACCACAAGCCATATTACAAGGATTATTATCTGAAAATTTTACTGTGTCCTCTTTTAAAATATATATATATACCATAAGGCACTATAAGATCACTGTAACAACTTCAGTGATCCAATATTGAATAAACTTATTTGTTTAATTATAGTTTTTGAAAAAAATGTAAGGCATTCAGTTATTTTCGTAAGTTTGGTGATTAGGAGTAGTTGGCAGAAATTGTCTGTATTTTAAATTTTAATATATTAGAGCTATGCATTGATCTCACCTCTCTTATGGCAGAAATACTTTTTCATTTCTTTGAGTACCCATCAGCCTTTGTTTACATAGTTGAAAGGCTGGATGTATGGGGTGGAATGGGATGGAGATATAAGAAATGAACTATAATGTGTGAAAGGTAATGAGGAAGTGTTTTAGGTAGGAGTAACCCAGCCCTCCCCAAATAATATTTTATGGATATAGTACAGTGAAGATGCAATGGAATGCAGGGATTTCTCTTTTGTTTTTATTAAAGTGAAAGGGGTAAACGTAAATATAGTATATGTATTCTAGTTACATAAAAATCTTGTGTTTTTTTTTTTATAACAAACCATAGTTAAAAACATAGATGGAGCTTCGTAGAGTTTTTACTGATAATTCATATACGTCTATATTTATGTTGATGGATAAAGAACACAAGCAGTACTGGTTCCTTCTCACTCGAGTTTTTTTTTTCTTTTCTGACTTATCAGTAAATGCTAGATGTTGATCCTTACATACATGGAAAGGAGTGGTTTCTTGCAACAGGAACAATCTCCCTAGCAATGGAGGACAGGGGTGGCTCCGTCATAATTATTCCTCCTGTAAGCTTTTTAGGTTTAGCCTGAGCATGTGTGGCATGGATCAGGACTAGACTGAAAACTATTTTTGCAACAGTATTTCTGGGGGCTGGAGAGCAAGATGCTGTACAATCGTTGATGTTTTCCTTTGTCTTCTTCATGGGCACGTATAGGCCCCTTTTCGCACTGCTGTGATGCTGGGAATAGGGCATCTGTAGTGGCAGGACCCTCTCCCAGGATACCTGAATTGCATTCTGATAAGAGTGAGGGTCCAGGATTTCCTCCTTTCTGATGCCCAGACAAAGAGTTTGAAGGTATATTTCTGGAGGCAGAAATGTCAACTGGGCTTAGTGGTTCGTACCCTATGGTAATTTACACATATAATCTAGGGAATCTTCTGCGGATATGTTATCTAAAGCATGCTAGTTCAAATGTTTAGATGTGACTCTTAAACTTCCTTTGGAGGAAATGTGAAAAAAAAGGAACTATAATTCACCCAATCCAGGTCTCATAAAGGATAAAGGTGTAAAGGTGTGGAGGGCTTTTTCTGGTGCTTTTCGGTGAGTTCTTCCTGTGTGCACAGAGGACCCCATCCAAGCCTTCCTGCACTGTGTCTGGGAGGTGGCTGCAGCTTATGTAACTAAGTCTTGTCTCACTGTTGCAATGGGGAGGGGTTGTCATTGCATTGTGAAAGGGCTATAAAGAAACCTCTCTTCTAGTTTTCTAAAAACCATCTTCTGTAAGACAGATCACGACAAGAAACCGGAAGGAATCTCTTGTCATTTCCTTATGGAACAGAGGGTGTCCAAGCATCACTTTACAGAAAGGACAATAACCAATTAACCAATTACTTTTTCTGTATGATTTGGGGAAATGGTTTTAATTTTTAATTTTCTTTTTAGTTCACACAAGATGAATTCCCACATTTCATGATTACAATGAATAGATGTGATTTCTTGTTTCATTTTATGGACACCGTTTTGTTAACCATGTTAAAGAGTTTTCATGACCTGTTTCTATAATCGGAAATTGTATTTTTTTTTATTGTTAACATAAAACAGCAAATCTGAAGACTGAGACTGTAGAAGGGTGATTGCACTTAATGTGAAAAGATTTGAATTCTTCCTTTTGTGTGTGTGTGTGTGTGTGATCTGCCAGCCTTGCTATCAGTTTCTTCTGTCATACACTGCCACCTGTTCTATTTAAGTATTGTGAAAACTCTTTGTTTTTTTCAGGTCGAATGAGTGATTTGAGTGTAATTGGTCATCCAATAGATTCAGAATCTAAAGAAGATGAATCTTGTAGTGAAGAAACAGATCCAGACAACCATCTAATTGCTGAAATTTTACCTGACTTAATTGAATTAGATCTATACCACAGTGAAGAAGAGGAAGAGGAAGATTGTGCAAATGCTACTGACGTAACAACCACCCCATCAGTACAGTACATAAATGGGAAACACCTGGTCACCACTGTGCCCAAGGACCCAGAGGTGGCAGAAGCTAGGCGTGGCCAGTTTGAAAGTGTTGCACCATCTCAGAATTTTTCAGACAGCAGTGAAAGTGATACTCAACAGTTTATAATCGCCGAAACTGGATCATCTACTGCCCTTCAACCTAAGGAATCTAAAGAAACAACTGAATCGCTTGAAATTACATGGAAACCTGAGACTTACCCTGAAGCACCAGAACAGTTTTCAAGTGGTGAATCTGATGTTTTCCCCACAGTCCCATTGCATGAGGGAGAAGCCACGGAGGAACCAGAATCAGTCACAGAGCGAGGTCTTGAACTTGATAATCTAGTACATGAACATACTGAACCTGTCCCTCTGTCTTCTGAAGAATCTTCAGGAGATGCTACAGTTGACCAAGAATCCCCAGAAATGATTTTTTCAAGAGCTACCGAAGTAATATTTGGTGAAGAGGCAGAAAAAAGTACTTCCATCACATACACTCCAAGTACCATCCCAAGTTCTGTGTCAGCAAATGTTTCAGAGGAACTATCAGTTACCTTAATGGGAAATCCCCAGCCTGCTGACCTGTTGTCCACTGTGGAAAGCCGGGTGCAGATAACACCGAGACAAACTGTAGAGCTCTCAGGGAGTCTTTCATTTCCAATTTCCGAAGGCTCTGGGGAAGCAGAAGAAGATAAAGAGAAAATGTTCACTGTGGTAACTGATTTATCACAGAGAAATGCTTCAGATACACTGG
This sequence comes from Rhinolophus hipposideros, assembly GCF_964194185.1. NCBI lineage: Eukaryota > Metazoa > Chordata > Mammalia > Chiroptera > Rhinolophidae > Rhinolophus > Rhinolophus hipposideros. The sequence continues at coordinate 46,541,990 of NC_138053.1, read as the reverse complement.
TTACTTTAGACCCTAGCAAAATAATGACCGTAGACAACCTTTTTGATGTTTCTGCAACCATTTACTCAGCTTCTGAACAACCGTCTGCAGAAGTAGTGCCTACCAAATTTGTAAGGGAAACAGGCACTTCTGAGTGGGTTTCCAGTACATCTCTTGAGGGAAAGAAAAGGAAAGATGAGGAGGAGGGAACTACAGGTCCAGCTGCCACATTTCAGCTACATTTACCTACACAGAGATCAGATCAATTAACTTCACCCTCTGAATTAGGAAACTCAGATGAAGCTACGTCTAATGATTCAGTATCTGCTGCCTGGAACAGTTTGAAGTCCTTGACAACACCCACACAGTCTGAAAAGGAAATGACAAGTTCTACTCTTGTCTTTACAGAAACAAATGTTTCAGATAATCTGGGGGCGCAGACCACTGAGCCCCACAGCAGCAGTCAGCCTGAAGTTCAGGAAGGGCTGTCCACTGTTCCAGGTAGCCCTATCTCTCTATTTATGGAGCAGGCCTCTGGAGAAGCTGCTGCTGACCAAGAAACCACCACTGTTTCTTCATTTTCATTAAATTTAGAGCCTGAAATCCAAAACCAAAAGGAAGCAGCCAGCAGCACTTTGTCTTCCCATGTAGAAACTGTGTTCCCTTTTGAGCCAACAGGGCTAGTTTTGAATACTGTGACGGGTAGAGAGATTACTGAAATTATAAGCCAAACATCCAAGGAAAACCTGATATCAGAGGTTTTAAAAGAGCCAAATAATGGGGCAGAAATAAATGGCTTTTCCACAGATTTTCCTTTGGGGGAAGATTTCAGTGGTGATTTTAGAGAATTCTCGACAGTATCTCATCCCAAAGCAAAAGAAGAAAGAGTAATGATGGAAGGCTCTGGGGATGCAGCATTTAAGGATACCCAGATTTCACCATCTGCAGCACCCACTTCAGATCGCATCAATCACATAGCTGACTTGGAAGGACCAGGTGGCACTTTGGTTGGCACTTCAGCCTTCCCTTGGGAAGAGTTCACAGCCTCAGCCGAGGGCTCAGGTGAGCAATTGGTCTCAGTTGGCAGCTCCGTTGACCAGTTGTCTCCCAGTGCTGTGGGGATTCTTGCTACAGAATCCCCATTTATTGACCAACTGTTGGGAGAAGGTACTATCAAAGAAGTTGATAAAAGACCCACCATTTTATCGGGAGCAGAAGCTGAAGAGACTGAAGCTCCAGTAGAAAACGGGGGAGTGAAGGTCAATGGCACAGTTTCAGTGGACTTTCCCCAGACAATGGAGCCAACCAAATTATGGTCTAAGCAAGAAATCAACACTGTAAGGCAAGAAATTGAAAGTGAAACAGCATCAGAGGAAAAGATTCAAGAACAAAAATCTTTTGACTCTCCCCAAAGTTCTGTCACACCAGATCAAATAATTTTTGATTCACAAACATTTACTGAAACTGCACCCCGAAGCACAGATTATTCTGCACTAACAACAAAGAAAACTTACAGTACTGATGAGGAAATGGAGGAGGAAGGCATTCCCTTAGTCGACATGCCTGTTCCAGAGCCAGGTGCAAAGGGTTTGGAACCCTACACTACTCTCCCTGAAGTTACTGAAAAATCCCATTTTTTCTTAGCTACTGCCTCAGTGACTGAATCTATACTAGCTGAGAGTACAATTACAGATCCATCAATCATAGAGAAAGAAAGTATAAAACCTTTTCCCAAAGTTATGAGACCGGTATCTAAAGAGTCAGATATTGATCTTTTATTCTCTGGACTGGGATCAGGAGAAGACATTTTGCCTGCTACAGTATCAGTGAATTTCACTGAAAAGGAACAAATCATTAGCACATTATATCCCCAGACTTCTCAAATGGAAAGTTTAGAAACTAGCATCATAAGTGATACAACTAAAGAATATAAGGGAATGGAAAATGCGGCAAATGAAGTTCGACCACTCTTTTTCAAAACAGACAACATCTCTAAAGATACTGAGCTGGCACCCAACACAACATCACTAGAAATTTTAAGTGACACCAGGACAAAAGTACCTTCTTTGGCACCTCTCACTTTCTCTGCAGACACAGAGCATCCTCCAAATCAGACTCACAGTTCGGCAGAGGAAATCCAGACTAGTAGACCACAGCCTACTGCTGAACAAATCTCTAAGAAGAATTCTTCAACAGGAGAAACTAGAGAAACAACCCCCTCTTCCACTGATTTTCCAGCTACAACATATGCTCTTGAGATGACCGAAGGATCTGTTACATCAGCACCACAACCATCTGACTTGTTTCATGAACACTCAGGAGAAGGATCTGGGGAATTGGATACCGTTGATGTAGTCCACACTTCTGGCACTACACAGGCAACCAGGCAAGGCAGCACCCCATTTGTTTCTGATAAATCCTTGGAAAAGCATCCCGAAGTTCCAAGTGCTAAAACTGTTACGGTTGCTGGATTCCCAACGGTGTCAATGGTGCTGCCTCTTCATTCAGAACAGAACGAAAGCTCCCCTGATCCAATTACCACACCGTCAAATACAGTGTCGTATAAGAGGCCCACAGAAGGTGCTGCGGATGTTTTCCACGACCAGTTCAGGGGATTCGAGGATTCCACCTTAAAACCTGATAGAAGAAAAGCCACTGAAAATATTATTATAGATCTGGACAAAGAGGACAAGGATTTAATATTGACAATTACAGAGAGTACCATCCTTGAAATTCTACCTGAGCTGACATCAGATAAAAATACTATCATAGATATTGATCACACTAAACCCATATATGAAGACATCCTTGGAATGCAAACGGACATAGATACAGAGATACCATCAGGACCACAGGGCAGTAATGAAGAAGGCACCCAAATTCAGGAGAAGTATGAGGCTGCTGTTAACCTTTCCTTAACTGAGGAAAACTTTGAGGGCTCTGGTGATACTGTTCTGGCTAGCTACACTCAGGCAGCACACAATGAATCGAAGACACCTGAAAACAGAAGCCAATTAGATCACGTGGGCTTTATCTTCACAACTGGGATCCCCATCCCGAGCATAGAAACAGAATTAGATATTTTGCTTCCCACAGCGACTTCCCTGCCTATTCCTAGTAAGTCGGCCACAGTTCATCCAAATATTAAAGAACGAAACATTGAAGCAAAAGCCCTGGAAGACATCTTTGAATCAAGCACTCTGTCTGATGGTCAAGCTATTGCAGACCAAAGTGAAGTAATATCAACATTGGGTCATTTGGAAAGGACACAGGAAGAGTATGAAGAAAAGAAATATGTAGGTTCTTCTTTTCAGCCCGAATTCTTTTCAGGCGCCGGGGAGATACTGATAGATTCAACACCTCACGTAAGTATTGGTACTATCCACCTTATGGCTCAGAGTTTAACAGAGGCACCTAATGTGACGGAAGGATCTAATCCCCCAGATTACACTGTTTTTGCAAAGTTGTCCTCTCAGACACCATCATCGCCATTCACTCTCCACTTAGGCAGCGGAGCCTCTGAATACACAGAGGGCCCCCAGCCAAGTGCTCTGCCTGGTGTGGATGCCAGCGTATCCCAAATGTCCCCAGGAAAACTTGCAAATATTGGCGTGACTTTCAAACCATCAAGTGAAGAATACTTTCACATAACCGGGCCTCCACCCTTACCTCCTAACACAGAATTAGAACCTTCAGAAGACGAAAGTAAACCTAAGTTATTAGAACCAATGGAAGCTTCTCCAACAGAACTAATTGCCGAAGAAAGAACTGAGATTCTCCAAGATTCCCCAAACAAAACCAATGTTCAACTTTCTGCAGAAACAATCAAGGTATTTCCTAGTATGAGAATTCCTGAGGCTGGAACTGTTGTTACAGAGGCGAGTGAAATTAAATTAGAAGGTGCTACACTGTGGCCACATTCTACTTCTGCGACTTATGGGGCTGAAACAGGTGTGGTACCTCAGCCCAGCCCACAGACTTCTGAGAGGCCCACTGTTCCTTCTTCTCTGGAAATAAACCCTGAAACACAAGCAGCTTTTATCAGAGGGCAGGATTCCACAGTAGCAGCATCAGAACAGCAAGTAACAGCGAGAATTCTTGATTCCAGTGATCAGGCAACAGTACATACTGCAGAGTTAAGTATTGCACTTGCAACACCATCACTTTACCTTCTGGAAACTTCTAATGAAACCAGTTTCCTGATTGGCATGAATGAAGAGTCAGTGGAAGGCACAGCAGTCTATTTACCAGGTAAGGTCACGGCACTGATAAATCTGTTTCCAAACTTGGAAACAGTCCCTTGGTCCTAACACATATATGTGCATAATTTTTACTGTAATGTTAAATCAGTGGAGATTTTCATATTGTTCACAACACAGGAGGCCCGGTTACAGAATTGAGTCCATAAGGAGATGCAAAGAAAGTAAGGATAAATTATTTCTGAGCTATATGGATGTTCTTTGTTTTGTTCTGGGTTTTAGAAACAACATACAGTTACACCATGGAAAAATTTAAATAGTTAGTGGTGTAAAAATTCATTTTTCTTTTACTCACAACTGAAGTATTGCTTTGTCACATGTTCCATAGTTACACACCTTAGTTTTAAAAAACAGTTAAAGAATCTAACTTTTATAAATCTCTCACGGACATTTATTTATTTATTGCTATTATGGCAATATCAAAATATGTCAGGCCTTTAAAATTTGACAGTAGCAAATAGCTCTGATATACATTACACAGTTTGTGCAGTATGAGTTAATCAGTTCATACTTTTACACAATTTCCTTGCTCCAAATAGTCTACATAATGCTTCTAACATAGTGCCTAGCCATAGTGGGTATTCATTCAGTATTTATTCACACTCTGCCCATCAAGAGAGGTTGTTTTTTTGTTGCTGTTATTGTTGTTGTTTGTTTTGTTTTCTTTTTACTGAATGACAGAAAGCATGAATTTGATACTGGTTCATATACATTATCTCACTTAATCTTAACAAAAAGGCTATACAGCACACACTGTTATCTCCATTTATAAGAGAGGTTCTGTCATTTGCCCAGGGTTGCACAGCTTCACACACTGGCAAAGTGAGATTTCAATCCAGATCAGCCCCACTTTAAAGTCCGTGGTCTTTTCACTGTTCTTTGCTGGTTTCCTGTTAATATATTATAAAAATGGATAATTGATATTTAATGATGTAAACCAGAAATCTTGGGATATTTATTACTTTGTAGAGTTTGTTTTCCTTTTACTCTAGCCTGATGATATTGAGAAATGTTCAGCAGTGGTGTTTTCCAGGAATGTTATTTAAATAACAGTGTCAGTAGAATCCATAAGTAGCCATCACCACCTAGCTACTACCTAGAAAAAAGAAAAAGAAAAAAATCAGTACTTCAAGATCTGTGTTGGTTGAAAATATGTTTTATTTTAATGCATATGTTTTAGAGCATGGCTATACTTAGTATTCTTCTGATTGTTTCAACATTATCTTTTGTGTCACTGATGCTTCAGTTTGTTGTACTTCAGATAGAGTAAAATAGTCGTAAAGTGCAACTTTTATAAATGACTTGAAGTATATTTTATGAATAAAATTGATCTGAGGTGGTTGATTAATTTTTTTTTGTCATCACTCTCTAATCTGTAAATTATAACCAAGTAATCTGGCCAATATGTATTCTTTTGTAATTTACGTGAAATATACTGCAGGTTGGTGAAAATGTGATATAGAAATCATTGGTAATAACTATATACATATAGAGAGAGAGTCAGTTTTGACAAATGAATGAGAAATGTATCCCAGTTATCCAGTCTACAATATTCATGAAAATTCGAGTTTGCGCCTTCATTACAAAACAGATGGTCACTTTAGGTTAGTTCAGTAAACAGCCCTTTGTATTGGATTGCCGGGTCTATCTGTTGCAGATTTAACTTTCAGCAATTAACTCAAATTGTGTAGGGAAGAACAAAATTCAGAAAAATAAAACGTGTCCCCTAATCTAAGCTAAGCTAGTTCACAGAAAGAACCACTTTCTTGCCAAGTCCTTGTCACATATTCTTTCAGCATGGTGTCTAGTGTTTGTAGTGGGAATAGTAACAGTACTTCACATTTGGGTGGCACAGTTTCACCAAACACTCTACGTAAGTGTCATGATGATTTTATACTGAGGGCAATGTGGACATGTGTTGTTGATGATAGGCCTGTCATCTAGGCAGAGTACTTTCAAAGGCAGAGGGCTCGAATGGCTAAGGGGATTTTAAATATTTTTAGAAGTATAGGAGAAGGAGTCTTAGAAAAAGTGGGGTAGTTTTTGAAGAAGCAGCTGTAAGCATCTGAATTAACCTAATCATAGTGTTGAAGCCCCTCATGAAAAAGTGAATCTGTTAAGTCTTCCTAGTAGTCCAGAATTTGCTTAACACTCAGAAAGTTTGAGTTTGACTTTCCTATGTGAAAAAGGCTCGGTTATCGTCTATAGCAATACCTTGTTTATCCTAATATCCCTTAAATTCATGTTTTTTAAGTAGACATCTTCTTTTCATGTGTAATTATTTCAGGGTTTCAGGTCTTAAGATTCCTGAAAGTATGGCTGTATTCCATATATAACCTATTTATGTCAATTATTTTATAGAACTTTTAACTGTAATTTGGATTCTTGAACGTTTCAAAACAAGCAATTCTAGAAAAATATTCAAATAATAATCTATTAATGTAAAAACAATTATCCAAGCATTGTTACAGAATAACATATGTACTTCAAATAGTGTAAAAGTATTTGCATTTAGAAAACATATTTTAAACTCTCTTCTCATAAATTTGTGTCTCTGACTTTTATATTTATCTGCTAGGATTATCGACTTTATTTGTGTTTTAATGAGGAAACATGTAATAATAGTTGGGGGTTTCATTTTAGGTGAGGCTTTGGGGTTTGGGTTTGTTATTATACAGTAGAGTTTAATCGATGTGTTGCTTTTCTCCAAGTGTAGTTTAAAGGAGTACATTTGGAACGTGTTTTTGGAAAAAGCATATTAATGTAGCAGAAGAGACTTCAGTGCACACTTTCGAAGAAAAACAGTTTCTGAGCATTAAGTGGTAAAAGGCAATAATAATTCAAATGATGGTAACAAGCCAATCTGCTAAAAAGAATGCATGTTCTGTGTATCCAGCCATTTCACATGAACTAACCTCGTTTAAAAGAATACATTTCCATTCACTGTGCACATACGTGTAATCATTTTTGACTAAAATCAATTGCCATTATCATGCCAACTAAATCTGCAGTAGAATGTATTAGTTGTCAGATACCGTACAAAATATTTAAAAATAGTGATGATTGAATCCCAGAAATGAATAGATGCATTTTGTAACAATTAGTTATAATGTCAAGAAACACTCCAGAGAGTAATGTTAATTTTTATGTGTAATATCTCTACATTGCTGTGATAAAGCTTATATTATGGTAGCAAAAAGATGACATTGTATGCTAAAATACGTTGAAAGTTAGAGATGAGCCTAATTGTTTTTCTTACTTTCCTGAACATGATAGGACCTGATCGTTGCAAAATGAACCCATGCCTTAATGGAGGTACCTGCTATTCTACAGAAACTTCCTATGTATGTACCTGTGTGCCAGGATACAGTGGCGACCAGTGTGAACTTGGTAAGATGTCTTTGCCTGAAAGAATGTAGTGCTTTCCAAAAGATATATCAGGGGAGAATTTATAGTGTTCAAATCAATCAGAGGATTTCAGAGAAACCCATGTGTACATACATTATATGTTCAGTGAAGTTAAAATCATAGAGTAATTTAAGTAGATTCTGAGAAATGGGGACAGATGGTTATTAAATGTTGTCAGTATACCCAAGACTCAGTGAGGCTCACTGAGGTTGACTAGATCTTTTGTGTTTTTTACAGATAGACTCTATAAATGTAAAGTTGCATAAACATTAACAAAATAACTTAATCCATCCCCCAGAACTGTATATCAATAAATAATCAATTTCAATATCCTTTTAGAGGTATCATGATGGTTTTCTCATAACGATTAAGTAAAGAAGGCCCCCAGAAATATTGGGATAAAACCCCAACACTCATATTAAAAGAGTGCTTGTCTTAAAAGAAAAGAGCCAACAGATAAGCTCTATTTGTGTGCTAATTCGTGGGGATATATATAACAATATATAATATTCATTTAACATATTCATTTAAGGAATAATTACATATTAAATATATATGTAATTATAGCAAGTAATATATATAATATGCAGCTATCTATATATAGATATCTATACATAGATAATATATAGATCTCTCTCTCTGTCTCTCTGTCTCTCTCTTTCTCTCTCTCTCTCTCTCTCTATATATATATATATACATATATATATATACACGTATATACAGATGTATACACGTCTATCTGGTCTTCATTTGTTTTACATTAAAATCAATTGCAACCTAATAAAATAATTTAATGAATTAATATGTGAACTTCTTAGAGCAGTGGCTGGCATTTAGCAGGCACTATAGAAGTGTTTGGTATCCTTACTATATAGTATCACCATTACTAAGACCAATTCTTTAATAAGAATCATTACATACCCCACTGGAAATTCAATTTACGTTGTATATTCATTTTTAAATATTCTTTTTTATTTAATGTAAACATTAAAGTTTTAGTGGAACTGCAAAATGCTATGGGAATAAAGTTGTTAATTTATCAGAGGAGATCATAGAAATCTGTGTAGAAAGGTTGCATTTAGTACAGGTCTGAAAGGTGGGGAGGATTTTGAAGGGCGGTGGTGGGAGACTTAGACACAGCTAACAAAAGCACAGAGACCCCAAACTGCAGAATGCATCTGGGTAACTGCAAGTGTTCAGGAGTGCCTACTTACAGGATTGTCGGGGAGAAACATATTGGGAGTGAATACTAGAAAGCAGGTTGGAGCTAGACAGGTCTGAGAAGGTCCTGAATGCATGTACAAAATAGCTGTACTTCATACTCTAGTTGAGTAATTCTGAGACTTTAGTAATGTTTCAGAATCACCTGGAGGGCCTGGTAAAACACAGCTTGTTGTTGCCCCACCCCCAGTATCTGATTCAGTAGATCAGGGGTGGGCCTGGGAATGTGCATTTGTTTCATTCTCAGGTGATAATGATATTGCCAGTCCGTGGACCACACTTTGAGGACAGCTGCCCTGGGCAACCAGTATCTCTGGAATACTTGGAAGCCAATGAGTAAAATGAACATGAGTGTGTCTAAAGATGATAAGGATATATTGGAGAGGCTCTTATTTTTCATAGCCAATCAGCCCGGGGGTAGGGAGGCCAGTTAGGAGTTTTCAGTATTACTTATGAGGTAATCAAAGCATGAAACAGGATTGGGGGTACGAAGGCTAGACTAAAACTTTATCCAGTAAGGGCTCACATAACTCATCTAGAAGAAATGGAAATAACGGCCTTCCTCTAATATCTTTGAAATTAACTTAGTGTTGCCAGATATTTGGCAAATAAAAATACAGGACAGTTCAGTTAAATTTGAATTTCAGATAAAAAAAAGAATAATTTCTTAGTTTAAGTATATCCTAAATATAACATTGGGCATACTTATACGAAATTTTTTTTTAAATCTGAAATTCTAATTTAACTGGCTTTCTTATACCTAAATGAAGTGCTTTGAATTTTTTTGAAAGTGCTTTTTTTTGGCCTTTTATGGTTTTATTTCAGATTTTGATGAATGTCACTCGAATCCCTGTCGCAATGGAGCAACATGCATTGATGGGTTTAATACATTCCGGTGCCTCTGTCTTCCCAGCTATGTTGGTGCACTTTGTGAGCAAGGTAAGAACTATTGCAACATTTGTACCGTGAATGTTATCGATACTTCATTGTGAGTGTTACTTCTAGATAGCCTTTTGTCATAATGACTTAGATTTTTTTTTTTTTTTTTTTTTTTTTAGCAATTTTGGCCATACAGCATATTCTTTCCTGCAGAGGAAATTCACAGGTTATCTAAATACATTAGGTTTCCTTATGGCTCCATAGCTCACAACGTTTGAAAAATAGTGTTGACTTGATCGTTGTTTTGTTAATCAGAATGCAGTTGCAGAGGGGCACACTGAGCTGAATTTCAGAACACCTAGCCAACAAAAGGAGCATTGTTATATGCATTCTTCTTCAGGACAAATTAAACATTGACCTACATGGTTTGTATCAAGGAACATTGAATTTGATGTCAGTTGCCTTTATTTTATTCCCCTGAAGCATTTGAGACTCAAGGGTCTTATTTTTCATAGCCAATCATCTCTGGCAAATGACTTGATATAGTTGTTAGAATACATTAGTTTAGGCTTGGCAAATACTATGTAAAAGATATCGTGAATCTGCTTAACAGGGAATTTTCCTACTGAAGAAGCATTTACTTTTTCTGAATGAAAGAAAGGCCTATGTTCATGAGGCTTGAATCTCATGATCCCTGTAATTTGTATTTTATGGCCAACCTGAGAGTGTATGTTAGGTGGTTAATGGTAACATTTCTTAGTCCATCAATCAGAAACAGATTGCATGCTCAGCATACTAAGCTTTGGAACATCAATTTCTTCTACTTAAAGTCATACAGTGGTTTGGCTTTGACAAAAATGCCAGTGCCAAACTTCCATTCCACCAGATAAAATGAAAATGTGTTAGACACTCAGAAACATTGGTCTGGTCCTGCATTCTGCATTAATCCAGACGTCACCACGATTAAAGCAAAAGTAAAAGGAGTATGTATTCAATTGCCAATCAAAGGGGATGGGTGATGGCTGAATTTTTAGGGTTTTTTTTTTTTTTTGCCTTTCTCTTTATTGCATAGGATGAGTCAGTTTGTTTTAGAATTTTAAAAGGTAAATATGAAAATTGACCAATCAAGATCCTCTTTTTAAAGGGAAACAGTGAGAAAGATACTATTTGTTGAAGAAAACAAAGTGTGAGACACATGAGATATTAAAGTATGTTTATATGATTCTGGCTTCTCTTAGTTCCAACTATAAGGAGAAATTCAAAAAATCATTTGTTTAAGAGGTGTTTATTGAGCACCTGCTGCCTTCCAGGCTCTGTTCTGGGCACTGAAGATAGAGGTGTGAACGAAAACAGACAAAACCCCTGCTCTTGGTGACTCACCATAATTCTTGGCAGAGAATAAAAAAAGATACTATTTGTTGGATATGTTATAGTTTATTAAATGCTTCCATGTATATAATTTCCCTTGGTTGACATAGTATTTCTGTGCCTTAAGTATGCCAGAAATTGAGGTCCAGAGAGAAAAAGCTGTGTGTTCAAAGTCACACAGCTAGTAAATCAGAGAGTAGAAAAATGAACCTATGCTGCCGCTCAAAGCCCAGGTTTTTCTCAATACCTTTACACTTCTAAAGTAACTCTTGTAGAGAAGCATTTTCTATATGTGTGAACCTGAGGGATCTAGTGGTAACAGATCCTTGTGAGGAACTTTGGGGCCACTTACCTTTTCCATCCCTTTAAAGGGATGTTAAAAATAAAAGGTTTTGATTTTTTTTTCCTCTCATTTGTGGTGCCATCTAACTTTCAGGTGCATTCTATATTACAGCAAGTTTAACTTTCATCCACATTATTCACTGAGAAAGAGCTATCGCAGTCTGTCTACCAGATGCAGCTGTGCTCCTGGGATTTATTGCCAGGACACTGAAAGATTTTTTTTTTTCTCCTCTTTTCAGGTTGCCTAGAACAAATGTTTTCTTCATTAACAGCAGCCTTGTTCTATAAACGGTTTTTTTTAGATCCAAATTTCAGTGATGACTGTGTTGTTTCTTCAGCTGACCTTTTCTGTTCTCTGCATTAGTAACATCCCAACTCCCAGTAACTCTGGAATAAGGGCCACATTTTGGTGTAATGATAATAGATATGAAATCTACAAGGGGGAGTCTTAGAACGGTGGAAAGACACTTCTTACACAGATTGCTCCCAGCCATGTCAAGGATACAGCTTGCCAGTGAGAAGTCCCTAAGTATTGAAAATTTCTTAAAGCTTGAAAGCTATTTGTCAGAGACGTTGAAAACATTGCCTACATATCATAAAGAGAATAGATTTTTAGTGAAATTGTTTAAAAGTGTTGGTTGGTTTTCTGTGGTCATGAATAGGAGTTGTCATGCCCTCCCCCACACACAGGCAAAACTAAATCTGAGACTTTGTAATGTAACCTATGCACTATGGGAATTTTAAAGCATAAGAAGTATTTCCATGTGTAGTATGATTTTTTAAAGAAAATACCATCCAAAAGGGTTGGCCTTTAATAAATGTATGTTATGTAATTTTTAGGTAAGATTGGAAAAGCAAATAGACTGCTTCTGATATCTCCTTTTGAAGAGCATCCTAGGAGACGCTGCTTGACATGTAGTCCTTTCTTACATATTTATTGAATCCATGAGTAATAAAAATTAAGTAAATCAGTGTGGATATTTGGCTTTATTTAAGTCACTTTGTTCAGTGGTAGTTGCACACATATTTATAATCATTGGGAAGCTATGGCTTATATAGTACAGATATATAAATTGTCCCTATTTAGTTTTCACAGAAACTCTGCCCCTATTTTTAGAATTATGTTCTTATAGGAATGAATATGCGCACCTGCTAATTGAGAAAGACATTGTAGCAGTGCTGTGGTCATACATCTAAATTTTATGATCATGTGGGGTTTTTTTGTGTAAGAGGAAGAATGCTTAATGATAATCTATTTTGATAATAAAAGACAAAGAAAACCAAACTATAACCATTTGGGTTAATAGAAGATAAGAAAGAGTGTATAGGAGAATTTTTTCAGATGTATTATTCAATAAATTAGGGATCCTGGAGAATTTTAAACGCTGCCTTAAAATAAACAATAATTTCTAGGTTAAGGAAATCTATGCCATTATAATTACATCTATGCTATTATGCACTATTAACTTTGGCAGTGAGTGTTCTAAATTTTTTTTCCAATTCTCCTCTCAGATAAACTAACTCCCTCATATACGAGGATCTGTTTCTTCCCCACCACTCGCACATCACCTCTGAATTCTTCCATGAGTACTTACCAACAGGAAAATTACCACATCCAAGTAATAAAAATAGGCTTCAGTCTTGGGCACTGAGTGCTACTTTTATACCAAATCATCTAGCTGTGTCTTGAGTCCTTTCTGATGAGATTTGGTGGTCTCCAAACAACACTAATAAAACTCAAAACTTCCAGTGCACATGATTTAAACTAATTAGTCAGCTGGCTGTAACTAAACAACAGACCTGATAGACTAAACTGAAATGAAGACTGCTCTCAGAGATAAGTTGCCTCTGTTGCATGATTATAGTACAAATCACTATAGCCAGAAAAAAATTAAATCTCTTAGAATGCATACTTTTCCACAATTACAGAAAGAGGAGTAGATGAAGGGAGAGTCGAGAGACAATTTGACTTTCAATTGGGCCACAAAATCTGATATATAAAACACGTATGTATTTCATGTAGTAGGGTTTTATTTTCTTCATTGATCGGTAAAATCGGGGAGGAACAGATGGCCATTAGGTAATCTGGAAAGTTTTATTGGTGCTTAAAATTCTATGAACTTTGCAGTGTTGTTAGTTTTTACATGTAACTAGTTAAATACATTTGTGAGATTTGTTTTTGTGAAACTCAAAATTATTTCTGTTAATTGTTAGTAAATAAAGTTTAACCCCAGTTAAGAGTGGGTGAGTCTGAGGGAAGATTACCACTGAGAATACAGTGCTATGAACTGAGAGCTGCTTTCTTGTGAAAATGCATAAAAACTGACAATCTAGAAAGTATAGCTGAAGCATACTGTCAGTATAAAATGAGGTATATTGGAAAAAAAATTTTTGTGCCATCCGGATACTGGTTACAGTGTGCTTGTTATGAAAGAGAAATATTACACACACACACGCATACACACACCCTCTATACATATGTGTATATATGGCTGAGTGGAGCAAGTCTTTATTGCAGTTAAGTCTCTCAGGCCTGTATCTAACCATGGCTAATTGATACAAACGTTAAGTTCCTCAATGTTACAACAAAAGGAAGTTGAAGGAAACGACACAACATTATTGGAGGACCTGCTGTAGAGCCACCCACTTAGCAGGAATCAGTTTGGTTCTCTTTATCATAATTTCTCTGTCATCGTGACCAATTTTATGAACCCTTTACTTCAGGGACATTGCACTGATACTGACTTGGGTCTTCTGTTAACATTCGGATAGGTGAGCCAAGTTTGAATGACGTACGTGAGTTTCATAAGCCTCTGCCTTGTTTCTTCCCAGATACTGAGACATGTGACTATGGCTGGCACAAATTCCAAGGGCAGTGCTACAAGTATTTCGCCCATCGACGCACGTGGGACGCAGCCGAACGGGAATGCCGTCTTCAGGGTGCCCATCTCACAAGTATCCTCTCTCATGAAGAACAAATGTTTGTGAATCGTACGTACCAAATATACACTGGTTTCCTGAAGCTTCACTAACTCTCACCAACTTCTTAGCATTCTATCTAACTAAATAAAGAGTAGCTTTCTCAGTTGTGATTCAACTTATTAAATCCCTCATCTGTGAACTACGTAAAAATCATCTCTCCTATATAAGAGCCTCATTTGGGGAAATATTCAGTTATAACACAGGAAGGCACTTCTTGGTCGGCCGGCAATAATAGGTGAAACAGCATGCTATAGGTTGAATTATCAAAAATTATTATTTGATCATTTTTTTGACTTAGAAAAATGTCTACCCTGTGTGGTTCAGTCCAATTCTTCTCATGGTAACCTATCTTGAATATATTCATATATTCTCTAAAGAGAATATTGTTTTGTTTTTTTATCCTGCTAATTAAAATTGAATTACTAGCACCCTATTCTTATCCTCTCTGCATAATTGGTTGTCATTCAAGTTTCTAATTACTTTAGACTATAGAAAGTGGGCTTTGTAGTAAGATCATGATTAAATGGAGACTGAATGCTAACGAAACTTACTACCAGAGCTGTTTAATAACTCCTTAAACTATAGCAAAGAGGAAGACAGCTAGCTTTTATGTAGCAAATACATGGAATGTTTTTGCTCATGAAGCATTGTTTGATACTCAATTAAATATGTTCTCTTGATGCCTGCTGTCTTTTAGAAATTCAGTTGTTAATTTACAGTCTGGATAGAAGTTCATTTAACTTTTTTGCATGGTATGTTTGCCAGTGACTCATCTCACAGTGAAAGTAATTATTTTTGAGAACATTTTGCAGAACTGTCTGGTCTAGGTGTTCACTGTTTAAAATGGTTTGAGAAGAAACACGTGGCTTCCAAAGTGAGGCTCCCATGGGTAAGATCTGGTCACGTTTTACTGGGCCACTGAATTTTTGCCAATGGCATGCATAGCTTAAAAAAAAAAGAAATAAATGGAAAGTTTCTATCATGAGTAAGGATGGAAAAAAATAATTGTAGTAAACTGCTAGGAAAATAATTGTCTGTGTCTGATATTTTAATGTTTCACAAAGTTTGCAAATTAGCTTTTCATTCTAAAGCACCTTGGACAGTAGAACAAAAGCTCGTTAGGCAATGAACAACTAAACAAACAAAAAAACTCTAGCCAGAAAAGAAGATTCGCGATTCACTCTGAAAACCATTTTTGGATACATTTTATCCATATATGGGAAAGATAATAAAAATATCTGTGTTGTTTACCATCTTTTAGGTTTGGGCCATGATTATCAGTGGATCGGCCTCAACGACAAGATGTTTGAGCATGACTTCCGTTGGACTGATGGCAGCACACTGGTAAGTTGCTGATGGAAACGATACCAATTCTAGGGTCTCGATATTGTGTGCTGATGGCACGGCGTGGAGGGAGCCTTAGACTGGAGACCTGTTAAGTGACTTATTCATGGTCACTCAGTGAAATAGAGGGGGTTACAACAGGGTTCCATTTGAACTGATCCAACTACCAGTGCTCCAGTCACTGGCTTTCTTTATAAGAGGAGTGTATCAGATTTCCACTGAACTGAAAAACCACATAATCAGAATTGCCTCAGGTCTGTCTTTCAGATAGTTATCTTTGCTTAGTATTGCTTCGGAAAAGAGTAACTGTAAAAGAAAGAAAGAGAGGGAGGGAGGGAGGGAGGGCAAGAGCAAGAGCGAGGGCAAGAGCAAGAGCGAGAGCGAGAGAAAGAGAGAGAGAGAGAAAGAAAGAAAGAGGAAGGCCTTTAAAAAAATACAACTTTCCCTCTGACATAATCGCACTGGAAATCTGCTATAAGGCATGGCTCATTTTTATCCAAGCAAAATTCCCCTTTTTTTCATTTTAAAAAGGGTTGTTGAATTTTGATCTTGTGAATTTCCTTCCATTTAAACTCTACTGATTATGTTTTTGTAGCTGTCTCTTCTTAAAGAAAGAAGTGATTTGGTAATACTGGCCACAACCTTTAGTAGGAGGGAGTACAGTTCTTAAGTGAGGATGGGGGAAGCTGTTTGGAGTCACTACTGGTAAATAAATACACATGAGTCTAATTTTTTAGAAACAGTTCAAGTGTGGTTAGCTATACTAATGTTCCCAGGCCTTGGCTGTTTGTTGGAATCACCAAGAGAGTGTAATTAAACAACTGTTGTCTGGGCCTCAGCTCAAATCCAGGAGAGCAAAATCTTTGGCAGCTATACTTTCTAAATGTTCCCCAGATGATTCTAAACTGCAGACAAAAGTTGGGATCTACTGGGCTAGACAGCAAGTGTAAATCAACTTCTAAATTAGATAAATAAGAAGAAAAATTGAAAATAATGTTTAAGCTCTTTTTGCGTATGGATTACTTAGCTGCTTAAATTTCATTCATTACCTGCCACCTGCCACTCATCAGATTTAATGTAAGATGTAAAGTCTGGCGAAATGTAAAGCTCATCTTAAAACAGATGCCAAAGTAATCGCTGCTTCTGGAAGTTCTACTCTTGTCTGTTCAGGAAAGCTTCTTGGCACGCCTACGCGCAGTCTGGCTCTGCCAGTCACTGTACTAGGCGCATTGCATTTGTTTATTCCCCACAATAACCTTTAAGGGAGGCATTAGATTATTTTACAAGTAGAGAAAGAGAAGGTCAGAGGGCTGAGAAATTTGCCCAGAGTCACACTACTGTTATGTGGTGAAGCCAGTATTTGAACTCAGGCCTGTCTCCAAAGCCACAGGCCTTCTCTGGCTGGTTTCTCCTTGACTTTAAAAAGAGTATCCTCACCAGAAGCTAAACATTAATGAATGCCAACTATAATTTTATATATATAATGTGATGGTTCAGTGTGAGGTCGGAGGGATAGTGGATGGGGGGAGGGGGGTTCACAGTGTGAGGGATATAAATGATGAACGTCTAAGTATTACCTTGTCTTGTACACCTGAAACTAATAAATAAAAAAATAAAATAAAATAAAATAAAGTAAAAAAAAAAAAAAAGAGTATCCTCATTACATTTTGCTTTTAGCAACCCTGAAATAAAGTTTGGCTCGCCCTCTATCTGCTGCCGTTCTTTATGTTTAATCAGCACAGTTTGTCACTGAAGTTGGTAAGTAGGTTCTCTGGCAAGATTCAGAAAAAAATAGAGATTGTCCATAAAATACATTTCCAGTAAGGTATATGAAGCACACCCTCTGGATCAATAGTCACATTTTCTTCTAATTGTCCTAGCTAGATGGTATATCTGCAATTGTTGCATCTGTATTATTTTTTTATTTTGCTATACCTAAGTGGGATAAATTTGGTCAATTAGATTAATAGGGTTGGTATGGCATAAGTCCTTACATAGTAATTTTAATTGAAGATAAATGAGTTTGTTTTTATTAATTTATAATTGAACATAAAAATTAAAAGGATTTCTTTGGTATACTATAGATAGTTAAAACTGTTGTTATAATTGTGTTAATATATGTTATATAGTATAGACATTGAATGAGGTTTCTCTTGTTGAATGCATACTTTTTTCTTGTGGGATAAATTGGGTATCTAGCATACCCACCATTCAGTTTCCACCCATGAACTTTCCCTTATAAATAGCCCAGTGAAAAGGGCAGGTCTTGTGTGCTCCCAACTATGTGCCAGAAGCTAGAATGCCAAAGACTCTGGTGGCCGATTCCGACTGGTGCTTTGTGGTGCTCTGACCACTACGTATTTCAAAGTGTACCTGTATGTGCCAGTCCTGAACCTAGAGTAGCTGTATCTGGCCAGGTGGAGTATATGTAAAGCCTGTCATTTGCTACTGACCTGATTGGGCCAAGCCTGACTGTTTGCAATCTATCATTGGTTATATGGACTTGATTTGCATGTTTTTGTTCTTAGCATTTTTGCATGTTACTAGATGTTTATTCTGGTCCCTCCATTAGCAGTTCAGCTCTTCAAAGAAGTGGTTTTCTTGCTTGCTTTTTACTTCTCACGATGTCTAGGATAAGGCCCTATTTTCCCTGTGAAATTGGTCAATGAGATTGAATATTGGCTTACATCTGTAACATCTGTAAATTATCTTAGGGGATTTCTTTTCCCTGTCAGTTGCCATTCAGGTGAGCTTGTTTCATCAAACCTCATTATTCCACTATGCTGAAGCGAGCGAACTCAACAATTTATTATTTTTTTAAATCTATGTCCACTGATTTTTAATGGACTATGAAAACTACTGTGAAAACAAACAAACAAACAAACAAAAAAACATTTCCATAGTCTAGTCTGGTCCTAAACTTGGTAAATAAGTGAGCATTGCACTTTGTCGAAAGAGAAATATTGATCTTCCCCAGAAATTTTCAGAGGAAGATATGTTAATTTAACATAGATAACTGTATAACATAAATAGGAGCCATACTCTAAATTAATTCATATTTTTAATTGAAACCTAAGGATTATGGAGAGAGCACCAAGTGAGGGCCTCAGTTTGAAGAAGGCAACAAATGAATTACATAAACAAACAAAATTTATCAAAGAAATGACACAAGTAACTCCAGAAAAAACTCTGACAGGCCGTTGGTTTCTTCTTAATTCACTCTTTGTGTAAAATAAAAGTGTTGTAAGGAGTGTCCCTTAACTTTGAACATTTTGGAACAGAAAAGACCATCTGCCCACAGCCTGTCTCCCTCCCATCTGACTGATCTCTGGCCCACTTTCTGCTTTTGTAACCACCCTTGCTTGCCTCCATCCCTTCCTGTCAGAGACAGCCTAGGTGTCTCTTATACTAGTTTGTAGTTCTTTCTACAGCCACCATCTCCTTAACAGGTTCCATATGTGCACAGGCTTCTGAATAAAATAGTTCTCCTTTGTTTCGCTGTTTACGCCAAGTGTCTTGCTTTTGAAAATATCCCTAATAGTAAACTCTTTATTGGGGAACGCAGTATCTGCTTACACTTGGAAATGGTGTTAACGTGACTGTGTGCAATGTTAAGGACTTTGTTTATGTTTTAGAGTGATTTCTCCCCTTCTCCCACCCCACCCCCCTTCATTCCCCCGTTTTTTGTTTGAAAGATTTATTAGAGCTTATCCTTCTTGGGAGGTAGAGCAGTATTAAAACAAAAAGAACCTTTGATATATACCGTATATTATCTTTGGTTATTCAGTATAACACTCAGTAAAAACAAACAAGTTTATATTAGGTCTCAATTTCAATAATTTCTTTTCTCGAAATAATTAAACTTTGCTTCAAATCTACTTGCAGTATAATTATATTATATTTAGCATGATTATGCTTTCTAGCTAAACTAATTCAATTGAATTGCTTATACTAAATTAACAATGTTATTTGTCCAAGTTATCTAAATTGCCCTTCTTCAGATTTTGATTGATTCACTCCACATTATTGGCCTCTATAATAGAAGGTTGATATAATTAAGAAAATGCCAAATTCTTGTTTTTGTTATGTTTTAAAATCTTTTTTATTATTTATTTGGTGTGTTTGCCCAATAAATTTCACAAAAGTGTATTCATGAATAAAATTGTCCCTAGGCTTCCCCTTCTGAGTTATATTAAGTTTATTTTCTCTTAACACATTTACATTTTCACTTTGTCACCTGAGTGTCTACTAAGTTATTTCTGCCAGCAGTTATTTCTGCTACCAGTTATCCTTTAACTTGACTATTGATCTCTAACAGTGAAATGGCACAAGTGTTTTATTAGAAACCTTAACAAATAACTTCAGTAATGGATTACTTTACTTGTCATCCAAGTAATGTCTTCAAAGACACTAAGTTAAACCATCTAGGTTAAATACACATTAGAGTTGGCAAACTTAAACAAATATTTCTTATCTAGCTTCTATACTATTAGCTGACTTTTAAGTTCTTTTTTAACTTATTGTTAAATGAATGACTAGTCTGAAGTGTTTTCCCCCAGATCTGTTTTTCAGTTTCTATGACCTTCCTCTCTCCTTGCTATAAACTCTTGTTACTCCCTTCTTAAAATTCTTCAGTGTCTTCCTATTGCTTTCAGTAAAAAATCTAATTATTAGCATAGCATACCAAGTCCACCAACTCCATCTGCCACTTCCTAAGCTATTTGGAATAAGCCATGATTACTCACTCTGCAGGTCTTTGCATACACCTGCCCTAGTGCTATGAATGTTCACGTGTCCTACCCTAATTTTATTTAATAAGTGTTCGAATACCTTGCTTAGCCAAGGGTCTCCTTTTTCCAGAAAGCCTTCCTAGCTGGGTGTAACTAAGAACTCCTCTTTTGTGTTCTTGCACCCGTTTGTGCACTCTTCCCATCCTACCACAGACCCCTGTGGGGTCAGTTTCCTCACAATGAGGTTTCTGAGGCAGGGATTAACTTCCGTCTCTAACTCTTCAGCAGCTAGAAGACTGGTTGACAAAAATAGATATCTAATAAAGGCTTTTTCAATAATAATTAACATGCATGCTTTGTTCAACCAACTCACTCTGTTATCTTTTGAATCCTGAAATGACCAATTTAGACTTTTGGCTGATTCTCTTTGTGAAAATTTTGCTTATCTAAATCAAATATTTTATTTAAAGTTGTACCAGTATGAAAAATATTAAAACATAATAGGTGGGACTTCAATTATGGTGAAAAGAAAAAAAAATGTTCCTCAAAAATAGAAGTATACTTGTATAGCCAAGCATAATACATCTTACGTGGTTCTTAACCCAAAGGAAAACAGGTGTTCCTACTGGAATGATAACAATTTTGTCCATGGATGTCCCAAGAATCCATTTGCAATGAGCTTTAGGAAGAAAGAATGGAAAGCAAACTTTTCAACCCCGGCCACCCCTTCAGGTTTGAGTTACATCAGGGCAGATTTTCCATGGAACTTTAGGAAACCAACAATTACTCAAAACTTTGAAAGGATTTTGTTTTTCCAAATAGGCACATTTTCTACCATTATATTCTTTGAAGAAAAAATTGCTTTAAAGAATCCTATTATCCAAATCCAAAATGTAGTGAAACAAGCAAAAGGAAATCTCACTCCTGAATGTTATCAGCTCATTTTATTTTTTATAGCTTGCTTGACCATGGCGAAATTGTCGCCTAAGGTTGGACAGAGCTTCATTTATTCATCTGCTATCCAAGACCATTCTTTGAAGCACAGGGGGAGCCAGACATCGGGAAACACTATAGAATCATTTATCTTTCTCTCTATATATACTTTCTAGCAAACTCATTTTCACAACTTTCATTTCAACTATGTAGTATATGCGTAATTTGTCCATGAACAGCACATGGGAGATATTAGAAACTATTAAGTGTCTTAATCCCACTATTTTTTATAACCTGCCTCCCCAACCAATGGTATAAAATCAACCTGTGTATCACAGAGATTTAAAGCTGTTACCATCCTGCTCCCTCCTGTTTTTGACCCTCAGCAATGAGAGTCTCATGAGGGGAATTATCCGTAGGCTGCAGTGCTTCTTTCTCTCCTCCCTTCACTGAGTTCACCAGCACCATCAAAGCTTACCCTTCACCCCTGGGGATCCAATGCTTCAGTGGATCAGACGCAGTTACTTCAAAGGAACATGTCACCGTACATCGCATTGTTCAGAGGTTGAAGATTGAATAGAAATGACAGTCCAGTTCCCTTTTGAAAATGATGAGGACCTTTTGGAAAATTTGATTTGCTAGGTTAAAAAAATAAGCCCTGGCTTTATTCTTATACATTTTAAAAAACATTTTCTAAATCTCCTTCATACTTTTCCTTCAATCATCTCACTGTGTCAACACTTATGGTTGACTCCTACAAGGCTGCTGGCTTGTGGGCTTCCTAGGAAGTAGTCATGACCTCCTCCTTCTCAATTTCCAGTCTACTGTTGGGAGAACACAGACTTCCTCTCCTCTGCACTTGTCTGAATCTAGTCAGGAAGTTCTTGAACACGTTTCTAATTCACATATTGATAAATGTCTTATTTTCTAGTTCAAGCCAACTCACCTTGCCCCTTGATAGTTATGATATAGACGATAAGAGGCTAATTGGTAGCCATTTGTATTTTAAAAAATCCTACTTAAAAATACTTCTAGAAGGTAACTGATTTTTTTTTTTTTCAATTTTAGTAAGTTTGGTCCAACATTGGCAAGCTGGCACACCTAGAGTTTGGGACACCAGCTTACCTTCCTGGTTAGAGTTGATGCATGGGACTAGCCAGATTGTCTGTGGATTTGAGTTTAAATCCAGAGCGCCTTTTCTTCTTTCATAAATAAACACATCAGTCTGTCAAGCAAAGTATTGTGAGAAAAACCAGCTTTGAAAAAGGTAGAAACAATAAAGAAATAGCCCTTAACCCAAGAAGAGACACTTAAAAGGGGCAGAGAAAAGGAGTAACAAATCCTCGGCCATAAACTATTATTCTTGTTCTGTAGGAATGTATCGTTCTTACTCTTTTATAAACTCAAAGTTTTCTAGCCTCCTCCCTCTCCCGGATGTCTTGAACATTGAAAAAATCAGGAGTATTAACTAATTCCTCGTGTTTTCTAAGCTTGTTTGTAAGTTTCTGCTCATTTGAAATGATTGCACAGGATTTAGCAGAAAGATAATGCAAAACAAACCCCCAAACCGAAAACTTAAGCTTTACTTTTTCTACCTGAAAATCTGAGCAGAGTTTCTATAAAGTATTTGCAGACGGATGTGTGTCAGCTGTGGGGTGGTTTTAGCTCCAAGTCAAATGCCACTTCTCTGTGAACAAGTCACACTGCATATCAACATTAATTTAATTATGTTAAACCTCACAGCCTTCATTATATTCACCTAAAAGCCAAGGAAAACATATGCTGTTTCCTCAGCCTTTAACACATTACTCATTAGTGGAAGAACTCTCAATTTATTTTCTGCAAAAGACCACCGAGCTCTTAATAAAAATTTTTACTTATGTTGGCAGTTCAATTTGATCTGAAACCAAGCACTGGTTCTTCTGATGCTACATGTGAACTATAACAAGTATAGAAAAGGTCTAGAACACAAAACCCTCCTCAATTCCTTGCCTTTACTGGACTGCAGATAGCTAGTCACAGGTCAAATAGCTGGGAGAACAATATTTATCCATCCCTAGAAAATCATTTCATAATTGAGAAGATAATCCTAAAAAATAGAAATTATATCAATGCAGTAGTTCCTTCTCACAGATGCCTTTCCAACAGTGCTCTGTGAAACTTTAAAATCACATACTGACATTTAAATTTGATCGCTATTAAGGTTAAGGCAATGAATAACCATCGAAAAGGCAAAAAATAAAATATCAAATGGATTTTGGCCGTTTCACATTGCATTTGGATCTTAGCATTTCCTGACTGAAGACCTGTGCAAACAAGCATTGGGTGAAGGGCCCACTGGCACCCATTGATAGTAGGGGTTAAAAGCAAGGAGCTCCTGGGCTCTGCACAGGGCCCTGTCTCCTAGTGGTCTCACAGTGGGAGGAACTCACATCCTTCAGAAAATGCTGTTGATAATGACTGCTTTTGTAGGGCAGTGAGCTCACACTATTACACAAGATTAGTGCTGTACTCAAGAGCTGGCAGATAGTCTCTCCCACACTCGAGATTTGCCAGCTAGGAAAATAATGGGCATATTGCCACTTTAACGACTATCAGGAGACCCCAAGTTAGTTTTTCTTCCCTTCAGCATATTCATGTTTGTAGGATCCTACTCCAGGCTGCCAGCCTAAGGCAGTGACACCAAAACAAACGTCTCTTTCTCCTTTAAAACAAAGCTGCCCTTTTCCTTTTGGTTGTTCAATGAAAAGACAACAGCAAAATCATAACCTCCCTTAAAACATAAATAAATAAAGACCCAGGCCAGAGTAACCTTAAGCAAGTACAAGGATCAGAAGAGGGTCTATGTCTACCTCACAGGGAGGTCATTTGCCCCAAACAAGTTAAATAAAACAAAGTTAAATGTACCCCCCACAGTCTGCAAACAAATGCCTATTGTGTCTCACAGCCATCTAGGGGGAGAAAAGGAATTTTAAAGTTACCAAATGTTTTGATTTCTGTAATAAGTAGTCCGCCCAGCTTCCTCTCAGATAAACATTTGACCTGTGTTCTGAAAGGCTGAGGGGTAACCCCGTGTGGTTATTCTGAGTTCTTTATTTAATGAAAAGGTGGCTTCTTATCAGCATGTGTCTCAAACAGGTAAGCCGTCCTCTTGGGAAAGGGTTTTCTATTTGGAGTTTGCTTTTATACTTTGGTGGTTATCTGCTCACCCTGGGCACGGACTGCATTTGGATGTCATTTGTAGCTGCCGGAGCACTGATAAGAGGAGTTTGCATACAGAGAAGTCAGCTTTTAGGACAGGTGTCATGTTTTTATAGCTACTCTAGATAAGTTCTTAGCTAAAACCAAACTAAATGTGAATCGCACTGCAGACGTTCATTTGTGTAAATAGTTGTTTATTATCTGCCCTGTTCTAAGGATTTTAGGATATTATAGATTTGGCTTTGTTTCTGATGTGATTTCACCATTGCTGTAAATCATGCGATAATTGAAAAAGGCAAAATGGTGAAAAAATGAGCCATTGTAGGTGAACATTTTAGTCAAATAGAAAATTCAGATTAGAGCTACAATGGCCTGCAACAGAATAGAGTGCAGCAGGTTGGCAAATACTGTCTGGTGGAGGACCATTTCCAGCAAAGTGTCTCGTCGTGCTTTCCCTCACAAAACTGAGAGGGCATATCTCAGATCATATTTTAACCATTTTTTCCCCACATGGAGTAAATAATCATGATGGGGGGGGGAGGTATGCTAAACTCTATTACCAGTGACTTAGTTTGTCATGCATAATATAACAATGGATGGATATCACCACCTAGTGGCCATATTGTATTTTGCGTTTCAAAACTTCATATTCCCAGAACACCTAAATCTATACAAGAATAACATTCATTGTGAAGTTCCACTAACTTTGAGTTTAAAAATTTTAGCATGAATTGCATTATATTATGAACCTGAAAGTTAAAAATGAAAAAGATGATTTTTCACTCGCAGCGCGCGAAGCTAACACATGGAGTCACGTGGTTAGTAAAATCCTAGCAACTGTGACAAATATTAGGACCAATCTTTTCCGTATCTTTACTTTATACACAATAATAAGCCTAGCGGAAAGTTTTCCTTGGCTATTTCCCTTGGTATGTGAATCTAGAGGACTTTTTTGGTTTTCTTATGGAAATGTTTTACATTGAATTAAATTAGCAGTGTTTGGGGAAGGAGAGTAAGTGGAGAGTGGTAACTGGACTATTCATGGGGGAAAAAAACCCAAATTATTACTTGAAGCTTTAGTAAATTCTACCCAAAACTACAATAACATATTATGTCATAGAATAGCTTCACTGGACAAATGTTGAGAATGGTTCTTTTCAATGGAATGTGTGTGATTGTTTAAATGTGCTTGGCAAAAAATCCATAATAGTTCTAAAAGTCTTTCATTGCCATTCAAGATCATCTAAATTATAATGAATTCTAAAGAATGAGTTGACTCCACCTAAGCTGAAAAACTATAGCTAAATATGTGGATAATTAGATGACACATAGGTAAATAGAGTAGGCCCTTGGCAGCTGCAGATTTAAGATTTGCAGTTTCCATTATACATTAGAGACCTTGAAAATCTACAATATGAAATAATTTGTACTTTTTGCCCAGGCACAATTGTGAGTGTACCCAGTGGCAGGCTAATGTGTAAGAATTGTTCAATTAGTTATCCACTCTGTCTAATGGACAGCTCAGTTTTCCCATCACAAGGGGTATGTTGCTGTCTACCCAGCTAACCATTTGCTTCTTCTCTGTTGTATTTATGGTGGGAACCTATCTGCTGCACAGGGCATTCCCAAAGACCTTAGTTATATCCTTCCCTAGTGCCAACAAGTACTGTGTAAATTGTAGGTGTGGGGAGAGTGTGTGTGATGGTAAATCTCAAATTTATGACTCACAAAAAGATGACCTTTAATTTTTAGTGTCTGAAAATTCTTTTTTCTTCTTTTTTTTCTTTTTTTTCTTTTCAGTAGAGAGGAAAAGAAACTGAGAGATTCTAAACAGGATGTCTAACTCTGTAGAACAACTAGTTAGTGCCCATTGATTATTCTTTGTAGTTATTTGATCAAGTTAAGAAATCGTAAAATTATATTGAAAAGAATTTGAATTAAGTCAAATATGAAGAAAGGCTAGTTAAGTGTTGATTAAAAAAATAGTCATTTTGAAAACTTCTTAGTTTTAAGATGCCGAGAAAAGGAATATTTAAGAACAGACTCTTTACTGTTCTGGGGATTTTTTCTCTAGTTGAGGTTGAAGCATGACATTGTTTCTTCAGGGTTTTGATTTTTGAATTAACATTCTCTTATAAAGACTTAAAAAAATTCTTGATGTGGGTAAACAAATACGATTTTGGAATGTGACATGGAGGGATAAGAGTAAGCCATTCTATGATTCAAGAACCTTCCTTGCTCCAGCTTTTCATTTTCACCACCTAGCTGTTAGTGTATTTCCTCATAAATCAATTTGCTTACATATGTATCACCTAAAAGACCAACTGGGATGTGACTGTCACAGCAGTAGCCGACTAATACTGGTTTGTCTTGTTTCCTTTAACTAAAAGTAGAACCCAAAGCTGAACCCAAGCAAACTTTTTAAAGTAAAGCAAAGTAAGGCTCCTGGTTTATTTCTAAATCTTGTATGTTTCTGAAATAATGAAATAATGCTTTTTTTTTTAACCTTATAAAAAAGGCAGTTATCTATCTCTGTATAAGAAAACGGTCAATTAGTTACATTACTTTTTTATCATCAGTTTCTTTTGTTCATGCTTGTGATGCTAGTTATCTGCTGAGCGTCTGGGGCCATTGATGATAGGCCTGTGGTGTGTATTTTAAAGATAGAAGATATCTGGTATCTCTGAATGACACCTGGGACTCCTAAATACTCCTAAATACTCCTAAAGAGATTCGCTTGAAATGATGTAAACTCTGTCTGACTTTAGTAGGTTGCCAATAACTTTCAAAAGCAGAGACCTCGCCCTCATCCCCAAGCACATGCTCCCTTTTTCCTCCAGTATGTTGATTGAATCCAGTGAGAGACTTGCAAAGAGCTGGGAAGGAGAGAATAGCTCTTCAGCCATTCTATTTGAGAAAAATCAGTCAGGTCTCTCTTAGATCTGTGGAATTGAGGTCCCTCTCTGAGAGTGAAGAATGTTTGGCAGGCAGGGAAATTCTGTGTGCCCCAGAAGACCTGCCGAATAATTCTTTGCTTTTGTGTTGATGTGAGACAGAAATAAATTCATGACAATAAAATACAGATTATTGGCATAATCTAATCATTTGTATCATTTGATATATTTTGTTGTGAGTTTTTTGCCCTCAGTATTAAGATTGGTTCAAAATGGGTTCTCTGGTTTGTGGAGATAATTTTCATGTGAGAAAACTGTACTTAGCTGTTGGATTTTGGCCATAGTTTTTTGAATCAATTTATGCTTTTGGCAGCCGACTTGCTTGAATCCAATTGAGGGAAAAAGAAAGAGAAAACAATAACTGAAAAGTTACTAAATCTAATGTAATTGAAATGGTTGTCTTTTTTTGGCACTTTCCTCCCCAGATACAGACAGTCATTTAATTGGAACTCCAAAAATAAAGTAACTTTATCATATAATATGCAGCATTAAGCAGTTTCATAATAGGTATAAAATAATCTCTTAATAAAATGCAAGCTTGTTACAGAATGTAGGAAATGTTATATCGGAGCTAGCTTTTCTCTACATCAACTATTTGAGTTTTATGTCATAATCTTCTCTGCCATCAGAAGAAAATAAAAATGCAAAGTAATTTATGGGTCTCTTCAGGTGTGATCCTGATCTAATTCTGGTCTCTGGGGGAGGTAACAATAGTTCAGGGTTTGGGATGGGGAACATGAGTCTCTGAGACACAGACAAATGTGCAGAAGTCCCATGAGCATTAATTTTTGTCAACAGTGTTAAAATGAATTGTCCCCAATCCATGCTGGCTTTTTGGAATAATTCTTAGTTTGCTCATCCAACCCTAGAAGAAGGTTGATCCAGGCTAGATCACTTAGGATGTTTGCTTATAATTCCAAATAAGGAGAAAAAAAAAATCCAGATGGCAGTGATGAATTTTTCTCCGTTCATTCCAAGAATCTGTATTTCTCTGTGTATGGAAACACTGTCTGGGTGAAAGAGGTTCTATTACATTCTTAGAATGGGTTTCCTGAGGAGAGATCGCTTCCTCCTCCCATTGGTGAAAAAACTACATTGTTAAACCTAAAGTCAAAGATTTATTTTGTATATTCTTTCTCCCTGCAAGTGCTGTTAAATAAGGGTGTAAAGAATTTATGAGGAAACAAAGAAAGTTGTTCAGAAAACCGGAGTTTCCTTTGCTAACTCAGTTTGGCAATAACATGGAGCAAAATCAAAGCGTCCTAGCCAAAATAAATCTGCACAATGGAGCTATCAGATATGAGGTAATAGTGTGACATGCCTGTGGGTATCAGACATTCTTGTGAAAACCACAGACCTAAAATTTGGTCCTGCACCATTAAGCCACGGCTCTGCCAAGCAACAACACAGAACACACGTTTTAAATCACTGTTGCAAGCCAAATGTAATTCCCACCAAAAACAATTAAATCTTTTACCAGAAGTTTGAGTCTGGGCAGCTTACTCCCTGAGAATCACTTCAGTGGCATACAACCTGAATCTCATTTCAGTGTGAAAATGAGATGGTTATTGTTCAGGTCAGGAGGAAATGTTAGCTGCAAAATATAGGGCAGTCAAGTTTTTTTGGTAACTTGAAGAGATATTTGTTGAGGTTAGATTAAAAAAGGGTTAGCTAAGAAAGCTGTATGTCCTTTCTGATAGCTGCATATAGATCCTTTTACAATGTTCATTTTTAATGATTAGAAAAATAATTCATGCTTACTCTAGGGCACTTGTAAAGTATGGAAGAATACGTAGAATAAAATACCCTTTCAGTTTCATATAACTCAGATATAAACCTTATAACATTTTACTGCATTTCCTTTTGGTCTTTTATATACACACACAGCTGTATCTGGAAATATGTATAAAATTTGGATCATTGTGTGTTTTTAGTATTTTGCTTTTTAATTTTAACTTTCCACTTTAATATTTCCCATCCCCTTATATGTTCTTCAACAGCAAGATATTTAATGGTTATACAATATTCCGTTTGTCTGACTATATCACAATTTATTGAATATATGTTCACTCTATAAGTTGTTTCCCATTTACTGCTACTATAAACAGTATTTTAGATAAAATGTTGCTCACATCTCTATTTTTAGGAAGAAATTTTAGAAGTGGAATTATGGGGCTAAGGGTAGGAACTTGTTGAGGCTCTTGATATGCATTGCCAGCTGTTTTCCAGAAAAGTTATTTACTTTCACTGGCTGTGTCTTTGATTGCCTGTCTCACCTGTCATTTACTAGCAGCAAGCAACATCTTTGATAAGGGGTAGGTGTGGATAGGGAAGAATGCAACACACTCTGTGGTTCATTATTTCTAAATATCAAATTATTTATTAAACAAGACCAGTGTGTGCCCAGTATGATTCCTGGCACAGAGGATACAGTATTAAACAAAAGAATCCAAAATTCTTGTCCTCAATGAGCTTTCGTACTACTAGGGAGAAAAATAAAATAAAATGAAATCAATCATATAGGATATTAGAAGATAAGTTTTATGAAGAAAAATAAAGTGAAGGAAGGAGACGTGTAGTGAGGGTGGGGACAAGGATGGAGGAGCATTGCACAGTTTGCACATACTATTGGGATGTTGGAAATTTTCCACCTTTGAGGACACTTTCTGGTTTCTTGTAAAAGATTAATTAAAAAGTAAGCTGGAAAGTACTGAGTTCTAAAATCCAAATTAAATATTTGAGGAACTCTGGAATCTTTGACCATAAAAGGTATTAAATGTAGATTTTTGTTAGTTTTAAGAAATTTCTGTTCTTTTACTTATTATTTTTATCCTACTTTAATTCATCGGTTAAAGACAACTTAGTTATCATGAGCAACAGGTTAAATATGACTTTTCTATCTCTAGAGCAATCTTTTGTTGCTCCATTTCCTTGTCAATTTTCTATTCAAAGAAAGTAGAAAAGAAAACTTGCAGGTGAGATCATAAAACAAAACTCAACTGTATGGTACATATAAGATCACATCTAAAACAGAAGAACACAGAACGATTGAATATAAAATGATAGATACAGAAATAGCAGGTAAATACATAAAGCAAATATAGCAAATATCTCAATTTTTAACCAAATAAATTAATTTGGATAAGAATAATCACATTGAATAAGACAAAGAAAGGTACTTTATAGTGGTCAAGATAGAAAAGAAAGAATACAATTTTTATTGTACTACAGTCACAACTATATAAATCATTTGTGCACATAAGTGCTGGAGGAAAATATGATGATGAGGTAGATTATGGATCTTTCTTCTTGTTCCACTTTTATTAATGCTGTACCATTAGCAATATTAACATGATTGATTTCTCAAATTGAGCACTGATTATATATTTAGAAATATAGAATAACTAAAATAAAATTCCTCCGATATACCTCATTGCCAAAGAAAATATACATGTTTGTTGAAATGGCCTTTTAGATACATGTATTTTCCGTTCAGAGTATAAAAGTCTTTTTTCTTTACCACCAAAATCATTTTAGCTAGATGGTTCAACAGAAACTCTTGAATCCGTTTTAATTCAATTTTGATGTCATGCTGCTGTCACTCTTACAATATGTTGCTCTTTGACTATCAAGTAATTATCTTCTCCCGACATTTTTACAGCAATATGAGAACTGGAGGCCCAACCAGCCAGACAGTTTCTTTTCTGCTGGAGAAGATTGTGTTGTAATCATTTGGCACGAGAACGGCCAGTGGAATGATGTTCCCTGCAATTATCATCTCACCTATACTTGCAAGAAAGGAACAGGTAATGATTATCCTATTAATAATGTGTACGTAATCTGCATTTCCTTTTTCAAGTGAACTCAGGAAGACTAAGCTTCCTTCTTTAAGACACAAACTGGATATGTCATGTACATTGTCTGTTGTTGCTCTGGAATATTTATTTCACTCTTGCAATACAGTTGAAAAGTTTGTTTTCAGTCATGTTTTCACCATAAATTTCATATGCTTAAGATAAAATCTATCATTTATGTATAAAAACCACCTCCAAGTATCTGGAAGAAAAACAGGAGCCAGCCCAAGGACCTAGAGACCTGTTTATTTTGATGAGGAAAACATTAAAAATAAATTAGCTGTCAACATTTAAAAATTGGGATATATCGTAAAATATTCTGGAGTTTTTTACTTAAAAAGAACACCTAGTACCATTTGACCCCTGTTCATCTTTGACCCTGGTTTGAAGTACTGGAGCTGACAACCACTGCCCTGTCTTTGAGGGGCCACGGTTTGCGGTTTCTGGAGGTCCTTACTCAGGCCTTCTCTGGTTTTAACTGCCTGGTCTCGGGAGGCATTTGAGTTTTCTAATCACTCCCTTAGAAGCTTTTTGTATGCTTATAAACCATGGAACAACAAAGCCATCCCTGCATCTATAGTAGAATGCATGCCTTCAAGATACAGCCAAATAAAAACATTTGTAATGTAAGTTTCATAATGAGGAGAATTGCTTAGTGGACATTAAAAATATAAAATTAAGAAAGCTGATTTTTTAAAGTGTGTTGTGTTTATCATTGACCAATATATTTGAATTTCTAAGGCATACTATGTACACTTGCTCCTTAAACAAATAGGAATTCCATGAAACATTTTTAAACTGTTTGCAATTGATACTGGTGTGAAAGTGTGAATATTTAGTCTCTAAACCTAGACTTTTACCCACCTCGTGGGAGAGTACAAAGTACAAATGCAAAATATAAAATCCATTTGGTTTGTCTTTAAATATAACAATAATAAAACTACAAATACCCGGTCTATAAATATTTTAGGAAAGACTCAAACACCAATAACGAGAAATGTTACTGGAATAAAGAGGACACTAAGATAAACAAAGCTCAAATGAAACTCAACCGTTATTTGTGACTACTTTGTTATTCTCTTATCTAAAGTAGAATTTATTCTGGATATCTTTTCTATACGAGCAGCTTTCCTGACTATGTGCATTACTTCAGCACTTCTGTGATGCGACTTGTGAAAATAACAAATCAGTTGTCTGTTTTCCCTGTTTTTAATGTAAGAAGCCTTTAATGAACTGTTTGTCTTTATCCAAATGTCATGTTTGCTTTCTTAAATCTCCAAATGGTCCTTGGTGTTATGGTTTTCATTTTATGATCCAAACATTCTTATATTTCCTATGTTATTTTTTCCTGTAGCAGGATTTCTCAACACCAGCACTATTGACATTTTGAGCCAGATCATTCTCAGTTGTGGGGGACTGACCCGGGCGTTGCCGAATGTTCAGCATCGTCTCTGCCCTCTGTGCACTGAGTGCCAGTAGCATTCTCCTCCACTCCACACACCCCTCCTCTGCTCTGTGAGAACTAAAAATGTCTCTAGACATTACCAACTGTCCCTGGGGAGGGTGGGAGTGCAGGAAAACTGCCGCAGGTTAAGAACCACTGCCCTGGAGCTAAACAGGATTCACCACACCAGCATCACAGTTTACGTTTGCCAGTGGGGAAAGAGATTTATAAAATGTTGGCTCTACCTCATTAAAGGAGAAAAAAAAACAAAAACAAAGTGATCCTTGGATTTTAATCTCCCTACTGTCTGATTTTTATTTATGTAGATTTAAATCATTAATAGTAGTCTGGGGAATTTTCAGAATTTCGGTCTATAGACTCTTAGGAAAGATATTCATGTCTCCTTTTAGAAAGTTTAGATATCTCTAAACATACAGACCTAAGTAGTTCTACTTGTAATTAAATACTTGTAAAGAAGGCTTATAATACACACAAGAGATAGATATTTTTAAAAGAAAAAGACAACTCAATGCACACTATCCTTACTTCTTTGCAGCGTCCTTCAGATTCCTTTCAATCCCATCCATTCACTTTCTAATTCCAACCGTATTACCTTCATTTCTTACTTTTCTCTTTCGTATCATTACGTATGCTTATATCTATTAACAACAAATTATTTAGTTCTGCACATTTTTGAATTTATGTAAGTGGAATCATACTGTATGTATTTTGTGCCTTGCTTTTTGTGTGTAGCGTCATGTTTGTGAGATTTAGGCATGTTGATGCGTGTAGCTGTATTTCTTCCTGTTTGCTGCTGTGTAGCGTTTCACTGTATGCCTATATAGCATTTTATTTATCGATTCCCCTCTCGGTGGACATTTAGGTTATATTCATGTTTTTACTATTATAAACAAGGTTTTTGTGAACATTCTTGAACTTGTTCCTGGTAGACATTTGTGAGTTTCCATAGGGTGTTTTTCCAGGAGTGAAGTGCTGAGTCATAGGATGTATGTACCATCAATTTACTAGAAAATATCAAATTATTTTCCAAAGTGGTCGTACCAATTTGCATTCCCACCAGCAATGTGTGAGAGGTCTTATTACTCTACATCTTCGCCAACAATTGATATTTTGGGACTTTGACATTTTTGCCAATCTGGTGGGTATAATATTATCTCATGATTTAATGTACATTTTCTTTGATACTTTTCCCTTGATATTTTTTCATATATGTTAGGTCATTCATGGCTTTTCTTTTGTAAGGTTTCTGTTCATGTCTTTTGCTTATTTTTAAAAATTGGCTGCGTCTCTTTTATATATTGATTTCTAGAAGTTATTTCTATATTCTGGTTACTAATTCCTAGACAATTAGGTATTTTGCAAACATCTTTTCCCAGCTTGTAGCTTGTTTTTACTCTTACCCTGTGACATTTTTTTGATAAACAGAATTCTTCGTTTTGTTGCATTTTCCTCCATCATTTAAACCATTTTGTATCTCAAGAAATCTTTACCTACCCTAAAATCATAAAGATATTCTATGTTGTTTTCTAAATGTTTTATACTTTTACTTGTTATAGTTATATATTTAAAACATCTAGAATTGATTTTCCATGTATTCTCTGAGGTAGGGAACAACGTAAATATTTTCTATATAAATACCCAACTGTCCAAGTGAAAAGGCTACTTTTCCTCACTGCTCTGCCATGTCACTTCTGTCAAATATCAAGTATGTGTGAATCTACTTCTGGTCTATTTGCCTGTCCTTGTCAATACCACACTCACTGAAATATTTTAGCTTTATTATGTCTTCATATATAAATAGTTTTAAAAGAAATCTGTACCTTTTTATTCCTCAGAATTATAAAGACAACTTCTAATTTGTCAACATAGCATAAAATTAAGTATAATGAATTATCTACTTGATAATTTTTAACCTTTTGTATCTCTTTGGTGCCTTTTGTATCTCTTTGCTCTACTTGCTAGTACCAGGACCTTGGGGTAGGCTTTTAAAAGAAGTACAGGTATCCAGATTGGGATTATCATTGAACCACATACATAGTGTAGTTTATTAATTGAAAATAACATTATTATAGAAATTTCTGCTTATCTTATAGGAATTTGTGAAGATCAAATAGTCACATGCACAAATATTTCTAACTTTTTAGTTATAGATAGTATGACATTATAATCTATTTTAGGTTATGTCTATCTGAGTGACAATTTCTTATGTGAATGAAAAGATAATGCTTGGATTGTGTTTCATTAAAGACAGCTTTGTTTGCTATGGGTCAATACATCCCAAGCTGTTTTGTTAAGCAGAAGTATATTAGAGGAACTAAATATTTAATTTAATCCCACATTTGCTATTGTAAAAGAATATGGTTGCAAACAACCTTCTGAGCATGTAAATAAATTTTATATTTGTAAACCTTTAATATTAGGATGTTGACATCCAAACATCTTTGTACCAAGATTTCTGATAATCATCTTTCCATTGAAGAACTGCATTATTTCATAAGAGAATATAACATGTTCTTGTTGGAGGCTTTGTGGTGTCAGAATTCTTAGGAATTGACAGGAAATGCCATTTAGGGAAGTTATTCATATATTTCAGCTAAATTATATTTTATAAGTGATATATAGCAAAACACAGTCACTTAATAAAAATTAATTTTTAAAGTACATCATTTAAAACAAGTACACCAATGCTAAATAAAACTGTAAGTTCAAATTCAGTTGAATCAATTCTCTACCTCTTGAATTTCAAAATTGCAAGATTTCTTTTACTTCTATTTTTGTATTATTATTTACTTTTGCTAAGTTTGTTGATATTTAGCATTTTCATTGCAAATTTAAAATAATAGTTACATATTCCAAGATTTACCTTCACTACCCTTCTTAAGAGTTGAAATTTGTATTTTTAAGTTAACTACAAAACCGAGGCATGAATACTATGGCCTAACTTTCCCCTTCTCTCCATGCAGAAGACAGAAAAGAGTAAACAAACTTAAATGAAACCAGAGACATTTTATTGATACTTAAGAGTTCATATTTTTGTCCATATTTTTGTCCATATTTTGGTCATGTTTTATTCATATTTTGTAATTATGAGGTTATGTCTATCTGACATAATCTGTTGTTATAGATTTTAATTTCTTTTTCAGGGAGGTAACCCAAGTGAACCCAAGTGAAGGTGGGTAATAGATAAAAATTTTAGGATGGTGATAAAGATAATACCATCAGGCCACATGAGACAAGTGCTTTTTATTTGGAATACTTTTCAGAAAAGTGATCATTTAGTCCTACGGGTCTTTAATAAAACACAATTCAAGAGGACATAATCTGAGATTCAAACTAGGCCCAAAACCTCAATATTTAGTGTTTTGTTTTTTTCTTCTTGAAAATTTTCAATTTGTTGATTGCATTTGATGAAGTGGCTTGGTTGGGTATATAAAGAGGGGAAAAAAAAAAAGAGATACATACTACTTGAAATATTTAGATTATTTGGAAATAACCCAATTTATTTTTCTTTAGTTGCTTGCGGCCAGCCCCCTGTTGTAGAAAATGCCAAGACCTTTGGAAAGATGAAACCTCGTTATGAAATCAACTCCCTGATTAGATATCACTGCAAAGATGGTTTCATTCAACGCCACCTTCCAACTATCCGTTGCCTAGGAAATGGAAAATGGGCTATGCCTAAAATTACCTGCATGAACCGTAAGTGGTCCTTTAGAAAGAATGGACAACCGTGCTATAACAACTACTAGACACTCTCATTTTACGGCTGCGGTATTAGTAGTATAGGGTATGGAGCAAGTAATATTGTTGTGTTTTCTTTCTTTCCTTCTTTCCTTCCATGTAGCATCTGCATACCAAAGGACTTATTCTAAGAAATACTTTAAAAATTCCTCCTCATCAAAGGACAATTCAATAAATACATCAAAACATGATCACCGTTGGAGCCGGAGGTGGCAGGAGTCGAGGCGCTGATCCCTAAAATGGCGAACATGTGTTTTCATCATTTCAGCCAAAGTCCTAACTTCCTGTGCCTTTCTATCACCTCGAGAAGTATTATCAGTTGGTCTGGATTTTTGGACCGCCGTCCAGTCATTTTGGGTTGCTGCACTCCCAAAAACATTTTAAATGAAAGCATTGGCATTCGAAAAGAAAGCAAACGAAATGAAAAAAAATAAAAAATGAGGGCAGAAAGTAACCATTTCCAGCCTATCTGATTTATTTAGTTTTCTATTTGCCTCCAGTGCAGACCATTTTTTAATGTATACCAGCCTACTGTACTATTTAAAAAGCTCAATTTAGCACCAATGGCAATGTAAATAAGATGATTTAATGTTGATTTTAATCCTGTATATAAAATAAAAAGTCACACTGAGTTCGGGCATATTTAATGATGATTATGGAGCCTTAGAGGTCTTTAATCATTGGTTTGGCTGCTTTTGGTAGTTTGTTTAGGCTGGAAATGGTTTTACTTGCCCTTTGACTGTCAGCAAGACTGAGGACGGCTTTCCTGGACAACTAACAAACACAGAGTCTTGTAGGTCATGCTGTACCCTCTCCGCCGTGGGTGCCGTTTGCTTTCATGTGATGCTGAAGCCCGGCTAATGGGATCCTGACAGAACGAGGGACAGCCATGTGGGACTCTGCTTTGTTGCATTCCTTTTTCTTCACTTACAAGAAAGGCCTGAATGGAGGACTTTTCTACGACCAGGAGCATTTTTTTAGGGGTCGAAGTGCTAATTATTAACTGAACCAGGTCTACTTTTTAATGGCTTTCACAACACTAACGTGCAAGGTTCCAGATCAACACATTTCAAATGGATATAGACCTAGGGCTCTGGAGGGTGGGGGATTGTTAAAACAACGACACACATTCAAAGAAAGAAATTTTGTATATATAACCATTTTAATCTTTTATAAAAGTTTTGAATGTTCATGTATGAATGCTGCAGCTGTGAAGCATACATAAATAAATGAAGTAAGCCATACTGATTTAATTTATTGGATGTTATTTTCCCCAAACCTGAAAACTGACATAGTACGCTAGTTATTTGTCAATGTTAGCCTTTGTACTTCCCTCCCACAGCTTGAAACCATATAATCTAGGTACTTTGTCCCCGATTAAATAATGTGATGGATAGAGTGCATCAAGTGTTTATTATGAAAAGTGTGGAAAAGTGTATAGCTTTCAGTGTATGGTGTTCGCCATTCTAAGCAAGGAGCATATTATAGAAATAGTGTAGGCATTTCTGCCTGGTAGGTCGAGTGTATTTGTTGAAATGTCTTCCTATCTCTTCTCACTCGTTTTCTCCCCTTTATTTGAATAAAGTGACTGCCGAAGATGACTTTGAATTATCCACTTAATTTAATGTTTGAAGATAAACCTGTAATGGAAACAGGGCATTTAGGAGTCTTTCCTTAATTTCAGTTAGAATGACATTAAGAAGCATGGACAATAAATAGAGTGCTAATAGCAAAAGAGCAGCCCCAGCACTGAATCTTTTTCATGAAATCATTTGGCTTAGAAGGAATGACAGTAGTAGCTACAATCATTCACAGTGTCTTTCAGCAAGTTCCCTTGGTTGCTGCCTTAACTGTAATCCACCTCTGGGTGTTCTAGAACACAGAATAACACTGTCGCTCTATTAGGTTTTAATTTCTCCTCTCATTGCAACGCACATAATACGTTCCTGTATTTATATTATAACATGTATAGTGTAAAATGTGAATGATTGTGGGTTTTTTTGTTTGTTTGTTTGATTGGTTGTTTTTTTCTTTTTTTTGAATGAAAATCTAAAATCTTTGTAACTTTTTATACTTGCTTTTGTTTCACCAAAGAAACCTTTTACTATACTGTGACTGGTCTGGTTTTTTACAACTTTAAATCCTAATGTGCACCAACATTGTTACATTCTGGTTCCATCACTAAATACAAGCTGCTGGCTTGGATGAAATAATTTTGTGGCTAGCAGAGAGGTGATTATATATGTGCTTGCAAAAACTGAGATAATAATTCTGATAATATTTACATCTACATACTTATGAATTAATCTCAAATATGAAAGAAACATGCATTAGTAAAAGTGATAGCCCAGATTTACCAAGTGCTTCCTATGAACCAGGCCAAATGTTTTATGTGTATTATCTCCCAATAAGCCTGTGAGAGAGGCGCTGTTACTCTCTAATTGTTGAAGGAGGGATCAAATGTAGAGAACTCAAGTCATGTGTCCAAAGTTGTATAATCAGTGTGTGGTGCATACAGGTAATCTCCAGAGGCTGCATAATATTCTGAAGGAAAATATAGAAAAATTTTTCTAATTGTTGCAAACTTAAGAGGTTAATTTACTCACTAGAAGATTATATCTATTAATAAATAGTGATCAGAAGATGTTAGAAACGTCAGGTTCCTATCTATCCAGATATCCATCCATTCCTTTATCTTTCATTCATTCACTGTTTTATTAAGAACTTACTGTGTGTCAAGAGCTGTAGAAGGCCCTGGAGATTCAGCAGTGAATGAGCTAGACAGGTTTCTGCCCATATAAATTTTTTGTATACTGGATATATCCTGTGGGATTTATTTTACAGCCCATTTTATAACTTTATTTATAATTTGGAAGAACAAATCCATTATATGTTCTGCAGTTGTACAGAAGATACCATAAAGGACAAAGGTGAGTAGCAAATTATTTTGAGATTTCTTTCTTGGAATGTCAAAAATATATAAGAAGTGGGCATGAAGAAAAGAAGAGATTGTTTTCTTTGCTATGCTTGTCCTTTTAATGTGCAATCTGTCATATCTTTTACACAGAACTTTGAACAGGAATTACCCAAGAGAATATATAAGAATTTGCATTACTTGTGCATAGATTCCTTTTAGGTGTTTATAAATCCATCAAGCAAATTTGTATTGCTTTAGGTGCAAATAATAGAAACTGTTGGATGGTCCATTACCCAGAATACTGGGTAAGAATTAGAAGCTTAAAGAGACTTTCACTACTCAAGTCAGCCAGCGGTAGTTTTCTACTCATTCCTACAGGATAGCTTGCATATCAGGGGAAGAATGTGCCCCTACCATAGGCGGCTATTTAAGAAGAGTTGGTCTTCCAGGGTAGCTGAAATGGAAGAGGTAAGAGGTAAGAGAGATTGTATAGCAAGGGATACAACATTTTAATGTGATGGCAGGTAGACTTTTCCAATCTTAAGTAAATTTTAAATATAGTGCAATAAGTAGGAATTGGATTAGCCTTGAGAGAATTGCCTAGAAGTCATATATCATGTAAAATGAAGCTATGGAGTTTGGAAATGGACAGAAAAACAATGTAATAGTTTGCATGAAGGTTCAGAGTTAATTCTGTGCACGACCTGTGTGCGTGAATGCCTGTCAAGAAACGAACCCACAAGAAACAAATGTATTTTACATAAAGGAAAATGATGTTATTATTACATGGCTAAAGACTCAAAGATGACTTTGACATTTTTTAAGTGTTCTTTTTATGTTTCCTAATATTATAAATGCAGTGAAATGGTTTTTGAAGAACAAGGCCCACAGTAATGTTTTGGTACTGATATTTGTGCATCCTCTTTTTTTATTGTACTACAATTCCCATTTGCTAAACAAACCAGAATTCACCCAAGGATTCTTTTCTAAAACAAGTCTAAATATAAAGTTTATAAAGGTCTTTGAGTGAGTCATTCAAGATTGTATAATCTTTTCCCATTATTACTCATTTCTGTATGTTTGGATCCCAGCTGGACAAGAAAGAACAAATGCCAGACAAGAACAAAAATGGTTTTTGTTGAGGTGTTTACAGAATAAGCAAAGACTGGGTTTTAATTGGAATTTAATTCAGAGTTCCGTCTGAGTTCATCAAATGATCCCTGCTGAAGATTAAAAGTTTACCGCCTTAAGGCAGTAAGTCTTAAACGATTTTTGATAGTGTTTACTTTAAAATAAAAAATTTAAACTATGTACGCATCACTTTTTAATTTGTCAACAAAAAAATTTTCATTATAAAGTGAAACAATTTTAAAGGCTGTTGCTTTTTGGCATATTTTAAATATTGCCATTCTAAAGTAAACATGAAACATCACTCTTTTAAATATATTTAGTGGAATCTAAATACCAGAATAGTTTGGTACCTACTATCATCCATTTAAAAAAACTTGAAGAAAAATACTCTTTCAACAGTCAAATATTTTATTTTTCTTTTGTTATTTTTGGACTTTTTTTTTTTACTTCAGTTCTCCCGCCCCATGGAATTTTATCCAAATAGTATACATTTATATGCTTGAAAGTCTTCTATTGATTAAGCTATCAAGCATATAAATCAAAATTTGTACTTAAAAGTTGAAAATTAGTTTTTTCTTGTGAACATAAAGGTGTAAAAATTAAATATCTTCTTCCAGATTGAGTGAATATTGTAATTTACTGATATACAATTGATCAGAACAATATTAAATTTTATAAAATTTGAAAAATAACTATACAAATTGTAAAATTTTTATTAGAAACACGTCTCAATAAAATGATGAGGGCTGTTTTTCCCAATTTGCATTTCTATGAGTAAATATGACTTAAAATTAAAATGTGTTAGGGCATAACATCAATTCTATTCTGTTTTGTTTTTATAGATTTAAACACTGAAAAAAGTTGTTCACATAAATAAGTAGATAGAAATAATAGTTTTATTATACAATGCTACTAATGCTTTTTTACCTCTCTCTGAATTATAGGTCAAAAATTACATAGTGGCCTATCAAAATTATTTTCAATTGAGTTTTTCAGCTGTCATCTCAATGAAGTCCTTAAATTTTTCTGGTAAACAGCTGACTTAAAAAGGGATTTGATTTGTACAGTGTCATCAGAATCATTCATTTTGACTCATCCTTTTATTTGCTCATTGTTTTTACATTCCATGGCAATGCATTTTAAGAGTCAGGATGGGTGTGAGGTATGATTGATGTAGTGGTGGTTCTTTGTAAAGTGAGAAAAGGGCAATTGTCTAAAGCCTTTGGTTCTCAAAAGCTTGTCTCCTGCAATAACAGCATTAGCATCACCAAGGAACTTGTGAGAAATACAAATCCTCAGAACCTACCCTACTGAATTAAAAATTGGGGGAGTTGAGAGAGCAACCTCAGTTTTCACAAGCGCTCCAGATGATTCTGATGCATCCTAAAGTTTATGAGAACTGGTATAAAGAACCAACAGCCTCTACCACAGACAATTTCTTACACAGATGAGTTTTAGGAAAGAGGTCAGACAGATTGAAGTTCTGGAAATTGTTTCCCTTTATGTGCCCACATACCCCTTGAAGAGTCTTGGGATATTCCTGGGATAAATGACCCTAAGTTTGGAGACTAACTGCTTTAAGATACACAGTCCTTAAAATATTTTCAGATTTTAGTACATTATCCATATTTATAAACATGTGTCCTATCAGTTGGCAATCATGACTTTCCAAACTTCGAATAAGGCTCAGGTTTTACAATTGAGAAAAGCTTTCTCTACAGGGAAAACTGAATAAAATAACATGATTGAAAACCATCATTCCTTAAAGGATAGACCTGAAACAAAGTTTGAGTTGCAAGAATTAAGACATTTAGAATTGAGAAATAGAACAAAAAATATAAATTGTAATTTCCCAGCAACAGCCAGCCATGAAGAGGAACTTCAAATTCAGTGGGGAGCCCTAAAAAAAGATCTAGGTGGAAGAACATGGGAGTGAATCAGTCTCTGAATGACTCCAGTTCCTAAATCAGATCAGCCTCCCTCATTAGCCAGATTGAAGTCACTATTCATTCAATGAGTCTACGGCCATACCACTCTGAACGCGCCCGATCTCGTCTTATCTCGGAAAATATTCATATATATATATATGTATATGTATATATATATATATATACACACACACACACACGTATATATACATACATATATGTATATGTTTGTATATATGTATATGTATGTGTATATATGTATATACATATATATATACATATATATACACATACATACACATACACATACATATACACACACACATACATATTGAGTACTTACTGTGTGCCAGGCTCTATGCTAGATATTGGGGATGCTGTTATAAACAAGACAGGCCAACTCCCTGCCCTCAAGGTTCTTACAGTCTAATGGGAAAGCTCAGCACTGGCACTAAAGTAGGAAGAAATATGATTTCTCAAAGTGTTGCTAAAGCCTCCATTGTTGGTCATCTCTTTGTTCTGCTCTCCATCTTTACCTGATTCCTTCATAACCATGGCCTTAACTACTTCCTACCTTATAATAAGTTCCATAAATCCTTTTGTGTGATGATTATGTATCCAGTTGTTGATTTCATAAGTACATTAATCTCTATATGTCCCAAATTAAAGTTATCCAACCCTCCCACTAACTATCTATACATTTTTTTTTAAATCTAGAAATCCAAAAGTCATTCTGGATTCCTAATTTAATGCCCATATTTAATCAAGCACTAAATTCTATTCTATCTCCAAAAGTTTCTCAGAACCATCATCTTCTCTCTATTCCAAATGTCCTCAATATCTCATACAGTATTACTATCTCTAGATGCATCACTTTCAAAATAGTCTTCTAAACTACCATATTCTTTCAAATGTTCAAATCAGAGCCTGGTATTCTCCAGCTCGGAATTCTTCCAAACCTAGTGCCTACAAAATAAAGTCTAATCGAGAAAAAAAAGAAAGAAAGAAACACCTGTTCTAGGTATTACATGCTTAAGAATGGAGGAATTGATTTAGGAAACTTAAATCAATCATTAAGTTTTAGTTTTTCTTTTTTATATCAGTTTGGCTTCCTGTTCAGTCTCTGATGAAAAGCCAGGCTCCTCTTGTAGCAATTGTGTACAAGGCAGAAACGGAAGGCCAGAAACGCTATCTTAATGGAACATACGTTTTCCTCTGGATACACTCTCCAATCTTCTGCTAGTGTTCTGTGAGCTGACTGTGAAGACCGTTCCTATTGGGTTCAGCCATAGGAAGCAATGAAGGAGGTGACAGCAAGAAAGGAGAGTGACTGCAGCGTGTGTGCCTCTTTGGCTTTCCCCTAATCCTGTAGGATTGCATGGGCTACCTGTATCCCTGTAGTAAAGCCATCCGTGCCTAGCATGCCTCATCACCATATAGTCCTCTCTGCCTCCTGGTTGCACTGCTGCTCTCTCACCTTGACCCTTCAGAACTGGGGTATTAAGTGCTCTCCA
Source organism: Rhinolophus hipposideros (assembly GCF_964194185.1). NCBI lineage: Eukaryota > Metazoa > Chordata > Mammalia > Chiroptera > Rhinolophidae > Rhinolophus > Rhinolophus hipposideros. Next base: position 46,497,843 of record NC_138053.1, on the reverse strand, counting down.
CTATTTTTGGCCCAGGGGTACTACACTATAAACGATTTCCTCAAGCCACCTACCATTGCAAATAGTCCCTTTATTAAACTCTCTTCAACTTATCCAACCTGATTGTGTTATCTGTTTCATGCTGGATTCCTGACTGTCAAAGTGTTTTGAGATGCATTTCTTCAAGGAAATTATGGAAGTAAACCAGTTCATATCAATCACAGGCTGGGCATGCTATTATGTTGGTGCAAAAGTAATTGCGGTGTTTGCATTTATTTTTAACATTTTAAACCGCAGTTACTTTTGCAGCAATCTAATAGTCTGGAACATTGGTCCTCTTGGGTTTCTTCCATCGCATCTTATTGTGTGCTTTTATGAGGTTGTATCTTTAGTCCCTTCCTTATAACCACTAAACAGTAAACATGTGATTGTCACAACTGCCAGTAATTTTTTCTGCCTCAGCTCTGCATAAACATGACCACACTGCAGACTGGTTGGTCCTAAAGCTGTTCTCTGGCTTACATTTCCAAAATAAAATGTAATTCTCCTCAGCTTGAGATTACAATCAAGTTTAGTTTTCAATGCTTGTTTTATAATTAGAAGCAAAGAAAAGAGTTGGAGTCAAGTTATACATGTGCATAACAAGTTTCTCTGAAACTAACTCCCAGTGTTTTTGAAGGTTATGGCCATACGTGGGGAAAGTAGAAAGAGAAGGGAGATTGCTATTTTAAAGCAGCCAGCCCATTTTGTTTCTTTGGATAGTGGTATGCCTTTATCTTTCACATATTTTTCCTCCTTTGTTTTTGCAGGAGTTATTCCAGGGAGGCTTTAAGTTATACATGTTTAAGACCAAGCTCCTACTTTGAAATGAACTGGTAAAAGGAGGAGCTGAGCTGCTTTGCATTAAAAAGTAGATGTTATTCTCTTCTCCTACAAAATGTTGTATTTTTAGAGTAAACTTTTACTTAAAAAAATATTCTGTTTATTTTCTCTGGAGTCTTGATTCCAAGGAGTGGAGAGTATTTGGCAGAAGGGCCTTCCTCCATTGAGGAGGGAGGCTGGTTACAGCAACCTGATGGCAGATGTGCTGAAATGGAGAGAAACCTCTAGTAGAGATCTGTGGAGAGGCCCATAAACGCTGGAATAGAACAATAAAATGCACTTTTGAGTGTTGTTTGACTGTTAGAATTCTTTACATTTCTTCATGTCTCAGGAGAGTTTGGGTAAGTTCAGCCTTAACTGAGATTTTCAGAATTAAAGGATGGCCATGGCTCATTGGGGAGGGCTGGGGAAGTAGAGAGATCAGCAGTAGTCTTAGTAAGCCAGGTACAGATAGTGTGATGTGGTCTGGAATCATGTACCTGGTACCAGAAGGCTAGCTGGGGTCAGTGACATGCAAGGTAGATTTATGGAACATGGCCCTGTGCCAGAAATGTTTAGGGAAAGGAGTCTACATTTTTTATTTTCTTTTTATTTATTTATTTATTTATTTATTTATTTATTTATTTATTTATTTATTTATTCATTCATTCATTCATTCATTCATTCATTCATTCATTCATTTATATTTTTTATCAAGCAACAAGTGGTCTTGGAAATGTTGTTTTAGTATTAAAAGGAAGTGCAATTTCTTACAACTAAATTTGAGAATATGTGTATTATGCAGGTTTTCTTTTTTTTTTTCAACTACAGTTGACATACAATATTATTTTAGTTTCAGGTGTACAACACAGTGATTAGATATTTGTATAACTTACTAAGTGATCACCCCAATAAATCTAGTACCCATCGACAGCATACATAATTATTGCAATATTGATCATATTTCCTATGCTATGCTTTACGTCCCTATGACTGTTTTGTAACTACCAATTTGAACTTTTTAATCCTTTCGTCCCCTTCACCCTCTTCCCCAACCCCCCATCTGACAACCATCAAAATGTTCTCTGTATCTATGAGTTTGTTTCTGTTTTGATCATTCATTTCTCCTGTTCTCTAGATTCCACATATAAGTGAAAGCATGTGCCATTTGTCTTTCTCTTTTTGATTTACTCCACTCTGTACAGTACCCTCTATGTCCATCCAAGTTGTTGCAGATGACAAGATTTCATTATTTTTTCTGGCTGAGTAATATTCCATTGTACATATGTACCTCCTCTTCTTTAATCATCCATTGATGGACACCCAGGCCGCCTCCACATCTTGGCCATTGTAAATAATGCTTCAATGAACATATGGATGCACACGTCCCTTCAAAGTGGCATTTTGGGTTTCTTTGGATAAATACCCAAACGTGGGATTACTGGGTCCTCCTTTCTCTGTTATAGCCTTTGATTTAAAGTTTACTTCATCTGATATAAGTAAGCTACCCCAGTTTTTTGTTTCTTCATTTCCATTTTTCATGAGATATTTTTTTCCCATCCCTTTACTTTTAGTCTGTGTGTGTCTTACAATCTGAAGTGAGTCTCTTATAGGCAGCATGTGTAAGGGTTTTGTTTTCTTATCTCCATGCAGCCACCTTATCTTTTGATTGGAGCATTTAATCCATTTACATTTAAAGTTATTGATAGGTATGCAGTTATTGCCATTTTATTATTCATATTTTTGTTTCCTCTTACAGCGGTCCCTTTAAGATTTCTTTTAATACTGGTTTGGTGGTGATCAACTCTTTCAGCTTTTTCTTGTCTGGGATGCTCTTTATCTGTCCTGCGATTCTGGGTAAAGTAATTTTGGTTTTGGTTCCTTGGGTTTCATCACATTGAGTATTTCCTGCCAATCCCTTCTGACCTGCAGAGTTTCTGTTAAGAAATCAGCTGACTGTCTTATGGGAGTTCTGTTGTAGGTAACTAACTGCTTTTCTCTTGCTGTTTTTAGGATTCTCTCTTTATCTTTAATCCTTGAAATTTTAATCATCATGTGTCTTGGTTTTTGCCTCTTTGGGACTTTCTGCATTTCCTGGGCTTGTTTGTCGGTTTCCTTCTCCAGGTAGGGAACTTTTCCACCATTATTTCTTCAAATAGATTTTAAATTCCTTGTTCTCTCTCTTCTCCTTTGTTGTCACGCAGCAGCCTAACCATCTGTCCCCTCATGCCTCCCCCTAAAGAAAGAAGTGTCTGTGAGACTGATCTTTTCAGGGACTTTGCTTCACCTTTGTGCTTACACCGTGTGCCTCCCTGTTTGGCCCCAAAAGATGGCTGGATAGTCAGGTAAGATTCGCCATGGGGGGAAAGACCTAAGCCAGACACAGTCGCATGGGGACCATCTGGAGAACTCACAGGGTCATAGAGGTGGGCACAGCCCTGTACCTTCCCCCATCTAAGGAGAGCTTCTGACTTTGTGGCTATATTCCTTCCCACAACCTGCTTGGGAAGTGGTTTAATGATGTGATAACATCAGTTCTCCTATTCTTATCAATAAGTGTCAGTATAAAGGTTTTGTCCCTGGGGAGGCACATACCACAATTATTAAGACATCATGGGACTTTTGATTCCGGCTGTTTGCAGGCAAGAGTGATTGGTTTGAATCAGTTTTCTGGTATGATGTATGAGACTCACAGACCGTGGAGAAAACAATGCTACTTCCTTGTGTGTACATCAATAAAAGCCACAAGGTGGCTCAATTCGGGACTCTCAATCCTTTGAGGCTGTGATACCCTTGGCCCCTAGTGCATACTTTTCTTTCTCTTTCTTAACCCTTTGCTGCCCCTTCTCGTTCCCTCACTGCCCGTGTGCTGGACGTGACACTCCTTCTGATATCCCTATAATGTGAATGTTAATATGCTTGATGTTGTCCCAGAGGCCCTTTAAACTATCCTCATTTTTTTTTTTTTTTGGATTCTTTTCTCTCTCTTTTTTTTCTGTTGTTTGTTTTTTTCCTGCTACCTTATCTTCCAAATCACTATTCGAAATTATTGTTTTTTTTTCTGCTACCTTATCTTCCAAATCCTCTGCTTCATCTAATCTACTGTTGATTCCCTGTAATGTATTCTTCATTCAGGTATTGCATTCTTCATTTCTTTTTTTTTTATATAAATCTATTCTCTCTTTTATTTTTTCTGTTGTCTTTCTTTCTTTCTTTCTTTCTTTCTTTCTTTCTTTCTTTCTTTCTTTCTTTCTTTCTTTCTTTCTTTCTTTCTTTCTTTCCCTTCCTTCCTTCCTTCCTTCCTTCCTTCCTTCCTTCCTTCCTTCCTTCCTTCCTTCCTTCCTTCCTTCCTTCCTTTCTTTCTTTCTCGTTTTTGGGTATAGCTCACAGTGGCCCATGTGGGGATCAAACTGGCAACCTTGGTGTTATTAGCACCACACTAACGAACAGAGCTAACCAGCAACCCCCTGTATTCTTCAGTTCTGACTGGTGCTTTTCTATGTTTTCTCTATCCATTTTTATGTTTCCTACTTTTTTGTTGAATTTCTCACTAAGATCATTGAGCATCCTTATAACCAGTGTTTTGAACTCTGCACCGTAGATTACTTATCTCCATTTTGTTTAGTTCTTTTCCTGTAGCTTTGTTTTGCTCTTTCATTTGGGACATGATGCATTTTGTCCCTACATTTTGGCTGCTTCCCTGTGTTTGTTTTTATATGTTAGGTAGGACTGCTATGACTTTCAATTTTAGTATAGTGGCTTTATGTAGTAGGTGTCCTGTGGGGCCCAGTGGCATAGTCTCCCTGGTCACTGGAGTAGAATGCACCATGTGTATCCCTTGTGTGGGTTGTGTGTGCCCTCTTGTTGTGGTTTTCACATCAACAGGAGGGATTGACCTCCAGCTGATTTGTTGTGAAGACTGGCTGTGACTACAGTAGGGGAGCTGTAGTGCAGGGGCTGACCCTATGGAGCAGGATTCACTTTAGCAGGTCTTTGGTGCCTGCGTGGTCTGTCCTTTGGTGTTACTTTTTGTGGAGGTGGTTGGGTGGTGCTGTGGTGTGGCCTGATGCTGGCTACCAGATGTGTTCATTCTGGTACCTCTTGGGAAGAACTGTGTTGCAGGTCAAGGTCAGACACTGCCTATGCTGTGCCATTTGGTATGAGCTACATAGTGATCTGCTGATGGTTACCACTTACACTGGGTTTAGAGATGCCTGAGACAGGCTAAACTGTGAACAAAGGCTGGTTCCTGCTAGTGCCAAGGTTGGAGCTGCTTAGCAAGAGGTATGGGGAATGCTGAGGCCAGATGCTGCCTGTTTGGGGTTTTTGAGACATTTAAGGAAAGTCTGAAGCATGAGCCAAGACTGGCTTTTTGGATGGAAAAGGCATTGGAAGTGGCTTAGGTGGGTCCACAAGTTGAGTGGGGCGGGGTCTCAGCTAATCACCAGGGTGAGGGAACAGTATTATGTTAGAGAGGTTGATGGAGACTCAAATATGGTGCCCACCTGTGTCTGTACACTGGGTGCAGGTAGGGCTCAACACAAGAATTATGGCTTCTGTCAGCACTTTTGTTTGGTAGAAAGTTGCCCCTTCTATCATCACCCTGAAGCCAGTTCCTCCCCACATGTCCATGGTGCCTTTCGAGTAGCTGCCCCAGAGCTGGACCTCAGAGCAAGTGAGCCTATGAACAAGTAAGTCCATGCAAGGGCCTTTTAAGAGGAATGGCTGGGACTCCAGCCACCCTCTGTCTCTCTCAGCCACAATCTCTGCTGGTTTTCATAGCCAGAAGTTATGGGTACTTCTCTTCCTGGTACTGGAGTCCTGAGCTGGAAAGCCTGGTGTAGGGCTGAACATCTCACTCCTCTGGGGGTGGACCTCTCCAGCCAAGATATTCTTCCCAACACGTGGGTCTGAGATTTTCGAGTCTCTGTCCTTCCTACAAATCTCCAAGTGGCTTCTTCTGTATATTCTTAGTTGTAAGACTTTTGTTCAGCTAGACTTCAGGCGATTCTCAATGATAGTTGTTTTGTAGATTAGTTGTAATTTTGATGTGGTCATGAGAGGAGGCAGGTAGAGCATTTACCTATTCCCCCATCTTGACCAGAACTCTCAAGTAGGCTTTCTTACAAATAATATCTTCAATGCTTAATATATAGCAATACTTTTAACTTTGAGTCTTGCCTCCTTCAAATGTGAGGTAAATTAAGAGATATTTTTTATTTTGTATATGTAGGGCAAAAAGGGAATTTAAAAATGAACATCATAAGCAAGAAAAAAAAGGTAACCCAGCGAAATAAATAGAAGAAAATTAACCAAATAATTCCAGAAGAATGACAGCAATACAATAATATAATTATTTTGGAAATGGATTTAGGAAAGGAAGAAGAATTTCTGGGATTTTAGAGGCTGTACTAATTTAAGCAGAGCCAAACACATCATTAAAAAGCAGGCATTAGGATTCAGTGATGTTCTGATTATGAAAGGAGGGAAGAAGAAAAATATTAATTATAACATTTTGCACATAGAATTAGGGAAAATAGAAGTACTGCAAAGAACTCATGCTAAAAAGACAAGACAGTACACCTGAAAAAGCAAGAAATATTTGAAGCTCACTAGCAATATAGTTTGCTTGAGAGTTTCTGGTTGTTTAAGGAAAAAAATCAGAATAATTTTTAATTAAATGAGGGTTTGAAAACACAAAAGTTAACGGTCCTGTTCATCCACAGAGGAGGAGGTTCAGGAGAAAGACTACAAGAAAAGATGAGAGATGCTGAAATAAAACAGTCTAGACAATTAATATTTATTGACTCATTATCTGAATCATAACTCTTTCTATTAGACACCATGAAAACACTTTTAGGTATCAGTTAACTTTTGTCATTGCTCTTTTGTTGTCGTTAGTTTGTTACCAATGTAATCTCTGCTTATCGTAAATGAGTTGGAAATACAGAAAAGCACAACCAGGACAGCAAATGTTCAAGAAAATATTTGCTAGACATCACTATTTTTAACTCACGTGACCCCAAAGAGTGCTTAATAACTATGTGCAGAAGGTACTATTTATTGTGTGCCAGTCACTCTCATAGGTGTATTGCCATCTGTTTCTTTTCACAAGAATGTAAGCTCTGTGAGCATAAGGACTCCTCTGTTTTGACCATCGCCAAGTTCCCAACACCTGCAATAGTGCTTGGCATACCGCACGCACTCAATAAATATATGTTAAATGCATGACTAGATCACCTCTCTTAATATTCACATCAATTTTATTGTCGTTCCCATTGACTTACGGAGAAGCAGGGACACAGAGAGATTACATTGACAGCCCCAAGTTGCTTAGTGCGTAAGCTAGGATGTGTGGCCAGCTAGTCTAACTTTGGACTTGTTAATGTATTTGGTTGTTACTCCTTAGCTAGAGAAAGAGCCTGTTGAAACAAAAGAGGAATGATATTAATAACAATACACTGAAACTAAGACAGAAACCCCTTACCGCCTTGCCACAGGTGCCAACAAAACCTGGTACGTTATATTCATTGAGTAGTTCTATTAAGTAGCAGCATCAGAAGCTGAGGGGAAAAAAAATATGTGAAGGCATTTGTCCCTCTGTCACCACTCTGCTCCAGAAATATGCCGTCCACAGTTGTCTTCCACTTAAGTTACTGGCTGAATGCTTTAGCAGATGACAATTATTCTGACTATTAGGGTTTATAGAACAACACACAAATAAACGTTTAGGAAACTACAGTTGCAATTTATGTCTATCTAAGCCTGCAGTCAAAGTGAATGTTAGTACATTGTGACTTCCACTCTTGCCTATTTAAACAAAAGAGATTATTTTCCATTAGAACAGAATTGAAAGTTGCTTTCCAGCAAGATGTGGACAAATCCCTATGCAGCCATTTAACTTGGTTCTGAAGATCAAGAAATTATTGCATGAGATTTGCAATAATTTTATTATAACATTATAACATTCATAGTAGTCAGATATGCTTTTATCATATTCCTGAGAATGTTTGTGTAAGTCTGTGAATATGTGAATTTTTGAAATAAATGTAGAGATTAAATAAAATATCCAATTTTTGCTTTCAAATAAAATGAGGCACAAAAAATATGAAAATAATGTGCTCCAAGTTTCCATAACCCTTAGATATCTATATTTATTTAGATTAGGCTACAAAAGTAAGAGCAGAAATGTATTCATTTATGTACTCATTTTTCATTCATTCCAGAAATATTTACTGAGCAGGAACTACACTCCAGGAACTATTCTATTTAATTTCTTGGGTTCATTTAAGACTTTGTTACATTGTTACCACAATAGGACAAGGCTCTTCTGGTTTTTAGTTGTTGCTCCTGACCCATGAAAGTTTCCAGCTGTCAAGAAACGATCTAAGAACATCTATACCTATGATGACACATTGAAAATACTATACATTTTCTGCATCAGGATTAAAGACATTTCATAAGTAAAGCAAACTTTGTTAGAAACTAGAAATAACTTGTAAGTTCAGAATGGAAATAAACGTTTGGTGGTAAGAAGGTTTGTATTTAAAAAACAAGTAGTTTGCAATAATTCTGTGGTAGATAAGGGCCTTCTTAAAAATATTGCCTCAAATATTTCTTTTAAACTTATGTCTTCTGCCATCTTGTAAGTAGATTTACAATGTACTGACATGGTACCAAACAATGTCTTGGCTGAACTTCTTGTTTTTCGTCTACATTTCTTATTTGGGAATTGGGAACTGTGTACTTATGCTCCAAATGGTCGGGAAAGACCCCTGCATGTCCTGGACACCACTCAAAGTTCCTGAGTTGACCCCACAGAAGGTGCATGAGTGTGGGGGGCGGGAGGTAATTGTCCCACCGCAGGCAATAGAGACAGATTAGGTGTGGTGGAAAGCATATCTGTCTGACATCAGAACATACGAGTATAGAATCAGGCCCCAGCACCTCCTTCTACTATTGAATGGGACTTCTTCTTCTTCTTCTTTTTTTAATTAAAGTTTATTGGGGTGACAATTGTTAGTAAAGTTACATAGATTTCAGGTGTACAATTCTGTAATACATCATCTATATATCACATTGTGTGTTCACTACCCAGAGTCTACTTCCTGACTTGGCCCCGGTGGGACTCAGTTTGCTCACACAATGCAGCTGGCTCCTAACAGGACCTAAGTGGTGTTTAGGATTTGGTGGTGTCTGATACACCGTGGAAAGATGATTCTTAGAAATGATGATGCTTTATGAATACATTTCTATGCAGGGAGGGGTTGGTTTAACTGAAAACTAAAGGAAAAGGTTTTTTTCTCTTCTTTTTTTATTTTCTGGTGTGGAAATGAGAGGTCAGGAACCTATCCCATCTACTCTACCACTTGAGGCAGAAGCTGAAGGAACTATTTTTATCAGAGCCTCTGAAACCAATGTGTATGCAGTGCTGTGTTTTAGGGCAAAAGGGACAAAATGTGACCCATAGTTAAGGGGAGAAGGGCAGGGTAAGTTGAATGGCTTTGGTACAGTAAGGGCTGCAGGGAATATACAATGGGAGCAGTGGGAATATTGAGACACTCAGAAAGAACCAGAGGCTACTTTGGGAGCTAAGGGTGCTGTGAGCCCTTTGAGTGTGGGCAGAGGCAAGAATCAGACTAATTTAGTTATTTCAGCCATTGTGATTCCCTCTGAAGCTGTTCCAGTGAGAAGGGTGGTAGATAAAGCCCAAAGTGTGTAGTAGTAGTAAAACCCTTCTTACAATGAAAGCTTATTCTACTGGATTAACAGTAGAAGTGAAGAAGTGTGTTGAAGTGGGGAGAACCAGGAGCTGCCTGCTCAACTCACCAGCCATCTGTATTTTTTATAGCTCCTTCAGGTGCTTCCAAATGGCAGCCAAGGTTGAGATCCACTGTGTGAGAGTAGTGCTTCTCCAACTTTAATGTGCCTAATGTGGGGATTTTGTTAAAATGCCAATTCGGCTTCAGGAGGTCTGGGATGGGTCTGAGTTTCTGCAAGGCGAACAAACTCCCTGGTGAAGCTGATGCTGCTGGAAGGTAAGCACACTGCATAGAAAGACCTTGGAACACTGGGTTTCAGACTTTCATGGGCACCAAAATCTGCAGGAGTGCTTATTAAAACACAGATTATTGTACTCCACTCCAAGTTTCTGATCCTGTAGATCTCAGGTGGGGCCTGAGAATTTGCATTTCTAATAAGTCTGCAGGAGATGTAGCTTTAGATATGACCATGTAGTTTGTAGTTCTCAAACCAGGTTTGTAGTTACACCTGGCCACACCTGGAAAACTGATGAAGCATACTCAGGCTAGGCACCTCCACTCCTGCCCATCCCCTCCACTCCCCATCCCCCACTCTCACGGAATCTGACTTAAGCGCCCTGGGTAATCCTAGTGAACAGCCAGGTTTGAGCTATTGGTATTGGTAGAAGGCCTCGTAGGTCACATGAGGAATTCAGATTTAATTTTAAATACAATAATATGTACTAGTTGTCTTTGCTTGAGAAAGAATTCATTACGGATGTAAAGGTATTTTAAAGCCGATCACTGATGAAATCCTGACAACTGAACAATATGCCTTTATCTGGATGGGTGAATGAATAATCTGTGAAGCAGATACTGTCTTCATTATCTCTTTTATTAAAATGAAGGTTAGACTGAGAAAGGTTAACCAGACAACTCTTTAATTCCTGCAGAGAAATATATTAAAAGATATACAAATTGGTTAATTTTGAAATCTACTCATGACAAACTGGTTATAGAGTTTTGTTCCTACTTTCTATTGACTTTGGTTGGTTCCATTATGGGTTATGTGACAGAAGCTAATTACTGGGAGCCTGTAATTTGAAATGACAGGTAATTGAAACTGGTTCTCTATGAATATCTGTGTAATGCATAATACATTATTAAACACTAATTATTTAAAATACAAATGAAACCCGTTGAAGTTAGCTCCAGCAGTTGGTGGTTAATAATAAAATTGAAACTACAGTAATTAACGTGGGTCCAAAAAAATCTCATTTCAAGTTGGCCTGCAAAAGTTATTTTTTGTCATTTGGTATTAATTGTGACTTGCTAATATGTCTAATTTTATTTGGCTTATCTACATTCACCTCATGTACTCAGAATGAAAAACAGAACAAAGCTCTAAATCCAAGAAAGAAAGAAAATGATCTATCCCACATTGTATTAATATTCAATCTTCTTTACTGAATTAATACCTGAGGTTGCCAACACAAAACTCACTGAACATAGTGACCCTTTTAAAAGGGTCACTATCGACTTAATAACTAAGTCAATGTACTACCATCTTGGCACACCATGCATAAAATTTCATATTCTTTTAAAAGAATAGGAAATCGGATTTATTTTCGAATGGAATGTTATTATACAATTTGATCACTTGATTTTTTTAAATAGAAATGGTCTCATTAGAACAATGGGATGCATGTCACCCATAGTTTATATATGTACACACTATACTAAATATAATGACTGTGTTACATAAATATAGATCATTTAATAAGTATGTACATATATAAATTATATATATGTATATGTATACATATACATGTGTATGTATATATAGTACCTATATAATGTTCTTCCAGGTTTTTGCTTTTGAAATTGTCTATCTGATGCCTTGGATACTGCAGTAGCCTCCTTACGATGCACCTTGTACAAGAGCAGAAGAAAATACGCTGATGTCTGAAGTTACGGTCAATGTAACAGCTATTTGTAAGCATACCTCTGTGCGTTGCAGAAAAGATGCCAGAATTCTGCAACATGCATTTCTCTAGTACAGATAGGCTATACTGTTATGAAAATAACCGCTCTCACTGCCTCTACCACCTATTTGTAACTGGTGACATTGTCAACAAAATCCAGTTCTAGCCCATTGACATTATTGTGGGGGCTTTAGAACACTACTCTCCAGTATGTAGTTTTCAGCATGAGCAACATGGCATGTTTGAGAAAACAAAAGAAAGCCAGTGTGACAGGTGAGAAACTGGCAGTTCTTATAGGTTCTACAGCATGGGGTAATGGGTAAGATTTTGGAACTCAAGAGCCAGACTCCCGAGGTCAAATCCAGACTTCACTTCTTAATAGCTTGTAATTGACAAGTTACTTAACTATTCTGCTTTAGTTTCCTCATCTGTAAAATGAGGGTACTACTTACAATGCCTACCTCATATGGTTGCTGTGTTACCAAACAAGCCATTGTATGAAAGTACTTAGAACAGTACAGGCAATGTAGTACGAGTGTACATTTTAATATAAATATAAACCTGTATCCTGAATTCAATTGCTTCTAACCACGTCTAGAACTGCCATTCTGGTCCACCATCATTTCTTGCCCTGCTCCTAAAACTGCCTTCTATTTGGTCTCTATTAATTTACTCTCAACCCAATACAATCCATTCTGAAACAGAAGTCAGGGTGAATTATTTTTTTACAGAAATTTAGTCATCTCATTTACCTGCTCAAAACTTTCCAAGATTTAAAGTAAATCCACTTAGAATGAAATACTAAGGTTCTGCCTCAGCCCTCAAGGCGCTCCATGAGCTGGCCCTTACCTGCTATTCTGGACTCATCTTCTACCAGGTTCTCTTCACTCAGGATGCTTTTATGTCTTGATCTCATTCTCATTGCATGGCCTTTATGTGTAATGTTTCCTACATCTGAAACATTCTTTCTTTAGCTCTGCACACTTCATTTTTCAGGTCTTTGCTCAAATATCCTCTTAAAAATGACTTTCATGATTATCGCATCTAAATTTGCACTTACTTTGTCTTTCATCCCTGTGAATCATGTGGTTTTATTTTATTTTTCACTTTTACACTCTTTATCAGCTGAAATTATACTACTTATTTTATGTTTTACTTATTTCTTGCTTGTCTCCATTACTAGTTCTGAATGCATATCACTGTAACATACTAAGGACTCAAAATGTATTTGCTGAATAAATGGATGCTTTTACATATTCTGAAAAATGAAAGAAGAGTGATTGAAGATATTTGCCTGGAGGTTGTGAATTTTTTCCACTTTTCAGCTATACATATGGACAAGTATCTTTTTGCCTCATTTGTTTCTCCTCTCTCAGGGATTGTTGTCTAGTGCTGCCTTTTATGCAGTATTTGAAAACCATTGTTTTATATTTTTTATCTTTTTTTTTAAATTGTTTAAAACAAAAGAATAAATCTGGTTCCCATTTCTCTATCTTGGTGGGCACTAAATATCTCCACCTATATTATTTTTATAACCCCAAATGGTTGTTTGTACTTTGTATGGACTTTTACAGATGGAGAGTGTTTCACGTAAGGCAATTCATACAGATTTATGTGCCCTTTCTCCATTCATATTCCAGGTCCTTAATAATTAAGTCAATGTACTACCTTCTTCGCACACCATGCATAACATTGGAAGTTGTGTGAATACAAATTTAGAAGGGCCTATATAGTATTTCCTTTGTCTTTTCCTAGAGCTAATCTCTGTTATCTCTGATTGACTGAAAAACAAAGGCAGATCCCAGAGTAAATGATTCTGGGAGACCCAAAGTCCAAAATGTGACTAAGCCCTACATGGTGTTTTAAAGAATTTTTGCTTATTTTTCACTAAACCAGATAGGTTTTTTCAGATCTGAATGCTAGAAAAGGGAACACAGTAAGTTAATATCTGCAAGAATTTAATTGTCCCAAGAGTCAACATAGGTTTTTTATTATAAAATTCCTCATCTTTCCCTGGAAATATATGTAAATACTGAAACTGAATAAATGTGGAAATTTATTTAATAGAGCTATACTTGAAAATTTGGACTATGATTCAAAACTATAAGAAATATTTTCTATAGAAATTTAGGCTTCTATTACATTGATTTCTAGGCAGAATATTTCAACTTGAATATCCTGGGATTGCTTTTCTACAAACTGAGAAGTGGATAATTAGATATGAATTCATCTGCTAGCACTTAACACTTTCTACTTTCATTTAGAACAAAAAAAATGTTTCTCCATCAGTTAAAAGACTGAAAAACGATGATTTTAGTACAGCATGGGAAATTCTTTTGTTATTTTATCCTTTATGTAATGAAAGGGAAACATAAAGTATTTTGAAAAAGACTTTGCTGTTGATAATTGTTCTGATTGTGGTGCCAATTTCTGCATTCAGACTTGATCTGGAGCCAAAAAGTTGTATATGGATACTTTTAATGTATTTTTATTACACTTATAGAATAAGGCATATAGAACCTAATGATACCCTGGAAGGAGGGGGGATACAACTAATTTAGACTGCACAGTCAGTTCTAATACAAATGGGGCGGTATCAACTACTGATGTTTTTCTAACTTGAGTTTTAGATGTAAATGGAATATCAAAAGTTACTGTTCCACATCACTACGTTAACCCCAATGACCTGACATCAGTGTCTAGCTTTTAGCTGCTAACTTGAGTTAAAAGCTTTGTTGAAATATTTTGATGAATGAGCTGCTTAGAAGACTGGACTTGTGAAAATCTCATTCACCAGAAATCGCTAGGAGACTCTTGCTGTTCATTGGGTAGGAAAGAGAGGGAGAATTGTGATAAGGAAGGCCACAAGCTGTAGTTTGCTTACCCTTATGTTAGACCACAGAGAAGATGTTAACTTTGGAGCTGGGGTCAGTAGATGAGGAGGATGCAGCACGGTGCAGGAGAAAGAACAATCATTAATCTCTGACATCAGACAGAGCTGTCCTTCAGGCTCAACCCTCCTATTTACCCAGTACACATAATAGATGTTGTGGGCTAAATGCTTGCACCCCTTCCCCCCGCCAAAAAAAAAAAAAATCATGTTGAAGCACTAACTCCCAATGTGGTGGTACCTACAGATGGAGCCTTTAGGAGGTAATTAGATTTAGGTGAGGTCATCAGGGTGAAGCCCCATGATGAGAGACCAGAGCTTTCTCCCTTTCTCGCCACCATAAGAGGAAAAGGGTCCTCAGTACCAACTGAATCTTCAGGCACCTTGGTCTTGGACTCCCCAGCCACCAAAAAGTGTGAGAAATAAATGTCTTTTTTTTTTTTTAAGCCACCTAGTCAATGGTATTTTGTTATAGCAGCCTGAGCTGACAGTAGGCATTCAAAAATACAAGAGAATGTTTACCAGATATCAGACTTTAAGCAAGAAAACCTCACGTCAGAATACAATGATGCATTTAGAAATAAGGGAGAAAGTGTTGTAGAATAGACCATTATCTCTCTAAATATTGCTTCTGTCTCTTCTCACTCCTCTCCTTCCAGTACTCTAACCATACAGATTTATACCTTTTGACTGTGCCTTACATGTTTTCTACTTTCTGTTTTGTTTCATCTATTTTTTCTATGCTTCTATTTTTCATATTTTTATTCACCTGTTTTCCAGTTCACCAATTCTGTGTTATACTGTGTTCAGTCTGCTGTGCCCAATGTGCCCAATGACTTCTTAATTTTAAATATTATATTTTTCCATTCTAAAATGTTCATTTATTTTTTTATGTATTTCACATTTTGCTTATTTCTCATTTTTTTCGACTATTCGACCAACCTTTTCTCTAATATCTGAATCAGCCTGTGGATCTTTTTTCCCTCCACTCTTGGTTTTGAGTAAACCTAGTGTATGCTATGTATTAGCATGCCTCATAAGTTTGGATATGGCAGATTAAAAAAAAAAAAAAGAACTGTAGAGGCTCTGTTGATTTCTTTCAAATAGAGCTAGTTTTTTGTTTTTGTTTGGTTTGGGCAGGCACATAGATCCTACTGAGGTGTGAATTTAGGCTGTGTTAGAGCTAGACTATTAATACTTTTTACCTTATTTGACCTTATTGTGCAAACCTTACTCCTTGTGGGTTTCCCCGAGGGCATGCCCCTTCTGAGGTCTTGACTACAATTTATTGGTACACCTCCTCTTTGGTGGGGCTTAATCTCTAACCCCTTTTCTCAGGGCTGTGTGTTGCTGAGATCTGTGATCAGCTTTACAGCTTCCCAGATGCTGCTTTCTTCTGGGTTTGTGGAGTTCCACCTGGTTTATGCGCCAGCATGGTCCAGCAAATTGTGGAGAATATGTACATCAGTTTCTAGGCTCCTTTTCTGAATTTCTTTCACTCTTCAGAAAGTTGCTTCTGGAATGCCTCACCTTCACCCCTGTAAGATAGCCTGCTTTCCCAAATTTGGATGTGGAAAACTACCTTAGAGAAAAAAGCCAGGGAGAATGTGGAGTTCACCTTCTATGCTCCCTTCTCTTAGTGATTATAGCACCTGTATTGCTGGTTCTCCAGTGTCAAGCAGTTGTTTTGTATATTTTATGTTCTATATATTTTATAATATTTTGTCTATTGTATATTTAGTTCTTATAATAGTTTCAGTCATAGCATTAAGCCAGTACAAGATACTCTGCTGGAGCTAGAACTGGCTCCCTTTTCCTCTCCATCTTTGTGTAATATAATTTCCACCCCACTACACCATTGAAACCGCTCTTGCTAAAGTCTCCAATGACTTCTATGATGGTATTCATGGATTCTTTCTAGCCCTTATCCTACTTTATCTCTTAGTAGCATTTGACACAGTTGATCACTTTCTGTCTTTGGCTTTCATACCCTACACTCTTGGTATTCCTTCTACCTCTGTGTCCATTTTTATCTCAGTCATCTTTGTTGATTTAATTCTCCTTTACCCAACCTTTAATGTTGGAGTTCCTCAGGGACTCTGATAGGAGTCTCAGTTACTCTTTTCTTCTCACTCTCACCTCCGTAGGTGATCTCATTGATATCTAACGATCGATATAATATGCTGGAAACTTTCAAATTTATATTTGCAGTCCACGCCCCACTTATAAGTTTCACAGTATAGATGTAATGACCTACTTGAGATTTCCACTTGGATGACTCAAGGATTTTTAAGTTTAGTATATCTAAAACTGAACTATTTTTGTGCTGTATGTTGCCCTTCCCCCTCTTCCCAAGTTATCCTTCTCAGCAAAGGACATTATTCTCTACCCCTCCAGCCTCCCACCCACTCACCCCCTCCTGTAACTCTAACCAGGCACTCGAGAATAACCTTGATTCTTCCCTCTTATTCCGATGCACCAGGTTTTAGCATCTCACCTTTTGATCAGACTTTCAACTTTCTGAGAGTCCATCTCTTTGCTGGCTGATGATCTTACTTTGCTTTGCCCTGGGCCAAAAGCATAGCTCTGGAGCCCATTACAGTCTTTTTTTTTCTCAGGATATTTGAGGGAATAGGGGCTTTGAACCGTGAAATGTCACTGTATCACAGCATAGGATAGAGGCAGAAATTCATCGGCAAGATCAAAGTCATCAAATAAAGATTAATTTATCTTCTCTGTGCTCTGTTTTAGATGTTTAGGACATTTATCATTAATTTTTAAATAATTTCTAAGAAACCTTAGAAATTTGGAGGCTAATGAGGTGGGTAATGAGGTAAATTCCGTAAGGCTTGTCTTATGGAAAATGGTTATCATTTCAAAGAACTGTATTGCCATTTGCGGAACTGCTACTATCTAGATAGACTATCAATTTATGTTACACAGACTGAAAATTTAGGTTCTTTTTAGTCATGGATAACTGAGAATCTTAGATTTATGCAATCATCTACTCTATTAAATGTCTTAAAAATTAAAACATGTGGTAGGGAGAACAATATGTTTTAGCTAATGAATTTCTAGAGAAATGGTCTAAGTAAAATGATACTCTTATGTTTTGTAAACTTGCTTCAGAACCCCTAGACACAACACGGTATCCACTGGCCCTGGGTGACCTTGAGCAAGTCACTTCTGTTTTTATTTTCCTCATTTATAAAGTCTTGATAATAGTGCTTGCCTTACAGGTTACTCTGAGACTTAAATAGCGTAGTATTAATGAAGTGCCTAGAACAGTGCCTGACACAGGGCAAAATGACAGCTAAGTGTTTGTTAAGTTAAATACAGTATTCTCAGCTTTTCCTTTTCAGTTTCTCCATTGTTTTGTGAAAGAACTAAGGAGTTAGGAATCCTGGAGTCTCACCTCAGAGGTGTCATTGTTTATCTGTGTGGCCTTAGTACTTAATGTTTA
This sequence comes from Rhinolophus hipposideros, assembly GCF_964194185.1. Lineage (NCBI taxonomy): Eukaryota > Metazoa > Chordata > Mammalia > Chiroptera > Rhinolophidae > Rhinolophus > Rhinolophus hipposideros. Next base: position 46,479,924 of record NC_138053.1, on the reverse strand, counting down.
GTGCCACTTAGCTGTGGTTCTGTATCTGTAGCATAAGTCACACTGATTGGGTACTTCTCTAGTGCCAAGCATTCTGTGGAGCACTTGACCTACGTCATCTCATCTAATTCTCACCACTACACCTCTAGATAGCGGTAAAAGAATATTCTTCATTTTATCTGGGGCTTAGAAAAGATAATAATTTGTCTTAAGTCACACAGCTAGTAAATGTGGCATCTGGGTAACTTGTTTGTCTCCAGAGCACAAAGCTCCTGAGTACGGGCTCTGAGATCTTAAGCCTCTCTCCTTTTTCTTCCCCAGTGGCTGCTGGTTTCTTACTTACAAAGCTGTTAGGCATTGAAAAGTAGCCCAGATTTCAGCCAGAACCTACCCTCTGAAAACTATCTGCAGTTTTGGCTGTGGGAGTCCTTATCAGATCTCCTTATCAGAGTGAGACATCTCCGTTGCCTCCTGATGTGCGCTGGGTCCAGTCACTTCAGCGGCTCACCAGCTCTCTCTGGAGATGAATAGTAAGAGCCTGGGCCAGCCTTTGTTCCTTGGCTTTTGGCTGTCCTCGGTCATTTCTTTCTTTCTAGGATGCATTTGCAATTATAACAAAGAAATCATGCAGATTCTAAGCCCACTGTTGCCTCTTTAGCATTTTCTCCTCTAAATCATGTCCTAGTTTTCCTTGGCAACCATGCAGCTCAGCATCCCCCACTACCACCACCATCCACAAAGCAAGTCTCCCTGCAGTTTTAGCATTTCAAAACTGAATCCTATTGTCAAAATAATTGTTATCTAGAGTCCAGATGATCTTTGAAGTGGCCTTAGGAAACAACGTATTTGTCTTTGTGTCATTTAATGCCTTTGTGAACCTTCTAATGGTGAGAATAGCAGACCAGGAAGGAAGGAAGCATCACGAGGAAGCAGGGTAGTGTTTGTAGACCAGCAGAGTCTTGTGATACCTCTTAAAACACACTTGTCTGCTCAGGGTCAGTAGGATCATTAAATGTCAGTGCGAGAAAGGATCACAGACAACATTCCAGCCCTTGTAGACATAAGGAAATCAAGACCAGTAGAGGCTAATTGCCTTGCTCAAGGCCCCATGTCACCTTAGCATTTGACCAGGGCCAAATACCAGGGCTGTTAACCCTGCATGGTGTCACCTCTTCCACACCAAACTCGTGTGTGTAGCAGATATGAATCCCAGACCACAGATTCAGATGTGCGGTGGGTTAAATTGTGTCCCTTCAAAATGATATGTTCAAGTTTTAACCCCTTGTATCTGTGACTATGAATTTATTTGGAAATAGGTCTTGGAGATGTAATAAAAATAAGGTCACATTGGATTTAGGGTGGGTCCTAAATCCGATGACTGATACACTTATAAGAAGAAGAGAGGACACAAGGGAACACATACACAGAGAAGGCCCTGTGAAGACAGAGACAGATAAGGGAGTGCGGCAGGACACCCAGGATTGCTGGCAACTGCCAGAAAGCTAGGAAGAGGCAAGGAAGAAGTTTCACTAGACAGCATGGCCCTGTGGCCGCCTTCATTTTGTACTTTTAGCCTCCAGAACTAATACATTTATGTTGTTTCAAGATACCCACATTATTGTAATTCCTTATCGCAGTCCTAGGAAACTAATACATGGTGGCTATTAAATATAATTTTATTTTTCTGTAATTCAATGTGATGTGCTTCATCTCTTCTGTGAGGTAAACACTTAAACCCAGCCAAGGTAGGGTGGAAGTTCCCCCACCTCCTAGGGTTGTGTTTAACGTACAATGTAAGAGGTCTGACAATTAATTTCACGAACTTGTTGCAATGATGCTGCTAACTTTTTTTGATATCAGAGGGATTATTCATTATGAATTTGTACCAACTGGACAAACAGTTAACCAAGTTTGCTATTTGGAAGTGCTGAAAAAGCTGCATGAAAACGTTAGATGACCTGAACTTTTCACCAACAATCCATGGCTCTTGCATCACAACAATGTACCAGCTTACACGGCACTGTCTGTGAGGGAGTTTTTAGCCAGTAAACAAATAACTGTATTGGAACACCCTCCCTACTCACTTGATCTGGCCCCCAATGACTTCTTTCTTTACCCAAAGATAAAGGAAATATTGAAAGGAAGACATTTTGATGACATTTAGGACATCAAGGGTAATATGACAATAGCTCTGATGGCCATTCCAGAAAAAGAGTTCCAAAATTGTTCTGAAGGGAGGACTAGCTGCTGGCGTCGGTGCATAGCTTCCCAAGGGGAGTACTTCAAAGGTGACCATAGTGCTATTCGGCAGTGAGGTATGCAGCACTTTTTCTAGGATGCATTTGCGAACTTAATTGTCAGACCTATGTAGCTCAGTCCACCCTAGTTGTCTGGGGACATCCCTTGTTTCTGTGCCCACGGCCTCTACAGATCTGATGGAATTAACAGCTTTCAGCCTACCATAGGGCATGAGACTCTCAGACAGGAAGTTTAAATTCATGTACACCTCGTTCAAGTATTATGGACATTTGCATAGTGAGTGCTTCTTTGTTATGATGGCTCTGCCAGGGAACAAGTCTTTAGGGTCTCTTTTTCTAAGACCCACCTGTGTCTCTCCTCTCATCTTTACCTCACCTCTGCAGTCATGGAAATGTATTAGAATGTTACCCATGAGCCCCTTCTGCAGACCCCAAGTGGTGTTCTTTTTCTGTTCAGTGTCTCAAAGACAGCAACAAGACTGAAAGTGAGCCTTAATAGCACAAGCTTTATTTAACGGCCAGTGAATGAAGAAGTGGGAATCTTGATCTTGAATCAGCTTCTTGTCTATTAGGGGTCCAAGGGTTGTCTAAGTAGAATAGTGGAAAGGACAAGAAGGTTCATGTAAATAGGTGGGAAGAATATTCATGGATTTTCTGGTGGTGGTTTTCTCAGAATTATGGTTCCACCTTCTTTCTGTCCTTTTATGGTCTCTTCCACCTGTTGTAATGACAGTTGTCAATTGTCATGGTGCCTGTAGGTGTGTCGTTTAGCATGGAGATTAGATTATGAACTTTGAGGTCCTTTGGGCAGCCATCTTGGTCTCAGCAAGTTTGGGTGGCTCTGCTGTCCTCAGAGACAAGTAGAGTTAGAGTGAGAGTGGGGTTCAGCCAGGCCTCACAGACCTGCGATAGGCAACAACCCCACTTTGCTCCACCTCATTTCTTGGCACTCTACCTATTCTCTTTATCTGTGCCCTGATCCTCTAATTTCCTTAATCAGATTTGGGATACAAGCCCCAAATATTTGCTGGCTTTTTCAGCTTTCTGTCTTGCCATATCTCTCTCCTGAGTCAATGAACCAAGAATATTTGCTGCAGGAGGTGAGGCAAGGAAATGGAAAATACTGATGGATAAACAGAGAGTGTTAGCTTATCAAAACTATTATCTGGATTAATATGATATGCAAGAAAAATGTACTCCTGAAGCCAAAGACATGGAATCAGATGCCAACAATGCCATTTTCTAGATGTAACTAGGGCAAGTTATATTTACTCTCTCTGAGCTTTTGTACTCTCACCAAAATAGGAAATTAAAACACCTAACTTTTAGAGTTCTTGTGAGGATTAACTTTAGTGAGATAATATATGCAAAGTCATAGTGTCTCCATTTAGCAAAAATGCAAAGAGGATACTAAAGAGGATAGCCAGGTCAATCTTGTAGTGGAAATGATTTAAGACTGAGTGGATTTCCTACTTCTCTCCTAAGAAATCAGCATCCATCAAGACACCCATTATTTAACCTGCAGCTTCATTCTTAAGGTGGCCTCTTACTACTGTGCAAGATGCTACAATGGAGGACGGCTGGCTCCTTAATTGTCTTTCGTGTGCTGAAGCATAGCCTGAGGTTGAGAACTAGGTTTTCAATTCCTCCCTATCCTTATATTTTATATTTGGTGCACGTTGGCTTTTGTACTTTCCCGTATCTAGATGGATACTCTGCAGAGAGATAAACACCTTGTATGTTCATCTATTTGTCTCTTCAACTGGAGCACTGCTGAACTCTTCTGGGAAATTAGGACTGCTTCAGGGTGTTTTTTCAGGAGTTGGTGAAACCCGGGCAAAACCATTCTCGACTGCCAGATTTTGCTTCTCTAAAAGGTTGTCGTTCAGAAGCAGAGCCACTAGATGTCACAAATGCGGAAATGTTTTGCTCTGCTCCCTGTGGTTTTTCCTGCAAGGAGAGATGATGATGTACTATAAGTCCTTTTAAAAAATATTTTGGTTTTAAAGACTTGATTTTTCTTAGAGCAGTTTTATGTTTATAAAAAAAAATTGAAAAGAAGGTAGGGAGTTTCCAATATGCCCCAGCCTCCACACACGCACAGCTTTCCCCATTATCAACATCACCAGAGTGGGACATATTTTACCAAGGATAACTCCACACAGACGCATCATAATCACCAAGAGTGCATAGCTTACTTTAGGGCTCACTGTTGTACACTCCGGCAACTTGACCTTGGACTTCCAGCTTCCAGAAGTGCGAGAAATAAATTTTTGTTGTTTATAAGCCTCCCAGTCTGGAGTATTTTGTGATAGCAACCTACACGGACTAAGACAGTCATGTAGAGTATTTTCACTGCCCTAAAAAATCTTCCATGCTGTGTATTCATCTCTGCTCCCCTTCTCCATCCTTGGCAACCCTTATCTTTTTATTTTATTTTATTGTTTAAGTATATACAATTATTTTAACTTTATGAGTATGCTTTCATAAGATACGCATGTTTCTCATTATTAAAATGCAGATAAAAATAACACACTTTGTCTATATAAAAAGAACTATGTCTATAAAAAAAACAAAAAAAAACCCTTATAAACCTGATAAAAGGAGAAAGGCATCAGTTATTTTTTTTTTACACTTTATTTATTTATTTATATTTTGACATTCAATATAATTTTATATTAGTTTCAGGTGTGCAACATAGTGGTTAGACATTTATATAATTTAAGAAGTGATCTCCCTGACTAGTCTAATACCCACCTGACACTATACCTAGTTATTACCATATTATTGATTATATTCTCTATGCTTTACATCTCCATGACTATATTGTGACTACCAATTTCTATTTCTTAATTCCTTCATATTTTTCACCCTGCCCCCGAGCCCCGTATCATCTACCACCCTGATAAGTCTAGTACCCATCTGACACCATACATAGTTATTACAATATTGTTGACTATACTCCTTATGTTATACCTTACATCCCCATGACTACTGTATAACAACCAATTTGTACTTCTTAATCCCCTCCCCTTTTTCACTCGCTCTCCAACCCCCTTCCCATCTGGCAACCATCAAAATGTTCTCAGTATCTATGAGTTTGTTTCTGTTTTATTTGTTTGTTTATTTTGCTCTTTAGTTTCCACATATAAAGGAAATTACATCGCATCTGTCTTCCTCTGTCTGACATACTCCACTTAGCATAATACCCTCCAGGTCCATCCATGCCGCTGCAGATGGTAAGAACCCATTCCCATCCATGGCCAAGCAATATTCCACTGTATATATGTACCACTTACTCTTTCTCCATTCACCCATCAGTGGACACATAGGCTGCCTCCACATGTTGGCTATTTTAAACAGTGCTGTAATTATCATATGAATGCACATGTCCCCTTAAAATATTTCAGTCTTTCATGAGTTCCATCTCTCTGCTTACATTTCCTATTTGCTCATGCATGTTGTCTACTTTATCCATTAGGGTCCTTAGCATACTAATCATAGTTTTGCATTTCCAGTCTGATGATTCCAACATCCCTGCCATGTCTGGTTGTGATGCTTGCTCTGTCTCTTCAAATTGCGTTTTTGCCTTTTGGTATGCCTTGCAATTTTTAAATAATAGTCAGACACAATGTACCAGGTAAAAGGAACTGCTGTAAAAAGGCCTTAATAATGTGGTGGTGAGCTGTGTGTGTGGCGGGGTATTCTATAGTCTTATGATTAGGCCTCAGTCTTTTAGTGAGTCTATGACTCTAGACTGAACTTCATAGTGTTTCTCAGTATTTTCCTCCTCTTTTTGATGGGATGAAATGATTTGAGTAGAATGTAATTGGGTATTTCCTTTCTCCAGCTTAGATTGTTTCAGATAATACCCCCAGCAGGTTAAGCTCTAGTTAATTTTCCCTGAGGCCAAACCTTGTTAAGAACAAAGTACTCTCACTTATTTCAAAATGGTACTTTTCCCCTCTCCCCTACTGGAAGCAGGAGAGAATTTAGCAGGAGATATTTCCTGTGGCAATCTAGTCAAGCTCCTATAGGTAAATCTCACAATATTGTCTACCTCCCCCGTATGCCTCAGTTCCCAGGAATTTTTATCTCTCAGACTGATTCACTCTGAGACACTAGCAGTTCATCAATTATAGTTCAGGTTTTCCTGTCCTAGCACTGGTTTCCAAGACTCCCTTTATTCTCCTGTCTGTCTCTCCAATCTTGGGAGCAGCAGTTTGTCCTGTGATCTCCCTTCTCTTATGGATCCAAAGTGTTGTTGATTTTTTAATCTGTTTAGCTTTTCACTTCTTGTTAGGACAGTGTGGTAACTTCCAAGTCCCTTACATGTACAACCAGAAACTGAAGTTCCTATAATTCTTGTTTAGCTGGAGTGACTACCCTAGTGCAGGTTTGTAATATCTGTGGTTCGTCCTTATAGCAAGGACCTAGGAAAGTTATATATCTTTTCCACCCTTGTTTGTAATAAGTTCTTCAAGATAGAAATCATTTAAGAAGCCTTTGCTTTGAATGATTGCAATGCAAGAGGACAGGAGGGAGATGAAGTAATGTTACTGAAGCAAAAATCTGTATAATTTCTCCCTGGAAAGAGGTTATCTGTATTATCTTGATGTGTGGTTCCCACACTGATTTATGACAGTGATAATCTATGCCAGTGTTTTTAGGAGGGTTCAACAAATATTTAGTCACAGTTACTGCTCGCAAAGCAACGTGCTAGGTCCTGGGACAGTAGTGGCAGACAAAAAGGGTAGTTCTAACCCTCCTGGAGGGATCAGTGGAGGACGCTGAAGCCATCGGTATCCATAGTGAAATCGGAAACTTAAGGACATGTAGTAAGTTTTCCTGTAACTTACCTTAAGGAACTGGGCCTTTTAAAATAGTTTCTATTTTGTGTTCATATTAAAATAAAATATCCTTTATTTTATGAAACAATAATATTAGTAAGTAGAATTTTTATTTTATTTTAGTATTATTGACAAAAGTTATAAAGTTGGAGGCTTTATCTTTGTGTTCTATTTTTGGAAATTTTTCTGGTCTTCAAGATCCCCCAATCTGGGAAACCTTATGGTTGGTATTCTTAAATGTCTACACACAGAACTCAGGATGCCTCCTGGTAAAAATTATTATCTTTCTCACGTCCAGTTGTCAGCCACTGCCATTGGGGAGGCCATCAAAGAAAGTGGAGGAAAACAACCTCCAGATAAATCAAAGCTGAAAATAAACAGAATTATAAGTTGGAAAATGAATAGCATTAAAGGTCTCCCAAAGGAAACAATTTTCCTACAGTACCAGTTTTGTCAAAAGATTATTGGTATATATTAAATTTGAGACTCTGGGAATGCCTTATAAGATATACTTCTATCTTGTATAATGTCCCTAGTGGAATTTAACCTATCCAACATTCTTCTGACAAATGGTCCAATGACATAAAAACAGAAAGGAGAACTCTCTGCCTAAACTAACTAATCCTGCCAAGTGGACACAAGATTCTTCCTCCTTATCATAGTCCTTTTGACCCAAATCATTCAAAAAGTCTATATACAAACCTATGACGTTTGAGTAGTGTCCATGAGAATAAAAACAATTGTATAGAATATGCTGGAAATCTATGTGACCATATTAGTCTATGTAGCAATAGCTCCCAAATAGAGAATTTGCTGCTCTTGCTGGGAACAAGTGCTGAAGAAATCAAGAATGTGATTAAATGAGGGGAAATGGCTCTTTTCTCTAGAAAGGTGACAGGGACAGACGGTGGAAAAGGACTGAGCTTGTCAGGGCTGGTTCAGGCGCTAGCTAGGGTGTACTCCAGGATAATCCCCCACTGAGTGGAAGGCACCATTTTCCTTAACTAGAGAACTCTGAAAGCATTCTGTTGGCATGAGTCTGGCAAAATGGTGATGCGTGGAGTCCGTGGGTACTAAGTATAGCAACTGTTCAAAACAGTGCAGGGGAACAAGATATATGTGATTGACATGAAAATGCACTACCCAGATGTCCCTTCAAGGAAGACCTACTGGGGGAGGTCAGAAGCTAGCCTTCAGATGTCATCCCCTTGAAGGTGTTCCTCTGCTACAGGTCATGCTGCCATGCCCAAGGACATACCCTTCCTGCGGTGGCCCGCATCCAATGACTGACTGGTACATAGAGGCTCAGTCCTTTCAGCACAATGGGGGACAACCTTGAAGGGTCATTTAACTTCAGAACTCCCTACAGGATTGATAAAGCTGTTTATTAAGCCTGCATCAGAGTTCGACATCTCCCACTGTTAATCCTGCTTTCTTCTCGTCCCTTCCACAAGTGCTAATACACATACTACACATTAACCTCTGCCGCAGAGTCAGCTTCTTGGTGAACCTAAACTGCATTGGTGTTCATGGATAGAGAGAAGCTCATGAGTCACATTCAGGGTTCCCTTCCCTTCTTGGAGCAAAACACAGTATACTCAAGACTGGGAAGACAGAGTAAGCAAACTTATTAACTTTTTGTATTGAAGGATAGCAGTGGTATCTTTTAGCTGATTATGCTGGAGATAATACTGGTTACAAGTATAAAGGAATGGTAGTATCCCACACAGAACAACGGGCTCAAAAATCCAGTAGGGAATTCATGCTTTATAATATTTTAATTCAAGATAACTAGGTGAAATCTTAGTTCTTATCAAAATTCAGTTCAAATGTCACTGGCCCTGTTTTTCTATTTGTAGTTTCCTCAGGAAACATCAATCATCTTTTTCATTTTGTGCATGCAGCACTTGGTATCAGTGTCATACCAAGGGGTTGGGAGATGGGGAGAGCAATTTGCCCTGGGGGCAGGCAAAAAGGGAGTACACTGTTTGTGGAGAATTTAAAAACAATAATAAAATGGACTATAGGTTAGCCTGCTTTTTATTACCTCTATGCACTGGCAATTCTAAATGATAGCAGTACCAAAATATTCCTTTCTTCCCTGAGGAGTGTTCCCCCCTTTCCAGCTCCATATCCATACACTTCTTTCCATCTTGGTCTACTGTGACTCAGTATATATGTTAATTATGGCACCCTTCACCTTATATATCCCGTTTACCTCAGACTGTGAGTTCTTTACGTCTAATTTAGGTACGGCTGATTTTTGCTTCCTTCTTATCATCTCTGTGTGAACCCTATTATAATTCCTGGTCCAAAGTAGTCATCAATAACATTTAGTTGAACAAAAGGATAGTAATTCAGTCTTCATCTATGTGTGAGCATAGCAGGTTATTACAGATATGACAAAGTTTTCTAGCCCTAAATCAACATCCTAAGGCAACGCCATTATGATCCTCTCAAACTTGATTTTCTTTTTATTGTCCAGTTATTAAATCAAAACTCCACTTTTTCCTGGTATTACCATCCTATTAGAATAGATTACAGTAGTAACTTAAATGTTACTAGTCCATGCCTCAACCTGCCCACTCAGGACCACCGATCACATTCATTCATGTATTTAATCCGGCAATAAATAATTAATTGTTCATACAGTGAATAAATACTGTGCCAATCACTGGGCCAGCATCACTGAAATCTCATCCAGTTATGTCTGAGTGGTCCAAGTGGATGTCTTAGCCATGATTACAGCGTGTAACTAAAACATACTTACAGTTCTCTTGCTAAGATTGACCTTCTCCCATAACGCAACTTCAATGCATTATTTCATAACAATGTCTCTGAATGTGAATGAGTGTTTGCTAAAATTCTTTCCTCAAAGGGTAAGGAGAAGAGGGCAAAAAGGAAACAAAATTCTCTCTTGCTACTCATCACTCTTCATTTCTCCAATCTCTCCTTTACCTTATGGCCAAACTATATTCTCATGTGTATGGATACGTTGCTTTCTTCATCACATGTAATCGGTATTTTCCTATTACTACAACACAAACCCCTAATCCCATGACATTTAAGGCTAGTTGAAGGAAACAACAGAAACCAATGTCAGAGAACCAAAATGACTGACATGGGAGCTCTCAGCTTTTTTCTTCTCCCTGCCAACTGAAGAATGATCTGCCTCCCACGACTCCTCAGGTTTTTCTTTTCCTTTCTATATTGAGGAAAGGGCTTCGAGGGTCCGATGATAGCTGCTAGTTTGTGGCTTCCCAAGGACACCTGGGACAAGAGGGAGGGTATGCTCAGCCTACCAAACTGTGCCTGGTGCCAGGAAGTGATGGTCCATTAAGAGATGGCATATTTATCTTACTTTCACAGAGGTTCTGCATAGCTAGCTTTTGTGATTCAAAATCGGGAGAATGGCAAAAAGTCTGGCCAAAAGAAGAAAAGCAAAGGACCCAGAGAGAGAATGGCTAGGACTGAGAAAGTATTTTTACGTGGTTAGTGTGAGAAATGACCAGAGCAGCTGCGGGGTTGGTAAGGAAATGGATGTGGGGAAATGGATCTTACACATTATTCAAATAAAGAATCTAAGTTACTTTGAAATTTTGTTGGGCTGCTGGACTGTTTCCTTTGTCTGCTATAGTGTTAGAAAAATCATGTTGCAATCCAGACTTCATCCCTCAGTCTAACTAGTTAACCAGTTAGTTAGGGTCTGCAATGCCTTGCAGGTCAATGAGTGTTGGGAGAAGAAATCCTTCATCTTTGCATGCATGAGCTGTTTGACCTTGAGAAAAGTTAACACTTAGTTTAGGCTCCGTTTTTTTTTCATCTGCAAACTAGGGTTGAAATAGCATCTGCCTCATGGAATGGTTGTGAGGATTAAGTGAAATCACGTATGTGTAAAGCTCAATATTTGGCACAATAGCAGTGTTAAGTAAATTATATCTATTATTATTGTGATTAAGTTGTTAAATGCTGAAAAACAAGCAGAATCCTTGGAAGTATCCAGGAAGAAATTCTGTGTCCCAGGAAATTAGATGGGACTAAGAAGAAACACTGGAGCTTGCTGAATTACAGTGACTAGAATCAAAGCATTTTACTCCTTGCAGTGGTTTGTGTAATCTGTAGACAAGGCCTATTTTATTCTAACTGCTAGCATGTCATATTTCCCTTAAGTAGTAGTTTCTTATGTTAAGCCTTTTATATAATTTAAACATTTTCTGCATCTCGTTTGGTAAAAGTTTGTTTCTTTTCCTTTTTTTTCTTCCATATTCCATCGTTTGCTTGCTCCTACTCAATCCTACTTCTATTAAAAAGATTAAGGATTGCAAAGCTCCTCCAAGTTTGAATTTAAATGGTGAAAATAAGCTCAGCATCTCATCTTTCTTCTCTTCAAGCCATTGCCTTCTTTCCATCCTGCTCCCTACCCTGTACTTTAGACATTTTTCCCAAGAACAGCTTGCTGTTAGAGATCTCACTTCTTTCACCTTCAGAGGTGAAAAGGATAGAGGCCTTTAATCACTTGTGTCTTTTTGTTTCATAAGGAAACGACAAGTACAACAAAAACCACACTGCCTCAACAGCTAGTTGTAATTATAAACCAGATACAGCTTAAAATAAAATTCAAACAAACAACAGGGGAAAAGCTCTTTGAGCCAGAGTGGTCCGAAGGGATACAACCTGTCTTTCCCACTGTTTTCTTTCACTTCTAAAACTTGCTCTTTGCTTGCTAGGTTACAGGGTTTTGGCCTCCCACACTATTTTCAATGCCCAGTGTTTTAATCTACGGTGTGAGGACACTAGGACAAAAACTCTCTACTGGAATCCAAGGATGCATTTCAAGGGGAAAGACACCTTAAGACTATATTGAAGACCTGTGTGTGTGTGTGTGAGAGAGAGAGAGAGAGAGAGAGAGAGAGAGAGAGAGAGAGAGAGAGAGAGAGAGAGAGAGTGTGTGTGTATGTGTGTTCGTTACATAAATGCCTACCTAGAGAAAATGTACTTCAGGGAGAAGTCTACTCAGTTGAGGAGAACCTGCAGGGTGGGAGATGGGGAGGCAGAGCCTGGGATGAGCTGATAAAAACCATCACTTGAGAACTGAGGATTCCTACATCTGAGACCTAGAAAGGCAGGTCCGGATCTGAGATGGAGATAGGGAGACAGTTCCCTGAGACACAAAAAAGAATCTGAATCTGTCAGAGAGGAAAGAAGCCAAAACTGCTATATATCCTATTCCGTTCTATGAGTACTGTAAAAGACATCTGTGAACATAAACCCTTAAACACTTCTCAGTTTGCTTATTTAAACTGGGAGCTTTCAGCTTATTTTATCAAGAAATATCTTGGGTTTTGTGAAAAGCATTGTTCAGAGTGTACAAGGTTTAGGTCACATAATTATGTTCCAAATGAAACCCTATTATTCACGGGTAAAGGTCAAATGTAAAATGACTATTTTTGAAAAGGTGATTCTCAGATAATTCCTTTTCATTTTAATAAATAGTAGGTTTGTGGACCCTTTATTCTTAGCACGTCTTTAGTGCCCTGGCAAATAGGGCTACATAATATTTTCACTGATAAACACATAGCTGATGGCAGAGCCTATAGACCAAAGAAGGCAAGACTAAACATTGTAAAGTTGTTTGTTAAGTTATGGCTCTCTGAAAGAACCAGACATTTGTATCCTTTGCCCAAGGCTGCTTAGAGACAGTTTAGCTGTCAAATAAAGTTACTAAATGGGCTTTTAATTTACTGTATATATCAGAACCTGAGGATAATGTTGCAAGTATCTGAGAACTGGCTTGTGGAAGAAGCTAAATTTGGCTGTTATCACTGTTAAAAGTGCCATATTTGATTCATTGTTTTAGTTTGCAGAACTTAAGTATTTTGAAGGAGGTGTTTAGATAATGTATTTGAATTAAATTTAGTGAGTAGTGTAACTAAGGAAAGATTTTTACTCTGAACATGGATTTTATTGGAACTCTTTTTAATAAAGAGTAAAGGTAGAAAATTTATAGGCCGGTGGTTTGTTTTTCTTTACCGAGTAATATCTGCTAGCTAGCTGTCTTTCTTGATGACACAGGCCTTGTTTCATCATTGTTGCCCTTGATGATTGTGTCAAAGCATGTTGTTGATTGGTTTAGGTTTAAATCAAAAAACTCTAGGATCTTGCAGGTGGGAGGACACATAATAATATTTCCCAGGATATAGTCACAGACTACAGGATTAGTTAGAAGTGAGGGCAGGTTTTGAAGAAGCATCCACCTGAGATTTCTCCCCTCCTACCAAAGCCGACAGCAATCTGTGGCCAACATGACTAGCATGGTTGCTAGCAGAGAAAAGCCCCTGCCTGACTCCTAGCCACGCCACAGGGTGCATTTGCAGATGGGAATTAGCAGACAGTGAACCTTTCAGAGTCTGGCTCTGCAGAGCTCAGAACATACCGAATACAGACCTTTTCCAGAAAAACTGAACTGTTAATAATGGCTAAAAGGTATTTCTCCACAGGTGGTATATTATCCCTAACCCAAAGATGTGATACATTCAGTGTGTGCCAATTTGGGACACAGAAGAGAAGAAGCGGACAATACAGAGCATAAGGTCATGATAGAAGAAGCCCTGAACAGAACCTTCCTCCCAGCCTATCTCCTTGAGGATCAGGAATATCTTCAATATCCAGGGATTTAAACCTCAGTCAGTTAGATCTAGCTGTGAGCTTAGAATTTTGCTTGGTCAGTGGGTTGAAGAAAGGATCTTAGCCACAGGCAATAGAATTTCTGTTAAAGAAGAATGTGTCTTTATTTAGAGAAGCCATTTGTGTAACAGATTGGGATGCAAGATGAGAGCTTGGAAGCAGTAAAATAAAGAGATGGTGGAGTGGTGGTTCATTAGGAATAAACAGGGATTTGGAGAGAAAAGAGGCAGAAGTAGAGGAGAAACAGAGGCATGGTTGAACACCATAGGTGCCACAAGACATTTAAGAATAGGTGTTCCTAAAGTTTTACGTTGCACACTATGTATCTCTTCTTACTCACAATAACAGTTAATGCAGTCTGCTGGACACCCCAGGCTTTGTGTAATTGCTAAGACAGCCCTTTCTTAGGCCATCAGAGCCATATGCAAATAATATAAGAATCAACATATGTGTAAGCGTTTCACATCTGTCCTTTACCGGGGTAAGCACAGTTTTAAGATGTTAAAATGTTAATTAGAATGTTAATATATTATCATGTCTGGGGCCTTTATGGAATTAAAGAATATTTAGAAGTTGTTTGCAACAATGCTTTTCTCTTTTTTTGTGTTCGTTTTTTCGTAATCCATTTGAAATCCTGCCTAGACTCTTTAAGAAGTCATTTTACATGGTGGGTTAAAGCACCTTTATCCTACTTTTCATATGGCAAGTTAGGATTCTCATTTGAAAAGCACTTTATTAGTCCAATATGACATATCGTCAAAGCCAGTTAATCTTGGATTCTGGTACTCTACCTTGATTTCCAAAGCTTTACATGTCCTCTGAATATACATTGTTAGTTAAAAACACGTTGTCCAGAAATTTTGCCAGTTAGCAATTTAATTCTTTCCAAAGTTTCCCCTCGTTTAAATATGAAATCACAACTTACTTTTATCTAGGGAGTACTTATCTTGAAACACAGTTATTTTAAAGTGTGGAATAACCTAGTCACATAAAATTATAGGATATTATATCGTCAAAATAGTACCACCTTCCCCCAACAAATTTAGTATCAGCAATGCTATTGCGCTGTGTGTTAAAACTCCAGTAGTTTGTTTAGAAAAGTTTTTCTTTAAAGGCAACAACACTGTCATTGTTAGTTCAAAAGGGTCAGTCAAGCAAGTTGCTGTGTGGCACCCAATGCCTGAACACTTTTTATATAATGATGGTATAAATCTAAAAAATAAAAAGTATTAAAGTACTCATATTTATGCAATTAAATCAATATACTTTGGTATATGCCATCTTTCTTTTCTTTTTAATTCTCTCTTCTTTCTTAGCCTAATCTTGAGTTACTTGCACATGCTTTTGGATCTCTGACTGCTAACCTTAATCCCATTTTCCAGGGTTCGCTCAGTAGTAGTCCTATATTGTCCATGAGGTTGTCATCAATGTTAAAAGTTTAGAACTTACGTTGAAATTTCTGGAAGCTTTGCTGCTGGTAACACACAAAAAATGTATATATGTGAGAAAAAATTAAGTTCCTCTTTAATGCTTACAGGGAAATTGTTTATTTATAATATTTATTTATGGTAACTATTGTTCTATGAAGCTATTTGTGCAATTCCGTAGCTTTAGATTTTTGTTTGAACAGAACGCATAAAAGCGCTGTCACAACTATTTTATTGCCATGGCTAATGTACGCCAGAATCTTGACAACCAGTCATTAGACCTATAAAATGAATTACAAAGGTAAACAAGCTCTGTGGAAGTCCCCAAGACTGTCTTTTGGACATTGTATTTCTGAGGCGCAGCGATGGTGCAGACAGGCTCCTTTGATGCCATTGCAGGACTGATACAGAGCGCCTTCCAGCAGGAATCCTGGCACAGGTTGGCTGTTTCTGAGTGCTCTGCGGGGCTGCCAAGAAAAAAATGTATGAACTCGAATTTTCAAGTTTTGGTCAAAGCATGGTCAGAGGATCAGGATTATCTTAAAATGTATTGTTTTTATCTTTAATAACCACAGATCTATCATAGCTAAAACAACAGCTGGGAGTTGCTGGCAATTAGATGACTTGAATTTACAGTTTCACTGGATCTGTTTTCTGGTTGGGAGGGAGGAAGCGCATGAGAATTGGGAGAAGGAGATGGTGGAGTGGTGGTGCATGAGGAATAAACCGTGATTGTAAGAGTTTGGATGATGCTGAGTGTCCTGGTCCCCGCGGGGCTTCCTGTGCCAACAGAGCAGCCCTTCCTTTCTTAGATGAAGCTGGTCCTGCCTTGCCTGGGAACCTGAAACGACCTTCCCTGAGACAGTTATGCTGCAAAGGCGACTCTCCTCATGGCCCGCCCTTTCTATCGCTCATTTCCAAACCTGCAACTACAGTTAGGTCCCAGCATGCTCCAGCGGGACAAGTACAAAGTGTGACTTGAAAGGAGAGTGCTGACAAAAAAAAAATTGTTGACAATTTATTTAATTAAAAACCAAGGGATAAGCATGGAAATTCATACTAATGGCCCTGGAGCAAGGAAGAAAGAACCTGATATTAGCAGACACTCATTCTCCCAACTGCTGGGCATGTTGGCTACTGAAAACACGTCTGAGTCTATCACTCGGAGGTGACCTCTGCTGAAGGGACTTCTTGGAGCAGCCCTCATCCAAGAACTGGTCAGTCAGGGACACAAAGACTTTGCCCCTTCCCTCAAGTGAGGACAATCCTGAAGATCCATTCTAGCTCCAGTGCATGCAGGCTTGGCCGAGGCCTCCGTTGCAGGCGCCTGGCAATTGAGCTTCTCCTGCTCAATTCCGCTTCTCTTTTTCCCGCACAAATGTTATTCCTGAGAGGACTGCACTGTAAACTTCCTGCATACACATCTACATTTCAGATGCTGTTTCCAGGAGAAGGAGATCTAAGATAGCTATTGCCAGGAGTAACCCTCAGAAAGTAACTTTAAAGTGGCATGTTCAGCTGGATCCTGTGCTGCTGGCTGTCACCAAGGACCCCATCACTGCTCACAGGTAGAGGATGGAGAGCTCCTGGCTATCAGAAGGTGTCCTTGGAAGCCTCTAATGCAACTCGTACCTTCTGTTACCATAAGGCAGAGAAAGCTAAGGATTGGTGGCCTCATAGGGCATCAGTTCTGCACTGACTCAGGCTCACACCGCTCCTTTCTGTTGGCGGGGACAGCATGCAGAGACTTTCCAGTTCTCTTCATTTCTTATCCTGTCCACGTGGAAGTCCCCCACGGTCTCTCCTCTCGCCCACTGCATCACCTGTCTAATCCTGGGGAACAGTGACACCCTCTGCAAGCATGCATCTGAATCTCTCAGTCTCCTGTTAGGCCAGAGTGCTGGTGAAGATTTGAGTATCTTAGATTTCTGTTTTAGGCTGTGCATGGGTGACTTGTGTCTGCCCCTAAGCACTTGGAGAGAGGAAGCCCTCAAGATGTGAGTGAACAAATTCAGTATTGGCGAGAAAAGATGCAAACTGATACTTATTATTAGAATATTATTGCACCACATCATGAGGCTTTATATTGTTTGTTGTGTGTGAAGTGGCAGAAAATTGTTTGAGAACAGCTGAAATACCTAACATGGTCTGACTAGTCCAATCAGGAAATATTTCAGTCAAATCTGGAAACGGGTCTGCTTTTAAAATTCATAGGATGGGCTCTCACAGTGTCCATTGGGACAAGTTACATCCATTTCTACTCTTTTATTTAGCAAGCTGAGGAGCACCTGTGGACTTGGAAATTTATCTTATGTCCCTAATTTCTCCTCATATTTCCCAAGACTAACTCATATTAAATCACCCCACAAAACTTGAACAAGCATCAATAGCATTTTCCCATTACCTAATTTGCTTCTTATTAAAAACTACAAGAAGAGGAGAAACTCAATTATTTTAAGATAAAAAGTTAGATCAGGTGTAACTCTATATGTTTGCCAGCCATCTGGTTCACAGACCCCAGGGATCCTGAACACATTGCAACTGAAAAGAATTTGAACTTGAATGACTTCTAAATTGGGACATAAAATGTGGCAACCCAGCCTATGCACAGATACTTAGCAAGGACTAATGAATAGATCTATTTTGAGCCTTTTGCTCTGTGATGTTTTCTTTTCTTTAGAGAGAACTAAAAAGCATGCAAACACTTGTTAATCACTGACCTTACAACTCTTTCCCTAAAATTAAACCATACCTGTAAAGTATATTTTAAATTAATTCAGTCTTCTGCTTTGAATGACCTTTCCCATTTGCCAGTTTGCAGGGAAACCTTATCAGCGGTTAAGTTCGCATATAAAGGAAACTCCTATAAAGGAAACTCAAGGTGCTTTATAGATAAGTCTGCATACTTAAGAGTAACAAACCTATTTTCACTGTGGAGTTATTTTCATTTCTTAAGAGTAACAAACCTATTTTCACTGTGGAGTTATTTTCATTTCCATATCAGACTCACCTCTTCAGCTATCTCCCCCTCAATCAAACTGCACCTGTATTGAGATGTAGAGAGAGCAGTGCATGAGAGCATATGCCGCTGGAACCATGTAGGAAGTGTAGAACTATGGACAGCATTTGATCTCAAGAAACTTGCAGTGTCTCTATATCAGAAATATCACAAACCAGCACACAGGTGACCGAATCCTATGTCAGAACTTAGCTGACTTCCAGTTTATAATAGTTTGTCTAAACTATTATAAAATATCTAAAACATCAATTTTAGATCTTTAAAAAATGATTAATTGGATCCCTATCCCCATTCTCCTCCCCCACTAACTACCCAAACTGTCTTTACCTCCCACCACTAAGTGACTGCAATCTGCACCAACCCAGACAATAAGTGTCTCAGAATTATCATATAATCTCTCAAATCTTTCATAGATTGACAGTGAACAATTTTGAGAAGTTGACCCCAATTTTGAATCCTGGTGAAAAGGATCTCCAATCAGTGTAAAAAAATCTTCATTTGGTACAGGAATATTTGCTAAGCCAGGAAAAAATATGTTCAGTTCAAATGTCACCAATCTTATATTTAGAAACTTCAACTAGTTCAGCCCATGGAGAAAAATTCCAAAGTAACATGTATGACAGACATTTTACATTGTATTTGGGTTTACAGCTCCATAAATATTTG
The DNA here is from genome assembly GCF_964194185.1 of Rhinolophus hipposideros. Lineage (NCBI taxonomy): Eukaryota > Metazoa > Chordata > Mammalia > Chiroptera > Rhinolophidae > Rhinolophus > Rhinolophus hipposideros. The sequence continues at coordinate 46,461,041 of NC_138053.1, read as the reverse complement.
TATGAACAGATATTTGTGAAGAATTTTGGTAATTTTTTTTGTAAAAATACATTGCCAAGGGCAAAATTATTAGAAATATGGTTACAACTTACAATGGCTCAAATTTGACTGTTGGGCAAGGATTGTTTAAGTCTTAAATTGATCATGACCAGATTGAAGAAAGAATAAGTCATGACATATAGTAGACTAAAGAGTAATCATTATAAGCTTCCAGGCGTAGGCCTTTGGACAAAATTGCTATTTGATATATTGTGCTTGCAAAGGAAATCACAGATGCTACTGCTGCTGCTGCTGCTGATGATGACTGATAGTGGTGAATATGGCATTTATTGAACACTTACTAGTTCCAGGCACTCTTGGAAATACTTACACATATTAACTCATTTAATCAACAAATAATCTTAACCAATGGGAAAAATTCTGCAATGAGCTTATTTCTCTCCTAATCTCAGGCACTCATAAAACAACTGTGGCAGATAAGAGATTAGTGTTGGGTAAAATACCCAGGGGATTCGTGGAGAAGGTCAACCTTGACTGAGCCTCAGAGAGGTGGCTGGTGCATGAAGGGAATAATTTTCATAGTCTCAGATCAATACTATATGCTTGCAAATTTTAGAGGTCTTTTTTTAAAGGCTTCTGTATGTGAAAAGTCATTAAATATTTACATTTCCAATAAGAGTAAGCTTTAATTATATTTTCAGTGTTTTATTTATCCTTGCACTATTTCAAGCAAAATTGGAAGGAGTTTATTTACATTACATGTCAAAATTGACTTGGGAAGTGATGCTATAGTGAATGAGATGAGGTATTTCTACAGACTCTCTGTGATGGAGATAGCTTCCTCTATGTACGCAATAAACCATTAGGCAGCAAGTCTCTACACAGTGTTATGCTGTGCTTGTTCAGTGTTTCTAAGTTCCCCAAGTTCACACTAAAGAGTGCTATCCCACCAAACCCTCCAAACTCTGATGCCTGAACTTACCTCCACTAACTCTTTAATATGGAGCCAGTTCTCAATGAATTCATCATACGTCAGCAGTTTCCTATATCTTTTTGGTGTCAATTAAACTTTTTGGTGTTGTCATATTGTTTGTTCACCTTTCTAATTCATGTTTATCCATTTTAGCCCCGTCAGGTAAATTGGTTATCATTTTTTTCTTTGGAATTTAGGATTTTTCTTCCCAGTGGATAAAATACAAAATAGAACTTTCTTCTTTCTTTTGCAAGGAAGTATTCAGATAGAAAGTCTCCATGTCTCTAGCCACTAGTCTTTCCTTTGTGTCATCTAAAGCTAGGAAAGGAAGGGACAGGTCCTATCCCCTCTGCCACAGAGGGCCATTAGCCTCTGTGCTCTCATAGAATTAAAGAAGCTAACGGGTGGTAAAGAACATTTCAAGTTAATTTGTTACTGAATTGTGTTGTTCATACCTTTCAATTGCATCAAGGTGAGTTGTAGCAGACTCTTGTAGCTATACCAGACCCACAGTCCAATTAGAAACTAACTTATAGTTTTATTAATAGCATAGTTTATACATTTTATATTTTCTATAATTGATTAAGAAATGAGTTAATTTAGCAACTGTTTAATTAAAATCAATAATACTGATCTAATTTTTATTAAAACTATGACCTATTTACATACATAATGGAAAGGATGATATAAAACAAAATATAGTCTTTTTTCCCCTGGGTATTTGGATTCTGAAAGATTATTATTTTATTTTTGCTTTTTTTTAGTATTTTCCAGTATTTTTACTGTAAACATATATTAATATGTGATATTAACTACATCTATAGAACTGTGATAGCCTTTGAGGTGAGAGTGGAGAGTTATTAAAATAACATTAATAGTCCATGCTTTTGTAAACTTATAGTTTAGCTCAATGATCAAGAGTATATGTAAATGAGGGACTACGTCATTAAAATGGTGGCATGAGGTGAGCCTCTATAAAGCTCCCCTGGAATTTACAACTAATCAAACAACAATAACTCCACAAAGGACTCCCTGCACAGCAAACAGTCAAACGAAGAGGCCCACTACTGAATTCACCTAAAGATGGGCGAATCACGGGAGCGGGGGCGGGGAGGAGGGAAGGGAGAAGTGCGGGGATGGAGCTCCAAGGGCGCAGGACGCAGACCTAGCTCAGTTCTCCAAGCTCTCTGCATCCTGGAACTACCGCAGCTGTGGGAGAGGGAAAAACTTAGACTGCTAGGGTTTTGCTTATGGCCCACAGGGCTGAGGGGGCTGCATATAACACGCCTGAACCTAATGCTCATAGCAGAAACCTCAGAGAAAAGACTGAGGGAATGAGGCTGAAAACAGTGGTTTAAGGCTTCACTGCCGAACATAGAATGGAAGACTTAGGCACGGAGACTAGCCGCCCCCTCTTTACCCTCCCAGAGCTCGCCCCACCCCCACCTACCCAGTGCTAAAAGCAGAACAGTAGCAGCGTCAGATCAAAAGAACAGAATATTTGCTGTTCTGAGAACTGTGGACCACAGACACATGTTCGCAGCCCAACTATTTCCAGCAAAGGGGAGGGAGCTGTGGAAGCAGGACCGGCTGTGGTGGTGATCGCCCCCATTGCTCTGGGCCACCTCTCACAACTCACCACACCCTTGGCCCCACCTATCTGGGCGGATCCCTGCAGGAGTAAACAGAACTGCTGAAACATACAGGCTCTGAATCTGGTGCAGGAAGAGCTTTGGAACTCGCATACCCACTGGGACACTGCGCCCTGTGACCCAGGCGAACTATTAACAGAGGAAAAGCCCGTCTCCCAGGGAATTCCCCCATTTTGTGAGAAGCTGGAATAGTGTAGAGAAAACATAGCACTACTGTGTGAGAGAGAAAAAAAAGGCTGCAGTCGGAGAGAAAATAAAACATTCTACCAACAAGTATTGGAAAACAAAAGAAAGACCACTTCCTATCAACCTGTTGCAGAAGCCACTCCTGTAGATGTCTAGGACGAGAAATAATAAATCAGTAATTGCCATGAATAACCAAGGCAACAAGACAGCTCAGAAAGAAAGTGAAAAGTCTCCAGAAAAGGAACTTAAAGATATGGAAATATGTGACTTAAATGACAGAGAATTCAAGATTGCAGTTCTGAAAAAACTCAACGAGATGCAAGAAAACACAGAAAGGCAGTTTAATGAACTCAGAATCACAATCAAAGAACAACATGAGCATTTTACCAAAGAGATTGAAATTTTTGAAAAGAACCAAATAGAATTTCTGGAGATTAAGAACTCAATAGAAGAAATTAAGAATGAAATAACCAGCTTAGGTAGTAGAGTTGACCAGATGGAGGAAAGAATCAGTGACATTGAAGATAGAAACATGGAAATGACACAGATGGAAGAAGAAAGAGACTTGAGACTTAAAAGTAATGAAAGAACTCTACAAGAACTGACTCCATCAGAAAGAGCAACATAAGAATAATGGGCATACCAGAAGGAGAAGAAAGAAAGAAGGGAACAGAGAATATATTCAAACAAATTGTTGATGAGAACTTCCCAAACTTGTGGACAGAACTGGATCCTCGAATCCAAGTAGGAAATAGAACACCTAATTACCTCAATCCCAATAGGCCTTCTGCAAGGCACATTGTATTGAAGCTGTCTAAAATCAACAACAAAGAAAGAATCCTCAAGGCAGCCAGGGAAAAGAAGACAGTAACCTACAAAGGAAAGCCCATTAGATTATCATCAGATTTTTCAGCAGAAATTCTACAAGCCAGGAGGAAGTGGAACCAAATATTCAAACTATTGAAAGAAAGAAATTATGAGGCGAGAATAATATATCCAGCAAAGATATCCTTTAGATATGAAGGAGGAATAAAGACCTTTCCAGACATACAGAGGCTGAGGGAATTTTCTAATACACGACCTGCACTACAAGAAATACTAAAGGAGCTATTCAACCACCATCAACAGGCACAATTTGTGGCAACCAAAACATAAAAAGGGGGAGAGTGTGGGTGCAGCCGGATGGCTCAGTTGGTTAGAGCGCAAGCTCTGAACAACAGGATTTCTGGTTCGATTCCCACATGGGCCAGTGAGCTGCACCCTCCACAACTAGATTGAAGGACAGTGACTTGTAGCTGATGGGCCCTGGAGAAAGACACTGTTCCCCAATATTCCCCAATAAAATTAGAAAACAAAAATTAAAAAAAAAGTGGGAGAGTAAAGGCCTGAACCGGAATATGGGAATGGAGAAAGAAAGCGTGCTGAAGAAAATGGAATACTCTAAATATCAAACTTTCTTTTACATAAACTTAAGGGCAACCACTCAAAAAAAATCCAGAACTGAAATATATACTGTAATAAAAGAAGAAACAGAGGGAAACATCATAGAATACCACCACACAGAAATAATAGACAACAACAAAAAGGCAAAGAAACAATGGAGACTCATATATGACAAACCCTCAGCTAATATCATAATTAATGGTGAAAAACTGAAGCTCTTTGCTCTATGTTCAAGAACACGACAGGGCTGTCCCCTATCACCTCTGCTTTTCAACATAGTCTTCGAAGTCCTTGCTAGAGCAATCAGGCAAGAGAAAAAAATAAAAGGCATCCAAATTGGGAATGAAGAAGTTAAATTATCACTCTTTGCAGATGACATGATGCTATATATAGGAAACCCTAAAGACTCCACCAAAAAGCTATTAGAAACAATCAACGAATAAAATAAAGTTGCTGGCTACAAGAATACTATGAAATCTCAGAAAAAGAAATACAAAAAACAATTCTTTTTGCCATTGCAGCAAAAATAATAAAATACCTAGGAATAACCTTAACCAAGGATGTGAAGGACCTATATGCTGAAAAGTATCAGATATTTTTAAAAGAAATTGAAGAAGACACAGAAAAATGGAAAGACATTCTGTGCTCATGGATTGGAAGAATCAACATAGTTAAAATGGCAATATTACTTAAAGCAATATACAGATTTAATAGAATCCCCATGAAAATCCCAATGGCATTTTTTAAAGAAATAGAACAAAAAAATCATCAGATTTGTTTGGAACCACAAAAGACCCCGAATAGCCAAAGCAATCTTAAGAAAAAAGACCAATACTGGAGGTATCACACTCCCTGACTTTAGCTTGTACTACAGGGCTACAATAATCAAAACAGCAGGGTATTGGCAAAAAAACAGACACATAGACCAATGGAATAGAATTGAGAACCCAGAAATAAAACCACATAAATATGGACAGATAATTTTTGACAAAGAAGCTAAAAAGATACAATGGAGTAAAGACAGCCTCTTCAATAAATGGTGCTGGGAGAATCGGATAGCCACGTGCAAAAGAATGAAACTGGACTGCTATCTCTCACCACGTACCAAAATTAATTCAAAATGGATCAAAGACTTAAGCATGACCTGACAGAATAAACTGCATAGAAGAAAACATAGGTAATAAACTTATGGACCTTGGGTTCAAAGAGCATTTTATGAATTTGACTCCAAAGGCAATGGAAGTAAAAGCTAAAATAAACGAATGGGACTATATGAAACTTAAAAGCTTCTGCACAGCAAAAGAAACCATCGACAAAATAAAGAGGCAACCAACTGAATGGGAGAAGATTTTTGCAAACAGTGCCTCTGATAAGGGGCTAATATCCAAAATATACAAGGAACTCATGAAACTCAACAACAAAAAAACAAACAACCCAATTGAAAAATGGGCAGAGGATCTGAAGAGACATTTCTCCAAAGAGGATATACAAATGGCAAATAGACATATGAAAAAATGCTCAACATCACTAATCATCAGAGAAATGCAAATAAAAACCACAATGAGATATCACTTCACCCCAGTCAGAATGGCTATCATCAGCAAGACAAATAGTAACAAGTGTTGTAGAGGCTGTGGAGAAAAAGGAACCCTCATACACTGTTGGTGGGAATGCAGACTAGTGCAGCCGTTATAGAAGGCAGTGTGGAGGTTCCTCAAAAAATTACGTATAGAATTACCATATGAACCAGCAATCCCTCTCCTGGGTATCTACCCAAAAACATTTATACATAAAGACACGTGTGCTCCAATGTTTATTGAAGCTTTATTTACAGTGGCCAAGACATGGAAACAACCAAAATGTCCTTCAATAGATGAATGGATAAAGAAGTTGTGGTATATGTACACAATGGAATACTCTTCGGCGTTAAGGAAAGATGATATAGGAACATTTGTGACAACATGGATGGGTCTTGATAGTATAATGCTAAGCGAAATAATTCAAACAGTAAAGGCAGAGAACCATATGATTTCACGGAAATGTGGTATATAAACCAAAAACAACAAAAGAACAAGACAAACAAATGAGAAATAAAAACTCATAGACACAGACAATAGTTTAGTGGTTAACAGAGGGTAAGGAGGGTGGGGGGAGGGAGATGAGGGTAAGGGGAATCAAATATATGGTGATGGAAGGAGAACTGACTCTGGGTGGTGAACACACAATGGGATTTATAGATGATGTAATACAGAATTGTACACCTGAAATCTATGTAATTTTACTAAGAATTGTCACCCCAACAAATTAAAACAAAGTATATGTAAATGAAAATTTTAATTTTGTATTAAAGACTTGCATAGTAACAAAATGAACAGTTATGATATTTCAAGGTAAAATGTAGTGTTGAGTGATAATGAACTTCAAATAATCTCATTTAATTATGAGGAAAAATAACTTAACATGTTGGAACTATGATCCCATTTCGGATGAAGAAACTGAGCCGTGTTTGTCTGTTTGACTTGTGAATCGATGTTTAGACTATGATATAATAACTGCTAATACTTATAGAGTGCTTGCTAGAAACCAGGAGCTGTTCCATCATCTTCCATGAGGTTAAGTATGGTACAGTAATTAAGAGGGCGTCTCCTTTAACCTTCTCTTGATTTAAATCTTTACTTTGCTACTTATAAGGAGCTATGTGACTTTGGGCAAGTCATTTAATCTCTCTGGGCCTTTGTTTTTTCATTTTAAAGATATAAGTAATAATACCTATATTGTGGGTTAAATGGATTAAATAAACTGTATATGTAAAATATTTAGCACAGTGTGGTATATTGTGTTAGGTAAAACCAAAATATACAAACTCATTCAAATTTTAACCCAATGAGACAGCCATTAATGATCATCATTAATATAAATATCTCTACTGTTAGATGTGGAAACCAAGGTCAAGAAATGTTATATGATTTGCGCAGAGACACTAAGTAGCAGAGCTGGATTTGAACTGACATTCTGGCCCTAAGGTCTGTTGTCTTAACCACTATATTGAACAGTGTATTCAGGTTATAAACAACCCACAGTCTTTTATCCGATGAGTGAATTAGTGATAGGTAATAAAGAACGCATGTTTCCATAGGTATAATACCATAAAATAAATATGCTTTTGGAAAACAGAAGTATTTATATATTTTAATGTGTACACTTAGAGTTTTATTTTTTAAATTATTTTAATTATTTTTATATTTTTTGTTATTCAGTTACTATTGACATTCAATATTGTTTTATATTAGTTTCAGGTGTACAGCATAGTGGTTAGAAATGTATACAATTTACGAAGTGATACCCCAGAAAAACCTATTACCCACCTGGCACCATTCATAGTTACTACAATGTTATTGACTATATTTCCTGTGCTGTATTTTACATCCCATGACTATTTTGTAACTACCAATCTGTACTTCTTTATCCCTTCACCTTTTCACTTAGCCTCCCACCTGCCTTCTGTCAACCATAAGTTTGTTCTCTGTATCTATGAGTCTGTTTCTGTTTCACTTGTTCATTTATTTTGTTTTTTAGATTCCTCACATAACTGAAATCATATGATATTTGTCTTTCTCTGCCTGACTTATTTCACTTAGCAAAATACCTTCTAGGTCCATCCATGATGTCGCAAATGGTAAGATTTCATTCTTATTTATGGCCAAGAAATATTCCATTGTATATATGTACTACTTCTTCTTTATCAAATCATCTAGTGATGGGCATATCTTGGCTACTGTAAGTAGCTCTGCAATAAACATAAGGGTGCATATATCTTTTTCAATTTGTGTTTTGGATTTCTTTGGATAAATATCCAGAATTGAAATTGTTGGGTCATAAGGTAGTTTTTATTTTTAATTTTTTTGAGGATCTTCCATACTGTTTTCCATAGTGGCTGCACCAACTTGCAATCTCACCAACAGTGCACAAGAGTTCCCTTTCCTCCACATTCTCACCAACACTTGTTGTTTGTTGATTTATTGATGATGGCCATTCTGACATGTGTAAGGTGATATCTCATTGTGGTTTGAATTTGCATTTCTCTTATAATTAGTGATGTTGAGCATCTTTTCATGTTTATTGGCTATCTCTATGTCATCCTTGGAGAAATGTCTATTCAGGTCCTCTGCTCATTTTTTGTTTGGATTTTTTTGACATTGAATTGTATGAGTTCTTCATAAACTTTCAATATTAACTTCTTATGAGATGTATCATTGGCCAATATCCTCCCTCATTCAGTAGGTTGCCTTTTCATTTTGATGATAGTTTCCTTTGCTGTGCAAAAACTTTTTAGTTTGATGTGGTCCTATTGTTTATTTATTTTTTTGTTGTTGTTTCCCTTGCCCAAGAAGATAGATCAGAAAAAAAAATATTACTAAGAGACATAAGAGAGTTTACTGCCTATGTTTTCTTCTAGGAGTGTTATGGTTTTGGTTCTTACATTTATGTCTTTAACCCATTTTGAGTTTATTTTCATATGTGGTGTAAGAAGGTGGTCTAGTTTTTATTTTTATTTTTTTGCATGTATCTGTCCAATTTTCCCAACACCATTTATTGAATAGATTGTCTTTACCCCATTGTATATTGTTGCCTCCTTTGTCATATACATTAATGGACCACATTAGTATGGGCATATTTTTGAGCTCTCCATTCTGTTCCATTGATCTATGGGTCTGTTTTTATGCCAGTACCATGCTGTTTGATTACTACAGCGTTGTAGTATAGTTTGATGTCAAGTAGCATGATACCTCTAACTTTGTTCTTCTTTCTCAAGATTGCTGTAGTTATTTGGAGTCTTTTGTTGTTCCATATATATTTTAGGATTATCTGTTCTAATTTCGTGATGAATACCATTGGTTTTTTTGATAAGGATTGCATTGAATATATAGATTGCTTTGGGTAATATAGACATTTTAATGATGTTAAGTCTTCCTATCCATAAGCATGATATAAGCTTCCATTTATTTGTCTCTTCTTCAATTTCTTTTTTCAGTGTCTTACAATTTTCTTTCAATGTCTTTCAATATGACACGATTCTCTTGTAGGCAACATATGTAAGGGTTTTGTTTTCTTATCCATTCAGCCACCCTATGTCTTTCGAGTGGAACATGTATTCCATTTACATTGAAAGTAATTGCTCATAGATATATACCTTTTGCCATTTATTATTCATAATTTTGATGTTTTTCCCCCATCTTAAAGAAGTCCTTCTAACATTCCTTTTAATGCTGGTGTAGTGGTGATGAACTCTAGCTTTTTCTTGTCTGGGAAGCTCTTTATCTATCCTTAGATTCTAAATGATAGCTTTGCTGGGTAACCTTGGTTGTAATTCCTTGCTTTTCATCATGTTGAATATTTTGTGCCAATCCCTTCAGGCCTGCAAAGTTTCTGTTGAGAAATCAGCTGACACTCTTATGGGAGCTCCCTTATAAGTTACTAGTTGCCTTTCTTTTGCTGGTTTAAGGATTCTCTCTTTGCCTTTAAACTTTGCCATTTTAGATATAATGTGTCTTGGTGTGAGCATGTTTGGGTTCATCTTGTTTGGGACTCTCTACACTTCCTGGACTTGTATGTTTAGTTCCTACACCAAGTTTGGAAAGTTTGCACTCATTATTTCTTCAAATATGTTATCAATTCCTTGAGTTCTCTCTTCTCTTTCTGGTACCCCTATGATGACAATGTTATTATGCTTCATGTTGTACCAGAGGGCTCTTAAACTATCCTCATTTTTTTTTTTGATTCTTTTTCTTTTTTTCTGTTTCAATTGATTGTTTTATGATACCTTGTCTTCAAAATCGCTGATTCGATCCTCTCTTTCATGTAGTCTGCTGTTGATTCCTTCTAGTGCATTCTTCATTTCAGTGATTGTATTCTTCACTTCTGACTGGTTCTTTTTTATTCTTTCTATGTCCTTTTATATGCTTGCTATCTCTCAGTTGAAGTTCTCACTAAATTCCTTAATATCCTTATAATCATTGTTTTTAACTATGTCTCTGGTAAATTGCTTTCCTACATTTTGTTCAGTTCCTTTTCTGAAGTTTTCTCCTGTTCTTTTATTTGGGATTTTTTTTTTTTTTAAGATTTTTATTGGGGAAGGAGAACAGGACTTTATTGGGGAACAGTGTGTACTTCCAGGACGTTTTTCCAAGTCAAGTTGTTGTCCTTTCAATCTTAGTTGTGGAGGGTGCCGTTTAGCTTCAAGTTGTTGTCCTTTCAGTCTTAGTTGTGGAGGGTGCAGCTCAACTCCAGGTCCAGTTGCCGTTGCTAGTTGCAGGGGGTGCAGCCCACCATCCCTTGTGGGAGTCGAACCAGCAACCTTGTAGTTGAGAGGACGCATGCTCCAACCAACTGAGCAATCCGGATGCTCAGTGACAGCTCAGCTCAAGCTGCCGAACTCAGCTCAATCTTAGTTGCAGAGGGCGCTGCCCACCATCCCTTGCAGGGAATTGAACTGGCAACCTTGTGGTTGAGAGTCCACTGGCCCATGTAGGAATCGAACCGGCAGCCTTCGGAGTTAGGAGCATGGAGCTCTAAACACCTGAGCCACTGGGCCGGCTCGGGATATATTTTTTGTTTCCTCATTTTGGCTGCCTCTCTGTTTCTGTCTTAGGTAGATCTGCTATGTCTCCCAGTCTTGGCTTAGTGGCCTTATATAGTAGGTGCCCTTTGGGGCCCTGGCATAGTCTTCCTGGTCACCTGCTCTGGAAGTGCTCCAGGAGTGTCCCTTTTGTGTGTTGTGTGTACCTTCCTGTTAAAGTTGAACCTTAATTGCTATTGGCATGTCAGTGGGTGGGATTGACCCTTAGGCTGATTGGCTGTAGTGTTTGGCCACATCCACAGCTTATGGGCTGTTGTCTGGGGGCTTACCCTACCATGTGGAATTTGCCCCTCCTGCTCTGGTGCCTGTTGAAACTGCCCTTTGGTTGAGCCACTTGTGGGGCTAATTGGGTAGTGCTGTGATGTGGCCTGTGCCAACCGCCAAGTATGCTGGTTCTGGGGCTCCTCGTGAGGACGTCTGGGGCAGGCCCAGGTCATGCCCTGCCTGTGACCTGTTGGGGTCTACCTGGTAGGACTACAATTAAATCCGCAGTTGTTTGCTGCCTGTGGTAATCCTGGAGGCATGTGGGAGAGGCCACGCAGTGAACTGAGGACATCTGCTACCAGTACCAGGCCTGGAGTAGAGGCAAAATGCCAGGATGCCCCAAGGCCTCCTGTCACCTGCCAGTTCCCTTAAGGTTCAGTCACTGATGAAGCCTTGTGTGGTAAACAAGTTAGGTGAGGCAGGGTCTCAGTGAATTACTAGAGTGGGAAGAGTTGTGGTCAACAAGTTAATGTAGACTCCAATTTGGTGCCACTGCTGAGCCTGGAGCCACTCATCAAGTGTCAGAGCACTTTGAGGCCAATCACCACCCATCTGGGGCCTGTGTGGACTTCGATAGTTTTCCTAGAAAGAATGCAATGTTGGCGAAGCTGGCTGCTCTCTGAGAAAGTGCTGTGCTTCTGGTGTTGGGCAAGTTGGGTGGGGTGGGGTCCCAGTGAGTCAGCTGGGTGGAGTTAGGGGAGCTCATCAGGCCAATTAGATTCAGATTTGGCTTGTGGGGGTGAGCTCAAGCCAAGAAAGATGGCATCCACATGCTGGCTGCACTGGAGAAGGACCTCACATAGGGAAAATGATGGCAGTCCTCTAGCCCTGGCTTTGAAGTCACACACCTCAGTCTGCCCCCTGCAAGCCTTCAATCCCCCTGCCCCCACCTACCCCCGCCAGTCACTGTCCCTCTGCTGGAGCCTAGGGTGAGTGCCTGTGAGTGAGTGAGTCTGTACATGGGCTGTTTATGGGGATGTCTGGGTTTCCTGCAGCCTTCCATCCCACCCAGATGGTGGAATCCCTACTGTTTTTCACAGCTGGATGTTGTGGGGGCTCCTTTTCCTGGGGATCCTGGTTTGTAAGAGATGTCCCTCCTCCTCTGGGGCAAACTCTGCAGCCGAGATATTCATCCCGGTTCTTAACCACCACTCAGTTTTGAGGCTTACCCGTTTTGTTTCTCCGCCCCTCCTACCAGTCTTGATGTGTCTTTATATCCTTAATTATAAAACTTCTCCTCTGCTAGACTTCACATGATTCTTCAGGTTGATTGTTCTATAATTTAGTTGTAATTTTAATGTGTTCACAGAAGGAAGCAGGCACAGTGTTTATCTACTCTGCCATCTTTGATCTCTTGCACGATCTTTTTAACGTATTGCTAAATTTGCTTTGCTAATATATTGTTGAGGATGTTTGCATGTGTGTCCATCAGGGTTATGGGTCTATAATTGGTAATACTGGCCTCATAGAAGGATCCTGGGAGCCTTACCTCCTCTTGAAGTTTTTGGAATAACTTGAGAAGGATAGGTGTTAATTGCCCTTTCAATGTTTGTTAAAATTCACGTGTGAAGCCATTCAGTCTAAGACTTCTGTTTGTCAGGAGCTTTTTGATTGCTGACTTGATTTTGTTAGTAGTAATTGGTCTGTTTGGATTTTCTGTTCCCTCTTGATTCAGTCTTGGAAGATTTGAAAGATAGTATGTTTCTAGGAACTTATCCATTTCTTCCAGATTGTCCAGTTTGTTGGCATATAGTTACTCATAGTATTTTCCTATAATCCTTTGTATTTCCGTGGTGTCTGTTATCACTTCTCTTTCACTTCCAATTTTATTTATTTGGGTCTCCTTCCTTTTTTTCTTGATGAGTCTGGTTAAAGGTTTATCAATTTTGTTTATCTTTTCAAAGAACCAGCTCTCAGTTTCATTTATCTTTTGTACTTTTTTTTTAGACTCTATTTTGTTTATTTTTGCTCTGGTCTTTATTATTTCCTTCCTTCTCCTCACTTTGGACTTTGTTTGTTGTTCTTTTTCCAGTTCCTTTAGGTGTAAGGTTAGATTGTTTATTTGAGATTTTCTTGTTACTTAGAGTTTTAAAAAGTAGACAGTTGTCTCTGGTATTGGTAAACTATTTTCATCAAACCATATATCTTTACTCAGGACAAAAGTAGGATTCTTTCCACTCTTTTCTCCCTTTCTTATCTTTTTCTTTGTCTCCTCCCCACCATTGTACTCCCAATCCTATTTTCTATCTTGTCAGCATTGTGTGGGCTTTTGTTTTTAATGTTTGAGGGTCTCTGTTTGTAATGTAAAGCTCACAGTGGACACAGGTATTCTTTTTCTGAGACATAACTGAAATCTCAGAATTATTGACTTCAATGTGGAAGTTGAGTAATTGTCCCCCAAATTTTTTACACACTCATTGTTATAGCCCTCGGATTTCAGTACTTTAGATGAGAAGGAATTTGATGTCAGTATAATATCTAAATGGTTTAATGTCATTTTTATAGAAGTGACAAAAATATGACAGGCAGGCAAACATATAGCTTATTAAATACACATTTGCTAACATAATGGGAACTATTAAGAGTAAAAAAAATAAATCAAATGAATTAAACATTTACTTTTGATGACTATTCTAAGTTCAATCAAATTCAAACCAGTTATACTATTTAAGTTATTTTTAATTGTAAGGTATTAATATCACTCTATGTCAATTGAGTCGTTTTTATTTTTCTTCCTAAATCAGTTAAGACCATTAGTTCTCAATGATATGGGCCAACAAGTACCTCCCCACCTGAAAAACTTTAAGTTTTCTTCCCTATAGAAATTTTAAGTTTCCTTCTCCTTAAAGTTTCCTTTTCCCCAGTTTTTTAGCTCCTACCCCTGATTTAGATAATTACTCTAAAACTTGTGATTTATACTTGCTTGTAATCATTGAAGTCTAATGTTATCCCAACTTCTTCTGGGCCCAGCTTCTGGACAATTAATGCCCCTTGAATAACTGGTTAAGTGGCCACAGGCTCCGTAAAGCGAACAGATTTTCCATCTGTGGGGACAGAGCCTGCAGTACAGTTTCCAGGCTCTCGGCCTCACGTGGAAAGGTGCTGACTTAGGTAGTAAATGGCCATCAACTGTGATTGGATGGCCATCAGCTGTGGCTTGTTGGCTGTCAGCTGTAACCAGTGAGCCATTGGCCACTAATATAACTGCTGTGGCTATGCTGGCGGAAAAATGGGAGCTAGCAAGAAGAGGGTGGCTGAGCTAGCAAGAGCGGATTGCAGTTAGCACAGTGGATTGCAGCTAGCAAGTGAGGTTGGTTGGCAGAGAGAAGTGATTGTGGACAGTGTGGCTCCTGCTTCCTGTGTCTCCAATCCAGCCACCAGTGAGAGTATAGTGGGCTCCCCTACCTATGGCTCTGTGGGTGTTCCTTTTTGGCCTAGCCACATCCTGTGTTCCTATGTGGGGAGCGGGAGCTGAGACCTCACAGGACGCCTTGCATGACATCATCATATAGCCACCTCGCATCAATGGCTTTGAGCTCGGCTCTTTAAACCAATACATTTACATTTATTAATTACAATCTTTTTTCTCATTCAGGGGCTTTGGGGATATGGATGATACCCCAGCAAGATTACCAGTCCCAACCAAAGAAGCCAGCACAGCCTTCTAAGCAGATCTTGGTCTTATAGGTGGACCTTGAGACCCCTTCCCCTCATCTGAGATCAGATAGGGTGAGAATTCTGTGAATCCCCCAATAGGTAGGGACAGCTTTACACCCCTGCCCAGCAGGAAGCAGATACAGAAGAAAAGACCCTCTGTCCTTCAACTTCCTATAGATATTTTATGGGGATCACGTCTCTCAAGGGGAAGACAAGGCACGCAGTTAGAGATAGGCATCGGGTCTCTGCATTCCTGCATAATTCACAGAATGCAACTGCCCAAAAGACCTCCCCTCACCACCCCAAACTTCTCCTTTTCACTATAATTATCTACCCTGTTGGGATGGAGTCCAAGGAGAGCATTTTCCAGGCTCTCGGCCTCACGTGGAAAGGAGCTGGCTTGGTTATTAGATGGCCATCAGCTCTAACCAGTTGGCCATTAGCCACTATTGTTTTGTATATAACTGCCGTGGCTACCTTAGCAAGTGTGGATGGTGTGGATTGTGTGGATCCTATTTCCTGTGTCTCGCCCGGCTGACAGCGAGACTGGTGCAGGAAGACCCCTTGTTGAGGTATTGGCGGATGTTTGCTTCTTGTGTCTCGACCAGCTGCCGTTGAGAATGTAGGAGGTATGAACCCCCTATGTGTGGTTTCGTTGTTGTTCCTTTTCGGCCTCACTATATCCTGTGTTCATCTGTAGGGAGCTGAGACCTTGCATTACAATTGCTATGAGGAAACAAATGGGTACAAAATACACAACTAGATTAAACTGGCCACTCACTCACACCTGCACAGTAAAAGCCACAACGACCTACATTTCACCTGGGCCTCATGCCATCATTATAATATCATACATATGCCCGGAAGTTCATTAAGAGTTTTATAACAGACTGAATTCTGGGAAGGAACATGCGCAGTTTAAAAAGATGAGGTAATACTCTCTTGTCAATCACAGCTGTCAATCAAGTGGTCCCACTCCAGTAAGGAACAGTCCATTCTAGAGGAAAAAAGGGATAAAAACTCCAAGTCCTCTCCAGTCAGCACCTCTTGAGACCATCCTTTTGCTCAGGACCTGCTCCAAACCCTTTGGAGTATACTTTTTCTCCTAATAAAGCCAGCTTTGGGCCTTTGAGCCTTTCAGCCTTTTGAGCCTTTTGAGCCTTGCCTTTGCTCGGGGCCGCTCCAAACCCTTTAGAGTGTACTTTCTCTTATAATGGCCCTAGAACCACTCTCTACTGCTTGGGTCCACTCCTATTTCTTTTGCGTGTACTATCCCTTCTAATAAACTACTCTTTCACCACTTTATTTCTCTATCTCCTTCAATTTGCTTGAGATGCCAAGAACCTGGATGCCACGCCAAGGAGTGCCCACTCTCCAGTAACATTAATATTGGCTGCATATTAGAATTAACTGGGGTTGGGGGGAGGTTAAAAAATTCTTGTGTCCATGTTGCACCCTTGATAACCATCTGTTGGGGAGAGACCCAATCCTCAGTGTGTTCCTAAATCTCCCCAGGTAATGTCAATATGCTGAGTACAACTGCTTTAGCAGATTACTGAAATTTCATGTATATTGAACTTAAAGACTAGTTTCAAAACAAAACAAAACAAAAAAACACTATTTCTATTAGAACAGCAGAATTCCGTTCTCAGCCACTTGAAATTTGGCTTTCATTACAGGAGTAAGTATCTTCCCATGGAGCAAAGATGTACAATTTGGCAGAACTGGAGCACAGGAAGAACCCCAAAAGACTTTATCTTTTCCCTGGGTTCATAGCAACCATTACACATGAATATGTTTATTTACCAGAATAACAAATGAGTGGTTCTGCAGTTCTGTTTTAGATTCACATGCACGATTCTCAGCATCTTCAAAGAAGGGTCTTTCAAAGACTCTAATACCTCAAACTCACTTTGTTCTCTACAAATAAATATAAGTTTTAGAAGGCAGAATTTTCATTGATGAAAATCAATGGAAGAATCATAAAAACAAACAAACAAATAAACAGATATTTCAAGCAGGATAAGAGCTGGCAATTGAACCCCTTCCTTAGAAATAAAAATGTGGGAATAAAGTATTCTTGGAATTCTATCACCATCCAAGAATCTTATATGTGTTGATAAAGCCAATAGTTTCATTGTTAGGTAATGGAGAGTCTGAGTTTTCTCTCCACCCAGGGAAGATTCCCCTGAATAAACGGAGCTCAGGCTGCAGTCAGGCATCAACTGAATGAAACAGCCATCTCTTAATAGCTGAAGCAGGTGATGCTGAATAGCCCCAGGGGACAGACATAAGCTGAGAAGGAAAATTGGTTTATTTCAAGAAAGACATGGAATCACCCTCTAGGCTGACCCAAGTTGTTTCAGATGATGAGTGGCTATAAAGGTGACAAAACTTTATTGGCCTGAAAGAAATATAGAGAAAATAAATAAGCTTTGTTTGCTTCTTTGTAGGAAAAAACAAAATGTGTGCAGTGAATTTTTTCCCTAAGACTGGGGCATGTAGCCTGCTGTCAGTTTCCTGATATATCACCTACTGAGAAGCAAACACTACAGCGACATCTTAAACTATGTCTCTAAATTATCCTAAATGGAGGGCCTAAGAAATCATGCCAGAAAAGGAAATATCCTTTTCTTATACTTTTGGTGTCAGTTGCTTCTTAGTTCATCCTTGTTTCCCTCATTTTCCCCAATAATCCTTTGCTTTATTACTCTCCTTGCATATCTGACCATCCCACACAGGGTCCATTTTACCCAAAAATAGTCTTAATATTAAGCCTTGTGTGGGTACAGACTCCCAGAGAGCAGTTTCCAGGCTCTCGGCCTCACGTGGAAAGGTGCTGGCTCGGGTAGTAGATGGTTATCAGCTGTGACTAGTTGGCCATCAGTTATTACCAGTTAGCCATTAGCCACTGATATAACTGCCATGGCTAAGCTAGCAAGCGCGGATTGTGGGTTGTGGATTGCAGAGAGGCGGATTGCAGTTAACAAGTGAGGTTGGTTGGCAGAGACAAGTGGACGGCGGGTTGCAGATCGTGTGGCTCCTGCTTCCTGTGTCTCCAGCTCAGTTGCCAGTAAGACTATAGTGGTGTGACTCCCCTATCTATGGCTCTGTGAGTGTTCGTTTTTGGCCTCACCATGTTCTGCGTTCTTATGTGGAGAGCGGAACCAGAGACCCCACATGACACCTTGCATGACATCTTGTCACTTGGTTGGACGTCACATCTCAACAGTTTAACTTGTTTTTAATTAGGCATTATGAAACTCCTTAGGACTTTTCAGTATGAGTAACAAGCTGCTTTTGTATATGAGCAGGTTGTAGTAATACACTACATTTGCTGGAAAAGTAAAGATGATATCTTTCATCTGTGTGAGAATTTAAACACTAAAATGAGATGCTTTAATTCCATATTACCCTTGGACTTTCTTCTCCAAGGTTGTTCAATGTATTCCAAATAAGTATGGGGAAAATTTAAGTGTACTTTTCTGTTTGAATGTCAAAGACTCAAACTGCTTTGGGTGTGTTTGTGTTCAAGTCACTGCACCAGCAATAGATTCTTGCACCCAAGAATCCATTTCAATGTACTAAGAAAATCCAGAGACTATTTTGTACGTTGAAAATTCATGGAAGGAATGGAAATACTGAAAACTGATTGGAATGTGATGATTTTATTATGGAAACAAAAATCTTTCTTTTAATTCCGTACTAATAATTGAAA
The DNA here is from genome assembly GCF_964194185.1 of Rhinolophus hipposideros. Classification (NCBI taxonomy): domain Eukaryota; kingdom Metazoa; phylum Chordata; class Mammalia; order Chiroptera; family Rhinolophidae; genus Rhinolophus; species Rhinolophus hipposideros. The sequence goes on along the minus strand of NC_138053.1, from coordinate 46,442,511 downwards.
TCAAAGCATCTCAAATATTTTAGTCTCATCACTGACAGAACGGATTTCTGGGATTGCTATTTTGATTAGTAAAATAAATTATGCTTTGAATCATATAAAGAGAGAAAAAAGCCAATGGATTTGGGGATGCTACTTTTGCTGATGTAGTAACACCGTAGATATGTTCCTTTTTATCCTTAACTTTGCAAAAATCCCGGGAAATGGAAATTGCTATGTGTTTACAATTTGAACTTAAATGTACCTCAAAAAGAATGGTTAAATGTCTTTTCTTGAAATGATGTATTTATAGAGTTTGACACAAAGAAAAAATAGCTAAGGTTATACAACTCAGAAGAATCAAAAGATACTGCAGTAACACAAAATTGACTTTTAATGTTTACCAGTTCATTGTGTCTTACAGAAAATTAAAACATTTTTTTTTTTGTAATACATATTGGTTCTTTTCCTCAGATTTGTACTCAGTAGGTATTAAATGCATTTAAATACTGATTTTCTTATAATTATGTGGCTTAATGACTTTTGTATGTATTATTTCTTCTGTTGTACATCATTGCTGCTCTGGCAGTAGCGAGCTATGATACAGTTAACTTCTCAACAAAACTGTCAGTTATCCATGGATCATTCTCAATCCATTCTATGCTGAAAATTGATAGTAATTCCTTTTTAATCCTCCCATTCTTAGTGGTCAGCTACACCATGAGACCACCATATTCTTTGGAGCACTGAAATCAAGAAACCCAGTATGGCTGCCAGCAACCAAATTGGAATCTCCTTTGAGTCTACTTCTAATTGCCACAATAATAAGCAACTATATTACTGCATAAAATAAAACTTTAACAGGTACCGGCCCCCTTTCTATGAGAGAAAGTTTAAATTTACAAATACCATATTTGACTAAAAATTACTGTGATAAAATATGGCAGCAGTCATTAAAAGATGGCGTCCAGTGTTAATGTGATAAATTTGTTTCCATTCCTATTCTTTTTATATGAATCATTTCTTCTTATTGTTTGGGTTTTCAAATGTAGATGTCTTGGTGAAACTTGCAGATAAATTTTGTTCCTTATATGTGCCACAAGTGTTAAATAATTATGGACAAAATAGTCAAAATAAGATTTCTTAACCTAGACTCCCATCTTACCCCTCTGATACTCTTGAAACCCAAGTCTAAGGAGCAATTTCTGAATTATCCAGTATTGTGCTGACTTTCTGTTAGTAAACCTTTTATTTTTCTGACATCCTCAGTGAAATATTTTAGGGAATGAAGTAAGAAAATAGACATTTGGTGAAAAAATGGCAAAATGATAACATTAAAAAAATCCTTATTCAAGTAGAAGTCCAAAGGGGTAACAGGATTATCATCCTTTAGGAGAAGATAAAAATTCTGCCTGGCAGTATTCATTTTTTTTTTTTTTTTAATTTTTCTTTTTTTCTTCTTCTTTTTTTTTTTTTTTTACAAGCATGGAAAAATGGTGTGCAATCAGTATAGATTTTAATCAGCTAACAGTCAGTCCAGAGATTTTGATCAGCACCAATTCCTATACTAGTAAGTATTCAAAAGTTAAGAAATGCTACTATACTTAACATTATAAAGGTAGAGTTCTGTAGCAATAACTGAAAATTATACATCTGCTTCAAAAGAAATTTGTTCCCACTTGCATTTCCAATAAAATTCTTGTAACGTGGGTAATAATTGTTCAAGTATAGGCTTCCTCCAATGAGCTAACCCCCATATTTGAGATGTTAAGAGTCACTCTTTTGGAGATAGTCCCCTCTTTAAATAATATATTCATCTTACTCTAGACCATTCAGGTGTTTTTAATTTAAAAGTTTGAGTTCTATTAGTATCAACAGTGTTGGAATTAAATCTCACAATCTCTTTGGATTTATATTTTTGTACAATTTGCATATCTAACCTAATGTAAAAATGTGCATGCATACATTGTCATCTTTTAATATTAAAGCATCTAAAAATTTCCAGATATGCTTTTGATAAAAGAAGCAATCTACTTTTATTTACAATATTTTGTCTAGATAATGTATGAATATAGTTATGGTTTAATCAGCTTCCAATTTGTTCTATACTTTCCACACATGTAATTCTACATTTAGAAAGTCAATTTATTAGAATTATTACAGAGCTTTAAATGCAACCACAATCAATTCAGGAAACAGATTTATTTACTCATGTTCATGGGAGGAAAAGCTACATAAAAACATTCATGAAAGCAAACCAGCTATGTCATACTTGGATTATTATACTAAATCCCATTTATTAGACCTTATTGTGAAACAATGGGAAACCATGAAACGTAATTTGAATACAAATATTGGTCCCTGTGGGGTCTCAAGAGTCATAAAAATATAGGAAAACAGAGGTTTATTTAAGATTGAAGCTGCTAATGTGAAAAGTTGTTTTTCTGAAGCTGGACTCACCTTTTCACTTACTGCAGATTTTAGTGTAAACTCTTTGATGACAGCTTCAGTGCTTCATTTATGCCTAGTGATGGCCAGCAAAGAAAGTGACATCATTGACCACAATTTCCATATAGAGGAAGGTTTAGAACTACTTTGTTGACTTTTTCCCCAAACACAGGCACCAGTTGGGCTTTCTAGTGTATATACAAATAAGAAAAATAAGAATTTTGAGAGTTGGGACTTTATTTCTTGGTTAGGAAAGTATGTAGTTCTTCATTTTTTTTATGATTTAAAATTTTCAATGTAATGTAAATAAGAAGGAAATATTAAATAGCTTAAAGTTATTTTTATAGGACAATACAATTTTGTAGGCTAACATAAAATCAAGCTGCTAAATTTTACAATTTTTCTGTCCAGCAGTTTATCTATATAACTGCCCTGAGTAGATGCTAAATGCTGCTTGGCAAATGACCCTTAGAATTTAAATATAATTCAGTAAAGCTACTCAAAAGATAAAACAATTCTTTTTAAACATATGTAATTTTAATTAGAAGGTAAGAGTCTCTGATTGGTTAAATATTATCTGCTTATTTACGTTTCGTACTTCATATAAATGGGGTTATTAAGGAGTTTTAACTGTGCTTGTTACTATGCATTGGAGTCCATATGAATTTTTTTTTTTTTTGGTCAAAAAGGCAGGATTTTAAAGAGTAAAATATTCTATTGGTGACTTGAAATATTAACTTTTAGAAAAGAGTAGATTATTCTCTTGTGAAACTGAATTTTGTGCAACCTCTCAGAATTTGTTTACGTAAAGAAGCCTGTATTTCAAATGTTGTTCTAATTTGTTTGTTGTAGTGCATTTCAAAATTGTATAAATGTGTAAAATTTGTGCTTGTGGAAGCTGCTGCTCTGAGTAGCTTTACTTCCCTTAATTTAATCCTAGCAAACCTCAAACTATTGCATGCCCCGTTCATGAAAGGATACTTCGTTGGGATGATGTAGCCTAAACAGTTTGGCTTTAAAGGCTCCTTATGTAGCACTTCCCTTAAAATTATATTAATTTATAATATATATTGAATGATAGCTTTACAAAAACAAATTAATGAATTGATCTTTATGAAAATGACTCTTTACAGTAAGTAAAAAACGGTTATCACAGTTTTGGTAACTTGCATGAGTTCATACTGAAAAAAACCTTTCACATGTTCTTAATGACTTTAAACCTGACGTGCTCTAGAGGGCACGCTCAGTTGTATGCTCTGAAGCAGTAGACACCATACAGCTTATGCTTTTTATCTGGGAAACCCACGAAGCGCACCGCAGCCTCAGTGGGACTGCAGCGCCTTCTTGGCCTAGAGATAGGGTAGCGGACACTGCCATCCGCCAACCAGCCCGCATCACAGCGGTCATATCCCAGAAGTTTCCAAGCAGCGAATATCTGGCCCACTTTTGCAATATGAGCACCATCATTGAGACAAGCTTGCACCGCTTCATCATAGGTCAGCTTAGTGGGGTGGATCAGGTAGTAAAAACGGCCTGCGGGAGAGAAGGAGAGAAAGTCAATAGGCTTGTCTGTGACTGAGCCACATAGGTATGGAAATAGCTCAAAACGGAAGTGTTTTTCAATGAAGCGGGATATAGAGCAATGTCTGTAAAGTTTTGGGAACATAGGCTCTTCAATCAAATGTAGTGCCCCTAGGTCGCTCTCCCTTAAATTTGTTTTCTTTTTTTTTTCTTTTTCTTGCCGGGTAATACGTGTTCAGACATGCTCTTTTATAGCTTTAAAAAAGAAAAAGGGAAATGACAGATGCAGTTTCTGTTAGCTAATTAGTGACTAAAAGGGCCCTTCTGTGCACCAGGGAAGACAGAATTCCATGTTAAAAGCCAAGAGCTATTTAAATTCTAGCTGTAGCAAGACTGAACCCCAGCACAAGTTTCTGGAGAGGCAAAATTTGAATGTGAAAGGATCAAAAAACATTCCTGACATAAAAAGTCCATTTAAAAAACATCAAAAGCCCTCAAGTCCTTTTCATTACAGGTATCAATAAGACATTATTCTTATTCAAAGACTACAGTATGAAAATGCAAAAAATACAGGAAGTCACTTGCCATAAATAATACAGGCTCAGAATGTGAACCTAGTCTGTTCACTCACTAGCAAAAAGGATGATTTTTTTTTTTTTCAATTTTCTTCCATGGAAGCCCTGATACCTAACTTCCCCCCACCCATGAGAAAGAGCAAGTTAGTCCATTTATTGGATAGTGTTAATTACTGAGATCCTTTCAATATATATTAAATATGCATAAAATGTATAAAATATTGTATCAGCTGACTGAAATGATACTGCAGTGATTGAAGATTTTCTCAGACTTTCATTTTTAGATAATATATAATCTCTTATCTGATGACACATTGTAATGTGATATCCCCCTGCACCTCATTAAATATAGATTACTGAAGTATAAATTAATACTTGCCAGTTGTTTCTAGACTAAGATGACGTGATTTGGAGAAAGGGTAGAAGCCTTTGGAACATCAGCTAGAGGGTTAATTCTATCATCTATCCCAAAGGTCGGCAAACTACAGCACATGAGTCAAATGAAGTATTATCAGAACATAGCCACACCCATGCATTTACTATTGTCTATGGCTGCTTTTGTGGTACTACTTACAAAGCTACATTAATTGAGTAGTTGCAACAGAGACCATATGGTCCACAAAATCAAAACTAGTTACTATCTGGCCCTTTACAGAAAGTTTGTTGATCCCCGGAGCCTTGCTATTTTTTCCAAAGCATGTCACCAGGGAACTGAAATAAAAAATGATGGGGCCAGGGTTTGCTTCATGTATGTGCAATGTGTGCAGTACACAGAGTCCCATGATTGGTTTAATGTCCTGCTGTCACCATCTTAAAATTCTCAGTAAGTTTTGAACAAGGAGTCTACATTTGCATTTTGTACTAGGCCCCACAGATTATGTGCTTGTTCTGAATGGAAGAAGGTAGCGTAGGGAGTTATGTTGAATGCAACAAGTCAGTCATCAACCTTGAGGCAACTTGGATCTCTTTTCTTCTGCTTTTACCACCAATGTTATTTCTACTTATTTTTCTTGCAAAACTCTATCTTGAGCTTTGCCAATCATCTATGAATGTATTGACATTGTAATTTAGAGAAGGAGACCGTGACACAGAAGCCATCTCTATACCAGTTGGGAAATGATAGCCTAGGTAGGACGTGCAGTGGCAGCAGCATCATCTTTGGCAATAAGAAATAAATCCCAGACAACATCACAGTTTAAGCTATTTCATAATATCAATTGCAATAAAACCTAGGAATAGTAGAAATATGCATTTTTGCTTGACTTATGTAGATTAAAAAAATGACATTAAAGAACTTTTTATGTCTTTGCTAACTGGAACAATACAAAAGAAAGCTTCCTTTTTTAAGTAGATGTGATTAAAAGTCAAGTCTAGTGGCATAGAACGTATTGGTCTTTGGCATAGGAAAGAAAGCAGAACAGTTAATATCTCACCATTGAAGTTAGATGTAAAACAGAACACATCATATCTGCTTTTATCTTTATCCCAAAACCCATAGTTCCTGACACCAGGCACTGTGTTCTGGCCTCCGCAGGGCTCTCTTGGCTTGGTGATGGGGTATTGCACAGAGCCATCACTGAGCCAGCCGGCGTTGCACCAGTCCAGCCCTCCCCTCCAGGCATCATACAGCTGGTCGAAGGAGGCAATCACAGCATCCTGGTCCAAGCAAGCCTGCTGTGCCTCGTGGAAATTGAGATTGTAGCGCCCCAGTCGTGGAAAGTAAGGGAATACCACACCTGCCCAAAGGAGAAAGCATGAGATCAGTAGTGACACAAAAAGTAACTATGAGCAAATCACACTTCACTGGTGAAAAACAAAAGAATCTTCATCAGATGAAGTAGTAGTTTTTGGTCAACTTATAATGGCTTCTCATGGTCCCTCTCCATTTCAGACAGCCTCTTAGATCTGAGCATCTTGCAATTGGCTATGTGGTATAACTTCAGTAATTTACCTCTTTTGCTGAGAGTTCAACTTGACCCTTAAAATTCTCCTTTCTGAAATGATTCATGTGCAGATTATATTTTCCAAATAGCCCTCCTTGAGAATTTATCATCTGCTACTGGTTACTAACCCTAAAATGGGTTACCATACCATTAAGCCCCGTTTTACCTGGGAAAAAGTCATTATTGAATATTAGGAGTGGTAGGGGATGTAGAAATAGTGCTGGGAAAGAAGGTATTTATCAAAATTTACAATGTTTTTTTTCTTAGTAATTAGTCTTATGTAATTAGTTTTATATAGTCTTTTAAATGTGTGAACAAATGTTAAATTATTCAAATGTACATATATATATACCTCGTTTTACAGGTACTCCTAAAAACTTTTGGATAAGTAACTTTTACTTAGGAGGCTTCTAATGCAAAGAAACCCAAGAGTGAATCCTTTGCATATCTAACAAAAACCTAATTAAGCAGTCTTATTTTATATTAATAAGACAATTCTTTACTGTGAGGTACACCTGCATAAAAAGCATCATGGCTATCTTATCTAGTTCAATTTTTACTTAATCTTTTTATTTATTTTTTCTGTTCTTGAACAATGCAATTAAAACAAGGACTTTCATTTAAAATTTTCCAATATTGTTTTTCAGCTTCCATACTCATGTATTACAAACTGAAACTAACCTTTTAAAAACATTTTTATTGCAGATAGAAGTAAAAAGCAAAACAAAATCCTATCCGAAGCTTGTCCTATACATGGTAGGTACAGAATAGACATCTGTTGATTAAGTTAATTTCAAAGAATTAAGTTAAATATTTGAAAGGGCAAAACCCTTAGGAAATGCAAATGGTGTGATTCGGCACTTGACTTTGCCTGGGAAGGTGCAATGGTTTTCCAAAAGCATTCTTTTTGGTCAAATAATCATGGGAGGTGATTGAGCTGTCTCAGAGCCTTCTGCACAATCTCTTTAAGGGATAAGGATGACATTAGAAAGCAAGTTATGCCATTTCCTAAACTTTAGGAATGAACACTGTGTCAAAATGTCTCCTCCCATAGTTGCTAAAAGACAATGAATTTAGAGTGATTGTTCAAAGCCTTACCTGGGATTTTTTGAAATGTAATTAGAAATGATTAATATTTTAGCATGTGGAATATAAAAACTTGTCCCACTGACACAATAATTTGGTGAATTATATCACATGTGCTATTTTTATGAGCCTGCAGACTCTATTCAAGGTGAATGTACAATTCACTAATAGTGTAACCAGTACACAGGAAATGTTTTCTTTTATAAGTTGTCCTGGAAGACTCTACAAAAAGACATTTCAATAGCCTAAATCAAGTCGCGTCCACCGAAGGCTTCTGCAGAACACGTTTGTCCCTCGCGGGCAGTCCAGCTGGCACTGTCCACTATGGGCAGAGATCCAAGAAGGTTTCCTGATCTCATCCTGCCTTCTCAGGTTCCTGGCTGAGGGATCTGTAAGCTGAATCGGAGCCAAAAGGAAGGAGGAAAAGACTCTCTGGGTTGCCACTGCCTCCTGCAGTGATGATGGCAGGGAAGCCTAGAGATGGCTCTATCTAAGAGCTCTGTCCAGGCATCCAGCTAAGAAACCAGTCAGTGCTGGGAGGGAACTGCTAGCTACAGTTTACCCTGTCCTTTCGTGCCTTTCATCCTCTTTCCTTAGCAGCCCCAGGAATGTCGCTGAAAGGGAAAGTATTTAATTTATACAGTAGAGATTTCCTTGGCAGCTAAAACTCAAGTGATAGAAAATCTCAAAGTATCTCAATGTGGAGAGAGAAGGAAACCATTTGGGTTGAATTCCATTTCCCAAATGGCTCAAGATGGTCACAGTGGACAATGTAGAATATTTTAATTTATAATAATTTTAAAAACCAAGACGTCTTTCAGGTTTAAATTCACTGTAGTAGATTTCGTGGACTCTCGTGGGCATTAGGAAAATGTTTTCATTAGTAATTTGTCCCTAATTAATCACTGAATGTTACTGAAATATGACTGATTTGGTTCTATATCTAATGTAATGTATTTTTTTAGAGTTCCTTTCGAATTTAACATAATTTCATGCAACCATTTCTTAAAGTTAAAGTGAAATCCTATATTAAAATCTTACCATTTTTCAATTGTAAGAATAAATGGTCACCTTATTGTTATATTAACTTAAAGATTTACATAAAATTTAATTACTGTTTGATGATGCTGAAAAGAATACATTCCAAGTACATTAAGGCCAATGTCTATGTCTTAGCCAAAGTTTTAAAAGCTTCATTTTAACAATCAGATGTTTTTAACAAGAAAGCAGGGACATTTCTGGAAGTACATGTTTGTTAGTGTTTTATTTATTTACTTATTCTTTTCCGGCTAGTTAACATTAATTAATATCAAAGACTAGGACTGCAGAAACCTTCTCGGTTCTGTGGAAAAATGTGCAATTCCTACAGCTGAATAATGGAGCAATAGTGATTGCTTTCATCCAGCATTACAAAAATGAAAGAAAAGTTAAACTTTCATGGGTGTGAAAGACGGGTGTATAGTTATTTTTCAAGTATAATTGTTGTATAAAGTATAATACATGTCAAAATATAATAAAAACTCTTTAATTTTCTAGGAAGTGCTGGTATGCATCACTACAAAGGGGATTAACAAGGATGATGCATCATATGGAAAAGAATAATATCAAATGATGTAAGTACTTTAGTTGAAATGTGTTTTGAAAACATTCTTTAAGATTTATAATTACACAGTCCAATTCATCGTAGTTGTTGGCAAATATCAATTTATTAGACATATGAAAGGTTTTCATACCATGGTACATATAAAAACTAAATTTCAATAACTCCATAAAGTAAATCTTTTTAGTAATAAAAAGGCAGAGACCATACAACCTAATTTTACCTTCTTCAGGGACTCTCATAGTACCTGGTGGGGCTGTTAACATATCTGAAATTATTTTTCTATTTCTGAAAGTTCTCAGACTATGTTTTTATGCATTCAGCCTCTTTTTCACTAATATTCATAGATATTAATTTGAATCAATAAAAACTGAAAGCACAAGGTGGCATGCAATCAGGACAAGAACTGTAACTAAGAGATGAGAAGGTCACAAAAATGCAACTTATGACATCGTGTAATTTATAAATCTCCATGTATGTGATGGGATTCTATGGGATTCAGAAGGTTAAATATTCAGTGATGTGCTAGTGGAACTAACATAGTTTTCCAAAGGCCCAAATCTGTTCTAGGCTGTGAAAGGGATTTCCAGCAAACACACACCTATAGTTGATGTGCATAAAGAAGGAAAGTATTCTATGAATGCAGCCAAAATTCATTCTTCAGTATAAAGAAACACTGACATTCATGAATATAAGATGTTTTGAGAAACATGAAAAACTAAGAAGAGAAGTTTCCCGACTGACGGGGCACATAGAGGGTGGACTTTGGGCTGAAGGGACACAGCATGGCAAGGACACTTTTTATTGTGTAGCTGTGTATACATTTTTATTCTTGAATCTAATGAATGTATTACACATATAAGAAATAAAATCCCCCTCCAATGCCTTGACCATTTAGTATTCAATGTCTCAGACTATATAGACCATTAAAAACAATTGCTTCTTTACAAGAATATTTAAATAAATCTGGAGGTTCCTTTTTTGTTAAATTCAGTGTTCGTGGTTAGTTTACAGAATACAATTACATGTATTTCAGTTAGCAGATGTCCTTCCCAAAACTTGCCATTATTTTGAAACTGAGATAATTTTAGAAGTATAATAAAAAAAGCATCCATTCTGAATTTCTCAGTAACCATGTAATGAGATTTAAATTTTGAATAGCATGAAAAGCAGTTTCTGAATATTATTAATTCAGTTCCACTGCACATTTCTCCTAGTTGCAAATTGCTTCAATTTTGCATTTAACCATTATCTGTACATTTCAAATATGAAAGCTGGAATCATAGACAGACTACAAAATACAAAAGAATAGAGAAAAATGCTATGCACGGACTTTTGGCTTCTCACATCATCACTATGGTAACCACTAGACATTTCCCGTCATGCAATGAAAGAGCAATGATTATCATTTCTAGGTTCGACATGATTTATAGATACTCACCTTGTAAATCTAATGCTACGACAGCAGTATCATCTTCTAATCCTTCAATCACCTCACACTTATATCTCCCATAATCCTCCAGGGTGAGGTCTGTGATCACCAAAGAAGCATCATTATCACTGCCTCCCTTCAGAAACACTCTACCCTGGTAGCCGCCATAGGCTTTCTTGTGGTATCCCATGGAAACAAAAACGTCCACTTCTTTGAGGTAATCTGAAGTTAGCTTGGTCCACTTAATTCGAATTTTGTGGGTTCCTGAGCCAAATGCTGTAGGGTCTCGATAAAATTTACATGGCAGTGTAACATTGCCACCTCTGTGGGAGAACACCTTGGCTTGTTCTGCTTCCACGAGTAGATGGGGGCCATTTTCTGCTGTAATTAAAAAACAAAAAAATAGCTATTAATATTCTTTTAAACTTTTTAATATAATGAATATGCTACTTTTACAGAATATCTGACAAACAGTAGCATTCGGTGATAGGCTTTTCTGCATTGTTGGACATTAATCTCTTTTGAACCACCTGAAGATATACCTGTAATACCTAGAGAGAGTCTATAAAGTAGCCATGTCTTTAAAGCCACTGAAAAAAGGAACGGTGTGCTTTATAATTATTAAGAAATATTAGAATAAGACTCCATAGTCATCTGAAGTTTGATGATTTTATAATAAATGTTATTTTATTTTTTACATTTAAATATCAAAAATGTAGAAATAAGTCCAAGAAAAGTCACAAGAGTACCATGAATATTTCATCAATATAAACCAAAAAATTTCAAGGTAGGTACATTTCTCCCTTCCTAGATGGGCTTTCTAATATAATAAATCTGTATTATATTTATGGAGAAAGAATAAAACAATATGATTAACTTTAATTATACTCTTTTGGGCAAAGAATTTAAAATATCTTCACATTTATGGCCTCTATTGAAATATACACCTGTGATTAAAAGGCCATTCTGGAACATTTTAAGCAACATATATTTTACTTTCACACAAAGGCTAGATATCAGAAAGGTATTTTTAGACGATGTTTTTAAAAAAAAACCTCCAGATTTTCCAATATAATCCTCAAAACTGAATGTTAAAAGTGTATCCAAAGTTATTTTCTGATTAACCAGATAATTATTTCTTTATTCCCTTAATTCTCCTTCTATTTCCTCTCTCTTTGCTTCCTGCTATATATTTTTTTTACAGTTATCTTATCACTTCCACCTTTCCTTTCCTTGCCCTTTTGTTGTCCTCCTCCCTCCCCCAAGGACTTTATAGCCTTCCAGAAAGCACCGCAGTATTCCAAGCTTGCCAAGTCAGCAGGGCTGCCATTCTCTAGAGAGACAGATGTTATTTTCAGATCTTGGCTTTCTCTGGGGTTTCCCCTGGTTAGCTCATTGTGCTTTTGACCTTGACAAGGTTTCTTGAGGATGTGCAAGATTTGAAAATGAGAAAGTGACATAAGAACTCTCGGATACCAGCACCTTGTCATCCACACACAGCTTTCAAAGGCTGCCAAAGCTACCTTTCATGCAGCCCTTCCTGCCTTAGGCAGGTAGGTACTAAATAAACCTTGGCCATGAATCATTTAAGACACACACGTCATCAAGAAGAATAGCCACTCACCTCCAGACAGATCTGAAAATTGATTTAATGGCATACGTAGGAGTCAGATTTTAAAATAAAAAGTGTCCGAAAATATAGTGGTTCTATTTTTATCATACAGCAATCAGAATTATGTAATATTGGAAGAGAAACATAATTTCATGTACAAGTCAGCCCCAATCCTCAGAATCTGAAAAGTTCAACAAAGCCATCAATGCCCCCACTTTGAATAGATTAAAAAAAAAAGAAAAAGAAAGAGGATAGTGGCTTAATTAAAATGAATCACAAATCCAACTCTTTCAACTTTTTCTTTAGAGTCTAGTTTTTATCTTCTTATTTAGGGGCATAGAATGGGAAGAAATGAAAAGCAAATCTATCCAACTCCACCCTACATAATTTCCCCTACAATATGCTCAATGACTGCATCCAAGTTCTACCTAAATATCTCTAGTGTCTTCTTTTCTGGGAGGAGGAAAAGGTGCCGTTGACTGAGTTTTTGCTCAGCTATACCTGAAGGCCATAGGAAACATCTCCTACCCAGATCCCTGGGACAATACTTGGGAGCTGGGCCTTCCCATGCCAGTCCTGAGTTTAGACATGATACAGAGCTACAAGAGGTTGCAGTTTCATTATTATTATTTCAAGCTTTTTAAAGTCAAAACTGATGCCCAAATGCACTGCGATGGTTACAGTATTTATAGGAACAAGAGCTTTAATATGATACATTGTTCTAACCTTGCCTCCTCAATTTACTGGCTTTAGGGCCTTGAATAAGTTGTGCAACCTCTAAACCCCAATTTTCTTATATGTGAATTAGGGGTAGTAATATCTACTACATATAATAGACCTAATAGACACATAAAGCACTTAAAATAATGGTTGACCTAATGTAAGTGTCCACTCACTGCTAACCCTTCCGACTGTGGAGATTTTCCACAGTATTTCTCAAATATGCTACTGCCTGATACTGGGCATAATTTTGGCATGTTAACCTTCCATAGTTTCACTAACAAAGTTTTGAACCATGTGAAGCGAAAAAATACATAAAATGCCACCTATATTATATAGGAAACTTGGAAATTATTGTGTGGTTTAGCATAATCATAAGGTATTCCAAAATGAATACAAGATCTGAGTGTTTTATAAATTAAAGAGTTAAAGCAAAGATTAAAACTCTTGTACAAAGGACTGAGACTCCTAATTTTTTTTCCTGTGGTTAACTGTTAAACATCTTGTTGTATTTTAGAAGTATAAGTTTCTGATTTTTTAAGTACCGTTTACTTTTACTCTAGCATTGTGAGTAGATGATGACTTATGCGATATGATATTGAGAATTGAGCAGACACTAAATGTCCACTGGCTTCCCACAAAATACTTTTTCTAACAAGCCTGCCAGAATGTGTAAGTTTATCCCATTCTTATTATTTTGGTGGCTAGGGTATTGAGGCAATCGGTGCCAAAAGGCCTTGGCTGAAATTCAAAGAGCCCTAAGATGTGTAACATGTAACATGGAGTGACTGAGGACCTTTAATGTTCATTAACCTAAACCCCCAACGTGGCCTTGAGAACAATGTATCCTATTAGTCTGCTTGTTTTTAGAAGATACCCACTCCAGATGATAGAGCACTGAGCATTGATGGCAGGAGTGGCCTGTTGCAGAATAGGTAAGACGTAGGCATGAACACTGGCCAGTGAGTCAAGAGCTCTGGGTTCCATTGGAGGCTCTACCACGGCTTAGCTGCTTGAGTGACAGGTCTATGTCATGAGACCATTGAGCTTAACATTCATATCAGGCTCACTGTGGCAGGTGGTCACGATCAGGATCAACCAGGACACATATTAAGCTGGAGAGGGGAGAAGGCGGGCACAAAGAGCAGGAAAGGGAATGGAGAGTGCTGATAACAAACTTTGTATAGTCTTGCCTGGAGTGAGTCTTGAAACTCTTCATTGGATGCAAACACCTGGATCGATTTGAAATTAATGTTTAAATCAAAACTGTTGGTTCAACAGGCAGTAAATGCAAAAGTTGAAACTAAACATTGATCATCAGAATGAATATTGCTTGTTTTCCTTTTTTTTTTTTTTTTTTTACTATGGAAAGAATAAATAAAACTAGGCAGAATACATGTGCTCATTTTGGGGGGCGGGGGTTGAAGTTTTTTAAAGGTTCAATTTGTAACTTACAGAAATTTTCTATCTCTGTTACTGAATGCCAATGACAGTGACTTGAAAGATTTGATGTCCTTCAAAAACTACAGTTGTCTCCAGGGGAAACAGCAGGGCCTTGTTATTATTTCACAAATTCTGCTGTGAAATCCAGAGGACATCATTTAGTTTCAACAAATTATGAAAGCAATGGCATGACCAACCATCTGATATTTGTACTGCTATGTAAGTTAGATAAAGTCATTTAAACGATAGGAAAAAACAATTAGTGGCTGAAAAAAATTTGGAAATATGATATTGGCCTATTACCTATTATGCTTAGTTCTACTAAAAAAAATCATGTTTTTTTTTTGTTGTTTGTTTGTTTGTTTTGCTGTTCCTTACCAGAAAAATAGAGGTGACAGAAAAAAAGAGAAGGTGATGCAGATCAAAGTTTGTCTTTTAAAAATAAATTGTGGACTTGTGTGCAAAGTAATCAGTCTTGGTGTTGGTTACTTTCTCTCTGGTGTGTAGATGAAGTAGCCTATAGACTTCTGGACTTCCTAGATCAACAAAATGTAAAAACAAAAACAAAACACTGGGGAATATATTTAATATGGCTAACTAAATGCATAATATAGTAACATAAATGAAGGAATTAAAAATACTACCCTCTCAAGAAATAAAACTATTACCATCATTGGAATATTTTTTTGTTGTGGTTAAATATACACAACAGAAAATTTGCTATTTTGACCATTTTTAAGAGTACAATTCAGTGGCATTAATTACTTATCCAATGTCATGCTACCACTACCACTATCTATTTTCAAAAATGGTCATTGCTCCAAACAGAAAGCTCATTCCTCTCTGACATTCCAAACTGGTAAGCAGAGACTCAGTTGTCAGCTCTATGATCAGTCGTTTGAAAAAAAAAAAAAATTGCACAGATTTTAAAAATAGTTCCTCATTTGTGTGACATCTGTTATCACTTTCGTAGGTTTGGATGTGTAAGACTAACACTTTGGAAGCTGTTACCTTCTTAGGGTTGCCAAACCTGCCCGAGGAGGAGCAACCAGGATGCATTTGTGTCCTTATTGCTGTGCTTACCACAGTCTGCTGTAAGCCGTCATTCTGTCCCCCTCCTCCAAGCCTTGTTCACACTGTTCCTCTGGCATCAACATAGTGCCTGGATTCCGTAAGTGTCAGTTGACTGAAACGGACTAGAGTAGCCTAGAGCCCGTGCTTAGCTAGGCAGTAGACATGGCTACCTGTTATTTGCTTTGTACAATCATATAGCTTTATAAAACAATAAATATACGTATGAAAGACAACATTTAAGCAGAATACATAATTTAGACATTGGTCTCTCACGGTACCTTACAGATTACATTTGACTAGTATAAATAGTTTGGGAAACAAATATGGAGTATATTACTCCTTAACCTTTAACTGTTTGTCATGACTTTGTTTCCCTCAGGTTGGAGTGAATCTAATTTTTTCTGAAGTTGCTCACCTGGAGTCAGAAGCTTCCATTGTTTGGTCATGATTCTGATGTGAATGGTCATCTTCCTAGAAACATTTACAAGGGTCCTCTCTCTTCATGGTCCCAGCTGCCCCCCGCCCCAATCCCCTCCAGTCTTTACTGTCCTGTCAGAGGGCTGTCCACTTTTAATTTGTTAGAGACAGCTTTAGTTTCCTCCCCAGCTATTCCTGAATGCAAAGGACTCTGAGCTTCTCCTCTATGACCCAGTGCTTCAGGAAGGACCCTGCTGAAGAGGGCGGGAGAGAAACTCTAGAGAGTCCATTTTGCCCTCTGCTCTCAACTACTTGATTTGAGTTTCAAACCCTCTTGGAGTTGTCTCTAGCCCATCTTTGCTTTCATCTGTCTTTCAAACTCTGCCCTAAGAGTATGTGTGCTTCTTACCACTTGGGTAAATTCAAACGAAATCGGTATATATGCATAAACTAAACCTGAAAAGATTCACAAGAAACACAAGAAACTAATAACCTTGCTAACCTGTGCAAAGGTTAGTTGGATGTCTGGGTAGAGGAATCTTGGGAAATTTTCACTGTGTATAGTGGCAGATTTTTAAGATTTTAAACCATGTGACTGTATCACCTATGCGCAAACTAAATAAAAATGGTATGAACATAAATTAAATAGTTGAGGGAATTTAACAAATAAACCCAAAAATCTTATCTGAAGTATCTCTGGAAAAGATACTAAAGAAGTTGGCAGCCAAGATTGCAATATATTGTTATAATTGGGGGGCTATATTTTTACAGACCTATTGTTCAGTTAATAGAAATGCTATTTTTAAAATTCTTTAAAATATGAAAGTTTATCTCATTTTCCCAATTTCTTAAAGATACCCTTGCCAAACACCCAGACTGTTGTTTAGTTTTGAATTGTAAAGGAAAAGCCCAATTCTAAAAACAAGACAAATGAAGGTTGCTCTTTACTATAAAGTATTCACTGCTGTTTCTCACCATCTGTAATCCTGCCTTTTGGTCTCATAGGCTACAAGCATTTATTCTTCCCATCCCCCCCACCCCCTACCCTCTCTCTAACCACTTTACAGTCTTTGTGCCCTGCTGTTTCCTATCAATCTACAGCTGAACCAAATTGCCTAGAATTGGGTTTTTACAATTTCCCTAAGTGGCATGTGTCCTTTGTGCATCATCTGATCTAATGAGCCATGGAGCACCCTCCTAGATATTGACCATATCCATCTCTCTTCCTTACCTTAAGTTAAATTGATTTTCTAATGGGAAACTGCCCAACACCAAAATGTTGTATAGTTTTGGATGATTCTGACCATGACTGCATACCGTGTTATTGTCATACCCAAGTTTCATTATTAAAAAGCCAGGATAAATCTCTTTTTAGAGCCTGGAGGCTGGTCTATGGCATTATTTAATTTTTTTTATTTTTATTTTTTTTTTTAGGTAGAGTGGAAATTTTTTCTCCCCAAGGGATATATTAGACAAACCCTTGCTATATAAATCTGCTAACAGGTGAATTTCTCAGATTAAAATGTGCATCAAGAGCCCCCTGAGAGCTCTAGGGGGTCAACTGAACATGGTTTAAAAAATCACTGTTCTGAGGTGTAAACCTGATATTCTGCTAATGTCCTGAAAAAATATTCAGTCTCTTCTTAACTCTTTTCTTCATCTTTATATTTCTACCAGGAAGAAGTAAAGTGAGATGAAGGAGTTTAGCTCTGTTCTGCTGATTAAGTTCTTTGTGAGTTTTTATTTTACCACATTCATTATTATTTTGTCTATTTTCTCAACACTTAGAGCTTATTGGTTAAGCAAATGGACCATGCCTCTTACACTGTGTCACTTAACCTCTCTGTGCCTCAGTTTCCTCATCAGTAAAATAGAGTTAAGCCACCTTCTTCCCAGGGGTGGGGTGAGGGTTAAATGAGGTAATACATTGAGAACTTCCTCAGGCCTGGCATACATTAAGTGCCCAGTAAAAATTGGTTCTTACTAAAGAATAGTTACTGAGTGTCCAAAGTGTGCCAGGTATGCAAACCAGCTTCTATCTTCTATATCACCTTTCCTCTGCTTTTTCAGAAGGCAGTTCCCAGAAAGTACTGGTTCTTGACAAATTCACATCTCATCAATTTTTGATGATTCAATTAATCCAGTGGTTCTTAGTAGGACAGGTGTACATTTCAGGACCACCAACTTAGAAGCCTTTTCAGAAAAGAGAAATCTATTTGTAGCTATATAATCCAATTTCGTTCTGCCACCTCCTCAATTTTATGGGGGTTCCAGGCAGTCATGATTTGGGGACAGGGGTGGAATGTGTTTATCCACAGCTACCATACCACCCCTAGCTCTCTCCTCTAACTCCCCTAAAGAATCACCACTATTGGAAAAGATTCTCTGAGGTGGAAGACTGCAATTTTTTTTATAGTGATTTGTTTTTTGAAATGTAATTATATCAATTGAATGGAATAAAATGGGGGCGAATTTACCCACTGCTTCATTTAAACGGTCTCAAGAAAAGGCTTAGAGATGGAGGCTGTATGATTCCAGTGTGAGTTAGGAACACAAGAACTGGTCAGCAGAAGTTTGAATCTCAGCTTTACCGCTTAATAATCATGACCTGGGGCAAGCTACTGAACCTCTCTCCACTTCAGTGAGGATAACCACCTTTATACAGTGTTGTGGGGAGGACAAGGTGAGGAGACACAGGTCATGTACTTTCTCTTGTGCATGACACACAGCAAATGGTCTTAACTGTTAACATTAATATATTAATATTATTGCCATCGGTAAGTCAGATACAACTGGTCCCAGAACTAGAGACCATCTTAGTATCTTTGTCAACTCAGAGTTGCCTGCTTTGGTTAATGATTTTCAGAATTCAAATTTATCCAAGCTACCAAAGATTTATGGATAAAAAATAGCATTCAATTCCTATTATTTTAGACTTAGAATTGAAAATGGGTTATCATATTTATAAAGAGATTAAAGAACACATTACAGGAATATAAACTGGACAATAAAATTTGAACTATTTACTAATATGATGAATTACTTTCTTAATATAAAAATACTTTTCAGGATTTTAACTGTTATAGAAGCTTGTCTCAAAGGATATTGGGAAATCGAAACATTAGCAGGAGTGATTCTTCATTAGGCTTACACAGCTCTTCACACAGCCCTTAATTACAGGTAATGTCTTTATGTGGTAAAGGGGTAGATCTCAAATCTATTTGTCTCCACTCAAACCACTTCCACTTTATGGTAAAATATAAGGTCAAGTTATCTGTAATTTGCAGAAAGGTCACTGTTGGTATTATACACTAATATGGTTAATGTCTTCACTTAGTATAAAAGACATCAAGACAGTACTGTTACAGATTTAATCCTGAAGGCAAAAGGGATCTTGCGATTCTTTACTTAATAAACAATCATGAAGTGATATGCTACAATGTGCCAAATATAAAGTTTAGTGCTGGGGAAAAAAAATAAAAGAAAGATAATTCAAACACAAATGCCCATGTGGGCAAGGGTGAGGGAGTAAAGAGAGCACCACAGTCCTGAGAGCAAAAGGAAGTGCAGAGGACCGTACCATTGCTGGGAGCACATGTGCCGTTCTAAAGCAGGTACCAGTTCCCACTGATGTTTTCCAGTGGGAATGCAGGCTGAAAAACATCACAGCGTTGGATATTTCAACAGACACTAGAAATGCAGGTTTTAATGCAAAAATCTGCAATTTGAAAATGTTTGCAGCTAACTTAGACTTACAAAAAAACATTATATGAGAAAAACAATGACCACACATCAGGGATGAGAATTTAGACTCTAGGAAGTATTTGCATGTGAGAACCTTTACATCCTTCTTTTCCCCACCAGTTAGTGCTATGGGTCTCCAAATCTCAGACCAAGGCCATTTCCTTGCCTCTATCTACATTTCTTTCTTTCTGCTTTCCCAGTTATCTCACCTAGTTCCATAATATAAATATCACTTACATGCTGACGATTCCACAATTTTCTAGCAGTGTGCTTTTTCCTGAACGTCATACTAAGTAAATCCTACTGGTTATATATTGGGTGTCAAATAGACAATGTGAGTCCCCTTCCTCTGCCCAAACCTGTTCTCCCAATCTTCCTCAGTTTAGTTTATGCCTCCATCATCCATTCATTTGTTCCAGCCCAATCTAGGAGGTGTGTTTGAGGTGTTGCAATCTACCAGCAAGCAAGTATTGCTATCTCTACCTCCACTTTGATTTTTTTAAATAGGTTCATCTCCAGCCATCTCAACACTGCTTCCATGCTGGTCCAAACCACCACGATTTCTCATCTACTTCAAGACCCTTCTAACAATCTTCTCACCTTTACTCTCGGCCCACCATGATCCACTGTTCACGTGATCTTTTGTTCATGTAAAACATATTATGTCACTCCCTTGCTCAACACCTTAACCATTTTCAAGTGCTTTTAGAAAGAATTCTTAACTCTGTACTCTAAACCAAGTATAAAATACTAAGTTCTCATTCCTGCATACTCTTCTAATCACATCTTAAACCACATTTCTCCACTGCCAGGCTAAAGTTTTTTCAGCTTCCTTCAGATTTAAAAACACCATGTTTATTTCCATCTCAGAGAATTTGCACTTTCTACTCTTTCTACCTGGAATGCTCTGTCCCTGGCTTTTGATGTGACCGGCTCTTGCTCACTGCTCCGATCACAGCTTACAGCCCTTCCCAACTCCCTTTAAAGAGATTCATCCCATAGCCTGCTAGGGGCTCTCTCACATTTTTCCCTTAAAAATACTTTTATATTTATTACTTGTTTTTATTCATTCAATTATGTATGCAGGTCAAATAAATAGTTATAAGAAAAGTGACTGAAGTTTAAGTAGCTTGGTTTTGGAGTGTACTTTGACTTTGATATACTGTGGGCAGTCTGTCAAAACTGTTTATTTTCTTAAAATAAGTATTCTGTTCACATGGGAAAATCTCAAAGAGGTATTAACCATCTAATCAGCTTTTCATTATTTTAAGCTAATTGAGACCCTTGGTTAATGATTGTGTAATTGAAAAAAACAAAAAAGAGAAGACATAAAAATAATCCTATGTAGACTTTGGAGATTTAAAATCTGTCAGCACAGTTTATGACATTTTTCAAGAGAAAGTAAGAATTGTTCATAACCCACATTATACTACAGGGAAAAAAAAGTTTAAAAAGTGTACCTCTCTATTGTTAAAAAACAAAATAAAAACAAAAACAAAAAAGAGGGAAAATGGGTTAAAGTGTTCATTATTTTTTACTAGCAACATTATGATCCACAGATCATAAATCCATTGTTAAAAAATGTAGTTGCATAGCTAAGAAAATAAGAAATTTATGTAATGTGTAGTGTAATTTATAAGGAAACCTACTTATCTTTAATGTACATGTCTTTTGTTTCACCTGTGCTTTTAACTACCATTCAATAACTGAGCCAATAGACAAATGTTATTTCCAACGCTTTCCAGAAACAAGGCAAAGCAAGGAGGCAAAACAACCACCATTTCATTACAAACAGAATCATCTATAAGTGGAAATCTCACTTCAATGATGTTTTCAATGGTGTTATTTTAAACTTACAATCATTAGACACAAGATAGGACTTTTTCCACCTCCTTCATCTAATCTACACACTTGACTGTAGTAAACGCTCTTTGTTCTAACATGCTTTGTTAATTTTATATATGATGGACGATGGCCTTTCTGAGCTTTTATCAATAATATCCTCATCCTTTTTGAGTAAGTAGTGTTTGAAAAAGGTAAGGAGAATTCTTGTTTAATTTATGTTGTTTAATACACTTCACAGCATAATCCTGGAGCACATAAAACATACTATTCAGAGCTTAAACATGTGGTTATTGGTCACTGAGTAAATACTGACATCAAATAAGCAACATATTTAATCAAAACACAACTAAAATGGCTACCATTTGTACTGACTGCTTGATAAACATTTTTGAGGGCACACATGGTTAGTGCTATTAATTGTGACAATACAAAATACACAAAATATTTTTGAAGTAATTTCATAGAGCTTTTAGATTTCTTATGCTTTCAATGTTTTCATTTTGAAATAGAAATATTTCTATAACAAAGATTTCCACCTCTTGGGTATTACCACTGATAATCTCTTAATTGAATAATCTAACTTCCTAGGATTTTGGTAGATTTTTGTATGCTAAAAGACTCTCCTAAAACAGAAATGTTCCACTTTACATTTAAGATAAAGAACCAAGCCATAAAGAAATCTATTCTTTTTTGATATCTGGTAAAGCCAAAGAAATATAGCACGTTGAAATTAACATTAAGCCACTAAGCAATAGGTCAGTGCTTCAACTGAGTCAACTTTGATTCTTGCAAAGTTGCAGTCAAAGGGAAAGGCTTGTCTGTTTAGTGAATTTTTCTGGATATTTGGGAAAGTTTCCAAATAATCACTGGCTTCCTGCATAATGTGCTGATTTCAGCACCCAGGATGAACACAAAACAGCAATGGCTGTTAGTGTGAATTTGTTTCTACCTGAAAAGATTATTACGTTGAGGATTTCATATCTGGAAATATTCCAAAATTTATCGTTTTATTAGATGCTTTATAGAATAACGTAGAATTCTAGCTTACTCGATGACAACTTTAGAGACATTCTTAAGATGTATTTACTAAGTGATAAAACTTTAATGAGTATAGATAGAAAGTTTTAAACAGTAAGTCTTTTTGTTTGGTAATTATTCTTTTCTGCATATTTCCATCTATGTTTAACACCTATTATTTTTCTTTCTTGTTACCTTTGTTGCTGTCAGTAAGCTCACTGAGGAGATAGTCTGCCCTTCCGCAGAGAATAATAACTCAATGTTTCGCAGAAAGAAAGCCAATGTTCAACAAATGCGTGAATAGGTAGATTTTCTCAAAAGGACACAAAAATGCAAAGACTATGACAAGGGCTAGCAGATGCAAAGCTGTATGCAAATAGATATATTTCTGAATACAGATTAAGGGATTTATAAAAGTTATATATGAATCTATAGTCATTTAATTCTTGCCTTTTTCTACTTATAACCATTGTACGTGTGTATGTGTGTATAACTGTATGTGTCTGTATCTAGTGTAGCAACTATATACATAATTGAAGAAAGATATTACCATATTTAACTTATAATTTAAAGAAAATTGTTTGAAAGCTTCTGTTTAAATAAAAGTAATAATACTCTTTATCTTCTCTCTGTAGCATTTCATTATTTTCCTTCCTAGCAGTTATCATAGTCAATTGTTGTATATTTGCAGTGATGTCTGTGTCTGACTCATTAGACTATTGGCTCAATGAAGACAAAGACTATGTGTTTAGTTTATTATTTTATCCCCAATGCCTATTTATAGTAGGTGCTTACTATAGACTGAATGCGTCCCCCCAAACTCATGTGTTGAAACCTGATCCTCAATGTTAGGAGGTGTGGCCTTTGGGAGGTGATGTGGTCACCAGGGTGGAGCCCTCATGAATGGGATTAGTGCCCTTATAAAAGAGACCCAGGAGAGGACTCCTGACCCTTCTGCCACATGAAGACATAGAGAAAGAATGGCCATCTATGAACTAGGAAGCCAGCTCTCACCAGACACCAAATTTGCCAACAGCATGATCTTGTATTACCTAGTCTCCAGAACCTGAGAAATAAATTTCTGTTATTTAGAAGCCACCCAGTCTATAGTATTCTGTTATAGAAGTCTGAATAAGTGTATATATGTATGTGTGTACTACATGAGTATTTTTATATATGTATGTATATGCCTAAATATATATATATTTCCTTCTCTTTTTAGCTCATTTATTATATTCATATGTTGATATTCTTCGTTTGATCAAATGATAAGCCTAGGTTTAATGTAGTAGGGTTTTATTATTGTATTTGGCTTCATGTTCTGTAGTAAACTAATAAGAGATTTTAGAATCTAATACTCATAATGGTGCTAATTTTCATAGTTTCATGATGAAATTCTGATACTTTATAGCTAATAATTTCTAGATAGAAATATTAGCAGTGTGTATATTTATCTAAATACAATTTGTAAAATATACTTGGTATCTGTGGATTTTGCATTTGTGCCTGCAGATAGAGTACTTTGTCTCAAAAAGACAAAACTGAATTAAACTTTTCAAAACAGACTCATAGAATCCAAATGAGTTTTAAGTGGAAGAGAGAAAACTAAGCTAGAGTAACACTTATCTAGTTCTCCCGTTAAACTTTGGCTCTGTAGATGGCTTGTGATCATATATTATTAAACTCACTTCACTTCTTTTGATCCACTCTGTACCACCGACCCCTACTCTGCAGATATTACATAAGGAACAGGATAGCATTGCAGTGACCAAAGGTAAATCAAATACGCCTGAGAGCTGCACGCACACATTAGGAAGATTGTTGTGTCTGGCCTCTGCTGGACTCCCACGGAGTACAAGGTGCTTCGTGCAGTATGGGAGCCATGCCTGTGACCAGACAAAATTTGCTACCCGATCTCATAATCTTGTTCCTCATCTGCTGCGTCTCATTCTACGAACTAAAGAGATTTCCCTGAGATTTGGAAAGACTGCGTAGGACTCGATTAGGAACAATACCTGGATTTTGGTCTTGGATTTATTCAGTAAACATGTATTGATCACCTACTACGTGCCAGGTACTTGTTTAGGTAACTGGGACACATCAGACAAAGACCCCTGACCTGTGGAACTGACATGTTCTTGTGGCAAGGATAGACACCAACAATTACATAAAAATAAGTAGATAGACAGTGCTACACAGAAAAGGAAGAGAAGATATGAGAGAGATTGCGGTGCCCGAGGAGAGATGGAGTGCAGTAATCAGGGCAGGTTCTTTAAGATAAGAAATGAGACCATATTTGAAGAAGGGGACAGGATTACCCAAGAGATACTGTTCCTCATCAGCCATGCCACCTGGGACAAGCAGCATCAAATCTCTGTGTGTTCATTTCCTCTCTTGTACATGGGATACTGCTCTGTATGATCTATGCTGAAGTCCTTTGAAGTCCTTAAGTTCTATAAAGGATGGTTTAGCTATGCCAACATTACAGAATGAAAGCAGTCACCTAGTTAACGTCCATTCAACCCACACAATATGTCACTTGTCGCTAGATGCCACAGGATTTAGGAAACGCTCATTATGTAGTGGTAATTTGGATGCATTCCATTACATGCATTCATTTATTCAACAACCATATATTAAGCACCTACTGTGTTCCAGGCACTACCATATGACTAAGGTATTACAGAGCTGATGGTCTGACAGAGAAAGGGAGGCATGTTAGCACAAGGTAACACATGCTAAAGCCAGGACAGTTGTTTGTGACACACACAGGAAGGAGGAACCAACCACATTGAGTGGGGAGTGTCCATTCTGCCAGGGGTTCTAGCTATACATTATTTTCTTTACCACAGAGATGGACAATTCTTTCTTTAAAACAGTCTAATTGTTTTATCTTTTGAGAAAGGTGGTGATATATTTTACTTATGAAATAGAAGGGAACAATTTTCATATCTAAAATTTCCTCATTATCCTTTAAAAAAAAATCTAAAGTAGTTTATCTGTGTTTACCTACTAAGTATATTAAGGGAAATATTACTTAACTTTGGAAAGTTTCAGTTTCTACAAGAAAAGTAAAAGCAATCAGAAAATGGTTAATACTTTGGGGGGAATTTAAAAATGTGAAATTAAAGAGGGCAAAGAAGGCACCTTATAAAATGTTTACTTCATTAAAACTAAGAAAAAAAAACCCTAAAGTAATGATGTAGTTCTGTTAACAAATAAATTTGAAAAGAATGAGCTTTGTCCACTGGTATTTGTGCTCCATTTTCTGTTTTAATGAGGAAGTAACAAACAACGCTAACAATTATCTACCGGGGGCTTCTTGTGTGCCAGGCTCAGTACTAACTATTTTTCCATATATTATCTAATTTAATTCTTACAAAGCTCTATGGAATAAACAGTGATTATGCCCAACTATATAGGTGAGGTAACTGAGACTTGACAAGATTTATTGTCCAAGGTCTAAAGCCATTAAGTGGCATTAAGGGAGAAACTCTTAACCTCGTCATCAGAAGGCCTGTACTTGAATACCAGAGGCAGACAGCACTAGCAGTTATATGTTTAGTATGACTGTAACTATTTCACTTTTTACATTGCTTAATGGAAAATAAAAGGGTCAAAAAATTTCTCTACTGTCTATGTAAATGTCTTCTTAAAAGTTGTATTTTTAAAAAAGTATATTCATCATCTCTGAACTTCTTCTGATTGAAAATCTACACAAAGAGTTTTTGGACCCGATCCAAATATTTAAAAAAATAAGCTTTTGTGTGATTTGGTACTCCATATAAAATTTTTCCTAATGGTCTCAAGTTTCAAAGGATTTAAAAGTTATTTGAGTAGTCACATCATGAAACGAGGAATACAATCCATTAGTTGAGAGTGTTATAGAGACAGTAATAGCAGCAGTTATCTCTTCCTGTAGCAATGTTTGAGGAAATTACTACCCCCTACTTTGGGGACAGCATATGATATACAAGCTGGTATCTGGACTGCATATTTTTAGCAGACTCCGTGGACAAGTAAAACTTTCTTGTGTAACCAAATTGATTCATAAAGGAAAAAAGAAAACTTTGTATTGAATAAAAGGTATTAAGATCAGGTATTTGGAGCCATTTTAAAATAAACTCAGACTTATGGACATAGCATCATGATCCTGACACAAATCACCTTTCAGTATTAACTTCCACAAGTAAAATGTAGGCTTTGTAGTTTTATTACTTGAAAGCTATGAGCAACTTTCTAGGAATATTGAATTTACAATTAAAATTAAATGGACTATCGAGTCATTTTAAAAAAAAATTGGATAGTGTATGCAAATATTCTGGATAATTCTGATACCTCATGTCTGAAATTCCTTTGCACTAAATTCCAACTGAGTATTTGGGAATGGAAAGGTCGGCGCAACAAAAGTTTTCCTGGTTGACAAAATTTGAGTCTGACTTAAAGGCTCCCTAAGAGTAATTTTAAAACATGAATACACTTTCAAAATAACATTTTCACACTCTGGGTGCAAATGGTTTGTGCATATTTAATAATACAACAGCTATCTGTCTTCCAATAACTTGAAACCAAAGCTAAAGTTTAGTTTACATCAGCTTTAAAACTGCTATTGTTAATAATGGCTGAATATGTTCTTTGACTAGATGTTAAAAAAGATGTTATTCTTCATCAGAAATCTCTATGTGTAAATATAGTGTTTGGGAAACAGTTTTGATTCTATGTACATTAAAAGAAATAGCTGAGTCAGCATCTTGCATAGTAAAATTACATAATTTCTTTTCATGGTCCAACAGTGGAAAATATGCTTTTTGAAGCAAAAAGAACTGAAAGAGATATGTGTAAAATAGCTAGACATTGTCAAATTCATAACTATATTTGGGTAGTCATAATACACACCGGAAACTACTTCTTGCCAGACTTACACTATCATTTGACCTTCACAAGTCATACTTTTCAACAGTGGATGCAGTTTTCTGAGACTACACTTTTGACCTTGAAGATATCAGTTGATGTTTTATGTCTTATAACAAACTTATAATGCCTCTGGTCCCCAAACTGAGTTCATCTAAAATTATTATCACATATGTTTAAATTGTTAAATTCTGTAATTCTTATATTAATTATTTAGCATACAAGAGCAAAGAGAGAAGTTACAGCTCCTTTACAACTATCTTCTCCTTATTGCATAAGTCTCTTAGCTTTCTTAGTGCAGGATGTCCCTCATCTGAAGCTGGTACTGAGGAAATAGCTGCATTGTACTGCAGCCTCAAATTTTGCTATAGCTCTCAGGCTTAGGATTCAGCTGAGCTGAAAAGAAATGTGCAGGGGCAATGTACTGGTCTATTGGAACTAAATATTTAACCAAGGAGATTATCATAGGTAAGTTACTTTTTCCTGAACCTTAACTCGTCTGACTTTTCATTTACATATTGTTTTTCTTAATGAATACTCTAACAGAATGACCTTACATTGTAAGTTTTACTTCCTATTTCTCTCCCCTTTCACCTGGCATTTAAATAAACTTTAAGCCCTTCATCCTACTTAGAAGATAGCAACTGTAGTAAAAAGCCTTGAAAAATTGCATCAACTCCCTGTAGATGGATATTCATAAGCCATTCCACTTTAATTGTCCCTGATTCTTAACTCTACTGTAATATGATAGCATTCAAAAACCAGGGAGCATGTTCACCAACAAGCAGAAAGGAAAAGAAAAAGTCAATGCAGCAAAACTAAAATTAAGAAACACTAACCAAGCATCTCAACTCTAAGCAACTTGAAATTAATTTGACTTTCATAAGAGAGCCTGTGTTTTCTTACCTTGGATGTGAATAACTCTGCCATGATCTAGAGTATAGTTGTCTGAAGGATGATCAGCCCAGCAGATTGAAATCAGCACCAGAAGAAGTAGACTCTTCATCTTTGTAGCCCAAAGAATCTTCTCCACTGTGAGAGCATCACATACAAAGAGGCTTGTGAGATTTGGAACCCTTGGGAGTGTTGCACTGCACAACTTATTACCGCCTTATCATCATAGAATGGGTCTGTAAAAATATTTAACCCAATCTGTTCAGAAGTTTCTGTAGCTGACTTTGGGAGCTGAAGACTGCAGCTTTGAACAGTTTCCCTTATGCAGCCAGAGTCCAAATAGTGTTTAACTCTATCTTTGCAGAATTGTAAATCTAAAAATTTACAACAGTATAGTTTTGATAATAGAGAGTTACAGCAAGTCACAAAGAAATGTGGCAAGGATATAAATAGACTTTCAAAAAATGTTTAAACCATTGAATTTGAAGTGTAAATTAATAAAACAACAATTTGAGATATCTGTATATGAATATTTATCACCTGGTCTAGTTAGGAACTGAATCCTAAACCAGGGCAAATCGAGAATATTGCATGAAACTTGACAGCATCAGTCATTTTACATATGGTTTCCTAAGCAGGTTAGATTTACTTGTTCTAAATAGAAAAGAGGACAAAAAAAAAAAAAAATCCCTGATTCAGCAGAAGCAGCACATTGGTTACACATTCACTTACCATCTTAAACACTGCTTGAGTCTATGGTGAATAGTTGAAAATTATGGACAAACTAGGTTAGAGTTGTGCATGCTGCTACTGCAGTCATCCTGATTGATTTTTCATTCATTTCTACCTAAAATGCTGACGCACCAACTCGCAGTGCCAGGTAGGGTCTCTGCAGTCAGCAGGGCCAGGCTGCAGGGAATGTCCCTGCCTGCCTCGCAGACAATTAAGCAAATGAAGAGCTGAAATAGCGAGGAGCAGCTCTGGTCGGAAGCAAAAGAGGCAGAGCCATCACTCGGCTGTCCTTTATTCTATGACCCATTGATAAAGGGGACGCAACCCCCCCACCCCCACCCCTTACTTTGTCGTTGGAAGAACCAAAAAGTGATTTCAAGAGATACAGACCTTGCGACCTTTGCAGTTTCTGCCAGCCAAGAATTTCAGTGTAGTTCCTCTGCTTTAATGTGGAAGCTGAGGGAACTGTTAACAAGGGCTTTCATTTTCTCTCGTGCACACAGCAGCCTTCACAATACTTGGTTATTTTTAAATCTGAAATTGCACAGTACGGGCTTCTCACACTAATTTGTTTTTTCCAGGAAACGCTGACTCCCTGGAATACTTATTAAAGAGCTCTGAGTCTGTTCCTGGAGGTCCTTGCACGCTACTCTCTACTCCAGATCCTATTGCGCTATTCACAGAAGTTCCTCAAGTCTCTCTTGGGACCACAACACCTCTCTGCCTTCTCCTCTCTAAAAACTGGCATTATTATGATGCTCATGGCTTCAGTCTTTTATGTTTGCTTTAACCCTTTTCTTTTTCTTCCTTATGTCACAGAAAGAAGATGGTGGGTGAGCAAATTGAGAAACTTATTCCAGGAAACTAAGAGTGTTACCTTCAAAATTTTATCTGATTTGCTAATCTCATTTTCAGAAGTTCATTTGCTTGTTTTTCTGAGGATTTTCTGGAAATGATTATTGGTTTTTGAAGCTACTGACTTTTGCCCATAGGAATACGATTAACAAACATTAATTATTTTCAGCCCAGAACTACACTTTGGGTGAACAAATACAATAAAGGTGACCTTTTGTAATTTGGAATATAATTGGGACAATTATATACAAAAACATAAAACAATGCGCACACCAGTACTAGAATCGGTTATGAGCTTTCTGCTTGCCACAAGGATCAGAGGAGGTGGGGAAATATGGAAGAGAGAGTGGGAGGAGAGCATACAATTTTGATTGTTAAAGAAAGGAGACATTCTAGGTAAGGGGTCAAGAAGAACAGAGGCAGAGAATTCCTACATTAATTTTCACATTAGTGTGATCATCTACAATATAACATATATATATATGTATATATATATACATATACATATATATAGTTGTATACCGTCAAATACACACACACACACACACACACACACACACACAGAGTTGTGCATCGTATCACAGCAGTCATCCTGATTTTTATTTTTGTCTACCTAAAGTATGTTACAATTAGATGTATATGTCTCCCTTAGCTCCATAGTATTAAAAATTAGACCACTAAGGGCTTTCCATTGAGTTAAGGTATTAGCTGTCCAAATACCCAATTTGATACACAAGCATGGGGGGATAAATAATAATAAAAACAGTAATTTCTTTTAATTGAATGTCTACTATTTGCCAAGTAGTGTGCTAAGCATTGCGCATACAATGGTTAATGCAGTTTTCGTAATAACACCTTGAGACAAATATTTCCATTTTTCCTGACACAGTTACTTTGCTCTATCTAGTCAGAGGCAGAGTTTTTATTTGTTTTCAAGCAAAAGCAAAACGTATTTTGAGTTGCACCTATTTTTCTAAAAGAGAACCCATTTCTTATTTGTTGTGTTGCGTTTTTTTGTACTTAGGTTCTTTAACTTGAACCTACTATGATCTTAAAATTTTGACTTGTATTACATATGAATATAAACTTTTATTTTCAAGACTTACATATGAGAAGTCAGCTGGTACTTTGCTTAGTAGAATTGTGCCCTGCCTAGTTTATAATACCACCTTGGTGCCATGAACACTTTGCTGGTGGCTCACATGTGTGCATACAAATGCACTCACACATACACACACGCCATCTTCTATTTTAAAGAAGTAGAGGAAATTGCACATGTTCAGTGATTTGTAACTAGAATAGAGGCATAGATCAGTGAATGCTTCCAAGTACCCCACACATAGATCAATGAACCCCAACAAGTACCCCACACTTCCAACTGCCATGAATACCAGGGAGAAGAGAGTGGAAATTATCTTTGCAACTTTGGCAGTATACTGATGGTCTCACCAAAAGATATGAAACTAGAAAGTGAACTTTAAGGACACAATCTGCAGGTGTTTAAGCAAATGGCAAGTACAGCACGAGGTACCCTACATTAGACTGAGGTTCTTGAGGACCAGGGTTGCGCCAGTGGTCTGTGTGCTGGTCCTCAGTGGACAATGAGGCCAATGAGGCCTGCTCATTTGCATTTTGTAGTGATGTCTTCTCTGAATATCTAGGTATACTTGGCAAAATTTTTCAGTTTTTGATATGAATAAAATTTAGGAAATTTGGGGGACTTTTATAAAACAAGCTATTGCCAGCCTTGAATCAGCACTCTTAGTTCACCTGCAACTCACATGTGATGGTCTCTTTTTGCAGCTTGCCAAGACTTCCTGCCATGATACCGCAGCCAGCTTCAACGTGAATTCAGACCGAAATGTCTTCGTGCACAGTCACAGACATATGGCAGTACTGTAATTCTACAGTTCAGCTTTCGTGATCACTGAATCACTATTTGGAAGGAAGACACTCCAGCTGATGTAAAAGTCTAATAATTTGATACTCAGAAATAAAGACATACTAATACCAACAGTCTTATACCAAAGTGGCCAATTGCTGTTCCTTAAACACCCACCGTGTTAACATTATTGCATCAGGTAATGGGAATATAAAACCAAATGGAAGCATGAATACAATTTTCTGTGTTTTGAGAACTAATGCCACATGTTTCCTGAGCCTCTATTACATGCTAGGCACTGTCCTTGAATCTTCTTCCCCCATTTAATTGTTATTTATCAGAACAGCTCAACTGTAGTAAGTATGTTAGTATACACATTTTACAGTTCTGGATATGGAATCAGAGCGGTAAAGCAAAGAGCTGAGCAACTGGGCAGTCTGACCCCAGAGAATGCACTCTCCACCAACATTACTGGTATCCTATGTACCCCAAGGAATGCCATCAGCTCTTCTAGCCAGCTCTCAAATCTCTTCCAAGGCTTTGCACAGATGGAATGCCTCGCCTGCTCCCTCCCTCACCATGTTGTGGGCATAACACTGATCACAGCCCTGTTCACACAAGACAAGTGTGAGTTCGGGCCTGAATGCTTTCCTCACTGCATGTCCCACACCCAGCACTTCCTGTGTTCCAAGAGTAAAGATAGACCTGGGAGAACAGTTATGAGGACAAAAGGAGCCAAGACTGAGGGGAGATTTTACATTCTTTAAAGATCACATGTTATCTTATGGAGGATGGTGGAGAGTTACTTTTTTCTCCACTGAGGGCATAATGAAATAAACTAGGTTTGTATTTAATACTCCAAATTTAAAAATCATGAGAATGAATACAAAGGTTGCTAGAAATTGAATGAGTAAAGAAACCATAGACTCTCAAACCACAGAATCTCACTTGACAGAATTATTTTAAAATAGACTGAATCTTCTCCTCCTTGATATCTATTAAGTCTGATCTATTTACAAGAAGAAGAGTGACTATGATTACTGTTTCCTAAAAGTTGGTAAATGGTGCAATGAAATGGATAAAAAAATTGGGGATAAAGAAGATGTGGTATATATACACAATGGAATATTACTCTGCCATAAGAAAAGATGAATTTCTACCATTTGCAACAACATGGATGGATCTTGAGATTATCATGTTAAGCGAAATAAGTCAGAAAATGTTGAGAACCATGTGACTTCACTCATATGTGGAATATAAAACTGAAAGCAACAAATGAACAAGACAAACAAACAAGCAAAAACTCATAGAAGAAGGTAAAGTAGGTCAAATATATGGTGATGGAAGAACTGACTCTGGATGGTGAACATGATGTGACATATAGATGATATATTATAGAAATATACACTTGAAACCTATGTAATTTCACTAACCATTGTCATCCCCAATAAATTTAATAAATAAAAAATAAAGGGATTGTAAAATATACTTTTTCATTAGGTTAAGTTAATTCAATTAAAAAATTGTTCTTTTTTATCTGAAGTAACTTTTCTTGTCTTTTTGCTGATAGAATGGCCTTTATTTCATGGAATTATAAATCTTAGACTTCCAAAGTATAGATTATTTTGTGCTTACTTTGAAATTTGTTTTAATGGCAACCTTATGCTGGCACATCAATTGTTTCATTGTTGTCAGTTGGCTTTGTTTTCTGTTTTGACTCTACAGGTAAAACTCAGAAGTCAGATCACTGACCCAAATGATGGCTGAAGAACTCAGACTAATGATGTATTTGAATTGTTCAGTGTGCAGAGGGACACTGGATCTTTACCTAAGCCCCAGGACTTATTGTACACAATGGGGAAGAATGCTGAACTGCTTGGAATATACCCAATGTTCAAGAAAAGCCATTATTGGAAAAAAAAAAATCTTTGTTCAACTATACTACAATAATTCCCCTCAGGGAGCTCGTCTGTATAAACTTCAAGTGAACATAGCAATCTCCCTGCTGGCCTGCATTTTTCTATCAGAGTGAAAGCTACTGAAGAGTTGAAGAGCATTTATGATGCCTGGAAGTAGATGTCCAGCCATAGACATCCCAATGACCTCCTAACTTGGGCATGGTCAGTCTACTGCATCCTTGCCCTCAGCATGATTCCTTGGCAACCTGATAATCTGGAAAAAGCACTAGATCAGGAGCAAGAAAACATGAGTTCTACCCTAGGTCTCTACAGGAGGTAGAGACTACAGGAGGTCTCAATTACAAAATAATAATAATAATAATAATAATAATAATAATAATAATAATAATAAATTCTTCTCTGGGTGAAAAATGTTTTAGAAAAAGTTTTAAAAAACTAGACAAACTATTGTTATCAAGCTGGCATGGCCCACTCCAAACCTGATTCATTTTTATGGATACATGTAAGAAAAATAGCAAACTGCAGATATCTTCATCTCAGAGGCAGGTAAGTTCTAAAAGTTCACTATTTGGAATGACTGTAGGAGTTGAATCCAAGTGTGGGGCCTGGAGCACCAGTATAAACAGCACCAGAACTTGCTAAAAAAATAAGCAAACTCTCAGGCCCCGCCTTAGTTCTCGTAAATCAGAAACTGGGGATGGGGTTAGCCATCAGTGTTTCACAAGCCTCATGCCTCTCCCAGGTGAGTCTGACACAGGCTCAAATTTGAGAACGACTGGTCTAAGCCTTTAAGATTACCAGGTGTTCTTCATGTGTAATTGAGCTTCAGCGTTCATAAACCCCCGGAAATAATATTGTGCCTATGTTCATTTTTCTTCTCTACTCTTTCCTTATTTTCCTTTTTTTTGTAGAGTGCATGTGCTTTTTGTTTGCTTGTTTGTTTGTTTTGGTGTGTGTGACATTACAACACTGGAAAGGAATGCACATAAAATGTTATTTTCCTAATATATCAGGCGATGGGTATTCTCTTATTTTACCATTTTTTTTATAATGTTGCTATGTTTACAAAATTAAAAAGGCAGAAAACAATGCAATTCAATTTGGAATGATTCCTATCCAAAAATGGTTAATGATTGAAAAGTATTTATTACCTGTAAGTTTGGGATAACTGTCACAGGACCAGAAGAGTCTTGGAAACTTTCTAAGACCATCTCTCGGCTTTTGACAATTCCAGAAGATCTGATGCTGATGTTGCCTTAAAGCATTATCAGCTCAGATCCCACCGGTCCTCTCTGAAAATGAGTGGTTTCCCTTTCGCGCTCACTGTCAAAGAGGGGAAAGTGGGTAGGAAGAGTGTGGGAAAGAGAAGAAGGTATAGAGGAGGTATTAAGAGAGGTAAAGAAAAAGGAACTAAAGGCCACTCAAATATATGAAGTAGGGCAATAAAAAAGTAGAAAAAAGGATAATAAAGGAAATACTTGTCACAGTGTCTCTAAGTATGAGGAAATGAAAATGACACAAGAAAATGAATACTGTATTACAATTCCCAAAAACGTCTTCAGATGGCTTCTCTAAGAACAAAATTGGATATATAGCCTATGGTGATTGCTGAAGGAAGATATCGGTACACCTTAGCTACTTGGATAGAAACTGCTTAGGTTTAGAGCAAATCATTTTAAAATTACCACTTCATATTACTTTTTTTCCTTAATAAGCTTGCTCTTTTACTATGATGCCCAGACTGTCTGGTTGACGTGAAAATTAACTTAGGTACAAATCGGTAGCCACAAAACAGTCATGGAGATACAAAATACAGCACAAGGAGTGCAGTCAACAATAGTGGAAAACCATGCATGGAGCATGGAGCGATCACTTCTCAAGTTATACAAATGTCCAGTCGCCACGCTGTATACCCAAAACCAATACAACACTGCACGTCAAATGAAATTGAGAAGCAAACAAAAAATTTATTTTAAAAAATTAACTTAGCTAAATGATCACTTCATTGAGTATCACTTTTTTTTTTTTTTGTAGATGTTTCCACTATTTACTTATGGTTCCTTTCTTAATTAAAAATCTCAGAAAACTCAACAAGTCGTGGATTTGTGCCATGCAGATAAAACATGAGAGGTTGGATCTAGGCTCCTCATGACTCTAAGAATAAAGTGAATCTTAAAATTTAAGAGTCATTTATTTTTCTGTTCCTCCTCCACATTTTGAAATCTGACTATTTTCTTTCTATTGCCCCCCAACTTTCCATACTACTTTTTCTGCTTTTCTTTTATATTTCTATTTCTTCAGTCATTACCTGAAAATCTCACTCATCCACTCTTAACTTCATTTTTCTCTTCTCTTTTCTCTATATGTTGTTATATTTATTACCTTATTTAATATGTGACATGATCATATGATTATCATCCAAACCAGAGCACAGAGTGAACAGGAGAACGATTGATAACTGTATAGGAAAACTGTGATGTAAATTGGGGCTATCCTAGGGAGATGGGGAGATATGGCATAGGTGTAATGGAAAGGCAGAGTGTAGTTTCATTTCTTGCTCTGCCCCTTTACACTTGTGGACCCTGAGAGAAGTCATTCAACTGCTTTAGGTTCACATTTTTTTATCCATCAGTTGGAATAGTTGATGACAAATGTCAGTGTTACACACATTAGTTTTTTATCATTATATTATTAATTATCATTATTATTTTTAACTGGAGCTATCAGGCCGTCCATTCTACTCACATTGCATTTTAAGACTCTCCTCAGCAAAAAATATGGATTTTTAAAGGGATGATAAAATAATAATGTTTGTTTAAATAGCAATTTGATTCATTTATGTGCACTTGGCTGGTTATTCTCCATCAGCTTTCTCAGAGAATACTCATAGAGTTTAAGACAAGTTCTGCAACCTTCCACTTAATCAAAGCACATTTGCTCAAGCTGTCCATTGGCCTATCTGAATCTGCTTTAGAAATTCTTGAGATAGGGATTAGACTTCTCCCAAAATAATTTTATGAAAGGGTTCCTCAGTGGTTTTGTTTGAATACGTAGGGTGTGTGGGGAAAAGCAGTGCATATACATACTAATAATTGCAGGGACTTATTGGGACTTTTCTTGTTTCTGAGTAACTAATAGTCTGGTATAATGAACAAATAAGTGAATAAAGCACATATTGCAGCATTCTGATACTCCTAGGTTATAAACTACATGAAGCCCTAAACTTAAAGTGATGCTTAAGAGTTGTAAACATTCCATTCGATGTTTATTGGCAAACAATACCTTCAGTTGTAATTGTGTTCTCCAACCCAGTTCACACTCATGTTGGGAATGGGATTTACAGATATACTAAACATAGTATTGCATATTTACTTTACATCTTGTTTGACTCGATTTTCTATTATTAAGAGAGTAGGCAGAGTAAACTATGCCTCTCTAATCTTGTGGAATGTCCTCTTCAATCAGATATCTCTTCAAATGGAATAATATTAGTGGAGAGGTAGCTGTCAACACCCACTCATATGACAGGAAGGAAAACATATAAGTTGTAACTAAAGGAAAAATAACTTCCTTGCCATTGTGTGTTCTCAGTACCTTCTGCACGTATAACTACATCATCTGGGTGGAATGGAGTGTGTACACAGAAACACCAATTCATTTTGACATGACATTCTTAAAAACGTCTTTTCCCTGTGCAGGGCAGTCACTAAGACTGTCTTAAGAGGTCATGCAGAGTAAATTCCAGACTTGCTCTCAAAATTTTCCAATAGTCTAGTTCAAACTCTTGTGGATAATTCACAATCCATTGGTGGACAAAACGGTATGATAGATGGACAAGGAAACCTATGGTCTCCACGCCCTAGAGTGTAGTAGAAGTTGGTACAGTAGCTTCGGCACCTTTCTGTGGGCTCTGTCTATATACTACGTGCAGGTGTTCTCACCATCTACTCCGAAGTTTTTCAGTTACATGAGATTTCTAAATTTTTAGTGCCAGGAGGGGATATGTCTTTTATAATGAATAGTCTGTTTCTTAACCAGACAGATGTTAGTAGAGGAAATCAATAACTACATATTAAGCATTACATTTTGATGATGATGGTGATATTGAAAGAAAATAATTTTTCCTTCTATTTATCTTTGGGGAACTTATCCTATTTTTGATGCCCTAAAAAATCATAATTTTACTATAGAACATTAAAAATTAGATGACAACCAACATGAATATTACATTGCTATGTTCTTAAAAATACATCCTTAATGGAATGAAGAAGAAAACATTCATTTTCTGTCACTACACATAAGGAAAATCATTAAAAATCAAATCATCTTGTGAACTTTTCTTAAAAGATGGTTAAATCTGTCAGAATATAAGTTAGCAATGCTGCCACTTCTTAGGATATCTCATAATTTTTTTGTAGTTTAATATGCTAAATGCTGTCCTGGTGTATTGGCATTATAATGATTAAATTATGGGAATAATAAGTCCAAATGCTAAATGTAATTTTGACTAAGATGAAAATTCCAATAAAATTTCCTTTGTTTCTGGCCTAAAATAAGTTCCACAAACAATCAAACTAGAAAACTCTAGAAAAATATTCAAGAGTCTGCTTACTACGCCTGTTTGTAAAGGAAAGAAATCATCTTATAAATTGATTCTTCCTTGATTCCATGATCAAAAAAACTCAGTAGCACCAACAATAATGCATTATATTGAATAACATAAAATTAGACTTTAAAAACACTTTTTCTTAATGTGTGAAATCAAATAACTCATTGTTATTATCGGTAATAGCAAATGATTTCTGAACACTGACAAGGAATTTGGCATTAAATTAAGAAATCTACAAAGGTAGACATATTCCCTAGTTGCAATTCAAATAGAACTTAAACACAGGCATTTTGAAGAGATTGAAAGGCCTGTTTTAGCCAACTATGTATAGTAAAGTTTTTTTTCTGAAACACTATAAAAGAATGAACACTCGTGTGTGTGTGTGTGTGTGTGTGTGTGTGTGTATGCATGTGTGTATTATGAATATTAAGAACTTGGATTGCTATCTCATTGTTTCCTAACCAACAAATAACAAGTCCAAAAACAGACAAAATAAACAGCTTCCATTTTTGTTACTCTTTTACATCATTTTAAAACCATGGGCCATAATAGCTCTCTCTTCGTGTTTTACAGTGCAAATGTGAATGAAACCGACAAGTGTTAGGGCTGCTTTTAAATGTACGTTACATCAAAACAAGTTAAGAATCTAGCTCACATGCACATGACTAAATGAATTCAAACCTCTTAATTTCAGGCTTTATGATTTGAAACAAAAGTTTTTAAAATAAAATACTTATAAGTAAGGTTTATATGGCTAGAAAACTGATAGTAAAATCACTTCCAATTAAATTACTTTTGAAAGTATTTTTAATGAAGCTAGCAAAACCATATTTTAAGACCGCGTTTTATTTAGAATTTTTAGCATTTCTTACAGAGTTCAAAATTTCAACAGCTGCCAGTTAAACATTAACACTGAACCTAAAAATATACCTGCAAATCATCTACAAGACAGCGTTGGTGGTATCACAAATGCGACAGTAACAAGTTTTCTACATAATGCAAAATCCACCTGTAAGCTCACCACTGCATTATCCCACATGTAATTTTAAACTAGTTGACAAACAAGAATCAGGCAACTCACATACGTTTTAAACAGTGATCAGACTCTGAGAAGGTATAGAAAGATTTTAAACATATGTCAATTCTGATTTTTTACTAAATACAACGAAAAGTTTTATGATTGATGATTTACTAGGGTATCTGATTGTACTAAGTCAAAATAAAAACAAACATAAATCCATTATTGATCTTTAGCAGCAGAAACTTCTCTCTCTACTCCACTGGATACAGTCCCACCTCTTTTGGCTGCCACTTTTAAGATATCTTCCAAGACCCTAAAGCAGGTTTACTATTAGTCCACATCCTATGTCAAAGCATGATCTCATCAGAATTCAGTTCATTAGCTTATGAGTAACAAAGCCTGCCCCAGTCCAAACGACTGTATCTACACAGCACAAAAAAGGAAAATATAATATTCTTCAATTAACTTGGCAAATATTGACAGCTAACCTCATCAAGTCGAGTTTCCAAATTGGTTTTGTGATGCAAGATACAATCCACAAATTTATCTTAATAGGGTTTTAAGTTATAGTAATCTTTTAAAGTATCTTTCTCAGCTTTTAAAATTAAATAAACCTGATTTACATCTTCATTAGCTGAGGAATTTGTTCATTCTGAAAACAACTAACATCATTTATCAACCTACTTTAAAGGCAATGAAGCTTAGTCAGTTAGAAATGACTACTCTAGACTCCCAAAATATCTACATAATTTGTAACTTTCTTTTATGAAAAACAATGTCATTTAAATTTTTTAAAACATTTTATTTATTGAAGTATGTTTTTCCAGGACCCATCAGCTCCAAGTCAAGCAGTTGTTTCAATCTAGTTGTGGAGGGCTCAGCTCACAGTAGCCCTTGTGTAGATGGAACCAGCAACCCCGTTGCTAATAATACCATGCTCTAACCAACTGAGCTAACCAGCTGCCCCCCATTTAAATTTTTTGTTATACAAGTATTAAGCCTGCCATTGACTCAGAACTAAATAATCAGCTATGATCATAATAGACTAAAATATGGGCAGTATTATCACAAGAACTAGGAAAAGTAGGTATACCTAAATCACAAAAGGTTTTTCAATGTCCTAAATACCATAAAATTACCACTTCCAGCCTTCCACAGACTCTCCCTTTCAACCTGGATCCAAATTCCCTCTATTAGAGTTCCCAATACAAAGTTCCCCAGGATCTTTTCTGTTTCAAACTTGACGATGATTTTGTAAAATATTATGGAAAGTCTCAAGTTCATGCTAGTGGGAGCAGTGTAGAAGTGACTGAGTTGCTGCGTGAATCTTGTCAATGTTAAGAGGAAAGATACAACCCCCAAAGTGAAGTTTCTCTCTTCCATAATTTTCATAAAGAAATGGTTGTTCCATGCACAATTACATGTAAGACGTAAATTCTCATCAATGCTGGGCAAATGACAGTTGAGGATTATTTGTGTACTAATGATCTTTGAAGAAACTCTTTCCCCTTAAACTTAGCAGGTATGTTAGATGTATTTATATCTAGGTGATGAAATGAAAACCTGAAAATACAGTCCTTAGAAAGCAAGGGAAATTATAACATCATACGACTCTTCAGAAAAGGAATTGTTATCCAAACATGGTAGGAAAACCTTACATACACACCTGTCAGTCATCACCCTAGTATTAGCTGCGTATATAAATAACTTTTAGGGCACACAATACTGCAAATACTGAGAAACACACTAAAGATAAAAATGTCATGGGAAATATAATGTCAATGGTTGATTCAGAGATTGGCTTCTTAAAAAGTGTGCTTTTGTAGGTAATTCTTTAAAAGGCAAAGGCCCTTACCAATCAGAAAAGAAAAAGAGAACAACAAGGAGGCGATGCAGGAGTAGGGGCGGAACAAGGAACTGGGGGGAGGAGGAAGAGAGGGAGAAGGAGAAAAAGATGATGAGGAGGAGGGTGAGAGAGGAGGAAGAAAACGTGCCTTCTAGGAAGAGCAGAAGGAATATGGCTCCTTAGGGGCTCATGGACACCTAAAAAGGCAGCCAGCAGCACAGCCACTGGAAATGGGAGAAATGACTTGAAAGACAGAGATCACAATAGAGAAAAAAGAAAACACCAGATAGTGAACAATCCGAACCAATCCAGGAAGGTAATACCCAGCCTTGCATATCTCAAGGCCTCCTAAATTATGTACTGTGCCATGTGAAGCCACAATTCAAGTAATTATCCATTAAGCACCACTTATGTCAGGCAAGTAGAAATAAGGCTTAGCTTCAGATCTCAAAGCAGTCAACCTTCAGGAAGGCTACAGTGGAACCGATCCTAAGTGTGCAGAGGTATGGTCAGGATACTATTGGAGAAAATGAGGGGCTCTCCAGTTTGTAATGGGAACAGCACCCCCTGCAGTTGTGCAAAGCCACGCGGCTTTGCCAGACAGCTAACCCAGCCTGGGAGAGCATAGAGATGATTTCACAAAGAAGGTGAAATCATCCCTCAGATGGATCTGCAAGCCAAGAAGGAGACTGAAAAGAGGGGAAGGTATATTGCTGTCTATTAGAGTAGCACATACAAAGGAAAGGAGCTGTGAGAGGACGTGGGCTGCTCCTTTGACTACATGTAGCTCCGCGTGATTGGAGAGTAGGATAATCAGGATGGATTGGCTGGAGAGGAAGCTGGACAGGCAGGCGGGGCATGGACAAAAAGGCCTTGCTTTTCACACTCATTTGCGTTTTTCCTGATGCTAGCAGTTCTAAACAAAGTGCCACCATCATCTCAAGCTACCATATACCTTATCTTTACTCATAGTCATATCCTAAAAATATAACTGTGTTACAGCACATTACAAAAGGGAATTTTCTTAATCATGTCATGTATACTCTTTTTGCTAAGGAAAATGCAGGCATAACTAACTTTAAAAAGATTTCCAATTTTTTTACAAAAGTGAGATATAAAAATTTCAAAATGTAACAGGTTAACTTTTAGTATTGAATTCATATTTACTCTTCAGAAAGACCAGATTACATAGATATTGCTATAAATTCAATGATCGCCGTAATCATGGAAGACATCAAGGATTTAATACATTTTCTTATTGGGTTATATCAAAAGACTGTCAAGCCACGTACTTTCAATTGTTTCTATGAGTATTTTATGGGATTTGAGAGCAGAATCCAGCCCATTGCATGGATATGTAACTATTGGATTGCTGCCTCCAAGAGGGTATAAACTGTGTTCACCACGATACCCTCTGGCACACAGTAAGAGATCAGGGGCACTGGTTTTGAATGTGCATGCAGGATGAATGGCAGCACCCAGTGTTGTGCAGTATGCAACCTGCACAACCATATGCTGTAGTCCTCTAGATATTAGATATACCACACACAGACACATAACCTACCTATTAAACAAATCATCACATTTTATACAAATGTAGAAAACGATCACATAATTTTCAAATAATTAATGAAGCACCTAAATGTTTGATTTCATGGTAATGTTACACAAATTTAAACTGCCTGAGACAAAAATAATATTTGATTAATCTTTATAGTCTTGGCATCTAGTGAATTTTCAGTGGGTGTTCAATGAATGGATAAAAGAGATTGGCATTTCTGCGGTTC
This sequence comes from Rhinolophus hipposideros, assembly GCF_964194185.1. Classification (NCBI taxonomy): domain Eukaryota; kingdom Metazoa; phylum Chordata; class Mammalia; order Chiroptera; family Rhinolophidae; genus Rhinolophus; species Rhinolophus hipposideros. Next base: position 46,399,602 of record NC_138053.1, on the reverse strand, counting down.
TAAACGCAGTTGATGAAAGGGAGAACTTGAGTTAACTAAAGTAGTCTCTAGAATAACTCACTCCATTTTTTGTGTTGATTGCTATAATCCTTTCTGGCCTGCCTCAACCTCACTCTGTCATGAGCAAAATCTTGCAAGTTTGCTGCTCATTTGAAAAGCATAATCTACTCTGACATAAAAGGACCACTTTTGGCCAAGAGCATACAACTGCCTATACCTTCCTGTAAATATTTCCACATAAGTCCTTGAAGTGCATTTGTAGGAGAACATAAAGGATCAAAGCTTTTAAGGCTTTTATATGGACACTCACTGTTACCTCTCCACCCCCTCTACCTCCATTGCCAATCCTGCCATCTTACTGACAGCATTCTCTCACACAGATGGAAAACAAACATCATGCAATCCATTGGAAGCCTCGTGTAAATGAGATTGATTTTTCTTTAGCATTTCCTATTTAATTTCTTTATCCTCATACTCTAGAGAGTGTTTGAAATTGTACTACGACCAGTGGCAAAGTCAAAACAAAATTAGGGATGTAAAATATAATCAAGTGGAGGGGTGTAAAAAGAAAGCCAAATTATCTCATTTCCTATTTGCTAAGTTTAAATTTGCTTAAGGATCCTGTCCATTAATCCACTTCTTGCTTGATTATTTGACCTCTCTCTTAAAAAAGGAAAGGTACGGCAGGTAAAACAGAGAAGAGGTTGTTACTAGTTGTATAAAGGTAGAAGGAATAAGACCAAACTGCCAAATAGAACCACCTTAGTGAGGCTTTCCAAAGTCTGCTTGTTCTTTTCCTATCAGGCATATGGAAACATTCCTTGGTTTGGATGAGAGACAAAGATAGTGAAATCCACATACTTTAATTCTTATATGAATTGGTAATAGTTACAGAAGCAATGAAATAAGAAGGCTCAATGTTGTTGGACTTTATATGGTAATTTCTAGCAATGAATGAATTCTGAGGCAACCATGTTACCTCTTCATTTTGCTAATGCTGAATTAAAATATAATGCATCAAATCCAATGCAAAAACAAACATATGTCCCATTTCCCATTCTACTCCAGCCATTTGAGATACAATTAGCAAGTGAACTTAGGGAAGCTTCCTGAAACTACCCTGCTGGGCTAAGGGGTGGGAGAAGACAGAGAAGCAGGTGGGGTGCAAAGAAACACAAAACAAAAGAAGGTCATTTAAATTTTAGGAAGTTCAAGAGCAAGACAAGTTTATTTTCTCTACATCTGGAAGGGTGTGTTGTTTTTTTCATTACCTAATTTCAAGGGAAAACTCATTCTGTAAAAGTGCCACTGCTAAAAATATAATAATAATAAATTTAATAGCTTAAATTGACTGTTGAAAGTTACAGTACTTAAGGTGACAGGTATTTGGGCATACAAAAAGAGGAAAAGTACTGAAAAAAAATGTGTACAACAAAACTGGTATATAAAAGGACAACTCTTTAAAAAGAAAAAAAAATTCACAGGAAAAGAGGAAAAAACAATGGTCTCATTGAATCATTAACTTCAATGATCTGATCTGGTCAAAATCAATTTTTAAAAACTGCACAGTTGGCAAATATTCTCTCAGTATGTGGTAAACGGCCTAAGGATGAATCTACTTCTTCTCCCCCTGAGAACAAAAGCATGGCCCTCAGTGAGAAATCTCTTGACCACAATTTGCATTTTTAGCAATAGTTTATGAAGGTGTTTGCAAAGTAACCCTTTTAGCAAAAGCATAAATTTCCCTTTAGTCATATACATAGGCAGAATAAATAGCTACTTACTCTTATGCTATTCAAAGCATTTATTCAACAGTATTTTAAAGACAAGCATATAAAATGCAATCCATATCCCCAAATACATCTCACCATTATGGAGTCCAAACTAGGAATGATCTCTTCACATCCTGTTAGATTGCATTTTGTGTCATACCAATGTGATTTAGCACTCAACTCCTCCAACTAGAGTGCAGCTCCTTTCATCAGAGCAATGCCCGTATTGTATTATCAGTCCTGGAATCTCCAGCACGTAGGCTTGAAGAATACCCTTATGTCTATTTTGCAAGTTACATCTGTTAATGTTTTGGAAATCCTATTTAATCTACATAATGGAAAGAAAAAAGAGAGAACCCAGGAGGATTAACTTTTTATTTGGGCTCTTTGATGTTAGAATATCTAAATTCTGGAAATGCATCTATGTAAAACATTCCCAATTACTGCTTTTCAATTGAAACATCAAACCCTCCTGGTTTCCTTAAGGTGGAAATATTGGATAGACAAGAATATCTAGGTCCCAAAACAGAACAAATGGGACAAAGTAAATTTGCTGTCATATCCCTCCATTCCTTCTTCTGTTTCTATTCTTTCTTCTTTTTCTCTTTAGAACATTTTAGTTTCTCATGGATCTACTCTTCCAGGCTCCCACCTCAGTCCTGCTGTCTTGACCCAAGTGTTAGGTCCTTTCTGAACCTCTCTTCCCTTGAAATTAATACTTCCTTATTCTTTAGTCTTCCAATAATATCTTGCTTCTGTAATAATGCTTTTGACTCAAAGGTGTATCTTTCAGAGTGAACATTTTCAGCAACGAGAGAAATATTTTGTCCAGGAAGTCATCCTAATGACCACTGAATCACACCATGCGCCTTGGCTGCCTGTTCTGAAACACAGGCTCCGTGTAACCTCCATGTAGCAGCATAGTTCCTGCTATTCTTCATTTTGTTCTCTTCAGAAGTTAAACTTTCAGCACCCACAATGGATCTGGCATGAGCTCATGGGCACAGTGTCCACTTGAAGAACTCCCTTATTCTCAATTGTAAAATGTACTTGCTTCAAAATACTAGCATCATTGGCAACTCGAATTCTCTCCAATAATCAAATGCACATGAAAGCAAATGGTTGTTGACCTCTTTTGAAGGCACCCACGATTTTGGATAACTTCCTAGATTAGTATTTGCCAAATGCAGCTTTGAGTCTTTTTGTTTTTTTGTTTTTCTTTACTTTGTATAATGGGTATTTGAGGAAAGCTTATTAAATGGGAGACATTAATACAGACTGCGAAAGCAATAACTCTAAAAAATGATGCATTCAGGGCAATAACAGACCAAGCAGGAAACTTGTATCACTTTCTGCTTATGTACAGTGAGTAACAGCTACTAATAATTCCACTAATAAAGCCATAAGCCAAGAAAACTAAGCTAAAGGCCATGACAAGATTCATTTGCCAACTAATGCCCATTTGGCTGAGAGCTGATGAAGCTCAGCAGCACATGGGGAATTTTATTCAATGTTCTGTATTCAGGCTTAGGTGCAGGTCCTTGTACAGACTTTGTATTTACACAGCCCCAAATGCCCTGTAGGGTGAGTTTGCCTGGAGGATTTGCAAAGTCTACAATTGGTGCATAGTCTATCTTATTTACAATTGCTCAGTGCACTAGGCAACCATCCCCATTATTAGGCCTCTGATTGGAGAAGATTTTATTTTTTCATGACAGAATCAATTTGACTATTTTTCCTATTTGGGGTGGGTGGGTGGAGAGGTTTAACCAAGGACAAAATGGAACATTCTCAGCACCTTCATGGTGACTGTCAAGCTGTTCGATAGACACAGCCAGTGGAGTAACAAAAATCAGTTTTGGGCATCAAGAGAAGACTACAAATACTGTCAGCCTGCCCTACGTTTGTCTGGAGGGGCTAACTGCCTAACTGGGTATTTTTAAGGGCTGTGAAAGGCCTCACAACTGAAATCCATTTTGTTTACTGGCCAGCCAAGAAGAGTAAGAAGGAAAAAGGGTCTCTGGAAGAGAAGGTAGTGTCCACCAAACTTCAACTGCTTTAGTAGTTTACCTAAGGCAAACTATGATGGTGGGGATAATACGGAGAGAAGACATAGGGGTGATTTCAGCCCTGGAAGAATCGAATATGTCACCTAAGAGTAAGTAATGGCCCATTTTTAAGGAAATGGAAGGCGTTCCTTATTTACTACATACTCCCAGATATTTTAAATTTATTATACTGATTTTAATATAGAATGTAGTGTGTGTGTGTGCATTTATTTATTCAGACATGTAAGAATAAGCAAACCAAGTAGTTTACATGCACACACACACATACACACACTTAATTAAACGCGGCTAATTCTAAGCCCAATAATACACACATCTTTTTATAATAAAACTTTTTCCCATTGGATTTATATAGAATTTTTCCCTCTTAAAAGTCAGCAATAGAACATTTTATCTGAATAAACAAAAACACTGAATTGCTATTTATTCTTTGTTAGCTTCAAAGTGAAAAGACTAATGTTATTTTACATTTACAGTATTACTAGTTCACTACTTTCTTCAAAAGGCTATTTTTTAAAAGACCACCCAGAAGTTTCAACTAATTGAGTAAGCAGTCTCTACCTTACTTAAAAGGAAAGGCTGCATGGGACACGTTCCTAGCACCAGTGCTCTGTCATATCTGGATGGTCTGGGTATAATGGAAAGGACAATCTTAAATTCTGAAAATACCCTGGCCTTTTGTTTTTGTCCCTAAAACACCCAAAGCAAGAAAACAGTTAAAAATCTCGGATACCTTTTTCAGAGAGATTGTTTCATAATTTGAGGTTTAGAAGTGCCAGGAACAATTAAGCCACCCAAGGAGATCATAAAAGCCAACTTCGCAGATGTAGAAACTGGTTCTTAGAAGTGTGATGAATTTCTGAGTTTGGGGAAAATGTAAGATGTTATCCAAAGTGGAGCATTTGGGCCATGGAATTCTCATTAACTGTCTGGTCATGGAAGAAACATCTGTAAATGGGGACTAAAAGATTTTAGAAAAAAGTCTTTGAGGACTACGTTGGAACCTAGAATAAGGAAAATGTTGAGTAGTTTATATTTAAAGCCAAGTAAATGTTATTCTCGTAGGTACCACTGTAACATTTTAGGGTTTATTAATGTGGGTTTTATATATCTAAAGGGTCACACATCTTTCCTTTCAAAAAGAGGCATTTCCTTTTTTTTTTTTTCCTCCTAAATTTCTGTGCCTATGATTTTCTCCTTAGGGGGAAAAATATCTGACATAATTTGGAGGTTGATAAAGAAGTTGAAAACTATGTAGCTATTTATTAGATATTAGGCATGTGCATATGATTGCCAAATAAATCATTTAATAATACACTGCCTATTTTATTAAAATAAGTCACATGTTTCTATCACAAGTTTTATATGTATGTGTATACTATTTTAGAGAAACTAGAAGAATAAAGGAAAGCAAAAATATGAAAATAAAACTATCTAGAAGTTCAGCCTCTGATGAAGATAGAGTAAGGGTGCAGGACTTACCCTCGTGTCTAAAACAACTAAAATGAAAATGAACAAAACATAGAAAGAAACAGCACTCAAGATATTGGACATCATACAAAGAAGAACAGTAACTTCTGATTAACGGGAAACAAATGAAGTGAGCTGTATGATTGTCCCAGCTCACTGCATAAAAAAACGTTTTCAAATTGCAGTGCAGGAAGATGGAACATACACAGAACCTGCTGGACAACTTGAGTTGAAGGGATGGAGCCTGGAGTTCTGGAAATCCAAGGAAGCTAGGGATCATAGAGCAGAATAATAGAGGAGAGGAGGGGAGGAGAGGAAAAGGGAAGGGAGAAGAGGAGAAAGAGTGGCACTAAGAAAGAACTCAGGCGATTTACAGAATTTGCCCCTGGAATATTCAGTTGAGGATTGATCAGTGCATGTGGCTGAGGAATCTATCCAATTCCATGGAAGAATCATCCTAAAGTATCAGCATTCACACAGCACTGGCCATAGTACTTGTTTCCAACAGCCAGAGTGGAAAACCTCATAATTCATGGAGCACTGGTTTAGAGTCATAAGGAACTTTACTCAATAGTGTGTGTGTGTGTGTGTGTGTGTGTGTGTGTGTGTGTGTGTGTGTGTGTGTGAAGGGGGGGCATGGCAATTAATATTAAACTAAATGCAGCTGTGCAACCACCTAACAAAGCTTACAAGAATGATCTGTAAGAAGCAAACTGTTTCTAAGTACCTTAACCACATCCCTGAACAAAGTATAATAATATTTGTAGGAATAAAAAATACTCAGCACTAACTAAAGCAAAATTCAAATTTTATGGTACCCAGAAAAAAGCTACCAGAGATGAAAAGAAATAAGAAAATACTCCCAAAATAAAAGAGAAAAATCAATCAATGGCCTGACAATTGACACTGATGACAGAATTAGTAGATACAGATGGTAGACATAGTAGATAAACAGATCACAATGCTATATTCCAAATGTTCAAAAAGTTAGAAGAATTATCGAACATGTCAAATAGAGGCATGGAAAAGACATTTACAAAAGACCCACATAAAACATTTAGAGATGAAAATGACAATACACATAATGTAAAAATACTGAATGAGATTAATTCTAGGTTAGATAATACTGAAGAAAAGATGAATGAAATTGAAGATATTAAAATAGAAACTATCCAAAATAAATCACCAGAGAAAACAGACTAAAAAATAAAAAGGAAAAGAGTATAAATCACTACAGAAAAACTTTAAGTGGCCAAATAAATATGTAATTGGAGTCTTCAAAGGGGGGGAACAAAAAAAAAATTGAAGAAATAATGACTGAAAAATTTCAAAGTTGATAAAACTATAAACCCACAGATCCAAGAAGCTCTACAAATCTCAAGCACCAGGAACATGAAGAAAATTAAACCAAGACACATCATCATCATCATCATCATCATCATCCTCATCATCATCAAATTGCTTAAAGCCAGTGGTAAAGAGAAAATCTGGGGGGAAAAAAAGCCAGAGGGAAAAAAGCTGCACTACACACAGAGGAATGGAGATAAGGATTAAGGCAGATTGCTTTAACTGTCTGAGACAATGCAAGCAAGAAGGCAGTGGAGCAAGATTTTTGAAGTATTGTAAGAAAATAACTGTCTACCTGGCACTCCAGGTATTGCAGAGATCTAGTCTCTGAAGGACCATCTCCCCTCCCATCAGTTTCAGGTAGCACTTACTGGCCTTCAACATGGTAGCACTTTAACAGGTAGCACTTACTGGCCTTTAACTGGCCTTTAACTTACTGGCCTTTAAATCTATTACCATTCTGAATTTAGAAGAGTTACCATTATTCAGGAGTCACAGATTATTCACCTCTCATCCTTAGCATAAATACTATCACGATGATGCAGGCAAGGTGGGGTGAGGAGGTGTGGAGGAGGGATGCATTCCTCCCCCCAGAATATAGAGTAATGCAAATTAAGGTCTCATTTTGCTTTATAAGCAAATTGGTATTTTCCTTTATTGTTTAGATCTTAAACTCTTTAAACTATTTTGTTTTACCTTTACAATTAATGCATCACCATTAATAACGATTATTAGGCCAAGCTACATTACAATTTTTGAAAGGACCTAACAGTTTGAGGATGCAGATATTGAATGATGGTACAATGCTATTTTCGTTCTGCTGTCTGAAGATTAATTTGACGTAACACAATAAAGTCACAATAAAAGAGTGCAGATGATCAATGCTCTCTGTTTTCAAAATAAAGGTTTTCAACTCTGCATTGACATTTATTTTCCATTTCTCTGGTGCACTAGCTATTTGTTTAATGAAAGGAAACATTTCTAGCGACAGAGCCATTCTCTTATTCATTTCTATAATTCTATGATCACAATCAATCAAGAGGTTTGCTTTCAAGTCATGTTATCATAAATAAGGTCTTCCCTTTTCGTCTGAGAATCTCAAGACTAAAAGCCTGTGAATGGGATATAAAGCTAATACTAAGAATGATTGCAAGGTGTCTTGGAAGCTAGAAGAAATAAAATGATCTACAGAGTAGATCTTATTCCATGTAGTTTCACAGGGCAAAACTACAATGAATGAATGAAAGTTAAGGAAGCCGATTTTGCACAATATCAGGTAGAACTTTTTGGTAAGTCCTCAAAAAGTGAAGTGAATTGCCCTGTGAAATACATTGTACATTCTGCCCCTGCAGATGTTAAAGCAGATCAACAAACATCTGTCAATTATATTACACAAGGGATTCCTATAGTGGGTGGAATGTTGGAACAGATTAGGTCCTTTGAACTCTGATTCCAAGTCTAACTTTTGAGGTAAAAACTCTGAAGGACATCAGATGGATAAAACAATCTACTAACAAGGAGGCTATAAATTAGTCAAAAAGGACATTTCAACCATTAATTAAAGTACAAATACACAGAAAAGAATGCTAAGTAAAGTAATAGTGGTACAAATAAAATATTAAGAGAGAATTGAGAAATAAGTGACTAATTCCAGGTAGCAGTACAATGTAACATTGTCCTGGATGAAGTGTTATGTTAATGATCCAAGCACTAGGCCTGTTTCAGGTGGGAGGGATAAAGGGAAAAGGATTCCTGCTGAGAGAAGTGCAGGAACAAAGAATTAGAGGAGCAGAACTGCTTGAACATTTGGGAAGAGAAGATAGATACTCTGGAGATTTTGATAGTCAGAATCTTTGTGAGGAATTTGCATTTACTTTAGCTACTGAGACCTGCCTTTCAGTGCTTTAAACAAATAGTTATTGTAAAATATCCTGCATAAATCATGCACTTCTCAATAATTATATTAATTTCCTCTTTATAATTTAAAATAATATCAGATAGTGACAAAATTACAGTTAGGAAGCTTCTTCCCTCACAAAGAAAAAGCAAAGAAATAATGTTTTAAGTCATATACTTTGAGTCTGTTCACGAGATCCATTGGGTCCCCATTTCAATTCAAATAACTGTAAAATGCATGTGGCATTTGATGTTTTTAGCATTACTTTATTTATTGAGTTTCATCTTGAATTATTCTCTTTAGAACTTTTTTTTTCTGATTAATTGGTTGGTGTTTGCACTTTCCACTTTTTGAAATACAAGGTATTCCAGATGAAAAACAATATTAGTGATAAAGATGGGTATGAACCTCCCAACTCCTTCCAGAATTTTTCCTAGATAGCAACAGGACTGTAAGCATCTGAGAACAGATTGTAGAAATTGAGTCTCCACTAGAACTTAGCTCAACTCCTTCAGAGAACTAGGCACACCGATGTCCCTCTTGGATTGAAGACTTAGTTCTCTCAGACACAGCAGACCTAGCAGATAATATCTACCCAGAATACAATCAAGTCAACCTGCTGATTTCTGGCATTTTCTAAAGTGGAAGGAAGAGCAAAATTTCCAACTATCTAATTTTGTTACTTGTTAGTCTTTTGTTTCTGGAATCTTTTAAGAGTCTCTGATTTTGGGGATCAATTTTTTTATGCCATGGTACGGGTTTTTTTTTATTTTTTGGTATTTATCCTGTTGGGTCTGTTGTGCTTCGTGAATCTGGGACATGGACTGTCATAAGTTATTATTTCTAAGAGATTGTTTCTTCCCAATTTGCTGTTTCTCCTTTTGGGATTGCAATGTCTATATCCCATACACTGACTTTTATTCCCCCACCCCAGCCTAGTATCTTTCTTCGTTTTTCTCTCAGATTTCAATCTGGTTATATTTTTCGGATCTATTTTCCAGTTTATGAATCGTCCTCAATGTGTCTATACTTCTCATAAACTTACATGTTGAGTTCTAATTTTAGTTATTACATTTTTTCAATTCTAGAATTTCCATTTGAATCATTTTTTTTGTAGTTCCCAGTTCTTTGGTAAAATTCTCTTAGAATTTCATTTCTTAAACATATTACTCACATAAAATCTGTGCCTAATAGCTAATAGCTAGCTGTCCTATTGATCCATTTCTAGTTTTCTGTGTCATGATTTTTATGGTCATTTGATCATTTGATCCTTTTCTCTGGTATGCTGCGTAATTGTAGATGAAGAGAAGTGAGGCTGGAAAGGTTAGTGAGGGCTGATCACTGAGAACCTTGCAAATGATATTAAATAACTTAGTTGAATTTTCACAGCAATAGAAAGGCATTGAAGGGCTTAAGCCACCAAACATTTCCAGATTTACACTTTAGAAAGATTACCCAAGCTTCAGGGTGGAGGAATGCATTAGAAAACAACAGGTCTAGATGCACAGAGAACAATGGGCAAGGTTTGCAGGAATTTAGGCAATAGAGGACGATGACAAATGATAAGGTTTATGCTATTGAAGATAGAAAGGGGTATATATATTCAAGAGGTATTTACGGGACATAATCAACATGCTGACTCCTCTGTTTTTGTTTTTGGACACTGAGTGTAGAGAAATGGTTTACTAAATGGTTTGCTAGTTTACTGAACTAGATAAAATTGGGGAAGTTTAAATTCAGGAGAAAGAAAAGTTCATCATTTGGGACCTGTGCAGTTTGAGATGTTTGTAAGACCTCCTAGTTATGACATATTTGTGATTTGGACCTCAGGAGAAAATTCTGGGACAGATATAGCCATCTTGGAGTCACAGGCACACAGGTGAGAGTGGTGTATTGCAGGGAGGTAGAGAGAGGGCAAGGCATTGTGTGCTATTAGAATACAGGCTGCTAAGGGGCAGGTAGGCTTTTCCTTAGAAGCCTGAAATGGGGACTGAGATGGAGTAATCACAGAAGTCTACGGAAAACTAGGAGGGTGTGAATCATAGAAGCCAAGGATAGAGATGGTTTTGAAGGGGACATGGTCACCAGCATTAAATGCCCCTAAGAAAACATATTGAAAACAAATCCTTGGTGACACTGGCGAGGAGCATTTCAGTGGAGTAGGTGAGGGAGGAAGCACACTGCAGTGAGTTGAGGGGTGAAGCAGACAGTAAGCACAGGGAATTCATGATGTTTGGCTCTGATGGGAAGGAGAAAGATTGGCAGATAGAATGTATGTGAGCATAGGGAATGTTGTATATTTTTAAGACAAAAAAATTTGACCACGATAAAATGTCAGTAGGAAGAAATAACCAGAGTGGGAGAGGTTGAAGTTACATAGGAGAAAACGGCTAATTGACAGGGAATGTCTTTGAGAAGACAAAAGGTAAGGGATTTAGAACTCAGAGGACAATGTCTGCTTTAGACTCTTAGAGGTGAAAGACACCATTTTCTTTCTTTCCTAATAGAAGAGGGGAAAAGGAGAATATATGGGGATGCAGGGACAGTTTGGGTGGCAGGACAGTACGAGGGTTCTTTACAGATGGCTTCTATTTTCAGTATGAATTAGGGAGGCTTGGATATTTGCTACAGGGAGCACAAGAAGCAAGCAACTTTTAAGAAATATGGTAGAACTGCTACATGGCATTAAAGATCCAGGTGAAGTCAGATACCATGAAGTTGTGAAGTGATCCCATTCTGCAAGATGATACAAGTTTTTCCTAGTATATCCCAGAAGTTTGGAGCAAGTGTGGAGAAAGTGGACAGTTAGATTTATTCTAAAAAAAGATTTTTGGCTGATGGATCCCTCTGCAGACAACAGGACAAGGACATTGAGAATATCGGTAAGCATGATGGACAGTGGAGAAAACAGTGAAGACGAAAGGGAGCAAATAGGTAGAAAGAACATAGGAAATCTGGGATGGAGGTTCCAGTTCAGTTCGATGAACCAGTAGCCCACAACTCCAAATTTTCTAGTTTGGTGAAAGGAGTACGATGATTTTTAACTTATATGTAAGGAGATCAGTTTGCTTGAGCTAATCTTGGCTTATAAATGTTTAACTGGAATAATTAGTAAGGCACCCCATTTCACTTTCAAAAATGTTCTGGTTTGAATAATAAATTATATGGTCTTGGTATCCATATATTGATTGGACCAGACTTGGTAGAAGGAAGAGAATGAGTTCAATTTTGAACATGTTGAGTTCAAATTTATTGGAAATTCAGGTTAAAAGGTGAAGTAAACTGAACATACGTGCAGATGCAATCTAAACTGACCCATAAAACAGGAATTAATATTGTACTAAGGGACACATGATTTAGGAATTATCTCAAGAAAGATATACTAATTTGCAGACAATGTATTCAACTCCTAGAAAATATTCGCATTAAATACTTGAGAGCCTTTTCTTGGCATTAAAATATATGACATTTTGTGGTAAAATGAAAAATATTAATCAAATGACAAATGATTTTAACATTGACCAAATCGTCAGTCTGGTATAACATGTGAATGGATTGAGTTAAATTGTCATACCTCAAAACATCACAAGGTGGCAGCATGACTACAACCTAATATAATTAACAAGGAAAAGATCACTTTCAGATATTCTTCAGTTGGTATATTTGTGAATTTATACCCATTGTACATTATATATATATATTTCTGAATGTATGATCTTTCATTTAAAAACTATTTTTTTTACCATTATTACCAACCTGAAAAGGTGAAAATTAAAAAAAAAATGTTTAATTTTTAAACATGTACTTTAAAATATTTTAGATGGACTAAAAAACATGATCACTCATATACACTTATGGCATTCTTAAGATAGCTATTAGTGTATAGGATATATAACACTGTAATTATAAATGTTTTATAAATTTGCACCTTGATTAGTATTGTATAGCTAGATAATTTTATTTAAAGTATCTTTTAAATCCATTTATCTCACTAGTGACCGTAAATCCAGTAACTTCATTTGTTGACCTTTAGAAAGAAAGTGTTCAGAAGTTTCATGGAGAAGTTTTTGTTTGCCATATTCTAGTTATAGTAAGTTCAAGTGGGGAGGTTAATATTATCAGATTTAGCCGGTGAAAATTACAGGCCACCCAGTTAAATAAGAAGTTCAGATAAATGACAAATAATCTCTTTAGCATAAGTGTGTACCATGCAATATTTGGAACATGTCTATACTAAAAATTATTCAATTATTTGTTGTATTTTATATGGAAATCCCAGTTGGGGGGAGGGATGCAGTGGGAGGGAGAATTAGGGAAAAAACAAACAAACAAACAAAAACCTCAAGTTGCTAAGAAAATCACAGTAATCTGGGATTCTGGTCTCCAAATCTGGCCTAAGATTTAAGGGTCTTCAGGATCAAGGAACTAGGAAAATAATTTTAAATGGACTTGAGCTAGGCTGCATTCTGTGGCAAACTCATTTATATGTTAAGCTAAACAACATGGGCTAAGGTTAATCAAGTACTCTGGTGAATTACCATCTACACCACACATTGATTACTGACATTTAAACAGCAAAATGCAACAACAGATATTTAAAGCTAGCTCAGTACTGGACAAAACTGAATAAATAACTACAATTCAGATGTTTTGGGGTCTTACTCAGGTTCAGGGTTATCATTATAAAAATCTGTCATTAGAGCATAAGGGCTTGGGAATGACATTTTAGTTTCATTTAATTCAACAACCATGGCTGGCACTTCCTATAAGCAGAGGATTAAGACTGCGATATATAATAAAACATTGTTGTTACCCAACTCAGTGGACATTTATGGTTGATAAAATAAAAGTTAAAATCATGCAAAAATAATGGCAAACACGTTCTTACCAATTTTTCCCTGAGTTTCAGTTCTTGGTCCACTGTTCTCCCTTTGCTCTTCCCTGAGATGATGTCTTTCCCTCTTCCATACGATTTTCAACTCCCATTTTAATACCAAAGACTTTCAAATCTCTATTTCCAGCCATGAGTTCTCCCCTGTGCTTAGGATACAAACATTCAACTCAGGTTCTTGGCTGCCCCAAGGGCACTTCCTAAATTAGACTCACTGTTTTCTCCCAGAAATGTTTCTTCTCCCTTTATTCCCAATTTTAGTCAGCTGCATCTCTCTTCATGTTATTGTCCACTCTTGAAACAGTCACTGTATCTCTGACTTCTCTCCCTCATCCAATCAATGCACTTTTAATAGATGGTGCCCACACTGTTCTAAGGCCTCTCCAAACTCCTTTCCTGCCTCCAGTCTCGCTTTCCCTAAATTTAAAGATTTATTGAAATTATCAATTAATTTTTTGGTATTAATTATTTTATACCAATTATTATCATTATTTAAATCTAGTAAGAGTTTATGAATTTAACAACACTAAAAGATAGGAAGAAGACTGGTAAGGAAATAAAGATAGAGTTATGGAATGGCCTGGGCTAGGGAGGTGTTCAGATATCCGAAATATAGACACTTGGGATAGAAGGCAGGGGACTCCTGAGGCCTCACATTCTGCACTTTACTGGACACTGACAGAAACAACAGTAGCTTTCATAGGGCATCTACTGAATGTCCGCATTTCTATCCCCCAGCGAGGTGAATAATGCAGGCCGTTTCCTCTCTGCTAGGCTACTGAGAGAAGGGGAAGGAAACCAACCTTCTCAATTTGGGCCATTAGGCCTAGCAATTTAAAAAGAGGGGAACACATCTTTATGTTATAAGACCAGATCAGTATCACACAGGAGTACCCAACTATGGTGGTGTAATCAAAGGAGTGGAATCAAGGAGAACATAAATAAATGTGGAACAGCTCATAAAACATGACTGTCATTATGCCATATGTTAATTAAACATAAAATGGGAAGGAATTTAAACGAATGACTGATTAGTGTTACTATTATAAAGCCAAAGCAAATTTTCTCTGTTGTTTTTTCTGCAGTTAGTTTTCCAGAATCTATAATCAGCATCGATGTCAAAATTTCTCTAAAACCAATTGCAGTTAAATACACTATCACATATATTAAAAAGATGTTGGCTTTGACTCTCACATTTCAACATGATGGCTAATTCTGTGCTTGCCTGTGCGTATCCGTCTTTCTCCTTCAGCCCCATGGCTTAGAGGAGTTCTTGGACCAAATATGTGGATTCTCACTGCTCCTTCTCTCTAGACCCAGACATTTGGGGTGGCATAAGGGCTCAAACAGTAGAATATAACAGGGTTTAGGTACTCTACCTGTTCAGGAGCAGCAACCCAAGCATGGTGATGAAGGTCTGAGAGGACTTAAGTATACGTTACAGCGAAGTGAACTGGAGGATTCAAAGGATTCAAAGACATGGGTTTGGGGTAGGGGAGGGGAGAAAGTGCTGGGGAGAGGGCAAAAGGACAGGTTGACCAGGCTCAGGTAAAAGGAGTCAGTGGTTAACAGAACCCAAGGTTCATCAGGTTTCTGGAAACAGGCCTTAAGGGAGTCGCTCTGGCCTCACATTGTAGTGGGGATAACTGAGAGATTGAAGACCATGGAGGACTAAATCAGCTTAATTACACCCTTTGGTGTTAAGAATGGCAAGGCCTCCAGATGTTTGAAATTCTTTTTACAGAAAACAAAACATTTACTTAAAGAGATAAAAGGCATGAGTGAAACTCATTCACACTTGTGTGTAATCAGTCAGTCAAGAAATCAATAAACCACAGAAGTATCAGTTCCTCTGGGTTGAGGGGTGGAAAGCAGAAGTCTCAATTTATGAGGTAGAGGGTCCTGGAAAGTTTGGATAAGTACAAAGGGAAAATACCAAGGAGAAAAGAAGGCAAACTGCACCTACTTGGCAAATTTTACTAGTGATTCATGATGTGCGTCCATCTGTCTTCTCCACTAGCTTGCGAACGACTTGAGCCTGTTATTCTGCTTCAACACCTAGCATGGTGTCCCATGAGCGGTAAGCACTAAATCATTCCGCACTCAGTCTGAATTTTAGTTGCAAACTGTGCAAATGAATTTTTGCTTGTCCTGTCCATCCAAGTAGACAAGATATTGGAACCCTAGGCGTCCTGGGGATTTGGAGTGTCAGAACTATCTGTGCACACACAACCAAGAAACAAAGCTCTTATCCACTCAGCTAAAAGATGGCAAACAAGGAAAAATTATTTTAAAGATGAGTGCTCAAAATTCTTTTAATATGAATTCTTTTAATATGAAAACTATGCGGCTAGAACTTTTTGGTTGTTTCTGTTACTCAGTGTACCTCAAGATCTTGCAACAATTCAGATGCATTATCATCCATTTCGACTTTCTGATTTTTTTTTAGAATGTATTTTCATGGTATAAAGTGAAGGCCCCAGCACATAGTGCTAGTACATTGACTGCCAAATAGCAAGTGTTCAATAAATTTTTTGTGGAATGAACAGATGGATACATGAATGATGAAATGAGGTGATCCCCAAATTCCAAATAAGAGTCAAAATGAGAAAATCTTACATATTATAGGAGGAGACTGAGCCAAGATATTATCCATAAAACTTTGTGAAAAGTTTAAGAAAACTCAGAAATAATTTGGATGTATTTAACTTAATTGGATTTTATTTAATACAGTAAATGTAGTTGGGATATAATAATTGGAATTTAGTAACCAATCAAATAAATTGCGTTCTCTTTAGGCAAAAGGGGAAATTTTGTTGCCCTTGCAAAACTGAGAACAGATCCCTGAACTTAAACAAGTTTTCTAACTGATTTTTACTCCACGTGTTTGTTTTTGCAAAGCCTCGTGGCCTTCCAGCAGTAATGGCATTTCAGGCATCACCTCCCCCCCCCCCCCCACACACACACCCTGTTAAGCTATAGGACAATGAATAGCCGCTCAAAATAGTGCAGCAACATTTGATATTTTAAACAAATCCTGGCTCTATCTGAACATAGCTAAGAACTCTTCAGTACCAGCAAGCCCCCTGCAGTTTCCATCACGGGGAGCTCGTACATTATATCCAAGTGGCATCAGGCTATTTCAGAGAGCTTGCTGGTTCTCTCCTGTAAAGCTTGTGCTTGTCTAGTATCATTCAGTGACCTGCAACCATGAAAACTTCTTGTAACAGTTTTCCAATCCATAACTAAATGTCTACTTTCAGGGCCTCTGACTCTTAGGCAATCTCTCTCTAGTTGTCTCACGAGAATGAGTCTGTGATTCATTCTAACTCCAAAGGAAGATCAGATGAAATTGTTAACAGAATGGCTTGCTCCTGGTGGGTTATGACTTATTGGAAATGCAAATTAAGATCCCATGCTTTATTCTACATGGTTGTTAGTGTTTCTAGCCATCACTTCTGATCAATTCAGGCTATAATTTTGTGGCATTAATGAAAAAGGACTTAATGAGCTGCTCTCCTTCTTTAACAGTGAAGGTCTCACTGCCATAAACAAACTAAAGTTCTTTAAATAGGAAACTTCCATTCCACACTGGCAGGCCTAACTCGATTTGTGGATTATACCTCTGGAGCTTTGCAAGTAACAAATTAATCATTTTTTCCGTGGACCGAGCATTTTACTTTCGAATCTGAATTTCAGAACTTGTCTTGATTAATGCTGATGTGCTGAACACTGTTGCCATTAAGTCATATATCTTGCAAAGAGCCAGATGGAGCAATAATTTATATATCTCCTGGAGAAAAGTTTTTCAAAACTCTCAGTGCAATATTCTGATGGATTAATCTTCTATGATATCCTGATGCTTTTTTGCAATAGTGTCTGTCCTTGTAATTGTTCTTGTCTATGATTTTTTCCATTATGTCAATTTAATAGGAGCAATGTTCCTATTTCAAAACTGCATAGGGACAACAGGTATAGGGGAAGTTGTTCTATATGCTAATTATTGAATTTGAGAGCAATATTTTGTGAAAAATACCTCACTACCTAAAAGTAATGTTTACTATTATCCTTTTATACAGAGGGTACCAAAAAATGTATATACATTTTTAAGAAAGAAGAAAAATTGTATTAAAATTGTAATACTCAACATATAACGATAACAAAAGATGAATACAAGCCATGTAAACACATTTTTTGGAACCCTTGATATTTAATGAAAATAAATTAAAGAATATGTAATAATACATGGTAGTGTCTGTGTGCTAACCTTTTAAGCTAGTAATTATTTAGCCTTTTAAATTCAGTAATAATAAACTTTACAGAAATTTATTTCCATTTAAAAAAAAATCAGTGATTCAAGATTCACTCTCTCCACCCTTTTTTGAACTAGGTCGTGGCATCTTTTCAAAATACAAATCCTGTATTAGAAGCAAGTTTTGGCTATTAAACATGGGGGCAGAAAGTTGATGGTAAATTACCCAGTAAAGAGTAAACTGATTTTAAATGCACCTATCGGGAACTTAATCAACTGTTAAGTGGTGCCTTGATTTTTAAATTATATAAAAGTCACTTGCTATATTTTCTACTCTGAGCACCTACCTCAACATCTGGCATGTAGTTAAGAGTTCAACGTCAACAGAATGGAAGTCTCAGAATTTTTTACTAAGTGGCTAGTGAGAAAGCTTTCTTTGACTCATCCACTAGGTGGCACCCAGGGACCGTGCTTCACACACTGAACCGTCACAGACCCTCCAATTCATGGTGCAAATAAAGAGCTGCATTATTAATTTATACCATCACGTCCACTCTACACCTAATACTTATTTAACCAGCTGCTTCCTCTAATCCTCCTTAAACACAATTGATTAAAATCCTAAGTATATTCAGGTTTCCAACCTTCCTCATTTTCCCCCAACCTTTTTGTTACCTTCAAATAACAAATCAAGAACACTTAAATAACATGGACTAATTACTATAGTTACTAATAATGATTGCAGACTGTCCGAAAATTAACTAGAGGCAACGGAAGACTGTAATATAAAAGTTATTTTCAAACTTGCTTTGCATTTCGTTGGAATTTTAATTGGTGGAATACCATTATCTTAAAAATGTCATCTGGAAAATAAAACATGCATGGGGCAAAAGGAAAGGAAAGAAAACTAGTACTAGTATTTTCTGAAAAAGGTAGTTATTTTCTGAATATGGCTCTTGTTCATCTTTACAAAGACGAAGTACAGTGCTACCTAAAGTTTCAAAGACTTCTTCAGCTACCCAGAAAATACCAATATTCCACACCCAGGATACTAAAAGGCAGGACTGTTTAGCAGACCATCTACTCATACTTGGTATACTCTGAATGTATTTATCCTGGATGTGTTACTTGCTCCCAAAGGAAGGAAAAGGAAGTGAAACTACTAGGGATATAATGAATTGATTCTTCTCTGTGAAAGTCTCTTCAGTACTTCTAAATTATAGTGTCAGTCATTCCTCTAAGGGACAGGGTCTTGCTGACAATAAATGGCTCACTTTATAAGAACATGATGTTCCCCTTTTTCCTGTTTCTCATAGAAAACTCAGGCCCAATGGACACTCCTGTTTGGCATACTGGACTCTGGATACATTCTTCCTGGGGGCCAGTGGTCTCTTGAGGCTGTTGGTTTTCTCTTGTTCATTTAATAAAATTTAAGCAAAATTACTTGTCTTTATCTAGTTTTCCTATTTTTAAGCTGTTTCCAATTTTGTGAAGTGGTTATTAAAAATGTGAAGTCATTAAACAATTAAATTATTAAGAACAGATAGTCTCAAAGTAACTAAAGACTAAAGCTTAAATGCTCAACTGACCTTTAGCACACATCCTATTTTAATGAATGGAAGGAAAAACTTCTTTATTGGTGAAATAGATGGAACCGAAGTTAAAAACTGATGTAAAGATTAAGAAATATCACACTAAAAGTTATCCAAAGAGAACTACTATGATATATTTTTGGTAGAATAATATTCCCATTTTATAATTCCACTAAAATATTGAACTCAGTGACGTGCATATAAAATTATTGCAAATTTAGTACACTGAAATAATCAAACAGAAATGGTTACCAGAAACTACATTTGTAATGAATAAATATTACATTTCACTTAGAAATTAATTCACAGGCTTTATTTCTTAAGAACAGTTAGCTTCCAAGAAGCCAGCCAGTATGTTTGATTTTATGACATCACGCTGGAACATGTACAGGAACACTTTCCACCCTAAAAATTCCCAAATGTACCGGCCACTTTGTGTATTTTTCCAGTGATAAATGAAAATAAAATAACTTATTTTCAAAATAATAAACCATCTTATTTTGAACACAACAGTCATATTCAATGGAAGAAAACAACTTCATTTAAGCTCCAGAGAATTCAGATTTGCTTAGGGTGGTGAACCCTCTCAACACTTACATAGTTCCGTTAAACAACTTTTAAAAGTAATCTTAACAACTTTTTAAGACAAATTTTTTTCAGCTCATTAAAATTATCCACCAACATGATTTTATATATGAAATACATCATAATTCTATTATCTTAATTTCACAGTTAACTGGAGAATCCTGGACCAAAATTGGTAACATCTCAAAGACGATCAATCAAACAGGTATTATCTATAATTACAGTAATTTTTTTTCACATAAGCCTATATATTCCCTAAAACAAAACTCACAAATCTGGAATGGACAGTCCCATTTCTCAGCATTTCTTTCAGCCTATACAATTCTTTTTTTCATCTCAGGTGCTATAAAATGCCTCTTGAAATACAGATGGAAAAGCTACCACTTGGAAACCATGCGTCTACCAGATTTATAGTAGCGTTAGTAAAAGCCAGGATACTGGAGTTAATCCTTGCCCCAATTCTAGACTGAGCTTTTTTTATGGCAATACAGTATTTTATCTGACAATATGAATTCTAAAAAAAGTTGAGACATCGTGTTAAACTCAAAAGAAAAGAAAATTTGTTTTCATGTATACATATATCATGATATGTATTGCTTTCTGAAATCTTAAAAGCAGCAAGGTTTGACAGAAAGTGTAAAAAAATTGATGGACGTTTTACCTTGTTCTGAAATCCAGAAGTTCAGATGCTCTCCACTCCTGCTGAAGTTGGAGCCTGGAGATCAAGTGAAGCTAGAGCTCTTTGCCCTCACCTTAAGTTTGTCTCCGGCAAGTGTTTGTGCGCGCGCGCATGTGTGTGTGTGTGCAGAATGTCTCTTTGTGGCACTGGATGGCAGAGGTCCTGGTCCTGGGAAGAAGGAGGCACTTTCTCACCAAGAGCAGAAGAAAAGCAAAGCGTCACCAGGAAAGTTCTCCTCCCAGATCCCCTAATTGCAGCCTAACGTGCATTTCATGCAAACTTCAGGGAAGAAGGGAGGGGCAGCTCTGTGCCCAGACCCTGTGAAACAGCAGCTCTTAGATGACTTTCCCCTCTTTTCAGTTCCCTTACAGGGAAAGGGGCAGCTACAACCACAAGCCCCCACCCACACCACACCTCCTGCACCCTCACCACTCTTGGGTGTGTCCAGAGGGGATGAGGCAGGGGGTCTGTGGAATGATCTGTGGGCCAGCGATGTGAAGCAGACACGCCAGGACAGTGAATTTTCACTTTGTGTTTTAGTTTCTGCTTGGAAAGAAAAATCAAAGGGAACGAGAGGAAAATCCAAGGGTAGGAGAAGTCCTGGCTTTCCTGCCTCCCTCTCCCCAAAGTGGATCCAAGGTAACCAGGTAGACAGGCAGTATGACAACAGCAGGTAAAGCTTCCTAAACTGGAGGTGCCCTGCCACTGGAATTGCCAGAAATATATTTTCTTGTTTACTGTATCGATATTGGGTTTGAATCCCCGTTAGCAAACAACTGCTATTGTACTCCTGGATGACAGAGCTCAAAAAACCTGGACTTATTTATAGAGTGAAGAATGCGAGGGGCAGACGGGATGGGTGGGGTTGGTTTATGGATCCATATCCAGGATTAGAACCAGATGGGCACAGGGCGCTGGCGGACACACACACACACACACACACACTCACACACTCACACTCACACTTTAAAATAACCCCGGGGGAAGATGCTGGGACACGCGGGAAAACGCCTCCTGAACAAATAGATATTTATTTATAACTCCTGGGAGATTATATAGGTCCATTGATTCCCTCCTTGAGTAACCAAGGGTTTTGGAGAGGAAATGGCTTCATATTTCAATAACAGAGCCACCTTTGATGGAGCCTAGGAGGGGAAAAAAGAAACACACCGCAGGAAGCAAACGGCTGTTGAAGCAGCCTGGAGGAGGGAGCGGGGCTGGCCTGGGGATGAGGACAAGCAAACAAGCCCGAGGGGCCCCTAGCCAGAGAGAGGAGGCGAGACGCTGGCTGGCTGACGGGAGAAGCGGGGCGGGGTGTGCAGGGCCCCGTGGGCGCGGGGCGCTGGGTGGAGTCCAGGCACTCGTGGCCGCGCTCCCGGCTCTCGCCAGCCGGCCTAGGGTAAGCGCAGGCCGGACTGCGGGCTCCTCACAACCGCTGCTGCTGGAGCTCTGGACCGGCAGAGGGACGGGTGGGATAGACAGTCTGATGGGCCAGAGGACTGATGGAGCGGAGGATTGATGGGGTGGGGTTCTCGTGGGCAGACGAGCTAGTAGGGGAGGGGCGTATGAGACGTGGGCGCCAGAGAGATACGCGGACCAGTGAGGCAGGGACGCGGGTGGGGCAGGTGACTCGTGGGGCAGATGAGTTGGTGAGGCAGGGGGACAGGTGGGGCAGAGATGCGCGTGGACAGGGCACGCGGTCACAGCTGTTCCGGAGGCGGCGAGTGGCGCTATTGTCTTAAAGATAAATCCTAAACCACGGAGGCGGCTTCCTCTTTGGAGAAGGGCGGGAAAGCGAGCTCAAAAAAAAAAGAAAAAGAAAAAGAAAAAAAAAATCTTTCCGCTTTTCCTTGACCTATTTCACCGGTTCTTTTGCCCAGGGTCGCCCTTGCGATTCAAATCTTTGGTAATATAACACGTGCTTCTTGTAAAGATGTTATTCCAAAGACGAACCAATACCCACAAACACTCACGAAATGAGGACAGTTATATTCAAAACGAAATAATTAAAAAAAGAATCCCCCAACAGGCAATTCAACACCTTTGTTTGTAATTCCCAAATCTGGACAAGATGCCTCTTCTCATTTTTTCCTGTTTCTCCCCATGGGCTGCTAAAGTTGTTGCAATTTTTTTGTGGTACACTTCGTGGCTGTTGAGACGGCTGTTATACTGTAGGCCCCCACATTAACTGCCAATACAAATAAGACATATATCTGCTTTTTAACTATGAAAATAGTGTTTATACAATTTCTTGTAAATGTTCAGGATACGATATATTTTAAGGGACATAAAGGAATCAGACTTACAAACAAATACCCTACAGTTATTATATTAAAGCTCCATAAAAGTGGTGAGGCTGGTGGTGTGTGGCTATGAAATCATATAAAGATACTTTAAATCCTGATCATGTTCTCTCAGATTAAAAACCTGGCCCATAGATGGCCCTTGTTCCCTTATCATGTGTCTGCTCCATATACTTATTCCAGCACCTCATTAAGAGAGTGCAATGCATTCTCTTCAGAAAAAAAATGTTTGTTAGCCACACAAAACCATCTACCTGTTTTTGCAGTTTGGTCAGATCACAGTGAATTACACTAGAATTTTTTTTTTTTTTCAATTTCAGGTATAATCCCAGTTGAGATAGACTACCAGAAATATGACAGCTACTTACCTCTGCCATTCCTGACAAGAGTTATCTTGTAAATCCTTCCACATCTATATTTCCCATCTCCCTTTCCAAGTTGCCTAATTACTACTCTTTGTTAAAAGATCCCCAGTATTTTTAATCACAAGTGCTTAAGCTGTCAATAGTGTGTGTTTTAAGTGTTATTTAGGCTTAATTTAATTATTATATACACTTTCTTTTTGGGGATTCACTTTGTTTACTAATTATTTAAAATTTATATTGGTATTAGCTTTAACAGTCTTTCAAAAAGTTTTTGTGCTTTGTTAATTAATGTTCAGTTAAATAGTGCTTTACAGAGGTATACATTACTTTGACCAGTTATCATTATGATCAGGGAAAAGTCATATTAAACTTTGGTGTAAAAAAAAAATCAAGTAAATAAAATACTAATCTATTTTCACAACTGAAATAATTTACAAAAGTGTAAGTTGTAAAAAAAATGTATTAAAGACCAAATATCTTTTCAAAGGAAAATCATATCAAGAGTATTCTCTAATTATTAATTATTAATTTCCTCTAATTATTAATATTATTAATTCATGTGTATATTCATGTCCTTCATTGCATATTGAGGTGTTTTTGTTTTGTAGAAGGAAGGGAGACCAGCATTTTTTAGTTTCAAGAAAAAAACAAATATTTTCTTCAATATTAATTTTAAAAATGACATGTGCTTAAAGTTTATGTCAAGTTTTGTCTTAAATTAGCTGGCTAGTGCTAGAGATACAAAGTCTAAAACTCAAAGTTGAAAACTAAGGCCAGTTCTGAAAAAGCAAACACAAATTTAGAGATAGTAGATAATATATACAGAGAGTTCCAAAAAAAAAAACATTTTAAGAAAGGAAAAAACTATATTAAAATTATAATAATATATACCGATAACAACAGATGAATACAAGTCACATTTGACTTCTGAAATGACAAGAGGTGATTAAAGTGGTTACCATCAGTGTAATTTTAATACAGTTTTTTCCTTTCTTAAAATGTGTATACATTTTTTTGGCACCCTGTGTGTATGTGTGTATGTGTGTGTGTGTATGTATACATTTTGAAAATATCTTGTTTAGCATAATACAAAAGTATTTTTTGAGAATGAAAATTAGATAAGAATGCTGTTATGAAATGTAATTTTACATTATTTTGCTAATTTTAAGACAATTTGAGCAATCAGTTTGAACCAAATAAAATGGAATATTCAACCATTTTTGACTCACACAAAAAGGTAATTTCATCTGGTTTAACCTAATACAAACTTACACGTGTGTATATAAACAGGAACATTTTTCAACATTTAAAGAATATCTATGCAAAATATCATGAATCTTTAATGTGTAATAAATTCACAGCAGAATGGTATTCCTCCTGTCATATTACACTACTAATTAAATGTATATTTATATTTAAATTGAGATTATCTTAATTCATCTCTCAGATCTGAAAGAGGCTGCTCTATTATCCACTGAATTCCAGAGAACTCCTTCCCTGTGAGTTTGTGTTTCCTGGAATTTTTGCCTCAGGCTAATATTATACCTGGTTGAACATCTGCTGGGATGGAGGTGCAGCTACGTGCACTTTGAGGTACTAGGGAAGGAAAGTCATTTGACCTTTCCTGTTTGACAGCTCAGAACTTCATTAAAGCATCCCTGGATATTGCCAGCAATGATGAGAAAGACATCATTTGTAATTAAGTCCTTCCCACTGGCTATATTCTTGTTGAACACCATGATTAAAATACAAATTCAGTATTCTAAATGGTCACAAAACATTTGATAAAAGGTTATTTTGATTTTAATGCAATGAGGGCAACGACTTTCCAATAGCCCACTTTTTTGTACTCTCACTCTCAGACAGTGTCCAGCAGAGAGACTCTTCAAAAGGGCAAACAAAATAATTAGGCCATAAATTGTTCAAATGTTAAGAGCAGAGCTGTTTCAGAAACTAGTGAGGTCATATGAATATCATAACAAGTGATAAATATCCTCAGCTCCTTTGAAGTAAGAATTTACATTTCCCTCTGCTTGTCTGTTGTTTGGTTTTGATTTCATAGCACCTTTCTTATGATCTACGATTGTTCTCTAAGTGTATTTCTTTTTTTCAGAATGCCCAAACTTTTTCTTCCTTTTTCCCCCAATAAATTGTTGTCTATTTCATTATGAACTAGATTCTACTTATTTTTCAGTAAGGTTCAGATTCATTCCCATCTCCTTTGTCATGCTGTCTTTGATTGCCCCAATATTAGGGAAGCTAATTTCCTTTCACTATTCCATATTATTGTTAAGAACATCCATTTGCCACTTCTATACAGCCTTGTATTTTAACGTATTTAGTTTTTAAAATCCGGTGTACTGTAAACTCTCTGCAGCAGGATATCTTTGCATCTTCAGTTTCTAGCACACAGCCTTGCCTGTTGGAAGCTAATCAAACAATGTTTCTTGCTATTGTTGAAGATGATGATAAATTCTTTATATTCAGGAGAGAAAATAAAATCAAATGAGGAAAGCTAGTTACAGAACAAGCTAGTTCAGAGTATTTTGCATCTAATAGCCAATGGCATAAATAATACATCATCACAGGTTGATTAATAATTTGTCATTGTTATTGATTTCATAGAATTAAAAGAAACATAATCCATATTTTTCTTCCATACTTGACTGATAAGTGATTATATAAATAGTAATCAACAAAGGTAAAATATTTCACTCTTTTAAGAAACTAGGTTAAGTTTAGTGATACAATAAGGTTATTGTCTTAGAATTACAATATCAGCCACTTGAATATTGATTTTTCCCTTATATTTATATAGTTATTCTTAAACCAATTATAATTATCAGCAAATGTAGTTCTTATTGTATTTTCTTCTTGCTGTTGTTTCTTATAATCCCCAGAGAAAAGAATGTCAAGTTTAATTGGGCTGGATTGATTTATATATAGTCCTTCTTAGGGTAAAATGGGTGTGAATTAGCTAATGAATCAAGGTTGGCATAGGACAAGACTACTCAGGAGAGACCGAAGTGTAGGGTTTTGATTATTTAGAAGTGAAGGAAAATAGTCTAGAGTTGTCAGAAAGATGGAGAGAAAAATAGGAATATGTTGTATCAGAAGCCTATGAAGAATAGTTTCAGGGAGAGATTAGTCAAGAGTGAAATTCCGGGACAGTTCTATCAGAAGATGAGGAGAGAATATTAACGTATACTTAGAACGACATGCTTCTTAGTAAATTTTGGTTTAAATGGGTTTGAATAAACATCTGGAAGTTTTTGAAATTTTATGTATAAGTCTATGTATGCTAAACTTGATAGGTAAAATTGAATTTTTCTTCATATCTGTAGAAGTACTGAATTAATTCTCTCCTTACATCCAAGTTTTAGGCAAGCACTAGATAGTATATAAAAAAATAACGAAAATACCTATCTATATCTACATATACATGCATGTACATAAATCATATATATACACACATATAAATAAACCACAATTGAGCTTTCTTATGACCTTAATGCAAAAAAAAAAGAAAAAAGAAAAGAAAGACAAAAAAAAGAGGTCACTAGAAGGCTCACTTGTGGTTCATTTTAAGCACTGAGGAAGTAAAAGGATTTTGGAAGAAGCCTTTGAACAGTGCATGTGGAAATAACCTTACATGCATTTGTCTTGAATACTTCCTTTCACACACTAACCAAGCCAATTGATTCTACTGTAAATAGGAAATCTGCACTTCTTCCTGAACCATAATCAAGTTTTTCCAATGTATGGCTAAATTAAGGCATACAAGGTTAAGCTGGAAGGCTCTATGAGTAAATGAAGAAAAGAAAAAGAGAAAATATGTCTCCATTTTGTGTCTAACTGCTACTAGTCTTTTTGCTAAATTCACAATAATTCTTTAGTAACCCTGCCCTAAATGTCAACTAGAGTATGCTTGCTGGTGCAAATACCTAGTGTTGGATCTGTTTTGAGCTTAAAAGCAGGTAATTTGGAAACAAAGATCTTGAAAATTTGCAAAATTCAGGTGACTATCTCTCAGCTTGTGATGGTAAGAATTCTAACTTCAGAATCTGGTGAGCTCGAGGAAGTTTTCCCTTATTAATGTTCTTTATTCTAAGCTCTCCTTATTCCCTTCCAATAATAATTAAATAAATGTAGAAAGTTGTTAGAATTAAAAGTAAGCTAAAATGATCTCACCAAATTCTTTACTTTCTGGATAAGTAAACTGAGACTACCAAGATTAAGGAGTTGTCTCAATGTCACCCTGGTATCCTGATATAATTCTATAAATATTCCCAGGCACCCATTTCTGCAACTTGGAATATTTAGGATGCAGTTGTAATTAATGTATTTCTTCTATAACTAGTTAAGAATTAATTATTTTTTTTCTTCTCTGTTCATTATCTTGTATCTCTATTATGGAATTTAGCACAGTTCAATTCATTAGTTAGGTATCTCTCTCTCTCTCTCATTATACTATGAGCACATTACTTGTTCATGTCTAATTCATCCTGAAATCTTCCAGTGCTGCATCCCACCCCACCCCAAGCACAGTGCCTTATACATTTAGGAGTATAGAAAAGTTTGTTGAATTGAATCACATCAAACCACAGAAGAAATATGGAAGAAACCAGGAAGAAATTGAAAAGTGATTTCGAATCCAACTTTTCAGGTTTGTTTGCTATAAAAAAATAACAATATGTTTTGATTTGGGACCCAACTTGACTCGTTTTTATGGCCTTTGTTCCTTCCTGCTTCCCTCTTAATTTTTACTCTTAAGCCTCTTAATGCCTAGTCATACAAATGTTTTATTTTTCCTACGAGTTGAAAATGATCCTATCAGGATTCTGTTGACTCTACAAAAAAGCCTGAAAAGTTTCTCACACTTGTTACCACTTTCTCATTTGGAATACCCCATTTCTTATTTGAAGCTCACTCTTTTGTAGTAGCAACCCAGTTGTCCCCCCAGACTCTTAGCTCTCCTTTGTAGGGGTCCATTTCTACATGCCATTAATACTATTTCATTCTGTCATAGCACTGAAAGCAGCATTTCCTTCATAAAAAAAAAGAAAAAAGAAAAAAATTGACAATGCCTGCTGGTTAGTTGAGCTCTAAAAACCTAAATTTTTGAAAACCTGACTTTTGAAAGTTCATGTTATGCCACTTGCTTTTACGGAAGACCTATGTTAGTACCTGTTTTTACTACCTGAGAGAAATCCAAAGGGGATTTTTTGCTGTTATGAAGAGAAGGCAAAAAGCAACAAGGGTGTCCAATGTTTATTTTTCATGGTGCCCTTATAGAGGCAGCACGCAGTGGCACCGCCAAGCTCCTTCCCCCGGAACCACACTCAGCAACTCAGCTTCAAGCCACCATAGCTCTGAACTGTGACTGTGCTTTATCTTGATTTATTTGTATGTCCATTAGCAAAATGTGAGTTAAGGTATCAGAAAAGCCTGAGAGCTTGTAAGGGTGTTATGCTTAGCAAAAAACTGGATGTAAGTATATTTGGTATAATTTGGTAAGTTATGTTTTGGGTTTGGGGATGTTCAAAAACTTTCCCATATAAATTAGTGGTAATTGCTTATTGGCTGTATGGCATTTTGACTTACAAAAGGTTTTATAGGAATGCTCTACTTTCAGATACCAGGGGAAAATGTATTTGGTTTTGTGACCTAGGCTTTAAAATTTACACTGCTTTAATATACTTGGCCTGAGAGTGGCATTCTTTACTCTTTGAATCAGTTAAGTTGTTTGGAGGCAGTAGAAACTAACTTTGGATCAAGCTGAATAAATATAGTTGTTTATCACACTCTAGCTACTCTTAAAATACATTTTTTGATTACCTAAATTACTATGCATGAAACTTTCTTAAACAAATAGGCCTCTGATGAATGAAATTGTGTACTCCAATGTTATAGAGTCACTATGCTCCATTTCTTTATATCTGGACTCATAAAATAATAGACAAATATTTGTAGAGCAAAAGTATACATAATTTTGTATTATGGTTCGATAGCTTTATGGATTTTTTGTGTGAATATGAGGTTTTGTGTTATTTGAGTATTATTTATTAGTTGAGTACTACTATTAGAATAGTGTAGAGAGAGTTCAGGAGCCCCTTTCCACAATTGGAATATCAGTTTAAAAAAAACCCACAAAACTGTGTTTTTCCTTATTGAGTTTCTATTTTTAAAAAGATATACTTAATTTTTTACAGGAGTTTCAATTTCACAGTAAAATTGATAGAAAGGTAGATTTTCCCCACAATCCACCCTGTCCACACACATGCATATCCTCCTCTGTATCAACATTCCCCCCCAGAATGATATATTTGTTACAAATGATGAGCCTACATTGATTGACACATCCTTATCACCTAGAGTCCATAGTTTACATTAGGGTGCAGCATTGGTGTTGTGAATTCTAGGAGTTTGGACAAATGTATAATGACATGTGTCCACCATTGTAATATCATACAAAATACTTTCAGTGCCCTAAAAATCCTCTGTGCTTCACCTATTCATCTTTCCTTCCCCTAACCGCTGGCAACTACTGAGTTTCCAATTTTAATGCCTCTAGATATTTTGAGAAGGTAACAGTGAGCTTCTATGAGATCCCATCCTGAATGAAAATTTATAGTCCTAGCAAACACCTAGAAAACACAAAAATGCACTAATTTGGGAGCCTTTAATACATGTTATTTATTTCAAAATATGTCCTAATATTGCCTAGCTTCTATATAGAAAGGGATAAATTAAAAGTTTTGAGGTAAAATAATTCAGTGCATTTGGAGTATATTCCTGGCCCTTTGATAAGATTAAAACTTCATTTCCTTCTAGTGGATTATCATGCAGGCTGCTTCACTATTATAGATATTCAATAAGTAGCCTTCCTTCAGTTTTTATTAATGGTGGTATTATTTTACTTTTTTGCCATTTTGCTCTTAAAAATAATATTTTTTTATTCAACTATGTAATTTCATGTAAAATTAGGTTTATAGCATTATTTTCATTTCAATGTAAAATATGTATGTCATTTATGGCTAACCTTTTATAAGTTAACTCTGAAAATGACTTCTTTCTAGCACTATTTTTTAAAATAATTAAGGTTGAAGCATATTTTGTCTCACTAATTCTTCAAAGTTCTGGGATATCTTTTTTCCTTGAAAGAAAGAAAAAATACTTTTCTTTCCTTAGAAAGGAAGTCTCTTATATAAATAACTACTTTTAATACCTGTAATCTTTCTGTATGCTGCTATTATCAAAAAAGAAGAAAAATAAGCAATCCATGGATGTAATTTCCATTCTTTTCTTTACTTGATCTCTAGGATGGGAGAAATTTGAATAATCCAGGTTTGTTGTTTTGACAGGATGAGTATTTTGGTTAAGATTTTTGTTGTTTTCACTTGAAAATGGAAGCAGATTTTATCCCAAACCATGGACTAGTCAACCATAATTGATTAATCAATAAAATAATAATAATGTTTTTAAAGCTTTAAGTCATCTAGTTTTTATTGTATCAAAATATTTACCAGCAAATTATTGGGGCTATTTGTATTATTCACTTGTCATGCAGGCAATGGAAATAATAATAAATAAAATAAAAGTATATATAGTACATGGAAAATGTATTGTAATACCTGTATATAGTTTTTTTAATTTTTTTTAATTTTTTTATTTTAATTTATTAGTTTCAGGTGTACAAGACAAGGTAATACTTAGACATTCATCATTTATATCCCTCACACTGTGAAACACCCTTCCCCCATCCACTATCCCTCCGACCTCACAACGAGCCATCACATCCTGTGTATAGTTTTGAGGCCACATGCTTTTTTGGACTTCTTTATATATTGGGTAAAAAATCATACTCCTTTAGAGGTCTTTGTGGCCTCCTATTCATCCGAACACATGTTCTGTCAAGGAAATGTTTATACATGTGAATCTTTGGTGCTTGGAAAAGTTACAATAGGGCAGCTATTTAGAACCCTAATTGCCTTATTAGATAAATTTTTGTTGTTTTTTTATCAGAGACATTGTATAATTCTCTCTTTCTAATAAATGTTTACCAACTCATTGGTAAAAAGAGCTGTAATCACTTTTGGTGTTTTTTGTACCTGAGGGATAGTCTTTAGGAAAAAAACACACAAAACATCTACTTAATTTGCCAAAATATGGAAAGACTTCTGCTTATGCTGTCTTTGAATTTCAATCACTATGAAGTTATATGTAAATTGGGTTTAGCTGTTAGTTATGATACAGGATTACTATCAAGTTCTAACCATTTTTAGAAATTAGAGTGCAGTTACATATGAACAAGAATTAGAAAAGAGCCTCAGTTAAATTCTCTTTTGTTCAAATTTATTTCCTTATGGCATTTTTCATGTGAGGAGTGATAAATTATGCAAACTATAATAGATTTGGAAGGAAATTATATCTAATTTTTTCTTCTTAAGAATTATACCTTCAGTGTCTCTGTCATATACGCCCTTAATACCCTGAATCCCTTAACATCATATTTTGACACATTTGATATCTGTCTTGCTTGGTAAAGTTTAAGCGCTAACCTAGGGCACAAATTAAGTTTATTATGTTCACTTATTTATCTTTAGTGCCTAGCATGTGGTAAGTTATTGACAAATATTTGACAGAATTTTCAAAAATGAAGTTTTATTTTAAATGTTTTTTTTTTTTTTTTTTAAAGAATGAACACTTTGCAACTAAAATTAGATTTCATGTCCAAGGTGTCCTTACTTGGTTCTTTATATGGCATTGACACTGAGAGAAAAATGTTTTCCTACTCCAATTTACACATTCCTCCTCACAAATCTTCCAGATCTATTAATAGGAAATGGTATTGAACTCTTTTGGGCTAGGATGATCCTACTTATAAACGGAGAGTGAGGTGACATCAATGGTATAATTTGAGGACCAGAGAGCAGCCTGTCTATTCAAAAATAGCTCCCTCTGGTTGCCACAGTATTTGGAATTCCCATCTTTGGAGTTGTTTTGTTGTTGTTCTTGTTGTTGTTAAAATGTCCCCAGGAGGCCAATTTTCAATTTATTCATTCTGGTTGTTGTAAAAACAAAATGACATACTAGCTCCTTTATGGGGCAGGATTGTTAATTAGGGGTTATTATGTGAAAGGTAATTTTTTGATCAGTAAAATGACATATGATGTGCTATCATTTTTCTATATAGGCAGAGATGTTCCATTTGAAGATTTGAGAAGCAATAAACTCTAAATGGTATGTTATGGTTCAGGTAAGGACGAGAAGGCATCCCTCTAAGAAGGGTAAGCAGGTAAAAGGGTAAACAACATCAGCTACAAGATTATTTGGGCCAAGTTTAAGAGAAAAAAAAAAGGAAAGCAAAATGAGACATTCCTAAAGCATGGAAGAACCTGTGCAATATGGAAATTCAATGTATTATTTATGTATTTTTATTATGGAATGGGTAGGATGACAGGGCCAAAGTTTGACGAACAGTGATGGGTGGGACAGACATAGGGGTGAGGAAGCGGAGTTGCTTAGCAACCTGAAGGCCATCAAAACAATGAGAATTTCTCAGAAGAGATGCCCTGGCTTATGGAATTACTATCTGGCCATTCACCTAAGCTGGGAAACAAAGGAAAGGTGGGGCTGGGGGTGGCGCCGATTTCACTCGTTTTTACTTAAGGCTGATAGTGATATTGTGATTTATAACAAGAAATAGATATAGAAGCCTCCTTTTTCTGCAGTTTTCCTTTCTGTAGCTTTAGTTACCCTCATTCAACCTCTGCCTGAAAATATTAAATGGACAATTCCAGAAATAAACAGTTCACAAGTTTTAAATTGGGCACTGTTGTGATGAAATATCACGTGTCCTGCTCTGTCCAACCCAGGACACGAATCAGCCCTTGGTCCAGAGTCTCCACTCTGTATCTTTGCACCCGTTAGTCACTTAATAGGAGTCTCAGTTGTCAAATGAACTATTGCTGTATGGCAGTGGTTCTGTTCAAGTGACCCTTATTTTACTTAATGATGGCCCCAAAGCGCAAGAGTAGTAAAGCAAGCAATTTGGATATGCTAAAAAGAAACTATAAAGTTCTTCCTTTAAGTGAAAAGGTGAATACCACACAGTAAGATATTTTGAGAGAGAGAGTGCCCACATTCACATAACTTTTTTTGTAGTATATTGTTATAACTGTTCTATTTTATTATTAATTATTATTGTTAATCTCTTTCTGTGCCTAATTTATAAATTAAACTTTATCATAGGTATCTATCTATATATAGAAAAAATAGTATGTATATGGTTCAGTACTATCCATGGTTTCAGGGATCCCTTGGGGGTCTTGGAACATGTACCCCACACATAAGGGGGGGACTACTGTATTTGGTCTTCATCACCATTTTTGGCACAGAGCCCCTAAAACCGTTGGAATTTTGTTAAGTGATAAGAGTGACAAGGTGTCTTTTGTTCTGTTAATGATGTATCTTTTGGACCCTGTCTAAAATGAGGGCTGAGTGAAGATGTGGGGAGAATGGCATGCTCTGAGAGCACATGGAAGCTTCTGGCCCTTTTTCTGTACCATACCCTATTTATCTCT
This sequence comes from Rhinolophus hipposideros, assembly GCF_964194185.1. Lineage (NCBI taxonomy): Eukaryota > Metazoa > Chordata > Mammalia > Chiroptera > Rhinolophidae > Rhinolophus > Rhinolophus hipposideros. The sequence continues at coordinate 46,365,794 of NC_138053.1, read as the reverse complement.
TCCATCTTGCTGTTCCTGAGTTATATTCTTTTAGAATAAACCTGTAATCTGCTAAGTAACATGGTTTTCTGAGTTCTGTGAGCTGCTCTAGCAAATTAATTGAATCCAAGGAGGGGTTGTGGGAACCTGATTTTAGTCAGTCAGTCAGAGGTAACAGTCAAGTCAAGGTAACAACCCGGATGTGTGGTTGGCATTTTGAGTCGGAGTAAGTCACTGAACCTCCACTTTATAGGTGGTAGGTCAGAAGCACAGGTAGCAACTTGGACTTGAGACTGGCATCTGAACTGGAGTCTTGTAGGACTGAATGCTTAACCTGTGGGATCTGATGCTGTCTCCGAGTAGATGGTGTCGGATTTGAGTTAAATTGAGTTAAATGGTAGGACAGCCAACTGGTGTCCCAAGCATTGCTTGGTGCTGTGGGGGGAACCCTTCCCCTTTGGAATTACCCGCTGCTTGTTGGTGTGGGAAAAACCTCCACACATTTTGTGCCCAGAAGCAGTAGTGTGTGAGTAAAAGAGAAACACAGGAGGAAGGACTGAGTTTTCCCCTGAATAGAGTTTTTTCCAAATTTACTGACTTTCTTGTTTTGTTTATCTCTCTATATGTTATGCAGTAGCATTAAAATATGGATAATTATAAAAAAAAAACCCAAGGCTCCAAATTGCATCAGGAGGTCTCTGCCTCACTGGCATGAATATGGGGGGAAAAGGAAACCTTTGATTTTTTGAGAAAAGTGATATTGTATTTTTTAAATTAAATTTGTTGGGGTGACATTGGTTAGTAAAGTTATATAGGTTTCATATGTATAATTCTGTAATACATTATCTGGATATTGCATTGTGTGTTCGCCACCCAGAGTCAGTTCTCCTTCCATCACCATATATTTGACCCCTCTACCTTCTTTCCCCCTTCCCCTCTGGCAACCACTAACCTGTTGTCTGTGTCTATGAGTTTTTGCTTGTTTGTTTGTTGCTCTCAGTTTTATGTCCCACATATGAGTGAAATTATATGGTATTAAACCTGTTTTCCTCCTAGAAAATTTGTATCATAGGTACTTTATGTTTTTGTGTACTTTTATGTGCTTTATGTTTTACATGAAGTAATGCTAACTAATAACTAAGTTATTAGAGATATGCTGTGAACTGTAATCATAAAGAACTTTAATTACTCCATGCTAAATAATTGACTCAACAAACAAGCCAAGCTGGGCAGTCTAATACTTACTTTTTCAGCATCCCTCTTGGACCTTTTTTTTTTTTCCATCTAAACTCTGTCACTGTTTCAAAAATTTACTCAAAACTCTTCAGACAGTAGCTTCTTTCCTTTTTCATGCTCAACCACTGTAAGTCTGGCTTCTGCCTCGTTCAGTTTACTGTTATCATTGGGGATACTAATGGCCTCTATAGTATTAACTCTAAAATCAATGGATACTCTTCAGTCCTATTTTGCTATCTTTGGTAATGTTGCCCACATAATACGGTTTTAAAATTATTTATTTCCTTAGCTTTTGTGATGATACTCTCCTTTTTCTTATAAATATCTGACCACTGCTTCTTTGTCTGTTTTGCAGGTTTTCCCTCTTCTGCCATTCCTTTAGTGCTTTCCAAGTTTCAACCCTTGGCCCATTGCTCTTTTCTCTTTACATATGCTTCTTAGGGGATCTCATTTATCTACAATATGTGTCGATCACTCCTAAATATGAATCTCCAGACTTTAGGCTCCAATTTTCAGATGTATGTCTGACCGTATGCCCAAAGTGAACATCTTCACCTAAACCTGCCCCACCACAAATACACCCTATCTCCTTCTTTCCTGTCTTGGCTTACAGCGTCACCACCTGCTCATTCACCTGCACCAGAAAGCTGAGGAATCATTCTCAACTACTCTTGCATCATTCTCCATATAAGACAAAGTCCAGTAAGATTTACTTCCTGATATTTCTCAATTTGATTACTATTTCTAATTGCCTGCAAATTTACTGACATGAATCACTGTGTCCTTATTATTTCCACACCCTTCTAAACGCTCTCCATTCTTATCCTTTCAATGATGATAACGAAGAGGCACTTGCCACATGCCAATCTCTGTACTAAGTGCACTCCTTCTATTAACTCATTTCATTCCCAAGACAAGCCCCCAAACTAGGTATTCTTATTATCTGCCTTTTCCAGATGAGATCACTGAGGCAAAAAGATTTTCAGGGAAATTTAGTTATGCTGTTCCCCGGCTGTCCACAGCCCACAGAATAAAGTGTAATCTCTTCAATGTGGCAAAAAAGTTCTGGTTTTTACCTATCTGTACAGCTTCACTTTTCATCTTCTACTTTACACTATGTTCTAACTACTCAACTCATACTGCACACCAGCAATACATTCAATAGCAATGTTCAGTTCTACGTCTCTGCATATCCGCCATGTAGCTCGCCATTCATTTTCTCTGTTCTTGTACTGATAACTGTTTCTTAAACACACAGTTTATAAATGCTTTAACAATTTACCTAGTTTGTTAAAAGGGTATTTTGCCAGACAGAATTCTAAAATGCCTCCTCCCCATATTCCTGGCCCTTGTTGTACACACATCTTCCCAAGGTATTTAAACAACCACCAATCTAATTACTCTTATGAAGGGATGTTGTAGATATAATTAAAGTACCAAATCCGTTGACCTTGCAATAGGGAGATTATCTTGGTGGGCATGGCCTAATCACGTGAGACTTAAAAGAAGAAAAAAAAGTACAGCTGGTCACAGAAGAGAAAGTCAAGAGATTCAAACAATGAGAAATATTTTATGTGCTATTGCTAACATAAAAATGGAAGACACCTCACAGCAAGGAATAAGAGAGTCCCTTCGTTACTTAGAAGGTGAAACCAGCCCCTGGCTGAAAGCCAACAAGGAAACAAGAACCTCAGTCTTAGGATTGCATGGAACTGTATTATGCCAAAAATAAGAAAGATCATGGAAGCTATTTTTAAACTATGAGATAAAGTCATTTGTGAATGGATATAGTTTTACTTTTTTTTCTTTCTGACCTGAGTGCATTTTATTTCTTTTTCTGTCTCATTTCCCCAACTAGAACCTCCAGTAGAATGGAGTAGAAGTGGCAAGCGTGGAATCTTGTTCCTGAACTTAGGAGGAAAACCTTTAATCTTTCACCACTAAATATGATGTCAGCTTTGGATTTTTGTAGAAGCTTTTTATCCGACTGATGCAGTTCCCTTCTATTCCTAGTTCACTGTTTTTTTTGTTTTGTTTTGTTTTGTTTGTTTTTTGTTTTCAATCATAAAAGTGTGTTGAATTTTGTCAAATGATTTTTCTGCATTGATTAAAATGATCATGTGGTTTTGTTGTTTAGTCTGTTGTTGTATTAAATGAATTGATTGTTGTGTTATTAAGACTATTTATTTCCAGGGATAAATCACTCATGGTATATAAACCTTTTTACATATTGTTGGATTAGGTTTGTTTCATTGAGGATTTTTGTGATTCATGAGGAACATTGACCTGTAGTTTTCTTTTGATGTATTTGTCTGGTTTTAGTATGAGAGAATAGGCTACAATAAAATTAAATTAGAAATCAATAACAGAAGGAAATATAGGAAATTTATAAATATGTGGAAATTAAAAAAAACAGTTGTAAGTAATCAACGGTCCAACATGAATTTACAATAAAAATTTCATTAAAGATGAATGAAAACAAAAACACAACATATTGAAACTTATGTGATACAGCTAAAACAGTGCTTAGAGGGAAATTCAATGCTGTAAACATCTATATCAAAAAAAATCTCAAATCAATAACCTAACCTTTCACCTTAAGAAACTCAAAAAGGGAACTGTAAACTAAAGCCAAATGAAACAGAAGGAAAAAAAAATGAATGGAAATAAATGAAATAGAGAGTAGACAACATGAAATAAAACACACAAAAAACAATAAAACCTAAAGATGGTACTTTAAAAAGAGCAACAGAATTGATAAATCTTTGTTTATATAATGACTGATAAAAAAAGAAGATTCAAATTACTGAAATCAGAATGAAAGTGAGAACATCCCTATCTGAGCCCTAATTTCCTCATCTGTAAAATGAAATTATATGCATCATCAGGTTGTTGTAGATATTAAATGATAAATTATAGACCACTGTGCCTGGAGTATAGTAGGTGGTTAAGATAGGTGGTTTCTATATTTTAAAAAAATTAATAATAATAATAATAATAAAAGAGATTGTTTCCCCTACCTCTTTTGTACTTTTGGTTCATTTTACACCATTTAATTTTTTCCAAAATCTAGTATAAAAACCAGAAGTGATTATTCATACTTGTTAAAATCTACTACTCTACTTATCTTTCAGTACCTTCCATATTCTAATCCCAATTTACCTTTCCATTTATAGTCTTCACTAAATTCTGGCATTTATGCTTAGCTTCAGCCAAGCTATTTCATTCACTTTTCCTTGAATTGTAAATGATGTAAGGGTTTGTTTTCATACATTTACCTGTTTATTTTTTGAATTTGCTTTTCCTTTATCTCTCCTCACTCTCTGGTACTATGTAGACTATTTTTTTCCCCTCTAGTCCCAACCAGAGCAGAATCAATGAATCAAGACATTTCTGATTTTTGTGAAAGTCAGAAGGAACATCTGGCTCCTGCTAGTAGATCTGTTTCAGGGTCCCCCACCAGTTATTTAAACAGCCTTCAAACTTCTCTCTGTCCTCATGCTGTACTCCTTTTAGGCCTGCAAGTCCTGTCTCCTCCTTTAACTCTTGATTCATGTCCAGTCTGAAGCACAGTCTATTTCTATATATGATTGCAATCAGTTTATTTAATTGTTGTATCTTTTAGTCTGTTTAATTGGTTTATGACCAAAGCTTTAGCAAGCCCTGTATATCAGCCTATCAGTACAATGTTACTTTGGGTTGAATTACAAACATCAGAAAAAAATACAATTTAAAAAGTTTGAATGTAAAAATAAGCAATATTTCAGAGAGGGATTAATAAAAGAATATTTGTGCAGTTTTTTCCTGCATAATTTTGTCCATAGCATCTAAAATAAAATTGAGTTGATTTCTGGTCAAGATGGCAGAGTAGGTAAATGGTGCTCACCTCTCCTCAGGACCACATCAATTAAAACTAAACCACAGAACAACCATCATTGAGAATTGCCTGAAGTCTGTGGACATACAGAAGAAGCCATCTCGAGACTGGTAGGAGGGGAAGAGACGTGGAACGGGTTGGTCCCACATCTGCATGTGACCATTAAAAATCAAGAGGGATATCTTGGCTGTGGGGGTCCCCCCTGAGGAGTGAGGGGTCCCAGCCCCTCCAGCCCAGTGTTTCAGTATCAGAGAGAGAAGTTCCCATAACTTCTGTCTGTGAAAACCAGCAGAGATAGTGGCTGAGTGAGACAGAGGTTGTCTGTACTCCCAGGTGCTCCTCTTAAAAGGACCACATATGGATTTACTTGCTGAGGGACTGACTCACTCTTGCCCTGAGCTCTGGTGCTGGGACAGCAGCTTGAAAAGCACCAGGTGCATACGGGGAGGAACTGAGTTGTCTTGGTTCAGGGGGAGGGCTGGAGGAGCAACTTTCTCTCAGATGGAGAAGCTGGCAGAAGCCATTGTTTCTTTGTTGAGCTCTCCCACTCCCTGTTTGCAGATGCAGGTAAATGCTATATCTGGGTCTCCATCAAACTGGCTATCACCTTACATCTGCCCTGCCCTAGTGATTCCCTGGGACCATGTTTCACTCAACTTTTGAGCACATCCAAGCAGTTTCCAGTGGCTTTTCCATATAAATGAATCATGCTATAGATTTTCCTATAATCTTTCAAAGGTTTACAAAACCCAAACAAATAGTATCTGGCTTCGGCATGTCCCACGCCTCTGGGTGAGGGACTCTAAGCCTGTCACTAGCAACAGCCAGCCTTAGTTTGAGCCTTGGCCTCTTAAGGCATCTCCAAACATAGTATGGGGGGTGGCCATCTCTGGATTGCACATGTCATTTTGCAACATTTGTTCTATGGATGCATAGTATACTCCATTTTCTGGCAATACCATTTATGTAACTATGTGCAATATTAAAAGACATGTATATTTTCCATTTTTCCTTTATAACCAATATTTTGATGATCATCCTTATAACTATATTTTTTTCTCACATGCTTACTATTTATCATTCTTTCTTGCCTAAGTTTATGGAGAAAACCAAAGACAATTTTCAAAATTCAAGTCTGGGTAATCATTGGTTATCATGTTGACCACACATACAGGAATTTCAGTTAAGTATACTAAACCGGCTGTAGCTCACCCATAAAATTAAAATATAATGTCTTTTCCCCCAGGGTTTTGAAAGTGCATTTAGATAACATCTGAATAAGGTATGCTATCAAACAGTGCAGTATATTACTAATTTCATTGTTGAGACAGTTTTATGAAACCACTGCCACCAGAGCACAGCTTTTATGCTTTATTACATTTTGACGTAAATGACTACTTACAAAAACTGAAGACACTATGAAAACGTCAGAACAATCCTGGGTTCTACACCTCCCTGGCTTCATAGGCTCTAGCAGATCGTGCAAAGTGTGCCATCATTAGGAAGTCCTAAGATATATGTTTTTGGAACACTTCATGATAATGACTTTTTCAACTATTTCATTTACTGGCTATTGTATTCTAAATTATAAATCTAGAAGTTTAATATGCAGATGACTATTTCCCTAATTTTACTACAGTCCCACCGATTATAGCGATGGCATTTTTGCATACTTAAGAAAACAAACTGTCAGAGGCTCTGCACCTATGCTCTAAATATAAATGTTAAAATAATCACTGTTAGCTAGTTAGTACCATTTGTAATATTTCCAAATGATATATGGAAACACATGACTTTACCAAATGGATTAAGGTTAGAGGAATTTATGTTTAAGAAATTATCTAACTATGTGCTTAGGTTAAAGGAGAGGTGGAATGCATTAATAATTCAAAATGCTATCGTTTATACTTGCCTAATTAAAAAAGGCTCTTCGCTGACTCCGTTGAGTGGAGTGGAGTGTCTGTGTGTTACTGAAGTCTCTGCACCATTAGCTTTCCTCTTCTATTTAGAAGTGTTTAACAGAGAAGCAAATGCTTTTGTAATGTGCCAGGTTTTGCAAGGGACAGACAGTTAAACAAACACTTAGTAAGACCTTGCTCTGTAGCAGACACTATGCTAGAGGTGTCAAGCTTTGTGGTTTCTGTCTTTGGTGAGTTTACAAATTAGAGGGAGAGACAGACACACGAACAGGTCATCTCAACATAATAGTTTTAAATTAGTATTTGGCAGAAAGCATTCAAGGTACTTTGGGGAAAAGACTATTGACCCAGTCTGGTAAGGTAAGGTAACACCTTAACTGAGTCTTCAAAGATAAAAGTCACAGAGAGGACAATCCATACAGCCAGACAGATGTGAGCAATTTCAGCCTGGATGTGTCTAGTCCCACCTTGGCCAGTATGCTGACCACAATTGTGCAGGCCACGTGTGGAAGTCCCGCCATGTGTGGAAGAGTGCTCAAGTTTGCACTCTTATGCCTTTTTATAAGTCGTCTGCCCAGAGAAGTCACCTTTTTATAATTTTTTATCAAGACTGCTGTTTTTACATTTGTTCACTCAGAAGGGGAACTTTTCCACAAGTTCTACAAGGCCCTCTATTTTTACTCTTGCACCGTTGGTCAGAGGACAAGGTTTTCTTTTCATATCATTTTTAACTTACAGGTTTTTAAGCACCCATAACAGATCCTTGCCCTCTCTTCCGGAAGCTTTCAAGTATCCTGAGCTTTCTGTTGTCAAGGTCGCAGATCGAGAACTGGATGGAGAGGCCTGGTGTGCACTCTGGGCTATCTCTGTGGTTTAAATCAGAGTCGATACAAACCAAAAGAAATATGGACAACTTGCTGGCTACTCAAGGGAGTGATCCTCAAAAGGGAACAACTACTTAATGAGTTAGTTTCCAGAAAAGTTAGCTTCCGGGCTGGTGGTTTTTCCACTGTCTTCTTTCTACCTGGTAACTCCCCATCTTTTCCACTTGTTCCTCCCAACTGGTTGCTTCTATAGACTCTGCCAGTGGAAAACTTTTGCCATAAGCCTCCAAATCGCTCTCGCTTGTATTGTTCTCAGGCTTGGTTGATGGTTCTGCAGTAAGTGACTCACATCTGCCTGTCTCTGTGAAGGCTTGGGAGAGGAAAATTCCCTGAAATAACTGGACGAATTCACTAAGTTCAGGTGTGTATGTAGGGAAAAACAGAGATTAAAATTTAGAAATATCGTATTATCACATGTATATGTTAGAAATCACTTGCAAGAACTATTTGGGAATAGCTAGGATAGTGGCCAGTACATATAGTCACTTAGTTTAACTGAAGGAAGGATTCACATGAAACAAGTCTCTGAGAAACAGGTCTGGTACAGGTAATGAATGGTGTTCCAGGTAGATCACAGGCATCCAATAAGCAAAGATTAGCTTGGTCAGCCACTATCTTTGAAGTTGTTAGGCACATATTAACCCCATACATGATAAAAAACAAAACTGATAGTAAGTAGTTTAAATTCCTTTTCTACTCCTTGGGGAGGCCCCTAAGTGTATTCAACAGCCTTTAAGTTTCTGGTTGGGTATTTCTGAGGTGCTCCAAGGAAAAGTTTGCAAACTGAGAAGCATGACTTTGAACAGAAGTTGTATGATCTTCAGGAAAGTCCCAATGCAGAGAAGTTTTGCTTTTACTTAGAAGTTGGACACAAAAATATGATATCTAGCCAAGAAAACCAGCAGTAGTTATTCAGCAGTGATCAACTGGCAAGCAAAATATCCATCAGCAGAGGAAAAGTGCTGGGATGGAATTATCCAGACAAATGGGAGGATGAGTTAATTTGATCCTTCTCCTGGAAGAGGTGGCTATTGAGATGTAAACATGATGTAGAGAGATTGAACAAATACAGCTCCTTGAATTAGGCAAGTCCAAAGTAATGTTTGGCAAGGTGACAAAAAACGTGCAGACACTGAGCCATCACCCTGTACACCACCTTATGGCAGAGCTTCAGAGGTGTAGGCAGAGGAATACTTGCGGCATGATCCCCTGGGGTACTTTCAAATGTCAGATTCCTGGATCCCAGCCTGGATTTACAGCAGTGATGTCTCTGAAAGGGAAACTCCAGGATCTGTTTTTGTAATGACCTTGGTTAATTTCTAGGTCCATTATCATTTAAGAATCGCTAACTTATAGAACACTATGTACTCTATGCAGTACAGGCAGGCAAGCATATAGGAGTCTGTTTACACCAAGAAGCTACAGATGTAAATATAGAAGTTATCTGGAATGCATAGAGGACTATGGAGATATATAGCTACTTCAAAATAAGAGCACATTTACCAAGCCGATATGGCTCTCAAATTGGTTTTTCCTCCTTTTTCTAAAAAATAATAAATAAATACATACATACATACATACATACATACATACATACATACATACATAAAGAGTTTTACATAGATGAACTGAGGGTGGACAGGTGAATAAGAAGGGAAAGAAAGTCTGGTGTTCCCATAATAGCTTATAATGAAAGCCATAAACATGGGTAAGTAAATTTTGCACTGAATATTATGGTGGTTTGCTGGTGATGTTTAACCACTTGCTCTTTGGGAAAAAGTTATGATTTGTAGAATTTCCTGCTTTTTGTGGTACAAATACTTAGTCAACATATTAGTCAATTTCAAGTTACCAATGATTTAACAACTGGCTAGCAAATTTCCTAACATTTTAACAAAAGTTCTTGTGAATTAATATTAGTCAGCTCCACTGATTTTTATATATAAACTATTATATTTATACCTATTTTGTCAAAGTTAACTTTGTAACTTATTACATTGAATGGTGCATAGTTTTCTCTCCATGTCATAGTCAATATTTCTATGTCCATATATTTTTTCCCTGCTCTTTATGCATTGTTATGATTTTGATATGTTAACATGGGCAGTGCACTTTCATTGAAATTATTTTTCTAGAATTACACATCTTTAATGTGTTTTGAAAAGGAACAAAGAGATCTTATAATAGTAATAGAAAACTACCAACAACCATTAGATGAAATAAGTTAGTTATTTTAAATGGCATCAATATATCAGATACCATCTGATTCATTCAAAATTTTTTTCTCTTTTGCAAAATAATTTGGTTCATAAACTTAGAGCATAAGGAGATATCTGGCTCAACTGCTGGAAAACTTAAATAATTGTACTTGATATTTACTGAGAAGTGGAAACTGCTTTGCTCTGGCAGTCAATGGGTCTGGCAGGGAAACATTTGTTGTACAATTTTCTGAAAAGAGAGGAAATGCTTGGGAAAAATCTGAGGAGATCTTCTAATATTACTCAAAGATATCCATATACAAATTTTTAGAGTTGGAGAGATTAGTGAGAAAGACAAGTATGTTTTGAGAAAGCTCCCTGGCGTAACTCTGATTTAATTATTATGTAACTATTATTTTATTATCTATGGGCTGTGACCCCTGTCTTTGCCTGACTCACCCTCCCTTAAGAAGCACTTGGGTAAAATATAGGAAAACATTGGATTAAAGATAGAGTTATGATTAATTTGGTTCTACCTGAAAATGAGATTTTTAGAGGAAGTTAGGAAGTAGGAATTTAATTACTCAAAGTGTCATTAAAATGGTTCTTCTGGAGTATAATTCAGCTAAAGTAATATGGACTAATTAGTAGGGAGGAATATTGTGGTGAATTGTTAAAAATGCTAAACATCTGGATTATATATTTTTATGGGCTGAATTGTGTCCCCCCAAAAAATCCATAGGTTGAAGTCTTAACCCTCAATGTGACTGTATTTGGAGATAGGGCCCTTAAGGAGGTTATTAAAGTTATATGAGGTCATAATAACTAACGGGCCCTAATCCAAGAGGACTGTTGTCCCTATAAGAAGAGAAAGAGCCAGCAGAGATCTCTGTCTCTCCATCGCCATCTCTCTCTCCCTCCCTCCCTTCCTTCCTTCCTTTAGTCAGTCATAGTTTCAATTTTCTCTGTTAATATCAACCTATTTAATCCTCACAAAGCTGTGAAGTTGGTACCCACATTATTGTTTTCCCTGTGTTATAAACTGAGGAAATGGAGCCATAAGAGTTTTAGAAATTTGCTCAGTGCCATAGACCAAGTAAGTGGTAGCATCTTTGAATCCATCATTCTGGCTCAAGAGTCCAAGCTCTGACTCACTATGATATAAGAATAATTAACTTGTGAAATAAGATTATTTTGTACTTCTATAACGGTTTGTTTTACTAAAAGCAAATTGTTCACCTAAATTACTTATCATCCTCTTCCATGAAGTTACCATTGGTACACATTATTCTTAAGAGGATGGAGTGGAGTAATATTAGAAATTCACCTACGCTTCTATAAAATCCCTCCCAACACTTAGTTCAGCCATTGTGACCCTCAGCTACTGATAGGGATGTATTATATATTCCAAGACTCCAGGGAAGGAAAATGTTTGAGAACCACTGGTTAATATCATTAGATTTTTAGATTAATAATAAGAGGCCTGAATGAAATTTCAGCCCAGAAGTTCTGTCTGCTTGACAACACATGTGGTAGAATACGCAGAAACATTATACTTGAACATCCAGCATTACCAGGTGGTATGAGGAAATCAGAAAAAGCAAATCAAAGTCTGCCTTCATTGCATTTACATCACAGTTAGTGAGAAAATTCTAATATATTTGGAGAAAAAGAATTAATATAAAGAAAATATATCTCAAGGTAGAGATGGAAATAATTTAAGGTAGGACTCTATTATCCAATTATCTGTGCTATTTTTATTTTAAATGTTAATTTTTCTCTTCCAAAATAGTTTAAGGTGCATTTTAAAATAAACATGTACACAACTACAATTGGTTCTTGTGTATATTCCTATGTGTGGGAGCATTAAGTGAAGTATATATAAAATACAAAAATAGAAATCACATAGTAAAAGAAAAAGTAGTTGTCCTACCCACCAGGGATAAGATGGTCTGTAGAAGCACATTATATTGACTCTGGAGGTCTTGTTATTTCAAGGAAAGAATAATCTAATAGCTTGCAGAGACCTCCTTGTTGGTATTATTCACGTTACCACTTTGTAGTACATTTTGTTATCTAAACTCTGGTTAACATTCTGCTACAGAACAGAAACAGTTGATTTCTAAGAATGAATACTCATGGATCTGTAGAATTTTTATTAATTTACTCCTGTGCAGTTTTTCCTTTTGGCCCTTCACTTTCCCTGACAACTGGGTGATTGCAGTATCCCACATGTTTTGACTTCATGAAAAGGAAGAAAAGGCTAGCCATGGCCCTATTTTTCTTTTAAGTATCTATATCTATATCTATATAATCTATTTTATATCATCTATCTCTATATCATCTATATCTATATCACCTATACCTATATCTATCTATATATTTCCTAGCAAAAACAAAGAGTGGCTTCAGTGGTCATCAAGATCTTTCCTGTTTTTGCTCTATTTGGTCTCTTCCTGCATTCTTCTCTCTGCTCCTCAGCTCCTTCAGATTCCCTGTATTGCCCATTTGCTTGACTTCGAACCTCCCATGAGGCACCCTGTTGTAGTGGTCATGCTCTCATCTCTGACAGTGTCAGATCTTCAGTATATTTGAGGATTCTTCTTTTCCTTTCATGGAAAGAACTATCCAGAGGTATATTTTTTATTTCAATGTTTAGAATTCAGTTTAGAATTCAATTTATTAAAGTTAGAAGTCCAAAAACTTAGTTTTTTCTTAAGAGTAAGTTCTTATTTTTAGTTGACAAATCTTACTGTTGTAATTTTTAACCACCATTTGTGAGTACTTTGAAATATTTGGTACCATTTCAAACTTAGTTAATTAATAAACACCTTCAAATATCTTGGCTAATTTATAAATTAAGTATGTTTTTGTTTAATGTTTTTGTTCAATGTTTTTGTTAAAGTTTAATGTTTTTCTTAAACATTTCAGTTGTCAGAAAAACATCTAAAATAAAAAGATCATCTATCCGCATAGTAAATATTTCCAATCAATATGACAAACGCATAACTACTTTCAATTTTTTAAATATTTACATAAAATAGAACTCTGTCCTGGGACACGTCATCCTCAAAGGCCACAGCTTTCTGCTTGGGTTCTACATGGCTGTCCATGTGTCGCAAAATTTCCCTTAGGGAAAAAGCCGTCTAAATATGACTCTCCCTCAGTGCAACTCCCTTCCTCAGTTTCCGCCTGCTTTTGATTCCTCTTCATTGCTTTCAAATAGGTTTTTTTTTTTTTTTTAATAATTTGTCCAAAATATTAATTGTTTTCTATGGAAGAGTTAGTCTGATATCAAATATCTGAACTGACCCCATGAACCAGAGTCTCTTGATTTGATATCCCCTCAATGAATATAAAGTAAAGGCTGAGGAAATAAAGATATCACAGATAATGACCTAACAACAAATAATGTCTTCTTTCCTAGGCAAAGCTGAAAAACGTAAATGTAGAAGTCATATGTGTTTTGTGTCACACCAATAAAATAAAATGTTTGGAATTCTGCTTTGCTGCCATCAAAGCTATCTGCCTACTAACAAGACTGAAGAAGAGCTACCTTTTCATTTTGTTGTGACCAGTAGTGCTCTGGATTTGGCAGTGGCCCTAAGGTGGTATTTCAAAATGGTGCCCTAGAACAGATGTATTTTGTTCTTTCTCAAGTAGCTCAGATACTTGACAATGAGCAGATAATTGGCCTTTTAACCTGCAAAAGTGAATGGATATGCCTTCAGCACATTAAGACACTTATGCAGGCTATATCTATAAATTCTGAGTTTAAACCTATGAAAGAGTTTGTCATTTCATTTGAAACTTATAGTCTATTAAAATGCCTCATTAAATGCTGTATATAAAAAGTAGCAAGGAACAAGTACAGAGAAGGATGGGTGGAGAAGATAATTTTCAACAAAATATTATACATAAAATGTATCTGAGAAAAAAAAGGAACAAAAAAAAGTAGAGAGATGGGATTACCATCTCAAACAAAAGAGTACCACTTTTGTGAATTAATTGTAGCCAATTTGGCCAACGATGTCACCTCAAATGAATGGAGATATGTGTGAAGCTATATGCTCTTTTCTAACCTTCATGTTTCTTGGAGATATTTTAGGATGAAAACAAGTCTTAGCCTAGACTCCTATTCTGCCTAATGTACATACATTTAATAGCAAATAGGAATAAATACTGACATATAATCTGCTTTTGTTACATCTGAAAGATCCATCTCTCTGTCCTCAGCCCCGCTGACAGGCACTTTACAAGAAAGATTCTACCTGATGCCAATGCAACCATATTTTGATGGCAAGCTCAACCAACATTTTTTGGGGTCCAATAACAGAGTTGTCCTCGAAATGGAGTGGTCCAAGGTCTTTGGAACTCTAAATCTCAAGTGATTCCCAATTTGGGAATTTTTATGCCTTTTTCATTTAGTTTCATGTACTCTTTCTAGCCAATCATATACTTCAGAAACCATTCATTTCAGCAATAAAAACTTATTGCTAAAATTTCTTGGTGATTTCCAAAACATTTGTAGATTTTGATGAAATATTTGAAGTGCTTAAATGCACTTCCTGAGTGTGGATTCCTCTTAATCTATTTCAAATACTAACTGAAAGCTCCTGCCTTGAAAATTAAAGTTAACCTTACACCTGTATACATTATATTGCTTACTGATGGATTTTTAAAAGCCATTTATTACACAGATAATATAACAATCTCAATGACAATCAGCTGTGTCTAGAATCCCTTAGCCCAAATGAATAGATTTGAATCAGTACCCTCACACTGAGGGTAGCCATTCTTAATGAGTAATTAACTGTTTTTCTGCTAGGATTAAATATAGATTCACTATCTTTAGCAGCAAAGACAGCCACTACCAATCAAAATTTTCAGTCAAGATATAACTTATCCTATCGTTTGGTATTCCTCAGTTTAGTATCAAATATTTATGTTATTTAAACATCTAGGTAATAACCAAGGTTCTCCATTTCACATATTGTATGGTAGGAAATATACATTTGACATTTACAGTCTTAAGCTTTTTTTTTTTTTTTTTTGAATGGAGAGAAATAAAACGGGAGGCAGTTCAGTGCTAAGTATCACAGTTTTAAGAGAAGTCAACATTGCAAATGATTGTTTAGAAGCTGTAGCAGCAAGAGACCACCTATGAGGAAACTAGAGATAATTACAAACAGCAATCACAGCTGTTAAAGCAGCACTCATGACACATCCTCAGCATGAAAAAAATTGTAACTAATGCATCAGACATTCAGCTTCACGCAGTCACTCTGACGGACCCAGAGTGGAGACAATCTATAGACAAGTCAACTCTAATAGCAGGGGAAGTCAGAATTAAAGTCCACAGCTTATCTTGCATGAGAAATTTTTAATCATTTCAGAATTAATGTCTAAAGGCTTAAGTTATTTTACAAAAAAAGTATATTATCTGAAGTTTATTTATCAATCAACTCTTTAAGATTTCTTAACATACTTTAACATTTCCTATAGATGGCACTTGAATCATTATGCATATTTTTCCCAACTGCAAAAAAACCACACTTCACGCAGATATTGTACTACGCATCTGTGCTTCCAAATCCATTTAGTAAACACTTCATTGCTCCTAGACTGGGACATGTAACTTTCAGTGGCCAAGAGCTAAATTATGTTGGACTCTTCTTCAGAAAAATGATTATGATTTATTCAAAAAATTTGTTTTTTGGAAACACATACTCATTTCATTTCTTGTGAAACATGTTTAATATTGGGATTATTTAGTATAGTAAATTTCTTCTTTCCTCTAATTTCTTTTGCATTAATATCTTACCAAGCTCACAAAATAACTAGCAACCATGACAAGTAAAGTAATACAAAAAAAAAAGCCATGTATAAAAATAATAGCACAAGTCCAGTAGATTAATTCAAATTCTGATAAAATCACATATACTTTAAGCAAATATATTTCATAGTACTTTGAAATAAGCATCATAATTAGAACATATTAAAATTTATAAGTAAGGTAGAATAAGATAATATTGTCATTGCCTCTTTGTGTCCCAAATCTGCATATTCTGTTAATATGGATTATGTACATTTAAAATGTTTATTGTCACACACAGAAAAGATATTTTGTTTTTGATGAAGTGATAGTATATAATGTGTTTGCTTAAAGGACACTGAAATGCAGAAAAATATTAATGAATTCAGTTTTTGTTTGAAGTGAATGCGGGTTAGCTGGTCTGTAGTGAGATTTAGCGGGAAGTATCTGTTTGAGAGATAAAAGCATACAGATCAGTTTCAGCCTTGGCCAGAAATGAAATTGCACAGGACTCTATAAAATATCTCCTATCCTAAGTACCCACAGAAGCAAATCATGATGTGTGTGGATTTAGATAACTTAAAGAGAGGGGAGGGATATTAAGGAAATTCTTGTGTCATAGCTTCAATTTTCTCTTAGAAGAAAGGCAAGATCTGTTTCAAAATTCGTAGTAACAATTTCTTCTTAGAAACATGGAAACTAGCCCCATTGTTTTCAAACGTTTTTCCCCCAAGTCTGTTTTTCCTCCTGCTAATGGGGATTTTAGGGCAACTTAGTAGAAAACTTACTTTTGCCATACACTTGGACCCATATCAATGTGGAGATATGGCATGAGTAAAGTGATGACTGGGAAAAACGGATTTCACTCCTTCCTTTTTCCCTGTCTGTGTTAATTAAGCAATTTTTGATACATCCAAATGCATTCTACACATAAAATATATTGTTTTCAAAGCATTATCACATATAACATTTTACTTGATTTGAATAATCCGAAAAGTAGAAAGACATTCGTATAATGAATAAGACAGTAATGGCATCTCATGTTTATAGAATATCTTATAATATGCAAAGTGTTCTCATAAAATTTTTCTCAGTCCAGCTCTAAACAAATTATCTGAGTATCAGGACAATTTGCAAAACAATAAATATGAGTAGTTAGCATTCACAAAAGTGGTTAAGGTCACTTATGACCAAAAAAAGTACAAATTAAAATGACCAGAAAACATTTTCATCTGTCAAATAATTAAGGAAATGATACATTCAATTTTGTTGAAGGCATGTGTTGGCCAAAAGGGTACTGCTATACACTGCTAGTGAGGTTAGAATCCATCACACCCTTTTGTGAATGACATTTTGGCATTAACAATTTATTCCTAGGAAGAATGAGAAGTATAAACAAAGATTTACATGTAAATAAATTCATTAGAGAGTTATCTATAATACAGAATATTAGAAACCACATTTACTTGGGTAAATGTAGTTTAAAGCAGTCATCTTGGAACATGAAGGGATCTTGCAAATGGAGACCCTATAAAGAAAAACAAAAGTTGGAAGAAGGCTGGGATCAGAACTGCCCTAATCATCTGCCCTGCACATCTCTAGAGTTTTATGTGAGAGAGATAAAACATCTTGTGTAAGGCACTATTCTTTTGGGATTCATTTGTTACAGCCCAGCCCATTTTTAACTGGCATAGATATACTTGGTGGTTTATGTACATATGACTGCATTTAGCTAATATCTAAAAATGTATTTTAGGAAATCTCTCAGTCCCTTTATTATAAGCAAAGAAACTATGTTATTAGGGAAGTAGTAGGAATGAGCCTACATGGTAATAACTGCCTAGAAAGCTCATTGCAAAGCCAATAGATATTGAAAACCTAAAGTTATCTTAAAAACTATTGAAATGTGTATCCCTGATTAAAATGGCTTAGGTAATATCTTTTATTCTGATTCTAAGACTTGATGATCCTGAGATTTCTTTTAATTTTATGAGTCTATGGTTGATTTAGCAGCCACATTTATTATTTGAAGACAGCGAGAAAGATGGTGTTAAATGTTCCTCAAAGTGAAATGGAGGTTTTAATTATTACAGGACATATGGGGGAAAGAAACTGAACAGCTCAATTCCAAGCCAGAGAATTTTTCAGTGAATATTTGAAAATACAACAGTGTGCCTATTCAATTAGGAAGCTATTGCTGTTTGTTCATTTGCATTCATTGGGCAAAAATTGGGCCACCCAAGTCATTATAGCACTTACACATTAATAAAGAGAAAACTTTTGGTAAAGTATTAATTCATGCTTCCTTAATTTTCACATAAACAAAATTGATGCTACAAAAACTAAAATTTTTGGCTACTCTACTGTAGATGTGTATTTCGATTGAATTAAACTAAAGACCACCATAAAAATTAATGAAATCTGCAAAGTTAAATTCAGTGTATTGAGCTATAGGACATTCTTAAATTTCTACTCTTTCTGAGTTATAGTAAAGATGGAAGATTTCTTTTATACTATTATTAGTTTCAGGTGTACAAAACAATATGATAGTTAGACATTTATACCCCTCACAAAGTGATAACCCCCCCCCAATCTACTACCCCTCTGACATCATATATAGCTGTTACAAGACAGAAGACTTTTTAACTGTTAAAACAACTTTACGTCAAGAATATAGTGTTTCTCTTCTTAGATGCCTCTCTCAAAAGACCTTACTCTGTTTTGTTGCAAATAATGTCATATTGTTTAAGTTGTCTATAGCATCTTACATTATTTAATATTTTCTCCTCTCTGTCCTTTCCTTCTTTCTTTCCTCTTTACCTGCTTCGTTACTAAAATCAAAATGTTGGTACTACCATAGATAAGGACAATGGGAAATTGCAGCTTTATTTGGACAGCCAAATGGGCCTAAAATACTCCCCCAAGTGAACTTACCTACCTGGACAGTGGCAGAGATGAGCCTGCAGTGCAGAGTCCATCCGCCCAGTTGACAGCAGAGAATGCCTGTGTATCCCAAGGACATATGGCTCTAAAGGAGAGCTCTGCCCTTCTGAAAACACCTTCGGCCCTTGGTTTCTGTCACTGCTTACCATCCTTTTCCCCCCTCCCTATCTATACCTCTCGTTCATCTAGCTTTTTTCTTCATTGTTGCTCTTTCTCTAGCTTGTTATCCTGAGACTTGACTATTCCTAGATTATCTTCTTCCTCATACTGACTCCCTTTGGGTTTTCTTTTTACATGTGTGGTTTCAGCTATTAACTCTATGATGGCAGACATCAAATATATTTCTCTGGTTGTGGCTCTTGGGCTCCTTTCTGGATATCAGTACTAAAACTTGTTTTTAAAATCAAACTCACTCTCTTTCCTTCTATACAAACCATCCCTTTGATGTCCACATTTTTGCTACTCTATCACACTTTTCCAGTCACCCAGACGCAGAAAGTCTGATATCTTTTCCTCTAATCAGACATTCCTTTGCCATATCTCCTGTGTTCATCCTTTCCTTTCCATTCCTACTGAAACATGCCGGCTCCATGCTCTGTGAGATCAATTGCACCGAATACGAATGGGCCACACAAAGATGAGTTTATGTTTCCCACGTTTTCAGTCTCTCCTTCATCCAGTTCACCCTGCATACATCAATCTTCTTTAAGGTTAATCTCCCTCGCCTTTGGGATGAAATCTCTTTATACTGCATTTGAGGACTCACACACAATTTACCTGTTATGTTCCTTTTGAGCTAATCTACTTTTCTCACAAAAACCTTCCATCCCATACCAACTTAGCTAACCACTATTCCTTTAGTTGTTCACCCTCCCCCCTGTGTCTTTGTCCACTCATTTCTCCCTACCCAGAGGATTTTCAGCATTTCTCTATCAAAATCTTACTGTTTCTGTAAGGTCCAATTAAATTTCACCCCTTTCATGAGCTTCTCTTAACATTAAATTATAAATGCTGTCTTTTAAATTCAACAATCCAATTTTATAACACTTTTTATTTATCAATTGTATGATGCTTTCTTATATGTTTTAATATTTTATCTCTAGTTAGATTATAAACCACTTGAGGGCAAGGAGTGCATTTGTATTTTCATAATTAATAGGAGGCTTCAACATATCAGTTTCGTGATTGCTATCTGGAGATTATGTCATGTATTATTAAAACTTTTCACCTCCTTTCTTTCCATGAGTGATTCTGAAAGTTAATATTCAAAATACCTACCTACATAATAGGGACTGAATTTTTCTTGATGACACATGTACTTCTTTTTTCCCCAGTTAGGATGCCAATGTGGATTTTAGTCTATCATCAATTTTATTCTGCTCTTGGGGTCTCCAGAGTTCTTGGCTCTATTTATCTTTGATAAACAATATCATCATGCAGGTAAAGTCAGTTAAGAAAACAGCAAAACAAATGTTCTCATTGTATAACCACATGCAAAATTGCTACATTTAAGCTATCAGAGGGACTGTCCCATAAGATGGTTTTTTTGTTACAATCCTTAAAGCTTTGAAGATATTTCCAAGGCTAACAATAACACATAGTCAAGTTGGAGTCTAACAAAACGAATGAAGAGAATTTTCCCAGAAAGATGGTATGGTCATCTTCATCCTGGTAAATTCTTTCCACCCTTCTCTCCCCCAAATGGTGTGTGTTGACAAGCTAATAGCAGATTCCTTTTCAGTTTGTAAAAGCAAGGTTTTGGAAGCTGGCAGTAAGAAAAACAGTGTAATGAAAGCAACTGCTTAATAAAACAAAACAAAACAAAACACATTGCTTAAATTGCAGCATAAAATAAAAATGTTTTTAAAAACATGGAATTCATGTTCTAAAAAGCAGTTAACATAATTTGCTGAACTTATACTATTCTTTTGCAAAAATAGTGTAGGACTGCATGATCACAAAATGGTGCAGTAGATGACAGAGAAAGCCCTTTGTTCTCAAATGTGATGTGATTTTTTATGTATCGAAGCAGCATTGAGTTACAGCCACCCTGGAGATGTATAGATCTATACAATCTGCTCTTTAAAATACTTTTTCATTGATTTATTTATAAGCAGAAATATTAGAATCCAATTTTCTATAGACTGCTTTCATCGGGTGTTTATTACAAGATTTAATGTACATTTTCCATAGACTCTTTTTTGCATTCTCTTTTCCAGGAAAACTGAGCTACTGTGTTCACTTACTATAATTTCCCATTTCTGAACCTCTGCTCCCATTATCTTTGCATCAGAAATTCCAGGGGATTGCAGTATATGGGCAACCAATCTTAAGTCAGTTAAGACTTAACTAATTCGAGTTTACCCTCAAATTATATCACAGTCATCTAGCACATACTCAATTTTGGCTCCTTGATAAATATAATCCTATAATTAGGAAAGGGAGAACCTCTAAAGTAGATGTATCTGGGTTAAAATAATGGGTATACAGACAATCCCTGTAGTTCTAATGTTGACCTTAGGAAAAATATCACTGTGTCTAAATTTTGGATCTTAAGATATTTGCTGAAAGAGCAAGAACATAAAGTTTTTAACATCTAGATGTCATTTTCAGGACTCTAGACAGCATGTTTATAACATGCCAAGTCTGAAATAATTTCTATGGCTGACCTGCCTGTCTCACAGCCAGTTCAAGTGGAAGGTTAAAGTTGACTACTTTGATGAAGCTCCTAATTTGAAGTGGGGCAATTTTCTGTTCTTTGGCAGTGTGTGATGTTTAGCACTTTGGTGTATTGCTTGCAATTTGTATTTCGATTGCTAAGGTTTTCAGACTTTGTTTTTAAAGTTAGAACTTTTGGTTAAATCTTTGGAAGTTCTAGCTTTAATTGATCATGTTTATTATGTGCTTATAAATTTAAGAAACATTTTAGATGCTTGAGAGATTGCTGAGCAAACTCAAATAAATAGGTGAAATGTCTGGATTGAAATGGCTTATCTATGTAAGTCATCTTCTTAGAAAAATAATTGCTGATAGCCATTGTTTCAGGTACTTTGCTGAAGGTATTTCACATATGGGTCACGGTGACTCTAACATAGGGATGGACACCTGCAACTTTCTGAATTGCCTTCATCTTTTCCTTTCTGAAATGACCCCACCATGTAATTCTGGTGGTGCAGAAAGTATTGGACCTTCACCTCCATGTGACATAGATCAAATCTGCCAATCTGTTCCTAACTGCACTAGTCAAAGTTATTGTCGCACGGGTGAGAACAGAACTCAAGAAAAGCCATTAAGGGGCAGCCGGATGGCTCAGTTGGTTAGAACACGAACTCTCAACAACAAGGTTGCAGGTTCAATTCCCACATGGGATGATTGGCTGCACCCCCTGCAACTAAAGGTTGGAAACAGCGACTGGGCTTGGAGCTGAACTGTGCCCTCCACAACTAGATTGAAGGACAACGGCTTAGAGCTGATGAGAAACACACTGTTCCCCAATATTCCCCAGTAAAATTAAAAAAAAAAAAAAAAAGAAAAGCCATCAAGAATCTATGCTGGAGATTCATATTGTCTTGGGGGAGGCATTTTGACATTTTATTTGGAGATGTATACTTGGAATAATGAGGGCCCATCTTTGTTACTCCATGGGAAGAATCTTCCTGCAAATGAAGACAGCATGGAGGAAAATAGAGCCAATAAATTATGTTAGATTATTATTATTATTATTATTATTATTATTATTATTATTATTACTACTACTACTACTACTACTGAAGCCAATTTTAGTAGGGTTTCTGGCATTTATCATCAAAAGAATTCTAACTAATATTCTTTCCTCATTTTACACACAAGATGTTACCTGACTTCTACAAATATACACAGGTAGTAGGTGGCAGGCTTAGGATTTGAACTCAAGTCTCTCTGATTCCACAACCACGGTGGTATAATGCCACTGAGAGGAACTTGGGGAATTCTGGGACTAGTCAGTTACTTAAATATCAAGGTGGTCTTGGACTCTGATTTCAAATTGTAAAAACTATTTTCTTCACAAGACATTTTTGTGTGCCCTCAAATGATAAGGGGAATAGTTTTTGAAGGGAGGATAGAGCCCAGCAGATTCTAGCACATATCATCTGTTTTTGTTAAGACAATCTGGAAGAACATTTGCTAATCTTAACCTTGGCAAGGAGAATATTTTGTAGAAATTGCCTTTACCTCTTTCAGTTTTGGCTTGTACTATTATTAATCCTTATACTAACTGTTGTACAAATAGTCAATATAATCTAGTACCAATTAATGGAAGTTGCTGAGAAAATCCCTGTATTTTGTAAGAGGTCTCTGCTTGGATGGCATGGATAACTGTGACATGGGAAAGTTACTTTTCTGATGTCTGAGACATTTACTGAAGTCTTATAGTCTGGTAAATATTTACAGACCACTAAATATATCCCTTTTGGTTGAGATAAAAGCACCTATAAGAATTATTTTCAAATAAGAAGCTTCTAAAACTTGTTCTAAAATTTCAACTTTAATATGTCAAAAAAGAAGTTACAGTGTTGAGATAGATGTCACAGTTTATAGTTGTAAGGAGAATTGCTTTCATTTCTTTCCAAAATTTAAATCTCGTAACAATGATTTATGGGGAGAAGGTTGCAGGATTTAATAATTTAAGTGTCTCAGACTCAGTGAATGCAACGACAACTTGTAAATGTTAGATATGCAGATCTCATGGATGTTTAAGTTTTTGTTTTATTTTTGGAGTCTTATTTTGTTTACTCCAAAGCAGAAAGAAAACCTTCAGTACACCAATTCCAAAGTTAGTATTCAAATAATATTTACCAGAGGACATATTTCAAAGCCGGTTTACCAAAGTTTTAGAACAGAAGCCGAATTAAATATCTTATCAAAACTTACTTTAAAGTGGATTTGTACTTCCTGTTACCTATTTACATTTAGTTAAAAAAACAAAAAACAAAAAACAAAAAAACCCTCCAATTCTGTTATTATAAAATCTAGTGTTTGGAGATTATAATAAATAAGCAGACATGGCTAAGTTAGCCTCAATTTTTAAAGTCTTTAAAAATAAAAATATACTATAAAATGCAAATTGGAAAGTTCAACACAGTGCGTTGAACATGTATTAGCCTATGCTCCATCCTGAAACTGCAATAAAATTAGTAAAGGTATTTTTTAAGATTATACATAAACAAGGGCAGAGAGAATGGAAGAGGAGATGCAAGTAATGAAATGTTGGAAGTTCAAAAACAAGTGGAAGACTGATAACTGACCTAGCAAATCCCAGAAAGCTGAGTCCTAATCACACGGTGAAGATGCAAAGGAGCAAACTGATTTACACCAGGCACTTCCAAAAGACTGGAGAATTGCTCATGTGGATAGTGTGGAAGTGGAGATGAAAGGGAGCTGAAAACATGTTTTGGTAGAAAATCTTTTAAGAAAGTGAGTCCTTGGTTCTCTACTCTGCAGCTAGGTCATCGTTGTTTCTCTCAAATGCTGGATAGTTTGCTCTCTATAGATGGTCTCTGTATTGTTTCTGGTCTAAGGCACCTTTAGAACAGAATTCCCCACTGTAAACAGAGTAACAAAGTGAAGATTTATGTACTCTATGTTGACTATCCAAGTCTGGCTCTTATACCCTGTTTCCCCAAAAATAAGACTTAGCTGGGCAATAAGCTCTAATGAGTCTTTTGGAGCAAATATTAATACAAGACCCGGTGTTATATTATATTATCATATTATATTATAAACGGTCTTATATTATAGTAAAATAAGACCGGGTCTTATATTAATTTTTGCTCCAAAAGACATATTAGAGCTGATTGTCTAGCTAGGTCTTGTTTTCAGGGAAATACGGTAATTCTATCTTCAAACAGGAACCAAAGAAACTGTCTCTGGAGAATCTGATTGGCCCCTCAGGTAAAGACACTGAGTATCCCCAGTGAATTAATTTAGGTAGACAACACTATAAAGAACCTACGTTCAATGCCCACCTGTCTCCTGACCAACAGTTTATGGCCCAGTCACAAATTTGAGCAGTCAAAGGTCACCAAGTATTTGAGAAAACCTCCAATGTGAAATGCATAAACCAAAATAAAGAACAAAAATAAATAAAATAAAATATAAACAAAGTAATGTAAAGGGAATAGTTACTACGGAACAAGTAATGACCAAATGACCAAAACCCAATTATTCTCAAAGTACTCAGAGATAAGAAAAGTATTTTGTTCATAAATAAAACAGAACAAATACTTTTATAAAATATAAAAGAACAGTTGGAAATTACAAAAGAAACAACAACCCCAACCCATAAAAGAACATGAAATAAATAAAATGCTCATTAGAAGAATTTGAAAGGATGAAAATTTCTCCCAGAAAATATAGCACACACAAAAACAAAAGATGAAAAAAGTAATAAAAGATAAAATTAGAGGAACAATATAGAAATTTCAACATCCACAAAGTTTTGGGGTTAGGGGGAGTGAGAGAGTATCAAAGAAGAAATAATTCAATGAAACTCTTAACAATGAAAATTAAGAGTTTCTAGATTTAAAAAAATGTATAGTGTGTATAATACAAGAAACATATTTTTTTTAAAAATGTGATACCAAGGCACATTGTTTTGAAATTTCACAATGTTAGGGACAAAGAGAAAAAGCTAAAAATCTATTTTCAAATAATTCTGATTGGAAATAGTTTTTAATCTAGAAATCTGTATCCAGCCAAAATATCACTTGAATTTGGAAATAGATTAAATACATTTTCAGATATATAAGGTCTCAGAAATGTTTGCATCAGTATTTCCTTTGTAGAGGCATTAGTGAAGTATGTGCCAAAAATAAGGGAATAAAACAAGAATCAGAAAACAAGGGATTTAGAAAAGACATCCGACATAAGACAGAAGCAAAAGTGTATCTTCTGGTAAAAGTTCAAAAGAATACTGATATTTATTGAAGCATAGAAGCAGACTCTAGGAGAAGCTTATTCTAGAAAATATATTTGAGTAACCAATATCTTTGAATTAATTTAGAGGGTATTAAAGTAATAGGTGGGGGAATAGTTTAGTAATTAATTAATAATAAATTATTATGCAACAAAGCATACAAAAATGTTTATTAACAAGCAGAACAATAAAATGTTCGCATAAAAGGTAAAATAATCATGGTATACTAAATAATATACTATAGTTGAAAAATAAGCATTGATATAATAAAAATTATGCTTTGATTATCTTGAGAGAATGGGGAGATGGGAAGTACGAATGGATGTGTTGGGAGTCTTGTCTTCATGGTGGGAAGTCAACAGTGTCTAAAATTCGAAGGTTAAGAAGAAGCAATTCAAGTGAATTACTCAGAATAATTGAAATTAATGAGTTGTTAAAGGATTCGAAAGTGGTTGCATCTGAAAATCAGTAAGTAGTGGCACATAGGAGGTTAGAAGTATGCTTTTTAAAAATTTTAACTAGCACTATTAACTGTAAACTGTGTTCATGTTTAAATTTTACAATTATAAAAATAAAGATATTACATGCTGGAAAAGATTTTCAAAGGATACATAAGTATTTGGACAGAATTTTCAAGGACCCCTCACCTTCCATGCCATAATATGTAGTCATGAATTATCTGCATGTATATGTGTATACCCGCAGATAATATATACACAAAAATATATACTAACATTTCTATTTACTAATGAAAATAAAGCTGCAGTGAACATCTTTACTCATATAACTCTATTTGTAAAATGTTTATATATGTATACACACACACACACACACACATTATCTGAATAATAAGAAACTTCCAAAATTGCACCAGAATGTCCTCTGGCACACAGAAAGCATGAGTGTTCAATTTTTACCCAAGTGCTAAGGTCCAGCTGAAATGGCACTTCTTCCTGTACCAGCCTTCCTTGACCCAACCACCTGAAAGTGAAGTGGACTGTCTGCTCCCTTAGCTCTTTCCCATCTTTTGGTTTTTGTCACAAGTGATTGTCTTTCTGTTTTTTGCCGCTAATCTTCAATTGCCACTGATAGCTCCCTAGCTTTCCATCTCCCAACTCAATTTCTTGGAGAGACTGCTTGATTATTTCTTTGGTTCCAAGTCCAAGACCAGCTTGGGTCCGGTATCTGCTTCTGTTGATGGGACTGAGTGGATTTTGTTGAACAAATTGGCTCTTCAGATATCTGTGTATGAGGTGTGATCAAAAATGACAGTAAATGTTTAAATTAAAAAAAATATTACAGTAAATGACACATTGCCATTAATCTCCCTCAGAATACTCCCACTCACTTCGAACACACTTATCCTCTCCATCATTCTTTCGACTTTCTGAAGCAGTTCTGGAAGTCCTATTTCTTGAGTGTCTTTAGTTGTGCGGTCATGGCTGCTCCCATGTCCTGAATCCATTTAAAACGTTTACCTTTTATGGTCATTGTGACTTTGGGAAAGAGACAGAAGTCACATGGTGCCAGATCCAGTGAATAAGGTGGATGAGGACACACTGTAATATTTTTGTTTGATATAAATTGTCTTACCAGGAGCGATTTGTGACACGGAGCATTATCATGATGGAGGATGAAGGAAAGACATTCATGAAATAGAACTTCCAGAACTGCTTCAGAAAGTTGCAAGAATGATGGGATAAGTGTGTTCAAATGGAGGGGGTGTATTTTGAGGGGGATTGATGGCAGTGTGTCATTTACTGTAATACTTTGTTTTTATTTAAACATTCACCATATGTTTTGATCATACCTCGTATGTGAAGTTATGTTTCCAAAAGAAGATGAAGGTACTGCTCAGATGCTCCCTCAAGTGTTTTATACATCAGTGTTTATTACTATTGCTTTGGGAAAAAGGATGAGTAATTATCAGTACAATTGTATTGGGTCAAAACAGAGTAAGAAAGGAAATATATGTAGAGATTTTCTAAAGAAACTGGTCCCTTTCATTCTAGCCCAGAGCTGCTCTACTCATTGATTAACTTGTTCCTTTGTTAGGTTTTATTAATATGACATGACATTATTTTTAACAATTAATTTTCATTTTCTCATATGTGAATATGGTAGTCAAAGTAATAACTAGATGAATTATTAATTATCTGTACTAATAAAATTTATGCAGCACTGCAATCTTCAGATACATGTTCTAAAGTGTTTAATTCTTCTTAATTTCTGTACAAATTCCAGTGAAAGGTTAGGATGAATCATCATGGAAAAATTAGATTAAAACAGAATCTGTTTAATAGAGAAAGGGACATGACTATAGGAAACAGAAAACATAAGGGGAAATGTCCTGCTTACCAGTTTAATGTAGCAATAAAATTGCCCAACACAATTCATTGATTCAGGTATTGTCATTGCTCATTCTGTAACTGAGCAATGAAGTATGACAAGAGAGCTGTTAGAAAATCTATGTGAGGTTTAGATTATAAATAGAAATACTGGCGCATAGATATCCACTCATTTGAGGGCTACTCATCTCACTAAGAAATGATTCATGTGAATAACCATCTTCAGATTTGTTGGAATTTCATGATTCAGTTTTTCAAACTGAAAATACACTGTCCTTTCTCTGTTTAAGTATGTGTTTGTTTATTTATATTTAGTCCTGAGCAGAAAAAAAATAACATGGAAAATACTATGACTTAAATAGCATAATTTTCTTTAAAAAACGTTTCACTCTTTGGGAAAAGTTGTATCTTTATGCTTGATTCCTTTGTAATTAATAGCTTAATCTTGAGCTCCTCTTACTTCTGCATAAATGGGTATCTGATTGCTTATGTATTCAGAGTACATATTCCTAATTTAAAATACAGAACCTAATCATACTATTTCCCCTGCTTTGGGAGCCTTGCTCTACCGGCTAACCATTCATCATTGGCCTTTAAATTGCTGTAGGCAACCAGAAAAGGATTTCTTTTCTTTACATTTTCTTAGTATATTTTAACAGAAAAGAAAATTAATAGACATGTAAATGACTCCCTGAGAACTTTTGCGGCCATTGCAATTTAGAAATGTTTTTGAATTAGTAAAAAAGTGTGAAATAAAAGAAACAAAAACATTAGGCTAAAGAAACCTGCAGTTTTGCTTCTTAAAATATTTCTTTGATTAGCCAGAAAAAAACTAAGGTTAAGTCCGCCAAATACAGAACTTCAAAACCTACCACTACTCAAGGACTGATACATTCTCATACATCATTTCACTAACAAAATTGTGAGATGATGGTGGCAAATGCAGACACATCCAATCTCATTCTTAATGAAAGACAAGTCAATTACAACTGTAATGAAATCCTGTTTCCAGCTCTAAGACTGGCAAAAATTAAAAGGTTTGGTAATGTGCTTCAAGAGTATGGATTTGGGGAAAACAGCTTTCTATCTTCACACAGTATTGGTGGGAATGTAAGTCAGTATGACCTGCATAGAGGGCAATTGGCAATATTTGTCAGATTTAAAAGTGCTCAGCTTGGCCTATAATTTTACTTCTAAAAATATACTCTTCAGAGAATATATCTATATGTACAAGGATATTCATTGTGACTATTGTTTTTGCAAATAACATAATAAACCAGGGAATACTTCAAATGTCCATCAATAGACTGTTGGTTAAATAAATTATGGTGTATTTATGAAAGGGCAAAGTCTGTACCACATGCAAGAGCTATTATTAAGTGCATAACAGTATGTAAGGTGGAACACTACAAATAGTGTTTTTTACTCCTTGATTTCTTTTCTTATTTTTAAAGGATTTATAGATGGCTTTACAAAAGCTACATAAGAAGCTGGTTACAGAATTTGTCTTGGGAAGGGACTTTTAAGGAAGACTGGGGTGGTCTGTTCCATAGATTTTTTTTTTTAAATATATTGTGACAAAAAATTATCATGGCAACACAATATTTCCTGCTGAGTTAAAACTTAAACAGCAAACGGCAAGGACAGTTTCAGGAGCTCATGTTCTTACCGACCAGTGCAGCTCTAACCTGCCACAGATACTCCTCAATGTCCACGGGCAGGCTCCAAGAGCTAAGAAAGAGTGGGAAACATTTGGATGGAGCAAAGACTGTGACATGAGTAATGTTAGGAATCATGACATTACATGACATTTTTTGACTGCTTACCATGTGCCAGGCTCTGGTCTAAGCATCTAACATGCATTAACCTACTTAATACTCACATCGGTCCTAGAAAGTAGTATCATCACCCTCATTTTACAGATGCGGTAGACTTGAGAGACTGACAGGTGCGGACGTCTCCAAGATGACGTAATGATTAAATGACTGCCCGCAGTTCCAACCATTACGAGCACTGCACTCAGCAAAGCGGGCAGCTCCTTGCATTCCCACTGGCACTATCCTGCCCTTTATGACCAATTGGATCCCTGGTCCAATAAAAAAGGTAGTTTTCTTTATCTGCTCCTTCTCAAAAAGGAAGATCAGTTTAGGTTCACTATGTGGATTTGCAAATATTTGCAGAGACTGTGTAGACACTATTAAAACTATTTAGTTCCTTGGAAATGTGAAGGCTAAACCAACAAAAGAATGAGTGGAAGGTATTGCAGGCAAAATGCCAAGAGGATATGGGGTTGCTGACATTAATATCAGAAAACGCCATGCAAAAGTCATAATACCGAAGGAAGATTTTAATATTAACAAAATATTAAATTTCCACAATGAAAAGATCACAGCCATGAATGTTGAATCATTAAACAAACTACATGAAATAAGTATAGCCAAAGATATTAAAAATTCAAGAACAAAACCAGAGTCATAGTGGCAGATTTTCACATACACCCCCATCTGTCCCTGTCATATCAAATAGATCAATACAGTGGTCCCCCATTATCTGAGATGGATATGTTCCAAGACCACCAGGGGATACCTGAACCTATGGATAGTAACCTATTCTATATATACTATATTTTTGCCCATAAATATACATACCTATGATAATGTTTAATTTATCAATTAAGCACAGTTAGAGATTAACAACAATAACTGATGATAAAGAACAATTCTAACAATATATTTCAATAAAAGTTATATGAATATGGCTTCTCTCTTTCTCTCTCTGATAACCAATATGCTAACTGAGAGAGCTACTAAGTGACTAACGGTGGGTAGCATATACAAATTGGATAAACTGGACAA
Organism: Rhinolophus hipposideros; assembly: GCF_964194185.1. NCBI lineage: Eukaryota > Metazoa > Chordata > Mammalia > Chiroptera > Rhinolophidae > Rhinolophus > Rhinolophus hipposideros. Next base: position 46,334,785 of record NC_138053.1, on the reverse strand, counting down.
AGCGATGATTCATGTCCCGGGAGGGACAGAGAAGGATGGTGCAAGATTTCATCATGCTATTCAAAATGGTTGCTATTTAAAACTTATGCATTGATTATTTCTAGAATTTTCCATTTAATGTTTTTGGACCACAGGTGATTGCAAGTAACTGAAACTGCAGAAAGTGAAACTTCTGATAAGGAGGGACTATTATAATGATAATAATGATATCAGTAATAATATAGGAATAAAAGAAAATAGAGAATTGAAATAAAATAAATTTACTAGCTTAAAATGATTTACAACTGTATCTGATAAAATGAGAAAATGTACTTACTGAAATTTTTATTGACATAGGAATTTTGATATTAATGTAATAGGATAGGAGTCTCTCCCCTATACATTTTCTTGATGATAGAATAGGTTATTTTGTAAGGTAGGGAAAAGATACGAGCACATAATAAGAATTATACTCAGATGCAGGCAACAGTAGTATTCTTAGTAAGGCAGACAAAAGACTCTGCTAATAAAATAACTGGAGTCATGCCATAAGGTACTGCCAATCTTAGAGGTAGAGAGATATGCTTGTTTTGTAGCTCTTTCACCCTGATGCTGGACGAGGAAGAATAGAATTTTTTGGACTGAGAAACAGAGAGATGCATGCTCTTAGGTGAGCTGGCAGCATGTCTGAGAATGTCTACCATGGCTGCCAGTGAATGGAGGAGGCATTGGCAGGACCTGCCACTGAAGGTTTTATACTTAAAACTCCCTTGTTTCCTCAGTGCAAATGTGTATATTCCAGTGTGTTTTCTTTGTGCTAAGTTTACCATGTCTTTGGGGAATACACTTGCTGTCAGCACACTCTCCACCATTCTCCTCTTCTCCCCCGATACACTCTTTCAGCCCCTCCAGGTTTCCAAGTAGACCTGAGGATGTCTGATCCCCACAACTAGATACAGGTTCAGTTATTTCCTAGGAGTCCCATTAGACTTCCACGCAAATAGATTTCCCAGGAGTTCTCAAGCTATGCCTAGGACACATCTGAATTGTTAACCAGTGGACACAACTGCCCTCAAGCTGAGAATCATACCACATAGTCTTAAAATAAAATTTGATCCTCTATGTCTTTTTTCTTTCCTGCCAACTGAACACTTGACTTATCTATGGATTTGCTCACAAATAGTTTTTGCCAGGTTTCTTTATATACCTGTAACAACTGCTTTCTTAAAACTTGCCTTAAAGTGACAGCATTCCTTTAAAAAGGGCAGAAAATTCATTGGTTCTATTATATCATGCTTAGAATGCCACATAGTCATTGCTTCTTCTTTGTTATATACAACCTCCTCCACTTACTTACTTACAATGATTTTGGAAGAAATACCTCAAAGCACTTTAACTTTGGCAAGTGCCATTCTGTCAGTACCGTTCCAAGGACAGACGAGAATGAGTGGGACTTAGATGATTACTGAAGATCTCTCTCTCTCTCATTGATTTATGTTAAAGCTCCAGGCAAGTAGGCCAGCTCCTCTATGTTGCATTTCCCTCGGTTTTAATATTAAAATACTTTGTGCTAAAGGACTCCAAGGAAGAAAAACCAGAGAGGCAAGGTGAGCTGCTGTAGCAGAATGGGAAGTGAAAGCACTTGACAGAAGGACAGCATATCAGAGTTCGTGGACCCTTGTTGGAAGTTGACATTAGGTGAGTTTAACTTGTGTGAGGAGCATCTTCCCAATTAGCCATGCATAGGCAGGGCTTGTTGTAGTAGCACTCGTAGGGCTTAAGCATTTGTTGTTTGGGTGTATGAGTTCTAATGTTGCTTCATATGGTTGCAATCTGATTGGTGTCTCTCTATAAGACTTAGTTTAGTGCTTTATCCATGGTGTACTTAATAAATGCCAAATGATGTGTTGCCATAGATTGAAACTATATAAATAGACTCAAACTCTTATTTGATGTTTTTTCTCCATATTTGGGGGAGGGATGTGATAAATTCATGGAGGAATACAGAATTTCTCCTCCTCTATAGCTGTAGAACTGAGGGAAGACTAAGTAATCAATCCTGGTTTTCATTTCTCTCTAGTTCACATCTGTGTGTCTCTGTCTTTATCTGTTTCTTTCTCTATTTCACACACACACTTGCATGTACACACACACACACACACACACACACAATTTAGATTCTCTCTTCCCTCCCAAGGGCATTCCTTACTCTTAAGTTGGTCTTGATCTGTCTCGTCCCTTTGAGACCCATGAGGGGGGCAGTGTGGTATAGCGTAAAGAGCCCAGGTTTTGACAATAAACAAACACAGTTTGAACTCTGCCACTCAGCCAAGTGACCTGTAAGTTACACAGACATTTTTGAACCTCAGTTCTCTGAAGTTTCAAATATTTGCTATCTCTTGCATCGAGAGATGACATATCCCTTCCCATGGTGCGTGACTCATGGTACATCTCCCTGAGAGAGAATTAGCTTTCTAGCCCGTTACATCACACTTGGCCTTGTGACTTGCTTTAACCAATGTAATGTGAACAGAAGCTTTAAGAGCCACACTGTGGTTCCACAATTGGTCTTTTCCTTTGTCACAGAGTGATGAGACCCAGAAAGGGGCTGCTCCTTCAGCTTTGGTCCATAAAAACAGAACACATGGAGTATAGACACAGTTGATTCACAATGGAGAACTACATAATGTGAGCAGGAAATAAACCCTTATTGCTGTAAACCTCTAAGACCACACACAGTACCTGAGCCTAAAGTGATTTAGACATTTCCTCACGTATAAGAGATAATATTTTCCATTCTGCAAAGCCAATGTAAAACACAGTGAGATAATACAAATGAGAGCTCAGCAATTGGTAGTCAACACAAGGCCTGGAGATTGCAGTTTAAAAGTTTGGGGGCTAGAAAGAAGGGACTTCTGGAGCCTCTATTTCATTAGTTTTGAAGGGGCTCCTAATCAAGGGAAGGCACCTATTTCTAAAATAATTTCTTTCTTCCCTTCTAGGAAAATATCTATATGCAATTCAAGTCACAGTTCTAATTTCACGTCCTCTCTCAAGTTGTACCAATCCTCCATCCCTATGCAAAATCAATTACTTCTCTATAGCCATAACAACATGTTATAAATGTTTACATGCTGACTTTCCCACTAGACTGCAGGCCTTTAGGGTAGAAACTGATTTTTATATTCAAACATCCAAAAGCAATGGGATATGTAGAAATCATAATAGAGCCTCATCATAGAAACAATTTTAATTTATGCAAATAAACACAACAAAGTGTGATACGATTCTATTATCTTGTACAATAACAAACACATCTAGTAATGTGCACTCAGATGATCACGTTATTATAACAGAAGGGAATAAACACTGCACATAGGAAGGATGCCTTAAAATTTTTTCACCCTACTCTTTATCACTGGCATTAGAAACATACGTCTTTGAATGCTTTAATATCTGTGTGCACACTTTTCTTTTGTCCTTTTCAGTCTACTCTAGTGGTTCTCACAGTGTATTCTGTATAAGAATGTCTGCCCTGTACGTAGAATGTATGCATATTTATTATAGTGCAGGGGCAAGTTAATGGGCTTTCAAAAGAAAATTTTAACTTTATTGACATGCAATTAATTGCACGGTTTTAAAATGTACAATTTGAAGAGTTCTGATGTATGTATTCACCCACGAGACCATCACCACAACCCACATAGTGAACATATCCATGACATCCAGAAGTTTTCTAATGTCCTTTGGTGATCTCCTCCCCATCCCTCCTATTGGCCCTTCATCCCTATAGAACCACAGACCTGCTTTCTGTACTATAAATCAGTTTGCTTTTTCTAGATCTTTATATAAATTGAATCATACAGTGTGTACCATTTGTTTGGCTTCTTTCACTCAGTATAATTATTTTGAGATGAACATTTGGGTTGTTCCCAATTTGAGGCTATAGCCAATGTGTTCTTTGAACACTCATGTACATGTCTTTGTGTAGGCATATGTTTTTATTTATCTTGAGTAAATACCTAGGAGTGGAAGGGTTAGATCATATTATAAGTTTACATTTAACTTTGCAAGAATCCGCCGAACTGTTTTCCAAAGTGGTAGATCATTATGCATTCTACCAGCAGTATATGACAGTGCCGGTTTGTCCACATCTTTGTCCAAACACTTGGTATGTACGGTCAGTCCTTTACATTATAGCCATTCTTTGAGGTATGTATCTCATTGTGGTTATAATTCGCATTTTCTCTAATAACTTACATTGTTTAGCATATTTTCATGTGCTCATTTTTTATCTATATATTTTCTCTGGAGAAATGTCTGCTTCAATATTTTTTCCCATTTTTTTATCGTGTTGTTATTTGTCTCTCTTATTTAGGTCTACTCTACTTTCTCTCAGCAATGTTTTACAATTTTCTTTTTTTTATATTAAATTTATTGGGGAGACAATTGTTAGTAAATTTACATAGATTTCAGGTGTACAATTCTGTAATACATCATCTATAAATGCCATTGTGTGTTCACCACCCAGAGTCAGTTCTCCTTCCATCACCATATATTGGATCCCCCTTACCCTCATCACCCACCCCCCACCCCCTTACAATTTTCAGTGTGTAGATCCTTTACCTTTTTTTGCTATTGTGAATGATATTATCTTTTTTAAATTTCATGGTCATATGTCTCTTAATAATATATACCAAAATAAAATTAGCTCTAGAATATTGATCTTGTATCTTACTGCCTGGGTAATCTCACTTATTCATTCTAGTAGCTCTGGGGTAGATTTCATTATAGTTTTTACATAGAGTGTCATGTTGTCTACGAAGAAAGAAAGTTACTTCATCCCTTTCCAATTTGGATGACTTTCAGATATTTTCTACCTCATGGCAAGGGCGAGAACATCTTATACGACGCTGAACAAAAGTGGTGAGGGCAAGCTTCCTTGTCTTGGTCCTGCTTTTAGGAAAAAAACAACAGTCTTTGTCTGTTAAGTGTGATAATAGCTGTAGCTGTTTCAGAGATACCCTTTGTCTAGTTGAGACAATTGCCTTCTATTCCTATTTTAGTCGAGAGTTTGTATCACGAATAGATGTTTGATTTTGTCAAATGCTTTTTATGCATTATTTTGGATGTCACATGATTTTTATTATATAGCATATGAACAATTATGGTGAATTATCTTGATTGATTTTTGACTGTTAAATCAACCTTATATTGAGAGGATAAACTCTACTTTGTTGTGATGTATTCTCATTTTATTATGTTTTGTTCGATTTGATTTCCCAAGATTTTGTTCAAATATTTGTGTTTGTGTTCATAAGGGATATTTAACTCTAGTTTTGTTTGCTTGCTTTTGTTTTAGTTTTTATAATGTCTTTGGTTTTAGTTTCAGAGTAATGCTGCCCTCATTGAATGATTTAGGGAGTATCTAAATCATTTCAATCTCTTCAGTTTCTCAAATAATTCATGTAAAATTGGGATTATTTTTTCCTTACATGTTTGGTAGAATTCTCCAGAGAAGACATCTGGGCCTGGAGTTTTCTTTGTATAAAGGTTTTTAACTACAAATTCAATTTCTTTAATTGATATGGGGTTATTCTCATTATCTACTTTTTTTTCTTCTTCTTGAGTGAGCCTACGTAGTACGTAGGTCTCAGGACTTTGTCATTTCATCGAAGTTGTAATATTTATTTGCATGAAGTTGTTCATATACTGCCTTATTATTTTTTAAATATATGTAGAATCTTTAGTGATGTTATCTAATTTCTGATATTGGTAATTTTAACTTTTTTTCCCCTGATCAGTCTGACTAGAGGTTTATCAATTTTATTGATTCTCTCAAAGAACCAGTCATAGTTTTAATATCAAGTCTGATTGGTGGAAATAGGCACTATTCCGTGTCTTGTAGTATGAGTTTCAGGAACTGTTCTCTCTTATCCTTACAGATGATTCTGTCCCTGGCTTTGGGTAGTTTCCTCACATGCATTCACTGACCTAAACTATTATGAATATTCAAGAGGGAGTTTGTGTAGATCTCCAGTGTTCTTTTTGTTCACTTGACTTCTCTCCAGTACTTTGTCTTGAGAACTACACCATCTTTGTCTCTTTAGATTCTCAGCTCCATCTCTTCACCTCAGGGAATCCACCAAGATCCCTCTGGTTCACCCTCTCCATAACACCATCTGGAAATTCTCTCCAGGCAGCAAGCTGGGCAATCATAAGGATCACTTCATTTCTTTTCTCATTCTCAGGGATCACTTTTTTTCTTTGCTTGATGTCAGTGTCTTAAAATCCATTGTTTCAAATATGTTTTCTGGTTTGGGGGTTGTTTTTGGCAGGAGGGTAAATGTGATCCTTGTTACTGCATCTTGGAAGTCCCTCTTCCAAGATAGCAGGAGTCTCTCAAAGCTAATTTTGATTATGTGATTTTTTTTTTACCTCATTAAATTATATCTAAGAAAATTAATTAATTTGACTAAGATAGTGCTATTAGTAAATAAAATCTAGCTAGGAAAAGCTAGGTCTAGAACATACAGCCTAGACTTTATTCCATGCAACAGTCAATCTGTGACAAACTTTAGTATATAAAATTTGCATATAGTCATATGTATGTTTGGGCATATGTACACAACTATACAAATTTTTGATACCTGATAACTTAATTTCAAGTAATTCACACGTATGTCAGTAGAAAATATTGAGAGGAGTAATGTGATTTTTTGTGAAGATCTATTCCTGTCTGCATGCCTACTGTAATGCTACTTTAGTCTAAATTTATCATTACCTAGTGTTATGGAGCTAACAGATTTAAATTTATGGAGTTTTTCCAACCCTAATCATAGAGAGTTGTCAGTGGTGAACTATATGTTTATTTTGCAGGAAATATATCCTAGAAGGTGAAAATTTACACCCATATACTATGATTTTTATGCAGAGATAATGCTTAAATTAACACATAGGGAGATTTAATTTCATTTACATATTTTTACATTATGAGAAATTATATCTGGCAGATTTGTTGGTGAAAATTATGTTGTAGATTGATCATTCTAAAAGTGGAGTTGGCTTATTTTTGTCTGTTATTGGCAAATACATAATATTAATTGCTTCCATCTGGGAAAAGCCCTTAGTGCAGAATGAAATGTGTCATAGGAGAGTTTCTGGTAAGTGATATATGAGGTCTGACAATTAAGTTCGCGAACTCATCCTAGAAAAAGTGCTACATACCTTATTGCTGAATATCACTATGGTTGACGTACTCCCGTTGGGAAGCTATGCACCAATGCCAGTGCCTAGTTCACCCTTCAAAGAAATTTTTGAACTCTTTTTCTGAAATGGCCATCAGAGCTGTTATTGTACTACTTTTGATGTCCTGAATGTCATCAAAATGTCTTCCTTTCAATATTTCCTTTATCTTCAGATAAAGAAAGAAGTCATTGGGGGCCAGATCAGATGCGTAGGGAGGGTGTTCCAGTACAGTTATTTGTTTACTGGCTAAAAACTCCCTCACAGACAGTGCCGTGTGAGCTGGTGCATTGTCGTGATGCAAGAGCATGAATTGTTGGTGAAAAGTTCAGGTCGTGTAACTTTGTCACAGAGCCTTTGCAGCATTTTCAAATAGTAAACTTGGTTAACTGTCCAGTTGGTATAAATTTATAATGAATAATCCCTCTGATATCAAAAAAATGTTAGCAACATCATTGCAACAAGTTCGCAAATATAATCCTCAGACCTTATACTTGAAAATTATTTATTGAATGAATGAATGAATGAATGAATGAATGAATAGTGGCATATTTCTTCAAACCCCTGACCACACTTTTCATTCTTTCATTTTCAATTTTGCAAATATTCACAAAGTGATTGTTAAGTACCAGACACTGCGGAAAACACAAATATGAATACATTTTAGTTGCTACATTTAAGGAACTGATGGCATTAGCCAGAAGGCACATATGATAGAGTATAAGGTGGTATGTGTAGGTCTAATGCCATATAAGAGTACAAAGAAAGTTCAATAGGGACTGGTCACTGCAAAATCAGGGAGCAGTCACTTCCATTTAGGAAAAATTTAGAAAATAGACAAGGCATTTAAGATGGATTTAGAAACATGGGTAATATTTTACAGGTGGAAATAGGCATAAAGGAAATTCCAAGCAGGAGAATAACATGTACAAAGATAAGCCTGCTTGGGTAATCAAAATGTCTCATTTATCTGGTGGGCTGGGAAAATGCAGGAGTTAAGGGATAAAGTTGGAGTGACAGGGGGTATAGAGTGGTGGTTATATTGTTAGCAGCCGTGAAAATGAACAGGATGAGTTTGTATTTAATGCCATTAGACAGTGGGAAGCCATTCACATATTTCAGCAGGGATTTAATGTGTGACTGGAGCTGTGTATATGAGTATAAACTGACATTTGAATATAGGAAGGAAATTCACAGTGATAAGAGGTGTGGAAGCCCAGTTTGTGTGCAAGCAAAATCATTCTGGGAATGAACAGTTCAAGTACAAGATGGAGAAGATTGTAAAGACATTTCTGAGGTAAAAACCTAAATAATTTGGCAAATGGTTAAATACAGGTTATTATAGTAAAAAAGAACGAAGGGATTTTGCTGCATAGAATTTTACAAATGTACTCCATTTGTTTTTAGCTAACTTTCCAAACAAGAAACCACAGAATACTGAACACGAAGGTGAAGTATGTGTGAGTACATGACAATCCGAATGTGAATTGTGTCATAAAAATCTGTACACAGAAGTTGAGGTCAGACAAGTTAAGCCAACACAACAGGGTAAATAAAGTTTGGAAAAGTAGTTCCTTATTTATTTATTTTTTTAACACTAATGACTTGGAAGTTCTGAGCTTATGTGGCTAGCGGAGTAGGCATACTATTAAATGGAATCTTGGAACCCAGGGAGCAGGCTGATAAATTGATTACTCTGAGTCGTATCTCCTTTGACTCTGAATGCATTTGAACCACCAAAACAAAACAAAGAAATATCTTGCTTTTTAAAATTCTGTAACATTAAAATTGTATTCAAGTTGCTAGATTAAAGACATGAGAGGGAGTTGCAGATGTTTATAACAAAACTAACATGAAAGAGTTTAAAGAACAGGTAATGTTTCCAAAGGCCACATTTAAGTCTATTCATTGGAAAGTCCAAATAAACTATACAAACACTTAGACCTTTGCTGAATTAACATTGAGGTAACAAACATCTGATAATGATGCTCAAACATTTTTTAATTTCAATAATCAGTTTGTCTCTTACTCTTTTTAAAGATTGCATAGGCACTATACTTTTCTCATGCTGTACGTGAACATTTGAAATGTTCCTGATTTCAAATGTTTCATTCCCTACCCAACCATCATCATTTTTTCACACTTTCTATTATTTTGTTATCTTTACTTTCATTTTCAATTGTGATCAAAAAATACGGTGTGTGTTTAAATTAAAAAAAAAAATGATTACAGTAAGAGTCACATTGCCATTACTCCCGCTCAAAATCCTCCCCCTTGCTTCGAACACTTATCCCATTGTTCTTGCCACTTTCTGAAGCAGTTGTGGAAGTCCTCTTTTATGAGTGTCTACTTCATCCTCCATCATGACAACGCAACGCTACGTGTATGTGTCACACATCGCTTCTGGTATGGCTATTTCTGTCAAATAAAAACATGATGGTGTGTCCTCATCCACCTTATCCACTGGATCTGGCACCCTGTGACTTTTGGCTCTTCCCCAAAGTCACAATGACCATGAAAGGAAAACGTTTTCAATCGATTCAGCACATCGAGGCAGCCGCGACAGTGCAACTGAAGGCACTCATGAAAGGACTTCCAGAACTGCTGCAGAAAATAGCAAGAACAATGGGATAAGTGTGTTCAAATTGAATGGGACTATTCTGAGGTGGATTAATGACAATGTGTCTTTACTGCAATACATTTTTCATTTAAACATTCACCGTATTTTTTGATCACACCTGTTGCATCTCTTCTTACAAGCATTTTTAATACTCACTAAATTTTCATATATCAGCAATGATAGGATTTATGTTCATAAAGCACAACAGCAAACATACCACAGACTGGCAAGTGGCATGACAGACAACACTAAAACTAGTGCACAAGAATGCTAAAGTCCTCTGTTGTTTGTGTGCAGAAATGAAATAATTTTTTCTCTACTTGTAAAAATCATCAGGTTGAGAAGTTTACGAATACAGATTTGTATATTCTGTGGCCTCAGACCTTCTATCTCCTGGGTGCATATTGGAATTAAGACTTTATTTTCCTGCTGGTCAGCTATGACAGTGTACATTTAAAGAAGTCAAGCATTTTCCTTCTCTGTTAAAAAAAAAAGTTGCTCAGTATGATGAATACTTCATTAATGTTTAAACAATATTTGAATTCCCATATAACAGAAAATTACAAGAAACATTCATGGAAGGATTCTTATTAGTAAACTTAGTGAGAAAATGCACAGCTCACAGCTCACTGGCCTCTCTTCTGGTATTTTATTCCAAGAGATCTCAGGACTTGGGACTTTGGCCAGGCTCTTGTAGTTGCCATGTGAGGGTGGGGTGGGGACTTGCTTCTCATCTCACGAAGCCTATGGTAGGACAAACCTCTGCTGTCACAACACTTTTTCTACCCAGGGAAAGAAGTAGGTGTCTTAATATTCTCCTTGATTTACATTCCTCTTTGTAAATTTATTTCCCCCACTGCTTAAGTGTTACTTTTCTTTAAATTGCACTGATTCTTGATGTGCAAAGGAAAGGAGAGTTTAGAGGGAACTTCTGGGTCCTAAAAGGCAGCAGTTAGAAACCTACAAATTAAAGGACAACAACAAAAACAGGCATATTGTGAGACTGGAAATTGAACCTAAAATATATAGGAGAATAATTTGCATGCAATATAGTGTTGATTAATTGTCCTTTGTTCTAGAAAGCAAAATTTTAGAAAGTTAGTTTTGTATTTGGAAGGATGGAAGTTACATTTTTCAAGTCCATTATTGATGGTTTCAGAATTAGGTGAGACTCAATATTTAATCAGATTTTATTTTCCCTGTAAGGTTAAGTAGAAAATTGAGAAAAGGTCTTTTTTTTATAAACTCAGATCTGTTAATACAGAAAAAAAGAGCTCTAGGAAAACCTATGTAAAAAGAAAAGTCTGTCTAGATAAATATTGTTTTAACTCGTAAATCATACCCATTGCATAAAACTTGGGCAATAGATTACCTGTTAATGGCTAACACCTTCAAACCAGAGTTGTGTGTGGTTGTTGCATTGTTTTGTGTTGATACAAAAATATATACGTACTAGTACATATATATGTATATATAATTTTTAGAGTTCAGTGGCTAGTAGCCATATGTTCAGGATTTTGTAGAACTGTCTTGATTTGAAACAGGGATTCCCAACAGAGGGCAATTTTGCCCTCCTCTGCCCCCTGCAGGGGACAACGTCTAGAAACATTTTTGGTTGTCATAATTTTGGGGGAGGTGGTGGTGGTAGTGTGATTACTACTGGCATCCTGTGGGTAATGGCAAGAGAATCTGGTAAATGAACTACAATGCACAGTCTAGTCCTTCACAACAAAGAATTATCCAGCCGGAAATGCAACTAAGATTCTGGTTGAAAAATCCTGATTTACAATAATCTATCCTATTGTCCTTCTACATACTTATCAGCGCATGTATTCTGGAATTCCTAATTTGAAGTTCAATAAATATTTTTCAGTAATTCTATTTTACAGTGCACTCCATTTAGATCAGGTTTTGCCATAAAAGCATAAAAGTACTTAAAAAAATCCACCCTTTACATGTAAAATTGTTGCCTTATATAACACATAAATGTACTTTTTGTTTTTTCTCAACTCTGCATTAACATTTTAATAGTTTGTATAAGCTTAATAGGCCAGTTATCCATCGAAAACACATTCTAAATTGACAACAGAATGCTTATGCAAACATAGGTTAGAATATCAGGTTAATTATTTCCATTACAAGGAAATCTCAAAAATTTAAATCAAGAATTCCAAGCTCTAAAACATGATTTTCTTTCAACAACATTTTATTTGCTCTGCTTTCTCAACTGTATAGAATAGGTACTAACATCTTTAAACTTGGACTGAAGGTGAACTTTTTACCCAGTGGTTGCAAAATGACTGGACATACTGTTCCTCCTTTTCAGGCCCTCCTGTTTTACAAAGGGGCCATTTTGGGTGTACGCATACCTGGTGGTGGGAGTGCAGCTGGGACCAATGAGTGGGTGTGAATAATCTTTCTGTGGGTTGAGTTGCACCCAAGAACAAAGTAAGACCTGAGCCTCAGAATGCAGCCTCTGTACTCTTTTTTAAAGAGTTTTATTTATCTTTAGGTTAAATAACATTCTAGAATATGTAAGCAAAGTCCCTGAGGTACATAGTGTAGTAGTCTGAACAGATTGCATAAAAGCGAAGCTTGTATTAGGCATGTTGTGTGCCTGGTGTTCTATGGACATTGCAGTATCATATGCATTTTCAAAAAAAAATTAGATGTTCCAGCAATACTCTAATTTCTTGAGGGGCCGTAAATGTTTTGCATCTGGAAGTATAAATGTAAATTCACATCAAACATAGCTGGTCTGTTAAAAGATCAACAGAATTACTACCCCCACCCTCCTGCCACCTCCTTGGCTGTATGATCAAAGATCACTGTGTATTGACATTTAAAAAAGAATGTGACAGAAATTCATTTCCTTACTATCCTCCTGAGTTTCTATTCTATAAGGAAAACTAGTTGTCTAGGGTTGCTTTCTTTTGATTCATGATATAGCATTCACATTGCAATTGTGTTTCTTTTTCTTTTTCTATTTATTCAGTCAATAAGGAGATTGAAATATATAACCTCAGAAATATCAGATTCACTATAAAATGCACTCAATCACGACTAAACTATTTCATTGTTATTTGTGGAGAAATAAGGCACATAATATCAAATTTCAAAATATGTGTATAAAACTGAAAATATAATGCAGGTAACACTTTCCAGTTCTAGGTCATAGTATTTTTGAAAATCGTTTAAAGTATTTTAAGAGCTTTAACAAAACCTAACCTGACTTACTTGCCTGGAATAAGCATAGACTAAGTCTCATATATGAGGCGTTCTCTTCTAGTCCTTTTTAGGGACAATAGTTTTAAAATCAAACTCATTGTCTCTATGGTATGAAAGAAAAAGTCGTAAGGAGAGAAGATACTGAGGAGATAGGGAAGCATGATAGTAACAGAATTTCCAAGGTTCCTGTGGTCCAATGTTTGTCCATTTCTTATTGTCAATATTTTACACAGATCCTCTTCTTTTTCCTTTTGTCTTCTTTTGGGCTTAAAACTTTCTTTAGTTTGGCAAATTAAAAAACACATACCTGAAATAAACTTTTTTCTATTTATTTCTTCCTTACTTCATTGTAAGTATTGAAATATTCAGTGCAAGACACTATATAAGCCATCATGAGAATAGAAGACATGTGGCCATAGTACTTGCTCCAATGACAACTCCCACTTCTGCAAAGCTGACTGACTAGCAATTAGAGAGGTGCTAAAAGAAAGATCTCCCTGAAAATCCCACCTTCACCTGCATGTTGCCTTCCCTTCCTAGCCTGACTTCAAATTACTAACCCAGGAATCACTATTATTCAGGGTTGCAAATTTACCTAAGCCAATTTATTTGTTTAGCAAATGTCAGAGTTGTTATTGTTTTCTTTTTTAAACATGAAAGTTAGTGGTAGGAACTGATTTTCTGCCACCATCTCTATGAACTAATGACCGATGGTAGTTTCAATAAAAGCAAATCTGAGACCAAAGTCTGCCAAAGGTACTCATATTTATTAGTGATCTGTCACAAAAATTATCAGACACTCTGTTCTCATAGTTTGGGGAAATACTGTATCCACCCTTAAACCCTCTGGCTAGTACCATGCACGGAAATTCTTTGAGGAGGCTGCAGTGATATTCTTATTTTTTATTATTATTAAGATATAATTAAAATACAATTATAACTACTAGTTTATTGAGTTTTAATGATTTTATATACTCATGTAACTTGTCCCAGATAAGACATAGAACATTTTTGTTCCCTGCTCCCCTGAAAATAACCTGGTACTTTCCAATCAATTGCCATTTCGCCAAAACTCTGGTTTCTATCCCCAAATATTAGTTTGCCATAGATCTCATATATACAATTGTATTCTAACTCTTGTTTGTAGTTCAATCAGGACTGAATCCCCGTGAAATGGAGGGATGTGCTACTAAATGGAATGGATTCTTACTCTACCATCACACCAGGGAGGCGGGTCTGTGAACTCTTTCTAACCAACCACATATCTTAAACATCACTCATTTCATGAAGGAGGAATTATCCCTTATACTCCTTATACTACTTAACAAACCCTCTGGCACAGACTCTGGTAATAACATGTGAAGTGTCTATCTTGGGGAGTGCATTAAAGTTTTTGCACCTATATCACACATTCAGAGAGAGGGGATCGATAGAGGAAATTGTCTTCTGAAGACTTTGCTCCTGCTTGTACCTCTTTTCCTGAATAAATCCCTTTGCCCTTAAATTCACTGTTCAATAGCCCCTTGTCCATCACCATAATGGGTTTATTGTTTCTTTTATTTCTCATGGCTCTTTCTTTGTATGAACAATTATCACAGCACGTATAAACACTGAATTTACCACAGAATGCATTTTGTCTTCTTTGGTATGTAAATTCATGAATATCTTATATATTTCTATATTTTCCATGTAAATCACTGTATCCTCTAGCACAGAATTTTAAATAAATACTTGTTACAATGATATATGGATGAATAGATGAATGGATGGATGATGGATGAATAGTTAAAATACTCATATATTATCTGGGGCTTTTTCAAAGAGTAGTTTATCAAGAGCTCATGACATTGTCTACTTGTTGGGAGTAGAATATTTTCATTGGGGAGACTTCAACCACAAATACTCTCTGGATGGGTAGGCCAGCGTGATGCGACCAGATCAGGAAATATACCTCCCCAGGGCACTAAAAAGAGATGGATGATGATGAAGTCTAAACAGATTTCTTTTTTTTTTCTCCTTATTTTACCTAGGGTTTGCACTGCTTCCTTGCCATGAAAATTCTTCTTTCCTTCCTTAGTTTTTATATGAGGTTCATTATATTATAGGAAGATATAAGAGGTTAATCATGTCAGTGAATCAGCTACAATTCTTTGCAAGATTTGTAAGATTTTATCCGTGAAAGATTGAGATGATCGGCTTAGAAGGAAAAGATTACTGGAAAGTAGTAATTTGGATATCCATGACCATCTTCTCTCTAACCATGACTTTTGCTTTCTGAAATGACAGATAAAGCCTTTCTCTGAATAGAAGGGTTTATGTGCTGACATACCTTACTGCAAAAACAAAAACAAAAACAAACAAACAAAAAAAACCAACTCAGTCTAAATTTGATTTGCTTCATGACTCATCAGAAAATATTAAAATTCTCAATATCTGCTGCTATCAATTAATTGATTCTAACTTAGAGTAATCAAAGCTAATTTTTTTCTTAATTTCACATGTAGGAGAAGTGCTCCTCTTAAACTAGAGAGGAAATTTTTCATTGCTTAATGGATTCTTAGTGTTAATTAGGGTTATACAACTATAGTTCAGTAAACTAAAGAAGAATGCTACTGAGAAAATAGCATGCCATGTAGGGTTTTAAAAATGAAAAGGAGAAAAGACTTTGTTTAACTCTTTTACCTCTCCTTCTAACTCAGGGAAACACTCTTCTCTACACATTTCTTCTCTGCCTCACCTTTCAATCTGGTTACTCAGTCCTTCTGCCCTGGTCTCCTTTGATCTATTTTCAATCCAAAAGCCCCAGTGATTCTATTAAACTGCAAATCAATTATTTTCAGCAAATCCTTTGCTGAAAACCTCCTGGTGACTTTCCATCTCACTCAGCCCTAAAGCCTTTCACCATCATTATAGCAATATAGTGACGTAGTGACATGTTGTGATACAGTGATAGCCTATCACTATCACTATCACTATATCCAAGGCTGTAAGAAAACCCGACCTCACTCCATAACAAGAGACTGCATCTTTCACGTTTTTCACTATATAAACATTTTTGAGAAAATAGCCCAGAAGAAAGGCAGTCAGTTCCTCTGTTCACAAGATATGAGGAAATGTGACAGACTCATGAAAGATTGTTTCTCAACAACTGTGTATTTTGTCATGTTTGTTGTCTGTCTCCCCCATTACATTTTTAAACTCCGTTGGTATATCTCCAGCATTAGAAGAGTACTTGATAATAGATAGTTAACATCACTTGTTGACCAAATAACTGAATGGTTAATCCTTCTTTACCAGAGGCTACAAAGGAAGTTAGCTGACAGAACCATCTTCACTTCAATGATTTGTGCATAAGGCTAGCTTCAACTCCAGCTAAAGATAATTTGACTACTAATTTTATCTCCTACTGCTTAGGACACTGTCAGGATTATGGTAGGCACTCAGTAATTATTTGTTGAACGAATACATATATATACATATATACATATATATTTATAAATATATATACATAAATATATATATATTTATATATGAATATATATATTTATATACATTTAAATATATTTATGTATATATTTTATATGTTCATTGAACAAATTATTACTGAGTGCCTACCATGATCCTGACAGTCTCCTAAGTAGTAGGAGACAAAATTAGATGTGATTGTATATCAAGTTGAAACTGGAGAAGAACAGTCAAGTTGACACATAATATTAACCATTATAATTGCTGTAGTCCCACCAATTCTCAATAGGTACTAATAAGTAAATAAAACTGTTCTAACGGTCATCTGGTGTGCTCAGACCATTGTATTCAGTGTCATCTTTACCACACAAAAATTAGAGGATCACAGGTGAGAGAGTTAGTCCTTAGCGATCATGGCCACTGATGGTGATATGAACAAACTCATGCTAAACTAACTGGAAATAAAGAATTCAGAAATACATGGGAGGCAAAACAGTTGTCTTTAAAGGCAGCAAGGATGCTATAAGGAAAATCTTGACATGTTTGATCGCCCATGGAGTTGACATAGTGACAGAAACGGAAGCATTGAACACTGAAAAACAAAATCTTCTTAGTGTGTTTTTATTAGATATTTGAAACATTGGAAAGTTTCTGAGGTAATGGGACCCAAAACAGGCAAGTTCTTGTAAGTTAGGAGTGAAAAAGGGGGGATTGTCCCCACAGGATTAAAGCCCTGTGGGATACATATCTAACTTTGGAGAATGGACAAAGTCCATTGCGACCACCTGTGAGACTAATCACTCTCTTACGTATTATCCTGCTGCCCTCTTTATCTATTCATTTAAAAAGTCATGAGAAAAAAAAAAGTCATGAAATCGGCTTCTTTCAACGTCTCTTCCTTTTTGTTTTTTTTTATCATGGACAAATGAAATTTTTAACTCTCCAGATATCTCAAGCATAGAACAAACACGTATTTTATTATTTTTCTTGGACTTACACACAGAGTATTATGTTTAAGATTCTTTTTAAATAGCTCTTTTGAAGAAGGTGCTATTCAATATTTAATTATTTTTCCCCCCATATAATAAAATACTGGGGAAAAATAAGTCAGACTGAAGCACAAAGTAAACAAATTATTTGACCTATTTAAATTTTTAATTAAAGTGCTTGGTAGATAAATTTACAACTTCATATGTACAGTGTATTTTTAAAAAGAACTTAATAAATTGTAATCATTATCCAGGTTTTCTTTTAATAAAAAGTTTTTTGAAAAGTTTGTTCTGTTGCTTTTTCATTCCGAAAGCATCAGAATTTCACATGTTGAAAATTACTCAAGGTTATTTTTCTTTCGAAAAAATGGCTTTGACTCATCAAAATCTCACAAGACTTCAATTCATTCGAAGATTTAGCTTCCCTTTTGGTAACTTATTCATTACTTCCTGAGAGTGTCCAATCTCCTAGGTAGAAATGACTAGATTTCTAGAAATGGTGCCTTAGTGAGTCATCATTTTGGGCTGAAAAATCCCATTTCCAGGGTACAACAACATGGATAGTGGCACACCCATTATGAGACATACATTAACAGAACTGAAGAATTTATGCATTACGTTCATTTTTCCTTCAAGTTTTTGAATGTAAAACAAGAGAAATAGATCTAATTTAGAAGTCATTCCGTTGCTATGGTCATGTACTGTTTTGTAGAACAGGATTACATAACTATATGTGAATCAGCAGTGCTTCAGAGGTTGATTCCCTATGAGGGAATGATATAAGCTTGGAGTAAGCCTAGAGTTCAGGACTAGTCAAGGCAGTTAGTTACTAGGGATCAGAAATGAAAATCCCAAGAGCCAGGTGGCATAGGTTACAGAATTAGAATTGTGAATGGGCAGTCATAATTGGAAATCAGTTGAAGCAAACAAGTCAGATATGGACTCAGGAAATAAATATAAGACATTCTAATATCTGTCTAATACAGACTTGCTGGCTCAGTTAACTTAAAAAAAATGGCTTCATGTAGTCTTCATAAAATTCAAATACTATTTTTGTGTATAAATTTAAAAGTCAAAGGGAATGTTTGCAATATTAAGCCTTTGTATCCATGAATATGTGTCTACTTATTTAAGTCTGTTTTTATGTTATTCAATAGTGTTATTCTTCCAGAAGTCTTTCTGTCTTTTGTTAGGTCTTTTCTTGTCTTCAAGGTGATTTTGTTGCTTTCTATAATTGACAGGAATTATTTTCTAATTGATTACTATTGGTGTATAGAAACCTTAGTAGTTCTGATGCTGACCTTGTCGCCTGCATACTTTATGAAATCTCCTATGTATTAGTGTAAATTCCATGACATAGATGGCTAAAACATATAATTTTGTTTCTTCCTTTCCAATATATTAAATTGGCTAAGACTTACAATCCAATAGAGGAATTATCTACATTTGTTTTTTAAGAGAGTTTTTTAAAATCATAAGTGTTGAATTTTATGAAATGCTTTTTTCCTGCATCTATTGTTATGATCATGTGGTTTGTCCTGTCATCTGTTAACTAATGTAACACTTAATATTTTTCTACTATTGAACTCTTTTTGTTTTCCCAGGATAAACAGAACTAGGTTGTGATGTATTATTTTATACACAACTTTACTTATTTAGATAACATATTAAGATTTTTGCTTCTATGTTAGTCAGATTGGTTCCTATATTTGACTTGGTTTAAAAATTTAAAAATATGCTTTACATCTCTAGGTGTGTTTTTTTCTCATTCCTAACGATGCTTTTGTTTTATTTATTTTATTGATTAGTCATTTCTATTTTACTTGTTTTTCAACAAATCAGGTTTTAATTTCACTGATCATTTTTTTTGTTCTTTGTTTTCTACTTCACTAATACATGTTCCTGACTTTATTATTTTCTTGCTTCAAATATCTTAAGATTTATTTTGTTTTACTTTTCCTAGTGTTTTGAGTTAAATGATTAACTCATTTAGCTTTTTATTTATTTATTTATTTATTTATTTATTTATTAAATTTATTGGGGTGACAATTGTTAGTAAATTTACATAGATTTCAGGTGTACAATTCTGTATTACATCGTCTATAAATCCCATTGTGTGTTCACCACCCAGAGTCAGTTCTCCTTCCATCACCATATATTTGATCCCCCTTACCCTCATCTCCCTCCCCCCACACCCCTTACCCTCTGGTAACCACTAAATTATTGTCTGTGTCTATGAGTTTTTCTTTCTCATTTGCTTTTTTTTTTACAAAGAAAACTCGCTTAGTTTTAAAGTACTCTCCTTTTCAAATAAATGAATTAAATTTATATTATTTCTAACCTTAGAACACCAGTGACTCAGTCCTGGTAAAGTTTGCTCTAAAGTACTTCACTGTCATTTGCTTCTAAGTGTTTCATCATTTCTATTTGACTTTCCTTGTTGCCCAGTGAGCTACCTAGGAGCGCATTTAAGGTGTTGTTATTGTGTGTGTATGTTTTGTATGTATGTTTATGTGTTTTTTCCTACATGTTTGCTCCTTCCTATGTAACTTGCTTGCACTGTGGGTAGAAAACAAAGTCTACAACGTTCATTATTTGAGATATTTTGAGCTATCCTCTGTTCTCTAGTTTCTATCTCTGGCTTATAGTTTTAAGGTTGTTTGTAACTAGCCTCATAGCCCAGAACTAGGTCTTATAATTATAGTTGAAAGTTTATTCCCTGGAGTGATATTGGAGGATATGTAAAACCTGAAAACTAATCCTACACGTCTCTTGATTTAATACTTAATCCTAATTGTATCTGTGTTCGTTGCCTTACTATGTTTGCTGCTCCATAGAAACAGTAACCCTAGGAAATTATTGGGAGTAGTTTTTTGTTGTTTTTGACCATGTTTCATGAGAGGAGAACGCCTTTCCTGTCCTTAGTTTTAAGCAGTGGTCCCTGACTCACCTGGACCCGTTTTCCACTCCCTGACCACAGGAGCTCAACTCTTGGTCACTATTGCCTGCTCTTGGACAGAGAGCTTGTATGACTGATGGCATTAGGTCTCAGTGTCTTGCATTTCTTTTCTGTTTTTGATTCAAAAGAACATTTATTTTGCTTTTTGATCGTGTTATGCCATTTTGGTCTTTCCTCTCTATATTTTATTCGTATGTGTTTGGATCAGGGGGAGTGAAACAAAGCATAGACTTCCTGCACTCTATTGACTTAAACGCTTTTATACTTAAAACATTGGGAATTATTTTTGTGTATGGTATGAGATGAATATCTAACTCCTGTTTTGTTTTCTCTCTCTCTCTCTCTCTCTCTCTCTCTCTCTCTCTTCAAAATGGAACAAAAGTATCTCATTTGTTCAGTGGTAAATGATAATTCAGTCAATCCTGAGGGATTTAAAATATCACAAGTTGGTGGCCTCTGATTGAAATTGGTTTGGAACTCACGGAGGTTTTTTTTTTTTTTTTAACTTTTGGAATTAAAGTCATTTTAAAAGGGGCACAGCCTTTACAGTTATATATAGTTCATAACCCTCCTTATTGTCTTACAACCCACTTTACTCATTTGTGTAATTCGCCAAGTCCTAAAAGTATCTGGGGTGCAAATTCTTATGTAAAATGCAGGTAACTTTAAATTTTAAGCTCATGGGTATTATTATTTTTGACTCATGATTAAGAAGGATTTTGAAAATTTTACTTCACAAAAAATTTTTTCCTACCAAGTTTGCTTGCACATAACATAACTTTCTTTAGATTGCAAACGGAGTATCTGGAGAGGAAATGGTTAATGGCTAGTTTAAGATTTGGCAATAAATATTTGGAGCAATAAATGATCTTTTAAAGATTACTGGACCCTTGCTTGGCCTTAACTCCCTCATCAGTTAGAATGAGAGTAATGGATTTTCTGACCTTTGAGATTAATGTAAAGAACATGTGTGTGCCTATATCCTGGATCTGAATAAATAGAATAAAAATAATAAATGGCACTTGGAAGAACATACCATATGGTGTGATACTGTGTCTGATGCTCTGTCTAATCCTGTTAATTTAAAACTCTTAAAGAACATTAGTGAGTTGAAAGATAGGGTGAAGTACATATTAATTACATGTACTTCAAATGATTGTACACAAGGAGATGTGACAAATATGAGGGAGAAGAGAAACGATGGGCATGGTTTATTACATAGGTGTGGCCCAGAGAAAGTAAAGGACTTGCTGATGGATGCATATATTATGTGTGTTATTCTAGCAAAGATCTTTCTTAATAAGACAGATTCTCCCATTTTTTAAATAGTTCCCTAAATTCTTCCAGGTGCTGGAGTACCATGTCCCGGAGTCTCAAAACTGCCTTTGATGTTACCCCAGTATCCCAAATGTTATATTTCTCAAAGTATAGTTTAGGCAGCTGAGACGATCTGACTCAATCTAATGTTCAGTTTTAGGTACCAGGGACTTTTGCATGATATCTTTTCTCCCTGGAGGTTTATTTATATTAATTGCAATAGGAACACCAAAGTGGTAACACGTTTAGGGTTGTTTACTTCTAAACTAAAGACTTGTTTAGCTGGTGTGAGCTTCAGAAACATCATTTTCAGTTTCTAAAGAAATCAAGTTTTATTCCCAGTCCTTTGCATTTCTTAGCAAACCTCTCTGTAGCCTGAGTCAGCTATTCACCTTCTCAAAAGAACACTAAGTATTAATAACAAAATGTACATATTGCCCAAAGGGACCAACGTTTTGTTGACTTGCAGTCTTCTTAATTTTTTTAGATTCACTGACTGTGGCATAAATTTACTATTTCTTTCGTATTTTTTGTTGCTACTACTGTTGTTGAACATCAAAAGATTTAATAACTCTGATTTGAATACTATTTTATGGTGTCCTGAAATGTTTATTTCAGTACATATACTCACAGTTGTTATAGCTCAGGTTCAAGACTAATATATCATAATGTTACCAAATATTTGTCCTTCATGTTTCTTTCTCTTCCCCAGGTTTTGTTTTAAGTTTGAACTGAAGATAGCCCTTAGGACGTTTTGCCTAAAGTTCTTTTCTTTCTCTCTCCTGAAAGACAAACAGACATGTTCTTTTCTTTTTAATGTTTTACCACTACTCAATATGTATTGGAAATGAAAGGAAACACTGATGATAAATTAAAATGCATTTAAATAGATTTTCACACATTCTTATCTGTATTCTTCCTTTCAGGGATAGAAGAGAGTAGATCTCTTGCATTTCTCTTTTCTTTCATTCTCGAGAGTGGCCATGACAAAGCATCCTTTTTTGCCCATTTTCATATATTAAACCAATATTTATTTTATAAATCATTTCTTATATTTAATTGTCAGAATACAAGTAATGTGTACTGATTGTATATATTATACACATACCTGAATAATATGAATTCCTGGAAGAATGAAACATGCAAATCAAAAACAACAAAAATAAAATCTCACCCAAATTTTTACTACTCTGAGGCACCTACTGCACCAACTTGCATACTTATATAATGTCATCTGCAATTTTTTTTGCAGATGTTCATAATGTTTTGATCAACTTTGTTATTACCTTTGAAGAACAGTGATATTTGTCCACTAGGGCAGGTCTGCTACTATGAATTTTACATACTCGAGTTTTATTTAAAGAGCAAAATGATCTATCACATCATTATTTACTGGAAAATCTCAACCAAGGTTTATGTCATCAGGATCAGGCTTCTAAGAACTTGAAGCTGCAACAGAGGTTTCCCCTAACCATTTTTGCCTGGGGGGGAGAGGGGCAGGCAGAGGGCTAACTGCATGTGAACATGGGGATGGCTCAACCTTCTCCAGTAAACAAAACATGTGAAAGAAAAGTAACCACTTGACAGACAATGGAAGTTAATAAAATAGTATTTCATTTCTTTGGTATCAAACACTGCACTGAATGGACCATTATTAACAGCTATGCACTCTATAATTTAAAAAATGATATCATACAATCAAGTAGTCTTTGGGAAAAATAATCTTAATTTCCTTAATCTTGTGATTTCTCTTCCAAATATTTCTGGAGTTAGCTGCTGGCGTCCTGTGACACCCAAAATATATTGCACTATACAAATATTTGAATCAGGTACAGAGTTTCATGAATTTTATCTTTACCTTCTGCCTCAAATCTGCCTTTATATGACTAAAACTCTTAGTTTTACTCTCAACAGAATGTCTGCTAGTATTCCCTTGTGTGCACCGTACTGGATGAGATCAGAGGACACCAAATAGAAAACGATGGGTCAGACCCAGTTCACACTTATCTTCTTTCAAGTCTGAATTTTTATGAAAAATTTTTAGAATCAGTTGTCAATATTTACAAATTGGTAGAATGCTCATAATTATGTGGATCACTTGCTTTTCTTTATAAATCAAGAGATCATTCAAATATAACAAGTGGCTTGGACCAAATAGTGTTATTCCCTTAATGTGTGGCATTCACTTGTCTTCATCCCCACCCTTTCCATGCTTCCCAAACCTGGCTACTTTTACCCATTTTTCTCTGTCTTTATTCACATCTGCAACTTTTTTTTTTTTTATGTGTTACTCTGGGTGCCTTTCACCATCTAAGCTGTTCATATGCTGATAGTCTAACCACACCATTTAACCAGTTATTTATCTTTCCTTAGATTTCTAAGGAATCTGATTTCTTAGAAATCAGACTAATCTGATTTCTTAGAAATCAGACTAATTTCTACATTTGGAATGCTATACTTTGTTGCTGTTTGTTTCAACAAGTCCTCTCCCTGTCTCTTTTCATAGTTACCTCTTGTCATAATGCCACATTCCAGATAAACCATTTATAATTTTCTGAAGTTTCATATGATCTTCCACCTCATAGCCTATGTTGTTTTCTCTTCTCTAACTACCCTTGTTGTTCTCATGCTCACTAGGATATCACTTAGTCATCCTCCAAGAATCACTACCATTTTCCTGACAGCCTGTCCTTCTAGCAGCAAAGTTAGGTGTCTTGTCGTTGGTCTGCCATTGAAACCTTGGATACAGTTTCATTACATTTATCCCATTCATGACTCTAGATTGCATTTGTTGATTTGTTTACCTACAAATAGTAGATATAACTATCTACAAATAATTAGTCCCTAGTGTCTTACTTCCTGACTTGTTCCTTGAGGGCAAGGACCATGTATCATGCAGGTTTGGTGTGTTCACACTCCACAATGTGCTCAGATTATAGTAGGAGCTGAATAAACTCTGACTGAATAAATGAATGATAAGTAAAACATTCACTTAGAGATATAGGCCATTTTATAGTTCTCTAATTGTTTCATTAAATTGTGCTTTATTTGATAACTTTCATTAAACTAAAACTTTTAACCTTTGATAGCATGAGACTTCTTCTATTCTCTTTTTTCCCCTTTCTCCTTCTTTTCTCTCCTCATTTCTACAGGCTGCAGGTATAAGGGTAAAATTGAGTAAATCAATAACGTAGTTAGACTTAGCAAGCTTGTAGTTTGACTCACCGCATAGCTCAAAACCTAACTAGTTTGCAGTTAGATCAGCCCTGATATTCAAATCTTTTCTCTTTGTTTCTCCCCTCACTAATTGACTTAAAAACTCTGTTTTGTTCCCTTTCTCATGGCTACACATAACTCGTTAATCCATTTAATTAACAAAATCCTAACCTGGAAAGGGCAGTTTCTCAAACCTCGGGCGCCTAGACATAGGAATACAAATAAAGCCCCAGGCCTCAGTGGTCCAGTCGTAGAGGAGTCCAGAGATAACATTATCTTAAAACAGACCAGACCTCAGGAAGCAATGTCAGTTGTTGGACCTGCCTGACCGACTCCCCCTTTCCTTTGTTCTTCTTGTGTATCATAAAACCTTCTGACTGGTCTAGGAACGGGGAGATGGCCTTTGGACAGGAGTCTGCCATCCTCCCAGAATGCCAGCATTCTGAATAAACCTGGCTTTTCCCCCACCAACCACGTATCTAGATTTTTAACTTTTTCAAGCAGCAGGCAGCCTGACCTTAGCATGGTATCACAGTCATACGTACACACACTACTGTTGCTGCTACTACTACAACAACTACTACTATTATTTTACCACCACCACCACCACCACCACCGCCACCGCTACCGTCACATAGCAAATGATCCTTAGTAAGTATCCACCAATTTAGAAGGAGCCAGTCATACAGAAACATAGACTTAGAATTTGCAATATGAATATCAGACTTGTTATATGTACTATGTCTTACGTAGTTTATTAAATTTTGTTTTTTAAAAAATTGCTCCAAAAGTAAATAATAAGAAAAACAACTTCATGTGGAGATAGAATGAAAAGAAAAGGACATCCTAACGGCTCAAAGACTCTGCTAGTTGGTATGAATTCTGTAGATGTGGCTGTTTTCAGAAAAGAGGTTAGGAACTTTAGATAAAGTGTAAAGGACTTGACTAGAGAAAACTTCCTCGTGATTCTGTACTCACGTCTGCTGGCAAACATGGGTCATGAATACCCTCATCTGTGTGCCTCCTGTGGAGCTGTTTATCCTTATGGGACTTGGCACAGCTGACAGCTAATGCAGGCATTTAAATGCAAAATCTGGCACTGATGTTTCCCCCCAAATGACATTTCGATTCATAAATTATATGAATATGGGTAACTCTATTCATTTATAAAATAATGCAGCTATCACTTAGTAATGAAATTCAAAACATCTTCCACTTTATTTAGCCATTTCAAACCGCATTACATGTGACTATGAAAAGAATAAAAATTGATTAGACAAGGAATGAAAAGTGGGCAAAAGCATTTCTTGGCATGATGTCCACCTCATGGCAAAATGATAGAACCGTAGCATTTTATTTCATATTGAGGAGATGCTTCTTGCTTAGGTGGCCTGTATCTGATGAAAAGCATCTTTGTAATAGTGTATGCACTTCCATAAAGAGATAACTATGCTCTGTGCCAGGAAAGAGTCTAGTACTAACTGCAAAAAACGATGTTGCCATGGCACGGCAGGCTGTT
The DNA here is from genome assembly GCF_964194185.1 of Rhinolophus hipposideros. Lineage (NCBI taxonomy): Eukaryota > Metazoa > Chordata > Mammalia > Chiroptera > Rhinolophidae > Rhinolophus > Rhinolophus hipposideros. The sequence goes on along the minus strand of NC_138053.1, from coordinate 46,308,248 downwards.
CCTGGTTCCGAAGCCTGTGGGATGGTGCATTTTGAAAAACGTAGCAAATCAGTTCTCTTAGCTTCTAATTTCTCTGTGTTGTGTCCATGATAAAAATGGAAATGATATAATCAGTACTGGCAGCTAAGATAACAATCATTTTTCCAGTACCTGCATAACTTAGGGTGTGTAAACGTCCCCTTGTTGAAAGACAGGAGGTACCCATTGACTGTCTTCCTTCCTGTGGTTCATGGGTCTGTGAGACAGGTGCACTCTTTGCTTTTTTTCATAAACTTTGTAGGCTTCTAATAAAAGTATTTCGCTGTGTAGGATTTTCCTTTTGAATTTTGGGCAACCAGTCTGGATATGGATCTGCTCTGTTTCAGGAGGAGCCGAGAGAATACACATCCATCTCTCTGGTGGCACTTGGGGAGTGTCATCCTGGAAGGTCATCTGTCTTTAGTGAGCTCAGGACTCACGCACTGCTGTATTCATTCACAGATGCTGACTTAGAAGCAGCTCAAATTAGAGATCGACGAAGAATAGCTTGTCAAAGGACAAGGGAAACACTTCACATTTACTTTTGTGATATGTGGTATTAGGTATGGTATTAGGTATTAGGTATGCTCACATGCTGAGCAGAAGGCTGCCAATTTCTCACGTGATCTTTATCAAAACGTAGAAAACCAGTGAGTGGCGTACAACGAAAGGAATAAGTCTCAGGTGGGTTGTAAGTTACACAGCCAGATGGCCTCAGCTCTCCAAGGCCTGTTCAAAAGTCATATAATTCTTTATTAATTAATTTCAAATTTTGCCTACCATTTTTATAGACATAAGATTTTCTGCAAGGGAAAAAAATCCTCTTTAATGAAAAAGAAAAGTAAATTTGGACATGGTTCATTTTGAAAGAAAATACAACCCTATACTTATAAAATAGAAGAGTAAAAGTTAATATTTGTGTTCAAAATATATTCACAAATTCTTTTCGCACCTCAATTATCACAGCTATTTAAGTCTTATTATTTTCCTCTTACTAAGGTCGCATGCCTTATTTAGTGGCAGACTGAGCTCCATAGACTAACTATATCTATGTTGTATTTTAAATATAACATGAAGCTTATTGCACAGAAATGCTTCCCTTTTCCTCTTTTGATTTATTTCTTTTTCTGAATCCTATTTGAGCCTGATATTGTACTTTTAGTCAGCTGGACTCCTTCCTAGTTTTATCCAAGAAAAGGTATTAGTTTGAAATCTCAGGCTGAAAATTGAACAGTTGGAAGTACAGAATTTAAGTGACTTTGATCAACATCAGAAAGGTTTACGTTAAATATAGACAAGATTATAAAATAATGGATATCATTAGAAAATGTTTGTGTTTTTTTTTTTTTTCCTTTCATAGACCTATCCCCAGTTTGATGCCTGTACAATTTCTGAAGCAACTGTCGTGATTGTATTATGGAAGGACAAAGCAAAATGAATCATATATCTTTTGTGTCTATATAATTATATATACATAATTATATATGTATATATGTATATATGTATATATGTGTATATATGTATATATGAGTATATATGTATATGTATATATATGAGTATATATTTATATATATATATATATATATATATATATATAAATGAAGATATTCTTTCTTCTGTTTTGAAAGAATTACCACGGCACAGATGGTCTGCTCTAATCAGTCTGACCTCGTCACAGTGCATGAACAGAATGTGTTCCTTTCATCTCCAGGAGGGTCATTCTGTTTCTGTCTCTTCACCTGTCTTTGTTCCTACCGGGTCCATCACGCAACCCTCTCACCCAAGGAGCCTTCTCTGGGGAGCCCAGTTCTTCTGTTGCTTTAAAATAAGTGTAGCACTTAATTGCACATTGTTTAGCGCTCTGTACTGTGGCTCTACAACTAGACTGTGACCGCCCCCCCCCAAGACAGGGAACCTGTCCTCTGCACCCCTCAGCACCAAGTAGAGCTTGAGCTCTCACCAGGAACTCATTGATTGAGAGCCTGCGTTCTGCTACTTTATTTTTATTATTTAATTGAGTGACATTCTGCAGGGCATAAACTACGCCCTTGAAATCAAGGCACCCTTGGGAGCTATATCAACTTAGGGCACTTGAGCCCTGTTTATTTACTCTTTCAATATAGTGAGTTAGCGGTACTATCAATCACATAATCTGACAGTCTTTTAAAAAAATACAATGCTTCTTCTGCATCTTTTGGCTTGGCTCCTTTTCTGATGACCTTTTGGAAGCAGTGGAGTGGGACCAGGGAAAGAGGAGTACTTGTCGTGCTCTGTCAATTTCTAGAACTTGAATTAGAAAAATAAAGGAGAACCAGAATTCCTTTTGTGTTTTTTTTTTAAAAAGAATAAAATAGTATCCTTCCTACAAGTACAGAAAACCACAGTATTTCTATTCACTCTTAGAATTGTAGACATGGAATGAGAAGATGAGTGCTTCCCTTTGGGTGGTGTTTGTCAAGGTAAACCTGTGGTTATATTACTGTTTTCTCTTTTCATTCAGAGGCCATCTGGTTCCAGGTTTTCTGAGATGGCATGGATGAGTGTTTGGGGGCCCATTCAGGTCTAAGCCCCTAGGAGCTCTCAGCCAACGTACATTTCCAATAAAGTATTCTCAACAGAGCCTCCCTGGTCATCAGGTTTTCTGGGAACTTACTTAGGAGGATGGATGTAATAGTGATGAGCTCACAGTAAGAGTGGGAGCAACAAATTAATCCCAGGACAGAACCACTGCCTAAAGAGCCAACCTAGAGAGGTAAAACATTTTTAAATGTATCCAGGGTTAATGTTGAAATGGCCATCATTTGAAGGGTATCTGAGCAATGCAAAATATGTCAAATGTATTTTGTACAAGGAACACAGAATCCTGGGTCCAGCCCAACAGAGAGGGGCTGGTAGGAACTTTATGGAAAAATTAGAATAGTGGTCAGTTTGGTTGGAATAGGCCAGATCCCGGTCCTGACAGATATTTTGAATGAGAACCTAAGACTTGGGTAGAAGATTTATTAGGTTGATCAGACATACATGAAAGGATTTGAAGTCTGAAGCTCTCACAGGTACATATCCTGAAAGCGAAATGTATCCTGAAACCGTTGGGGTTTCAGAAACCGTTGGCAGACCAGATACCTGACATTCCTTCCTTGCTGGGGGTGGTAGCTCCCAAGCTAACACCAGACCTGACTCTCATTGACACGGGGTCTGACACTCAGCACACCCATGTTACTGGTCTTAGATCAGGGCAAGTACTGGTGGAAATTTTCATAAAGGCTCCTGAAAAATCAGGTCAGTTTTGGCTTTAACTCGAAATGGCATCAGGGTGGCCCAAGACTATTGGGCCAAACTTAGTCCTTGTTCCTGCCTTAGAAAACCCAAACCCTCAGTGTATGAATTAATCGGATGGGTCTTCTGGCTTTCAAGACTACAAGGGCCCTCTCCAGGCAAGAACGGACTCCGGGATTAGCCTCAAGCAAAATGTATTTCTTTGGAATCCATCTAGCATGGAAATAGCCTTCCCTTGGTTGGCAGCCCGTGTGTGGTACCGCATTGCTCAACACAGCACATTCTCTTTAATGTATGACTTCAGAGGGAAGGTAGGGCTAAGCATGAAGGGCTGAGGGTAGAGGTTTCTCAGAAATGCCTACTTCACAAAGCAGTTATTTTTCTCAGCTGAAAAACTTTGAGCCTATTACTTTCATTTTCTTCAAATATCTATCAGGGCTTTGTAACTTAAGGGCAAACAAACTGAAACAGAAAGCCATTTTTAAAGTTAATTTTATATTTGGTGCAGGGTTAGAAACTGTGCTCTGTTCACATACCAGCTATAGACGGTAGCAGAAAAACTGTGCCTACTCTTCCAACACATCACAGTGATATTTGGTTAGAAGGGGATTAAGGATTAGAAAAAGAAAAAGAAAAAAAGGTCAGTTTCTATTTGTAGGTAATTTTCAATGTTCCCTCTCAGAATATCAATTACTTCTTCTCTCTTATTTTCTTTTCCATGTGTGTCATGGCCTTAAGACTTGTTGGAAACACTGAAGTCCTACATTCTCATCAACAGCCCTGGATCATGGTGCCACTCAGTAACACTTTACTGCAGTGTCCTGAGCTGCCCAGTCACCTCATGCTAAATTTAGGTTTCAACAAATAGAACATTGGAGTTGCAGCACTACTAGAAAGCAGCTGGAATAAGGATAAGTAGATCTATTGCTTTTATACTGCTGTAAGATAGTCTTGAGAGTTATTAGTTTTTTGTTTGTTTTTTAACAAAACAGATATATAAAGATACTGAGTCTTTTTCTGAGCAATCTTGCATAAATTAAATGCGTAGCCAGATCTAGTTTCCAGTACCAAAGTCCCAAGTTGAAACAGTTGCCAGCCCCTTAGAACCCCAGACTGTTCACTGTCACACTGCTCCTGTTATTTGCTAATGATTCATGCAGATGCATCTTGCCTTGTCAATGAGTACCTTGAGGGGAAGAACTAATCAATGTTAGTCTTTCTCAGACTCTTGTAGCACCTGCTCCGGACTTGGGAATACAGTGAATCGGTCAAGAAATATTTCCTGAAGAGATTTGCCCTTAATATGAAATTGACGTTTAAAATCAAGACTTATTATTTTTTTTTTATATTTTCTAAACATTTACACACTACAACGTATGAAAGCTTGCCATGGAATAGAAACTTAAAAGGTAAGGCTGCTTTTACCTCTCACACCTAGTCCTCCAATTTTCCTCCTAAGAGGAAGAGGCTTCCTGTGTAACTTTCCAAACATACTGCATTCATTTACAAACACACACATACAGAAATATGTGTATGTAGATATCAAAGTTAGCAAAGTATGTACACTGTCCTGCACTTGATTCTTTTTTTTTTTTTTAACCTAAAATGTATCCTGGAGAATTTTCTTTTAACATAAAGGAAGCTAATGCATTCTTTTAAGAGCTGCATAGGATATATTTTATGAATGAACATTTTCCCCAAACTTTTCTATTATAAATTATATAGCAAAAATATCTTTGTATATACGAGTATGTCATTTTGTAAATGCATAAGGATAGCTAAAGGATAAATACCTAGAAACCGGATTGCAGTATGAAGGCTTTGACAAATTGCTCTCCACCAACTTTCTCTCTAACAAACTTACAATGCATGAGGCGACTCTTTCCTTGACGTGCCCTGTGATACCCAAGTGAAGAAAGTGACACTGTTAATGGCAAATGCTTATATAGCACTTGGTCTGCACCAGGCACCAGGCTATGTGCTTTACATATATTATCTCAAATAAGACTCACAACAACCTTGTGAGAGAGGTGCTTTCATTATTTCCAATTTACAGATACAATAAGACATTTTGCCTCAGGTCGCCCAGCTAGTAAACAGCAGATTGACATCTGAGCCCAGGCGGTCTGGCTCCAGGAATCGGTACTTGTAACTATGACCCTAGCCAGTGCTAATCATGACACTCTTTCTTAAATATTCTGTGTGAGATATAGGAAGCATTTCTTAAGAAATACATATTCAACTGTTGACTAAGGATTGCTTATTCAACAGCTACCGCCATGACCCTCACCGATACAGTCTTCTACAGCACCCGGGGTCCCTCCTCATCATTCTATTAGCTCCTGGTGCACTAACACATTTGCTAATCTCACTCTGTTGTTATTTGGCAAAATATCAATGTTCATGTAGATGAATCTTGCATTACCCTGGTCTATTAGTTCCCCAACACCCTTCTCCACCCACGACCTTACCCTCCACCCTGCCTCAGCCTTCTCTTTCTACTATCAGAACCAAGACCTAGATCTGTCATCACGAATAACTGCATCTCATTTATAATGTCAGTTTCCAGCATGCAACCGTGAGACCAACTATTCCATTTTTCCCACTCCCCCCCCTCTAATTCCCCTACTCCAATAGCTCTTTGACTGCACTGGGGTTTGCATTCTATTGATCCTATCATTTCTTTCATTGTCCAACCCCACAGTGGTGCCCTCTCTTTTTCCTTACATGGTAGCTTAGAGTTCACAGTCCATAGCTACAATCAATCTTACCTAGATTACTGCCTAGCCTCCTGACAACTCTCTCTACTCCCTTGCCCCTTTCAGTATACTCTCACAACAGCAGGTGACTCTATTAAAATGTAAGTTAGATTAAGTGCTTGTCAGTTTAAAACACTCCAATGTCTTCCTATTTCACTCAGGAAAAGGGTAAAGTATTTTAAGGGTTTATAAGCCATTTATACAGTCTCTCCGACTATTTCATATGACCCTCCCTCTTCCTCACCCTACTTAAACCACACTGGCTTCCCTGTGCTTCCTCCAACATTCCACACATATTTCCACCCAAAGTCTTTATATTTGCTTTATGCCTTAGCCTGCAAGATTTTTCCTCCAGATAGCAGAATGGCTCCCTCCCTTACGTCCATGTTCCCAAGAAAAATAATGTTGCCAGTATGATAATTCTAATCCCAAGAGTCAAGTGTGCAAATATTAACTTTATTCCTTTTTACTACTGAGCTCAGCATAGTATATGTCCGTTCATTAAGTAAACTCTTAAACTTTAATTATTTACTGTTAAAATTTTGTGTTAAATTAGGCAGCTCTCATGCTCTTTCCCATGCTTTTCTCCTAAAGATAATATACGTTCCTGGTTTTGGAGATGGGAATTTTACTTAAGAGATCTGACATGGAAATAAGGATACTTTCATTCTAGAGCAGTAGGCTTCGTGGAAATGTATTTTTGCTTGAAATGTGTATGTCCTTCTTAATTGTTTGCAGCTTTGCTTGTAACAACAAAGATCTGGAAACAGCTTTAATATCCATAAATAGAAGATAGTGCTTGGCAGATTTATACAATGAAATGCTACATAGCTGTTAAAAAGTAATAAAATATTATCTGAAAAATGTTGATATGAAAAGATCATTAAACTGAGAAATATAAGTGAAAAGAGGTATAAATAATGCATACAGCATGTAATTCCTATATATTTTCTCTACATATAGGTGAATAATAGAGTTCTATTTAGTATGATGTAAATAAATCAAAATATTTCTTTTATGCATATATAAGGAACCACAAAGAGAGTTTACTTTCGGAAAAGAAAGGCTAAGAAGACTTTTAGTTTTCATTGTGTTTGTTTTTGTTACAGTTTTATTATAAAATCATGTCCATATTTTTAAAAAATTTGTATTTAAATTTTAAGTTAGATTAAAATATCAAACTGAGTCATGTAGCACAAACTTATTAGTTATTTAATGAAAAATAAATCAAACTTAGACTCTTACTATGTGCTGGTGAAGCAATAGAAGGATACAAAACAATCACCGACCTAATGGAACTTATAATATGATAGGGGAAATAAGATTCAAACAAACAATGAGAGAAGAAAATAAAGCATACATTTGAGGCTAATGTCTACCAAGTGGGTGATAGACATTATGTGAATTGAGACAAGGAGAAGAAAAGTTGCCAATTATCATTGGGTAAAGAAGATATAATCTGTATTTGGTATTGAAGAAATGTAAAGATTAGATTAGGGGGGAAAGCAGAGAAGATAATTCAAGCAGGAGTAACATGCAGTAGGTAGCTTTAGAGAGACTTCAGGTAAAAAACCAACAAGGTCAAAATGTTTTAGGAAGGTGTATTAACACCAGCATGAGGACTGATAGAAATGGGTAGATAATGGGAAGACTATTATCTTGAAGACTATTATAGAAACCAAATCCTGAGTATTTCAGTATTTAATCTAAAGAAGAATAAAATTTAGATGGAGAGAAAATGATGAACTCACAATATGCTGGAAAAGAAAAGCACTCTTATATAGAGACTGATTGAATGTTAGCACTGCAAAATGATATTCAGACAATAAATGTCTTAGAAAAAAATGATTCTTTTGTCCTTACTTGGGGCACATATTAATATAATAGCTATTGATATAACAGCATGTCTATCCAAAGAAGAAGATAAACAGTTTTATAAAAAGTCTATCATTATAACTACTGAGACAGATATAAGCATAAATCCACTTAGTAAAATTTAATATAAATTCAAAAACACAAAAGATAAAATGAAAACAATGCACTAAGAATATTTTAGGTGCAAAATTTAGATATAACAGAAAATATTAAGAAGCTAGGCAGATGGAATGAGAAAAATAAAATACATGCTAACTCATTATCTCTAGAAGGAAATAAATGGTAATATGGAAATCTTAATAGAATGTTTCAACATTGACTTCAGACATTGGAAAATAAAGTGTTGTCTCCATACTATTTCCCCTGGATTGGCCCAACCCTCCAGGATGATGTTAAGAGAAGGGCGTGGAAACCAAGGTCTAGGTTGACAAGGGCAAAATGTAGAACCCAAAGTTTAGTCTAATTCGGTTGCTCTGAACCCTACACAGAGCACCAGAGATTGAACATCTGTTTTTGCTCAGAGAACATTTCCTAATACTAAATAAACTTCTTTTTAAGTAGCAATGCCATAGTAACTAGATGAGACACCTTAGATGTGAAACTGAATGATTTATTACTTAACATCGTATCGTATTTCCCGAAAATCAGACTGGGTCTTATATTACTCTTTGCTCCAAAAGATGCATTAGGGCTTATTTTCAGGGGATGTCTTATTTTTTCATATACAACAATCTACATGTATTCATTTATTTATGTGTAAAAATCTATATTTATTCAAATACAGTGATGTCATCTTCTGGAACATCATCTAACTCTCCAAATGCCGAATTCTGGCTTGAATTTCTTGTGACTCCATTTCCTGTAGAACCATTGGACCCAAAATCTCATGTCCAGCAATAGAGCTCTCCTAAAATAAGCACTTCTTGTCCATGTAACCTGCTAGTAGTGCACTGGCAACACAGCTGTCAGTGATTTTATCCCATGTGAAGCTAGGCTTCACAAAATTTCCACATTGATTTCTCTCCATTCTGTTTTCAATGTAGTCATTGATTTCCATGCGCAAATCATCCTTGAATGGCTTGTTTCTTGCAACATCAAGAATCTGGAGTTAGGCAGTCATTTCTATGGGAATCATTATTTGATCTATTCTTCTCTCTAACTGTGGTGCCATTGCAAGGGCAAATGCTTGAATCAGCCCTACGCACAACCAAAGCCTTTGCTCTCCTGTCAGCAATCCATTCACAAATGATGTGTTCCAGCTCAGGAAATAAAAGTTGCCGACCTGATCCACACTTGCACTTACTTCTTAGCATTTCCCTGTTGACTGAGATTATTGCACTCTGCTTGCCATTTTAGCCATTTCTCCATTCTGAGATCCACCTTTTTCTCTTTGCAGAAAGCCATAAGAGTCTTTCCCCAGGAGTCCTCCAGGATTCCGTTCTTGTACTAGATGGAATAGCTCTTTCTTTTTGCACTTATCTTGTCTGGGGGTCAAAATATTATTCCCTTTAAATGTACAATTAAATAAAGTGTTACTTGAAGACTTACAAGACAGGAGTGGCAACAAAAATGATGACAGTTAATAATGGTGGTCCACACAAAAGCGACAAAAAGAAAATTGCATGCAGCAAAATTCAGAAAACGTTTCTTTATTTCACACAAGTGCATTAAGTATGCCCATTGCAACACACGACATATCGAGTTATGAAGATTCATATGAGACACAACCAAGTCCCTTCGTTATCGAGTGCGCACGTCATTGTGCTTTGTGTCTGTACTCTGATTGGTCATTTGGCAGTAAGTCTCGAGTTCATCTGTTTACATAGGCGTTTACCTCTCGTCCAAAGGCTCCTGCTTGGGTATTTGCAAACACTTAAATATAATTTAATTATCATTTATTTTAAGTATTAATGTCAATAATATTATTTATATTTAATTATATATTAATATTATTATTTTATAATTCAACATGTCCATTCTGTGTTGCAACAGACATACTAAATGGGTCTGTCTGGCTGACGATCTTAACTGGGGCTAATTTTGGGGGTAGGGCTTATATTATGAACATCCTGAAAAATCATGCTAGGGCTTATTTTCCAGTTAGGTCTTATCTTCAGGGAAATACAGTACTTCAGCCTGGGTCAGAAAGACTAGCAATAAGTGTGCAATGCCCAGAAGGTCTCTCTATACTTCTTTTAACTGGTGTTATATTCTTCCCCTACACTGACACCATAGTCTCCTCAAAAATATAAAAATCCTTCCAAACTCTTCCCAGATCTGTCCTTAACGTGAGACTCTCCAGGCTACATGTGGGCCCACTAATTATGGTTTGCTTCATTTGTACATGGTTTTTCTTATTGTAATTTCACAAGGTAGGATCCTATTGTCAGGTCAATACAATGAAGCTTTTACAAGAACTCTTAATGCTGCTTGATCTGATTTCTAATACATTATTGTCTACCCTTCTGTGATTGGCTGAATAAAGTCCCCTCAAAAATGTCTACTTTGTAATCTCTGGAATCTGTAAATATACATAGCAAAGGGACTGTTCAGATATGATGAAAGTTTTGAATCTTGAGATGGGGAGATTATCCCTTTGAGCCTAATCTAATAATGCAAGTCTTTAAAAGAGGAAAGAGAATCTTTTTCAGTCAGAGTAAGTCTGTGAAATGCAATGGGAGAAGGATTCAACCCACCATTACTGACTTTGAAGATGGAGAAACGGGACTACAAAATAAGGAATTCAGTTGGCATCTAGAAGCTGACAAAAGCCCTCAGTAAACAGCCTGCAAGGAAACAGAATCTCATTCTTACAACTGTAAGAAACTGAATCCTACCAAAAGTCTGAATAAAGAAGGAAAAAGATTATTTCCCAGAACTTCCAGAAAGAAATGCAGTACTGCCAACACTTGGATCTCAGCTTTTTGAGACCCTAAGAAGAGACTTGAGCCCATTGGACCTCTGACCTACAGAAACTGTGAAACCATAAATTTGAGTTGTATTAAGCTACACAGTTTCCAGTAATTTGTTATGGCAGCAACAGAAAATTAATATACCTTTGTTGTATGGTTAAGAGGATGCAAGTCATTCCATGGGTTCTACTTTTCTGTGTTCTTATTCATCTTTCTTTCCCCCTCTCAATGTCTAGTTCATAGCACAATTATTCTTCATTTCATATCTAACTCCTCAACTGCTTCTGGCAAACTCTGATGCTTATCCATGTTTACTATACAACTGATTCTCTTTCTGATCAATATATCTACTCAATATAGAAACTAAATAATTTTAAATGTAAAAATGCTAATAAGAGTATTTTTAAAATGGGATGCAGATGGTCTAAAACAACAGAAAAACAAACAAACAAACAAACAAAAGAGTCCATATGGCAGAAATTAGAAAATAAATAAGAAAGCATTATAGAAAACTAGAAATCATTTAAAAAGTGAAGGAAGTAAGACCAAACAAATATTTACATTATAATTTAAGTGGGAGATTAGACCAAAAAACGAAATACAAATCATATACTTAAGGAAACACAAAGCAGTTACAAAAGTATATCTAATACATTCAAGCTATAAGAAGGCATTGGTTACAATAACAACATCAGAAATTAATTAAAAACAAAAGGCACAAAACAGGATAAAGACGTTCTTTTTATATTGTTAAACTATATATTTTATGCAAAAGATTTAATTGATATAAAGCACTCAATTTTTAGTGAACTATGTAAGACAAAACATACTGTAAATGTAAGGAGGAATTAAAAGAAAAAAAAATGAAGATTTGAAAATATGTAGCATTTGGGAAAAGAATAAAGTATAAATAATGATAAATGTGCTCTGAATTAAAAAAATAATAGTTGTTTAAATATGTTCAAACATATGCCTTATAAAAAAACAAACTTTTTTTACCAGTGCCCATTAATTAGCATGCCAATAAATTCCTGAAAAGAGACACTTAATAGGTCAGATTCCCTATGAAAACTGCTTTAATTAATATTATAAATTTGCAGAAATAGATTAATGTTAAAAATCTAATCATTTAGAAATTTGAATATAATTTAGTATTAATTGGTTCAGAGTAGACATGATACAGAATATTTAGAAATCAACAACCATAAGGAAGCTATATAGAATCTGGCCAAGAGAGCACTCAGAGAAAAATTCATGGATTAATAAATACATACGATTAAATGGATAAATAGAAAATAGTAGTACTGACAATGGCCATAAAATAATCAAATGAGAACTATCAATAGGTATGTATGTTTTTCCAGGAAAATATAAATAATCAAAATTAATTGAAAGAAGATATAGATGAAAGCAATTTTTAACATCAAAACATTACCCTTATGAAACTCTTGACCCCTTCTGGAGACCAGATTTGTTCTAATATTCCCATGAGTCATATCTTTCTAACAAGAGGACGGGAGAAATGTCTATGTTAGTGCAGTAGATTCTGTCCATCCATGATTAGTTCTTGCCAGTACTGAGCATACTGAACATAATAGAAATGTGTCCCCAATAATGCACAATATCCCATCATAAGAGAAACATTTTACTTTAAAAGTTCAACAGACCCTAAAAGGTGTGAACCAGTAAGGCCCCTTAAACTTAGACAAATTTGTCAAGTTGCTTTCTTCCACGATGACAAAAGAAATGAGTCAAAATGGACCATTAGTGTAGTGTTGGGAACGCAGCCTTAAACTGGCTTTCACTGTTTTCATGCTTCAGTTCTCTGCCCCGTATTCTTTCTACCTGGATCACTTCCCAAATAATCTACCATCACTGAGGCCTTTGTTACAGACCCTGCTTGCTGGAGGGCCTGAGCTGAAACACGAGAGAAAAATAGTGATGTCCTAAAAGGAAATGTGAAATTAGGTTCCTTAGTGCCTAGCTTTTTATATGGATGCTAGAATTTACTGAAGAACAAAAATTTAAGAACCTCAGAACATACCATGTAGAATTGTACCTACTTTGGGGTGGATGGGATAGGTCATAGGATGGAAAGAATATTTTTCACTTACATCAGTTTTTTGCTTTCGTTGGTTCCTATTAAGCAGCATGACTAATTTGAAAGCCCCTTTGCATGCTCATAAATAAACTTTACTTGTGAGAAAACACTTCCCTCCAATTTTTAAGAATAAATCATTTCTAATATTGTCAATGCATGAGTTTAACTGGTCTTCAAATTATATATATATACCAGGGGTGGCAAAAAAAATGTATACATATGACTTGTATTCATCTTTTGTTATCGGTATATATTAAGTATTACAATTTTAATACAGTTTCCTTTCTTAAAATGTGTATACATTTTTTTGGCACCCTATGTATATGGTGCCTTTGGTTTAGAATAAAAGATTTCAAAAACAAATTTCAAGAAAGTCAGAGATATAATGACAGAATCTTTGCATTAAAAAACTCTTTGGCATTCTTTAAAAAAATTAAAAATATCGCTTACCAAGAGAAAATCTGCGTTAACACCCTCTGTGCTTTCAAGAGAAATTAACACTTCAACAGATGTCAATGATGCTTTTTTTTTCCCTTTTAAGTAACAGCCTTGCTCAAATTCATGTTTTAGAGCAAATTTTCTAAATGCATATTTATGGACTCTAATGACCTGTTGTAGGAAATGTCTAAATTACCCAGTTTGGGGGAAAAAATAAAAAGCAAAGGGATGAAAAAGATGAATGCCTGTGGTTGACACTACCGTTTGTTGTGGGTTTTTTTCACCCAGATTAGCATTTTCTTTACAGCATGCCATAAATACATATTTCTGTTTTACAATGTATGTGCTGCTGCACCATGATGAAAAAAGTTTTTCCTGTTGACTGCTTATTGTCCATCTTACCAACAGTGCTAGAAATGTACAGGGATGCAGACCTATGACACGTTATCAGTCCCGAGGAGAGTAACCTGCTCAGAACTGAGGGTGTCTACTGCTCTGAGATTGGTCTGATCTGTGCAATCGTGAGGTCAATCATAGGAGAGAAGGTCCAGATCCTGGGGGAGGGTAAATAAGGACAAAACTGGAGACAAATTTTGCCAGTCAGAAGTATTGGTTTGCTCTGACCTGGAATGATATCTTAGATAATTGCTTCATTTTTCCTTTCTTTGAATGTAAAGAGACATTGTAATTGTATAGCATACATTTTCAAGTCTCCATTTTGGCTATGGGGAAAGGGTAAGAAATTGGATTAGATTTTCACTCAGCTTACCTGTTTTAGTTTCCCCCCTGTGAGTTAGATGAACACTAACTAATTGTCTAGGGATTAGATATATCTATTATTCATCACCAATGAGTCCAGAAATAACCTATTTTAGGATGCACATTCTGTTCTAATTTCCCTTTTTGTGGGCGGAGAGCAAACCAATGGCATAAATTAAAACTCTTGTTCCACAAGGGATAACAGTGTCCAAAAATATTTCTTTGATCATCAAAAATAATCAAATCCACAGCTGGTCAATTTCCATTATGGATTTCCCTTCTAATGCAAAAAGCTGCCAGAGGAGAAGGTGTTAAACATACCCTCGGATAAAGACACCATAACATCCACAGGGCAGCACACGCACTGCCAGAAAACAATTTATGGAAAGGACTGGATGGAACTTTTAAGTGCCCTACAATCTGCAATGTATGGGACTCCCTTTTCTTGCTGTTTTATATTTATAGGCCAAAAATATAAATAGCTTGGCTCTTTCCTAGTTAATCTGATTATTTTGGACGGCCAGATTAAATAATTCATTTCCCAGCTGGAATATGATTGACCTGATGACCTGGTTTGGTGGTTTACAATTATCTAATTGAGATACATATTGCCAAATCTCCATTTCATGGCAGTATTACAACGTCTGGAACCACTGCTTTAAGTATCAGCCCCATGAGACCTAAACTGGAACTTGATGCTAATGAGTTTCCTTACACAGGTGTTGTCTGTTCACAGCCTCCTTTGCTGCCAAAAACCCAGTTACAGAAGTAGGTACAAGACAGTGGAACAGTTACAGAGGTAGAATTAGATGGCATTTTGAGAGGCTGTGCAAGGTCATGCCTTCATGGTGAAGGAGGAGCAGGAATATCTCAGGCATTAGGGAAAACTTGTCATTTTCATTTGCTTCTTTGCTTCACTGGAGACTTGAGTTAAAGTAGCCAAACAGACTAATGTGGCATCAGCCATTACCGAGAGCAAGCTCTCTGTAGGGTACACTCTGATTGGGTCTAACGTTTCTCAGTAATCCTATTAGAGTTTTCACTTAGAGGGTTCTGGGGAGACAGCAAGGCTGCCGAGAGCCCCACCTCCCTGGCATGTCTGGTGGGGAAGGTTGCCAAGCAGAGTGGCCCTGTGCCCAGGATGAGGGGTGGCCAAAGCTGCCCCTGCTCAGCTGTGGAAGCAAGCTCGGTCTAAAACTCAGCAAAGATGTGGTTCCAGGACGTTTTGGTCATGTAGATTTCATTTCTATTGTAAAAAATGTCCCTGAAGCAAGCAGTGAGCAGTCCATAAGAGAGCATCTGTATGTTTTCTCCTCTCCCTGTATGTGATCCATATTTATATAAGTAGTTTTCTCCCCATAGGCTTAATTTCAGGTAGAACACTCAACAAGGAAGTAAAGTTGTGACAGAATTGTTGTGAAAACTGACTATGACTCAGAGGAATTAAGTCACAAGAAGAACTTTGAGTCAAGAATTTTCCTTACTGCCACCCTTGGTACTAAAACCAACCAGGTACACACCACATAAAAAAGCATGTTTATAAAAATCAAATTTGTCACTCTAAGTTAAACGCCAAAGTGAATGTGCAGTCCTAAGTAATTTTAATCTCTTAACCAAGGGAAAATACCATCCAATATTTTTTATCTAAAATACAACGAGATATCCATACTTATGTATAAGAAGAAAAGCAGTAAGAAAAATAGTGAAACAATACAGAAAAATAAAATAATCTTAAATCGCAGCCAAGGAGACTTGCATTACATATTAGGAAATTTCTCATTTTAACTAGAATAATTTATTGAGGAAAAACTGGTCAGAGATATTTTTGGTAAGATTTTACCAATTTGTTTATTTAATTATTTAAAAAATTTTCAGAACAACTTGTTTATTAGAAACAGAAGTGGGAACTAAATGATTTTTAAGGCCCCCTTGTAAATCTATACTTCTACAGTCTCTGTAGTGATAGTCTACGTGTCTTGCATAGCTGGGAGATTAAAATACAAAGAGCACGCTAGTCTCTCACTATTCGTCATTCACTCTTTAATATTAAGAAAGTGCTTCCTGGAGCCATTCAAGTGAGTTTAGAAGAACATACTAGTGTTTAAAGCAATACCAAGAATCAGCAGTTATGGCTACACTAAAGTGGTGTACTAGGGTTTATAGATCATGGATTTCACTATAATTACCCTTCCCTTTTCTCACCATCCTTCTTCTCTGTTCAGTTTTATCACAATTTCTCAAACCCATCATAATTAGAATAGTTATTCTTGACAAGAGTTTAGATTTCAAAATCTTGAAAGGATTCTTGAATTATTAAATAAGGCTAAGGAGAATGTTGTTTGGTGCAGAAAAGGAGGGGATTCTAAGCACCTAAAGGTGTCAGAAGACCACTGGTGTCTTTAAGACACACACTGTGAAAGACTCTGAGAGTGGGAATCGTCTGCTAAGTACCACTCAAGTGAGGGGCTTTTGGAGAGAAGAACCAAGTGGTTCCAGACATATTCACCTTTCTGTTTGGAATAGCGATCTCTTCTCTCTGGTTCCCAAATAGGCCTTGTGCCTGGTGTCAGATTGCTGTCTCTTCTCTGAAAGGTCAATAACTCCCTCATTTTTTTTTATTTCTTCTTCTTCTTCTTCTTCTTCCCCCCCGCCCCCACATATCTCTGTGTTTTCCGCAGACCTCTGGAATGTGGGTCAACGTGACATCAATTACATAGATTACAAGACTCAGCAGCTTCCTGAACTTCATTTTTATCTTCGTCTTTCTCAATGATTATGGTAAAAGACAATGAACATAAAAGTTCAAGAAAACAAGGGAAAATCTTGGCTTGAAATGTGTCGAAGAGAGATATGCTGGGAACTAATAATATGAGATACAGAACAAGACACTATTATTTAATGTTCATTCTAGAATATACCAGAATGCTCCTCAAAATGCAGAAACTGATTTTCATTGAATTGTCATTTTATCAAAATCAGACTAAATGAGACTGTCAGAAGCTCTGCATCCTCCCAGTAATTGCATGTGCCATCTGTGCTGTGATCCTCAGCAAAGATTGTTATTATTAAGCAGAAGGTTATGTGACATGCCTAGAGTATCCCCATAGTCTATGGATTTAAAAGATATGCTTTCCATTCTGGCTGCCAAATAAACAAGTGAACGAAAATTATATAAAAACACTGATAAAAACAAGCAAAAGTTGTTACAATCACCTCCCTGAACTTTCATTGCTCTTCATATTTTAAACACTGGTGTTCCGACACATTACATTTGCTATTTTATTATCAGACGGGCTCTCACAGGTGCAGTTCCTAGGGCTGAGTACCAATGTTCATATATGTTCTCAGTGTGAACTGGGCTCAAGAACAGCCCTATAAGCTTACATTCTTTAGGGGATGGAGGTGAGGCGCTTGCTTCCAACACTTGAAGTGTGTTTTCCAGTCCTATCCAAGTTGCTCCCAGGGCCATCTCCAGGCAAAAATGTGAAGCAAGTAAAATGTGCTTTTGGTTCTCTGAGCGTTCTCATTTTTATTCTTCCCCACTCATCAGCGTTCACTCCCCTCAGCTTCTTAGTCCCGTCAAAACTTACTCTCAGAAAAAGAGCTCTTTGAAATCTTTTTAAGTCTATGAGATTCTATGTGGCACTTCTCCCAGGGAGGTTTGTACATATTTTAACTTCTAGTGCTAATTTTAGAATGAAATGCTCTGCCCCTTTTGAGGAATTCCATGCATCATTGGGCAAGTTAGGAAGAGATTGTGGACGGAAACCAAGAAAGTCTTCTCAGCACTCTGGAGCATACCTGGAGTAGACACACACACACACACACACACACACACACACACACACACACACACAATGAAACGTTAATGTGTATCACCTCTCCAGAATCCGTTAGGATGCACAGTAACAATCATTTTTATGTTTCTCACTAACTTGTATACTTCTGGTAAGATTCAAGAGAAAGGTCAAGTTATTCCATCCATCAAGGTCACACAACTATACAATATCAGATCCAAGATAAAAAGCTTGGCCTAAAACACACAGTTTCTTTTCTCTGTGCATCCTAATTATTTTTGTTGATTTGAGTTTGTACTGAAAGTGTTAATGGGCATTTTCTGGGCTCAAATTCACAGCAAAATATTGGAGAAGCCAAGTGAGAAAAATTAAATGTAAAATCCTCTCAGAAATCCCAGAGGGAAGCCAGAGAGCAAGACCAATTTTAATGTCTGAAGTCTTCATTCATTTTTTTTTTTCATTTCTAAAGAGACACTTCATTTATCATCTTTGTGTCATCTCTTCCTTTGGTTAATGGATGGTGTTACTCTTTGATTACTGACTGATCTCTCAAAACTTCTGTGCTGTGAGGCATGAAACATTTCACATCACAAAACACGGTGTTCTTACTGTGGAGTAGCTAAATATTTATTTCCCTGGAAATGTTCAGCGGGGTCTGAGTGCTTGATTTTCACATTGGAAGCGTTTGTTCTTTTATCAATTTTATTATTGCTATCAACATTTTGTTGTAACATTCTTTTTGAAGATCATAGGCAAAATGAATACAGTGTACTTTCATGATTTTCCTACTCCCTACGGAAATGAGTGTCCTAACAATAGATGGACTTGTAAGTACTAAGCACAGGAAAGAAGGCCCTGCTGTTGATACTTCTCAATGTTTGACATTCCTTCCATATTACTGCTCTTTAACTACTTATGTACATAGCAACAAGGAAAGGCCATACATATAATTTTATACCTCAATGATTGCTGGGTTAAGCAAATAATATTTTAAACAATAGTTGACTTCCATTAGCAAGGCAAGTCACACAGTTTGAACATCTGTTTTCACACATGTAGTAAGTATTAGTGACCTCCTATTACATATGCCAGGGCACTTGGGCTGGGGAAACAATGGTGAGCAGACAATACCTCTCTGCTGTCTTACAGACTAGTAGTGGAGACAGGTATTAGTCAAATGAGCATGCAAAAGAATGTATGATTACAAATGGAGATATGTGTTCTAAAAGAAAGGAAAGAAGAAAGGAAGGAGGGAAGGAAGGAAGGAAAGAAGGAAAGAAGAGAGGGAGAAAGGGAAGGAGGGAAAGAAGGAAGGAAGAAGGAAGGAAGGAAGGAAGGAAGGAAGGAAGGAAGGAAGGAAGGAAGGAAGGAAGGAAGGAAGGAATCTATATCTATAAGAGCTTATAAAAAAAGGACCTGCCCTCGGATGAGAATTTGAGACAGTAAGGGCAAGCTTCCAGAGTAAGTGACTTCAGATCTGAGTATGAAGAATGATTAGTGTAAATAGGAGGGAATGGGATAAAGACGAGGTTTATAGACAGAGCGGCAAGGTAAAAGTCCTGGCATTTGGAAACAGAATGGATAGTTTAGAAATAGAAGATAATTTGGCCTGAGCTTATAGACCGAGTGAGAGAGTTATGATTCATGAGACTAGGGAGATAAGCCAGACTAGATAGACACTGAGGCACTATGAGGAGTTGTAGCTTGGTGAAGGAAAACTCAACCATCAATTTTGTTCTGTAATGTCTTAGTATTGTTAAGATTTTAAGGGAGAGAAAAATTAGGAAATGCTCTATATTGTTATTAGGGCATTTACTTGTCTCTGCTCTCCCTCCTTTCCTCCCTCCTTCTCTTTCTCTCTTTTATCAGAGCTGGATTATTCAAATAGAAAAAAGCTACTGGGAAAAGGCATTCACTGCACTGCACTTAAAAAGATGTATAGAAAACTTTGACTTTCCAAACAGAGTGTGAAGAATGACAAATAATAACAGCGGCCAAATACAGATTTATAAGCTAGGAGCAAATTTCTTTCTCTAATGAAATAATGTTTTACAGAGAAGACATGATATACTTCCTTATTTACAAAGATATTCTAATATTCTGTGGAATGTTATTCTAAGAAATGTGGATGTTTTGTAGAAGCATGGAAGCAAAAATTCTTCTTTACCCAGACAGGAGTATCCCAACACATACCAGACATATGTCTCTAATACTTCTCTCAGTGCTGCAAAGAGGCTCATATTTGATTGATTCATTCATTTATTAAACACATTTTTATGGATGTTAACTCTGTCAGGTACTTGTTTTAGAGATATAACAGATTATTAGAGAAAGTTTCTGTTCTTATAAAGCTTATATTTTGGGTGGAGTAGATAATAGAGATAATCAAGGAAATATTGATTAACATGTTAATCATGTAACATGTGAGATGGTGCAAGCAAAAGAGGATGAGATTTCTAGACTGTAATTGGGGGCTTCATATATATTTATTTATAAATTATAAGCAATTTATAAATAAAGTACAAGTAAAATTTATTTATAGAATCATCACCAGCGAGGTTTTCTCTCAATATACATATATATATACATGTGCGCATATGTGTCTGTGTGTGTGTATACATATATCTATCTATATATATATACACACATATACATAAGATGTGATTAAAAATATGGTGAATGTTTAAATTAAAAAAAAGTGTATTACAGTAAAAGACACATTGCCATTAATCCCCCTCAGAACACCACCGCCCCTCGCTCGAAACACACTTATGCCATCGTTCTTGCCACTTTCTGAAGCAGTTCTGGAAGTCCTCTTTTGTGAGTGTCTTTAGTTGCACTGTCCTGGCTGCCTCCATGTCCTGAATCTAATCAAAATATTTTCCTTTCATCGTCCTTTTGACTTTGGAGAAGAGCCCGAAGTTGCACAGCGCCAGATCCAGTGAATGAGGTGGATGAGGACACACCATAATGTTTTTGTTTGTTTGTTTTGTTTTGTTTAATTTATTGGGGTGACAATTGTTAGTGAAATTACATAGATTTCAGGTGTAAATTCTGTATTACATCATCTATAAATCCCATTGTGTGTTCACTACCCAGAATCAGTTCTCCTTCCATCACCATATATTTGATCCCCCTTACCCTCATCTCCCTCCCCCCACCCCCCTTACCCTCTGTTAACCACTAAACTATTGTCTGTGTCTATGAGTTTTGTTTCTCATTTGTTTGTCTTGTTCTTTTGTCGTTTTTGGTTTATATACCACATATCAGTGGAATCATAAACATAATGATTTTATTTGACAGAAATTGTGGTACCAGAAGTGATGGAGGAAGAAATAAAGACACTCATGAAGGAGGACTTCCAGAATTGCTTCAGAAAGTGGCAAGAATGATGGGGTAAGTGTGTTTGAAGTGTGTGTGGGGGATGATTTTGAGGGAAATTAATTGCAATGTGTCTTTTACTGTAATACATTTTTAAAATTTAAACATTCACTATATCTTTTGATCACACCTAGTACATACACACACATGTATATGTACTTATATATATTGAAAGAAAACCTCATTCATGCGATGGCACTTGAGCAGGTCAAAATGCTGACACCATAAATAAAAGAAAATCAAAGAAGCCCTTTTAAAGTTTTTTCTCTCCACCCACTGGGAAAGACACACAGAGCCGCCTTTATTATTATTTTTTTGACCTAATGTTGAAATTTTGTTTTCTTGGTATTTGATACTGGGAGTTACCAGTGCTACTTCACCTCCAACTGCCGCTGCTTCTTCTGCCTTATTCTTAATTGCTTGTGGTTGATCTACTTTTGGCTCTGCCTGGAGTGTTTGCTCTTTGATGATTATGGATGCTATGAATAGCATGTTTGGGAACAGATCCACTTCGTTTGCAACACAGTTTAATTATATAAGAACTTTTAAAACTAATGTTTCCTTGCTAATTTCTTCCTCAAACTCGGTTTCTCTCTTTTGTTTAGCAGATGTGTTTTCATTACACACCCATTTGGCAATTTTGAAAGAAGTGCACAACAGAGTCCATTTTCTAAACAAATCTGCATAAGTATGCAAACTGTGAACTTGACATTCAACTTTATAGCTTTAACAACGAAGGCTGAATAGATATTTTTTTAAGAATTACCAAATTGAGATTGAAGATTAATTCATTTTCAGGGTAGTATCATGAAACACTATTACCTGTCTTGTATCCAGAAACAAAATATCATACTTACTTGTAATAGCAGTGATTTCAAAGTATTTATGTAAGAATGTACTTCTTCAATTCAATAATGTGAAAATACATTGTCAAGTCTAAGTATATTTTTAAAATTGCTTTCATGTAAATACCTTAAAGTTGCAAGTATGTCATTAACTATAATATCTTAGAATTCTTTTTAAAGGATTGAATTATTCAAAGTACATATATGAGTTTGTATTACAAGCTATACCTATTATGTTAATAGATGAATTCATTGATAAAAGCAATGTAAGTGAAATCATAACCTGAAGTTATTTCCATATAGAGTATCGGCATAAGAAAGCAAAACTACAAAAGAAGAATGTGGCAAGTCACACACAACTGGCTTTCAAGTCATCTGATTGGATGGTTTTTTAGTACTTGTTTTATACAGGGGTTAAGATCACAGGATCCCCAATTCTCTTTGCTGACCCTTAAGATTCAGAAATACATGCCAAAAGACCCTGAATAGCCAAAGCAATCTTAAGAAAAAAGAACAATGCTGGAGGTATCACTCTCCCTGACTCCAGCATGCACTACAGGGCAACAATAAACAAGACAGTATGGTATTGTCAGAAAAACAGACACACAGACCAATGGAATAGAAGTGAGAATCCAGAAATAAACCCACATAAATATGGATGGATAATTTTTGACAAAGAACCCAAAAACATACAATGGAGAAGAAGATAGCCTCTTCAATAAGTGGTACTGGGAGAATTGGAAAGCTACATACAAAAGAATGAAACTAGATTGCTATCTGTCACCATGTACGAAAATTAACTCAAAATGGATCAAAGACCTAAACATAAGACCTGAAACAATAAACTGCATAGAAGAAAACATAGGTACTAAACTTATGGACCTTGGGGTCAAAGAACATTTTCTGAATTTGACTTCAAAGGCAAGGGAGGTAGAAACTAAAATAAATGAATGGGACTATATCAAACTAAAAAGCTCCTCTACAGCAAAACAACAACAACAACAACAAAAAAACCATCAACAAAATAAAGAGGCAAACAACCGAATGGGAGAAGATTTTGGCAAACAGTTCCTCTGATAAGGGGCTAATATCCAAAACATATAAGGAACTCATACAACTCAACAACAAAAATCAAACAATCCTATTAAAAAAATGGGCAGAGGACCTAAAGAGACATTTCTCCAAAGAGGACATACAAATGAGAAATAGATATATGACAAAATGCTTAACATCACTAATCATCAGAGAAATGCAAATAAAAACCACAATGAGATATCACCTCACCCCAGTTAGAATGGCTATCATCAAGACAAATAGTAACAAGTGTTGGAGAGGCTGTGGAGAAAAAGGAACCTCATACATTGTTGGTGGGAATGCAGACTGGTGCAGCCATTATGGAAGGTAGTGTGGAGGTTCCTCAAAAAATTACGAATAGAATTACCATATGACCCAGCAATCCCTCTCCTGGGTATCTACCCAAAAACTCTGAAAACATTTATCCATAAACACGTATGTGTTTTAATGTTCATTGCAGCTTTATTTACAGTGGCCAAGACATGGAAACAACCAAAGTGTCCTTCAATAGATGATTGGATAAAGAAGTTGTGGTCTATAGATACAATGGAATGCTATTGTGCCATAAGAAAGGATGAAATACTACCATTCGTGACAACATGGATGGATCTTAGATTGTTATGCTGAGTGAAATACTTCAGACAGAAAAAGTCAAAAACCATATGATTTCACTGATATGTGGTATATAAAACTGAAAACAACAAAGGAGCAAGACAAAGAAATGAAGAAACGAAAACTCATAGACACAGACAATAGTTTAGTGGTTACCAGAGGGTAAGGGAGGAGGGTGGTGGAAGATGAGGGTAAATGGGATCCAACATATGGTGATGGAAAGAGAACTGACTCTGTGTGGTGAACACTCAGTGTGATATATAGATGATATATTACAGAATTGTACAAATATACAGAATTGTATATTACAGAAATCTATGTAACTTTAGTAACAATTGTCACCCCAATAAACTTAAAAAAAAGAAACACATGCAAATAAATAGTCCACTTTCAAACTTGCCTAGCTTCTAATAATGTTTTCTATATTAAGCAATATATTAAGCACTATCAATCAGGTTGTACATCTCAGTGTGGCAGTGATGTTTATTTGTCACACGAAATGCAACTCTTTTCTTTCTAATAGAGTGCATGAAAGTTTTGAATATTTATTTATTTATTTATTTTTGGACCAGCATAGAACTAGTCAAGGGGCAAATCAAGAACTTGCATAAAATTATTGATGTGATTTAAATGCTTATTTTCTTTTGTGGAATTCTGAATAGCACAAAATAGAAAGTTTGATTCAAAGACAGCTGTTAAACATGTTATGATTTTTTTAGATTCTTGACTAATATTAAATTCACTCAAGGATTCATGCAAGGTAAATTATGAAAGATAATTCACACAAAGCTAATTCACACATACAAGATATTCCCCATCCTTTTATAACCTATGTCAGAGTGAAAGGTAAGGTCATATTGCATGTATTACTGTTACTCAAAGATTAAGGATATGGGAGGGAGATATTTAATTTAGTTCCTGAGTTATATTCAAAATTAAGTAGATGTTTGACTCGTGGAACATCACTTTCCTTCCTCAATCATAGAACCCATAATAATTTTATAAATTATCCTTAAACATCTGTTGAATAGCAATTAATAATTAATTACTAGGTTTTCCAAATTTTTAAATGGTTAACTATGGGACATAGTAAATACTAACTTAGCCCTTGGACGTGTTTTCTTTTCATATTAAGTTTTGTTAAGGCTTAATTCTAGCCAAGCTGAAATGAATCATGTACTTGGGTATGATACCATGTTTGAAAAAAAATGTTCCAAAATAACACCTAACACACACACAACTCATTAAATGAAATGTAATTGAGAAAATCTAAAACAATAACAATTCAAGACAATCTTGCAAGTTAACCTTTATCAGTTTGGTCATGTACCTTTATGTTACTTTAGGTGGCTAATAACGTGACCCTACCAAATTCTGCTCTGCCTGTATGCATTATATCTTAACCAACATTCATTAGCAAACAGGCACTTAAGTTCATGCAATCTCTTCTTTAAACTCTCTGTCCTTTTAGGAGCTCGAATCATCAATTTGTATAAATTATCACTCATGACAGACATATCACATGAGTGAGAAATAATCCATTGTTTTATGCCCCTGAGATATTGGGGACACTAGTTACCACAGCATCACTGTACTTCTGACTATACCTCTTATTAGCTTTGTGGACTTATTTGGCCACTCTTCATCTTCCATTTCAACAAAATACAGATACTTATAATAATGAAGCTATAATAACTAACTATAATTCAGAGGTTCTTGTAAAGGCTAATTGAGACAATGTGTGTTTAAAGTACTTATTAATAGGTTGGTGCAAAAGTAATTGTGGTTTTTGCAATCATTTTTAACCATTTGAACTGCAATTACTTTTGCACCAACCTAATATAAGGCAATACATCGCCTTATATTATTGTAATCGCCTTTTTTATTGTAATAGTTTAATTGATGTCTTCAAAAATACTATGATTCCTTTCTGGGGTCAACACTGCTAATCATATTCCTTCCACTTATTATTACAGTTTGGATTTTGTTTTTATATTCGCTTTCTTGCAATTTTGTTTCCAATCCAATCGAAACATTTCCTTACACTTCTTACACTTTTATATACATGGTTTTTTTTTACACTTTATGTTTCCTACACAATGTTTTACTAGAAGAGCCTCATGGAATTAGCAAACTGGAGATATATGCAGTGAAATCTCCATGTTCTAGATCTGTAGTTCTCAAAGTTTTTGTTCATAAAATCCCTTAGCATTCTCAAAATTCAATGAGGATCCGTAAGAGCTTTTGTTTATATGGGTGATATCCATAGGTATTATCAATTTAAAAGTGAAAACATGAATTTCAAATTATTTATTAAAAATAATATTGCCATTAACTATTTTAAAATAATATTTTTATAAAATATCTACATTTTATAAAACAAAAATTAACGAAAAGAGTGGCATTATTTTAAATTTGTGCAAATCTCTAAAGTCTGACAATTAGAAGATAGGTGGATGCTCATGCCTGTTGTGCATTCCTGTTGCCATATGGTGCTTTGGTTGAATTATATAAAAGAAGTCTGGCTTAACACAGATAGGTAGTTGAAAAAGGAAGTAGCTTTTCCAGATAATTGTGGATTTTCTTCTTTGATGCTATACCAACATTTGACATGTGGTAGTTTCTTAAAAATCAGTTGCAGTGTAGAATTTGAAGACATTTCAATAAACATGTTTTTATACTCTGTTATAGAAAAATCCATAGGTCTATCTTGTACTTTAAGTGGATCTGTTACACATGTATCCAGAGGAAGGGCCAGAGGAAGGGCCCGGTCCTCGATTGATTTTGTAACATCATATATTGGTCATTTGTAAAATATTGGTACATTGAGTTAAATAGATTTTTCAAATGCTGATGTGTTTCACTTCAGAATGTTAAAAAATCACATTCATTAACATACCCACCAATCTCATCAGAAATATAATATCTTTAAGTTTGGGGACACTCTCAAGTTCACAGTGGTGGATACAGTTTTCAAATCTAATTTTCATTTAGAAATCATATGTTATCACTTGCAACAAATATTGGGAGTTGTTTGCTTGTAACTACAGGTTCACTTTGCTCACTTTTGAAAAAGTGAATGCCAAAACTGAAGTCTGTATAACCATAATTTGTCTTCAGTCATTCTTCCAAATAAATAAAAATGGAGTTCCTCAAAAAAAAAGTTGGATAAGTGCTTTCTTGGAGACCATGATCATACTTACATGTGCAGTAGGAATGCCTTACGTGTACTTCATATTCAGATGCACAGAATATTAAAAAGGTTTGAATTCAAGGATAGAATCTTAGTAAATAAAACTCATTTTATTCATGAAGGATCTCAAGTAAAACTGACTTTGTTTTTAAACTGGGAGTACACACTTATGAAGAATACAGTAACTAGTAGTACAGTTTGGTGTTACTGCCTTGATTTGTGCCAAGACATCAGGTGTATCTCTAACTGCCTTTTCAACATCAGCACAAATGTCAATACAATTAAAGGAAAAAAACAAAAAGCATTGTAGTACTGCGATAAAAGTAGCTTTTACTTCTCAGATACTCTGAAATGGTCTCGGGGACTGAGAGCTCCATAGAACACACTTTGAGAACTACTGTTCTAGATCAATTGTTCTTACCTTTCCTTTTGTTTTTAGAGTAAAAACAAATAGGATTGTAACACTGACAAATTGATAAAAATAACTACAATGATAATAAAAACTGTCATCTATTTAGAATATATAACAAGGCAAGTATATGCTAAGTATCTTAAACACATTATATAAGATATAACCTGTCCTGAAAAACAATGAGATGTGTTATTATATCCTTTTTATTAATAAGAAAATTAATGAATCTGAACAGATTGAGTAGTTTTCCAAGATCACCTAACATATAATTTCTGGAGTTGAGACTAGAACCCTGGTATTTCTGATATAAAATCTTAACTTCTCCTAACCATGAGGTTAATTCATTTGTCAATAAAAATACATATTTTAATATAAATTTATGGTGATTCAGAAACTCTGAAAATCAGTTTATATAAATAACTATTGTTCTGGACTCTACATCACTTATAAATATTCCAGGGAAGACTTCTTTGGATGATTTCCATGGAACATCATTTGTAGTTTTTCCTATAGAAAATTCAATGTTTATCTTATGCATTGATTCCTATTTCTACATCGCTTTCCACTCTTTGAAAATGTAGTCTCCCATCCAATGGAGGTTTATTTTAAAACCTCTCTACAATTTTTGTAGAGAACATTGACAATGTCCCTTTTAAAGTCTAGATACATTTTTAAAACTGATGGAATATCCATGGCTCTATTTTATACATATGCTCACTTGAGACCCTCATATCATTCTAGATTAATCAGACATAACTTCCTTTTCCAGAAGTGTGTTTTCTTTCAGATGCTAAGCCTATGGGAACAGGAACTTGTTTCATCCCTATATTGTCTCCTGCGTGACATCATTGGAGCTGCTCCTGATAAGCAAGACATGTCTTTTTTGGGGAGGCGGGGGACTGTCAGGGACTGATAACCTAACAAAGTCTATTTATTTCCTGCTAAGTTGATTCTTCCCTCTCAGATAACAAGGTCTTGGAATCTGTGGGAACTCTGCTCCTAGAGTGGTATCCAGGAGTCTAGTGAATCACTGACACCTAGGCTGAGGGAGTTTGGCTGGTCACTACACACAGCATATGCCAGTTGTGTGAAGGAAGCATTTTTCTTATAGGCAGGACACGGCACCTGGCTTTGCATGGCTACCATTCACACCCACTCCTGGACTTGAACTTATAAAAGAGGAGTATATATTGCTACTGAAAACACACATACTCATACTTTCATTCCACAAATAGTTTGCAAACACTTATCTCAGGCACAGTGTTCGGAACTGGAAAGTAACAGTAAACAGGACAGTAGGTTCCTGCCCTCAGAAAGCTTGCTGTTTATGAAAGAAGTCAAATAGTAAATATATAATTATACATGTGGTTATTGTCTACAAGCAAATGTTTTAATGGGGTATTTTTTACCCTTGCTTGATTATAAGAAAAAAATAAGCAAAGAGGAAAATCTTTCTTCCGGTTCAAGACCCGTTCAAACGACTGTGTGGTCTATCTCAGGCCTCTGCTGTAAACGACCAAGTTGCAGCCACACAAAACCTCTTTCTGAACATACCATGCTTTCCTTGGCTTGGAATGACTTTATCTCCATTCTCTTCCAGGAAAACCGCTCATTCTTCCAGTCCCACTTCAACTGTTACCTTCTCTGTTGAGACTTCTTCAACTTTCTAGGTAGAGCAAATCAATCCCTTCGTTGTGTTCCCCTGAGAGTTAAGGAAGCCAGAAAACACAGCTTCCCTTCCAGGAAGTCAGAATTCAGAATGCTAGAGTTTGAAAGCCAGCTCTGCTACATCTTGCTGTGTGATATTGGATGCGTTACATAAACTCCCCAAGCTTCAATTTATTCAATTAAATTATAGAATAGGTTGACTCTGCACATTTGTGAAATAACCTGGCACATAGTAAGTGCTCAGTTTATTAGCTAATGATATATTAGTGATTGCAGTTATTCTTTGATAGTGTACTGACTTGTTACATATCAGTTTTCTTCGTGAATCTGCTAATGAACATTTAAAAACTTAAGTTAGAGCATTTCTCACCTCCATTCAAACTCCTA
Source organism: Rhinolophus hipposideros (assembly GCF_964194185.1). Taxonomy (NCBI): domain Eukaryota; kingdom Metazoa; phylum Chordata; class Mammalia; order Chiroptera; family Rhinolophidae; genus Rhinolophus; species Rhinolophus hipposideros. Next base: position 46,278,741 of record NC_138053.1, on the reverse strand, counting down.
TAATGACTTCCCTCTGACTCAGAATAAAAGTGCAAGTCATTACAATAACCTATAATAAGGAAATCTGTCCCCCTTTACCTCCGTCTTCGCCTCCTAGTGTTCTTTCTCTCCCTCGCTATACTCCAGCCAAGTGGGCTTCCATGTTGTTTCTATATGTCAGCTGTTTCCTTTGTTCTTTCTTTGAACCTTTGCACTGGCTCTCTTTCCCTGGAATGATCTTCACTTAGACGGATTCCTTCTTTATCTCCTATACCAACTTTTCAGTGAAGATTCATCCACCCCAGTCACCTATAATTGCTCCACTTCTTCTGACATCACTCCCATTTTCTTGCTTTATTTTTCTTTACAGCAATTGTTATTGTGGTGCATCTTGTTTGTTGTCTATCCCTGCTACCAGAATATACATTATGAGGTAGAAATTTGTATCTCTTTAATTCACCACCAAAATCTTGAGCACCAAAAACAGTACCTGGTGTCTAGTAAGTGTTCAATAATTATTGTTGATAGAAAAGAGAAATGATTTTCCTCTCCAGCTCAGAGTCCCTCCATAGTTCCATTTACAGAAGACAGTCAGTAAATACTAATTTACCTTAAGCAAATACCTTGCAGTAGATGTTGAATTAACAATTTACCTAATCAATTTTTATCTTCAAAAGTGACTATGAAAGATGATTTCTTGTTTGAACACGTCTTTCTACTCAATGGAACTATGAATTTTTACTGCTCATAGCAGAATCATTTTCAGAAACTCCTTACCAAGGTATTTATTATTTAATGCTCTCCCTATCCCCCCATAGCACTCTGCAGTTAGAAAGTGTGGAAAATGTTATTTATTGGACATTCAGGTGGGTTTATTTGTTTGTTTGTTTGTTTTCACATCTGGAAGCTTGAAGGAAGGTAGAATTTATCTTTGCCATTGTGAAATTTTTATTTGGGCTTCAGACCAATTGGCACTCAAAGAAACAGTGTTATATTTGCAAGGGTTTAAGACAAATAATTAATGCTAGGGCAGTATCAGATTGCAGCCATCGTTGATAGGAGTTGGTTTCCCCAACTCCTGCCATTATTATACTACTCAAGAATTAAATCTATAGGTAGGTTGCTGTTTCATTCTTTCTCATTTGCTCAATAATCTTATAAGTAAATTATGTAATACTACTTAAAAGGACATTCACTTGCATTATTTCAAAATATATCTTTCAGTCTTAAAATATCAATTTTTATCTTAGTTATGTTACTGAAATAATTTTTCTTAGAAAGGACTGCATATGTACTGTACAGAACACCTAAATACAAATAAGTTGCTAGAATACATGAATGCATATATGTATAATATAAGCTTTCTTTGATAGCAAGGAAAGCAAATAGGTAAAATGTTAGTTATGCTTAGGCAACAGTTACTCCAAGAAATACATGTTATAGGCTTCTAATAATTAATTATTAAAGTGGCCACAGAGACTCGTGGTAACTTGTGGAGAAACCAGGTTTTCTATTATGTTTTGCTATCAGTATACATTTTTATTTGATCACTGAAAAAGGAAAGAATTTTTATTTTTACTGATTCAGTAGTGTAACATCAAATGACAAATAAGTTACTAAATATAGGATGTAACTATGTGGGTTGGAAATTGCAAAATTTAATGAGTGTAATTTCAAAGGAAAAAGCAAGACGTATAGGAATGAACTTCCATTTGGTTTGGGAATTTGCAGATGAGAGTGTTCTGTACCTACTCACAGGTCTCTCTCGTTTGGTGCTCTCTACTTTTTATTGACCCTTTGGTGGCAGAAATGGCTCATGACTTTCTGAGAAGCAGGCTCTCCAGCCAAGGTCTGTCTGCTCGGCCTGAAATTGAATCTTGAGTGTGATATATGAAAGTTGAATTTCTCATCAGAGCTGAGGTTAGGTCTGTGGGCTCAGAACTAGTTTAGCATGTCAAGAAGAGCATATGTATATATATATATATATATATATATGTATATATATACACACACACATATATATATATATATATATATATATATATACACACATACATACATATATGTATATGTAATCTTGTATATGGCAGTTTTAGTTTTATTTATCTGGTTTGTTCTATATTGTCATTAGTGTTACCTAATTACACTTGAGAAATTATACAAAAGATTTTGTTTCATATTAAAATTCAGAGACTAACAATTATGAACCTTTCATGTATATTTGAAATTTGATTTTCATCATGATTTTATCATCAACTGGAGTCAAGAAAATATACTCCAGGGAAAATGGCCGTCAACCATAATAGCTGTGAGACTGTGTACAAATTACTGTCTGGGTCTCAGTTTCCTCATTTGTAAAGTGGGAAATATCAAAGTGGTTGTGAAGATTAAATGATTTCATCAATGTAAAACACTTAGAACTATGTCTGGCTTATAGTGTGTGTTCAATAGGCATTAGCCATTGTATTGTTGGGTGGTTGTGAATTTCTGCCTGATCAGCTTGCTCTACAATTCAGTGTGACTGGCAATGCGTAAACTGGTAATTTACACATTGAGATGCGTAAAGCACTGCAAGTGAAAAATTGTTGGAGCTATAATAATATTTCTGCTACTCTACCTAAATCCAGTTCTCTAGCTTTATTTCCGGTGACTATTGTCACCTTATAGTGAGCGTATCGAGGATCTAGAGCACATTTCATAATTCAATGGAAGAGTTTCAGATATTTCCTATAGATAAGGGGTTCTCAAACTTCAGGATGTATAACAATTACCTGGAATACTTGTTAAAGTGCTGCTCATGGAGCCCTACCTCCAAAGGTTCTGTTTCATTTCTCTAGGGTAATGTCCAAGAATTTGCCTTCCTACCGGTAACAAGTTCCCAGGTGATGCTGATACTGCTGATACGTGAACCACACTTTGAGAATCAAAATGAAATGGGACATTTGTTTAGATGACTAATTTCAGTCACATTTTCCCCTAATCTGTGTGTTTGTCTTTCCTTGTTTACAGCTACAGCTCTTGGTTTTAGGTTTCAGATTGGAAACTGGTGAAGGCTAGGTCCTGGGAAGCATTCAAAGAGAAGCAATGGCAGATAGAAGACCATTAAGACAAAAGACATATTGACAAAATGGCATTCTTACACTTTGAACATTGCATTTATAAAACGATATTAAATTTATTTTCCATTTTAGAGCTGTTTTGAAAATCTTACAGAGATTTCCTCTTATACCCATCTGTGGGTTACCAGGCTACCGTTTCCAGCCCTGTGGAGCAGTACAAAATATTAGTAATAAGAATGATTCACTCTGAGTATTTCCTTCTAAAAATACGAAGGAATGTTTTGCTTTATTAATCATTTTTCTCTTGTTTTCGTAGAATTTGAGAATCGCACGTTGCCTAACAAGTCAGATTTCGAATATAATGTGATGTAGCATGTATTAGACTCAGTATGTGAATGGCAATTCTATTTTTAATAGCTATTTTCTAAAGCTGCTTTGGCATATAAGAACATTATTAAGAGGAATGGCAACATCTCAGTTCTAACACTACTTTTTTTAAAAAATTCAGCACTGGATGAGTATTTCTCAGGCTGAATACTGCAATCTCAAAATGAGTCACAATGTTCTTATTATTTTGGAAAAGAAAAAAAAAACCCTCCAACTGCAGAAATTCAACAAACTTTGGGCCACTTGAAATAAACAGTTGATGGGTGACAGAAGGGTCTATTCAGCAATCATAGGCAGTATCTAGAGACTGTCTCTTCTTACAAGTAATTTGCTATTTTGCAATCTTTCAAGAAGTGGCCATTAATACAAACTACAAACCAAGCCCTTTCAAGTCCAATGATAAATTTACTCATTTAACATTACAGACCTTCCCAATAAGAGTATTCATAGTTTCCAATACACCTGTAACTAAATTTGACCTTGTATTGGAAACACTTCACGTTGTTGGGTATATGCATTTAAAAAACACTCATTTTAGTTTGAAATACTAATTTATTATATTTAACCCAACTTCAATTCATAGCAACTCAGGAGATACTCTCTCAAATACCTCAATCAGGAGGCTATTTGTAAGACATCCAAAGACAAGTGACCACAGGCATGAGGCCTGGGAAGGGGTTTTGAAATAGCAGCCAAAGAAAACTGTATCTTGTTAAATGGGCATGTTATTTAGAAACAAAGTTGCCCTTTTAAGAACTGTGCTTTGGGAATGTTTCCAACTTTGGGGTGATATTAAGCCAAATAAGAGTTAAAATGGAGTCCTTCAACCTTGTTCTCTAATGATTTTGGAAGTTGGGCATCCGGCTCTCTGCCAGAGGTGCCATTTTAGGACTGGGACACAGAAGCAGCTGAAGGGAAAGAAAAGCATTTTGCTAAGACAGGATGTGCCTATGTGCTTGCTCTCCACAGCTGCGTCCTCAAAGAGGATAAATGAGGGCATGTGTACTCATTAATCAACCAAGAGGGATCATTCACACAGAAAAAATCTCCAATCAAGTCGCTCAGATGTTTTGGTCCTTACGTGCAATCCCTACTTGCCTGGAAATGAGCCTGCAATTCTTAGAGTTGGCCCAGGACCTCTCTCTTGCTCTGGATGTGAATACCAGAAGCCAGTTCCCCAGAATACCAGAAGCCAGTTCCCCAAATCCTGTCTACAGCTACAGCCTCAGATCTTGACAAAGTCAACTATCTCTTGTAGAAAGAAGTGGCAAACAGATTTTAAGTGACTGGAAAGATAGGGCTGGGAATGAAGAGGTGGAATATATCATCTCTTTCAGAAGAGTCTTAATTACTTTTCTACTTTTCACATCACATGTAGCTTGCATGGCGACAGGAGACATGCTGAAGACTACACATTTAACGCATGTCTATGAGACAGAGCAAATCTTCTTTCATCTGAGTTCCTTATGAGCTTGAGAGAAGAGCTATTTCCAGTGGAGTGAGTTACAAAGAAGTGGTGCCACAGGACCTAGACAGTAATTCTTCACAGCAAGGCTTTATTATTTAAAGACAAACTCAGAGATACTTTGATTTGTTATGCTGTAAGAGGCCCTAGATTCAGTCTCTGATCTTACTCTTTGTTTTCTCTAAGAGTAAAGTAGGCTGAAGAGCGGCACTAACTTGCAGACCTTACTCAGTAGTAGAACCAAGACTAGTTCCCAAGGGTTTGGGTTCTCAACTACAGTGCTTCAGTTTGAAGTGAATTTCCAGATCATTCATACTCAAATGTAAGAACCAAAAACACACTGAATCGAAAGATCAAGGATTATCCACAGAACATTTGATTGCTTTGCCTTTATTAGTATTAGTCAAGTCTTATAATTTGCAATTATAAGGGGAAAGAGAAAAATTAAGGCAAATGCATATCTATCCTGCAGGTATAATAGAGAAGTAACAATACTTCAGAAAGAATTTTAAAAGAAATTTAGAATATATTAGTTATCCGCTGAATTTTATATCATGGTTAGGCAAGTTGTGGAGAAGATATGTTTGGTTGGGGACAGAGAAGAGACAAGACTTTATTATTAAAATCCTCTTACCTTTTTGTATGTATGTGCTTCCCTTCAGCTCCCTACGCATGACAAAGATATTCTTATAACCCCTTAGCCTTATGGGCAAGTGCCTGAGGTAGGATTGAGTCTCTATCCTTTGGAGAAACTGGGTAAGCCTTCGCCCAGGCACGGTGTTTTGATGAGACTGACTAAGACCCTTCCTGGGAGAAAGCAAGCCCCCCAAATTAAATTACAATGTGGCAACATGGCAACAAACTTTAAAAAGAGGCAATGTGTGTGGAACAGAAAAGAAGGGAGAGAGTCTGCCTTTGCAGATTCTAATGTAACAGGTTTTCCTGAAGCGATTTTTGATGCAATGGAGCAGAGTTTTAATTTTTATAAAAGTGGTTTGTTTTTGAAGTTCTTATGACATTTACCTTCTTGGCAAACCTAATTTTTATTTAAGAATATAGTCTTTATAATTTGAGAAATTACTGTATATTGAATGCAGGTTTACTAGTGGCGCAAAAGAAACAGTATAAACCACACAGCACACACAAATCAGTCCCAAGGCTATTCTCATCGATCAAGATCAATAGATCAATAGTGGGATGAAGGGGCTGACTGGTTGTCATTGGCAACTTAGTATCACCATTCCATTCTCCCTTTTCTTTAGACCCCTCTCTCCTTTGCTGCCAGACATATTGGCTTTGCAAATACAGGCTGTGTGAAATTTTAGTATGGCAATGCTTGTGTTAAAGTTTGGGGTCAAGAAATAAGAATGTGACATAGTTTTGGCAGAAAGCATGAAAGTTATGGGATGGGCTAGAGTAGAGCTGAAATGTAGTATCAGAAAGGCAGAGAAGTGAGCAGGTTGGGCCAGGGGAAATTACAGTTTGCCCCTCCATCTGAAAGTACAGAGTTTGTATGAAACTTATCATAAGCTGAAATGACGTAAAGCAAAGAAGCGGTTACCATTCATTTATATGGAAAATTTTTTGAGGTTCCAAGACCCAAAATTCTACACGTGTACAATGTCTGTATTTTGTTCACCAGGATTGAAAGCTTAATTACATCCCGCTTTACACTAAGTGTAATACCCTTCGGAGATCTCTTAGGATTTTCTGATACCAAAGAACACATCTTGCTAACAGATACACAACGTAAATCAAGCTAAAGCACAGATGCTCACACAGACAGTTCAAAGCTATGGTGGGTTGATGCTGAGATGCTGAGTGTGGTTCTCAGGAAGGAGATTGGTGGGACCACTCTCATTCCCCCAGGTATGTGCTACCTCTACAATGGCTCGATGCAAAACAAACACTGAACGTTATTTTTGCTGTTTGCCTTTTTTCATAGAAACAGAAATCCTCTTCAGATTTCTTTCGGTTAGCAAAAAGAGGTACTAACATAGGCCTTTTGTAAAAGCAAGTAGTGTAATGTGAACTTTTGAAAAGCGTGTGTGTGTGGGTGGGTGGGGGCGGTGGGGGGAGAACTCATACTACTCAACTTAGCAAGTGGGTCATGCCAAACTGGATTTGGGGAGAAAAATGACTGTCTTTATGAATTCTCTCTCTCTTTTTTTAAAAAAATGCATCTTCATGGTCAAAATTAGTAGTACTAATTTCTGACTATCTTAAAAATTAAAATAGGTTTTCTTTTGTTTAAAAATAAACACATGTCCATTGTAAAACGCTATTACACAATGTGATATATAGATGATGTATTACAGAATTGTGCACTTGAAACGTATGTAACTTTACTAACCATTTTCACCCCAATAATCTTTAATTAAAAAAACACAACACACTATTACATTTTAAAGTCTTCCTTCCTGCCATGAATATGTTTTCAGAGCCATGTCTAGGTGGGAACTGATAGAAGAGGACCTAGGGTTCAGGCTCTCAGGGATCCACTGTCTATGGAGAATTTAAGAGCAATAATAAAACATTTAGGGCCTGTTTTTTAGTAACACCATTTGCCAACAGCTCTAAACAATAAGAGTAATAAAATATTTCTTCTCTCCAAAGAGGCCTACTTCTACTCTCTTGCCCTTTGTACAACATTCTATTTTTGCTTTGACACAATTGGATCATTCTGCAAATATTTCTGCAATGTAAAATGAATCCTGGACATTCTATTTTATCACTAATCAATATTCTAGATTTAAAATTTTATGTTTCCCTATCATGTCATCATTTATTTAAACTATCTCCTGGTTTGAGTTAATTTAATTCAACTGTTTTTAATTTTTCTTTTTTATATTTAAATATTGTACTTTAAAAGTGAAACTATTGCACCAAACTGAGTGGAAGCAATTTAAAGCTTTCAGTACTTAGAACATTTCGCTGTACAGTTATACTATTGACAATCCCACCAGCAGTGTGAGAGAGCAGACATTTCCCAACAACTGTGCCAACATTGGAATTTGTCTTAGAACAACACAAATATACAAACAAAAAACTTGATCATTTTGATAGATTGGTTATTGTATCTTACTGTTATTGTAGTTTACATTACTTTGACTAGTAGTGGAGTTGATCCTTTTGGTGTTTTTTAATTTTATTTCCCCTGTATAAGGAGAAAAATTAGATCAGCTCTAGATACCTAGAAAGCTCCTATGTTCAGGGAAGAGTAGTATATGACAAAACATCCTGAAAGGTGAATCCATAGAAGACACTTTTTCCTTCCGATGATTCATTTTCCCTATGCACAAGAGGAAAGTGGAAAAGTGTATTTATGGAACAAGAACCATGCTGCTCAAGCACAGGTACTTTTGAAAACGTGATACCTTCTATTGTGACACTCAGTCCACACACCTAGGCTATTTATATCACTGTTTTCTTTTTGTTTGCATTTTCTTCATAAGACTTTGCTCACTCTTTTATTTTGAACCTTTCACCTAATTTTATTTTAGATTTTTCTTATGTAAGTGGCATTTTTATAATAGAGGAAAATAGTTTAATTCTAAATCCAGATAGACTGAACCAGCATCTGCTTTGAAGAGCTGAGGAAGAACACGGGAGCTGGTGATGGCATATTTTATATTTGTGGGAAAGTAAAATCTCTAGCACTTTTCATTTACATAGGAAACTGAATTCTGTAGTAAAATTTCAAAGCCCATTCCTCTGGGTTGCTAAAAGGTGAGACTCAGAATAGAAGGGCTATTTGAGTGTTGATATTAAAATGACTTTGGAAAAGCAAAAGAAGAATAGAAGACTATTTGTGGTTAAAAAGCTAGATTAACTGTTCAATAAAGAGCAAGTTATTGAGTTTTTGCAAGCACAATGGTGAGGGATTCTTGGAAATCTGAGAGGCCTGGAGATATGCAGGGAGACTTGAGGATTAAAGAAGGACATAATAGGGTGACATAGCACATTTCCATGGTCCCAAAGCTACAGCGATGTCTACAACCCGTACCATTGCCTGTTAGGGATTCGGAGTTGTGCAAATACAGCCAGCAAGGGGCAAGCGCAGGAGGTAAGATGCAAGTGAGACTTAGAGATCAGAAATTAAAAGACCTGGAGTCCAGCAATCACAACAGGAATATACCACTCCAAAAAACTGATCTGTAAAATATGAGATAATGCAATCAGTGTTTGTTTTAATCTCATAAGAGAATATGATCTCACCTGACATCTGGATTACATACATTGACATTTTTATTCAACCTAACCTGGCAATCTTTGCTTTTTGATAGAAAGCCCAACCTATTTCTATTAATCATCATATTGGATGTATTTGGACTTATTACCATCACATTGTTTTATGTCCCTTCAATTCTTATTTGTTATTCCATCCCACCTTTCTATTCATATGTATTGGGTCTACCTTTTAAATATCTAAACTGTGTTTTCCTGCTTCCATCATTTAAAAGATGTATGTGCTGTATTTTAATAGTTTTACTAGTGATTTTACCTGAGAATTTAAAAAAAATATTGGAACTTATTGTTTTTCTTTAATATTCAATGTGAAGAGTAAAACAGTAGTTAAAAGTATGTTAGATGAAACGTTAGTCTTCGTTTTTCATCTCCTCTTCCCGACCACTTCTCTGTTTGTCATTATTAACAATTATTTTGCAGTCTTGCTCTGTTTTGATTCTTATTAATCCCTTTGTGAGTTGGAGTACAATGTCAAACAGTTTTCAGAAAGGAAATGTGGGTGAATATACTTTTTTGACCACTTGAATGACTGAAAATGTCTTGCTATAGCTTTTTCACATAAACAAAATCAAGGACAAGTAAATCTAGGATTAAATTTTTTGTTGTTGTTGCTTTTCAAAACTCCATAAATATTGCTTAATTGTCTTGTGGCATTAGTGTTCGGAAAAAGATATCTAATTACAATTTGAATTTTGTTCTTTTGCAGGTTATCTACTTTCTATATTGTAGTTCAATGTCTCTTATCCCTCTATTTTGTGAAATGTAAGAGTCATAACTAAGATAAATTACAATATTACGTCTTTTTATTATTTACATCTTACATTTGCCAAATCCTTTTATAAAGATTCAGGTCTTTCTTCAGTTTTAACTTTTTTTAAAGAAAAAAAATTCACTTATTAGTGATTTTGTGATTTCTTAGAAAAAGTTTTTGCTTTTTCCTGCGGTGTCTATTAAAGTTTGGATTCTCTGACTCTTTCTTCCATGTCTAACATATTTTATTGCATTATATTCATCTTCTTTATTTTTATTTTTTTCTAAATTCTGGATTGATTTCTTGAGTTTATCCACTACTACACTAAAACAACTATACAAAATCCAATCTACTGTTCACTCTCATTATCAGGGCTCAGAGTGCAGGTAATTAGGAGGTGCATTATCAATGAATACTTTAAAAACAATAATGAAACCAACTAAAAGTCAGTTTGCTTTTTTATCACCATGTGCTAACAACTGTAATAATCCTGGCTTATTGTCTCCAGTTCTGGCAGGACTACATATTACTTCATTAAACAGTGATTATAAAAATCAATACACAGACCTTTAGTCATTTCAAGTCTGTCTTTCTCTGTGACCACTGGAGTTTTTAATTGTATTTGAAATTTAAAGTTGTGAAACAGTGCAGATTGCAGGTGCAATATTTTTAAGTGCAACATTTAGTTTGCACATAAAATATTTTATTACATTTAAATAATATTTTTAATATTAAAATATTATTTTATGTGCAGATTTAATATTAATAAAATTAATTAAATAGATTTAATATTTAATAAATAGATTTAATATTAATATTAAAGCTATTTAAATTATGATTGTTTTAAAACAATAAATAAATCAGTAAAATAATAATTATTACTGATTATTACATGATTGTAGAGGAAAGAGAGTTAAAAATAATGATCTGTTCTGGTTATCAAATGGGCTAGTCATGTCACTGCCAACCATTATGATTGTTCGCTTTCGTAGCGGCTCCTGCCATGAGGAAGTTTGATCAATTAGGTTTTCTTTTTTGGGCAGCATTCTGTTCTTCAAGGAAGTCCCCATTTGCTGATGTATCCTCTTCTGGGATAAAAACTCTTAACATTGACATTTGGCTTGGTTTGGCCATCTGGTCTACCTTGGCCTCCTTTCTCTCCTTGCACCCCAATCCTATGTAAATGGAACTATGGGGGACGTTTAAAAATTTTCCCATCGTTATTTCCTAGAGAATCTGAAATTTTTTTCAGGTCTCTATGCCTGTTTTTGTCCAGTCTTGACTGCACTCCAAGAAATTCATTCATGTTTCCAATGTTTGATGGCATCCTTTGTAATTTCCAGATAGGTAGAAGTTTTCCTTTATTCTACTTTTTTTATTTTTATTTCCATAGACATCCATGAGGACGTTAGGAAAACGTCTATGCTCATGTTGTTGTCTCTCGCCAAATTCTCGGCTTTTTATTCATTTAAATTCCCCAAACTCTTACTCTCATTAAACACATTTCTGGAAGAGGTGTTAATAAGCAAGGCATGTGTGTGTTTGTGTGTGTATGTACACGTGTGTGCATGCACACTCGTACAGGCACAAGTGTGTGTAATAGTGCACAGTATGTATGTGTATACCAATTTTAATGACTTGCAGCTGTTAGAGGGAAGCCCTTGAATAATCCTGTAATTACAGTGAACTGAATAGCTTTAATGAATCCCTGCAGTTTTATTTTTCCTTCTTTTAAAAGAATTCATGTAAGAGTTTGAATAAGGTTACTGTTATGATAAATTATTGACTTAAAATTTTAAAGTTTATACATGCTTGTGTTCATAAAAGAGGAGACTCAGAAAAAAAAACATTTTGACCAATTCAGGAAATGTAGCTTTTATGGTCCCAATGAGAACATCCACTGTAGCTTGTAGAGGTAGTAGAACAGGTTAAGAATTATTGTTTTGAAGCTGAAAGTTCAGAATCAGTTTAGGGAATTGTGGTATACCTGGGACTTTAAAATTCTTTATTTCTATCCTATATATTTCAGAGCTGATGTTTTTCTACTTTTAGACTTATCCAATGTAATGTACCTTTGATAAAACTGATTCTACAGAAAGTGACTGAATCCCTGGCTTCTGAGGGAGTGCTATAATATTGGCTACAAGTACAGCAAGGATATAAAACTCCTGAAGAACATCATAAGAATTTAAACAATTCAGTTCTGAGCTGAGAGCCTGAGACTAATAGGTGGAATCCTGTTACTGAGATAGCATAATTTGCCAAGACTAATAGATGATTTACTTGAAGATTAGTATTTAAGATGTTAAAGAAGAAGTCCATAAAGAAGGAAGGCTATTTCCTAATGGCAAATTTTTATGAGAATAGTAGCCTAGGGAACAAAATCAAATAATTAGTGTGGGTGGGAGACAAAAAGATATTTCAAATTTTGGCTCCCTCGGGGGTCTCTCTGGTTCACCTTCTCAGAGTAAGTATGTTATTCCCACTTCACCACTTCATATGCATATCCTATGATCTGTTATCAATGAACTGTGGATCATTTCCTAAATATACTTTTCTTTTCATAGCACTGTTCTATTGTAGATGCTAATCCCTCTGCTTGGAATGCCTTTCCCATTCTTGCTTGCCTGAAAAGCCCCACCTGATGCATCAGGGCCCAGTGCACATGTCCCCTCTTCTGTGGAATTTTCTTACCAGCTATAAGCAGACAGTGGAAGCTGCTACAGTCCCTGTGCTCACGTCCCCCCGTCACCTCAGCAAGCCCAGCGTTTTGTTTCCACTAGCACCTACCTCATGGTTTGAATGTTGTCTTTTTCATGTCTTTCCCTATTGGACTGCAAGTTTCTTGAGGACTGAAGTGTGTCCTAGTTCTCTTTGCATTTGTAGTATCTGAAATATTGCCTGCTCTTTAGTAGGACAGGACCTCCAATATGTTCAATGCATGGAGTTTAGAAAACAATCCTGTAATATTAGATTTATCTCTATAACATAGACTTAAAATAACTTGTCTACCAGTAAGAGAGATGGCATATTATTGTATTTATTTAACTTAGAAATAAATAAACTTTGAGAGCGCTATACTTCTTTTGGGGGTTGGGCTTTCTAGAATATTGGACAATTAGAGATACAGGTATTGCTCCAGGGCGCCTGGGCGTATGACAATGCTTTCTCTTTGTGGATGAGAAAGGCCTTGTTTATGCTAAATTTGTATCAGCAAGAAGCTTAGTTTTAAGTAGCCTTTCTAAAAAAGTATATAAATCATTGTTGTACATTTTTCTGGGTTGATGATGAAAGACTGAGTGTAAAAAGGGCACTGGTGTAATACACATTTTGCTTCTTAATGCTTACAGGAACCTAAAAGGCTAACCTGGCATCCCAGAAGGGGAAACAGAAAAATGACAGTAAAACACACTGCTTCTGCAGCATATTCTGTAATGCCACTACAAGAGCTTCATAAATTAAGAATTCACAACAGGTGTACATGTATGATATTTCCCTGCCATCTGTGATCCACCTGCAATGCTGCCAACTATTTATCCTGGATTACATTGATCAATCTCATTAGCACTGCATTTATCAAAGGTTGTCTATACAGTAGGGAATGTCTCTGATTTCACAGAAAAGTTCTTCAGGTCCCCAGTTAAGTATTAATGGAAACGAACTGAATACGCACTTAATGTGTATCTGTAAATAAGTGTCCACTTTTACGGTTGTCACAAACATGTCTGTAGGTTGCTTAAGATGATGATATTTTGAGACAAAATAGCATAGTTAACCCATGACCTAATTGTTCTTATTGACTTGTAAACTCATCAGATTCAGGCTTTCACCCGTTCTTTGTATATACGAGTATAATAAGTAACTCCTATTTCTAAAATTGGTAGCAATTTAAATGGAATATTTCAGAACCCACTGAGAACTGTATCTCCACTAGCTAGTTATAGAGAATTATATCAGAGCTTCTCGACTATTGTGTTGATGCACATTTGTGTGCATAGAAGAAATACCACAGTACTGTGTGAGATACTGAGTCCTTTGATTCCTGAGGTGGCAGGGAAAAAGCCCCAGGATGGTACCTCTGGCCAGAAGTCTTCTCATACATTGTCCAGTCTGCTGGTCAAAGGTGATCGTTTTCTGTGTGTGTCCTGATGTGAAAAAAATGGGGAAGCACTGAGCTTGGTATAAAAACCCATAAGATGTATCTGCAAGAGAACTACAAGGACTCTGAGAGAGGTGTAGGAGATTGGCTATGAGCCTGAACTTGATGACACGCCAGATGAGTTTGAATCCCTAGTCTGTCCTTTACTCATTGTGTAGCATTTGACAAATGACGTAGTTTCCCATGCTAAGTCACTTTTCTCATCTGCAAAATGGAGATAATAATAGAACCTAGACTAGACGATTGCAAATATAAATTAATATAGCCAGCGTGCTTAGAACATGCCTGATATACAATAAAGGTGATGAAAGTGTTTACTATTATGATTTATTTTTTTCGTGAGGAATAAGTTCAATTATCGTATAATTGATAAGAAATTTTTTCTCTAGTGCTTAGAATGCTATCATTAAGATGCATTCATTTCCAATACAGCACAAACAACTACAAACTATTTATAATTATTCATGTGAAACCCATAGCACTAAGGACTTCAGTTTAAATTCTCATTGTCTCACTTTTTTTGACATCATTCTGCAAGCAGAAATTGCTTATTCTGGGTGAGGTTTATAAAAATTCAAATATTTTTTTCTAGGGCCAGATTTAATGATGTTAATAACTAGATAAATGGTAGGAATAGAGAGGAAAAACAAAAAACAAACAAACAAGCAAAAAAACAAAAAAAAACAGTGGTGAATTGTGTTTGTTAGCCAGATAATTCAGCTACCCAGTGTGTCACTAGGGAAAATTTGGGGAGCAAACAGGACACTGGAAGCTCCATTGTTCCTTTAAGGGTAGTCAGATTGAGGAATCAGGGCATCTGTGTGGGGAAAGAACATAGAACTGGATTCCAGAGCTTTTACACATCTGATATGTGGACCTGAGAATAGACAGTGGCTCTACTTTAATATCAGGACATACCCCTGGATGCTGATTTTTTTCTCATCTAACCATTCTCCAATGCCAATCAACTTTTTTAAGGACTTATTTTTGATCGATTCGTGCAAGTAGAGGTCCCAATGGATTGGAATTTGTGATTCAATTGACTCAACTTATAAAGTTTCATTTAACTATAAGTAGTGCGTATATAATTGTTTTTTTTTTTAAAGCTGACAAGGATTTAATATTTCAATAGCATCTTTATTAGTGGTACCCACAGAGTTGCTGTTTAAATTGATACAGTTCAGGGATCTTTCTACATATGCTAGTATGTTTGAGAAATACTAAAAAAGATTCTTTTCATCTCACCTTATCAATTCAATGCTTCAGTTCATTTCAATCCAACACACATCTGATCACTGCTCCTTCCCTGAAATTATGTCTACCTCTTAACTAACCTTGTGATCAAGCCATAAATTCAGCATGCAGTTTATTCACACCACTGCTTCAGTCATTCCCCAATAGCAACTTGGAAGCCCAGAGAGTAAGTTGACTATGGAAATGCACAAAATGGCATCTTAATGACCCGAAAGAGCTAATACACTTCTCTAAGTGCCTAGCTAAATATCACAGAGTGACTTGGACGCTGGGGAAAGCTTGGCTCATTATTCCACTCTGCTGAGCTAAATCATTTGGGTTCTCTTTATTTGCTGTTGGCCTTTCTCTTTTCCTTTCTCTGCTCATGCATAAAGAATATTGATTCAAATAGAAGATACTGTAAACATGCACTTTGTTAGGAAAATCTGACTATGCAAGTGTAATTTCAAAGGTCATAGTTCTTGCAATGCTTGATTTACATTAATTTGTACTTGAGGAAAATGCCTACTGGACTAAAAAAAAAATAAAAAAAATTGATTCACGTGTTGCTCTTCTATCATGTTCTCCCAAAGCTGATCAAAGAGGAAAATTGTATTTGCTGGAAAATCTCATACTTGGGATTACCTAATGTAGTACAATAGATTCAACCTCTGGGAAAATCTATAGCCTGAATTTAAGCCTGAAAGAATTTGGACCTTCATCCTAAAATATTCTGCCATAGTGAAATAAACAGTTTTTATTTTAAAAGATTATTTTATAGCTAGCTGTTTCTAGGACAACACGTTTTGAATTCCATAAAGAAATTTTAATGTGTATCTTAACTGACATGGAAAAACTGACAAAATAAAAATAGATGTTTATATGCTCTATGTATTGCAAAAAGATGGTAAATAATTTAAATCTTTTGCCTACTCCAGTAGAAAATCTGCCTTTAAATGCATTTATTTTATTTTTTTAAAACATACTTATTTTTGCACATAAATTTACGTTTCAGTGCTGGTTTGGTTATATCAAAATGTACTTCTATTAATAAGGCTAACACACACTTTCTTAGAATGCTGTTTCTGCTATGTATTTTCAAAATTGTTTATTTAGCATTTTGTTACTTTATTCTGTAGAGTCAAAAGATAAGAATGAATTAAAACTTTCTAAGTTAATGATCAAATACAATTGACAATAGTGTCATAAGCGCAAAAATTCCTCAATTATGTAATAGTATGCACTTTTTAAAAAAAAACTTGAAATTGTTTTTTTTTGCTTTGCCAAACAGATTTGGTTCTAATTTTCAGATTTATCTCTTATTAGATAAATTGTGAAACGGAGATAATAATTACTACCTTATAAATTCTTGAGAAAATAACGGATAATAAAAGTGCCCATTTAGTAAGTGCTCACTCTCTGTGCAGTGTATTAAGAGCCATATTATTCCATTCATCCTTATGACAAAGGTAGGTAGCAATATCGTTATATTTACAGATGAAAACAACTGAAGTTAACAGAAGTTATGTAATATTCAAGATCATATACCCATCAAATTGCAGAAACAAGATCGAAATTTTGGCAGTCTGATTCTGAAAAAAAAGAGCTTAAGCACTGAAATGTATTGATCTTTAACTATAGGTAATGTTTTTAAAGGACATACAATATTGTCTAGAATCTGATAAGAGCTCAATAATTGACTGCTATCATTAAATATCATCATTGCTTTGATATTCAATAAAAGACATCTGCATGATCAGAATTCAAAACTAATACTGGAGTTAATGAGCTTTTACTTGTCTTGGCAGTTGAAATTCTAGACTTACTATGGGCTTAGTTTATTGTTACATTAGTATCTTTGGTGGAATATATTTTTCTTTGCTTGAATTCTGATTTTAAGTTCAATACTTCCCTTCACTGTCAAACCCTCTGAATTATAATTACTTTTGACAGATTTATAATCTTTCAACAGTCAGATGCTAATGCAGTGTACAGAGTCAATTCTATTTGTTTCAGGTATATGCAGGTCATTTACCGTTCCATGTCTATAAGATTTCATTAGGTTTCCTGTGCCAAGCTCATGAAACTTTTTCATTCATTTGAATTATTCCCCAAACCCTAATTCACATCTCTACACTTCTGCTGCTTCTTTTTTCATTGACTCCATCCTCATATTCCCTCATAAAGCTCTTACAGTACAAAACATACATACTATAATTTTCATGTCGCTGTACATATTACTGTACTATTTGCCTCTTTTTCCACATGTTGCTAAAGTACATTTCCCAGGAGGAGAATTTTAGAGCCCAGATAGTTCGTGGAAAATATTTCCTGCATATTCTTAATCATTATTCAAATATTTGTAGCGATTTTTTTCAAAGGGAGCATACCCCTTTGTTGTCTCATGGTATGGGTCATTTTTTCTTTATACGTGCCAGAGTATTGTGCACAGATACAGAATCCTGATGAGATTTTGTAAACTTGAGATGTACTTGGTGTTTCCAAGTAAATGAAAGTGATTCTGTCCTAGGGATAATCCTGGTTATCCTTGTAGGAGTAGAAAGAATAGTCATTGCAAGTCCTGCTGCTCTTTAAATTATTGTATCTTCAATTTGTTTTGGAACAGAGGGTTGGGAACAAAGATCAACAGAGTGTTTAATCCCTGTAATGACATTCTGTTCGCACCCACTACACACCAAAATATCATTTGTTTAAACATACAAATGCCTAAGAAACATAATTAGATAAAAATATATATATGTGCAAGTATATACATCGTGTTATATATTTGTGTATATATAGTGTTATATATCATGTGAATACATATGTGTATAGATGTATGTACCTGCAATCACACAAATTCTAGAGGAATTCTATTACTATATGTTATAGATAGAATATGTTACAGATAATTCAACTGAATGGTTCATTTTATTTAAATGAACTAGATAATTAAGTATGTTCTTATTTGGCTTCGATTATGTAACTAATAGTTCTCAGTTTCCATTTCCTCCTGCGCATTTGTATATGAGTGCAACTGTGGAGTCAATTTATTATTGCAATGAAACCTTACTATAAAGAATTTTGCTATCCCACTATTCAATTATATCAATGCAACAGAATACATTTTAAATTATTTATTATGATGCTGAGTAGTTGTCTCTCATTTTAAAAGTGAGACCCTGGAAAATGGATTCATGTCCTTCAATATCTCATATAGTTCTTAATTATTTATGTTGAGCATTTGGGTTTAACTTTATCACTATCTCCATTTTTTAACTATAACAAAGGCCCAGTCAAACATAATCACTTACACAAAAAACTCTAGAGTTGAAGTGAATCTCATAGGGCATTAAGTACAGATTCTTCACTTTATATAGTATTTTAAACTGAGGATTGTGTGTATTCATATTTTTTCATAAATAAAAACTAAACCTCTGACACCAAACTGTTGGATTTTTTTTTTGACTTTCAGAGTTTTCTACGACATTTTAATGAGAAAGGAAAAATTATCCATTACTTGGCTTTTAACTTTCTCTTTCAAATTTTATAACAGCATCATTTCCTGAGAAAGCACCTCCTAAAATGTCCTGAGGTAACCTCTATGGGGTAATAATTTATAAATACATTTTAGTTAGTTCAGTGGTAATTAATGACACAGGAGTAAAGAACCATATTTTAAGTTCATGGATACTGAGCTTAGTGAATGATATTTTGCTTTATAAGAGTCTGTTAGGGGCCATTATGAATAATAATGAGGAAATTACATATATTTGCATCTATAGTGAATGCCCCAGGCAACAAGGCCTTGAGAATGTTCAGTATCCAGGTTCCACTGCCTGAGTGACATCGCAGACTGCCCTCCACAGCAGAGCAAAGCTGCAATCAGCGTTTTATTGGAAGGATCATTACCTTTTTGACATCACTTTCATTGCTCTTTTCATCCTAAATTTCTCTGAGAATGAGTTTTATTAATTCTGTAACTATAATACATCTAGTTTTGACACTTTTTATCAGTAATTACAAAAAAATCAGTAGATTGGAATTTGGAGCAATTCAGATATTGTCTAACTCAACTGTGACTCTTGATTTTGTAGAGCTTCTGATATGAAATACGACAAGCAAACTTTACTGCTTTGTACAGTAAGACCCAGCAAGAGTATCTGCTCAAAATCTTATTAGAGGCAACCTTTAGACATCCTTTCTAAACCAACACCATTCCCATCTTGCTCTATTTCCTTTCCCTACTCTATGTTCATTTTGGCACACATTACTCTCTGGCATTATAATATTTAATTATTAAATCACTCTGTCTTTCCAGTGGAATCTAAGCTCTATGAGAATAGGATTTTCTCTATTTTATTTAACCTTGTATCTTTAGTACTAAATACTGTCTGGCACACTTTTTTAGATGAATTAAAGGCTATAAGAACTTTGAAGCTGCTTATATATATTCATCTTATGGGTTGACAATTCCTGGATAGTAGTTTTCAGCATTTATTCCACACTAATTAAATTCTGAATATGTGCTAGGCATTAGGATAAGTGAAGATGAGTAAGATAGAATCCCCGCCCACAAAGAATTTATCAACTCATAGAACATTATATTAATCTAATTTTCTGGGCATGGGTTTTAAGACTGTGAAACTAGAAGAGTTCTCTTCACCTACAGAGTAGAAGGCTGAATTTAAATGCCATAAAAGACATCCACTGCAGATCCCAGAATAGAGTTACTCTCGTGAGTTAAACCATTGTTTGTATCAGTCATTACTGAATGCAAACATGTTAGCTGGAGTGGGTAATCTATTAATACAATGGGACTTATGATAACCCAGTTTCATTAATAGTTTTAATGGAACCTACTATGTGCTAGGTATATCTATATCTATATTCACAAAGTACCTTGAAGAGGCATGGGAAAAGATCAGATTTGTGGAAGGAAGAAGCTAGGAATTGAGCAAAGTGTAGGTGGACCAAAGGGCTTTGTCAGGAATCTTGGTCTTCCCAAGAAGAGCACTTGGGGGAAACATAAGAACATAAGGGGCCAGGTCAACTGGTAGGCAGGCATTAAAGGGAAGAGGGAGCCAGAAACAGAAGCGAAGGTTTGCCAAAGCATAATGTTTCTGATTTAGAACTTTTCATAGAACTTCAAGTAAATTCAGATATTAGAAATCATCTAATGAGTCATCTTGGAGATGAAGAAAATGAGGCCTAGAAAAGTTTAGTGATTTGCCTATGTTCAGTTGCTGGAACTGTATTTGACTACTATGATTTTATGAGAATTCAACATAAATTTTTTGTAACCAACCCTGAGTTTTGTTTAGAGATTTGTCGGTGTGATTGGTGCTTTTTTATATTCCAGTAAAACTTCAATAATGTGGAATAATTTTGAAGAAAATAATGTAATTTATAGTTCTTCAAACAGAATAGCTTCTACCGTACTGTAGGGTCTGAGATCTTAGGACCCTAAACAAAAGTCTTCAACTGACTTATTAATAGAATACAAGAACATTTTTTAGAGCATGAGAAAACCAGTGAACCTGGCAGTATATCTAACAACCACGTGTCTTGAGTGGCCACTTGGGTAGAAGTCCATTAAATGCTTTTGTCAATGCTACATAAAAACATAATTTTTCTAGGATAGAAAATTTCTCTGAATCAATGTGACCCAGCTTGAATGGTAGATTTTTATGAACTTAGTGTAATCCAGTTTGGGAATTAAGATAGTGACACTCAGAGCTGTATAGATTTATCTGCCAGTAAATTTCTCATTAGCATGAGTGGAATGTCTGAGGAAGGGAAGTATACTTAAATAGCCTGATTTCTTCCCACAGCATTGACTTATTTCTCTTCCCTTGTTTCTAGGTCTCACTATAAAATGGAGCAAGTTTATCAGTCAGATTGTTAACTGCAGAAAAAAAATCCATTTTAGCTGGTTTAAAACTCAAGGGATTATTATAGCTCACATAATCATTGGTAGAGTTGATGAAACAGACACAGGGAGTTTCCAGGAATACTTTCTCAAACTATACAGAAGAGTTGGACTGCAAAGGGAGCAGATGACTCTACAAGAACCCATTAAATCAAGAAGGTACTACCACAACTGTCAGCTTGAGCCTCATGTATTAACCTCTGCCACTATCTGCACCAGAAAATTGTATGCCATATCCCCTACTCCTCCTCTCCTATAAAACTCTGTTTAGATTCAGTCTCATGGGGTTGCATCTGATTGACAGATCCTAAATTGTCTAGCATCTTATCTGCAAAGGAATCTGGGAAATCTAGACTTTAGCCTTCAAGCCACTGCAGACAGGCTAGAAGAGGGCTGAAATGATTGCTGAGTGAGCCAGCCACAGAATCTGCCACGTGGGGTCTGGATGTGCACATGTTTTAATAATTTAAGACTCTGATATATGGCATTCTTAGGAGAAGACAATTCAAATTAGTTATCTGAAATGATTGGGTTGTAAATATCTGATGATCTGGTAAAGATACAACAGTGAAGAGAGAGAGATGGGATGGAACAGGAGGAGATTAATAGAAACCAGGATCCTAGGATCAGGCAGATTCATGCTGGTGAGATCTTCTTTAGAGCCTTTGGGTTCTCTATACCCCCATTTCTGCCCTGCTTCCTTCATGGGCATTCACTTACATAAAACAGCTTCTTGTCTTACCTATCTCTTGTTCATTCAACTTCTTAGCCGAGGACAGAAACCACTTATCTCCCTGGGCAAGACAGAAAGCTTTTGTCTGTGAATGAGGAATAAATGATTCTCGATTTGGCCCATTCATTTTCTGTATTACCAACATCAAATGCACCATTAAATGCACTGACATTCTCACATCGTCTCCACTACATGAGAAGAAGATGGAACTTCTTCCTTACCAGATGTGTGTACTTCATGCATTTGGAGCTTCCTTTTCGGAGCTTGGTGCTATTGCCAGCAATGTCTGTGTGGGGAATGCTCACAGACTGTGGGATTTGGCATCAATACAACTACAGGGACAGGAATCTGAGATGTTAACAAACATCTTATGGCCCCGCATCAAATTCCCAAATCCCCAGCCCTGCTGAATTAGCTGCTTCTTTCCTCTCTTCAAGTGGCAGCATCTGGACGGTCTTCAAGATGAGGAGCATCTGTTCCAACCCTTGAATGTTCAGTTTCTCCCTAAAACTCAGCCCTAAAATCTAGGGCATTGCTGAGCCAACAAGCAAGCTGTGTGTTTGGGTGGCAAATCAGAGTGTGATTACCCCCTTTCTCAGAGGTTCTGCAACCTCTCCCCTAGTCATGCTGCACACAGGGTCTGTTGTCTGGGGCTCCCTCAGGCTGGCTCTTGAAGGCAGAGTTGCATTTTGAAAAGGACTGAGTTCTTTTAGAACTTCCTTTTGATGTTCTTTTGATTCTAATTATCTTTAAGTATGAAAAATTGAGATATTATGAGCAAGATTGGGAAAGCTCCCCACTTCCTTCTCCCAATACGTGCCAACTACTGGGAGACATACGTTTAGGGGTCATCGGAGTGTTTGGAACAAGTATTTTCAAATAATTACCTAGCAGTCCATAGTAGAGAACTTCTATATGTTTTTGTTTATCTTAAAAAAACAAGCAAACAAACAAATAGGAAACTCATGTCAGTTGTTATTTGAAAGATTCTGAACTCTTCTCTTTTTTTTTTTTTTCTGAGAAGATAACTTGTCATTCTCAAAGGTCTATGAAATTGGCTATTCCCTCACTCACACAAATGCCCTTGTCCTTTTAAACAATTCCACACAGTTGGCTGGGTGAGCCAATCCTATTAATATCTGCTATTCAGTAGAAAGTAAATGGCCATTTGAGTGTAGTAAAGGACAATAGCGATCTTCTAATAGGGACTGGTGATATTAAATGCTGGATTTAATTGCTGGAAGTGTCAACGCTATGTCAATTGGATGAATGCTTTTCCAAGGGAGAGGACAATTCAGATGGTTAGAAATGTTTGCTTTTCAAAGTCATAGTCTTCAAGTTAATAAAATTTAAATTCAAAAATATTATTTCCATATGAATGTAATGCTGAAACTGTCTCATGCTTGACTATTATCAACTCTAATGGCATTTGTGACAAGTATGCATTAATTAAAATGCTTTACAACAATAATTTGTTGTCTTTTAGTGTTAAATAAATTTCCTTTAAAACAGCCTTTGTAGAGGAGAACTGAAGGTTTTATTTTCCATAGTTTGATGCCATCAGTATAGTAGAAAGCCTATAGATTTAAAAATTTTGAATCTTGTTCACTTGTTATTTGGGCAAACATGCTGCATCTGTTTTCTCATAGGTAATCTGAGGATAATTACTCTGAAATTAAAAATTTATTGGAGGATTCAATATCATTATTGATTTACTCAATAATAGTTTTTTGGACACCTACCTACGCCAGGCACTAAGCTACCATTCTGAAACAAAACTCATTACTGCCATTAAGAAGCTGTAATTTAGACATGAAAAAGCACTTTGGAAACATTGAAGATACTAAACCAATATTTGTAGTACCTATTAAAAAATGTAAAGATGGAGTACTTAGCTATCTTATCTTTGAGAGAAAATATTCAGTGTTCTAGTCCCTAATGTCTCATAGTATTTTCTTTCCCCGAACCACAGGGGCAAAGTTCTAATATTCTCTAACACTCTCTAACATTCTCTATTTTTAAGTGGATAGACCACTTCCTACCACCAGTGTGCAGATTCTAGAGGCTGTCTCTGTCTGCTCCACGTAGCTTCATAGTTACATGTTTATAGCCCTGTCCCTTGGCAGAGACTGATGAAGGACATAAACCTTTGAACATTGCCAATGGTCTTGAAATGCTATCTCATTACTAGATACACGGGACTATCAAAGCACCTTATTTCAGATATAATGGTAATCACGCTGTACCTCCTCGTATGTGAGTTGGTGAAATAGGGATTCTGACTGATAAAGCACTGATAATTGTTAGCACGTATCACTCATTTCATTTCTGAGAACAAACACATTCCTGTGGAGGGACCATTTACATTTTTAAGTTAGTGATTTACGTGGAATGGTATCTAGTTATATGTGTGGCATACATTTTCTTTTTCTTCAAGAAGAGTATTTCAGTTAAGAATCACACTATTCACCTGAGGAACTAACAGTGTAAGAATGGAAAGAATCCCTCTGCACTAAGAGCATCAGAGGCATTGCATGGACCCAGGAGGCACTGTGGGATTGGCCACGATTATCCTCTAATTAAGATAGATTAGAACAGTATTTTGTGTTTAAAGAAAGCACCAGACAATCTTCCTAGTTATAAATTCCAGTTATTAATAATTCTTACTCTTAAGTAGTTGTTTTTTTTATAATAAAATGGTCCAATATTGAGCTTTGAAATGGAATACAAGTGGCTCATAACAAAAACTCTCCACAGCATACCATGAATTAAAGCAACAATATCGAGATTTGGAATTTTGAGAACCTCCAGAAGCTAGGGGAAATGAGGTAAAGTACCCAGTTATGCAAAAGATTCTTATTAAGACCCTGGAAACTCACAAATTTGTAAACATTCATTGAGCCCTCTAATATCAAGTGTAACTACACCTCCATTTTTCAGAAGTGTCTTCTTTCTCATTCAGATCTCTCTGCTACCTTTTGGTGAAATATTTTATTTTGCAGGCAATTTTTTTTTATCCAACATACTTTTTCATTGTCCCTAACAATGTTCAAGTAATTCACAAAAGGACCCAGAGATGAGCAAAGATCCACAGTCCCTGACTTTGAGTTACTCAGTCTACAAACAGATAAACATGAAAATATGTGTGAAGATTGTTGTGATGGAATTATGCCCACTCAGAGCGGAGCATATCAAAAGGTGTCACTGAATGTAGGGAGAAATGTAGAAGTTTTATCTACCCTTACTATACTGGCATTTTAATTCAGCTTTTTCACATTGGGAAATAGAAAATCTAACTTCCCAGGGAAGTATGTTCTGTTAGATTACATCTTCAAAGTCTAGAACAACGCAATTCCAGTAAATGGATACCTGAACAAGAAAATTCATGAAAGTGACTTCTTCCAGACAAAGTTGCTTTCAAAGTCAGATTTCCCACTTTTACTAATTGACTTATAGGATGTAAATTCTTGGTAGTGTTATGATGGATAGTTGATCTTTTCTTCCAGTTATTAACACTTTAGAAATATTGAGATCTAATCTCAAAGTACTTATCTGTGTAAGGAGAAACAATTAATAATTCAAAATGTAAAGTTTAGAATCTATTAAAAATTGTAGTGTTGTCACTATGTGATGAAAGGCAGTAGAAATTTCAAGAATGTTTTGAGGCTCATTTTGAATAAGACTGGACCAGACTTGAGAATTGTACATAGAGTAGTGATTCTTCACTCTTTTTTGTATCATAGACCCCTTGAGAATTTGATGGAAGCATGGATCCTCTTAGAAAAATGCACATATACACAGTTTTTGGGTTTTCGTGGAAACCTATAAGTGGAGTCTCCATCAGTTTTTTTGGACCCTTTCCTTGACTTGGACTTGCTTGCTAGTGGTTTTTTGTTTTCTTTTTCTTTTTCTTTTTTTCTGTTTTGTTTTTTCATCAAAAATCCATGTGCCACATAATCTCTGTTTGAATACAAGGAACACCTGAGAGTAATGAAATCGCATAGGTAAATATTTCTGAGTTTCCAAAAGTTTTGGGGTTTGGTCTTAATTATATCAACTCCTATATTTTCAATGTTACTGTCTTCCCATGGCCTGGTCAAAACTTGCCTTGAAAATCTGAATAGATTCTTAGCTGTTTAATCTGTCACTGTTATTGTGCCTCCCACTCCCCTGCCACACTGACTGCCAGAGTGATTGTTCCAAAACATAACGTCTCATGACTGAGAAACTTCATTGGCCCCTCAGACCCATACGTTTAAGCCCTGCATTATGGAGTTGCATACCTTAATCATTTTGCCCTGGAGATCTCTCCAGCCTCTTGTTTTCCAGCTTGATCTCTTGCATCCTTATCAGATCAGCCGTTACCCTCCATTATGGCAGAACCTGAACACACCATCATGGTTTATATCCCCGATCTTTGCCTTTTTGCTTGGAATCGGCGTTCATCTCTGACCTCCTTGTGAACCATTTCTCATTCTATAAAACTCTATGCAAAAATCTTCTCCCATTCAGTTGGTTGCCTCATTATTTTGTCAATAGTTTCTTTTGCTGTGCAGAAGCTTTTCAGTTTCATATAATCCCATTTGTTTATTTTAGTTTTTACTTCCATTGCCTTTGGAGTCAAATTCATAAAATGCTCTTTGAACCCAAGGTCCATAAGTTTAGTACCTATGTTTTCTTCAATGCAGTTTATTGTGTCAGGTCTTATGCTTAAGTCTTTGATCCATTTTCGCAAACAGTTCCTCTGATAAGGGGCTAATATCCAAAATATACAAGGAACTCATGAAACTCAACAACAAAAAAACAAACAACCCAATTGAAAAATGGACAGAGGACCTGAAGAGACATTTCTCCAAAGAGGGCATACAAATGGCAAATAGACATATGAAAAAATGCTCAACATCGCTAATCATCAGAGAAATGCAAATGAAAACCACAATGAGATATCATCTCACCCCAGTCAGAATGGCTTTCATCAACAAGACAAATAGTAACAAGTGTTGGAGAGGCTGTAGAGAAAAAGGAACTCTCATACACTGTTGGTGGGAATGCAGACTGGTGCAGCCGCTATGGAAGGCAGTGTGGAGGTTCCTCAAGAAATTACGAATAGAATTACCATATGACCCAGCAATCGCTCTCCTGGGTATCTACCCAAAAAATATAAAAGCATTTCTCTATAGAGACATGTGTACGCCAATGTTCATTGCAGCTTTGTTTACGGTGGCCAAGACATGGAAACAACCAAAATGTCCTTCGATAGATGAATGGATATAGAAGTTGTGGTACATATACACAATGGAATACTATTCGGCGTTAAGGAAAGATGATATAGGAGCATTTGTGACAACATGGATGGATCTTGAGAGTATAATGCTAAGTGAAATAAGTCAGACAGAAAAAGCAGAGAACCCTATGATTTCACTGATATGTGGTATATAAACCAAAAAGAACAAGACAATCAAATGAGAAACAAAAACTCATAGACACAGACAATAATTTAGTGGTTACCAGAGGGTAAGGGGGTGGGGGGTGGGTGTGAGGGTAAAGGGGATCAAATATATGGTGATGGAAGGAGAACTGACTCTGGGTGGTGAACACACAATGGGATTTATAGACGATGTAATACAGAATTGTACACCTGAAATCTATGTAAATTTACTAACAATTGTCACCCCAATAAATTTAATTAAAAAAAAAAAAAAACTCTATGCAGAGGTCAATTCCTGTGGGAAATCCTCTTGGACAGTGCTCATCACTTTCTCTCTGATTCACGGTGTCTTGAACAGAATTCTACCAATGCTTTCATCATAACATATTTTAGTCTTAGTGCTTACTTTTTCAAATCACCAACTCAATACAACATGTCTTGTGAGTAGAAACTTTGCAGTCTTTATAGCCCAGAGCCATAGGCAGCACACTGTGCAAGTTAGTTGAACTGAGAAGCACAAAGTCATTCTTTAAAAAAATCTATCTTCCAGCATCAAAGGAGAACTGACTCTGGGTGGTGAACACACAGTGGGATTTATAGATGATGTAATACAGAATTAGTACACCTGAAATCTATGTAATTTCACTAACAATTGTCACCCCAATAAATTAAAAAAAATAAAAATAAAATAAAATAAATCTACCTTATTTTTAATAATGACTATTTTACCTGCAGAAAAAACAGGTAAGTCGTATTTTAATTCTGATTCACGTCTATTAGTACATTAAAGTAGTAATATAGTAGTAGTCTTTTAAAATTATCCAAAAGTCAATGCTGTAAAATGAGTCTTAGAAAGGAAGCTCAGGGAAATAAGTTATCATTGAGGCAGCCTTAAAACATGGGCAGAAGTTGTATGGAAAACACATAACATACAGACGAGCACCACAGTACAATAAATTGACAAATATTTATAAATATCACCTGGAAGCTGGCCCCCAAATCCCAAAATATACTTAAAGTGCAGGAAGGTGGGGAATGAATGTCATGACTTTTATCTCAAAAAATGGCAGACTTCACTGACTACAACTAGCAAATATTTCAAAATGACCTTTGAGACATTTTATCATTTAGTTGCTCTTATTAGTAACACCTACACATAGAATTAGAACAGCATTAGTACTCTCACTTTAAAGGATATCCTTTGCCTTCTAAGTATTTATTTTTATTCATCCTGTATTATTTTTTCAGAAGGCATATTTGTTTTTCCCTTGAAATGTAGCTGCTACTTAAAAAATCTGCTTACGAAGAAAGTTATTCTTGATACTGCTGAGTAAATATCTTTATAATGCTATAATTATAGGATACATACCATTTTATTTTGTAAAATGCACCGTTTTGTTAATATGCACTGTTTTGTAAAATGCACCGTTATTTTGACTTTTTCATGTTCTCTGAGATATTTGTATGCATTGTTATTTTAAGGATAACAATATACCAGCTTATTAAAAAATTTAAGTACCAATCAGAAAACAATCAGAGCAGAAGAAGAAATGTTATGCTGATGCATTAGTAAGGCACTTGTTTCTATTTTGTTTTTAATATCAATCTTGTTACATTTTTCTCAGTATGTATGTTAATTATTTGATTCAACAACTGTTTAAATATATCACTAAATATTGATGTAGAATTGACACTCTCTAAAATTTGAATTCCATATACCTGGTGTTTTCATTTTGGAAACAAGATTATTAACAACAAATAAAGTATGATTATAGAATAAATGTGGGGAAGTGGAAGAATAAGACTTGTGTCGTTTCTACCCCTCGGAGAGATTAGCTTTTAGAACGGGGCATCAAAACAAATAGCTGAATTTTCTTTACATACGTGGTTTCTTAGATGATTTGGATGTGTGTATGTACGATGTATCTATATAAGAAGATGTAAATATATGTGTACGTTTATGTGTGATTATATAAAATTTTATGTGTATATATAATGTAAATATATTGTCCATATATAATATAGACATAAATGATCATTTTATATAACAAAACATATATGACCAATATATTGTTATTATATATTTGTGTGTATATATAATATGAATATAACAGTGAAATATATAAGTATATTTTAAATTGTTATTATATATTTATATATTAAAAATATATATTTCTACAACAATAATCAGTGATGTTATTAAACTTTATGTGAGTGGAAGCTATTTTTGAAAAAGTCAAAACATGTATTTATGTCTTTAAATAATGCAATTGAACTGCAGTTACTTGATTTACCAGTTTAAGTAATACTTATTGACCCATTGCTATAAATGTGAGCCAATCCGGGCACTAAACCTTTCTTCCATCTTTTTCCCACCCTTTCTTCTCCTGATTTTTGTTAGTGATTTAAATTATCTCTACTCCTCAAAATTTCTATTGTTATTTTTTTGTTATGCTGTTGTTATGCCATGTTGCTCTTAGAAACACAGTCCAATTCAAAAGCTATTTTACTTCATATGAGTGTTTTTCTCATGCTATAAAGTACTATTTTCTTCCAAGGCAGGAGAAAAAAAATCTATACTTGCAGTGAAAACAAGTAAAACCCATGAAACAAAATAAATGAATATAATCTCTACATATAACAGGGCATTAAACATGGCAACAGACTTATAAACAGCAAAATTTTTAGAGGCCTTTGGAAACATCAGTGTTACTGACCTATAAAGTATTTATTTACTTCCTGAATGGCAGCAGGTCTTTTGTCCTCTGAGGGTGTGTTGTCAACCTATATATCTTTGAATCGATACCATTTGGAAGGAGTCACGAAGTTAATTTATCCTTTTAGTGTCTTCTCCACATAGATTGACAGCAAGGCAGACAGCAAGAGTGTAAACCCTTGTTTCTCAAGATGAAATAGTTTGTAGGGAATTCTAGGGCACTCTAATTACTATCACTCTAACTTAAACATAATGGCAGGTTGCCTTTTGATTCAGAGTCTGATAGTGTAAAGGGATTTGAAAAATGAAACAAGCTTTCAATCCAGTGTTCACAGGAGGTTGAATTGACAGTCACATGCACAGAAGCAGGGGCAAGCTTTGAGTAAAACTGATAGAAATAATACGTCTTAATTTCCATTTTCCCATAATTATGATTGTCATGCTGATTAATCATAGGCCATGTCGTATGTATCTCAAGATTTAGGGACACATGAAATTAGAATAGTGCCTTTGATCAAAAATTTTGTGTTAATGGTTGTAAATAGAATTGGTTCTCTTGGATTTTTCCTTGTCACACAGAAGGAAGGTTCCTGCTTGATTCTCTTGAGCCCTGTTTTGTTGAAGGATCTGCTTCCATTGGCTCTGACAGGGGCACTTTCTTAAGGGAGTCTGAATCTCCTCTCTTCCCTTCTAATTATTCAGAATATTTCCCTCCTTCCCTTGGCTACCTGCATCAGATCAAAGCTGTGCTCAGTGATTTCTCCAGAGATGAAGCTCAGCTGGCAACTCACCACAGACAACACAGATGTGACAAGAAGTCATCTAAGAATGTGAAATTATAAAGAAGAAGAAGAAGAAGAAGAAGAAGAAGAAGAAGAAGAAGAAGAAGAAGAAGAAGAAGAAGAAGAAAAATATATATATATACATATATATATATATGTATATATATATATGTATATATATATATATATATATATATATATATATATATATATATATATATATATATATATATATATACCCAGCTGATTAAGCAATGAGGTTATCCATGTAAATATCTTTCCAGTCGTTCAAAAAAAAAAGCTCTTATTATCTTGTACACAATGGGTGCTTAAACTGCTTCTTGATAATGCTGTTAATGGTTGCAGCTGTTAATTGTTTCAGCTTCCTCTTTAAAAGGAAATACAATGTAATAATTAAAGCTCTCTAGCTGCTGAATTGGGTAGCCTTGCAAATTTCTTAGCTGGTTATTCAGTGTTCCTTAACATTAATTGCACATGGAGTAATCTGGGGAGGTTTAAAATACTGATGCCTGGATTCAATCATCAGAGATTTTAATTTATGTGGGCTAGTATGTAGCCTGGGCTTTGCGATTTTTAAAACCTCCCAGGTGATACATGCATGCAGCCAAAGGTTGAAAATCATTGTGGAAATTGTATTAGCTGGCATATACTGAGCACTTATTTTGTTCTGGCCCTGTGCTAAATGCATTACATATGGCATTCTGTTTGCTCAGCAAAACAACTCTTTGAAGTTGCAATTAGTACCTCCACTTTACAGATGAGGACACTAAACTCAGACAGGCTAAGTCAATTTCTCAAAGTTACGTGGCTGGTGAATAACAGAGAAAGGATTTGAACCAGGTTTGTACACAATCCTATACCGTTGACCTCCTTGGCAGAAGTTTTGAGGCCGAGGTAGAACAAAAGGCTGATTACATGATAAGTATGTTGCAAGGATCTTTGTATAAGAATGTTTTAAAAAATAGAGAGATCCGAGATGGCGGAGTAGATAAACACCTGCTTGATCCTTCCATGAACACGTTAAAATTACAACTAAATTATAGACCAATCAACCTGGACAACCATCTGAAGTCTGGCAGAACAGAAATTTTATAACTAAGGATGTAAAGAAGAAGCCACATCTTGACTGGTAGGAGGGGCAGAGATACAAAATAGGCTGTTCCCAAACCTCCATGTTGTGACTGAAAACCGGGAAATAGCTTGGCCACAGGATTCCCTCTTGAGGACTGAGAGACCCCAGGCCCACACCAGGCTCTCTAGATGCCTACTGATGCTAGAAGAGGAGCACCCACAACATTAGGTCCTGAAAATCAGTGGGGATTCTGACCATCTTTGTGGGATGGTGGACTTCAAGCAACCCAGACATCCTCTTAAACTGCCCACAACAGAATCACTTGCTCGCAGGCACTCACCTTGGCTCCAGTGGAGGGACAGTGCCTCTGGGGATGTCCAAGGCATACAGGGGGCAGACTGAGGTGTGTGGCTTTGCAGCAAGGGCTGGAGGACAGTTGCCATTATCCCTGTTAGAGAGCTTCCTTCCAGTGCAGCCAACAGGCGGGCGCCATCTTGCCTGTGTTGAACCCGCCCCCCACAGGACAAATCTGAATCTGATTGGCCTGGTGAGCTCCACTTACTCCATGCTGCTGACTCACTGGGACCTTATCCTATCCAACTTGCCCAAAACCAGAGGTACTTTCTCCAAGAGCAGCCAGCCCTACCAACATTGCACTCTTTCTAGAAAAACTATCAGTCCACAGGACACAGTAGCTGGCCTCAGTGTGCTTGTCTGACACTTTTGCTGAGTAGCTGCAAGCTCAGCACTGGCACCAAACCAGAGTCTACATTACCCTGTTGACCACAGTTCTTCCTACTCTAGTGACTCCTTGGGACCCTGCCTCACCCAACTTATGTACTGCATGAGGCTTTATCAGGGGCTGAAACTTGGAGCTGGCAGGTGGCAGCAGGCCTCAGGTGCTCTGGCTGTTTGCAGAGCTACCCCAGATCTGGTACTGGTGGCAACCATCCTCAGTTTGCAGCATGGCCTCAACCACTCACCTCCAGGGTTAACACAGGTGAAGGAAGTAGACATACAAGTCCAGGAAGTGCAGAGAGTCCCAAATAAGATAAACCCAAACAGGCCCACAACCAAGACACATTATAGTTAAAATGGCAAAGTTTAAAGACAAAGAGAGAATCATAAAAGCAGCAAGAGAAAGGCAACTAGTAACTTATAAGGGAGCTTCCATAAGATAAAAAATAAATAAATAAATCAAAATTATGAATAATAAAATGGCAATAGCTACATATCTATTAACAGTTACTTTCAATGTAAATGGATTAAATGCTCTACTCAAAAGACATAG
The DNA here is from genome assembly GCF_964194185.1 of Rhinolophus hipposideros. NCBI lineage: Eukaryota > Metazoa > Chordata > Mammalia > Chiroptera > Rhinolophidae > Rhinolophus > Rhinolophus hipposideros. The sequence goes on along the minus strand of NC_138053.1, from coordinate 46,245,485 downwards.
AAGAGCTAAATGAATAAGAAAACAAAACCCTCACATGTGCTGCCTACACGAGAATCACTTCAGATTGAAAGAGACAGAGAGACGGAAAATAAAAGGATGGGAAAAAGATATTGTATGAAAATGAAAAAAAAAATCTGGGGTAGCAATACTTATATCAGACAAAATAGATTTTAAAACAAAGACTATAACAAGAAACAAAAGAAGGACCCAGTAATTCCGCTTCATGGTATTTATCTGAAGAAACCCAAATGCTACTTTGAGGGAATGTGTGCATTCATATGTTCATTGCAGCATTGTTTACAGTGGCCAAGATGTGGAGGCAGCCTGGGTGTCTGTCGATGGAAGAATGGATGAAGAACAGGTGGTACATATATACAATGGAATATTGCTCACCCATGGAAGGGAATGGGTTCTGGCCATCTGCAGCAGCATGGATGGACCTGGGAGGTACTGTGCTGAGTGGAGTGTAAGACACAGACAGACAGATGCAATGTGATTTCACTTATATGTGGAATCTAAGGAACAAAATAAACAAACAAAACAGTAACAAACTCATAGATACAGAGAACATATTGATGGTTGCCAGATGGGAGGGGGTTTGGGGGTGAGTGAAAAAGGGGAAGGGATTAAGAAGTACAAATTGGTTGTTACACAGTAGTCATGGGGATGTAGGATATAGCATAAGGAATATAGTCCATAATATTATAATAGCTATGTATGGTGTCATATGGGTACTAGATTTGTTAGGGTGATAGATGGGAGGAAGTTGGGGGGCAGATTGTAAAAGGTGAAGGAATTAAGAAGTAAAAAGTTGTAGTTACAAAATAGTCATGGGGACAACAAGGATTATAGCCAATAATATGGCAATAACTATGTGTAGTGCCAGGTGAGTACTAGACTGGTCAGGGAGATCATTTCTTAAATTACATAAATGTCTAACTACTATGTTGTACACCTGAAATTAATATAAAATAACATTGACTGTCAACTATAATTGAAAAATTTTAAAATGGAGGAAATGATGAAGGGGAATAAGAGATTGAAATTTCCAGGGATAAAACAAATACGACATGGGGATGTAATATACAGCATAGGGAATATAGTCAATAATGTTGTGATAACATGGTATGGTGTCAGATGGCTGCTGGACTTATCACGGACTTATCACTTCTTTAGATATATACATGTTGCATAACTATGTTGTACATCTGAAACTATAATATAATATTGTATGTTAGCTATATTTTAATAAAAATCATACAATTTAAAAACATATAAAATAAATAAATATTTTAAAAATATACTTTTTTTAATTTTAGAGTAGTTTTAGATGTGCAGAAAAGTTGCAGAGATAAAACAGGGATTCTTTGTATACATGTTGGTGGGTGATTTTACACCACAGAAATTAGCAAATGCTTAAATCAGTTCACTACCCCATCACCACTCTCCACACTCCAGCCCATTTTAAACCCTTAGCATCATACTACTGCTGAAGCACACAAAACTGCTTATACAGGATGTTAACATTTCTGACTGGAAAAGTTAAAATTTCACTTAAGAGATATTTTCTAATTTTTGGCAGACCTTTTGTTTTGGTCACATTTTCACTTAAAAATGTTCATTTTAGGATATATATTCTCAAAGGTGGAAAGACGGAATAAAATGCTAGCTCCTCCTGATACATTTTAAATCACAGTGAATATAATGGAAACAAAGAAAATGATGTCTCTATTTTATATTTCACATATCTAAAGAGAGATACTAGATAAATTTGATCTGAAAAATTCTGTAGAAGGCCAAACATGCTCAACCTAAGCCTCTAGGTACTAATGTATTGTAATGCATTTGTTTTGTGTGACATCCTTACATGAATAGAAGTTTTACTGCAACCCATAATAGAAATTAGCTTAATATTTATTTTATTATAGTTTAATATGTCTACATTTCTATCTTGGAGATTTTATGACATCAAGTATTTTAAAGGTTTTAGAAAGGGCACTAAAGGATTTCTATTTAGGAAACAAAAATACCTGCCAATTATAAAAGCCATGTTACATGTAAAATCAGTGTGAATTTAGATGATTCTAATCAACTCCTCAAAACAAGGCCATTTCTCACTTCACCCAAAGTAACATTTTCCTCCTACTTTAGTTAACAATGATCTCTCCTCCTATGATTTATTGGTACTTTCCCCCACCTCTCCAAAAGAAAAAAAGAAAAGAAAAAAAAAAAAACTATTTATTTGGCACTTAACACAACACCACAAGACCTGTATTTGCAAGGTTGGTTTTAGGGTTTCTAAGAGAGCTCCTGTTCTGTTACGAATGTCTTGCTTCAATATTCATCTTATCATGTTGTTTCATTTCTCTTACATAGACTTCTTAGATTCTCAAATTCCAGAGTATCATGTGGTTTGAAGAGATTTTAAAGATTTTTTTCCAACACCCATTTGGTGATACCCTCTTAGAAAGTCTCCTCCTTGTAACTGCATAGTCACTGAGCCAGACTTGACTTCGAGGGGGTGTGAACTGTGCAGTTTACACAGGACTCTGTGCTCAGAAGGACCTCCCACTTGGTTTCATGCTCTTCTGTTGTGTCTTGAAAGTCTTAATTTTTGAACAATGGGTCCTGAATTTTATTTGGCATTGGACCTGTAAATTGTGTTGCTAGTTCTGCATCCAGTGGTTGATCCCTTGAGGACATACATTAGATCTTTCCTTTCTTTATAATAATCAGTTGCTTAGATTGTAATTATTGCCCAATTAAATATTTTCTGATCGTATGGAAAAATTTCCCTGCCAAACCTTGCTGGTCCCATTAAGGAAGATAAAGAGTCTATGGGCTGTGTACCACCTCTTTGAATGCAGAACACTTTCACAGTGGTAATGGTTTTCACTTTGTAATTAAATGGTTGATGGTGGCCACAGAAAAAAGAGTATTTTGTTTGTCTTGTTCTTTTGTTGTTTTTGGTTTATACACCACATATCAGTGAAATCACAAATGAGAAAGAAAAACTCATAGACACAGACAATAATTTAGTGGTTACCAGAGGGTAAGGGGGTGGGTGATGAGGGTAAGGGGGATCAAATATATGGTGATGGAAGGAGAACTGACTCTGGGTGGTGAACACAAAATGGGATTTATAGATGATGTAATACAGAATTGCACACCTGAAATCTATGTAAATTTACTAACAGTTGTCACCCCAATAAATTTAATAAAAAAAGGAGTCTTTTGGGGTAAATGCATATATTACATTATTTTACAAGGTAACTAAGACAATTTTTAACTATGCTAAAAAATTAATGTTTTAGACTTTGTGCATATTGTTGGTAATAATAATTTACATTAAAAATATAATAACATCAGGAAAAATCCAACTGAGATTTTTTGTCTCATTTTTACTTAAGCCTGAAGGTATTAAAAACACCAGTTGGCAAATGTAGGTTTTGAATAATCAATCAGCAAAGCCTAAATTATTCCTAATGTTTCATGAAAATTGAAAAAAAAAAAAAAGAGAAGCTAAAAAGATTTTTACTAGAGACTCAAACTGAGCTTGCATTGCTCAGTGGAAAACCTTAATCAGTTCATTGTTGTGTTATGTTATTTTCCTCCATTAGGTAAATGAACAACATTGAAAAATAAAATAATGAGCAAGAACGTGGTCTTAGGTCTGTACCTTAAAAAAATCAACAAAAAGATCCACTAGCCTTTTAAAAGCTAGCAAACAAACTCTTATAAAACTGGAGCTTTTCATTAGTATATTTTAATATTTGTACGTAGAGGTGGTGAGTATGCATGATGTTCAGTGCTGTTTAAGGTACTACCTCAAACATTGAGCTATGATCTAAGCAGTTTTATTGTGCCATATACATATTGATAAAACACATCTCATTTTTATAATTGAGAGTTGCATAATCAAATGGAAGGAAATACTTAGTCATATAGTAATATTGTTGTAATAGTGTATTGACTTCTTAGTGTGGGTAATAATACTCATTTATGTTTAGAGAATAAATAAACTTAAATCTTTGATATCTACTGATTACATTTAGCCTGCTTCCGAATCATGTAATTGAAGGAAATGGTAATGCATTACATTTTTAATATTGAGGCTACCTATACATAATAGTAGTCTGTAGGGACAAGTAAGGTGCTACATTAACAATGATTCCTGTAATACTGAAAACGTGCCTTTTCTGATTGAGCAGGTAGTTTTCTATTCAAAATCCAAATTGCCAAATTATAGGTCAAATTCTCCCTTTGTGACTTCTACCTATTCAAGTTGCATGCTGAGAAATATTACAGGGTAAGTGTTCAACAGTTGACAATATAATGATTTCTACCTAGATGTGTACTTTGTTTAAAAAAAAAATCCCACAACATTTATGGCACTGAAAAAGGTGAGATTTTCAAGAGTTAGACTGGATGCATTGTTCTTCTTGGTATGTAAATTCAAAGGGGTGGCACTCGGAATTTTTAACAGTATGAGAGACTTCATTTGGAAACGTAAAATGTTTCAAAAAATCTTAGCTTTTGAAATAAGTCAGTAAGCTTCTAAATAAGTAAATTTTAATAAAAGTACAATTATTTTACTCTAAATAAGTAAAGCTTCTAAATAATCTTTAGAAACAAGGTTCCCAAAGAAATACAACATTCTGTTGTAAATAATTATGATTCATAAATACATTAATCTCCTTAGTGGATTGTAATTATTGCCTAGTGGGCAGGAGTAATGTCTGTACATTTCTTTGCACATATTTGTTAAATATATATTTGTAAAAGGAATTGTTACTTTGTTATAAATGTGATTAAAACTGTGATAACCAGATGAAGTAACTGCACAAATCAGCAAAGGGGACAATCAAAGCCATTAGTCACATGTGAAAAAGATGCCAACTGAAATTCAGTAAAAATGTTCATTTTGGTCTTCTATGGACACGTTAGTATATGAAATACATTGAATGAAACTTCATTGCATTTCACTTAGAATTCCTTTCCTTTCTTCTTTCCTCCTTTCCTCCCTTCCTCCCTTCCTCCCTTCCTCCCTTCCTCCCTTCCTCCCTTCCTCCCTTCCTCCCTTCCTCCCTTCCTCCCTTCCTTCCTTCTTTCCTTCCTTCCTTCCTTCCTTCTTTCCTTCCTTCCTTCCTTCCTTCCTTCTTTCTTTCTTAAAGAATCCTCAGACAAATTCCTCCATTGTAGGATAGGAATCTGGGAGACTATCTCAGTAAATTTAATCCCCTGAACAACACCTAAACTATATGTCAAGCATGCTTTCCCATTGTCATACATCTGCAATTTACATCCTCAGAATATTTTTTTGGAAGTCTGTAGGCTGCCTAATTTCAAATTATATCTGTACTATCTACAATTAACTTCCAGAAGTCGCACAGAAAGTTCAAATTCAAAAGAAAGAGGTTGGCTGTATGCCTGCTGTCATGGAAATCTTGCTATGCTCAAGGAAAGCTGACCCATGCTAAGGCAGAAGTGGAGGCCAGAGTACCAGCCCATGCAAGTCACTGAAGCAGCGCTCTCTTTTTTGCTGGCTCCTGGACAAGATATTTCACCTTGCAGAGTTAGAAAGGACCAAACCTGAGGCCTAATTTTTAGAAATGTTATACTAAATTTGAAAACAGCCTTCCCATGAAACGTAACATTTTTCTCGTTAAACTAATGACTGGAGAACAGCTGTTGACTTTAGTTCAGTGAACTTTGAGGTTTTCTCTTATTGCACGTTTCATAATGTACAAGTATTAGTGTAAGGATAAAGTCTTGGGCCTGCACTTAGGTGACCTGAATTCAATTCCCTTTCCAGCATTAACAGGCTCCGTGATCTTCATTAAACCTGTCCTCTCTCACACTTCATTACCAGTTATGAAATAGAGACAGTGTCTTTTAGAGATTTTGTAATTTTTGTTTTAGCTATTATGTTAAAAAGGAAACAGATCCACTACTTTTATTAGATGATTTCTTGTCTTTTTTTTCTAATTCAAGTTCTAATAATTTCTTTTTATCTCAAGATGTACACACACACACACACACACACCTTTTGTGGCTAAATGGAAAATATTTGTGGCTAACCCTCTGAGCAAAGTTACCTCAGTGTTTATGAACATCTAAGATGTCTTTGTGTAAGTCTCTTCATGCAAGTTTTTTTCAGTCACAGTGAGTTTGTTTGATTTTGTAGTTCATATTCCCTACTCTGTATTTATAGATATATACTGCACACACCCTTTGGTTAAATCTTAGTTGACAGATTATTTTTGCTCACATCAGAGAGTTCATTAGTTTTCTTTGGTTCATAAAAGTCTGCATTTAGTTTGTAGAAAATATTTAAATAATGTGACCTTTAGAATTAAATTTACTCTGAGTGAAAGGAGTGTGTCAATAAATCCGTTTCCTGTGGTTACACGATGATTTTCTTCTATGAAAAAATTACATTACTTAATGTAAAGGATTTAATAATTTTAAACTGCATACATTTAATTTCTGTTAATGATAAGAGAGTATGTGAAAGAACCTAGTGTACACTCCATGATTTTTCTTTATTAAACCCAATTTGCATTCAAAATGGTGTGAAGAGTTGGAGAAAAATCTCAGAATCCATATTTTAACAGAAGGCAAATATGGAAAGTTTTTAAGCTGCCTGGTTATTGGATTAAAAGTCAAGTCTCCTGATTATATTGTTCTATTTCTATTTAAAAGGGTTCACTGGGATTTCAAGATGGTGTAGTAGATAAATACTGTGCTCACCTCATCTCAGAGCCACATCAATTACAACTACACACACAACAACCATTGTTGAGAATCGCCTGAAGTCTAGCTGAACCAAAGCCCTACAACTACCGACATACAGAAAACGCCACCTCGAGACTGGTAGTAGAGGCAGATACGTGGAACTGGCTGGACCCACACCCTCGTGTGACCATTAAATATTGGGAGGGGGTCCTGTGGAGGTCCCCCCAAGGAGTGAGGGGTGGCAGCCCTTCCCCATCCCAAAATTCCAGTGCCATGGAGAGTAGTCCCCATAACTTCTGGCTGTAAATATCAGCAGAGGTTGTGACTGAGTGAGATGGAGGGTGGCTGCACTCCCAGGAAATCCTTTTAAAAGAAGCAACGCATGGACATACTTTCTGACAGACTCACTGTCTCTGAGCTCCAGTGCTGGGGCAGCAGTTCAAAGGTGCTAGGACATATGCGGAGGAACTGAGTTATCTGACTTCAGAGGGAGGGCTGGGGGAGCAGCTTTCTCACAGTGGAAGGAGCTAGTGGAAGCTATTGTTTCTTTATTGAGCTCTCCCGCTCCCTGGGTGCAGATGCCATATCTGAGTCTCCATCAAACTGTCTGCCCTGCCCTAGTGATTCCCTGATATCATGCCCGACCTAAATTTTGAGCACACCCAAACTGCTTCCAGTAGCTTTTTCATTTGAACAGCCTGTCTTTGCTCATGCTGGGGACTTTCCTAAAATTTCTCAAAGGTTCACAAAAACCAAACAAACAGCATTTGAATTTAGCATGTTTCATACCTCTAGCTGAGCAGCCTTAAGCCTGGCACAAGTGACAACTGACCTTGGTTCTATGCTTGGCCTCTCAAGACACTTGCAAGTACAGTGTGGGCAGTGGCCATCTCTGGATTGCTTTGTGGCTTATGCCAGGGGACCCCAGGTAGGGAACAGACTGCACTTAAATTTGGCCTGCAGTGGGTCCCCTCACAGGAGGCTCCAGGCTGGCAGGACCAATGCAAGCTTCAGACTGGACTGGAACATCACCAGGCCACCTCCGAGGACGACACACCCAAAGGGAAGACTTGGCAGGCATGAGTGCCCCACTAGAGCAAACCTTGCACAGTAGGGTCAGCCCCTGTACAACAGCTCCTCCACTTGCTGTCACAGCCAGTCCTCACAACCAATCAGCCTGAGGGTCAATACCTCGCATTGATATGCAAATAGCAACTACAGCTCACACAACCCACACAAGGGAAATACCTGAAGGGTGCGGCTCAGGTGGCCAGAAAGACTGTGCCACTGAGCCCCACAGCACACCTACAATATAAGGCAACTCTACTAAGAGTGGGAGACATAGCAGCCCTACATAATGCATAGAAACAAACACAGGGGGGCAGCCAAAATGGGAAGACAAAGATACATGTCCCAAATAAAAGAAGAGAACAAAACAAGGACCTACAAATCTCCAGAAAAAGAACTAAATAAAACAGAGACAAGCATCTACCAGATGCAGAGATCCAAACACTAGTTATAATGATGCTCAATGATCTCAGGAAGAAATTCAACAAAGAGACAGAAAAAATAAAAATGGAGATAGAAAACATGAAAAAGAACGAGTAATTAAGAATATGATATTGGAAATGAATAATACATTACAAGGCATCAACAATAGATTAGATGAAGCAGAGGTTTGAATCAGCAATTTAGAATATAAAGTAACAGAAAACACCAAACCAGAACAGCAAAAAGAAAAAAAAAAAAAGATTAAAAAATTGAGGAGAGTTTAGATAAGGGGCCTCTGGGACAACATCAAGCATACCAACATTTGCTTTATAGGGGTACCAGAAGAAGAAAAGAGTGAGCAAGGAATTGAAAACCTATCTGAAGAAACAATGACTGAAACCTTTCCTAATCTGGTGAAGGAAATAAATATAAAATCCCAGGAAGTGCGGAGAGTCCCAAACAAATTAACCAAGAGGCCCACATCGTAATTAAAATGCCAAAGGCTAAAGACAGAGAATCCTAAGAGCAGCAAGAGAAAAACAGTTAGTTACCTACAAGGGAGCTCCCATAAAACTGTCAGATGATTTCTCAACAGAAAATTTGCAGGCCAGAAGGGATTAGCAAGAAATATTCAAAGTGATGAAAAGCAAGGACCTACAACCAAGATTATCCAGCAAAGCTATCATTTAGAATTGAACAACAAGATAAAGAGCTTCCCAGACAAGAAAAAGCTAAAGGAGTTCATCACCACCAAATCAGTATTACAAGTAATCTTAGAGTTTTTAACAAAAATAAATAAATAAATAAATAAATAGAATAATCAAATGGCAATAACTACATATCTATCAACAATTACTTTAAATGTAAATGGATTAAATGCTCCAATCAGAATATAAGGGGCTGAATTGATAAAAAATAAACAAGACCCTTTGATATGCTGCCTACAAGACACTCTCTTCAGATTGAAAGACAACCACAGACTGAAAGTAAAGGAATGGGAAAAGATGTTTCATGAAAATGGAAACATAACAAATGGAAATCTGGGGTAGCAATACTTATACTATACAAAATAGACTTTAAAACAAAGACTATAACAAGAGACAAAGAAAGTAATCACACTTATGGGTATTTATCCAAAGAAACCTAAACATTGCTTCTAGGAGTCAGACGTGCTCATCCATATGTTCATTGCAGCATTATTTACAATAGCTAGAATATAAAGGCAACCTAGGTGTCCCTGAATGGATGAATAGACAAAGAAGAGGTGGCATATATATAAAATGGAATATTACTCAGTAATAAAAAAGAATGAAATCTTGCCATCTGTGACAACATGGAAGGATCTAGATGTCATTGTGTTGAGTGTAGTAAGTCAGACACTGAAAGACAAATGTAGTGTGATTTCACTTACAAGTGGAACCTAAAGAACAAAATAAACAAACAAATAAACAGAAACAAACTCATAGATACAGAGAACATTTTGATGTTTGCCAGATGGGAGGGGGGTTGGAGGGGCTGAAAAAGGGGAAGGGATTCAGCAGTAGAAATTGGTTGTTGCACAGTAGTTATGGGGATGTAGGGTATAGCATAAGGAACATAGTCAGTATGTATGGTATCAGATGAATGCAAGAACTAGCCGGGTGACAGATGGGATAGGGGAGGGGGGCAGGGTGAAAAGATAAAGGGATTAAGTAATACAAATTCATAGTTATAAAATAGTCATGGGTATGTAAAGCAAAGCATAGGGAATATAATGAATAATGTGGTAAAAACTCTGTATAGTACAAGATGGGTACTGTTGAATAACTATGAAGTACTCCTGAAACTAACATAATATTGTATGTTAGCTTTATTTTAATAAGAATCTTTAAAAAAAAAGGAAAATTTAAAAAGGGGGGGAAAGTCAAAGGGGAATGAGGTTCTAATTTCCAGGTATAAAACATATAAAGCATGGAGATGTAATGTGCAGCATGGGGGATATAGTCAATAATATTGTGATAGAATGGTACAGTGTCAGAGGGTTGTTGGACTTACTGTGGTGATCATTTCTTCAGGTATATAAGTGTTGAATAACTATTGTGCACACCTGAAACTAATATATTGTATGTTAGCTATATTTTAATAAAAATATTTAATAAATAAATAAAATTAAATACTGGATATCCCCTAAATAAATTAGACTGTTTGGAAGAAAACAGTGAATAAATAAATAAATAAATAAATAAATAAATAAATAAATAAATAAGCAAGAAAAAATAAAAGGGCTCAATGGACTATATTACTTCAAACTTGGTTTCTTTCTGTAGTAGAATAATCCATTTACTTGGGATTCACAAAACTTATTGCACTGTTGAGATAGTAAGTGCACTTATTTAGGTACCTCACTTGCAAGTTAAAAAATAATAAATGTTGGGGTAAAACGTAAATTACTATTTCTACTACTACACACACAAAAAAGGAATCTATTACCAAAAGCTAGGACATGACAATGGGGCAATGATCATGAAATTCACTGATTACCATGCGTGTTCCCTGTCATCCTGAATCAGCTGGTTTGACAGAATGATGAAATTACCTTTTGAATTGCCAGCCAGGTGGCAGTACCTTGCAAAACTGGGGTGAGGTTTTCCAGAAGACTGCATGTGTTCTGAATCACCATCCAATATATAGTTTTATTTCTCCCGTAGCCAGGATTCGTGGGGCCAGGGGTAGAATTGGGAGTGGTACCACTTTTTATTACCTCTAGTGACCCACTGGCAATACTTTCTTTTCTTGTTCCTGTAACTTCATGCTCTTCTGGCCTACAGGTCTTAGTTACAAAGGGAGAAATGCTTCCACCAGGAGATAGAACAATGATTACTTGAACTGGAGTTTAAGATTGCCACCTGGCGACTTTGGGCTTTTTGTTTCCTGAATTAACAGGCAAAAAAGGGAGATACTCTGCTGGCTAGGTTAATTGATCCTGACTACCAAGGGGAAATTGGACTACTACTCCAAAACCATCATATTGGTTTTGTTTTTATGGGGAACTAACACAGATAGGTTTCCAAGACAACTTAAAAACCAATAACAATATGCTGTCATAAGTAATATAATGGGATTCCACTAGAATTAAGCTCAGTGAAAGCAAAGGTATTTATCTCTTGATCACTACTGTATCACCTAAAACATTGCCCAGCAAAGAGTAGGCCATCAATAAGTAGTTGTTTAATTAATGAATGAGAAATCTGTAGAGTAGTAATCATTTAGTAAATTAAAAAAAGCAAATAGAAAAAACTAATGTAAAGTTCATTAAGGGATTAATCAAACTTGTTAAATACTTAAAGTCTGGATTTGATGTTGATGGTCACTGATAGAGAAATGATCATAGAGGAGTTAGGTATAGAGGCTAGTTTAACAATAATTTAGGACTCAGTTGAGAAATAAAGAAATATATATATGAGTGTAAATAACCTTTTGAAGAGTTTGCCAATAAAAGTTCTCTCTTTCACACACATACATACACGTACACACACACAGTTAACAGGTAGGGCATAACAAATTTTTAAAAATATTTTAGGAAATTCAGTAGAGAGAGACAAGACTGTAGGAAAGAACAAGTATTCACATTTTTGCAAATAATGTTTAAAAGGAAGGACTTTAGAATCCATGTTTAGTCACTAGCTAGTTGTTTGACCTTTGACGAGTTCCTTTACCTTGTTGAGCCTCTGTTTATTCATCCATGGAATAGATATGATGTCTACCTCTAAGAGTTGTAGTTGCAGTTTAAAATGCAGAAGAGTTCTGAGAATATTTTTTAGTAGCTAGTGGATATAGCAGTTTTAAAACTTTGACATTCCTTGAGATGTTCTATCCACTTGAATCTGAAGCTATTATAACTGCTTCAAGCAACCGAGTTTGTCAAAACTGATGATATTTGACTTTTAACACTAAGTCAAAAAATGCCATGCAGCTTCTACTTTGTGCTGTTGGAACACTGAACCATCAGGTAAGAAGACCAATTACTCTTAAGACACCCACCATACTTGACAGGCCATGTGTAGGTGGTCCAACCAACACCCCTACCTAACTAAGCTCAGCCTTCCCACAATCCCAGCCAACGCCCCAGCATGTGAGTGAGGAAGCCTTCTTGGAAGGGAATTATCCAGCCCCAATGTTTCAAAGACCCCCAGCCATTTCCATCTTCCAAACTATGACTTCCTACGTCATGAAGTAGAGACAGTCCTCACTTGCTGTGCTTTACTCACATTAGCTATCTATCAAACAGGTGATAATAATAAAATGATTCTTGTTTTACAAAACTAGGTTTGGGGTGGTTTGTTATGCAGCAACAGTACCTGGAAAGCAGGTGTCTTGGTAGTTGCTTATATAACCAATAGGGTAATAAGCACATGTACACCAGCTGTGGCATGGCATCCTCACAACAAACTTATAATGAATGAGTTCTTATTATTATTCTTATAGAGATATTATTATTTATTATTATTATTATTATTATTCATATAGATACAAAGGCACAGATATGATTAGAATTATCTTTCTGATGTCACAGGATTAATAAATGTAGACTTTGTATTAAAACTCAGTTGTTTTCGCTTTACGATCAACAAGTTTAAGATCTGGAGAATAGAGAAAAAGAGCGATAAAAGGACAGGGAACAATGTAGGTGGAGTATTGCCTATCGACTTAAAACAAAGTAGCAGAGGCTGCTCTTGGCCAAGACTAGTACTGCTTTTGAGAGTGAAGGGGAGAAAGAATGTAATGATGGGGCTCAGAAGGAGCTGGATGGGAATGGCAGGGAGCTGTAATAACTTATTTCCTCTGTTCTGAGCGAGGGGTCCTTGCTGGGAGCCATTGATGGGGTTGAGTGACTCAGAAAAGTGACAATGATTTAGATTTAGGCTACCACTGTGGGGCATAAATGAAAGAGCTGGCCAAGGAGAGGCAAAAAGTTTATGAACAGCATTGCTTTAGGAGTCCCTAAGGAATTAGAGATGAAGAATTTGTCATGATAACAATCTGTATTGCATTGTGACTTCTCCCTAGGGTGATATCAATCCAGATACAGGTCTTGAAAAGGTAACTCTGAGGACTGGTTGAAGGTGAAAAATGTGCAGGATCAATGGGCTGTACACATGTGGTGAAATGGGGGGAAATAATCATTTATTAAATCATACAATAAATATTATTTCTATCTACTCCTTGTCAGGCACTCAGTAAATATTGTTTGGGCAGTCAAGGATGAGGTAGGGTCTAGATTACTGAAGATGAACTCCCTCAGTTTAGTGAATGAGAATGAAGAGCAATTATATGATAGTAAGGAAGTATGGGTACTTGACAAACGGGAGACTGTGGTGAGAGAGTGGGAACTAAAAGTTTAAAATATCAAAGAATTAATATGTCTTGTTTGTGAGAAGATCTTAACAAGAAGTAGCTATCTTAATGAAGAGAATAAAATAATAGACATGAGGAATTCAAGGAACCGTGAGGATAGATGTTATATTTGTCCAACCCTCCTGGATCTTCAATTTGCCTGACATAGGTATGGTGATTGCTAGTCTATAATGAATATTTGTGCCCCCCTCAAAATTCATATGTTGAAACCCTAACTGCTAATGTGGTGGTGGTAGGAGGTGAGGTCTTTGGGAAGTACTTAAGTCATGAGAGTGGAGCACTCATGAATGGGACTGTGACCTTATAAGAAGAGACCCAAGGGAGCTTGCTTCCTCCCTCTCTGCTCGGTAATGTGAGGATACAAGAAGAGATGTCCAGGGTCCTCACCAGACACTAGGTCTGCGAAAGCCTTCACCTTAGACTTCCCAGACTCCAGAACTGTGAGAAATCAATGTTGCTAAGACACCAGCTTGTGGTATGTTTGTTCAAGCAGCATCAGCTAAGACAGTGATTTTAGTGTAGACCTATAAGGATGAGTAGGATGCTTCCAGATGAAAAAAAGTGAGCATGGAAATGGTTTCAGTAGAGAATCAGAGATGTGAAAACGGTTTGAGCCAAACTAGCCCAGCTGTGGCCTTAGAAGTAGTGGCAACAGGAACTATTGGCACAAGGGATAAGAGAGAATAAGCTCTATCCTTGGTAGAAGATCTCTCTTTCTGAGTGGCAACTTCTCAATATATTTAGTAATATTAGATGTTTGAATGAGGTCAATCTCTGACCAAATAATTCATTTGATTGTGAATGTAATCACGTACGTCATAAAAATATACAATGAGAGTTTGAAAAGTTATGGGCAAGTGCATAATATACCTTTTAATATAATTATGTTCTAAATTCTTATTTTCATGCACACATAGATGGGGAAAGAACTTTTGATTTGTAGCCAAATAATATTAGCAGTGAAACATGAATGCATGTGTTTAATTTAGATCCTGGGAATCATTAGGCAGCTGGACGAAGGTTCTGCTTTTCCTTCTGAACACTGAAGAACATGAACAAACAGCTTTATGAGTTCATAATTCATAGTGTATTGTATCAGCCAGTCTGAAAAATAAAAACGTTGGTAGCAATTGGGCTAAAATCACTCTGTAGAGTAAAATGCCCCCAAAGGTCTTGGCACATAAAAATCCTATTCCTAATTACGACCTCTGTCAAGCAGGCTCATCCCGCAAGCATGAGCCCTATGTAATGCTCTGGGCTCAGGAGGGCACTGTGCTACTGAGGAAAGGGGGACAGCCACTGGGTTAAGAGCGACCACGAGAGAGCATAGGCTAATATCAGATCACGAAGGAGGATTGACTGAAGTGGCTGTTCTCAGGCTGCTGCTCACTGGGGCAATTTAGTAAAATAGGCAGAAGCCATGCTTTTGGTGATTTTTGCCTCAATACTGGATATGCCAAGTGCCGAGTCTTTCCTATGTGTGGTCTCCAACATTATTTTTTCTCTTTGTTACTTATACAGTCACTGCTTTAATTCAGCTCATTAGCCTACCTCCAGGCTGCTTCATATTATCCTAACTGATCTCCTGTCTCCCTCCCTCCAGGCACTCTACTCACTTTGTAAAAGAATGTTTCTCAAGCACAGGATGATTTCATTCTTTTGCAAGGTGGAGATTGCTGTTTAGCTGAGCACACATTTCTCTGTTTTCCTTTAGCCAGGTGTGGCCAAGTGGCTAGATTTTGTCCGAGGGGATTTGCTCTGGTTTGCAGACTTGAAAAGGAAAGATTATGGCCTCTTCGGCCCCCTTTCTCCCTTCCCTGCTGACTGGTATGCAGATGTGAGAGGTGGGGAAGGGGTGGGTTGGGGAGCGCTGGATCAATCATCTGAGTCTCCCTGTTAAAGAGAGCAGAGCAACAAGATGGAAGAGGTTTGGGGCTCCAAAAGCGTGATGTTGCCCTACCAGCCCTGGAGTGTTATGCTCAGATCTTTATGAGAAAGAGGAATAAATTACAATATTGTCCAACACTATCATTTTGGTCTCTATTGTTTAGAGCTGTTTAATGCTGTGGCAGTAAGACCTACATTTCAAGGCCCTCTGTTTAAAAGCCTTCATTGCCTCCCCACTGCTTAAAAATAAGACCATACTCTAAGGAGGACATTTAAGGTTCTTCGAAATCTAGGTTCATGCCAGCTCTGCAGTTTAATTCCCTGTCACTTGCCCCACGGATACACTTCTCTAGGCACTTAGTCCTCCCTTTTCACCAAACATACCCTCATCTGGTGCCTTTACATATGCTGTTTCCTCTTCTTATTTAATAAAAAGCTTCACACTCCCCTTTCAAGGTCTAAAGTTCCAGCTCTAATGTCACCACCTCTGTGCTGCTTTCCTCTGTGCTGCTTTTTGACGTCTTGCAACCATTTTTCCTGGGTGACTTAATTTTTTTCTTCCTCCGGGGTTCCAGAGTACTCTCTGGTGTGTGTATGGGGGACATTTCCTTATAAGTTTTTGCATTAGAATGTACATGTATCTCTATCTGTAGGGTTTATTCATTTCATCTTATTTGCCGGAAATAGGCTACACTCTGCCCTCCACCCTGTCTTGTCAGAGGCAAAGTGAACAGTGGATAATCAAGGATGAACACAACACTGAGGAATCTTTCTTGAGGAGTGGAACCCTGGATGTAACTGAGGTTCTGTTAGTAAAGAGGAGTGGAATGAAGGTATTGGACTTGCTTTAGGTTCTTTTCAACTAAAATTCCTTTGGCAATGACAAGGACCCCAGGAGATCAAATAGCAGATGCCTTTGGTTACTGATGTTATGCTAGAAAAACAGTCCTTGACCGGCGACAGTCGTTCCTGTGTTTCTAGAGCTTTGAAAGATAAGGAGGAAATCTGTAGGCTAGCCCCATAGGGAGGAACTGGGCCAGTGTAATTACTGAGAACAGGCATGTCTTGTGTCACTGGGTGGATGTGGAAATGTCCTCCCGTGTATCTGACATCAGAGCTGTCCTTTGTCCTGCTGTTCTTGGTGACAGGAACAGGGCCACTTGGTTCTGAGTGTAGGAAGTCACAGCCAGTGCTTTGGTTTAATTTGCTTTATCCCAGTCCCAGCCTTACCAAAAACAAACAAACAAACAAACAAACAAAAAACAACCACACACACACAAAAACAATAATAATGATTAATCTCCTCAGTCTTCAACATGTGTGAAAGAAGAATCTATTTGTCTTAGCATTTTTTAAATTTTAATAGAAAAACACTCCTCTGCTCCAAAGTGCACCCTAACACCTGAGCCCTATGAGAGGGTCTAAGGACCAGACTTTTATCAATTCTAGTTCTATGAAAGCTGGAGATGTCAGGGGAACAATGCACACATCTAAAGGTACTACCTGATTTGGAAAATAACCTTTGAAATGAAGACCAACAACACAATTTTTGTCTGAATGAGCTTAGTAGAGAAAGTAGAATGTTTAGGACTGAATGGGAGATGGTCACATAAGCGCAGTGGCTGACAACATGAGTTCTGAGGTCAAAGTACCTGGGTTGATAGCAGGCTTTCATTCTATAACAGCAGGGTGCTTAAACCTGCTGTGCTTTAATTTCCTCATACATAACATGAAGATAATATTACTGCCACCTCACAGACCGTTTTAGGAAGTAAATGAGATAATATATGAGATCTTCGTTTAGTGCTGGCACACAGTAAGTGTGATAAATATTAAAGCTCTCCATTATTATTTTAAGCTGCATTCATTTGTCAATTAATACTCTTTTTCTTTGACCTCTTACATAGCCTATGACAATGGATTGTTTCAAAAATCCTATATTTCTGGGACCGGTGACCTTATAAAAAGAGAATGTCAAGAACTTAATATCTTCTTTTGTGGCATGCTAGGATATGAATTGGGGGAATACAAACCAATGTCTAAGTAATGAGTTCAGATTGTATTTAGGAAAAGAAAAAGGTTCTATCATGTTTGTTCTTGTGAAAATGTGGATTGGACTGGTATGTGGTGGAATTTTGTAGGTAGGTTTTTGTAGGTGGTACTGGATAAAATTATAAATGTGGTGGAGGAGAGGGCTCTTATAATTAAGCCACACAGCATTTTTGGCACATATCTTTATTTTGGCCACCCCTGAGACAGTGCGAGGGTTTGAAGTGGATTTATGCCCAAATTCTTCATGGCATAATTTAAAAGATTTTAAGAAAAATATGCTGCCACAATGAACACACACTCTATGCTTTATGAATGGTCTGTTTAATGCTGTGGTTCGGTACAAGTAGAACAAACTGGTTGAAACCAGTCAAATTCTTGCAGAGTCACAAGGTTGTGCGTTAAGTATAACCTTCACTTCTAAATCCACTTTTAACACATTAAGGTGTAGATATTGCAGTGAAATACACTGGGTTGTGCACCTTTTGAATGACTCCACGTATGTCACCATTTGATGTGGAGTGTGAAGGAATCAGTGTGTTCTTCCAGCCTTTGTGGGTCTGACTGCAGGAAATAGCAGCTCAATCTTTGAAGCAAAGGCTTTTCCTCTGCCTCTCAGAGTAAATAGCCTGGGAGAGCTTCCTCACTGCAAGGAAGTTTAGATAAGTGTGTGATAGGAAGGGGGAGGGCTGTCTGCTGTGTCTGTCAGAATGGCACCTGAAGGAAGGCAGCTGGCTCCTGCTGAGTGATAAGTCTAAGGTTACTGAGGCAGAGATAAAAAGCTCAGCCGGTCAAAATACATTACAAACGGAAAGATCACCAACAGGACTTTTTAGCATTGCACCACAAGCCTTTCTCTGAACAAAATGACAGGTTTTTATTTTTTTGTTCTTTTCTTGAAGAGATGTAAGAAGCATACTTTACTAAGTGGAGCAAGTGTAGAACACACACACACACACACACTAACACACACATACATACACTCCCTAGTAACTGACTTCACAAGCTGTAGGTGGCTGATTCCTTCCCCAGCAGAACACTTTAAAAGAAGAAATCATTGCAAAGGACCAAAATAGACAGAACAAAGAATTGCATTGCTTGAAGCAGAATGTTTAATTGCTCCATATGCAGATGTTTGTGGTGGTGGTGCTGGTGGTGCTGTTGAAGTCAGGGAGCTCCAGGAATAAAACACTTAGATGTATAAGGCCATGGAAAACCTTACTAACTCAATACTGCTGTTGGTCTGTCTGTTGGTCTGTCTGTTGGCATCTGTCAAACATTTTTAAATTCTTACCTGTTTTTGATAAATATACACTTCTCAGGTACACACTCCCCCTCCACACCTTAGAGTATTTTCTTTCCCTTCACAGTTCCCGCTATGCCACCTGAACGGTGTTTCCACAATGAAGATTTTATGGGGCCTTATTTTCTATGGTTTCCATTACCCCCAAAATTAGCTTCCCTTACCCACAAAATACAAAATTATACTGTCACTATGACCAAACTCTTTTTATACAGAACACTCCCTTACACAGCCCTCTTAACCACCCCCCAGGTGCTCTCCCAACCATTTTTTTAAAAAGTTTTTAACACTTACATGTTTCTTGACATAATTTTCCATTGATAAAGCACTAAAATAACTTCTGACATGACTAGCCTCGCCTAAAAGAGTTCTGACAAAATATATGCTGTAAGGGGGTATCTTAAAGGGAGATACTTATTATTTCCATTTTTAAGGAACAAACAGACCTTGTCTCTCTTGCTAGTTTCTTTCAGATGCCATTCCAATATCTATCTATCTATCTATCTATCTATCTATCTATCTATCTATCTATCTATCTATCTATCTATCTATCTTTCCAATCTCCCAGCAATAATCTGTAGTATAGCAAGAAATCCTGAACAAGAGTTTGTGTTTTGTTTACCCATTGATGATTCAGGTCTGTCTTAATGAGCAAGGCCATCAGGGGGAGCACTTTGAGTGAGCTTCTGTGGTTTGGAAAAAAGACAAAGTGAGGCAGGTAGAGGGCAGCAGATTTGCAGAACTAAGTCCCTGCATGCAGGGGCCACAAAGGCCACCTTCTTGCCAAGCTTGCTGGGTAGGCAAAGAAGTGGCCTACCTAATAGAAGTAAGGAAATGATCAAAGTTTAAAAGGAGCTGAGTGTGGGGCAATGCTTGACGGTGGTTGGAAAGGTGATTTTTGAGTGAGCGCTCCTGTTATCTCCAGGCATAGTTTTTAGAATCTAGACCTGGAAACATATATGAGATGGGTTCCAGCATGAGACTAGCCTCAGGTGTGGGTCAGCACCAGGTGCTGGTCTGCTGATGGAGTAAGTCATGGACGTGAACAAGAAACAAAGGATATTTTTGTTGGCTCCAGTACAGGGTTTGTTAGGCAACAGAGTTGTAGAGCACCTACAATAATACTAATGTAGAATACAAGATTATTCATTTCAGAATGATGGAAGACATATCAGATGCCACAAAATGGAAGAAAAGGAAAAAAGCATATACAAACCCTTCTATAGACGTCTTTGAGACAGAAAGGAGGGATTTAAAGAGAACAGAGGTTCCAGGGATTTTGCTCATAATGAGTGAGTAGGATATATTCTGATGCCCTATTAAAATCCTATCACCTAGGATGACTTGGGAAAGAGTGTCTTGAATAATCTCCCCACACCAAACCAAAAAGTATCTATACATCCTGTCACAAAGATATTTGAAGCTTCAAATATGAACATTTCCCATTTTTAATATGTCTACATAATGACTTTTTTCTCACCGAAACCACATTTTCTTTGGTAAAACAAGAGAGAGAAAGAGCAAGAGCAAAATACAAGGTGTAGCTTTTTTTTTTCCTGTCTCAGATTCCTGACAGAGAATTCCACCATAAATGCCACATTTACCTGTAGCTGCACTGTGGTAACACTGTTGACAATCTCCCACAAAGATGGTTTCTAGAGAACGTTTCTGTGAGACTAAGTGGTAGCCTTCTGTGTGGCGAAGTGACTGGCGGGCAAGTCCATGATGGCTGTGATGAAAGTTCTGGTTGGCACAGCTCTGGCTCTGTGAATGTTAGAAAGATGCTGCCACAAGGCACACTCCTGCAGCTCCATGAATGGCTCCTTGAAAGCTGCAGCTGTTGCCCCTGGAACAAGCTGAATTAAAGGGATTCTGTGTACAATAGGCTTTTCTAGACTTGTGGGCCGAAGTAAAAGCTGCATGCAACCTTTTTTGTTGTTGTTTTCATATGTTAAACTTTACATTTCTATTTTGACACCCTTGTTGGGTCACATTAATGACTCGTTTCAAAACATGTTTTCTACACAAAAAAAGTAATGAATTTGGAAACTTATGGGTTTAGATGAGTTGGACTTATACAAGTGTTATTTGATTTTTCAGCCTAATGAGCTGTTTCTGAACGTACAAATGAAAAAATTCCCAAACAAAAATGACCTAGGAGAAAGGAGAGGGTGAGAAATGGAGATGTTACAGACGTGGGGAGAGAGAGAGGAGAGGAGAGAGAGAGAGAAATGGACAAACATAGGAAAAGAGACAGAGAGCATAATTAAAGATAAATTTATGGAAGCACTTTAAATGTCAAAAAGTTTTTTTTTTCTTTTTTAGTTTATCTTCGTTTATTTATTAATTCCAACTGCATTAAATATAACTATAAAGTTGACAATAATTTATTTCAGCAAATATAAATAACTTTTTGTATCTTTTCCCTGAAGAATATAATTACTAAGAATTCTCATATATAATTTGAACTGATTAATCTTACATATAGCTACTAAAATAAGAATTAATGCCAATTTCATTTGCAATCTTCAAATAAAAAGGCAAAACTATATATTGTGTCATAATTCATTGTGCTTTACTAAACTTTCCTAAATGCAAGGGCTTTACCTGTCTGTAATTAATGACTCAGGCCCTTCATTTCAATGAGAGGAAAACTGAAACTCAGAGAGGTTTAACGTACTTTTGTTTATGCATGTGGCTAAATGACACATGGATTATTAACCAATTTGTCCCTTTCGCATAGGCCTTCAGACCTCTACTCATGACCTTGTCCTGATTCTTTAATTTCAAATTAAAGCACAAAAACCATGGTCTAGGTATCATACAAAAGTATTTTGGGAAGAGCACCTCCTGCTTCCTCTATACTTGACACTTGCCAAGACCCTAGGAGCTTAGGAGCGGAGCGGTGGAGAAAAGAATGGCTCAGCTCTTGTGCATTGATCCATGGTTTGCACAGCCCCCATCTTCCCCTTGGTGGTACAGAGGACTGCCATCAAGAGCAGAAGGGATCTGTGATCCAGAATTCTAGGAGTTGGCAGCCTCAGGAATGTGCTTATGCTACACTGTCTTGGGTACATAGAGTGGAGGTGGCCGAGTCAGGGTGCAGAGAGGTCTCAGAAGAGCTCCATGTCTTCTCCCCTACAGAGAATCTCAGGAGAAGCTGTGTTTGGTCCCATTCATTCATTCAACAAATATCTAGAGAATAAATGTCTGTAGAGGACTGAGATTCAGCAAGCACAAAAGCCCTTATGGAGCTTATATATTCTAGAGAATCATCCCAGTCACCCAAAGAATGGCCCAGTGTCAGCTTGTACAGAGGTCAGCAACTTGAGGGGTCATGGTAAAGGACAGTAGCTTCTGATAGCAAGATGGAGCACCAAATGGCCTGACGGAGAAAAGGCCACCATCATGGATGGGGGCAGAGATGACATCAACAGGATAGCATGATTCTATATATCCCACCAGATGCCAGATAAAATGGAGACGTGGGTGTCTCCTATCTCACTAACTCAAGTAGTTTCTATAGTCCCTGAAGCTTAGGCTCAAACCCAGGCTGAAAGACTGGCAGGGGAATATTAGTGAATCTGAGGAGAAATTAGTAATTTCACAAAATAACTCAGAAATCACTGAAGTAACTGAGTGTTCATGGAAAAAAAAATGACTAAATTACTTTTTTTTTTTTTTTGGAGCGGGGCATAAGTGAAATATAAAGAAAGTACTACTTTGTACACCTAATTTTGTGGTCTGTGAAAATTATGCCTGCCACAGGGACAAAAATAAAAATTACATCAAAAAACTGAAATGTATTGAGTGCCTCTAATATACGGGGGATGCCAAATAAATGTATACAAGTAGACACTTTGGTCAATGTTACTCAAGCAATAGTTCGCCCTAATGAGAAATGTCTGGACACTGATGGTAACCACTTTGAGCACCTCTTGTAATTGCAGAAGTCAAACGTGACTTGTATTCATCTTTTGTTATCCATATATATTGAGTATTACAATTTTAATACAGTTTTTTCCTTTCTTAAAATGTGTATACATTTCTTTAGCACTCTCTGTACTCATATACAATTGAATCTTGAAAATGAAAGACTTAGGGGTACCAATCCTTGTGAAATCAAAAATCCACATGTAACTTAATTACAGTCCCTTGGTATCCTCAGGGGAGTGGTTCCACGATCTCTGTGAATATCAGAATCCATGGATACTCAAGTCCTTTATATAAAATAGTGATGAGCAATGCATAGAGTCAGCCTTCTGCACCCCAGGCTCCCAACTGTGGATCTATAATACTGTTTTCCGTGTGCTGTTGGTTGAATTCATGAATTCAAAATCCCGGATAAAGAGGGCCAACTGTATTTATTGAAAATTGCCTATGATTGGACCCATGCAGTTCAAACCTGTGTTGCTCAAGGGTCAACTGAGTACATATTTCCAGAAAAAAAACTTTCCAGAGGAAAAACTAGTAAGTTGCTCAGAGAGGATGTAGAATTTGAACTCAGGTCTCTCTGATCTCCAAACTTGAGATTTATTGAGAGTTAGCAGGGTGATGGAGCAGGGGGGACTCTAGGTCCATTAACTGATGATACTAATGATACTAATTATTTACCTATATGGGTGCCTTCAATATGTCAATCCAAAGAAGGAATATCTACCAAATGGAAGAATTTGTCACTTGTCAACAGATGCTGCAGATCTCTGCAGGGTGTCTGGTATACCCTAGGGACAGACTGGGAGATTTCGGTTTGCAAATAGAATTTCCAATTTAAAACACCAAACTTAGAATGTGCTAATAATATTCAAGTTGATATATTTCTATTCTTTGAATAATGTCAATGTTTCACCCTGTGAATAACTTAATCTTTTTTTGGAAACAAGATAGGTAGCAGAGATAAGCCTACAACTCTCAAATGTATTACTATTTTTATTACAAACTAACCCATAATACCGAAACTACTCTGCTGGAATGAATCTAGTCTAATAAATGTTCTCTAAACTAAAGCTGGGCCACAGTTATTGTTTCAGGACTTGATTTTGTGATGAGGCCAATTCATTTTTATTTAGGCAGCATTACAGAAATGCTGAGAACACCAAAGGGTATGCCAACAGAAAGAAATAGGACTTGAATAGGGAAACCATCGCTTTTCTTTTTGTGTGATTGTGAGGAGTAAATTTACTCAAACCAGAAGTTAACGTAGGAGACATGTGTTTTTAATACTTTAAGAATCGTTTTAGAATATAAATCAGTGACTCTCATTAATTTATGAGAGTGTTTTAATAAAAGTTTCTGTAGAATCATTTATCAATTCAAGTTTGCAAAAATACAACACTGCCTTTCAATCCATGTTCTTTTTAGTAATATGCACATAGACCATAAATTATAACACAAGGGCATAAATATCCAGTTTTATTTGAATTATTGAATAAATTTTTGATTTAACTATTCTAATAAACATGGTTTGAAGGGAAAGTAACTCAAATATTTTGTTAATAGAATGAAAAGGTAAATCTTGGCAGATTCGGTATTTCAGCAGCTACAAACATTTTCTTTAGGAAGAGTCAGAAATAAGATCCTAGGCACTTATGTGAAGGTGTCAGTATAATAAAGGAACTTTTTCATATGGTGGGAACAATTTGCATCAGCTCTTTATCCTGCCTTTCCTGTCTCAAATTCCACCATTATTAACAAGGCTTCTGAGTTCAGGCAGAAAAGTCAACTTGGTTATGTGGATTCCAAGTTCAAGCCACAGTGAGTAGCCACTTAATAGAAAATTACTCAATGAAAAACAAAGATTCTAGAATTATTGATTTTCTGGCCAATACACAACTCACATGATACATCTTTACTATACTATTCTAGCCATTTTTTAAAGGCATACATATATAAATAAAGAGTAGAGAAAGAAGTTCTCCACACTCATCAGGTACAACTTGTGATCCATCGCACCATCAGTGGAGGAGAGATGGAAACAAAAGGTGGAATTTTCATATTTATGCTTAGGGTATTACTGGGTGGGACATTTTCAGAATATGATAAATATATTTCAGAACTCTAAAATACTGATAGTCTCCCATACTGGAAACTTGCCTTTAATAAAAATGATCGACAGGCATTGGACTAGTCAAGCCTTTGTCTCCAGCACATAAGATGCTAATTATAATCAGCAAAAGAGGCCTCTTCTGGGAATCTGATATACACAAAGACACTTTGTGTGGACAGAACTTCATCAGAATTTTAGCTTGTCAAATGCAAAAAAGGCTAGATTTCTACCTGCACTCATATCCCTTGTCCTGTCTGTTTTGGGTGGGGCATAGAAACCCTGAACATAAATTTTATCACTGATATTTTCATGGGTCCTTTTGTTTTGCCTTTAGTAGACACTAAATAAATTTCCTAGATGAGAGAGTGCCTGCAGCACAGGTTTCAAATCATTATTTACTGTGAAAATACTTAGAGAGAGGAAAAAAAAAAGAAATAGAAATACGTATGTGACAATGTGCTTAAGTAGGAAAAGGATATGGGCCCAAACCAAGAACCAGAATAACTTACTGTGCAGAAATATATTAGAGATAATCAGGTACTCACATTACACTACACACAGAAAGTCCTTCAAGCTTACAGGCTCTGCTGTAAAATAAGCCTCCTGAAGGATAAACAAAATAAGGATTATAAATGAGCTTTTCACTACATTTAAAGTGCCTTACCAGTTTGATGCGTTGTATTTTCAGAAGATTATTTAAAACATTAAGTAGGTTTTTTTTAAAAAAAAGAGAGATGAAAGATCAAGGATTTTCTTTTTTCTTTTTTTTTCCTGGAAAAGACGAGAATAGAATAATTGTAAAAAGACCATAATACTAACTTTCTGATTTTAGTGAAATACATAGATTCAAATTTGGCAAGAATATAATGCAAACATTAGGGGTAGTTTCATTGGCTATTAGGATTTTTAAAGACTTACTTATGCTATACTATCCTTTCTTGAACATATTTAGGTACTGTATGAAGACAACTTGGAGAATTAAACATTTAACCAAATGCATCCCAGAATTGGTGGTCCCTTAATTCCACTTGTCTAAAACTCTTTAAGCTTATTTTGGTTCACTGATGAATAATTGACAGAGAACTGACTATTTAAATCAAGTTATAGAAATTTAATTTACTGATTGCATGAGGTTACACAAGGTTATTTGCCACTGATTAAGCTCCTAATTCTACTCATTAAAAAGTCACTGGGGAATGAAAAATATAAGGCCATCTATTTACTAAGAATCTGGTTCCTCAAATTGTGTTAGTAGCCATACTTTACTTTCTAATATATTGTTCACTACTCAGCTTCTCTTCTAGTCAAGAGTATGTTAACTCTTAAATATTGGAAACTAGAACTCAAGAAGGGATGGTTTTGTGTTTTCTTTGCATTGTTTAGTATTCTTTTTAAAAAGCAGAAATACCTGTGGTTTTCCTTAACTGTAGGGGATCATTCTCAAATTTTTCTTAAATATAGATATTTTTTTTTATCATTTCTTTCAAGATCTCATGCTCTTCACATGGAGACAGGCCATTTACTGTGCCTACATATAGCAGATGCTTTGACATTTTGTGCTTGTTACTAACTTTTAAAAAATTAATGCTGTCATACACCTCACAGTAGTCAATTAATTGTTGAGTAATTTGTGGATCTTTCTTCATATATACATGTGATAAACACCCTTTGGTCACTTATTTTGAATATACATTATTAGTTAATACATGTGTATTAAATTATTTACATTATAAGATATCACAGAATAAACAATGCATTCTTGGTTGGAGACAAATCACCCCTATTATTAATGTTCTAGGATGTAACATATTTTCAGCACCCTTTGACTTGAACGAAGTATAAGAGCATTGAACTGGGTGGCAGGTGTCGTATGATCTAGGCACAATCTAGATATTCTGCCGCAACCTGGGAATATCTCTTAGGTTCTTTCAGCTTCTCTTTCTCCTCTTACAAAGAGGAGATGCTAATCCATCCTCCCTAGTGTTGCCATAACAGTAAATCGAATGTTTCAGGGGTCATGAATACATGTATTAAATTGGACAGTTTGGGGATCATTTCAGATGTCCCCTCTTTCAGGGCATTTTTCCTGACCTACTTCATTTACCAGTATAAGTGCTTCTGTTCCATGTTCTCTTTGCACTTTGAGCATATTCTTGTTATAGAGTCAAATATAATTGTTTACTTTCTTGTCTACACCCACTCCTACCCACCAGACTGTGAGCTCCTGAAAGCCAGTCTTTTCATCTCTGCATTGTAAAAACCCTGAACAGTGCTTAAATTTTGCTCCAAGAATGATTTTTAAAAAGAGGTTGGTTAATCTTAATATTAATACAGTACAGTAGTTTCTACAGTGTTAGTTCTAAAAGAATTTAGCTTTTATTTACATCTCCCATGAAAGTGAAAACACTTTAATATTTTATAGGACCTGAATTACAGCCCAATGTTATAATTCTGTGTCATAAGTGTTTATATTAAGTTTAGCTAGGAAAATCCTCAAGCAAGGAATTAGTGGTATGAATTTCTGAAAGACAGGCTTAGAAGGTTAGAATGAGGGTGTGGGGGGAATCAGATTAAAGGTTTTCGAACCATAAGTGACTGTAGAAAAATCCATTGAAAACAAAAACAAAAACAAAACCAACCAAACAAGCATCAAAGTCTATTCAAACAAAGAAACAAACAAAAAACATGTGGATCTGCATTATGTTTAACTTCAAGTGGCAGGTCCCCCACAAGCAGCCATTGTTCATGCTACAAAATCATTTTGAGGCTGTACTCAATAGTTGGGCGCATCTTCCCTAGCAGGATGAACAATGAGATGAAATAGAGAAAAACTCATTTTATTAGAATATTTTACGGGGAGATGGGCAAAGAGTTTTATCCACCACAGAGAAAAAAATATTTGCACAATTCTCTGTGTAGTATCTTTACTTTCCTAAAAAGCCTCTCAGGCCCCCAGCACCACACCCTTTCTCTGTCTCTACCACACATGCAAAAGCCACTTATTGACAGGATCCATTCAATTCTGGCTCTAAACTCCCATTGGCCATTAGCATACCATGCAGCTAGCAGACACCACCCTTTTAGAAAGCTGTTCAGTGACCATGTTGCAGTGGTTTCTAAACTTTAATGACTGTGTCTCAAACCAAGAAAAATAATTTATACTGTAATCAAGAATGCATATATACACAGGAATATAATTGAAATAAAAATGTCACATGAGAGAATTTTTACAATGGACTCATACCTCCCCTCTGCTCCTCTCCACTCCTCTCCTAGTGTATTTAATTTAAATAAATAAATGAATGAATGAATGAATGAATAAATAAATAAATAAATAAATAAATAAATAAATAAATAAATAAAACGTACTAGTCCTAACCCAGCAATTTCTCTTCACTCGAGGTTTGAAAAACATTGTACTATTGTTTAAACATGGCTCTTGTGGACTCAATCCACAACCCAAGCAGTTTATAAAATTGCTTATACCACTAAAAACAGGTTCTTTGTAGGGATGTGATTTAGTCCATTTAGGCTGCTGTAACAAAATACCCCACACTAGGTAACTTATAAACAACAGAAATTAATACATTTCTCACACGTCTGGAAGCTGAGAGGTCCAAGTTCAAGGTACCAGCATGGTCAGGTGAGGGCCCGCTTCCTGGTTCATAGCTAGTGCCTTCTGGCTGTTCCTAACTTAGTGGAACGGGCTAGGAGTTTCTCTGGGTCTCTTTTAGAAGAACACTAATCCCATTTGTGAGGGTTCCACCCTCTGCCCTAAGCACCTCTAAAGGCCCCCACCTGCTATACCATCACCTTTGGGGTTAAGATTTCAACGCATGAATTTGGGGGTGGGGCAGCACAAACACTCAGACCATAGCAGGATACTTCTGTTAAAAAACAAAAAAACAAAAAAAAACAAAAGATATACATACATATATATATATCTTACTTTGCGATATTCCATTTTTAACCTCTGTTCAATTCCTCTGTTCAATTTCTCTTTCCTGGGCCTAGGTGGAAAATGCCACTGATCTTGAGAAAAGTAGTACTGATTATGACTGCCAGAGTCTCAGGCCTGCTGCTATGGTTCTTTAAATTTCTGCTATATTCTAAGAAGTGAAACAATTATAAAATATGTGTAAATCCATGTTTAATTTGTCATTTAAGTCATTTATCATTGAAAACATTCCTCCTTTGTCACATGCATGCAGTCTACTCCTTTGGCCTGATACTTATCTGTTATCACAAAGCTATTTCCATATTGGCCATGGGGGACATATTGTTTGAATAAACCATCAGTCTCACTGCCACCACTTCTTTTCCAGGTGGCAGCAAGTTGAGCTTATGCCACAGTTCATCATTATTAACATATTTATGTGTGGGCATATGAATGACACTATGGGAATTTTATATAAATATGAAAGAGTGGTTCGTGCCTTTGAGGATGTTAAAATAAAATCAAATCAGAGGCAGTCACCATATGCAATGCTTAATCTGTAATATGGTGACCATTTGCTGGTGCCACTATATTATATTTCCACAGCATTGCTGTTTTCAAATGATTCAATCAACTCCTGCCAAGATATGCAAAAACAACTAAATGAGGAGCCTTTTCCAAAAATGTTTTCCTATTTCTGCTACCAAATTCGTCTAATAGAAATAACTCTTGGAGCAAGTGCCACTTGCCTACTGTGGAAAACACTTCATTTGGCAGCAGCGTTGAAATATCCAGTATGAATTATAGCCACTTACTGCAACAGAATCAAGGAATCCTGTTTCCCCATTCAAAAATCAATAGAAAACATGCTACTTACACTAGGTGTTCTTTCTGCGTAAAGATAAGTGATAATACATTTTGTTCCAGGGTAGTTCAGATATTTCTCAACTAGCAACGTGGTTTAATCCTTCATTTACCAGCTCAGGTAAAAGGGTCCTTTGCATCTCAAAAGCTAGAGGCAATAGTTTTCTAAAATAAATAACACACTAACACGATTGGTAATATTATTTAAACTAGCCTTTGGGAAGAGAGAGATAGAGAGCATTGCCTTTCTGACAGTAAGAATTAATGTTTCTTTATCAAAAATCTTTACTTAAAATCATATATTCAAACTGAAGTGCTAGGTATATTAAAATTTTAGGTTTATATATAGAGACTATTTTCCATTCGTAAAGTTACCTAAATAGATTTTTTTTTTAAACCAATTTCTTCAACATGGTCAGACTTTCCTCCTTGCAATTCCAAATGCTTTTTTTTTTATTTTTACATATTGAATCAGTTATTTTAAAAGCCGCATAGTTGAAAATTTTCCATTGAATAATTATTGTGCTATCGCAACAAATTTTTACTATGTATACAAATGTCATGATTCTTTATTTGCCTTATTGAAAATATATATGTATAATTGCTTTAGTTTAGTAAAAGCATATTTGTGTATGATCAAAAATTAGGTAAGCAATGAAACTCTATTGAACCATTCACATTAAAACACAGATAAGGGGGGACATGCATGGATATATAGTAAGACATATAATAAGCTGGAATACTGAGAACTGTCAGAGATCCACTGAAGCTCAGCCACAGAATAAACATTTAATTATCTTAAATTGTTTTCCTATTTTTTTTTGAATCCTAAGAAAATATCTTAAAAGTGGGAAGTACACACATGATATTTTACCAGTGACTTTCAGAGAGGGAGAAACAGGGTTTATGGAGAAGCCAAGTATTATGATTTGTTTTAAGCAATAGCTTAAGTTACATGGGTAAATACGTATTATAGCTTGTGTTATTGTTTCCTACTGACTAGATCTCTTCATTATACTACTGAGAATCATGTACTTAAAAAACAATAGAAGTAACAGCAACAGCATCTGATTAACAATGAGCAGATCCATCCTGGAACACAAGACTTTAAATATGTAGAAGGTAAAGAAACGACTTTGGATTATTAGTATTCAAATAAAATTTCCGTAACTAAAAGGAGCAGGAGAAATACACACATTCTAATGATTTTGGATAAACCAATTTTGCTTATATCAATGTATATATAGAAGCTGTTGTAATTTCTGTCTTTTTCTGTATTTAACTATCCTATACAAACAAACAAAAACAAACAAAAAAACTAAGCAGGTATTTAAAGAGTGGTGGGCATTCACATTCAGACAATTTGTGTATTCTTACAAATGTGTTTAATTACAACTGCTTCAAAAGTATCCCAGATTTTCAAAAGTTTTATTTTAAGTTTGAAGACTAGACAAGGTCATACTGATTTTACAACATCCTACATGATTTAAGTATATATACAAAGAAAAGAAAAAAACAACAACATTGGAATATTACACAGCTTGAAAGTTTGCAAAGGTTATTTGTGTCTTACTTTTGTACTTACTGACACATCAGACGCCAGCAGTATTATATTTCATAATTTGTTGACTAGCAAAGATACAATCATTAATACCCTAAGTCTTCAAAATTCACACCAATCCTTATGAAGTCATTCAGAAAGAGAAAGTCAACCCTAAAATTGGAATTAGTGATGATGATAAACGCTTTTAATAAGACAGATAAAATGGAGATATTTAAAATTTTAAATATCATAGGTTATAAAATCAGAATCTATACTTAGTTACTCAATATGATGAAGACTAGGTGATTCTTCTCTGTATTCTGCTTATGAGGTTTTACTTGTTTTAGTGTGAATTTAAAGAGAAATTTGCTTCATTTTGATGTCACTGTTACCAGTGACACAAAAGCTACATACTACTCTGCAATAATTATTAACATTTCCATGTGTGGAATCCCTTTATTGTCATGAATTTTGGGCACCATAGGACAAATTCATCATGCCATGTTGGTGAAGAGCATTTAGAGCAGAGAGAAAATGCAGATGCAAGAGAAATCTATTTCAATGTATTTCTAAAAGGTAACAAATATAATTTTCACAAACTCCTTTTAAAAAATATTTGTTTAAAAAACTATCAATAGAATAACATTTAAATCATCATAAGAAGCCATGAATGATTTTGAAAAACTAAATCATTACAAAGAATTACTCAAAAATTTAAAAACATGCTCTGTTAAGAATGAAGAATTGTGCATTAATCTATAAAGGAAAACAACTAGAAATTTGGTGGGATAGTAAGTCTTTAAAGAAGCAAGAGATAGTAGCTAAACAGTAAGTGTGTGTATACTTTTGGCCCTACGTAATTATTTGAACATCACTTTAAAATTTAGCAAATTAAAAATACTTGAATTCCTAACTTTAAAGTTATCTCAAAAAGACAGTACTGAGGTTATGGCATTTTTTTTTTTTGAAAGTTGCTGAGAACTATCACCATTTCAGATGCTTTAAATCAACAATTTCATATTAAGGCCTGACAAAAGAAGCACGTGGACATAGGACAAATATGTGTCCAGACAGTCCTAATTTTGCTCTTGTTAAAAATACCATTGTGATTGACTTTCTCTTTAAATTCTTCACTGTAATTGAAGACCTCTCCATATATACATCATTAAGAAATGCTAATAACACAGAGACAGACAAGACAGTGACAGTCTAGTGGCTTTTGTTTTGCAGTACAAATAATAAAAGAAAAAAAAAAACTTAGCAGTGTTGCACAGGATCTCAACATTTCCTATACATACCATATTTACTTTTCCAGGCCGCTTAATTTAAAACCCCAATATTCTGTGTCTAAGCCTTATAAAATAAATAATTGTAATGCTTATAATTAGATGTTGAGGACTTTTATGGAGGCAGTGTGAGCTTTGACTTGAGGAACATGTCAATGAGATCTCCATTATCAATAACAAATTGTTATGATGATTTCTTATTGTAGCAGGCCCTTTGAAGCAAAAAAATCATTTTTCATCCTGAAAATGGTTTACTAGTTTGTCATTAGTAAATACTTTTCTTCTTACAAATAACTCCACAAGGTGCCTTCCTGGGAAATCACTACCAGTTTCAAATCTTCAGAAAATTTTAGTTTCACAGGAAATGGAGAGATGAACAAAGAAACGACGAGTATGCTTGGCCAAGCTATGCAGCTCTGGGTTAATATCTGTTTGTTAAAAAATTTTAAATAGACAAACAAAGAATTTACCATTCTATTATGTTTAGCAAAGATAGGCTATGTAAATACCAACAAAATGAAGATTGAAATTTCGGTTTAAAGAAGCATAATACAATTTTGTTGTTGTTTATTTAGCAAAATGGTAGTACTGGGTTCTTTATAGAGAACCCAGTATTTGGAAATTACATAGTTATAGCTTCCTTCAAAAATATAACTGCAGATTTAATCTACTGATATTAATTATGATCAATCTACCGATTTTCAATCATGTTCCATATATATAAACAAACATGATACTTCTTTAAGGCAAATAATAGGGAAAAACTCAATTGGAAAAATATAAACATATTCAGGCAATATACAATATAAAGAATATAAAATACGACAAAAAGGAAAGAAGATCACATAATCTCTGATTAAAAATAATAAAAGTAAAATGAGAATTATAATATCAATTAGTACCGCACGTTACAGATTCTTCTTCAAAATTCTATTATAAACACTAACAGTGGTAGGCGCAAGGAAACAATTAGGATAATGTCGAGTCACTACAGAAAAAAAACCCACCTTATTGCTAACATTGCAGTATTCCTTTTATGAGAATTAGTTGAGAATTGATTATAAAAGCTCTATCAACTCTTGCTGTATTTGATAACTATGAGATTTTTTTAACCTTGCTATTACAAGAGTGCTACTTTCCCTAACAAAGTTCAACCAGTGTGAATTATTCAGAAAGCCAAGAGAAAAGTAATATACGGTTAATGTGATGCTGCTTAAGAAACTTAAATGATAAAAATAAAATTTAACCATTGAAAAGGCAGGCTTAGACCTCCTTAAAAAGACAGTTAGTGGCCTACCATAATTTGAGCACTTTTTCATGAAAACCGCATTCAGTTTCCTACAGATTTTTCACAGTTCATTCCATGGCGATAGAGAGAAGGGAAATAGAGAGAAGGGTTTTGGTGTGTGCGGTCTCCTCACTCCTCCTCTGTGCAGCCCAGCAGCTCTGACCGCAGTGTGATTCTCCCATACCAGGACCAAGGAACGATTCTTACGTGCCGTGCATAGATGGGAGGGTCGATGACGTTTTTTCTGTGGGTATCATTGTCAAAATTGCCCTGGAAAACCTAGTAAAGGAGAGCAAAGAATATAAATCATGTAGGTTTCTTCTTCTTGGGAATCATTTTTATTATTTTCTTTGGAGCATTTTTCCCAAAGGTGAGATTAGTAACTAATCATGTTATGTTTTTAAAAATAAATTGCAGCTTCTTTTTATTGATTATGTTAAAATTGTCAATCAGCGTTTCATTTAAAGAGTTAAATAAGATGGATATTTGTTGTCTATGGCAGGAATTCACAGTTCTATTATTTTTAGCTGCCTACTGGGCTTTTTTTTTTGTTTTTAATGCAACAGATATTTATTTTTGCTTTTGGCACAGACTGATGTTGTTTAGGCAGCTTGTTGAAGGTTCTCTTTTCTAAGAGATGACTCAGAGATCCAGGATGCTTGCAAATTACAGCCGTCTTTTGAAACCTGTGGCTTCCACATTCATAAGGGACACGGGGAGAAAGGGTTGGGACATTATGCGGGATGTTTCAAAGAGCGAGATATGGAAGCAGCTTACATTATTTCTGAATACACCTCATTGACCTTGACCCCAGCCCAACTGAAAAGGAGGCTGGGAAATGGAGAGGAGCACACGGATATTTGGTGAGCATAACCGTCCCTATCACAGTGTCTTTTTGTTCATTTCTCACGTACAGAACAAAATTAATCCATCTTCAAGAGAGACAATCTAATCAATGCTGTTTCTGAACTACATTTCTGTCTTTTTCTTTTTCTTTTTCTTTTTTTCTTTTTGGCTTCTCTATTAATTTCTGGATCCATGCAATACTGCTGTGATCATTGTGGCTTATAATGCCCTGATATATTGGCATGGCATGACTGTTCTCCTTCATTCTTCTTTTGTTTCAAATCTTTTTTGAGCATTTTTCTCCCAAGAGACCTTTATAATAACTTTGAGAAGTGTCTGCTTCCGAAGGGAGAAATCAAAACACTGAAATCTTGATAGAAATGTCATTAAATTATAAATTACTTTTGGAGAAATTCATGTATTTATAATCTTTAAAGATTTTACCGTTTTTTTTTAACCTATAGATTCTGAACACTTACTATTAAAGTCATTTCTATTTTTAACTTTTTTACATTTTTTGTTTTAATTCAACTAGGATAGTGAAAAATCTCTTCAAAGTTTTCCCTTTTAACTTTGTTAGGCATCTTATAATTGGAAAATAATTGTTTTATTGCTTGAAATCAAAATATGACTAGGTGGCCAGAGGGATACCTGAAAATAAAATTCCCCAAAAGGGGAAAAAAAAAAAATCCTCCACCATCATATGACAGAATATTTAACACTTATCTTGGAATATTCTCATATTAAAGGGAATATTTTTAAAAATGGCCTTCAAGAATAAGTTGGTTCAGTCCCACAAAAGGTTCCATAGGAAGAAAAAAATAATAAAATAAAGATATTCTTCTTTAAAGCATTAGGCAGCATGGCACTGATTAATAGAAGCAACAGACAAAATGGGCTAATCTTTTTGCTGGTTTCATGGAAAGATTGTGAGGGCAAAAACAAAGTGCCATTCCCATTTGGTAGGGGAACAATTTTTCAACTTGACACAAAATATATCTCAAAGGCTATTTTTGAATAAATATTTGCTGAAGAAACTTATATTGAAATAGGCCAAGTCTAGAATTCATCATCCTGGCATATTTGAATCCACATTCATTTAATAAGAATTTTACCCTCAGCAATGCTCTTGCTTGATTGACCAAGGAGGAACAAATTCTGGATTGAAATGTTACTACATAACAGTGTCTCTATTAGCAAAAGCTAGCATGTAGAGGACATACAACACAAACACTCACCAAAAGCGTGAGGGAGCTTGTCATTCCAACAGCAGAAAATAGGAGAGTACATTCAATGGTTTCCAACATTCTCTCTGACATATGATATTGAATTCAAATGCTTCACTGAGACTGTGGTGTTACAATTTAATATAGACTCTAAAATCCAATTTCATAGTTCTGCTAGAGAACTTAATGTTTATCTTTGGAATAATAGAGCTTAAATTCATTAACTTTCATCCCAAGATCTATGACCATCCAACATATACCACTTGTAGGGAAGGAAATACAGGAAGGAATAATTTTCAAGTCACTGGTCTTCAGCACGTTTCCATAAGGAACTGTCAACCCACAAAGCAGAGGCTGAGTTATTAGTTATCTCTTTATAATGGAGAATACATATAGAGAAACTACATCAGCTTTGAAATTGCAGACAGCTAGGACATTTCTTATTTAATGTGTACAAGTCATAAATATTTGAATACTCATTAAAAAATTAAAAATAGGGTGATTAAAAAAACAAAAATGTCCATTGAAAAACAGCCAAACTCTATATTCGAATGACCCAAATCACAATCTAAAAGGACTGATAAAAATATTTTTTATCTTCAGAGGTCTCTCAGCACAGAACATAAAGCACACATTTGCAAATTCAAGCATGACATCTTGTACTTGCTGTGCAAACATGTGGCACGTATGCTGTTTTCTTGTCTCTAGCACTAGGAAGATCCTGCTTAAGAATGCCATTTCAATGTTTTACCTGGCAAAGGAATGCACACTCAGTAGTTTTAGTTAACTTTACAAAATTTGTAAGAATTCTAGAAGAGTGCTTTCACATACACACTTTAGAGATTTAAGCACCTTGATTGAAATCAAAGTCTGAAAGGGCTGATGGAGAACACTGAATCTCCAGGTAGAAAGGGAAGCATTATATGTGAAAAAGAGACTTTGATTTAGAAGTTTTTAAAAAGAGTATGCATTAATTTCAGTTTCAGGAGACTTAATTAGCTGATGTCAAGTTTGCCGATGTACTCAAACCTGATAATGCTTAGGGGTCTTTCAGGCTTTTCCCAACATATAGGGCCTTGAGAAAAAGGCACTCAAGGTACTTTGGAGAGGTTTCCACAATTACAACCTAGGAGAAGATATGAGAAAATGCATCTGCATCAACATGGCTGAGATCTTGGGTTTTGTTTTCTAAAGCCAACTCCTCTGTGATACTAGTTGAAATTAAAATCAGATTCAAGTGATAATTCAAATCTCAACACAACGAGACTATCAGATAAAATAAAACAATGTTCCTTCACACTTAAAATCTTTTGTAAGATGAGACTTGTCATTCTTTGTTCAAGAAAATGGTCTATTCAGACCAGAGTAGATGCCACCGATTGGAGACACCGAGGATCCTGGAAAAAGGCCATATTATCCTCCATGACACAGTCGGAGAGTTGGGCATATCTTAGCTTCTCATGTACTATGACTCTGCCTTTCACAAATATTGAGAAACCCTTTCGGGAATTTTGCATATACTACTTAATTAGCAAGTCTTCTGGTTCATGAAGATGTAATTCTTTCTATTTGTCTTACACTTAACTCATTAAAAGTTTTAAAGTGATTCCCATTGTTCTAACTTTTTGGAATTTATGTTCACATCATCCAAACAGCGAGTAGTTTTAAGGACGTTTATAGCCTCCCCGAGCTCTACAAGGCTAATGTAACGAGTCAGTACTTCAGCAAGGTCTCAAGTGAGCCTCAGGTCATCCCTATGGTCTTCTCGCCACCGCGTCTAGATTTCATTATTTATCTTCTAATATGTAGAGACTAGAACCACATGTGGGATTCCAGATATTGTGGAAATAAAAGGGTTGAATAAAGCTTTCTCAGGTTTTTCTCTATCGTCAAACATATTGTTTGCTTTATTGACTACACCTGTACACTAATCTGAGGTCTTTAAGAGATAAAGGACAAAGATAAAAATGCATTTCTCTGGGGAAGCATGTGTGTATGGGGGGTGGGGCGGTGGGGGATAAAGATGTGGAGGGTTGGGGAGTTGGTGACTGTAAAAACTAAGAAGTATGTACTTAGCATATATAATTTCAATTGTTTATCCTCTCATCCAGAGTGCTTATAAAGAAATTAGATAAGAACCATTTTTCTAGCTCTGATCCCTGAGAAGCCCTGTTTTTATCTGATTATACACATACACTAGAAGAATCTGAGATTGGAAGAGAAGGCATAGACCTGCTAGCGTCAACTTCCTTTGCTAACATTTCTGACACGAACTTTCACCCTATCCACAGTAAGCCTCACTATAATAGGGCAGGTATGTATTTAGACACTTTTAAAGTCTGCTTTTTTATTAGGCTGAAATATTCTTCTTTCTTAGTTCCACCTATTCATTCGACTTTTTTTTTCTCTCTAGCTATCAACAAAAAAGGCATTTTTTACATATTTAACAAAAACTAACACAAACCTTTCAAACACAAATTCAATGCTAGGCTAAACATTCATGGGTCCTTAAAAAAATTCCTCAGGTAAGATGATTTTCAGAGTTATGATCTTGATTACATTCCATTGGCTACCTTCTAGTTTAACTGTGACTAGATTCAAGTATTTGTTTGGATATAGTATGTAGTTATTACCTGAATGGCTCAAAAAAGTGCACCTCTGTGGTGGATGCCCTACTTCTATCAATACAGTCTAAGATCTAAAACTATTATATTACATTTTGGGTCATAGTTGGTTGATTTATGGTCAAATAAACTCTGAACTTTTTCATAAAATTTCCCTTAATCCACGCTTTTCCCAATATTTTGCTTGTAAAATGGATTTATAGATGTAGAAAATTATATTTATCCCGATTTCATTTCATTTTATTGAATTCATGGATTTTAAAAATAGCAATTCCTAGTTATGATCTAAAATTACGATCTATTTAAAAACTAGTGGAAATTTAGTGGACATTAGGATTTAAGTATCTATTTCATAAAGTAACCATTTATATATTACATGCATATAAAATCTGATTTTTGTGGGTGATCTTAAGGACTTATACTTACTAGTTTATGGTTCAGCATTTTTGTATACTTAGTATCAACATTACTTGAAGCTTTTTGGACTGTCAAATATTTCAGTTATAACTTGAATCAATGCTTTAAGTGATTTAAAGCCTTATGAAAATTGTCACAGAATTAGTATGTACAAATGATGTTAAATGTAATATTTATCTATTTGAATAGGGTTTGTAAGAGAGACTTCAGTTGTTTCTGATTCTATGACTAGATTATGAATATATTTCAGGCTAATCTGCAATTTAATTTATATCCTACTTTGCCCTATTATGAAGCTTGTCAAAAATCACAACTTTTCATTAAAAAAGTACAATGAAAATTATTGCCTTACAATGCATACGAAATTGTCTTTTAAAATGTTTCAGCTGGTTGTATAAATCTACATACATCACATTTAAAAATTCTTACTGGCAGTTTTGCATGTGCGAAACTTCTGTTAGTGACTGGATATAAAAAACTTGAAACAAAAGTTTGATTTTTTTAGCTGATATAGACTCTAGCTATTATTCAGTGAATTCAATTTTCTAGGAAAATTTACCAGCATCCTGAAACTATTTCATGATTGAATGGCTGGTATATCATTCTTGATGGTTTTCTCTACAATCAATTCCACTAACTGAAAGAAACTCTGTAACAAAATTAGTCTAAATACAAGTACATTCTTTTAGATGTAATAAGGAAAAAAGAAACCAGTTTCCAGGTAAATTCTAATTTTCTTGGAAACTTTTCTTAGAAAATAGTGCATATCGAGAATCACATTCTAAGAGGTACACCAAAAGAAACAAACAAATAAAAAATAAAATTAAAAAAAAACAACGAAAAACTCCAATGCTTTGTTGGAGATAGTAGAGTGTGCTAACAAGAGTCTACGTTGATCATCAGTCTGCACAAGTTGGGACATTCTAACAATGCTGCAGCAAAAATCCTGAGCAGTAGAGGAACAGGGAGCTGTCACACTGTCTTGCAACCCCCAGTATCTTGAGCAGAATCATTGCCCTCCAAAAGTGCTGATGAAGTAAGGCCATTGCCAACCAAAACAATTCGTTAGCAGGTGAACATTTCTGCAGGATGTGTCAAATCTAGTCTGCAGATGGTCTGTTGTCTGCAGATACATGTCAGTCCAGTGAGCATTGTACAGTTCATACAACTTTATGTAACGTGAGTGTGCAGTAAAAGACTAACCGTACCCAAAGGGAAGTCTGACCTTTGCCCTCAGCTCCTGGGAGCTATTATTTAATCCCTTGGAAAGTCCTGTATAATAAGAGTGTCTTTGTTCATGTAGGGGGCCTTGGGTCACATCAGATAGTCTAGGCTAACAATGTGATTCATGGTGGGGACTTTGGGCCAGCTTGACTACTGGAGGGGCTGGAGACTAAGGTCAGCCATGCAGGTGGTCAACCACGTCTACATGACTGAGCTTCAATAAAATCTCTGAGCATCAAGGCTGAGGTGAGTTTCCCAGGTTAACAATACTTCTTGTGCATTGGCACACATCATTGCTGAGACAGGTAGCACTGTCCAAGACTCCCCTGAGAGAGAATAGAAAATTCATGCCTGGAACTCTTCTGGACTCTGCTGCTGTTCTCTTGGCTAATTTTTATTTCAATCCTTTCACTGTCCTTAACTGCAACTGTGAGTACAACAGCTTTAAATGAGTTCTGCGAATCCTTCTAGTGGGTTATCAAAACAGAGGGGGTCTTAGGAACCTCTGCACTGGTAATTGGTTTCAGAAAGGTGGGTGGATTCGGGAACTCCTGAACTTTGTAACGAGCAATTGATGTTGAAGGGGAGGTATCACGGAAGACATTCTGATATTTGTAACATTGATTAGTCTGAAAAGGGACGGCGATTATCTGAAAGAATCATATCCAAAACTTCCTCAACATGAAGTGCCAGACTGTGACGAAAATTAACTTAATATTTTCTGATTCTTTGAATAAATCCTGACCTGACAACCTATTGAAATTTATTTATGGTAGCCCTAGAGTACACTTTCTAAATCCTCTACTTTTAGTTTCTATTGTTTTACTTGATCTTATTTTCTGTAAATATTTATTCTCGTGGACATAAATTTAATAAATATATCAAACCACTAGTATTACTTGTTCTGTTTCATATTTCAGTAACAAAACAATTCAATGTCTTTATTCTTCTGTATTTCTTTAATATCATTTTTGCAAAGGCTTATACATTCTTTGGGGAATATTACTTTGGCCATCTACTGAGGATTAATTTGAAAGCCCCTGAGAAACTGCAGCAGTCAGGTTTTCTGAAAGCTGTAGAGCATGGTGACATAAATAAATAATGCTGCACCATATTTCATATTGGATGCCAATTTTTCTCTGTGTTTCTTTCAAAGTGTTGTTTTGTTTCATAAGCCCTTTTGAAAGTCTGGACCCTGGTTGCTTCAGAAGTTTCTTTCTTCCCAAGCTCCCTCAATGAAATTATATGAGGCTTTCAAACAACCTATCCAAAGATTTAACTTCAAAGATTCAATTAGTGAACATTTTTGTTTGATGGGGGAGTGAAAATAAAAACATGGGGACAAGTTCCATGTCTTTCTTGCACCAGTGCATGAATCAT
Organism: Rhinolophus hipposideros; assembly: GCF_964194185.1. Classification (NCBI taxonomy): domain Eukaryota; kingdom Metazoa; phylum Chordata; class Mammalia; order Chiroptera; family Rhinolophidae; genus Rhinolophus; species Rhinolophus hipposideros. Next base: position 46,203,942 of record NC_138053.1, on the reverse strand, counting down.
TTTCAGCCATTAAAATGAATATATGGATTCTCTGAGAAAATAATTTCCGCTCCCATTGTTGGTCTCAGGAGATTTCATGTGGCTCTGAAGTTGGCTCTCTTTTGTAATTATGTAAAAAACTCAGTCTTTGGCTTCAGGCAAAGCTACATTTCACTGAATTGATCTGGCTTTGCTTCATGCTCTGAGTGTATATAAATCTCTGATTATATCCCAAGAAATTTTTTACTAAACCGCAAATTTGATGTTCACTTAGAATTCCTGCTATACTATTTTGTACTCTAAGGTTCTTTCTGTTAGACTTTTTTTTTTCCTCTTCAAAATGCATCAATGGGAGATTCTAATAATAATTGGCTAAAAGTGCAGATATGTTCTATTTTTTTTTCTGTGACTTGGAGATAAAGGGTCATTTATTACTTTTCAAATAGTCACATGTTCTCTGTCATTTTCCTGTAATTGATGTGAAAGGTGGTTGGCTAAGAAAGAAAGTTGTGATGTCTTTCTAAAATTCATTCTTTCCTCGGCACTCTGGAGATTGGAATGTTGGGAAAGAGGAGGAACGGCACACCTTTGGGAGTATTTTTGAGAACGTTTAACTTCTGGCTTGTCATAGAAGGGCTCAACTGACCCAAAGAGATAGAGATAAAACTCTCCACAGTCATCTCAACTTCTCTATCATTGGCTATAGTTGTGATTTCCCAGTCCACTGTAAGTTTGACAAGTTGAGCTAAGGTTTTATAAAGATCCAACCCAGCTAGATGACAGAAGAAAGGGACTGGGACAGAGTAGTCCCTTCCACTGTGGTTTTCTTGCATAACTTCAGCACCAAGTAGCTTGAGACCTGGCAGCTTATTAGAAAGAGCCAGAAGAGCCTCACTGAGAAACTCACATGACTTTTGTGATTAGGTCTTCACCCTGGAAAACAACCCAGAGAAAAATCAAAGCAAACGACTTTAACTCTGTTGAATCTTATCTTCCAACTCCCAAACTTGCTGGCAGTTAGGTGCTCAGTCTAAAAGTCTGTAGGACACACCACAATCTTAACTTACGATGCAAGTCTCATTAAGAAACAAGACTATCCTAGGACATATATCACATAGGATGACTGCCTATAAAGATCTGTGAAACATAAAATATGCCACTCTAAACTGTGGCTATATATTAAACTGTCTGCTTTGTAGCACTCAGATTTTGACTGTCATAAGAAATATTCCTACAGAAAAAAATAGAACTGGAAGGTCATTTGCTTTTCAAAGATATCTCCAGGAGATATTACCAGGAATAGTCAAAGATTATGACCATCTTGTGTTTTCTTTTTAGTCTAACACCAGAAATGCAGAAATGCCTTTCCTGTTTTCTATAAAAGTAAAGAGCAGCCTTCCTCTCTATGGAAGCTGAGTGATCATCTTCCAGAATTTCCTAAATCACACCAGGCATTTTATATTTTATCAGAGCAATCTACATACAGGCTGATTCTACCCCTTCATAGTAGATATATAAATGCTGGGGCAGGAGATAAATCAGTGTCTGATAATTCCCACCTGACATTAGGAACCTTTGTGTCACTCTTTGAAGAGTTTCATCTTGTCTTGGTCAGAAATAACTCAGTACAGGGACATATGTATGAGCACAGCAGTGATTTAAGCATTCAAGCATGTGTCTATGCCAAATTGGTGCTGAGGAGAAAAGAGGGTTAGGGAGTAGCAGAAAATAATCCTGGACATGAATGGTGAGGTGGCAAAAAGGAACTCAGCTGAAACAGAGCGTGTGTGAGCGTGTGTGTGTGTGTGTGTGTGTGTGTGTGTGTATTTGTGTGTATATGTGTTTGCCTAAGTATAGAAGGAAGGCATTCTCATCCTCTCCTCTTTTGTGTATTCTCAGGAGACCACTTGGTCCAGCTGGAAGATCTAGAAGTTCTTAAATGGAAACAGAGATGTACGATATAAGATATGGGATATACCTATACAAAAATATTATTCATTGTTTATCTGAAATTCAAATTTAACAGGGTGTCCTGTATTTTATTTGTTAAATCTGGCAACTTTAAGTGAAGAGCATAGGTCCTGTGCTGAGTAAGTAAAAACTCTGCGTTAGCCTGAGCTGAATCATAAATTTTGTCTCAATGAGTTGAGGGTGTATATTGCCTGTTAAAATGTACTTGTTATCAGGAGGGAAATGACAACTTTATTATTACTTATAAATATTGGTGAACTACTGAAAAAAAAATGAAAGTGCGATTTTGCTATATAAAAGTAACATTATTCTCACTCTTATGAAAAATACCTTCCTTTAATTATTATTAACTATTTAACATTTCATTTATTTGTACAGAATTAATTTTGTTTCTTGCTTTATTGGAAAGCAGGAAATTAATTCCTGTGTTCAGTCTTCTGCAGTTTTGTCATTTGTTCACAGCTGCAGAAATATAGGGAGGAATGTCCTTTTATGCAGGACATTCAGTGGATTCATCTTTTACTTTATAAAGTTATCTTTTAATCGGTTTTGTGTCTCAACTTACACCAGAAGCTTCATCATGTTGAGAAATGTGTTGCCTTTTTAATAGGAGCCCCAAGGAACTTAATACAAATGTGTGTCTCAAGAGTGCTCCATACATATTAATATTAATACATTTTTTCTTCGAGATCCAACAAAGGAAGTACACGAGAATTACTGCCCAAGATCATTTAGATCATTTTAGAGGGTCTGACAGCTTCAGAAACCCTGTTATAGTTTCCCCCAAACATGGAACTATGACAGGTATCCTTTATTCTTTTACAGATTTAAACTATGAAAAAGTAGAAAAAGACTGAAACATTAATTCATTTTGAAAGTGTTAAAGACTTAATTTTTCAACATCTTGCAGCTGATGGTGTGACGGTCGATAGTCACACTAGCATCTGTACCATGTAAAATGGATATCCTTGAGGGTTTTTTTACTTTCAAAACATGTTAAACTGTCAAAATATTGGTAATTTGGTAATGATTTAGAAATAAACTGAGTTCAAATGTTTTGCTCTATTCCAGCCAATGGTTAATGCATAATTTCAACAAGAAATACAACGATATGGTTTCTGTCTTACTCAGTCTGATCAAGTACTCATTTTCATAGTAAGAATGATGACTATCAGATTCACGTTAAACAGGACTCTGTAATTTTTCTACTAAAAATGTATATATTTTTCAATTTATACACTGAGCTCTGTCAAGTTCATTATTGTCATTTAGTGAATAACATACTTAAATTTTAAACAATTTATTAAAGCTTGATAGCTTTGACCACTCTACTGGGGACTGATCACCAATCCACATATTTTAAGTGTTAAAAGTTTTAATCAGTTCATAGGGTCATAGTTGGGCTAATTTTTGATAGTCCTTCATAGTAGTAATTAATGCAAGTATGCTCTAAACAAAAACTGAGTAATTATTTTCTATTGAGGAATACTGTCATCTTACAACTGTGTGTATTGACAGGTAAGTCAATCACAAATGTGAGGTATTCAGAATTTTCAGTGCAGACATTTTTATTCATTTCGAATGACTGATGGCTGATTAGGAAGACAAACATTAGCCAATGTTAAGTTTTTCAGCATTTGAGCATGGGGAGATAAGGCTATAAAGTATGTAATAATAAAAAGTATTTTTAAATTTATGAACATTTTACTTTAGTAACACTGTTATGTAACACATTCCTTGTGTTTTTCACACATATCTTTTTTCATTCATGAAAAATATCTGTTAACTAGTAAAACTATATGTTTTCACGTTTTAGGTAGTTTATCAAATTTTCTGAAAATAAAAAAGTTGTGGGTTTTTGGAATGTCATTTAATTAACACAAAGAATAAACACACATTCATTCCTTGTTATTGTATTTCCCTAAATTATTTTCTCTTTTCTCCTTAAATTATTGAAAATGATGTTTCTTAGCATCTTTGCCGGGATGTTACTGTCACTAAATATGAGTCACAGCAGCCGGGCGATCTTTTTCCCCCTCCTGGCTCTAATCCAGCCTCAAACTGTTGAGTTTTATGGATTTTGTGCTTGATATTTACTTGTTTTTTCTACTACTATGTTTCCCCGAAAATAAAACCTAGCCAGACAATCCACTCTAATGAGTCTTTTGGAATAAAAATTAATATAAGACCTGGTCTTATATAATATAAGACTGAGTTTTATTTTACTATAAGACCGGGTCTTATATAATACAATATAATATAATATAATATAATATAATATAATATAATATAATACCGGGTCTTATATTATTTTTGTTCCAAAAGATGCATTAGAACGGATTGTCCAGCCAGGTCTTATTTTCGGGGAAACAAGGTACCTTGTTTCTTAGACAAGCACTCTGGTGTATTCTTAGTGGTGTATTCTTAGACAAGCACTCTGATTTTGTTTTCTGATTTAAATAAAGAAGATTTAAAAATCCAAATACCATCTAATATAAAGATTTGTTAGCCAAAATTAACCATATATTTTACATTGACAATTTTTAATATTACATAATGTAAAATAACATACAAGGAATGTTCTTTGCAACTTCAAAATCGATCCTCGAAGAAAGACAACTAGCTTTCCATTGCTGTCTACAAAAAAACCAAATGCCTTCTTAAAATTAATGAGCTCCTTAAGATACAATGGCTTCTGATTGTTCCTGTGGCTAGTCTGTCACTCTAGGTTGTCTCTTATTTATAGCATGTAGCTAGCTACTCGATTCTCCAATTATAATTATTTAAATTATTAACCCTCTCCTTGTTCACCTCCATTCCATAAGCCCACTTCCTGCTCCTCTCTTCCTTTCCTGCTCTTCCTTCTTTACCCTAGGTTCAGGAACAAAAATCTTTGGGTAGGCAGGACACTGCTCATATTAAACATGGACATAGAATACAGTCCTGTTTATTTGCCTTTGAATTTGCATCTGGTCTTCTGCCTTGCTTCTGACCCCAATCGCTTACTTCACAACTGATTCTGATAAGAGTCTCCATCATTTTGTTCTCTGTGCATCTTAACAACTACTATCATACTACTCACTGGTGATGATATGCTGCTTTCCAAATCTTAATATATTCAGTGTGGTTCAACCCTTTTAGTCCACTAGGCAGATTTAGAACTGCAGACAACTGTCACTTTGGTGTATCAGTTCTTCACTGGACTATTTCCTGAGATGTGGTCTTCTTGCTCAGATGCCTGGGCAAAATTTACATTGAACTCAATCTTTTTTTGGCAAGAGCAAGAATTGTAAACACTAGATAAGGAATTACAGAATTTCCTTGAGTTATTTAGTTGGTATACTATATAGATTATAGAAATAACTGAACTTCTTTATTTTTCATATTTTCATTAAATATTTTGTCTCTGCGTGTTATTAGAACTCCATTCAGTCTTGATGAATCCATTAGCTGCTAAGATGGCACCATTTTTCAATCCCTTAATTCCATGTAGTTTTTATTGCATTAAAAGTGGAATTATGATATTAACTATTATCTTTGTATACTTCTGAGTAGGGTTCTTTAATATCATTTAAAATTGAAAAGGGTGAGCTCATCACTGAACTTTATATTATGCCAAAATAGAAACATTCTCAGGTGATTTCCTGAGATTGAAAATCCAATAAAAACAACATTTATGTGAATATAGGCAATTTTGTATTCTTTTCACCAACTATATACTACTCAGTTCCCATACTATTGAATTACAGAAAGAAAGAAAACAAATAAAATTCTCAATAACAGTGATATCAGATAATGTTTATTTAATTAAACGAGACTATCCTTATTTTTAGACAATTCTGAAACTATATTATTTCCTTAAGTTTCCAATTAAATCACTCACTAAATACCTAAGTAAGTACTCTATTGTAGCTACATATGAATTTCTACCATGTAAGGGCACAACTCACTTGCTATTTTTGAATTTTTTTTGTTTTTTGTTTTTGTTTTTAAACCAATTAGTTCTTGGAAATTACTTTCAGAAAAGCAGCTTCCTTTCTTTCCCTCCCCGATTTACTTGAAAACAGTAACAACACTCTAAGTGGATGCAACTAATGGTCTCCATGCAAGATGGAGACAATCTGTCCTTGATCCCACTGCTCAGACACATGTGGCTGCTCCACCTTGAAGACTAATTCACCTCCTTTCGTTTTCCATCTACCACCCTCCTCCTACTATCCTCCTCACTGATTGCCACTGAGGAATCCATTTATTTACCTCCAAAGGGATTCTTCTGGTTTTAAGTTTCTGACCCAGCTCCAATTTCCGAAGAACAGCATGGCTATTGACTACTGGGCTGACATCTCATTCAGTATGCCTCAGTGATGAGCTGGACCTTCTAGGCTTTAAATATTCAAATTTAATTTCAGCTAATGGAAAGTGTCAGCTTCAGTAGGAATGACAGGATGCCCTGTGGGATCTGTAATTACTGTGGAATTTGAATATATCCTCCAATACAGATTATGAAGAATTTATTAATGAGAATTATTATGTTGCTTCTCTTTTTCACATCAATGTTGAGAAAAGAAAGGAAGGAGAGAATACCAGGAACTCATTTTTCTATTGGAGAGTCATGGACTTTTATGAAAAGAACATGAGCTATGTGCTACTTCTTTCCTAGAGTTGTGATCAGATAATACACTGGGTAGGTTATATTTTGATTCTTCAAAATAAGCTGATGCATAAACTTATTCTGCCTTTCTTGAGCTACTCATTAGATTGGGAGTTATTGGAGCCACTATGTCATATTGGGATATTCCCCCCATACATCTGGCACAGAGTAGACAATACTGCTTAATGAACACATGATTGAATAAACATAAATGTCACATTCTTCTAGAAAGTTTTCCACCTAATCTGTGTTCTTTACTACTTAAAGCTATTATTTAAATTTAAAATTTGTTTGAAGATAATATGTGTTTACTTTCTGGTGTTCATAAGAGAACTGGCAAGCTTATTAAAATCTAAACTTATTTTGGAAACATCGATTCATATTGACTTCCATTGACAAATTAGAGGCCAACCAAAGTTCTAAATAATAACAAAATAAATTTCATTCTTACAAAAATACAAAACTACATTTAGTTTCAAAACCTTAATTTTGGTTTTGGTGTCAGTCATCTTTCCCACACTTGTTTATTATTCAAATTAGAGGGGCCTCTGTAAACATTTACGGCTCCAGCTCTCCCCAGAGTCTGAGGCAGGGCCCAGAAATCTATATTTCTTAACAAGCTCCTGCATGAGTGTTATGATCAGACAATTTTGGTAACCACTGAATTACAGAGTTCACCAAGGTGTTGCAGGATACTTCTTGATGAATACGTGTCATTCACCTTTAAAGACAAATTCTCATTTGAAACTAGATTTTGTATTTTCTTTTATAGAAAAGTACAGTTGCAATTTTTTGGACTTCTGTTTTAAAAAAATCTGGATAATTTTTCAGTGAGGGAGACAAAATAGAATATTGCCACCTTCTTCTTTTTTTTCCCAAAGAAGACAGCTCCCATGTTGTGAATTCAGGTTTATTTAAACACTGTGACTTTATGACTAATATATTAGATGAAAAGTCCATTTTAATATCTAATTTTTCCATCTAAGTGCTCTTCCTGAAATTTATTATTGTTTTACCTTGGCTTATAACCTTAAAAATTAAATACCAACAGTGTCTGTCAAGTTTTGTAATTTTCCTGCTAACTGCAGTAAAAAACAGCTCCAAAGCTATAAAACAAATGTCACTTTCATGAGAGCAAAGGAACATTTGACTTTCAAATAAAAAATATACCTGAATCCATGTTGTAGAGAAATGTAAAAGTTAGTTAAATGTTAGAAAATATAGACTAGAAAGAGAAAAAATAAGAATGTCTCACTGTAAGGAGACAGTATCATCACATGCTCAATTATGAAAGATTTAATGTGGAATTTTGTCAAAAAATAGAATACTATAGTAAAAATTCTTATGAAAGCTCTAGGAAGGTAGTGAAAAACTGACATCTTAATGAAGAGAACAAGGCATCTATTTTTCTTCAATTCACTTTTGGTGTGCAAATACACACATACATATATACATATACATATACATTCATGTGTATATATTTAGATTCTCCTATGTATATATATAATTTTTCCTTGGCATTGCTTCTCTGAGGCTTAGTCAATTTTGGCTAATGGAAAACAGAAAGGGCATTCATACATTTTTAGGATTTCATTTACAGCACTTAGAGTAAACCTAAAATATCGCTATTATTTTGTTATTGTTTTGCTGAAGTAATGTTGTTTCCAATTTCATATCAGATTCCACACCTACACCCCCAAAATCTATTAGAGCAAGCAGTCAATAAAAACAGAAAGGCACATCAATAAAAACAGAAAGGTACAACAAAGGAATTAGAAAACTTTGTAAATATTTCCTTTTGAAATGTACATATATAAAAAATTTCATAAGCACATGTTTTGCCCTGGAATATTCAATTAACTTATTAAATTTATTTGGATGAAAGCTTGTAGTTGATTTTGCACTCATAAATACTGAAGACATTTTTCCCTTATGGAAAGTAACCATGGAAAAAAAGACACAAATAATATTAAGAATCAATAGGAGATGCCTTGTTTAACTTTAGAAAAATTAATTGCTAAGTTCTTTAGGGACTCTCCAAAGAAGAAAAGAACATCTATAAAGGATATATGAAATTATAGGTAAAATATCTAGTAATAATAGCAATGATAACAACAAAGCGAAATAATTATTTGTCCAAAAAAAATATATATGCAAAGAATTATTGTGCTTTATTGTTATCATATATATATGAAACACATACCTGGGGTGCCCCCAAAATGAATATACATTTTAAGAAAAAAAAACTATTAAAATTGTAATATACAATATATACTGATAACAAAAGATGAATACAAGTCACGTTTGACTTCTGCAATTACAAGAGATTCTCAAAGTGGTTACCATCAGAGTCCAGAAACTTCTGATTATGGAACACTACTGCTTGAACAGCATTGACCATCTCTTAAAATGTGTATACATTTTTTTTTTGGAACCTTCAGTATATAAATGACTATATTCCCAAGCGTTCAAAGAACTTATGCAATATATTTTCTCATTTATTTTATTAAATTCCCTTCTCTGTAGGAATGGAGATGTTTGTACACTGCAGTTTCTTCTTCTATATAAAGTATTTCTTTATTATCATAGTAATTGCTGCATTCTTATGTATACTTGATTGGTATTAGTTATTTCAGTAATACATAACAAACTTATCTAAGGCTTTTCTTCATTATAGCAGATTAAATTGTAAAAAGCATATTATAAAAATATCATATTATAACAAAACTGGCTAAATTTGATTTTAAAACTACCATTTACATTGGCTGAGTTTAGCCAAATTGTCATGTTTATAATATTAAAATGCTTTAATTTTTCAAAAATTTTTACATTGGATAGATAGATGACACTGTGATTTATTGTGTCACATGAAATTTTTGGCTTATATCCTTTCCACTGAATGTGTCAACTTATAATTTTCCAATTTGCCTAGTGGGAGCATATTTGTTTCTTTACAATAAGACTTATTTTGGGAATGTCAAAATCACAATCATGTGCTATAATAAATATGGCTCCTAGCACATGGATTTATAACTATAACCTATTTTGCTTGTGCTGATGAAGGGAAGTTTCCAGGCTCCACATTAATCTGAAGGTAGACTTGATAAGTTCAAAATGTATGCTACAACTCCAAAGCAATCTTTAAAATAAAAACAAAAATTTATAGCAAATAAATCAACGAAAGAAATAAAATGGGATCATTAAAAATTCAATTAATCCAAAAGAAGGCAAAAATTTAGAAAAATGGAAGAATAGATATGACAAATGAAAATAAAGAGCAAGACGATAGATTTAAACCGTAATTACATCAATACTCACATCAAATATAAATACTCCAGTTAAAAAGTAGAGATAGTTGGATTGGAAAAAAGTAAACCCAATTATATGCTGCATAGAAGAAATTCATTTCAAATATAAAGTAAAAGGATGGAAAAGTATATACATCAATGTAGTACTAAAAGAAAGCTCGAGTGCCACTATGAATACAGGGAAAGTAGATTCCAGAGCAAAACATATTACCAGAGATAAAGTCTTTTTCTAATGATAAAGGAGTTATTTGATCAAGAGGACATTACAATCCTAATTGTGCATGCATCTTTTGACAGAGCTTCAAAATACATCAAGCAAACACTGATATAACAGCAAGAGAAGTAGAGAAATCCTCATAATAGTTGAGATTTCTACATTGCTCTTTTCATAATTGATAGTACAAGCAGATAGAAAATCAGTAAACATACAGAAAACCTGAACAACACTATCAAGTAACTTGGCCAACTTGTCACAAAACTTTTACATACATTTCAGACCAAGATAATGGAATAAAATGCATTAACATGCAAATTTCCATCCTATTAATTCAGGGAAATTTTTCAAATTATTCACATATAATCATTAAATCACTTGCTTAATGTAAATGGAGACAAAGGAGTATTTCACCAGTACAATGGTTTAACCATATTTTTTTTTATACCGCTTCCCTAAATCAACCTAAATAAGGATTTTGTTATTATAAATGTGCTTTTCAGTGGATAGTACACATGGATAAAGGTTGAAAATACTTATCTGTTTTAAAATTAACTTCAAGAGATGTATAATTTATGAAGTTTAAAAATCTTCATCTTACATAACATATTTACATTATGCAACAGAATGCTTACTGTAAAAGGTGAAAGATAGAAACTGAAATAGTTATTTGCAGTAAATGATGGCAGATAATTGTCTACAGCTCAAAATAAGTTTGAAGACAATTTTAGAAAATACTCAATATTCATTGAGTCTAAGATACCATTGATTATAAAACATGGCATTATGTTATGTTCTTGTAGAAAATAATAAGTGCTCCCAATTAAATTGTGACATTGTAAGATACACCAATTTCTGAGATAGTAAAATGTCAAACATGTGTATGTTCTGAGATGTTAAATGAATATATTGAGATGCCAAATGGATGTGCTCTAAGACATTAAAAAAGTAAGTAAGTGTAGCTTTTATAATCTAAACCTATGACCACGTCTCCTCTAAAACAAATTTTGTGTGAACTGAATTCAGACTGTATTGACTCATTGAAATAGCCACTGCAGGCTGAGAATTTCTAGGAACGTTTATAAATTTTGCCATGAACACTTGCAGAAAAAAAATATATTCCCAACTTTCTTTTTGTTAATAATACAATAAAAGTAAGGGAATAAAAGGGCTACATAAAATGGAAAAAAATCATTAACTCAAAAATGTTTAATGAGTATGAAAGTGTTATATTTTATGCAAATCCTTGAACTAAGAAATTTTGTTTCTATTGATGTCTACAGAAAGCTAGGATTCTTTGAAAAAAGACTCTAAGCAATGAATTAATTTCAATTTCTTTAGTCCAGCTGAGGCCAGATTTTAACATTTGATCCAATTAATTATTGATATTATCCCTGGGCACTTCCATTCTCCAGGGTCCCACTGAAATTCAGACCAGTGGATACTGAGAAAAGATGTTTGAAGTGGTAGAAACTTTTAGAAAAACAATTAGTAATTTCATGGAGTAGAACTATATGGTGAATTGATATATTTCTATTATAATATTAAAACTGATTATATAGGTCAAAAAATTAAACAAATTTCTAAATTACAACACAATCAAGGAAACTAAGCAGAGAAACATCCTATATTTTAATTTTGACAAGCTAAAAGTTAAAGCTTGTCTATTTCTAAATTTCCTAATTGTCAAAATAATCAAGGAGATACAAAAAGTTTAAAAATCTTTTAAACTTTGAATTATTTTTCCCCAAAGAACATTTTTTCTAATACCAGTAATGCATTTTAATAATAACAATAATAGTATTGTGTGCTGAAACAATAACTATTTGTATGTACTTTATCATAAATTATGCAAGTTTCCATTAGGTATGTAAAACAAGCTCAATCTTATTTAGTTGGATTTTAGGTAATGGATAATATGGAAAATGTTATTAATAAAGCAATTTGTTTTTCCATAGGTTGTACAATTACATTCTTTGACTAAAAACTCCTATAGAATGATGCTTTTTAAAGTTTTTTACTTAACAAATTTTTCAATGCATGTACCTGTTATTTTCAATATAGATGTATAAATAGTTCATTCAATCAAACTTGGATCCAATGTAATCCTTTACCTCTGCATGTTATAAACCACCTGGATGACTTACCTTATCTTTTCTTTGTTTTTCGTCCTGGTACATGGTCCAGTGTTCTCCATCATTGCTATAAGCGAGTTTGTAGGAGCCTACGAACTGTACGTGACCAAAATCTTTAGCGCCTTGTGTAATGATGCCAGTCACTTTGGTAGGGACCAGAAGATCTACCTAAGAAAAGGAAGAGACATACTTTAAATACCACAATAGAGTCCATTATGAATTTGCAAGTCTCTTGAACTCAGGAGATTAAGAATTATGTATGTTAAAGCCAAAAACTCATTGATTGTAACACTTGAACAGCCATTTCGACCATTTTAAAATAAAATAATGGTCATTTCAGTCTGTCAGTCAATTTTATATTAAAGAGATTCATCTAGCTGTGCAGTTTTGTATAACTGACATAGTACAGCACAGGTAAGGCTGACCTTCTTGAGATTGATCATTATCTCCCAGAGCTTGTATTATAATTCAATTTGCTGACATTACTGGTCAATTCAATAAGAATAAGAATAAAGTTATAGCTGTGTCTACATCAAAAACAAAAATGATGTTAGATGTTTCATAATTAAATATTAAATAAAAAGTCAACCCTGTTTCCATGAATTGTAATCAGTTCAGCAATATATAATGGAGTAATAGTAATCATTGTCTAATAAAAATTATCTTTCAGAAAACTACAATCCTAAAAAGGTTGAAGAGGAAGTCAAATAATCTTCAAAACTGAAGGAGTATTAAAATATGCATCCATAACTTGTGGGATCTGTGTTCATGATGTGTCCATTGCTGCACAATATTTAGTTAAAGGGTGTCAGACCCATGGTGATTTAGTAAGCATTACATTCATCAAAATATAATTGAAATACAAAAGATAGGGATTTTTTTTTATCAAAGAAGAATACATAACAGTTACTATTTTAGTATTCTCCCTCTTCGTTCTCTAATTCATGTGTCTGTTCTTATGTCTAATGATGCTCATTTAAAAAAAAATATATAGATACTTTGTTTTCCATGTGGACAATTCTTACAAGACCTTTACTTTTTGTTTCGTTAGTTTTCCTTGATCTATGGCTTCCTTTCTCCTCTTACAATAGCCACTTACTTCCTCCTATTTCCTACGACTAAGGCCCTGCTACATCCTTGATCTTATCATCTTTAACTGTCATGATCCTATGTGTGACCTTGGTGGCTTTCAATCACGATGTCCTTGTGTTTCTATTTCAGGTTCTCCATCCTGTGAGATGTACATGGCCACAAACAAACAGTCATAGGTCAGATACAGGCCAGGAATGAGCAGGGAGCTATGAGAATGCACCAAATAGAGCACCTCTAGTGACATAGATGCTCATCAATAAAGATATGAAAAGTTGCCAATGTTTCACAGCTTAGGAATATTTCTTTAAAAACTCACATGGGCTCTTTGCTCACTTTTTAAAACATTCTTTCATCGACGATGTTAGGCTCAAATTGGACAACGGATTAAGACAGAAAACTGCTGTTAGTGCTTCATTAAAACATTTTGGAAAGTTTGACAAAACTATAAAACACTGTACTTTTGTTTTTGCTATTTTCCCAACACGTGTTGTATCTTCTGAGACATCTCGGGTGTCCAGCAGCCATGCAGGATGGCAAATTATAATATCCTGGGAAGGAAATTGTTCCTGCTTCACACTGTGCTAAGTGCTTTCATATCTGTCCTGACTGAATCCTTTCAACAACCCTACACAATATTCTCTTCACTTTAGAGATGAGGGGAATAGATGCCTAATATAACTTGATGCACAATCCAAAGATAAACAGTGAGTAAAGGAGGGATCCCAGATTCAAATCCATATCTCTCTGAGTCAAAGTTCCACCATAATAAGAATAAAGTTATAGCTGTGTCTACATCAAAAACAGAAATGATGTTAGATGTTTCATAATTACGTAGATCCTTAGTCAATAATTTTCCCTCCCCCGCACCATTCTCTGTGACTATTTCAGAAAATTTTGAAGAATCTCAAAACTTTCTTGCCATACTCTTCAAACTTAACAGCAACTGTAATCCTGAGACAAAAACAATTCTGGCTTTACAAGATGAGGCGTGCTAGCAGCCCTGTCTTTTAACATGAATTTCTACTCTGTTCTTCAGCAGTCTGGACTTAAAAATATAGATTGCTTTTGCTGTCCAAAATCCAAATTGAATCGTGCAGAGACATCTAGGCATAGACACTGGTCTTCAAAGTGCTCTTGATGTTGCTGACACTCAATTAATAGAAATAAAAACACATACAAAAAAACAACAAAATAAAAACAACAAAATAAAAACAACAGTCTTACAGTACTCTGACTCACTATTTTCCATCAAGGCTGTAAACACATAGGAACTCAAACTGTCACCAAGAATATGAACACTTCCAGGGCTAGGTTCTTCACCCCGTGAACTTCTATAAGTCCTAGCTGAGATGACGCAATGAGAAGTCTTATAGCATCTATTTTTCAGTGTATTTCTTAGAGTCAACTGGGTTTCCTGCAGGGTGGAGATGTTTTCTCCTTAAGTTGTGTGTCTTGGCTCTTTCTAACAGATATGTTTTTCTCCCACTCTAACTGCTCCCCTTTCTCCAGTTTTTTTTTTTCTTTTTCTTCCTTTTGATCTAGAAATGTTTTATTTTTTCCAGTTAAATCAACTTCTTGACTTAAATAGTCAGCAATCTGTTTCAAGCTGGATTTTGTCCTAAAATATGCTACGTGAAACTTAGACTCCCAGGCCTTGCAAACCTTGTTTCAGTAAAAATAATTAGCATCCCACACTTCACATGAGGTTGCTACAATAGGACATGCACAGATCTTACTCCGAGAGACACTCACGGACATGTCCCCCTCCGTGTGCAGCACGCAGGATGATCTCAGGAAAGTCAGTTCCTCTGGACCTATGCCTATCCCTAGCCCAGGACCACCCTTCACCCTGGTAGATTTTCTGAGTTAAAGATGTACTGTAAACATGTTAGACAAAAAGCCTTCTGCTCTCTTAGATCCTCACTTCCCAAGGTTTGGCTCAAGCAGAGCAGGTTATTTAGGGCACTGAGCTGGCGCATGGGTAGATTTTTGGCTTAGTGCACTTCACTTCGTGTCTAGATCTGTATCAAATGTGCCTTGCATGCAACGATCCCTCAGTAAAGCTTTGCCTGGATTGAGCTAGACCTATTTTTTTTTACTTTGAAGCTAATAAAATACTTAGTATTTAAAAATTGAATGATGGGCAAAATATTTGGACGTTTTGGTTTTAATAAGTCATTTTTACCTCAACATTACATGAAACATTTGTATATAATCCTAGGTACATTTAAGAAACATAATTAATTGTACTTGGCATCTGAACAAGATTGTTAGTTATCAGATGTTGGTTACACTGTTAGTCCACATTTGCAGGTAAATTAGTTTCTTCTTTTAAAAAAAATAGTTCACTAGTAATTCTCTAGGTCAATAAATGATTTTTTGTCCTAACAAGCTACTTTAAGGATTTACCACAATCATTTATTTACCGTGAAACATTTACTTTTCCCTTTAACATCAATTTTTCTATTAAAAGTAATACTCTCATGACCTCCTAGTCATTTTGTTTGGCCACCTATCACATCTAAGTAGGATAAAATTAAGGTTATTTGGTCAAAGAATATGAAAAAATAGATTTATTTTACAAACATAAAAGTAATAAAACTCATTGTGAAAATTTATGATGGTCCAAAGACATAAGAAATCTAGATAAAATAACTTATAATTCTATTATCCAAAGTTGGTCTTTTGATATTCACATTTCAGACATTTGCTATTCCCATATATTGTCATAAAAATAAACTCACAGTATACATGAGGTTTTATAATTTACATCTTGTCACTTACTGTGAAATATTTTTACATATAAGTAATAATATTTATGGCTGTGCAACGTTCTGGATCATGGATTCATAAGTAAATAAGAAAATTACTTAACCCGTACCCCATTGATATTCTTTAAATTTGTTTCCAATTCTTTTCATCAGTAAAAACCTAGAATGAACTTCCATGTATACCTATCTTTGCTCAATGGGGCAACATTGATCAAAGGAAGCCTAAAGTTTCCTTATAGGCATAAAGGAACCTACCAATGGAAATGTGATACAGATTGTTTCATTCGTCTCCAGAAAGATTATACACTTCCATCTTCACTGTATGATATTTTTTTCTCTACATACTCTCCAAATCTATGTTTTATAACATTTTACATTTTTGACAATTTGAAAAATGGCATTTTTACATTGATGCACATAAATGGTGATATTTAAATTTACATGCTTCTGATTTTTCAGTCTTACTAATAATATGTACATATAGTCTCTTTAATGTCCTTTTTCTATTACCTATTGGAATCGAGATTTTCTTGTAGAATTTTAAGAACTATTTGTATAACATTAATATTAATATTGACTTCTATTATATGTTTCATTTTTTTCCTAGTTTGCCATCAAATAATTTTATATTTGACATGCAAGTTTTTAATTTTCCTATACTCAAATCTATTTATCATTCCCTTTGTGATTGCACTTTTTTTTATGCCTAAAAAGAACTTCTACCTAATGAGATCAGTTAAAAGTGATTTACAACTTCTCCTATAATTTCCTCTGGGTTTCATTTTTAAGTTTCTTTCCTTCCTTCCTTCTTTCCTTCCTTCTCTCTTCCCCCTGTACCTCCTCTCCTCCCTCCTTTCCACATCTAAACCATCTTGGCTTTATGTGTTTAGAACATGTGACATAAGGTTCATACATTTTAAAGAAAGTAATTTTCTCAACACCTTTTGTTGAATAAAATATTTTTCCCCCCTACATGGCTGATAGTTATTAGGTTGGTGGAAAAGTAATTGTGGTTTTTGCAATTATTTTTAACCTTTAAAACCTCAATTACTTTTGCACCAACTTAATACAATATTTGTTCTTTATTCTTCAAATTATCACTGTTAATCATCATTGTCATCATAAACATATATCAGAATATATATTGGTGAGAGTCTCTTATTCATTTTGGATAGAATAAAGTGTTCCCATTCAAGCTGTAGACTCATTTCTGGGAGACACAGTTATACTCAAAAGGTTGTCTTGTCGTATATTTTAATACATTGCTTCTGTTTCTTTTGGTGTCTCTCTCTGGAAGGTCAATTCTCCAAAGACTGGATCTTGAGTTCTGATTTTTCCTATTCATATTATTTCACACTCGTTATTTTCATTTTTTATGATTTTCTTTTGCGTTGTCAGAGTTTTGCCATTTTGTCCTTAATATTATGGATTTTATTTTTGATAATGTAATTTCTACTGCTAAATTTTACATTTCCTTGAAATACATTATTCTTTAAGATAACTCCCTCATCATCTCAGTATTCATCTCATCCTATTACTCATTAAGAAACTACTTCAATATACATTCTAGCCATCGGTTGTTTCTGTAGACAATTTTCTACTTTTGTAGTTTTTCTTCACGCCTTTAGAATAATGTCTATCCTTTTGTTATTCTGCATGTTTAAATGTAAGTTTCATATCACCTTGTGTTATTTTTCTTTACTTGAACAGAGAGAGAACGGTACTGGTGTTTGCCAGCACACTGGTCATAAGGGTTCCCCTTTGCCCCTCACCATCTATTAGGAAGTTGTGAGAATTTTCTTCCTGACCTACAGATATCAACACTGACTCCAGCCTTGTTTACTAATACCCGGCGGACATTTAAGCAAGACACCTTGGCTGGTCTGAAGAATGAGCCTCTCGTCTTGCTGTTTTTCCTCTGGAAGGATAACTTATTTTCTTAATAATACAAAATCCAAAGCATTCTCTTGTCAAATGTAAAATCACAGGGCAGGCAAACTTGGTCTCTGTTGTACATCATGCACCTGACATATACAAGGTGTTTCAATAAATATATATTGAATGTATCAATGAGCGAAGATATAGCCCAAATGTATCAGATTCTATTTTGCTAGGATTGCATTATGGGGCAAATAGGTATGAAAGGACATTGGGAGGTAGAGCACTGGCCACTACATGCAGTTTCTGGTTGCAGTAAAGTGACTACTCTCGTCTGCAGAGCAGGCTCTTGGTCTTGGCATCGGTTCTGCATCAGATGTTGGAGTCGCCACACTGTAGTTACAGGGGACTCTGCCCAGAGAGCCTGGAAAGTCGTCAGCTGGCATGTATTTGAATGTACAAATCATGGATGATGGGAAGGGAATCAAAGGCTGCAGCAGTCATGACTCAGAAGTTGAATATAGTAAAAGGATATGATATCCTCAGAAGCTCAACACAGAAACACTTAAAATCAAATTTTCTTTCTCAGTTCCAGAGGAACTTTCCAAATGCAGTTTTCAGGGAAACGTTAGAGAAAAGCAACTAGGCTTCATTAAAACTCCCTGTGTAAAAATAGTTCTAAATGAAAGTCCATCTACGAAGATTTTCTCATTAAATACCAAAAAAGTTTTAAAAATAAAACAATCAAAATTATAAATACATTCAGAATTAATAAAATACTATTAAAAAGACTGAATCTATTGACCTTGTGGTGACTCACTTAACCCACTATATATATAGGGACAATAATGCAATTTTCTGTTCTTCTTTTTAATGAGCAGATCTTTGTAATATTCTATACAAATTTCATTTTTTCATTGTTTTGAAAAATATTCTCAGTTATAGTTACAAGTAACTAAAGTTGACAGGTAAGCTCTGTCAACCAATTTTTCCAAATTCTATGTGAGGAAGAAGAAAACATGGTTGAAGAAAAACACAAAACTTAGCAAATTATTTGGGAAAAGAATCATACTATTCTTGTTAAGTTATTGAAAGTGACTTTCTGCTGAATTCATCAAAAATAAGATCACCCTGGGAGAGTAGAATTAACATAACTCCTTTGTTTATCTTTCAAGCGTGATTTGGGTTTGGCTGAGAACTTTGACATATTCCATGAATAAGAATTCAGAGCACTGGTTCATTGAATCAGTCTGAAATTGATAGGTCATTATTAATTGGTTAATGGAGATAGTACAAGTCTTTGATTAGAGCATAATGATATCCATTAAATATTATTCAGATACTTTAATCACAGCAGTGCCAAAAGCCCAAATGAAGTAGAAAACAAAGAATATTACTGGTAAATGATTTGCATGTAATTTCGAAACGAATAACATAGCTTTTAAGAAGGATTTGAAATAGTTTATTATTTAGTGCTTTTTGATAGCACAGTGAGAGGACAGTCTAGGTGAAAATTGTGTCAGCATCTCTTATAAAGCTCAAGATTCATTGAATTGGAGATCAAAATTGCATGTACTTCAGAATTCAGAATTTGGTTGACTCTTCACTTGAAAAGCTCTTGAATATATATCTTCAAAGAGAGCTACTTTGCTTAATATAATTTTATCAAAGTCATTCGTATTTGGTATAATCATTACATATTTTACAGACTGACATTTACAAACACAAAGAATCTATATGCAAATATGTGTCAATATGTACATTACATATTTTTGTTCTGTGACAAATAAATGAGAGTCATGAGAATTCTGAGACTAAAACATCCACAAAGTACACTGCCTTTGTGGCAAATCACATTTCATATCTTAAATATTAAGAGACCCTTGAAAGTTAGGAAAGTGGACAGAATGGACAACATAATTTTATGCACCATGCTTGCTGGAGGAGCTATGTATTTTATGTTAATATAAAACTTTGCCATTCCTACGATTTGCAAATCATCCATTGAGTCTTAGATATCATTTAGTTTCATTATACCATGTGAACCCTAATTTTAGATTCTTCAGTCTTAACTGGATATGTGCACATTTTGTGGTGATTGATGTTTAGGCTAAAGCAACAAAGAAAAACAACATGCAAAGAAACCTAGATGTAACCTTTTCCCCCCTTGTCCTTACAAAAGGAAGTGGAAAGGGGCCTTTCAGAAACCAGACATGAGGTACATGCTTCAAATTGCTTTGGGAAATTGTACCATCAATGTCAGCAGTTGAAAAATAGCCCAAGTCAGCATGCTGCTCTTAAGTGATTGGAGGGGAAATGAGGGGAGATGGCTCAGCATGAAGAGAAATGTCTGCAGATTACAGGGGTAAGACCCCTTGACACAGAAAGTGGAATGCCCTAAAAGGCGACTTTAAAAAAAAAATCTTCTGTCCAAAAGACAGAGTATATATATAGTATGGATAAAAAGGATACAAATTATTTGCATCCAAATGTATGGCAGTAACACTGTCAGCATTTTATTTGTATCAGAAGGACAAGTCAGGCTCCCTTGGATCTGGCAAGGTTTCCAGATCATCGGTACACCAGTCACCACAAATTATAATTGGTGCCTGAGAGAGCCTCATTAAAAGCCATGGGTATAGACTTCCTCATTGAATATCCATAAAATCAGCATGTTTTATTATTTATATTAATGTATTTATGGTATAAATATCTTATCTATATTCTTCTGCTGTTATTGATGCTGATTTCCACTTGTTTTGCTCCCAAGTGGAAATAAAGAGCAGCTGTTGTACACTTGAAACTCTAATCTCATCAAACTTCTCCGTTAGGTCTCAATATTTATTTCTCATTTATTCTACTTAATATAGTGTCCAAGGTCTTTTGAGCTTATTAAGTGGCAGAATATAAAACTGGGAGCTGGATGATGATAAAAATCAGGAGACTATCTAATGAAGACATTTTAATTAAGTCCCACAGTACAATATGGCCTGGATATATCTATCTATAATGAAGCCCAAAATAGACATATTCCTAAAAGTTGTAATGTTATGGTTTGGATACAGAGTATATAACTTTCATAAAATAATGTTCTTCTTGGATGCATGTGAACAATAAGATGCTCCTATTTTCCTTCCTTGGAGAATAGCACTATATTAAAGGACTCTTGGATATGCTCGTCTCAGAACAAAGGCTCATTTCGTTTGCAATCAGCTCCAAACAATCTCGTATTTTTAAAATCACATTCTTCAACACTAAAACTGTTCATGCACTATATTTTCAATTACTGTAAAATAGCTTATAAACCACAGTCCTAAATTAGGTATGGAATTAATAAATCACTTGGAACAAACTCATTATATTAAACTTATTTAATTTATTTTGCCTATGTATTCAAGATTTTAAAAACTCCCTAAGTTATAGCTCACTTCACTGAAGGGTCATTTACAGATTTAAATGAATTTCATGAGATACTCCTCAGTGGTTGAACATCTCTTCAATAACTGTCTTTGATATTCCATCTAGGACTTTGGGCACAAAGCTGCCAACATTTTAAACACAATTTGCAAAGAAAGAAATATAAAATAAAAATAAAAGTAAAAATAAAATAAAATAAGAAGTGAAATAAACAAAAATAGAGATATAATTCTCTTTTATTTGATATTATAAGTATTTAAGGATCCTGATAACCAAAGATATTTTAATAAAATTCAAATACTGATTTAAAGAAAATAGAACTCATATAGAAATTATTAAAATAACACTAAAAGTATAATTTCAGAAAATTATTTTCAATGGAACCAATCAGCAAGAAAATATAAAAAACAAAAACAGAAATAAAAAAATGGTTCATCCTCATAGACAACTCACAAGATCTGTCTCTTGATTATGTGTTTTTTTGTATGAAAAGAGGTTATTTTGGCATGTCTTTCCCCTCATGGAGAAATCTGGTACATTTGAAAAACTGCTGAAATAATTACTAGTTTAGGAATCAGAATTTGACACATCTGTATGTTAAACAGAATCACTATAGGCTCAACAAATTATTTTTCTAAGTCTCGTTAGGGGGAGGGGGACACTTGGGACAGAGGTCGCACATTTAGTGTACTACTTTTTTAATACCCTGCATTATGAAAAAAAAAAAAACGTGGTCTGGTAACGCATCGTCTACTATTCTTTTGTAGAGTAATAGTTTCTTTAAAAAGTAACAGCAACTAACATAAATTGCCACGTAGAGATTGTGTTTTAGGAACAAGAAATAATCACTGTTGCTGGGGACACATGAAAGCTAAACTGTAAAGAATAATTCTGAAATAACATACTCTTTTTGAAAACTTTCAGGTTACAACAACTAATGTGGTCGTATTTTTAAGATGTAATCCATAATTAAAAATATCCAAGAACAAAAACCCAGACATTAAAAGAATGTGTGTAACATTTCTTCACTAAGAATGCTTTTACATATAGCTTTATTGTGTGTGTGGATACATTTATTAGATTAAAGACTTTCCCTTCTATATTTATTTGGTACAGAAATTAAAAATCATGAATAGGTGATGAATTTTATTTGCTAATATTGCATACCTAATGAACACAATAAACAGCCGTAAAACCAACACTCAACCACCCAGAGAACTGTAAGACTGACAATGCCTACATACTCATCTTCTGTCTTCCTGCTTCTCCCAACCAAGGTTACCCAATGCTACAGTTTTCACTATTTCCCTCCATTTTGAAACTCAGCTTTATTAGATATGAATGGACTCCTAGATAAAGTATATTTATTTTGACTACTATGTAATATTCCACGTATGCATATAAAACAATGCATTTACCCATTCCACTGTCAGGAGTACTTAATTATTTCCAGTTTTTGCTTTTTTAAATCAGTTCTGAACTTCATGTACTTATATCCTGGTATACTTGCTCAGTTTTTGTGTGTGTGTGTCTGTGTGTGTGATTATATAGTTAAGAGTGGGATTTTTTTGGTTATTGAGTATATGAATGTACAATTTTATAAGATAAGACCAGATAATTTCCAAATGATTTTACCAATTTACACTCCTACCAACAAGATGTATACATTCTTCAGCTTTAATTTCCTCTCTTGGTGATTAACATTAGCAGATATTTTTAAGTGTTTTTTTTTTTAATTTGAATAATGTACACATTCCTGGAATAAATTCTTCTTTATTAGTAAACCTATTTAAGCTTTGATGGATTCAATTTACTAATATTCTGTTGGAGACTCTTACATGTCTGCTCACAAGTGAGATTTTAAATCACTTTCTTTTCTTACAATTTTGCCTAGTGTGGGTACCAGGAAACTAAGATTTCATAAAGAAATTTGGAAGCCTTCCTCTCTTTTTTTTCTATGTAATAGTTTGTGTAACATAGGGGGTATATGTTTTCTGAAAGTGGTGAAGTCTTAATGATGGTAGGTCTTTTCAGGGTTCCTTTTTTAATCTCTTTTGTGTTTGATCCTTCATGACCATACAGGTTGCTATTTTTCTTTAAGAAAATACATTTTGATAATGTATCTTATATATATATATATATATATATATATATATATATATATATATATATACACATACATATATACGTATATATACACATATATACGTGTATATATATATATAGTAAATATGGCAAAATGTTAACTTTCATTAAATTTGGGTATTACATTGTTTTCTGAACATGACTAAAATATTTTATAATTTAAAAAAAGCATATATATACACGTATATATATATACGTATATATATACGTATACATATATACATATATACGTATATATATATATATAGTAAATATGGCAAAATGTTAACTTTCATTAAATTTGGGTATTACATTGTTTTCTGAACATGACTAAAATATTTTATAATTTAAAAAAGCACACTATATTGTGACCCCCCCACACCCCCTAAGAAAGGACTTAAGTAATCTTTGTGTTTTTAACTTTCTTATGAAGTACGTGGGAGTGAGGGAGGGGGTAACATCTTTTAAAATATCTAATTTTCTCAGTAATACTGATGCTATATAGTTTTGCAATATCACCTCAAAACACATTAAATCTTAGAGTGAAAAGTAACATAATTAGGCAACTTCTGAATGTTTTTAAAGAAAGTCTGCTTACCCACAACTCAAGGCCTAATAAAAGTTAGTATACTTAAGTGTTTAACATCAAAACCCTCCCTTTTATTTTTTGGCATTTCATATGAATTCTTTTTATTACTGCAGTTATACCACTAACAATGAACATTCATTTTAAAAAATCACTCTGTTCTGTTAGCTAAATTTATTTTGTGTAACTTGTTTTAATATTTCTGCATTTTTGCTGCCTTTGGCATAAAATAACTATGGGAAAATCATATAAACATGAAATAATGAAATACGCAATATTTCATAAATTATACTACAAAACTAAGTTTTTCATAATGACAGATGACAGGTAAGGAAACTAAATATAATTACATCATCTCCTACAATTGTTGTAATTTTTCTTATTATATGATTTACAAACTCTAACCCATGAACCTTAAAGATTTTTGAAAATCATGTATGAGTAAG
Organism: Rhinolophus hipposideros; assembly: GCF_964194185.1. Lineage (NCBI taxonomy): Eukaryota > Metazoa > Chordata > Mammalia > Chiroptera > Rhinolophidae > Rhinolophus > Rhinolophus hipposideros. Next base: position 46,179,370 of record NC_138053.1, on the reverse strand, counting down.
AAAATTTAATAAAAATAATTAAAAAAATATTTATTGCCTTCCCGACTTGCGCTGCCACGCTCTTCAACCCCTTTTTTTATACTGTATGATGCTTAGTACAGAACTAGATGGTCAACAAATTTTGTTTTTGTTTTTTCATTACTAAATGGACCAAAATTAATATGCCAATTACTACATCAAAATTAATACATCTATATTTGTATTCATGTGAAATGCAAATGTGAAGGACTCTAAGTGTTTTTTACTTTACAACTATCAATCTCTGCTCTCTTTAGCATTTCCTTCCATTATATACCACACAATGTATCCTACTGTGTTCACAGTACTCAGTTTATGAATATCTGCCTTCTGCTAGACGTTGAGCTCCTTGAATGCTCCAATCATGTTTTATATTTTTGCATCTTCCAAGTTTATTGTAAGGTGTATATATATTAGGCATCCAGGAATATGCTTATGAAATCGGTGGACAGATAAGATGGAAAGAAGTTGGTTAGGAAAACAGGTTGGAGTTTGCTTTTAAAATACAGCAGGGACAACTTTTCTTCATAGATAAGCAGCAAGGAAAAAATGATTTGTAAACATCTTAAAAAAATGAGTGAAGTAAAATATTTTCCTGAGAGAGAAGTTTAAAGTAAAACATTAAGAATTTCATATTTATACTCCATGGCACTGTGAATTTGGCAGCACTGTGTAGTATGTATAAACTTTGACAAGAAAAGATTAACATTAGTGAGAATTACTTTAATGCTTTGTCAGTAATGCAGAATGGGGTAAAGGTCCCTAGATTCAAAGAGTGGTAACGAGAACAAAAATCCCAGAGACAATCTGACAAGTGAAAGGACAGGGACTTTCCTTTTTGCACTGTGCACTCAATTTAATCTTAGGTTAAATCAAGATAAAGAGCGCCAAACTGACAGCCAATGACAGACCTCAGGAATAAGAGTGGGTTACACATCTAGGTCAAGTAGAAGTTAGTTGGATATTGAGTCCAATGTCATTTTGTCAAGTAAGTTTCAGAATGAGGAGGTTAAGGGCAACAATATGGTTTGAATTTTCTAGCTGGAGCTGGAAAGGTAAACTATGCAAATCTGAAGTCAACATTGGCTGCAGAGGTCGGACCAGAGGACAGAAGACATAGGAGCAAGGAAACAAGGCTGTCAGCCCCATTGATCCAGAGTGTCTTGGAAGACAGGATATTAAGGTTGGCTGATGTCATTTCAGGGACCCAAGAGTGACAAAAGACAGCAGGGCTACTGCAGAAAGTTGTAGATCTCAAGGCAGTCTTGCAAGAAGTGCTTTACAGGAAGTAGAGTATGTGTGAAAGAGAAGGTTTCAAAAGCAGACTGCAAGGGGTTTTGGAGATGTCTAGCAGACACCAACAGGTAGAGTTCCAAGCATGTAGACCATCTGTATCACAGAACAGAGGCAAGGGAATAAGATGATGTCCCCTCAGTGGTTCGATTCTCTTTTCAGGGAATACTGATAAGAAGAGATGGAATATTGTGCAGGGGATCAACTGGGAGACCAAAAAGAGTGTGGTCTAAAGCTGCATATGGAAACAGAGGGGAACAGAGAGCAACAGCAGCAATCTAATGATGCCTGACTCAGAGCTCATATGACAAGGCTTTATATATCTTCTATCTTAGGATAAGATTTACTCCAAGGTTTGGGACTCTGGGGGATGAACCTGCAAGTACAGACGTAGTACCCTCATTATGGGGGCTGGGAGCATGCAAAAGTAAGAAGCCAGAAAGGTCATTATGTTGATAAATTCCATCCAGATCATTAAAGAGCTGCGGTTCCTGAAAACTGCTACAGCAGATGTCATCTGCTCCTCTACCTGTTCCTGGCACAAAATACAACCTGTTTGCACCCAGGCATTTTCCGTCTAAGAGACAGGATTTGATGATGAAAGGAGAAGGTGAATGAAATACAGCTTACCTGCATGGGTAATGTATCATAGCACTAAGCAAGGATCACACACACACACACACCCTAAACAAGCAAAGTAAGGTTTCTACAATTTAAAAATTCCCTTGATTTCCTCCTCAAACATTCCCTTGATTTTAATTATTTCCACCTCGGACTAGGTAAAAGGATGAATACAAGGGAATGGAAAAGGCTCTTTCTGCCTTGTGTCTGGAGACATTTTATTGTGCTAATTGTATGCTATATTCCCATGTGTGCTGATTACTCCAGAGAAAAATAATCAGAAATAAATATAATTAAAATATCTAGTGATCAATATAGGCCATTGCATTTCTTCTCTTTTCTGGCATAATAGTTTAACAAGTCTTGGTATGTCACACCTGCTAGGAAAAATGTAAGTTATTTTTTTGGCTGGACAAAATATTATTTAAAGACCCTCATTTCCTTTCTTTATTCTAGGATGTAAGGAGTGTGGGTTTTCAGTGATAGGATTTTATTGAATTTAATTGTAGTGTCTGTATGTTGGTGCAATGCCCAGGAAGCTTAGAGGAATGGACAATTTTTGTATACCAAAATAATAAATAAAGGCCATACAGGCTCTGCTCTAAAATTTCTTGCTTATTATTGTACCTAAAATAAATTTTGGGGTAAAAAAAAACAAAAAAAACACAACACAAAAACTGTCTTTTACAAATCAGTAAATTGGCCTTGATTTTATGTCTGCTTGAACTCTCTTGCTGATTATTTGATGTAGTTCACCTATCTAGTGCTAGGTAAAATTGTTTTCAAATTCATTACCTAAAATTTTGGTGAATTAATTCATGCAATTTTAAATCTGATTGAGTAGGTTTGTATTATTATTTTAAGTACTAAGATTTGATTTGTTTTCAGTCACCTGTTATTGGAATTGATATATTTTTTTAATTGTTAGGGTAAACTAAGGTTTATAGTGAAACATAAAATTTCATATTAAAAAGTATAGGGTTGCAATACATAAATAAAATAATAATCTGGAAACAAGATTAATGCTTACTGAGAAACATGAAGGAGAGGCTAAGTGCTCTGATTTAAAAATGAGCATATAAAATATTTACTACCACTTTCTTTTATCTAAAAAATAAAAATAATTAGCAAATCACTGCATCAATAAAAAAATAAAACAATGGCTTTTATAAAAGAGTGCAGTCAGTCATCAAGTGCTCCACAATACTTGCAAAAATTTTTATATTTTGGTAAAATTCCAAATAAGCATGACATACTTTATATAATAAAGGTTCTTCCATCAGATGCTTTATGATATAGAACTAAAACCAGACAATATGGATTTAAATCTTGAATCTGTTGTACATTAGCTTCATAACCTTAAATATATTACTTAATCTCCCTTCTAACCTCTTGTTTAGAAGATTTTCACGGTTCCTTTCCATTTGAAAATCTCTGTGATTCCCTACATTGCATGTTAATTAATAATAACCACCTCTTTTAAATTTTCTTTTATACTCTGTTTCTCCAAACATCAATCCAATATTCATTGAGTGTCTACTATGTGCTTGTTCCCCAGGTTACTCAACTCCTCTTGTGGAGCTTTGATGTCAAAGGAGACGCAGACACATGTAAGCATACATTACAGCACAAAGGTGTGGGCCCCTCGAGGCCCAGCCCAGAGAAACTGCAAGGTGTGGAGAGCCGGCCCAGGTGAGCCTGAATGTTGCAGGATTAGTAGGAGTTAGTGAAGAAAAGAGAGCCAGGAATTCCAATTAGGAGAAATGAACTCGCAAATGTACAGTATCTTGAAAGAGCTTTATTTCAAGGTTTGAATTAACTTGCGAAGAGCCTTTCTTAGTCACTAGCCATAGTTAGTAAATGAAGAACTTTACAGCTTAAGGAATTTAGACTTTAACTTAAATGTGCTATTTTAAAAGTTAAGGTAGTTAGGTTTTCATCATGTATTCCACTTGAACAAATCCTTCATCCTCTCTGGATTTTAAGTTATTTGTAAAATGCCTACGTCTATCCTTCAGCATTGTTTTTGTTTCTCAATCTTCTTATGTTTATTTCTAAATTTGGGCAGTCCCTAGGTATCAATTTTTATATAGACCACCCCATTTACAAATGGCTTTGTTTCTTCTTTGTTTCTTTGTAACATATATATATATATATATATGTTATGGAATAGTACAGCATACGGAATAGAGTCTGTGGAAATGTAATGGCTGTATGTGATGTCAGAGGAGTAGTGAATTAGAGGAGGGAGGTTATCACTTTGTGAGAGGTATAAATGATAAATGTCTAAGTATTACAGTGTTTTGTATACATAAAACTAATAATTTTTTTTTAAAGTAGCATGTTTTCATAGTCTGATGTAAATTTAAATGTTTTCACTTTGCCAGACTAGCAAGTAGTATTCTGGCTTTAATTTCTGGTAACATTAGTGTGCTGGCTTTTTAATGTTTGCTATTTGTCAAAATATGTAGCCAATTTTTGACTGGGGGAGACATTTCCTATATCACCTTTTAGGCGTGCTAGAAAAAAGAAGCTGCTAAAAAATCAATTTTCCATTTCTGAAAAGTGCAGATCCTTTGTGTATCTGTAGCTTATATTTCAAAGTGTTTGTTTCTTACAGCTTAATCTTTTAAATGGTCACTGCAACTTTGCCTCATTATCTACATATATGTCAAACATATGCAGACTCATCACTTGTGCCAAACCTCCACATTTTTGTTGTAGCCTCTGAGGGGGAATAATTACATATTCAACAAAGAGTCTGAAAACAATAATGCAACAAATTCTTTTTTATATTTCTTTGGCTTCAAAAATTTGTTTTACAGGTCCTATCAGGGAATGTATATCTAGACATCACTATATATCACATACAGTTTATCATATGTAATACAATAATTCACTGGATATCATATATGTATATAGAGTTTACTAGAAATTCTCAAATAACATGTGGTATAATATAACCAATGTCTACTAGAAAGCAAAATGGAAACTGGGCTGAGGTACTAAACTGAAACACAATGAATGTCTCCAGAACTCTCTTAGATACGGTGTGACTACATAGGATACACTTGTCTGGAACTTGCTTTTTCCCCCAGAAATGACTTTTATTTGTTTAGGTATTACCATTTCAAATTCACACTGAAATTTAGCAGAAAACTATCTTTATAGGTTCTTTCTCTTATTTGAGGAGAAAAATAATGACAGAATGAAGGCAACCAAAATCAACACATTTGTATGTTGACATTTCAAGTGATTTATGTGCTTATCAGACTGCTCCATAAAATAATGCATAATGACCAAATCCACTGACACATAAAACAACTAATCATATTTTTCTGACTCTGGCAACTTCCTTTTTAAAGGTAAATGGCATCCACTCAGTTTTATATTTATTAAATTTAAATATATTTTCCTTTGAAATAAAAAACAAAAAAACAAACAAAAAACACAGATTAAAACTATGCTCCCATAAAAGCAAGAGGAAAACAGCCCTTCTTTAACGGCTCCCTCTAGATTTGGTGTCTGCCCCATTTTCACAGAGCTCATCTGTTCTAGCCAGGAAGTACATGGAAGAGCTCTCTGTGGAGCTGGCATCTGGGATTCAATGGGACATCAGTCATTTCTTGTCTTGTATTCCTAGAAAATTGTGTATCTTTTCTGAGTCTGTTTCCTCTCCTATAAAATGGGTTTCATAGCATTTGTCCTTGACTTCCTTATATAGTTGTTCTAAGGGTCAAATGAGGTATGAAAATATTTCTGTAAATATTCTACAAAATGCTTGTCACACGGGAGACCCTGCTCGCTTGCCATTTGTCACGTGGGTTGTCAGGTGGGGTCTCAGCTCCCTCTCCCCACATAAGAACACAGGACACGGTGAGGCCGAAAAGGAACACCCATGGAGCCATAGATAGGGGAGTCATACCACTATGCTCTCGCTGGTGGCTGGGTTGGAGACACAGGAAGCAGGAGCCACACTGTTCGCAACCCTCACTGCACCGCTTGCAGGCTCAGCCACCATCTTCTTGCTAGCTCCCATTTCCCTGCTAGTGTAGCCACGGCAGTTATATTAGTGGCCAATTGCTCACTGTTTACAGCTGATGGCCAACTAGCCACAGCTGATGGCCATCCAATCACAGTGGATGGCCATTTACTACCTGAGCCAGCTCCTTTCTATGTGAGGCCGAGAGCCTGGAAACTGCTTTCTGGAGCTTTGTCCCCACAATGCTATACCAAGATATATTTTTAATAATTTTCCTTTATATTTAGTCTAAAGTATATTTGTTCCTAAAGAGCAATATCAGCTGAGTTTCTTAGAAATAAAACAACCTCAAATTAAAATCCATCATAAAGATGTGATGAAGAGCAATAGCAGCTATACAATGACCACCAAGGATGACATTTCTTAATCCTAGACCAAGAACAATACCACTGTTTGTAGAAGTGGTCAGCTTTTCGAGTTGAGAATCTTTTGAGAGGGAGTACTTTTAAGTCATGGGAAGATGATGATTTTTAAGAAAAAACAAAATCAATCATTAAGGCTGTGATTCACAAATTGCTTTCAGGTTACAAAGTAAACTTCAGATTGCTTACTTTTGCTTCCATGCGGTTTAGGATAATTGACTAAATCCCTAGCACCTGAGTAATATTTCTTCCTTTGGTACTTAAACTCTAGGAACTGAGTTTGTGGTGAAATATAATTCCATTTTCATGTTAACAAATGCTAAGCAAAGAGAAGCAGCAGCTCCTCCCCACCTCCTCTTCCAGATACAAGAAAAGATTAGTCCCACTAGATAAAAATCTGGAATCTCAGTGACTTTCTTATTGCTCCCCCACCCAGCCCACCTTCCCACTGCGTGCTTGGGTTGCCTCCATTCCCACTGTCCAAACATGAGGCTTTGCTAACAGCTCTACAAAATGGACATGGCTCCCAGATAGAGGACATATACTGGCCAGAAGAATGTTCAGATTTTTTTCCCTTGCTGATGCTGTCTTGAAATATGTATTGCTCCTTATATTGTGGGAAGGGGAGATGCCATGTCCCTGAAGGGTCTTTTGGGGTTTTACAGAATGTGCTTTAGGATCAGTCCTATGAGTGAGAGGAGACCAAGGACACGGTAGGATATAGAATGATTAAAGAATAAATGGAGCTTGTAAGAGGTATTTGACTAAAATATGGACTTTAGGTGTGACAGGAAGACTTCAGGGTTGTCCCATGATTTCAACCTCTTTGTTCTGCACACTGTTGTATATTCCCCTCTATTGAGTGCAGGCAGGACCTGTGATTTGCTTCTAACCGACAGAATATTGCAAAGATAATGGGGTTTCAGTTCCTTGATCACATTACATTATACAAGATTGTCTTAGCAGACTGAAGCTAGAGTTTCTTCTAGCTGCCTTGATAAATTCAGAGACCATGTTGAGAAATCCACATGGCAGGAAACTGTGGGTTGCCTCTAGAAGGAGAACATGACCTCTAACAAGCAAAGATGTCCTCTAGGACATGAGGAAAAACTCCAGCTGACAGCCAACAAAACAGCTGGGCCCTCATACAGCAACCAGGAAATGAATACTGACAATAGTGTGAATTGGCTTAGGAGCAGATTTTTCCCCAAGTTTCCAGATATGAATACAGCCCAACTGACACCTCATTCGCCTCTTTCTGAGACCCTGAGCAGAGGGCCCAGCTAAGCTGTAGATGACTCACAGAAACTGTGATATAATAGATATGTGATATTTAAGTTTGTAGTAATCTGTTACGCAGCAACAGAAAACTAATACGCGTACACCAGATAATAGGAAGAAGTCAGAAAGACGACTTGATGAAATGATTAGAAGTCAAGTAATAGAGAAAATGATGGAGGAAATAGGTTAAGTGAAGGGCACAGGGCAGCTTGGGGAATGGATAGCATGAGTGTTCTGCCTTCTTTCCAGAGTAAAGATCTGTACTTGTGAATGGAATGTGAAGCACTGCTGTATAGCATATCTTTCGAATGCAAAGTCATTTCAACTTATCCTGTATTTTTCAGATTCTGAAGTTTTTCTTTCTATCAAACATTTATGTTGCTTGCTTTTAGTGTTATTCCTGTATTGCACATTTCATTTTCACAGCTTAGTTTAGAATCTCTATGGCAACTGGCCTACTCCCACTTCCTTTCCTTAACTAGTTGACCTGCAAGGAACTCGATTTTTTTTATAACATAAACAGTGAAATTTGACATTGTAAAAGTCTGTTTTATTAAGGGTAAGAGTACAATAATGTAGTTAAATCTTTTCTTAATTCGGAAAAGCAAGATGTGCTTTCTGGTAACCAATCACTGTATCTTACTGTATCTGCCTCATCGATTCACCATCTGCTTCCAAATTTCATCCAACAACATGTTTTTCTTCTTTGATCCCACCTCTTATTTTCTCACTTTTATTTAAGTTCCCATGAACCTTATGAAAGTTCACATGATGATACTCTTCACATTGCAGCCTCCAGGCCATGAGTTCAGCAGTGCAGAGAATATGGTATCTGGACAACTTGATGTTGATGGTACTGGGGAGCGTGGGGAAAGGGATTGTATGTCATCTCACCCACAGTTATAAATAGTATCTCTTCGGTTTTGGCAGGATGCTGACGTATTTTGACTATCTGTCACCCTTATCACAGGCAGAATGTGGGTTTTCCTCACTGCGCTCTAGTCTCCTGCTGTCTTGGTGAAAGGCACCTATCTCTCCAAAGTCTCCCATATCAGAAAGTTTGTGCATTCACATCCCCTGCTTCGGCGAACCTATTTGCCATCCACATTTAGCAAATTTGTGGGTTCAGATAATTTCCATTTTATGCTCTGTAATCTATTTGTCTGCCTTTGGAGGTTTCATAAAGCTTAGCAGGTGCAATGCGTAGGGATTCAATAATGCGAGAATTATAGTAGATAATAAGAGCTATTGTCACAGTGCTACATTTCTAGATGGCAATTCCCAGCATGGACCTATAACAGCTCCTAGAGATAGGCTCTGAGTTACTCCAAGTCAGTACAGAGCAGCAAACAAGTGAAATAATATGATAACTGTGTTCAGAAGTCCACTTTATAAATTCTTTAGATTAAAAATTTACCATTATTCCACAGACACCAGTAAAGCAAAATATTGTCTTAGCCATTGTCAGGTTGATTTAGACAATATGCGCCATGAGCCTTCATAATTAAGACTAAATGCACTCTTAATTTTCAAAATTACCTTCATAATACAGTCCTGACAATGATCATTTTAATAAAAGATTCAAAACATTGCCATCTAGACACTGGTTAAAAAAGTGGCAAGAAAGAGATGGAGGCAAGTAAATAAATAGCTGGAAAGGAATTTTTTACAAGCCTCCTAAGACTTAAAATATGGTTATACTCAAATTAGTAAATTAATCTCACAGCCAATTCCCATTTTAAGTTACTTGATTAGTGAAGACACTGTGATATCTATACATATTTCAGATTTTCAAACTAATTGTTTTAAACAAAGTACAGCCTGGGGAAATGAAAGAAGTTTTACATGAATATTTTCATTTTGAATGTTACAAAATATTATTCTTGACTAATATATTATATATTACATTCTGAAAGTTATGACCATACAATTATTTTTAAATTAGATCTTTGATTAATTAGTTAATGATTATTTACTTTAGTTTTTTTTCTTCTGGATTAGTAATGTACAAACAAAGTTTTAAAATTTTGGTGCAGACTAAGTATTCACCCAAATCAACCAAGAATCTGTGGAAGCACAAGTTACTACTTTGGAAGATTACATTTACCTAAATAAGGGAAAACCTTAAAATAGTTACTAATGTGAAACATTAGAATGAATAAATCCAGTGAGGAAAGAATAAAAGATGAATTGGTAATGAACTGCATTGTAAACAAAATCTTAATTACTGTAAGGCAATATTTCTTGACTTTATAAAAGACATGTCTCCCTTTATTAAACATAAAGATTTCACAGCCTTCTTAATGTTATTTAACATTTTTAATAAATTTAATAAGGCAAAATCAAAGTAATGTGGCAAAGTGATGTTTTATTTATAAATCACACATATTCTCCTCCATCCTCCACTAAAATGAGAAACACAAGCACACACACACACACACACACACACACACAACTGTACTACTTTCTCTTATTGGAATCCTTACTGTTTCATTCTATAAATTACATCCTTTAATTGCATTAAGGGAAGACTGGAGAGCGCCTTCAGAGAATAGCTACTGAATCTCTTAGTCTACATACCACAGGACTTTGTTCTTCAATTCTAAAGTAGGGGTATTCAAGAATGTCAAATTTTAAAATAATTCCAATGGGAAACCTGTTTCCTTTAAAAATAAAATGAGGAATGCTTTCTTTGCACATAATATAGATTACAGCCTGTTTTTGTAAACATTGTCTTCCATGGAACCTGGAAGGTGATGTACAAGATGGTGAAAGTCAGACTACTCAGGCTGCCCCAAACTCATTTGTTGAGTCTCCCCCTATTTTGCACATATGACCTCTAAGGCAATCCTGAGTTTCTCAGGGACATAATTAGAAAGCCACCATCTTAAAATATTTCTGACATATTCTATTACTGCTCATATTGCACCCATTCCTCTTCTGATTCAATTCTTGGCCACTGTTCTCCCTGCAGCTAACCATAATTATGTGCAGTTCCCCTGAAGGGAATGTGATTATAGTGTATTATAACATGGTTAGTTTAAATTAGGACATACTTGGAAATCTTGCAAATTGTATGTCTCCACCATTTTTGTATTTTAAGTATTTTATACATCGTTCATGGTACAAACAGTTCTTAGATCACCCCACAAAGCTAGTGGTATTAATTTATAAGATATAAGATTCACACAACCATATTGTTCTTCAATAACTATATCTTTACTTATATCATCAGTAGACTACGTTAAATAGCAGAGATTTTGATTACTTTATCAAGTTACTTTTTGGAAGAGTATTTGAAACTAATCTTACAGAAATCCACTGGGAATAATTTCACAAGTCTCTTTTCCATCTCAATTATTCTACTATTCCTGGTTATTGTATACAGGTATTTATTTAGCAAAAAATAGCTTGTTTTAAAAGTTCCATTTTTTTCTCTCTCTCTATACGCAGGCAACAAATTTAAGTTGCATTAGAAAGAACCTATTTAATAACGTTTCTTCCTTTACTGTCTGACAGAAAGAAAGATCTGAATAAAAGTCTTAAATTTAGAATTTGGTAATTGCTATAGATTCTCTTTTTGGCTGGCATTTTATGAGCGAGAAACACTATTTACCAACACCATATTGCTTAGTTTTTTCCAAATTACTTCTTGCCTGAAGAGAAAACCTGGATTTACTAGATGTATTTCCACCTAAATTATGTGCAAAGAAAAACATTTCTCATTTTGTTTTTCAAGGAAATCTGTTTCCCAGTGGAATTACTGAAAATTTGGCCAAATTAGAAAATATGATTACGTGTCAAAGTCTTTATTCCACAATTCCTAACTCCTTATTTATCTCCTTTATTTTTTATATCTTATATGTATTTCTCTAGATTGCTGGTAGGTAAAAAATACTGTCTCTTTCACTGCAGGAGCAATTGGGATTACACACAAACACACACACACGGACACACAGTTTGAGTTGCCTTTTCTCTTTCTTTCAGCAGTAGTGTTACTTATCATACCTGTTTATTGATAAATGACCCATGAAAAAAATAAGTTTTTAAGAATTTAATGACAGTTTTATATGCATTTTTATTTAATTCCTAACAGCAGTACTTATAGACATTTATGCATTTTTTTTTTATACTGGAGACAACGTTTACCGTGTTTCCCGAAAATAAGACCTAACCGGAAAATAAACCCTAGCATGCTTTTTCAGGATGACGTCCCCTGAACAGAAGCCTTAATGCATCTTTTGGAGTAAATATTAATATAAGACCCGGTCTTATTTTCAGGGAAACACGGTAGTATGTTAGGAATCTACAATACCCTAGCAAACCCTCCAGCCCTCCTGTCTTCTCCCTGCTTCCTAACACCAGGGGGTTTGAAGAACTCCGGTTAGGAGTCAGTACATTTTTATATAAAAACGTTTCAGGGGAGAAAGGTGAGGAACTAAGGGAAGGATATTATTCCACAATATCTCTTTCTATAGTGTCCTTGTACCAGTATTTGGCATACAAATTATGAACCATTTTTAAAGTTATTTCTGCATCAGTCCAAAGAGAAGAATTATCTGGCAATAATCATTAAAATTGCTGAGCTGTTACATGCTAAAAATGAATGTGGATCTAGGAAGTTGAAACTTTAATCCATTTTCATATACTCTTAAAATTTTAATAAAATCCAAACTCTGTAAGACTTATCACATAATCACTTTAGGGATTAAAAATATCATAATCTTGCCTGATGAGTCATTTTAATGGTCAGTGAAATTTGTATGCTATCTGTGATCTTACTTAGAGGGTATGTCTCAATTTCTGCTTTATTACATTCCATTACCATGTTTTATTCATCTGCCTATTTCTCCCCTGCTCAAAATTTCCAACTGAGAACAGAAAATACTTTAACTTTTATGAAGACTCATTCTCCCTCCTACTCGGTAAGCAAGGCTACGAGTCTGATTATGTTCTTGACAGATGTATTTTTACCCATAATGAGCTAAGACAATGTGTACCCTAAATTTACCTTGCCTTCTGTAATTGATCAATTAGAAGGCATAAAGTATAGCCACTATGTTCATATTTTCCCCTGACCCGTTTACGAGTAATCTTAAGCTCCTTTCATTTCAGTAGTCAAATTTAATGATCCTTGGTAAACTTGAAGATATTTTGAGATGAAAAGAGAGTAAGGTGTTTCTAATTAATTTTAGTTGTTCCTACAAGCATGTCAGCCAACATATTATGTAAGTGCCATTGGACAAATGCAAACTTTTCTAGTAATATTGGACACAGAGTGATTAAATTGTAAAATCTCATACTACAGTATTGAACAAGAATTTTCACGATGCCTATATTTCTGGACAATTTTCCACTTTAGTATTCAAGCAGAAAGAATGTACTCTGACTAAAAGGGAATGCAAGTACTTCTCCTTTCATCTCAACGTGTGGAAGAATACAGAGCAACATGGCTGCCAAACCAGCAGAAAACACTGATGGTGCCAGAAAAGGCACTCGCCATAAGGAAACATGATTATTTTCCAAATGTGAGCTGGCACTGCAGGTGATGAAGGATTATTTGTTCTTTGAGCAAGAAGCAGACATAGCTGCAGTGATGGCAAGGGGCAGTATCAGTAAGAGACACTGATATTAGCATGGGGCACATTGCAGAGGCTGCGGAGTGTTTCGGGTAGACAGTGATGTATGATGTCATCGGTACATTCGACTGTGGTAACATTACAATAAACGGGCAAGAACAACAAAGGGTCATGAGTGCTATGATGTGGGGGAATGCTCCACATGTTGTACTAAAAGCAGCTTTTCAACCTGGGAAGGTCAGGTGAGTCTTCCCAGAATGAGTGATATCTGAAATGAGTTCTGGGCAGAGTGCAATCCACCAGAGAACACCGCCATCAGTGAGAAGAAAATGTCAGAGATACAGAATCTTGTGCTGCAGCATGGACCCGCTAGAACAGATCTGAATTTTAACCTGGTCTCCAGGTGATTTGTATGCACATTAAAATTCGAGAAGCACTGTTGTAGAAGACAACTTCTAAGTAGTCAAAGTGAACAAGCAGAGAGACAGCCTTCCAGGGAGAGGAAACAAGGCAAAGGGCTGGAGGTAGGAAGAACTTGTCCTGTAGTGGGAACTGTAGGCACATACTCGTTAGTATTGCCAGAAGGCAGAGTTTAATGGGAGATGTCACTGGAAATGAGCAGGCAAAATGTGCAGGGGTTAGATAATGATAGATAAATAATGCTATACAAAGGAATTGGACTTTCTACAAGACAATGATTGAGAAGACAAGTTTTATATTTTATCAAGATGACTTTAGCTGCTATATGGAGAAATTTTGGACGGTTAGCAAGTATTGAAGCAAAGGGATCACTCAGGCGCCTATTGTAATAGTTAAGGGGAAAAAGAATGATGACCTAGACAGTGGCAGTGAAGCTGGAAAGAAGTGCACAAATATACGGAATATTGATGTGAGAAATTTCAGCAGATTTGGGGATTAATTGAATACAAGAGACTGAGAGGGTGTGGGTAAGAGAAAAGAAATCACAGATGCTCTCACATTTCTGGCTTGGGCATTTGGGCAGTTGGTGGACTAATCCCTGAAAATAAGGATTGAATTTGGATAGGAAAGGCTAGTAACTTGTTGAACAGGTTTCCTGAAGTATCTGTAGGATGAGGATATCTAGTAATTGGATAAATAGGCCTACAGCTATACCTTCAGGAGTTGTAAACAAAGGGTCCTTAACAAAAGACTAAGAATGGATTATACTACCCAGGGAGAGCATGAATTTGAATGGAAAAGAAGGCAGAAGAAGGAGTATTGGGCAGCAGGAAGAATAGCCCTAAAAACCTACCAGAAAAGATTAGCAAAAGACTCAATGAAAAATAACATATTACTATTTCCACAACTCAAAGGAATTTGTTAACAATGTCAAATGTAAAATCTTTATTGCTGATATGACCTTGCTGAAAGCAGTTTCAAAGAAGTGATAGGGCCGAAGAGTGAGTAGGAGGAGAGAGGGATGTGAAAAAGTGAAGATGGTGAATAATTCGTTGCCTATTAATGGAAAGGTAGAGTGGGGCTATCTTAATGGAGCCCCACATTTAAAAGACACATCAGGGATACATGCTAAATTTAGATATATGTGAACTTGGTGGGCCCATCCAGATTTGTTTGTTTTGTTTCATTTGCATTTTTTTTTCTCGAAATAAGAAAAAGAGATAGCCGCTTTCTTTACAAAATTCTGCTTAATGAGGTTCTTTTCTATTTGAGTTCATTTGCATTATACAAATATCATAACTGGGCAATTATGGAAATGATAATCATTAACCTGATGACCATTTTGCTATAGGGCCAAGAACAGATGGAGCCAATGAGATCTCCAGACATTCTTTCCAAACTTGGAAGATCCAGACTGCAATATAATGCAATGGCATTTTCACCCCCTGGGACTTACTAAGCTTTTGTTTTGAATAACAAATATATTTAACACATTGAAGTCACCATCTATCTGTGACATGATCGTCTATAGAAATAATCTGAGTGAGCTAACATTATTGTCAGGCAATTAAGGAAAATTCCAGGTATATTCATGTTGAATTTAATGAAACTAACATTTGAATTAGGGATTTTTGAGATTAATGACATTGAGAAATGTCAAAAGTAAGAACACTGTCAAGAATAAGCGGCTATACCAACATCAAAGTGAGCCTTTATAAAAGTACAGGCTTTTATAAAGGGAAACTTAGATGGCTGGAAACTTGAAAGGTCTCTAGGAATTGATGAAAACTGTGACTGTAATCAAACATATGAAGTATTGTAGATGGTGGAAAGGAAGAACTTTCCACTGACCAGGCAGGATGGTCATCAGATACCAGGCGCAATCCTCTCCTTTCACCAAGTTATCCCTGCTCCAGGCCTAGAAGGCAGACCACTGCCTCCAGTTCAGGCACAGGGCCAAATTATTTATTTTCCGGACAATAATTCATTAAGACAGACATAACTATCCATCCATATTCAACAAAGACAGAAACTGGGCAAGCGACACAGCTAACAGGTGTCCTAGCTGGGACTCAGAGTCCAGTCTGGCAGATGCCAAGGCTCACACTTAGAACAGCAAGGCTCCTGCTCCCAGGAATTCATTAAGTACGTACTTTTCAGGTTCATCCTTGGGGTTGTGTTGAAATATAATGTTTAACAACCAAACTTCCCATTTCTTCCTCTTGCTTAAAATTAGGGTACATCTTTCTGAGTAACGTTCATATCAGGGTAAACTTTTCCTACAATTACCTCAGATACAATTCTAAATCAGGAGTCTGGGGACATTATAACAACCACTCTTCTACTCATATAATCTCATTTTATGTAACATTTTGCTTGTACTTTCCACGCATACCTCAGGTTGCTATTTTTTTTTTCCAGTTTTGTCTTCTTTGCTTCATTACATTCTCTTCTCCTTCAAAATTATTATTAATTCTTATGGATTTCCTTCTAGTACAAATTCTATTTCCTGTAAAAAAATTTTTTTTGAAGTTTGACACATCTTTTCATATACAAACGACCAACGGTACACATGGAGTTACTTTTTATAAATATTCGCATCCTCCCAATTTTTAATGTTTAGTTGTAGTTGGTTTTACAAACATAAGGTACAATTTCTTTTATATTTTGCCCAGCTTTACAGGTGTTTTTAATGTTAGCAATGGTGTGTACTGTTTTGTGCTTCTCAGTTTACAAAGCACAGACATTATCTCAAATAATTATTCTTTTTCATGTATATACTATCCCTCATTGTATTGACAATTCTATCATGTTCTTTGTTAGCTGAATAAATCTGGGATCAGTTAGCACTGGGGATTTTATAAATGGCTGTCTAACAGGCAGTTCACACTTATGTTCAATTACATTCTCCCATACAGGGGAGAATTTCAGATAGGTGTGAAGCCTAGGGCAGCTGAGAGCTACTTCTGGGAAACAGAGCTGGACTTCATCCAATCAAAAGTAAACCCACCCCAGGGAACAGAGAGCATACAGCAATAGTGTCCAGAACAGAGTGGGGCATCAGATGTGCGATGGTATACAGCAAGCCCATAAAAGTGGCTCCACGTCACATCTCCATATGGAAGGTCTTGTCTACACAATCAGAATTTTGGGGCCCTGGAAGAGTCACATCTCTGACCGTAGCATGCCCTGTTACCTACTGCTTTAGACACCATGTCCTTTAGTTTCCATATCCTTTGCCATTAATGACATTCCACGTCATCTGTGTCTTTACACTTCTTTAGTCAGCTACATCACTGTCCACTACAAACCCTCACATCTTAAATCTGTTCTTTTCCTAATCCACTCTATCTCAGTTCAGCCAAAAACCTAGAAATCATACTTGACTTCCTTTGCCCTCAAGCCCTACATTCATTCTATCAAATCTTGCAAATTAACCTTCAACATTTACATGGACTCTTTCCACTTATCTCCATTGCTATCACCCATGTTCAAAAGCTTTTCTTATTTCTCACCTGAATATTGTACTGTTCTATTAGATGATCCTAAGTGGTCTCACTGCTTCTATTCTTGCCCTTGGATAGACAATTCTCTTCATAGTTGCTAATGTAATCTTTTAAAAACTCAGACAGCCAGATTACTTCTTCCTTGTTTAAAATCTCCAATGACTTCTCATCACCAACAGAGCGAAGTGGAGGGACCGGCGGGGCTGTTGGGGCCCGGGCCCCGTCCACCCATCCAGCTCAACCTCAGTGTATCTGACTCGCTCGCACTGTTCTACCCACAGTGTTCTTCCTTTTTCTTGAATACATCAAGGCTATGGCTGCCTTAACGCCTTGGCTTTGCCTTTCTCCCCCAAAACGTATTTGCATCCTCTCTTCATTCAAGTATCTATTCTAACCTCAGGTCTTCAGAGAGGTGGCCCCTCTGACTACTCTATATAAAAGAACAAACCCACTTCCATGCAGATACATGTACACACTCACACAATTTTATCTATTTGGCCCTGGTTTAGTTTTACTTTATGGCACTTTTCACTACCTGGCATTGTCATTAATTTAAATTCTTTGTTGATTGGCATTTTTTCCACTAGACTGTAAGATCCATGACGGTGGGAAGCTCCTCTATCTTAGTTTTCCCTCTATTCCCGTTGCTCAGTGTGATGCCTCACACATGGAATGCACTCAGTGAATGTTGGTTGAATAAACTGTTATTATTTATATCCATCTTTTCAGGAAGGATTTGAAAAGGAAGGCTTGATGGAGGGTTTCTCTAAGAGTCAGTGTGACAGATAGAAGAAAGAGGATGTGATTTGGAGATAGACAGACTTGAACTTGGACTGGCTGAAATAGCTAACTGAGTGATCTTAGGCAAGTTATACTTACCTCTCTAAACTTGTATAGTTGTTTTATTTTTTTGTGTGTGATTTTTTTTTTACTTGTAATAGCAATGATGACACCTGTGTTTCCCAATTGTTGTAAAGATCACAGATAATTGTACCGAATTCCTAGCCTACCGCTGCAATTGGTTAATTCCAACAGGACTGTCACCAGTGGGGCTACAGTCCTGGGGTCAGGACAATGACCTCATTCCAAGTTCCAGTGACAAATATCAATTCACTAAAAACCAACCAAACCGAAAAAACTGTTAGGATTCAAGCAAATGTTCATGCTCACATTAGGTATACAGTCCAATGGGATGTGGAATGATGCCTGCTTAATACTGATTGTACCGAGGCTTTGTTAAACCTTGTATTTTAAAAAAATTACATTGATTTTGAGCAGAGTGGAACAACTTCCCATTGGATTGAAAATATTCAATTTGTAACTGTAAACACAGTTTCTCAATTTGCTATTCTCCATGGTCTGAGGCATATTTTTAAATTATAATAAGTCTATCCTAAAGTATTGAAAGGCATTATAAAATAATCAAAGAAATTCCAAATCTTTACAGATATGATTTAACCTCTTTTTTCCTGACTGAAGAAGCCAAACTTATTACCCTACAAATAGCTTTCATTTTACATGACTCTAACTGAGTATATACAATCTATTAGGTACATTTCCATTTATATGAAGATTTTACTGTGTGCAGATAAAATGTGCACTTCGAGTCTTACTAGAGATTCCTCCTAATTAAAGAACATATGGCCAGCAGATTTAAAGAATTAAAATGTGTTTTAAATTGCTTCACAAATATAATTTTTAAATAATAAGAAAATCTTTCTATACTTTCAGGGAAGAAGTTTTAACCTATTATGCTTATTTTATTTCTAGGAACAGAAGCTAAAAAGGTGCATTTTCCATTTTTAGATAAACGCATATACAAGTATAATGTACATTAAGGCAACTTCAAAATTAAATTTCAAACCTTTAATCCTAAAACATGAAGAGATATTATTGATTAAAAAAGTACCTTTCTACTAGGAAATCTAAGTTGAAATAATAAGTGTGGTTTGTGATTTAGAGCAGGGTAATTAAGAGCTGAATGGCTGACAGTTTAGTTTTTAAAATAATTCTTTAATCATAAGGACTGAAATTATTTAAAATTTATCAAAAGGCTTCAGAAATATTATGCTGCCAAGCATAGAGATTCTTTCTTTGTGGGAGGTGATTGTTAATATCTTAAATGAAGGTATGTTGAGGACTATGACATCATTCCTTTATTCATTCATCCTCTCATTCACTTAATACATATTTACCAAGCTCCAATCATGTGGTAAACATGGTTCTGGGGACTGGGGTGCTGTGGTGAAGAAAGAATGTCATATGTTAAGTAGATGTTCCTATTCAGGTTTAAAGTACCTGTTCAACCCATCTTGAATGATGCAAGATATACAAATATATCTCTCAGAACGCAAAACATTTTGCATATCTAACTTGTTTGGTGAGGAATAACTCTTAAGCAGAATTAACAAAATGCTGAAGCACACAGTCAACCAATTAATTTGGATGAAAAATTAGCCCATCCAATTATATTCCATAATATAGATAGAATTATAGACAAATTGAAAGCTAATTTTTGTTTGTTTGTTTTATTTTCAATGGGCATGGTGCCATACTTAGAATTAGCCATACTTATTTATATTGCATTTGGCTTTCCAACCTTCAAAGTCTGGAACCCTAATAATTGGACCAGCTCTATTAATTTACAATGTATGATACTATTTAATTTTTTTTTTAATCTTGACTTCATTATGCTTAATAGGATTTTCAATGTGCTACTTTCACTCTTCTTCTGGGAGGATGGAATTGCCATATCAGTTGTCTAGAACTGTTACATCATTTTTAGAAAGTCTTTCATTCATTTGTAACTAAAACTTACAGACTCTCTAATGAAGTGTAATATGAAATGAAATGCCACTTTAACAAGTAACCCATGGGGGGAAAATAAAAGAACTACCTAACTAACTAAGGAAATTACTTTTCTGTGTCTGTGGGTCAGTTGGCTGTAGGTCCTGGATAACAGTAAAACAGGTAAGTTGCTTTGGATAACCAAATAATACCAGGAACGGATGTGACCTGCATTTTGGTCATAATATGATTTGTAGGTCAAGATGGAAGGAGGTTGGACAGAGTGCACAGGGATCTCTATACCTGAGAGCAGCTTTGTACACTTGTTTCTCCTGGTGATTAAAACATAAACTCTTCTTCTTTTATAGATCAATGAAATAGGACACTTCGATCAACTGAGGAGTGATTTTAGTATGTCGTACACTTGGGACCTAACAGTGTAGTGCTACTTCTTAAGCATGAGTACGTGAGAAGTGGAAAACAATATGAGTGAAGCCACATGGACACTGAAGGGCAATATCAGAGCTGAAGAAAAAAAGCAGCTGCATCATAATAATGTAATGGCACCTTAGAGATGGATAAATGGTGCAAGTCATCTGGTTCAAAGGGCATTCCCCCTTTGAACAGAGCTCTTTGGCATAGCTTGGACTGAAATATTTGAATCTGGTTCTTAGGCTGGTATTTTAGGCTCAGACCCATGACTGTATTCTAGAATTTATTCATAAGTTTCTTTTCTAGGAATAGCTCTATCATTTTCAAGACTGCACCTGAAAACTTGGTACCAATTAAATAAAAGTATTCAATTTCTAAATTGGAAATTAAAAATAAAGACGGATAGTTTTTATGTAAAAAAAATGTGAATTTTCCTAACAAAACTCTTAGTTTTATATGAAGACAATTACTTGGCTAGGATGAAGCAAATAAGAATGTATAATATCAATTTATAGTGAGAAATATCATAAGAGTACATGGATAGGAACATGGCCATCTGGTGCTGAAACAGAGTGAGAAAAATAAGGTTTGCATCAGCATATAAAACTCATGGAAGTTCTATCAAAGAATGAACCAGGCTGAGAAGTAGCTAAGAAACAAAAGATTTATATGAACAGCAGAAGCACTCTTCAGAAGTAAATATTAAAGTCATGGCAATAGTCCTGAAAATTTTCATTTAGAATTACAGCTTTTCTACAGAACTGCATGTCTTCTATATCGTCATCTCGTAAATCTGTTTATTACCATGTGTGTTAGAGTTCGTACAACAAATGTTCTCTAAATGGTGTGTGATGAGATTTCTAGCCAGAGGAGAATATTTAAGCCAAAGTTCAGTGTAAGTCTAGTTTATCTTCATGTATACTAGCTCCAATAATTATAGATCATTTCACTTTTTTCTCTTCCTCCTCTAAAGCCTTATTTTGATCCCAGTGTAGTGAAATGTGTGAAAATTAATGTTCTGAATTTATGTTCCACATTGTATTTCGTATTTGAAGGATGCTACAATTCATATAGTTCAAAAAATACCTAGTGTAAAGGCTTTGTATTAAGAGACATAAGAGGTCACAGGTGATTTAAAAATCATAAGATTATTAGAGCAGAAAAGGTCTTAGATTACTTGTCTAACCTTCTTATTTAAAAAAAAAAAAAAAAAAAAAAAAAACAAAGACACTGAGAACCTGCCTAAGATTTTTGTACGTGTTGGTTGAGCTAAGTCTACAACTGAGGTCCCCGAATTCCTATCTACTTTATACTACACCTCACTAGGCCAGAATCCCTGAACTTCTGAACCTTACTATTTTATAAGGAGGATAAATAAAACTTTTTATGCTTGGCTTAAAGAAAGGTGAAATACAAGATGCTGTGGACACTCAAAATATTATGCCGGGAACAAAGAAAAAGACAAACACATGAGAAGAGCATTGTGGATTTTACTGCTGGAAAGGTGTGGTACCTGTAATCTTTGCTATATGGACACATGTAATCCATTTGCCGTAAATTATTTGTTTCACTTGGATGCTGCTCTTCTTGCTGAAGGCTACTCAACTGCTGCTACAGGAGCCAAAGTATGCATCAAAATGAATGGTGCTTATAGACGGAACCAACAACAGGAGGCTTGATGCTATGTTAAACACTTCTCATATAAAAATGAGGAAACGTTACCTCAATGAGATGAATTTGGCTACATAGAATGAACACTTTTGTGAATTCAGACTTAGATCTTTTTTGTTGAAAAGTCTATACCCTTTTTCAATAAAAATCAGTTGGGGGAAACTCTGTGCCCTTCCCACAGTGTTATCTTGTTATTCAAGCCTACTTGTTATTCAAGCCTAACTTAAAGTTATTCAAAAACTTTGTTTACATGGAAACAAGCAGTGTGTGAGCCCTGAAGAAATTCGGCTTCCACATAGGTTGGTTATCTGCAGGCAGCTTGGGGAGGGCACTGGATTTAAGCGCTGGGAGACCCAGGCTTGAATCTTTCTTAGAGGGTTCTATAACCTTGCACCTGGTCCTTAACCATCATGAGTCTCAGTTTCCTCATTTACAAAATAGTGAGGATGATATCTGCCCAACATCTTGTACAATGTTTTATGAGGCTCAATACACAGAGTGCTCAACAAACCTTCACTCTATTGATGTTCTTACTCTCATATTTGCCCTCACACTCAACCTAGTTTTACTGTCAAGATTTAGAGCATCCTTTTGGTAAATCTAAATTGCTGTACAAATATAAGGTATTATATTATGTGCCATGCTGGTATGTAGGAATTTCAGTATGGTCCACAGAAAGGTTCAGTGAGATTAATTATTATTATTTTTATTCACTTTAAAGACAGTTTCACTTTACAAATATGTAAACAACACTCTGTGACTTCACAAGAATCACAATATCCTGAGGTTTTGTTTTTTTCTTTTCTTTTTTTATGAATTTGGAAATATCTTTCACAGGCGCTATATTTCTTCTTGTGAAACTGTGTGAGGATCAAAATCATTTTTCTTTTAAATTCATGGTTTATCTCAACTGTTTAGGAATAGAGACAGATTGTGGCATACTAGTGCAAGTTTCAAGTTTTGCTTTTTTTAAATTATGCTTTTTTAAATAAATATGTAACACATGTGGGGATTGCATTCATTGCCTATGATATAATGAAGTATGACTTGGAAAAACTGACGACATACACTCACTGGGAAATATGACATAAATTACAAACAGTACAAAGTGAACTCATTCTGTTGTTTTCTTTTCAATGGTTACTTATTCTGTCATCTGTTAATATTGATCATAAATTGTGTCTCTTCCAGAAAAGGTTCTATATAAATCCAGAGGAACAAATAAAACATTCCCCCAAAAAGCTTGTGTTATTCCACTTTAAGTCATTAGGGATGTCAGCATTCTTTGACCATCAAATGAAAAGTTGTCCATGGGAGGAAAAAAATCATTGACTTATTTGTGCATATGTTGGGTCTACTCTGCATATATTGGCCCTATTTTTCTATTAATATGTCCAATTAAATCCCTCTTCCTCCCTGAAGTCTGACTACCCAAGTTCATAGTCATCTCTTTTTTTTTTGAGCCCTGTGGCCTGGTTGCCTAAAGTAGGCAGGAGGCAATCAGTATATAGTAGCTTGCATTGTTTTGCATCTTTCTAAGTATAAATTCTGATCCTACATCTAGATGTGAGACTCTTACTTCTGATATTTATATGCAGACTTTGCCTCAACACAGCATCTGCTTTATTAGGCAATCATACAAATCCTTGATGAGATTCATGAAGAGCTGATGGTTAAAAAGCCTTCCTGATATTTTAATTCCTGTTTCCCCAAGCAGATTAATTTCCTTAATGACATGGGGGCTGTTTGTTTCTTCTAATCTTGCTGGGTTTAACACACTGATGATAGGCCAGAGGGGCGTGAAGGACATGTCAATAAATCTCTCTCCAGCTGTCCTGACTTTCACATTTGCCCTCACATTCAATCTTTGTTCTACTCTCAAGGACCCTACAGTTCCATCAGCACCTGGCTCCCCTTAATCCTTGGTACATCTTCCATCTTCACTTGGAGTAACCATGGAAGCACATACATTTATTTCCCTATTTCAAGAGCCAGTAAGGTCATCTGACGCTAGACTTGCTCTAGAGGTGTTAGAAAGTCATTAACTCCTGAATTACAAAACTTCAAACCCCCAGGGGCACAGGAAAACAATGACCCTGGAGCTGGCAGTAATAATACATTGCAAAGACTCTCACTCCTGTCTGGAAATGTAAGAGGGAAATAATTTAGGGAGCCTAACTCACCTTTCTTGGGCTTTTAAGTAATTTCATTGAAGGATTGGATATGCAAGAGCTATTTTCATCCTATTTCCTAGCTACGTGAATTTGAACAAAAATTCCCAATTGGGCTAACCATGCTGATTCTAGTTGAACCCTTGGTTCTGTTCCTGAGTTGTTAAAAGATGTGTTTTAATTTAGTTATAGCTTTCTGGTAAGACTGTTCTGGGAGTCCTGGGGCTGCCCCATAGAGTACTTATATTGCAAAGTGCTCTGCAACCAAAGGACTCCTTGCCCGAATCAGTGTGGGGAATGCTGCAATTAATGACCCTTCCTGAACATTCATAATTCAGGATTAGTGCATTAAAATGTAAATTTAACTTTGTGCAAAAAAAATGCTTTCATTTTATAATCTCTTGTATTTCCTCCAGTTTTAGTCTTCTAAAGTTAAGGTTTTGTAAAATGCTGTTTTAGTACCTGCAACATACCTTTTACTGTGATACACATAGAGAGGCATATTTTAGATGTTTAAAACAGATTTTACCCTCTTGTGAGTCTTATATTCAGCTACTAATTTCTTTAATAATTTAGGGGACTTGTATGGATTCAGAATAACTCAAATTTATGTTCACCCAAAGGGAATATGGATTAAGAAGATTGCTTTCTTATGGGTTATTTTTCTAGAGATAGTTGCCTGAATTAAAGAATAAAATGTCAGGTCAAACTCAATTCTTATTACAATCTAGCAATCTAAATGGCAGCTGTTGAGATAAGTCCAGAGGGGGTTACATTTACAAGGGAACAGATTTATTGACCACTTAAAATCAATTCTTCTTTGCATCTCTTCAACTTTTAGAGGAATAATTTTTCCTGTATTAAAGTGGCCATTCTCTTTTAAAGAAATTTTCATCTTCAATACAGTAACTTAGCAATGGAATGTAAGAAGTTGGTTTCACACACACACACGCACCTTGTAATAATATCTGTCCAATCTCACATATACATGCCAACAGTTTTTACTTTTAGGTAGAATAAAGAAAAACATATTGCTTGCATTATTAAAAATATTGAAAAGTAAGTCAAGGAAGAAAAAAGTCAAATGGAAAAGAAATGCATTAAAACCAAAGATAAAAAAATAATAAAATTAGAAAATAACTGAATTTTTAAAATGAACTCAAGAAATGACTGACAAATTACATTTTTATTTCAAGACCTCGTACATTGTGGAAATTATATATGTTTTTTTTATATCATGTAGCAATGTTTGGGGTAGAATAATAAGTACCTTTTGCAAATATTTCAGTTTATTTTAATCTTACATGAATTTAAGAACTAATAACTATAGGACAGCATGAATTTTGTCTAAACCATGGTGATGAATCAAAAAATCTTATCCTTTGGAATAATATAGCTATTAAGCAATATTTTGACAAATATTTCTACTAATTCAACAATTTCAAACTTGCACAAAATATTTAACATGGGCTATTTGCCTGCATATTGCCCCACATACCCTGTAATTACATGCTTAATGTAAATGCAAAAAAAAGTATTTGACTACTTAAATTGTATTCAAATTTTAAGCTGAAGAGATGTGTTCTTTACAAAAAAAAACAGTTTGGTGTTAAGGTTCCTATTAACCTGTCTCATTAGGCCTTTCTTCTTTATTGTATACTGTGGACCCAATTACTGACTGACACAGAGCAAAATGACAAATCATCCCATTATCAACCTCACCCCCCAAAAAAACCCCATGAATTATTTCAATATTTAAATAACTTGCAAGATTATACTTCAAATAACACAACAGCTCTGCTTAATTTAAACTTACATTTTCTGTAGAGCTGAAATGATTAAATTTGAATAATTAATTGTAATGTTTTCATTTATATGTGGTACATTAAAATTTTACTTGTTTTGAGCTATTAATGATGGGCTATAACCCAATTTCCAGGATTTAGAGATTATTTCCACACAGATTAGCCTTCGTGTTTATACCAAGCAAACGTTCTCAGATGCATGTGAAATCTGTAACTATATTTCACTCCTAATTGGCCTGACTCAGCATGCTATTACTAAGCAGACCCTTCATGGTACAGTATTCACAAAGATACTGCAGTTATTTTCTGGAAAATATCCTCTGTTATTAATTTTCGTTCACTTTTTAAGTAGACTGGAATCCTTTGACAGTACTCCTAATAGACTACTTAAAATCAAACATTATTTAGCATGGCCAAGAAAAATGTTTTAATAAGCTTTCTTTAGCATCAGTGTTTCATTTGCTTTTTCCTTCTGTCCTGTAATACCTGTAACTCATGCACTTAATAACTTTGTTCTGAGCACTCCCCATATATAAGGCCCTGAGCCAGGCACGTTTCAGGTTAGAGATGTTTGAGTTCAGAACCTAGTCCCCCTATAGTATACTCGATTGCAAGGGTGACAAGATATAAGGCAGTATGGTAAACCTGGAGTAGAACGGAAGTCTGAACAGGGTGTCAGACTCTTTGGTTCCAGTCATGAATCTGCTGCTTTCTAACTATGTGGTGCTTTGCGCTCTAAGTCGCAGAAAACCTCAATTTATAATGGCTTAAATATTTAGTGAAATTTATTATTTCACATAGCATAAAGTCTTAAAATAGGATAGCTCCATGGTTGCTTAATTAAGCAACTCATCCATGTCCTCAAAGACACGAGTTCTTTCCATTTTTTTCACTCCATCGTCTTCAAAATATTGATTTTATCTCTCCAACTAGCTTCCTTCAATATCCCAAGATGGCTGCTAAATTTACATGTTATGTTACATAACCACACAACAACATTCAACATTTAGTACTCAGCAAATCCACATTTAATTAAAGGAGGTTTTCTTTCCTTTGTAACTATATACAAAAGACTGAGATTTTGCCACCATAAGTTTACTATGTGTCCCTTTGCCACTTTACTCAAACTGGGTTAATCAGATTTTCTCAAAGGAATTGGGACCGAGTAACGGCTTTTTAATTTGGGCTTGATACTTGATGATGCCATAAATTTGGTTCCATGAGAAACCCTAGTACCTTGCAACTCAAAGTGTGGTCCCTAGACCAGTAACGTTGATATCACCTGAGAGCTAGTTAGAAATGCAGAATGTCTGGCCTCACTCTAAGACATATTGACTCAGAATCTGAATCTTAACAAAATGCCTAGGTATTCATATGCACACTAAATTTTGCAAGTCATCACTCTTATAGAATGGAAGATGTCGTTTTGACCACACAAATGTTTTGAATCCAAATATTTCATCAGAATTATGCTAACACTGATGCTTTCAAATGAAAGCATTTTCTGAGACAAACTGCATTGAGCCAATATAATTCTTTAATCAATTTTCTTCTCAGAGAAAATGTTTCCTTCTTTCTTTTTTATTTTCTTTAAATTACTTCATTGGATCAATTCTAAGTAAATTTTACAACAAAGATTCAATTCACTCATCATCTTTTCTTTTTCATATAAATTAGTGTTTAACTTGCTGCCACTATGATTTTTTTTGTTTTGTTTTGTTTTGTTTTTTGGAGGGGAGGCATATCTCTACAAAGACCAGTTTTCCTGGCTTAAATTTATCTGTTCAAAATTTTGTCAAAAATATCTGATTATTCCATTAATATTTAGTCAATACAAATTTTAACTATCTTAAGTTTTAGCCACAATTTTATTTCTATTGATTATTTCTAACTGTAATTTCCATTATGAATTTTTAAAAAATCAGCTCCAAATACTTATCTTCAAACCAATTAAATAGCTGCAGCTATCTTGATGTGCTGTCTACTGGGGTCTTAAATTTTTAAAAAAGAGTCTTGCAGGTTCAAATGGCTCATGTAAGAATGGCTCATCTGGTTTTAGCTCTGATCTCCCTTGTGTACAAACTAGATTACATTAGTTTATGTTTGTACAATATAACGACTTCAGAGAGAACAGTATGTGTTGGTTACTTTATAAGAGTATCCACAAATAAAAGATTCTACTGAAATATAATATCCTAAAGGATAAGGTCTATGTCTCATTCATATATTTTTTTTTTTCTGGAACAATCTCTGGTACATCACAAGTGTTTGAAACATTTGTGGAATTAGAGAAATAATGAACACAGTGATCCTCAAACAAGTGCTATAAGAATTACAAAAAAGAAAACTTGCTGCTATCTGCGTTATAAGACAAGTTTTCATGTAGTTGGTATTCCTTCCGGAGAGTATAGCTTAACATAGAGAGATGGAAATGCCTACAGGTTTTTCTGGGACACTGTCAATTATGATTAAGTGTAGAAAGCTTATGAGCTAACAAATGCAATGTTAAGTTGGAAAGGTAGGAAGGTAGGTAGAAAGGGGAATCACTATTCTGATCAGTGAGATAATTAGTCTGGTAGTCAAGGGCATGTTAAATGAGGATATAGAGTGGGGGTCGGACGAGGAGAGGGATGTGGTAAAAAACTGGGAATAGTGAAATTAGTGCACAGGATATTGCAGAAGTAATAGGAGCCCAAACCTGCAAAATAGTAACTGGAGTGCAATAAAGGAATAGATGATGAAGACTCTTTGTAGTAAAGGTGTCACCCACCCTTGACCCTCTTCTCTTTTCATGCTGTACCTGTCTTAAGTTATTTGCAAATACCTTTCAAATTTTAGTTTGCTGTCTCAACTGCAAACGACATTTTTCTCTCCTCAGACTAACTGCTGACATTTCTTCTACCATATTTTACATGAATCTCAGTGTCTGAAGAATAACCCTCCATGTTATTTCCCAAATTAAGATTTCCTTTCTTAGCAACTATATCACGAAATGTAACAATCGCCTTTATATACTACTGGTCATGCAGGACTACCTATTTTATCTTTTAATTCGCTCCTCCATTTTTCTCCCTGTCTATTCCAACTGCTTCTGCTACAATCGGGGACTTATTATCTTCCACCTACTTGTACAGCATTTTCCTAACTGGTCTTCACATCCAGTGTCTTCATCCTACAAATCATCCTTTACACAGCTACCAGAACAATCATTTTGGTGTGCAAATCTAACCATGCCACTCCTTGATTTAAAATCTATCAATGGTTCCAAAATCTTGCCTTTGAAAATTGTAGTGAGTTCTAATGGAAAAGGCAATACAATTTAGAATAAGACATGTAAATTTGAATTTTGATTCTACTATGTATTACTCATGTGGCTTTGACCAAGTTATTTAATTTATCTGGCCCTCAGTTTCAAAAACCTTTCCTTATAAGACTGTTCTGAAAATTAAATAGAATTGTGTATCTAAAGTGCTTAGCACAGTATATACCAGGCATTGGATAAATATATATTACATAAGAAAATTACCACTGGAAAAATGACAATAAAATTAAAAAAAACCTATTCTGGGTAAAACTGGCTTTGGCTATTTCTTTAGCCTAATATGGTTAAATACCATCAATTTCCTAATGATGAGGCAATGAAGTTAATATTGGGATCCATGTTAACTGTATAGGAAAACACAATTCAATTTCACTGTAGAACTATTTTCAGAGAATCTTGGCTCATATCATAATCAAATCATACATAAAGAAACTCTTTTCAGTATATTGGTTATTAGGCTCTGAACAAAGTAAACCCAAATAATACGTGATGGAAAAATCCTGTGCCCCATGTAAATAAGTTAGGTTGGCTCTACTGCTTTTGGATTAGTGTACAAATAAATACCATTTCTATCAGGGCATGTCACATGATAATTGAGGGTGAGAGAAGTGACAAGATGTTTGGCCACCACGACAAGGAAAGAGAATTAGGAGTGATGGAGAAGTTAAGAAAATGAATAAAATTAGATTTATCTTTTGATGGTGGGAAGAAATACAGGATTATGACTTGAGTTATACTTTCTTCTAGAATTAGGAGAGACCTAGTCTTTTTTTTGTAGAAAATGAGTAGGAAGAAGTGAGAGATTCAACCTGTGGTATAGAAGTATAGAATTGAAGCATCAGAGGAGGTAGTGGGGGTGTAATCAGAGAATTAGATTATATGGCAATATGTGATAAAGGATAACAAAAGAATACTTGATAAAGGTAAGCTTTGATCAAGTTAAGTGTTGATTAAAAAGGAGGAGTTCTCTTCTATTGAAATAGGAAGAAAGGAGAAAAGGATTCTTGTAGTTGAGATACACCTGTGGCTCTCAGTGATATCCAAACTTGTCTGCACATTAGCGTGACCCAGGGGATTTCTATAAAATGGCCACAACAAGCTTCTGATCTAATATATGTTGACAAGGATTGGGCATGGGAATTATTTAAAGCTCTCAGGTGATTTTCATGTGACGCCAGGGCTGAGGTCCACAGAGCTGCTTTGAAGGAGAGGAAACAAAAAGGAAGATAAATAAATCAAGAGAGATCATCTTGATCTCAGTAGCTATGAAGAAAGCAGTCTTGCAGGATGAGAGAAGTGTTTGTGGGATGGGGACAGGGAAACTGTTGAAGGTTGTATAAAAAGGCTTCCACTTATCACACTGCTTCTGTCTACGTCAATATGTGGTAAGCAGTAATTAAAGATATTAAGAACACACCCTGCCAGGAAGGGGAGCTTCATGGAGACATGCATCTGCTGTCAAATCCCTAAGGTGATGCTTAGTGATTTAGAAAAGAAAGATGGCACAAGGAATATAATGTTCCTTAGTGGATATTTTTCTCATGCACCTTATGGGAAAAAACACACACAAAATAATAACATTAAAAATCACACAAGAAAAACAAGAGCATTGTAAAGAATGCATATGTGTGTAGAATATATTTTGATATGTATTATGAATTTATAGTTTTATTAAAAAACTTGTAATTAGACAAACATGACACATAAAAATATATGAAATCAATGTGCAATTTACTGGAACATTTTTTCACTACAAAAAATATTTCCAATAAGCCTATTCAAGTGTGTATATGTTTGTGCACATATGGAGTTACACATATACATAATTCAGTCTTTAAATATATATCATATTGCTTAGGTATAATTTTAAATTTGAGTAATGTCCATCTGTATTGACCTTCTAAACAGACTTATATATTTATATTTCTTGAAAAATAACAGAAATCAAAAGCTACTTTATCGCTTTTATCAAGAGGGAGTATTTAACTTTTCCTATGAGTAAAGTGATCTTTATCACAGATATTTCCTTGAGAATTACTTTGGTATCCTGCTGTTAGCGGGAATAGGAAAAAAAATCTCAAAATATTATGTTGGGGCATACTAACAACATGCAATAACTTCCTTCATCTCTTTCCTGTAAGAAATATAATATACTCCAACAGTACGATAATCCTAAAAGAACAACAATAAGAAAAATTTCCCCAGTTCTAGGCCGCATTAATTAAAGTCTGTGTCTACAAACTCAGAAGCAGGGGCACCCTCCAATGTCACTCTACCCATCTCACTCCCTACTGATTAGAACATTTATGGAGCATTGTGTTCCCTTATGGGGACTAATTTTAAAAGAGCTATTAAACAAACTGCACCAAACGAAAGCCAAATGGGTTTGTTAGATGTACCATACTCTATGAGGTAAATGTTGGAAACTGGCTAGAAACTCAGGGAGTTTTTTTGGTAAGAAAGGGCAATTGAATAATTTGAATAATTCAGCAATGGATAGTTTCCTGTAACTGGGATTATCTTGGTACAGGCTCAATGATCATATGTCTATAAAGGCTATATTGAAAGGATTATAAACATCAGGACCGACTCATCGAGTGTAATTTTTGATCTGGATAACCTTAAAGTTCTTTTCTAGATCTATAATGCAAATATTAGGAAAAGCGATGCATGCAGTGAAAAACCAGTTGATGGTATAGTGTTAGTGTTTTTCTTTTTTAAGTATTTTTAAAAAATCTTATATGTGACATGCTATAATTCCACGCATATTTGCATATCTAAATGTAATAATTACCTTTGAAATACTAATTACATGTCTTACAAAGTTCAAACCATTTATCGCCTTTTTTTTTTTTTACTTTCAATCTTGTAACCTCTACCTCATAAGCATTAAAAAAGAGGTTAAATGGCTCTCTTTGGGAAACAGATGCAACAAGAGTTCTAAAAATATCTACTAAGCAAAGCAATTTTTCCAAGGTACAGTTGGGATAAGATAAATAACACAAGAGCATGCATATTAGAGTCTCGTTTATTCATATTTTCAGGTCTGTATTTATATATTCATAATATAGAAGGGTTTACAAGATATTAATTTAAACATATATCTTGAAGCACCTGACAGATTATGTTGCAATTCTGTGGATTTTTAGTTTCTAGGATTTGGTTTTACCATTAACTATGAAGTATTTTTTGTCTTGTCCAGATTATATCCATAAAGGAACACAAGGATATTGCTTCTGATTTCTGTCACAGCAGAATCACAGGGGACCTAACAACTGGCAAGCAGCCAGGTCTATGAGCTGAGGCAGGCTGCACCTCCCGACTCCCGACTGTTCTTTGCTTGAGCTTGTCACACAACCCCAACCATTGCTCTACTTCCCTCAGATCTTGTCATTTCAATAAACTCCTGTCACAGATTGACTAGAGTCAGTAATCATATTAGTTTTCTAGGGATGCTATAAAAAAGTACCACCGACTAGGTGGCATAAACAATAGAAATTTATTTTCCCATAGTCCGGGAGGCTGTAAGTTCAAGATCAAGATGTTAGCAGATGGCTGAATTTTCCTTGTATCTTCAAATGGGCTTCCCTCCGTGTATGGCTGTGTCCTAATCTCCTCTTATAAGGACGTTGGTCATATTTAATCAGGGCTTACACGTATGACCTCATTTCACTTTCATTACCTCTTTTAGAGATTCTACCTCCAAATTCAGTTACATTCTAAAGTAGTGGAGGTTAGATCTTCAATATATGAATTTGGGGGGACATAATTCAGCTCATCACAGTAACTTTAAAAAGTAGCAATATATTAAGCTGATTTTTTTATATGAAATACTTGTTTGACACATTTTTTTTTTTAAAGCTTTCATTGGCTGTTTTTGCATTCAGGACTTTTGCTAAATGAAATAAGATAACTTGGATAATAAGTTTTACTTTAGCAAACTGCATTTAGTTTTCGGGCAGAAGTCTGGAAACTATTTTGGAGTTGTGATTTAGTTGGTAATTCTACCCATACACTACTTATTACCAGACAAGCTCTAAGAGTGACATAAAAGCTTTTCCAAAAACTTAAAATATTACTGAGGAATTTCAGTTATAATTTCAGGTTTGCTGGACTTATTAGCATAAGACCTCATTGAATTTTGTCAACATGTCCCCTGAACCATAAAAGGGAGAAGCGCAAAGTAGTATTTGAAAAGCATGCTTGTTCTTGACATATGGAGAAATCAGTGTTTTCTTTTTCTTATGAAAGAACTTCTCATAAAAGAATTCATGTAAGTTTGCTAAATGTCTTTCCTATTTAATTAAAAATAAAATTTTATCTGAAATGAATTAAATACAAGTACTGTTTAATTAAACAAAAAACCTTTAAGAGAATCACTCCAATAAGATCAATTAACATTCTGTTCCATATTGAACAAAATTAGAAAGGCAATTCTTATAATCCACTGGCATAACCTTTAAAATATGCTTGGCCTTTACAACATATCTATATGACATTTCCTTAAAAATCCAAACACTTAAATAGAAAAATTATATACTAAGTTTAATGTTAGTAGTCATTTTAAAATTAAAACTATTCAAGAAATAGATCTAATATATCTTGTTTGACAACTGGTACTTCTGATTAACTTGAGAATTCTGCATGAAAAATGCATTTCCACAGGCAAAAAAGGAGAATTAAATCTTTTATTAGGGAATTGGAATATTGAGCAAATATAAGAGGAACTTGAGCCTACACATTTCTTTTTAAAAACTGAATAGTTTTCAGCCAAGGTTTTTGAAATATTTGCTTTAAATTTCTGAGTCACACAGCTTGTGTAGGCATAGCAAAATTTGATTAGTGCCAATAATAATTTGAAAAGAATGCTGTATTTTCAAGTCCTTATATAAACCAGCCAGGAAAATGTCAAGGAACGGTTAAAAAAACAACAACACATCGAAGTGACCTTGGCCATTGTTGCTTTGTGATCTAGTGATTATAAATGGGAATTTTAAAGTATGTCCTACACTTTAAGAACTATACATGATGCTCTTTGCTACCAAATATATGCAGTTGTGTTTTTCCCGTAAAAAAAAAAAAAAAAAAAATTGAAATGTGCTCTAAGACAACTAGGTGAGTGGTGAGAAGCTGTTTGAGTGTCATATTCAACAATGCTCACGTGGGCTATGTGAACCTTCAGAGGGGCCTGGTCTTGGGCATGCTCACTGGGGAAAGTCAAGCTACCAGGCAAGGCAGAGCTTCAGAATCCTCAGGTTGGAACAGCACGTTCATTCCTGAGGCCATATTTTCATGTCTTGTAGGGTATCACCCCAGCAGCTGCATCCATCAGGGACTGGCCAGGCATTTACCCTCAGGCTCTCTTCACATAATTTGCTTCTTTGATCCACTACTCCAGTGTAGGGTGCTTCTCGAGAGAGAGGACCCCTAACTCCTACACTTTCTTTCCTACACTGTTCTTCCATTGCTATTTTGTTGATTCATTTCAACCTGATTATTTCCTGAACAAAACTCAACTTTGCTTATGAAAAATCTAATTACTGACCAATAAGAATTAGTAGCTTGTTTTCTTCATCTTTCTTAATTTTTTTTTCTTCTGTCTTATTTTAAAATTGATCTATAGAAACCTACAAGATATATATCATTCAAATCTATTAAAATATTAACTAGTTACCATGTAATAATGCCTAGGGAAATAAGGTTTAGGGGAATACACAAAGAATCTGGTATGTCTACAGTTCTGGTACACTCTCCTGCAAGCCAGCATTTACGTCTGGGCCATTGCACTCTGTGGGATCTGGACTCTGACGTGTACTGGGGCTACATTTTAATATGGTAGCCAGATAAAAGGGTTTGTTCTCTTAACACCACAGCTACCTTTCTGACACAAGAACAAAAGCTCCCTTTCTCCCTGCATGTCCTATCTGGAGGGGAAGCTTTTTAGGGAGGGAAGAAGGACCACTAGCTGGCTCAGAGCCACTCTAATACTTAGCAGAATGCAGGCTGAGATTCCGAACCCACTGGAAAGATTCCAGGCTGTACTGTTAAAAACAAAAGCTGAGTGCAGCTACTGTATGAAATTAGAAGACCAGAACTTTGATAGACAGTTAAAAAGGCTGCGGCATTTAAATTTACTCATTTAAAAAGAGTAATTTGTTATGTATTTTCTAAATAGTTGAATCAATTTTACTAAAATTAGAAGAGCTGCACATCACAGGTGCATAATTACACTTGCCATTAAACACAAACACAGATGCATGCAACAAAATTAGATGCAATCATTTCATTGAGAAAAGAATGGCACTTGTTTCCCATTTCTCATTTTTGACTAAAAAAATTAAACTAAGCTTTGGCTTTTCTCAAAGACCAAAGGATATGTTGTCCCTGTGTTTTAATTTTTTCCCCCACATTTAGTGGGAATTAGTGATTGGGTCATTCTAGAAGCAATGGACAGACATTTTATCAGACCATAGGCTAGGCCTCTTTATTATAGTCATAATAATCATCACCAAATCCTAATTAACTCCACACGGTACACGCTGCAAAGAAGCAAATGTGCCTTCAACCCATCTGGAATGGCCCTTGCTATATTTTGCCTATTGTATTCACATGAGGAAAAGGCATTGCTTTATATTCTAGGCAGTTATGGTAACAATTTTCATGGATGTCCTCTCATTTCACCTTCACAAAAATCCCTTGCGGTAAGACTGGTGTCATTTTGAAGATAGGAAGCCTTAGGATGGTGAATTGATTTGCCCTGCTAATAAAGCTAGCAATAAGCAAAGCTAGATTTTGAACCCCAGTCATTGGTACCCTAGGGTTTCATCTCACTAGTCAATAAATCCTCAGAAGACAAGGCCTTCGCTAGCCTTGGTCAGGTGGCCATGTCACTAATATCAAGTCCCACCTTGTAAGTCCTGAAGGCCTGAGTGAGGGAACCCTCTAACTACTTGAGCTTCTGGAAGACAGATGTTATGGTGATTTATTATTTATTTTTCTGTGATGTTGCTTTGTATGATTGGCTGTAAGACCACACTGATGTTTCTTAAATTGGGTTTATGAAATAAGAATACATTTCTCAAACCAATATGGCCTCAGGAATTATTCAACTGAATTCCATACAAGAATTCTCACTTATATTAGCTACAGTTAAGTATAATTCATTTGAGTATCTGTATAAATAAAGGTTTTTATTCTAGACTTGATGTAACTTTACTAGCAACAGGGAGCCAAGTTCACCCACGTGTGTTGGTATAATGACTAAATCTCAGCAAAGGTCCTCCTGATTAATTCAGCTTTCTCATGCTAGGATCATAATCTCATTGCCCTTCTTTGCAACTCTTATTATAGAAACTTCAGTTTTAATATTAAATATTTTTCAGCATTTCTTACCTCGAGAATTAAGAAATAAAACCAGTTACAGTTTTTACATGATAATGATTTTTTAGATTAATTTAATTAATAATAAATATTTATGAGAATACTTCTTGCAATGGGATCATTCCTTGGTACAACTATCCCATGAAACATCCTAAATTTCATCTTACTAGTATGCTATCACTTTGTTTAAAATTTTATACAGAGAGTATATTGGGTAATGTACCTAAAATTTCATCACATTGTCAGGAACTTCTTTCAGTTTCTCAGATATGCCATTCTTTCTTACTCTCAAGTACTACACATATTGTTCTTTCTGGAACAATTTTTTTTTTTTATGCCATCTCCTTCCTCCTACTTGCAGGCACAACTAACTTCTGCGTATATTCTAAGTCTCTGCTCAAATATCACTTTCATAGAATGTCTTCCCTGATCCCAGATCAGATCTCTGCTCTATATTCTAATAGACTCTTCTATTTTCCTAGAATATTCCTTTTTGTTTTCTTTGATTTCTTTGATTTCTTGTTTATGTGTCTATTTTTATAAGCTATACACTTCTTAAGGGCAGGAACCTTCTTCACCTCTGACTCCCCAGAGTCTGGACCTAGAATTCATACAGTATATATCTGCTGAATAAGTGGGTAATACTGAGTGACATAGCAAAAATGTGCAAGTTTTGTTTAAAAATCTCATATACTATATATATACTACAGCATGATAAAGATTATTGAAATGAGAACCAACGATCACTCTTTATGCCATTCCATCCCAAGTTACCTGAATTGGAGGTTGTGGATGATGATGTTAAACTCCCATGACACCTATCTCTCTCAGGGATGGCCACTGAGAAGACAACATGTGGCTCTCGTGGTAGGTATGTACAATCAGTGCAATCACGTCTGTGCTGTTCACTAGGGAGAGCCATCTGAGGTTCTGTCCTGATCAGCTAGTGTCTTAAGGCACAACCACAGGCACCAAACATTCTCTCTCTGGATATCTGGCCAGTATCAATAAGAAACACAGGCATTTATATTTCCCTTTGTGTGATTATATCCCATTTACTTAAAAAATATGGACCCCGGGCTCCAAAAAACCCAGGTCATCTGCCCAGAGGTTTACCATAAATGAGTAGCATAAACACAAACTCTGTTTCTTTGCACATTTTACAATTAACCCTCCTAAACACCTAATTTTTAGGACATATCTTCAGAGTCTGATACCTTACTGATTAGGCCAACAAATCTTAGACACATAGGGATTTGAAGGAGTCCCGAATTCGTCATCCATATGATTCTAAAATCCACTGATAAACTTGAGGAATACAATGCAATTGCAAAATCGTAAAACCTGAATTCTGTGAGAGAACTGTTCTTATTTAGAACTGCTTGAGAGCTAACTGTTTCTTCACTCATATTAAACTGCATCTTCCTCTTTGTGATTTTTAGTCTCTGCTTGTTAGGAAAAGACCAGTGTCTTTGACAAAGAAGTTTGACTTAGCCAAACTTATATGACCTGGCTTTTTCCCGCTGCCCTAGCAGAACCCCATCTCATTGGAAAATAGACTAACCCTAACTTGAAGGAGGAGGTTCCTCTCTACATCCTCACGTCAACTCAGGTTTGCAATGTATTGCTGTATAGTTTGTGTCCTTTCAGCAGGGGTAACCTGCTGAAAGGGCGAGACAGAGCTACAAAGCTTCTTGGGCTCTGCTCACCAAGAGCCCCAGACATCACTGACCTGCTCAGACCAAGGGTGGCTTTGGCACACACGCACCCTGGGAGCCTGCAGTGGCCCAAGCTCACCCTTGTTCTGGGGCTGTGAAGTTCCTTTGTTTCTCCCCACTGGGCTCCTGTTGTGTCACCACGTGCCAGCCCCCAGTTTCAGTCTAGCTCTACTAAGCTTCACTCTTGAGCCTGGAACTCATTCTGTTCCTAGAAGTGTCGTTCCACAGCAGAGGTCCTGCTCAGGATACATCTCTCCAAATGAACACTTCTCTCTTATTGGACTCAGACTACAAAATTGCCACCGATGGTGTTGTCACTATGCCCATTCTTTGCTACTACCTGTGCTATTGTGTGTGTGTGTGTGTGTGTGTGTGTGTGTTTTGTCATCACAATTATTTGCCTGATCTTTAAGTTTTGTTTATCATTCTTTGCTTTCCTCCTCACCTGAACTGCTTAGTCATTTTCGAGGTTCTGCAGCAACCCCCTGTCCCCAGTCCCCAGCCTCAGCTTTTCAGCCATTCGGCACCTCTTTTTCTGTCCTGTCTTGAAATAGGACAGAACAACAAAAGCAATTCATTGTCTTGAATTAAAGAGATGTATTTTCTCTAAGTAATAGTTCAAGACTGGAATAAAGCTGGGGGCCTATTTCTTCCTTGAGGTCCTTATTTTAAAGTCAAATAAAAACACTTTTGGTCATCTTGAGAAAACTAAATGTCTTTACTGGCTTATAAGTAACATATAAAATGACACATATTAGACATATTAGAGTAAAAGGGTAAAATGGAGTGGTGGACTGTAGTAAAGAGAGGGCATATGCCTTACTTAGGCCATTTAAATGACTAATTATAAATTAAAAAGGCAACGAGTGCCATCTGAAAAAACCTGGTATGAGTTTGAATCCAGACGACTGCTACAGGTCTGCGACTTCTACTGAAACATTCTTTGCAAAGCTAGCTGATTTTGTGCAATTGTTATTGATAATAATATAAAATGTTTACTTTCTCATCCTGTTCCTATCAATTCCATTTCACTTTCAAATACCTCCTTTTGGTTGAGGTTCAGAGTAACCTTGCTATAATTATCACCATTATTATTCTATTTATCAGTAATTGTTTAATGACGGTTTACAACAAACATTTTGCTGAGTGCTACACCTGTATTATATAACATAAAGCACTGTGGGGACAGAGCCCCAGAGAGCAGTTTCCAGGCTCTTGGCCTCACATGGAAAGGTGCTGGCTCAGGTAGTAGATGGTCATCAGCTGTGACTAGTTAGCCATTAGCCACTGATATAACTGCCATAGCTAAGCTAGCAAGGGGCGGAGTGTGGATTGCAGATTGCAGAGAGGCAGATTGCAGTTAGCAAGTGAGGTTGGTTGGCAGAGACAAGTGGACAGTGGGTTGCAGATCCTGTGGCTCCTGCTTCCTGTGTCTCCAACCCAGCTGCCAGTGAGACTATAGTGTGACTCCCCTATCCATGGCTCGGTTGGTGTTCCTTTTTGGCCTCACTATATCCTGCGTTCTTATGTGGGGAGAGAGACTAGAAACCTTGCATGACACCCCACATGACAAGCACAGAATAGCCCTATAAATTAGTAAATATTATTTTTCTTATTTTGTACATTCTCTACACTCTGACTCCCAGACATTTAAAGAATTTGATGGTTGACTTTCTTTTTGGCTTCACAAGGCTCATGCAGCTGTCAGACGAATCTACATGACAGTGACATACTCCTGTGCCTCATTTTATAATGTAAATCAAGACCTACTATCTATTTTTATATTTCCCAAATCTCCTACTAAGAAAAGAGAAGCTTCACTTTGCTCCCACTCTGGCCAAGGTAAGTCACGTGGCAAAGCGTAAGGTCAGTTAGTGAGCAGGTTTATCCTCTTTCAGAAAGGAGTAGCAGGGAGTAGCAACAGCGGATCTTTTGAACATTAATACAATCTTCCACAGTTCATCTCTTCAATAGGTATAATGCCTCATACAATCATGGGCTAGATGCAGTATTTGGCCGTCTAACATTTTGGAATTAAATTCATATGTGAAAAAACAAACTCTATAATTTAACATGCTGAGATATGTATGTTTTCCATTCTTTACATATTAATATCATAATATCACCAGAGGTATGGATCTTCTATGATTGAAATTTGAAGGTCATGGATAGAGCTATTTCCTAATTAGCATCAATTGGCCAGTTTAATGCTATTGCTCATGTCCCAATTTTCTTTGTGTTTCTTTGCATATTTGGTTAACATGCAGAACGAAATAATAAGCTTGATTCATTTGACTTTTACTAGAAAATAATTTATCCATTGTTTCTAGGTTATTTTGCAGATATTGGATGGTAGGTAAACTTTTCAAAATTATAAAGAAAATACTAAGAAATAAAATAGATTTCTCTAATATGTTTTGCATTTATTTGATCCATTAAAAAACCCACCTTAGAAATGAATATATTTATGCTCTATATAAACAGATTTTAGTATATTAAAAAATAACTGGAAGAATAGAACTTCTGAAAGAATTCTATAATTTTTATATTTAAACCTGATTAACATTTTAATTCATAATATTATTTATAGATAGAATTTTTCAAGTGCTATATTTTTCAGTTGCATTTTTCTCCTAAGACCTGAATAATAGGCAAAATACACTTTTCTGTTATTGTGTTCCCATAAATAATAGAATTCCTAGAGAGAGCAAAACAACCCCAGAACACTCATTAGATAGACTTTTCTAAAACTTGAGGTCTTTTACGATGGATTTTTCCTAAATATTTGGCATTCTCTGCCTCTTGTTGTTTAGTATGGTCCAGAGGATAGAAAAAAAAAAAAGTCCATTAATATGAACAGGGAGCTCAAATAACAGCAAAGCATGTTGGGATTCTCTTCCTCACTTTATCATTTCAAAGTAGTTCTTGTCATGTGGCAGGTTGGGACATTCTGCACCCAGCCTGTCTTCCAGTTCTACACCTGAGTGGTGGCTCCAAGGTGGCTAGGAGTTTTTGGTTTCTCCTTCAGCTCTCTACAAACCTCTCTAAATAATCATTTTGTCATAAATGATGGTGAACTTGCTCTCCAAGTGCAGCTTAAAGGGATGTCTTCTCCCTCTGCCTCCCCCTTCTCCATGACAATTCCAACAAGATGTTCCCCTTTTGCACGGAAGTTCTGGATTCCCCCTGAAGAATTCATCTGTGGCTAATGAATTCCTATGTTAGCAGCTCCTATTACAAATTAAATATCTGGTTAGACTGGGATAGCTCCCGAAAGGGAGTGATTTTCCAGGAGGAAAGCTGGGCTGATAAAACAATGGATAATATTACAGGAGGGGTGAGGAGAGGAGGTCTATAGCATTGTTTAGATAGTAAAATAGAACTATGGTGAAAAAAACACAGGAGTCTAGGCAACTTTTGAAATATATGAAATAATATGACTCAAAGCCAGGGACACAAAGTAGCCTGTGTTTTCCCCTTACTTTGACTTTTGATTCAATATAATACAGCCACACTATGTGGGATCAAAACTGGGTCTAGTACTGCTAATATCTAGAGTTTGTGGTTCAATGCTGAGGAAGAGGCAGGGAAGTGAACTCATGTGGGGCACTTGATACCCTATTCCAGTTATTTTGAAGAATATTTTAAATGCCTGATTGCATTCACTCTTCTAACAGCTGGGTGGAGTGGGCACTGACTACATTTCCCAGATGAAGAAATTGATGCTTGGGGAGTGGGAGAAATGCCATTCCCCAAATCAGACAACTAGCTATGGAAGAGGGATCAAGGTTTGACAGGTCCTAAAGACTCTGGGTGTTTTTTTTTATAATATGAATTCACTGAGCCAAAAAACCTTAAGGATCTAAAATGCCATCTAGTGGCAATTTCTATAAACTGTAGACACAATATCCCAAGTGTCATTAAGTAAGAGTCACTCAGGGGCATTTCTAGCAACTTCATTCCATTCTCATGATGGAAAACATTATACTGAGTTCCTATATATTGAAAGAGAACGACTCCCACAGTTTATCACTTGGCTTTGTGTGTGGATTCCAAAGGGTTCATAGTATCTCTAGAAATTGACTATGCACAGAAGAGCCAGAAAAAAGAACAACTTCCCCCCTCTCCCCTGGAACAAAATAGTAATTGATAATATTGAAGTGGAGGTCAATTTAAGCATATTTGTCTGGGATTTAGTAAACTATTGGCTTTCTAATATCTATTCATCTGGAATACAGGTACAGTGGAAAACAATTACAGATGAGCAATTAATTAAAACCATTATCTATTGATCAAATCATCGCTATGTCAGCAGCATAACTTAGTTCAATTAAAAATTCCAGGGATGAAAAATGAATGAGATGGAGTGAAAATAGGGTTGCTGGATTTAACAAAATAAAATATAGGATTCCTAGTTAAATATTAAATTCAGATAAACAATGCAATTTATTTGTGTGTGTGTAAGTATGTCCTCTGCATTATTTGGGGACACCTCATACAAAAAAACAAACAAACAAACAAAAAAAACAACAACATAAATAACACTCCAAATTCATCATTTATCCAAAATTATTAACTAAGCATTCTGTGTTTTAACAGGCAAACTTAAATGAAAGAAAATGCTGTATACGTTTCACTGATTACTGGCTTATTATGATTAATAAAATAATAGTAACTAATGGTTTTATAGTAATTATTTTGTAAGCACATTGCTTATGTTAATTCATTTAGTCCTCAACACAACCTTATAAGGTACTATTATTCCTATTTATAAAATGAGAATATTGAGACACTAATGGGCAGAGTCTCTTGTCCAGAGTCACATAACTAGTTAGTGGCAGAGAAGCAGTCTAAACCCAGAGCATTTTGCTGTAGATTCTACTATCCTAACAGATATGAAATACTATTTCTTATCATGTCAGTTAATTTAAAATTACCGTATATACTACACATATATTGATAATTTTTAAAAATATTATGCAAAGGACTTTCAACATGTACCAAGCACCGACTTTAAACAAGGCCTCTTTATTAAACAAAAACAGTAAACTTAAAATTTCATCTTCACTGAACATATTTTACTCTCTTCAAATTGGAAATGTCTCATGGTGACTGTCAGAAATATCGGTTATTATGCCATACATATTAAAGGACTAATTAATGGAAATCCTTGATACATAATTCCACATACTCGAGCTTTATGCTACATATGCATATGTAAATATAATATGCT
Organism: Rhinolophus hipposideros; assembly: GCF_964194185.1. Lineage (NCBI taxonomy): Eukaryota > Metazoa > Chordata > Mammalia > Chiroptera > Rhinolophidae > Rhinolophus > Rhinolophus hipposideros. The sequence continues at coordinate 46,135,729 of NC_138053.1, read as the reverse complement.
GTACACACACACACACACACACACACACACACACACACACACACACACACAGTATGGCTCCTAGCCAGAAACTACTGGAGATACAGAACCCAATACAGACTCTCTTCTTAAAAAATTTAGATCTGGTTTTACATGTGTATCTTTGATATACCTTATTCCCTACAGAATTAAGAGAAACTAAAGATTTGTTGTTGGATTCAATATAAGCCTAAAATTTTGAACTCTCTATATATGAAATTCCTTTAATTTGAAGTATCCTGATACTCTATTCCTGAACTGCAATTGGAGTCATGCTCAAATCATTTTCAAGTCAACATTTGTCTAAGCTAGTTCCACTTAAATGGTTGCCTCTAAATGAGTATGCTTGTCAGTCAAGCTGTAGATTACTAATTCCTTTTCTTTCAAACTTTACCTTGTGCAAGAATCCCAACATATATATTCAGCAAATACACATGTCTATGCCAAATCCAGACCTAATAACATTAGAATGCCTGCAGATGGGATTTGGGACTCTGCATTTTCAACCAGCCCATGCCAGCTGACTCTGACGCAGGTCTCCACAAAACACTTAGAGAAAGTGACTTTGATACCAACATGCAAAAAGGTACAAGCAGCTGGTGGTATGCTTTTTCCCATGGAGGGCTTTAAAACTGCTTTGCTTCTAGAATTTCCCCTATTTCTCATTACAGAGCTGGAGGCAGCTGTAGAAACATACATATGTATACAGCTAGTGTTATTCTAAGTACTCTTAGATCCATTTTCTTGTATATACCTCTCCTCCCACATCATCAGGCAAATGCCTAACAGAACAGATGGGTCCTGTGGTACTCATGAAGGGCCATCAAATCCTACAGCTTTGAGGATTAAAACTCTACAGTGCTTCTCATGAGAGAACGTTGGTAGGATGCTGGAAGAGGGGAAAAAGATGACTCAGAGTTTAACTGGAATAATAGTTATCTAATTGCCCTTGTTATTATTTTATTCATTTACCTTATGCTGTCTTAACTACATTTGGTTTTACTAATTATGTAGCATACAAAATGGTAATAGTAATCATATACAATTCCACAATGACAATAATACAATTTTGAATGCAATCTATAAATTTTTATTTTAAAACTATAGAACAAGTTATAATATAAATAGATACTAATTAATAATGACTACAGATAAATATCTCTTGTTTTTTCTCTTTCTTATATTGGTTTAACTAGTTATATTGGATAATATGATTATGGTTATATTGGTTTAACTGGTTATATTGGATAATCATGGATGTAACGCTTTGTATATATTTTTAGCAGCACAAATAAAATAGTGCAAATGGGCACATGAACCAATTCTATGGAATAATAATGCACACATACAATCCTGCCTCTTTTAAAGCTTTTTCTATCAAAAGCCACTGTGCATGTACAATAGAAAATGTATGGGGCAACAGAAATCATGTTATCAAAGAGACTATAACCTGATTTTCTAAAATGAGAAAAATCTTGAAGGAAGATATCTAAAATAATGATGTTTTCATAGTTCCAAGTTCCTGTTGCTTAATAGTAGTAAATGCTCCAAAATGTCTATTGCTCATGTTTAGTGTCCCATTTTACTGTAAAACAGTAAATATCTTAATATGAATTCTACATTCAAATTTAATGCATGTCAGTTACAGAAGCCTCTCTCATTGGGATGAAGGGAGAGAACTTTACACCATGAACATAAAGAAGGCAAAGCCAAAGTGTATAAACAGTTTCAGGACAAAGAACTTTACAGTTTATATATTTAAAGATAAGTTTCAATGATGATCCTCTGCCATTTTAAGTGAGAGGGAAACAGAGTTTTAAAGAAAATTACCAAGTGCACTTTTCAACAAATGAGAGATAAGTTTTTTTTACCATTTAAATGATGAATAAATATTTGTGTACAGTTGTAAACTTCTCTAGCTAAGCCCTTTAGCTTATAGGAACTGTTTCTTAACAGGCAAAACTGTTTATATGTTACTTTCTTTGCTTAGAGTAGTCAATTTATAGAGCCCATTTTATTCATGGCATGGGCTGACTATTATTCAGGTGTATCTGGGCTAATTTTAGCTTATGTGCAACATTTTTTTCTGAAGATGAAATGAAAATAATGCTTTGAACTCATTTAGGCAATTTTAAATGCTTGGTTTGTACAGATATAGACACAGAAATGATGAAATTATTTGTGATATTAAGTAGATCTATCACAAAAATGAAGAATGTAGTGAACTGGAAAACCATATTTCCAAATACACATATTTTGCATATATTTTGCTGTACTGAAAAAAATCATGAAAAAAATCTTTAAAAAAAAGGATGTTAAGGTTAAAGTCATTCTACTTGATGTCAGAAGCAAAGAGTCATAAACAATGGCGCTCAATAGAAAACAAAGAAACTAGATTTTTGGTCAAGTTCTGACAGTTATAGGATTAAATTATATGACCTCTGTAATTTTTTTTTCATTTTTTGAGACAGAATGCTTTATACAAATAATTACATGTACCCAGATTATTATAAGGATACAGTGAAAATGATCAGAAAAGCCCTTTGAAAACAAAGTGTTACAGAAGTGCAATATAATTAATACGGAATCTTCTAAAGTGGCTCCTGGGGATGTTAAGGTAGTTATTTTTAGAAAGCACTCGGTGACCAAATATGGTTGAAAATCACCAAATAAAACAAATTTCTTCCCTTCAGAATCCTATGTTAATATACATCTGGATCAGTAATAACAGAGAAGAGGATATAGACTTTACTAAATATTTTTCAGCACATTTTTTTTCTTTTTTTGAGAACCTAATGGAAGAAGTGTTTTTCAGAATACATTTTAGAAAATGATGATAAAATTGGTCATTTGAGGAGAAAGGGAAATTAATATTTCTTTTAGAGTACTGCCTTTTTAGGATGAAAGAGTTCATAGACTGAGAAAGGAAGGACCTTTTGGAAACAGTCTGTAGGCAGGAGGACTGAATTCTGGTAGTAGAACGATCTGAAGAAAAGAAACATTGGAAAAAATAGAAATTGTGAGTGCCAGGAACCAAGTAAGCTAAGATTGAGTTCAGCTATGGCAGCAAGTTGGACCCAGGTGTACTGAGAAGCTGGTAGTCAAGGTGGGCCTCTGAGAACCAGGGTGGGGCTGAAAGTTCCACAAAGATGAGTGAGCTGATGATAAAATAGGTGATTAACCTTTAGAGGGCAGGCTGGAGTTAGAATGCAAGGCCAAAGAGTGGAAAAACCAAACAGCAAAGATGTAGGAAATTTCAGGTGAAAAGAGGGCAGTGAGAAATGCACCAGGACTCACAGGAAGTAGAGGTAGGCCAAATGGAAGGAGCATCATCAAAGATCTTGACAAACTTGGGCAAGGAGGCTATGCTGAATTAAGAAGTGAAAACTCGGGTTCGCCTTGACACTGAGGCCACAGTCTGTCTTACCCACGAAAATTGATACCTATTTGTCTCTAAAAATACACTAATTCTAGAAATTGATTAATTATAAGCTGTAGGCAGATAGGTCCTTAGGCACATCTTAAAGGATTTCAGAGAAGATTCTAACCAAAGGATAATACAGAAACGGTCAGGGTTAAGTGGCCTTGCACTCTCCAGGAGTCATACCATGCCAATAAACTACAACAGCAGTATAAAACAAAGATACTAGAAATTTAAAAGTTGCTTCACTGAGGCATGTTTCCTCCACAGAAATGGTATTCTAATAGTGAAAGAGAAAATGAATGCCGTATATGCTCAAAATAAATTTATTTTATGTTGACATTAGCGAGCAAATAAATACTTCATAAATGAGAGATACCTTAATCATGAATGTTATGAAAATTTAATGACCTACTCATAATAGCATTACTGACTTTGAAGAAAAATGACAAAGGCCTCTAGGATAAACCTAAACAGGTGGAGCAGGTGAGCTTGACTACCACTGACAGTGTTGGGTAGAGCAGTGTTCTTTAAAATGTGGTGTGTGCACAAGGGACAAGCCATAGCGGTGTAGAAAGAAAAAAAAACAGAATTTCCACACTGTTTTCTATTTGTTTTATCTTAACCACCCCCCAAATATAAATTGCACTATCTAAATATTTAATGTGTGTGTTCAATGTTCAGTAATGCTGTAAGGGCTATGCAATTTTTATAGTGTGGAACCACAGATTTGGAGGGCAATCTGGAGTCACAGATGTACTACAAGCTCTTCTTCAAGACAGGTATCGCCAGAACTACCGTGTTTCCCCAAAAATAAGGCCTACCTGGACAATCAGCAATAACACATCTTTTGGAGCAAACATTAATATAAGACCTCGTCTTATTTTACTATAAGACTGGGAATATAACATAATATAATATAATATAATATAATATAATATAATATAATATAATATAATATAATATAATAATATATACCAGGTCTTATATAATTATTTTTGCTCCAAAAGATTCATTAGAGATGATTGTCCGGCTAGGACTTATTTTCGGGGAAACACGGTATGCTGGTATTACTAAAAAAGCTTCCTAATCTAATAAACATCCCCTGTAAAAAGGAGTCATCTCACTCACTACACAGTCTACAAAATAGTGTGGTAAAAATCATCATATGAGCTTCCTGGCGTGCATTCAGTTCCCCTTCCACTGCTGACTAGCCATGCAATCTTTAGCAAACCTCTCAGACTCTGTAGCCTCATGAAACAGACACTTTAGTCACGCAAAAGTCTATTTTGAAGACAAAATGAGATCATTGATTAAAGTTGATTCCCATTTTATCTGAAAGCCTTTGCTAATGCTCATCTTACTTGAAACTGTATACCTGAGTTCTAAATTTTACCCATTGGCATATTTCAGCTCATAATTTTAGAGGAGAATAATTACCATTCTTATAACTGTATTTCATTAATACAAAGAAAACTAATATGTCACAGATTAAAATTCATTTGCACACAAAGGAATCAGAAGTCATTTAATTCTCATTATCATAAAAACATGAATCGGCCTCCTGTGCACATACTATTTTTGTAAGTCCTGCTGTTTGGTTTTTCAATGGTTTCAAATAGTACTTCTAAGCCGAGGCATCCAACTTCCCACATTTCTGTTTATTGCTTTTGCACTGTTAAATTCATGAGAATTAGGGCATCAATAGTCATATATGCAGACAGACACGTGCCAAATAGATCTTTCAGTTCCTTGCATCTGGCATTGTGTTTTGTTACAACACAATAAAAGGTGTCTCAAAAATATTTATTTGAATTTTAAAAATTACAAAGCCCTTTAAATAACCTCTGAACAACAAAGCCCCCATCCAGTTTTCATGTACCATGGAGGCTTACCTTTCCGAAATTGCATTCTGTACATAATCTAATCTACTCCTTCCGATAGCCGCCACCAGAAACTATTGCTTTGTGTATTTTTCATGATTTGCTATATGTAAATACTAGTGTATTAGTACATCATAATAGCTTAATATGTCTTATTGCCTTGTCTTACGGAATTCTTTTTTAAAAAGCTGTTTATAGAGAGCTATGACTACTAACCCAAAGAAATGACTCAAAATTAGAATGGGTGGAAATGTAGGACAATATTTTTGATATTAAGTAGATATACTATGCATAATATAAAAGTTAATGTTTTCAAATGTTAATTATGAGGTTAAATGGCTATATTTGTAACACTAATTATATTATACAATTTTGTTTTTGTTAATCTCACCAGAAATTAGCTGGTGGTCCTGATAATTTTCTGATTACTTTGGACTGGCCTGATCATCATTTAGATATTAGAATCTTAGGGTGGGAGAGTTTTTAAAAGGGGAAGGTTGCCTGGGTAGTTATTATTGTTATTATTATTTTTAGTAATATCCACATTTTAGATGATAAAGAAAAAACCTGAGTCCCAAAATATTGATGTGATTTGTCAGTCCTCAAAACCAGATTTTTGAACTTCAAAGTATGCACCCGGCATATTACATTGATGCTGACTGCACTTTCCTTTGACCTCTAAGTACTTTCTGTATAGATATCCTACTCAATTTTGCTTTGCTCAATAAGCTTTTATATTTGGATATTGGAGATTCCCTTTTGTATCATTAAAATTTTAATAAACTTTAGAGATATTTTATAGTCCAAGCCACATATGGACGTCCTTTGATTCATTTCATATACTACAAAATACGTTAACATTATGAAGGATAGAAGCTGTTTCATAGTCATACATAAATTAATATCTATACTTGATTTCTTATAGATCTTTTTATAACTGTACCCTTCTTTCAGGCTTACTGTTTACTATGTATGAAATTTTGGAAGAGTGACTTGGAAATGAGAATATTTCTTCATCTTGACAAATGTTTCCCAGCGGCCTACAGGTCCCTTGATCCCTGAAAATCTTTCCTTTAGCTCTTCTGCTAATAAATTGTCCAGAGGGCAAGAGAAGTTAATGGTTTTAAAGAAGTTAGGTATTTTATGGCTAGAATATTCCCTTTTAAAATCAGAAATGGATTACATTAAATATGGCTTATTTAATTAGAAAACTTAAATTCAATTGCTTTCTTACACATTTCTACAAAATTAGTATTGAAATGAAGCTCTGTAGGGTTAGCTGCAATTTTGACAAAGGTCAACACTGAAATGTGCAGTTTAACAACTCTGTTAATTCTGCTAATTTGGAAATACTATGCAGACTACCTTAAATTAGCAAATGTCTCATGAAATAGATCAAAATGTCATTTCCTAGGTTTCATTTTCCTTCCTGTTAGTCATTTATATTATGCTACCCATTATAAAATCTGAAAAACATTTTAGTATATCATTATGGATGGAAAATTATCCACATTCTATAGTCACCACCAATAAAGCAATGGCACACATAGTATATTCACTACAAGAGAATTTATGATGTCTTTTATCGTAAGACATTTAAAGAATTTGTTAATCAATCCAAGTTAATTCTTAGAGTGCTTCTTATTTAGTTGTATCTACTATACCAAAATATTTCCTCACAATTTATAAGATTTATCATCAGTAATGCTCCTATCCTTGATAGAATGTCATTAAACATCCCAATTTCATGTTGAATTTTAATGAATATATATAATATGAATATAAATATGAAGGGAATTTACTCAATCTATTGAAAGCCACTGAAAATGCACATAAAAGCACACAACCATTCTAATAAGAATATTATTTCAGTAGAAAACATTGCCAAATGACATATGTTCATTTTAAGTTATTAATAATGTTATTATTATCCCAAGGTAAAGAATCTGAAAAATCTAACACTTCCTTGATAAAAAAAAATGTTTGCCAATGTACATTTAAAGTTATCAACAATTCTCATAGTTTGCAACATCTCTAATATCATGTTACTTTACATTTCATAATTTTATTGGAAATTCTTTATTGGAAGAAGCAAAGAATATGTATGCATATCTTCATTTTTGGTTATAGTTGGTTATAGATATAGTTGGTAGTTTCAGATTATGATCTTCTGAGGTTATAAAAACCATCAGATAGAGAACGAAGGGAGCTACCTTTTACTGGGCACCTACTAGGTGCTTCCTTTGTTGTATCATTTGTCTTATTCAATCCACCTTAAAGTACAACAAAATTTCTGGGTCTTTTGTTTAGAAACTAAGCACAGAAGATAATAGTCTGATTATAAAAGATCTCAGTGAGTTAAGTATCACCTTATTTAACAACAAGGATTAAAATCTCGCCCAACCATGTGCTAGGAATGTCCAACTATGAATGGGGGGTTCACAGTATGAGGGATATAAATGATGAACGTCTAAGTATTACCTTGTTTTGTACACCTGAAACTAATAAATAAATTAATTAAAAAAAAAAAAAAGTACATAAAAAAAAAAAAAATGACTGGATTATGAACTTTCAACTTAGATGCAGGTTAGATTTTTTGAAAGGCAGAACTTACAATTTAACCAAAAAAAATCCCTGTGGTTTGAACAACACATTGTACGGTTTCTAGATCAAAATATTAGAGAACATCAAACACATCAAAGATGTATTTTTTTTTTCATAAGTCTAAAAATGCTTCTCATTTAGGGCTATTTGTTTGACTACACACATTTTTGCCATGCTTATATAGGAATAGAACAATCATTTCATGATTAACAGTAGATCAAAGAAACTGCTAGTCAGTTAGGTAAGATCACTTGTAAAAAATAACACAAGAACACTTGCTTGAGAAACTTCTGAGGTTTTGACCTTAAGGAAGAGACTGAAAGAAATACTAGAGTGATAATAAGAATACAATATTGAAGTGATATTTGAATACATAAGAACCTAAAATATATTTTCAGGGTTTCATTTAGAATAATTTTATTTCCAGATGTTGTCTATTGAATAGGTTTTGGAAACACCAATTAGAATGAAATAAAATTCTCATTATTAGAGGTATATATATATATGGTTGTATATAAAATAAATCTTTAAAAATCTTAGCAAGAGATTGATAATGAAGGAAGGGCATTTAAATGACAGACATCGGTTCTATTCTGAAAAGCTACTTCTCAGAATTGATGTATCTTAGTTTAAAACACAACTAAAATGTATAAATTCAGAAGCCTCAAAATAATGATAAAAATTTACTTAATGTCAACAATTCAGAAACAAAGGCACTATATAGATTGTCTATAAAAATGTCAATCTTATTTTCAACAAAGACACTAAAAACCATAACCCAATGTACAATTGAACAGATGATATTCTGTTGAAGAGAAAACACTGAAAATAGTAATAATTCTGGAGCATTTTCTTGCATGATATTAAAAATGAAGAAAATTATAAGTAAAGATGTCAATTTATCTTGCCTTACAGATTCTTAATATGGTTTTACACAACAAAAAATAGACATGTACTGGAAGAACTAGTCCTTGAATAGACAGAAAATCTATCACCAACAGAATGAATATATTTCAGCATGCAAGTGACTTTAAGAAGAGAGTTGAAGAGCCATCTTAAAAAAGTGATGGATGAAGATTTGCATTGAAGAATACACCCTGATTCATGTAAAAATATTTGTTTTTTATCGTTCTAAAGAAATTTGCCATTGGTAATCTCTGCATGTAGATATTTCTAGAGTCTACCAGCCTGTCTGAGTTACTTATAGGGTTTAAAATATTTTGTCATAATCCACATGGCATTGTGATTCAAAAATAATATTAGCTAAACCCACTTAATCTGAGGTATGACTGGAATATTTCCAATTTAAAAAATATTATATAGCAACGAAGAACAAATTTAACATTACCATTCAATTCTAACAAATGGAAAGAAGTTTTTCCATGGTTTCTTGAAATTAAGACCTTAAAAACTTCATAAAGGCTATGCATTGTCACAGTTTAGTTCCTGTATTATAAAGACCAGATCTTTAATATGGGGTTTTAGATTTCTCTTTCAAATATTATTTTAAAATTTGAGAATTTATCAGTTGTATATGCTGTATTGGCCCATATCCATAAAATGAATTATATTTTGAACTATTCATTCATTCAACAAATATTTATTGAATGCCTACCACGTGTCAGGTGTTGTGACAGGTATTTAATTAGGGACTGCACAAACATTGAGAAAGTCAAAGAGACATATGTGGTCCCATCTCTGCTGGAGCAAACAATCTAGCACGAAAACACAATTTCTAGTATACTGTGGTCATGCTACAGTGAGAGGATTAGAGATGTATACAGTAGTATACAGAAGAGAACTCAGGCCGGATTTTGTGTGGGATGGAGCTGGTAGCAAAGCCTACGAGGTCATACAATTAAGTTTGTGAACTTGTTGCAATGATGTTGCTAAGCATTTTTGATATCAGAGGGATTATTCATTATGAATTTGTTCCAACTGGACAAACAGTTAACCAAGTATATTATTTGGAAGTGCTGAACCGGCTGTGTGAAAAAGTTAGACGACCTGAACTTTTTGTCAACAATTCATGGCTTTTGCATCACAACAATGCAGCAGCTCACACAGCACTGTCTGTGAGGGAGTTTTTAGCCAGTAAACAAACAACTGTATTGGAACACCCTCCCTACTCACCTGATGTGGCACCCAATGATGTCTTTCTTCACCTGAAGATGAAGAAAATACTGAAAGGAGACATTTTGATGATGTTCAGGACATCAAGTGTAATACGACGACAGCTCTGATGTCCATTTCAGAAAAAGAGTTCCAAAATTGCTTTGAAGGGTGGACTAGGCACCGGTCAGTGCATAGCTTCCCAAGGGGAGTACTTCGAAGGTGACCATAGTGATATTCAGCAATGAGGTATGTAGTACATTTTTAAGAATGAATTCACAAACTTAATTGTCCGACCTCTTAATTAAAATTCTAAGTTCTGGCGTACTTGGATGCAGGCAGAGGAAAGGGTATCCAAATTCTAGCTAAAGGATTTAACCAAAGGAAGGCTGGGGATGCTGTGAACAGAGGTGCTTTTCCATTCTTTTTTTCTAGGAAGAGGACATTTATGAAGAAATGGGAAGAGAATTATAGTGTTTGGGTTAAGAACGTGAAACAATTTAGAAGAGTCTGGTAAGAGATGAAATGGGACCAAATCATGCAAAAATCTTTAAGTTATATTAAAGAATCTGTACTTTATCCTGAGGCTGATAGAAAGCAATTGAATGGTTTTAAAAAGGGCGCAAGAGAATCATATTTGTATTTTGAACAAAAATCACACTGGTTCCAGTTTTTGGAAATAGATTTTTAGTAGAGTGAGACCGGAAACCGGAAAGCCGGTTAGCAGGCTTTTGCAAAAACCCATGTGAAAGAGGGTGCTAGCATAAATTATGGGAGTGGCAGTGGGGATGGTAAGAAGTGAAATGATTTTAGAGTAGCTGGATCCTTTTATCAGTCGTCGAAATAAACAATACTTCCTAAAGTATTAGTAATTTAGTGATTGTGTGGAGTTGGTGACAGTGAGGTTGTCAGGAAGATAACAGGAGAGTAAGTAAGGGTGGCCTGGAAGACTTTGGGAAGCACCAGATAGAAGGATGGAAGAAAACAAAGTATGGCATCATGCAAACCAAATAAAAAGAATGTCTTAAGAGTATGAACGGAGTGTTACTCGTGTGTCATCACTATTTATCATTTATCATAGGTGCATCATGAATAAACGTTTATTAACTGAATGGTTTAATTTAGTAAGCACTGCTACCTACAAGACAAAAACATCACACTGGGTGGTTCTGGGAGGAAAAATATATTTCAAAATAAAAATCTCATAGAATAGTAAAAGATGAAAGACCTACATAATTATCTTTAAAGTATGGTATCTAATGAAAGAGCTCAATAAAGCTTCAGATCAATAGAGATCTGGATAGGATATTAGGGGAAAGCAAAGAAAAAACTGAGTATTTCTCACTGCAAGAATAGGAAACGCAAGGCCGAGCGAAGCAAAGACTGAGAAGAAACTATTGGAAATTTCAGGTGACTTGGGGAGAAGTTGCCGATGTGGCAAATCTGGTTTGATAAGGTGTGACATTTCCTATTTTACTTATTTTCATGATTTCCAGAAATACAATGAATCACCACAATTTTGAAACTCACGAATAGAGTGCAAATGTCAGTAAGGATAGAACTCTTATCTTCCAAATAAAATGACCTCATTACGAAATTAAGCTGTCTTACTATTCTTGGTCACAGAGGACACTACCACATTTGTGCATGCTGAACTGTACTCCACAAATAAGTGCATTTTAAGAAGACTGTGTTTAAAAAGCACAGACTGTAACCTTACTTCATTTGCAAATGACAAACAGGCTCTGCGGTGTCTCTGCTTTCCTTCTATAAGCTAGCTCTCTTATGAGAAGGTAACCAAATTGCTCCATTGCTTAGCAACCACAGGGAAAGAGCAATAAGTCATGATTCATGATTCTATGGTAACAATCTGCAGGTCAGTGGCATGATTTCAAGGTGGTTTGGATTCCTGCTGTGACACTTTCAAACCCAATATTGACTCAAGCGTTAGAATAGATGAGAGTTAAAATGCAAATGCTCTCGTAATCAATCGAATTGACCTATGCATAGTGTGATCTGGTACAGTCTGCTGCATCAATCTGACAGTAGCATCTATAAATCAACATCGGAGTAAAAATAGCGCACAGACATGGCTTCATAAGGAATTCCTGTTTTTACCAATTTAGTTGAGCCAAAGAGGGAGGCACATTTAAATTAGTATAAAGGTAGACTCTGATACTCAAGTAACCAATAGGAAATCTTCTAAGGAAGAGGGGCAGTGGGTGATGAAATAGTTTTTTAAAATGTTACCTGTAACCATTGTGACTGGTCATTGTGGCCGGAGGTCCAGGCATTCACTTTGCCCTGCTTGTCCAGCCGAGCTTTCCTTGGCTCCCAAGTGAACATGTCCATATTGAGAGTTCTGAAGATGCTGGAGGCAGTGATCTGATAGTCTTGTATGTGTCCCGATTTCATCCCCAGAGGCTCAGAACAGCCTGAAAGAAAATGAGAAGGGCTCCATAAAAAAAATAATTTATCACTCTGGAACTTTTTTGTCTTCATTTTGGATAGGCAAGATAAGATGAAGCATAATACTATTGATTCCCCCCAAAGAGAGATCATCTACATTAAAAAAAAAAAAAAAAAAAAAAGACTATAATCAGAAACAAATCTGGAACAAAATCAAAAAACGAAATAGCCAATTCAGGCTATTTTGCCTGAATATATTTTGGGGAAAAAATGAAAACAAGACACACAATCCAAACTACTTTTCTGTGATAGATGATTTTGCAAAATAAAACAATGCTGAAATGCTCTCTCCTGTCTCATTACGGATAGCCTCATGACTGTTCTAGTTTTCAACAGTTTTATTGTCTCTTTAAAAATGGAACATTCGCTCACAAAGTATATTTGGTTTTCTTTTATTTCTTTCCATAATACTGCAAATGAAAATTCCTTCATTTTCACAAACTGCTCCAATGGTATGTTCTAAACTGGACAGTTTCATTTTTTTCAAGAAACGTCTGTTAATCTTTATCACTGATTCTTATAGCACCAACATGACTTCTTCTTGGAGGAATGAAGCTAATCTTTATTCAATGTATACTGCTATGTGTCAGCCATTGCAAAATGTAGGATTTACACTAATAGATAATAGAAGAAAATAAGCTAATTCTAGCAAAAGCCATTATTGGACAAGGGTTTTTATACATTCTTATATTTCGATCATACTCAGTAACTTCTAACACTGGATATTTTGGGAAAATTCTCAAATCTGCTACATATGTTTTCAGATTTGACATGGTGCAAAATTTGAGTTTGTCATTGAAAAATCATGTGTGTGTGTGTGTGTGTGTGTGTGTGTGTGTGTGTACATGATTTCCCAATTTTGAAGAAGTACAAGTATGACAGAATTCCATTCACAAGCCTGTGATATGAATATGATTTTGTTATCATATTTGCCAGTGGTTGAGCCTTCTATATGTAAAACTGTTACATTTTGGCCAAGGAACACACGCGTATGTTCGATCATGGAGAAAGCCAGATAAAAGAGGAGACTTTTCCAATCAATGCCATCTCCTCATACTCTACTGGTCCCCCACTTACTAGCTGTGTGGCCTTGTACCCATTATTTAACCACATTGTGCCTTAGTTTTCTCATCTGTAAAATGGTGGTAATAACAGACACTATCTTAAGGAACTGTTTCAAGTAATTAGTTAATAAATATAAAGTATTTAGATACAGTGCCGGCATATAGCTAGCATTCAGTAAATGTTAGCTATTTGTAGTATTTCCATTAAGCTTAATGTTAAGAACCCAAATCAGGTAAGTACTAAAGAATACTTTATGACTGGCTGCTGCTTCAACAACTAAGCCATTTTAAGTCAAGGTTTAAAGAGAAGTGGTTTAGAACCCTTTATTGATAAATAGTTCTGAACCACAATTAATTGCTTTCTATCTTCATCAGTCTAGATTTCTTCTTCCTTCTTGAGGCTTCTCCATTTCTGCCTTCACCTCCACCTGCTAGGAAATGCCTATCCTATAAAAACATGATAAAAACAGTCATGGAGGGTTAGCCAATTTGGTCTTACTACAAGTCTTACTGTGTTTCAGAGGTAGGAGACATATACTCAAAGTCCGATGATAAAAATAACTCTAAATCCCAAATATAAATTCTAGAGGAGAGAAATTTAATGACAAATGTCACAGATTGTAGAAAGTTCTAAAGTCTTGATAACATGCCATTTATCTTCAGGCAGTGATATGGTAACATACATTGTCTACATTATACGAGTAAATTTCTGACTTTTTCTTCTATTACTACCACCACGCCTGCAATCACCCCCCCCCCCCCGCTATTGGAATCTTTATAAAACTGTTCTTGGGTTGGAGAAGAGATACAAGGGGAAAAGAAGTAGTTGTTTTTCTCCTTCTGTGCTATAACAGTATTTTAAATATTGCATAGAAAAGGGATGTCTTTACTTTGACCATTTCTGCTTAGTCACAGAATTAATTTCATACCCACTCTACTATCGAATACTTATCATAGAGGAAGTGCTGAATAATTTATTCAAACAATGAATGAATGATTATTTCTCTAATGACAGTCATGATCCATTTCATTCTAAACATCTTAAGTTATAACTCTGTCAGAGAATTTAGGGGATTTTCTTTTTGGATTGTGGGAAATAGTTTGGTATATTATGTTACTGTTATTTCTAAGTGTTATAGCTAATCTCTTCCAATTTGCCTCACACCATAAATTTACCTTCTCATCTACATTTCATATGTATAAATTGATAAACTCTTTTACTAAAGTGGATAGCACCTGAACAAAATGAATTATAAACAATAAAATTGATCATTTTTATAGTGAGGTGACCCAGGTTTTAAAAGTATCCATAGAGAGATATTTTGTGTATGCAAGTTCAAAATCTGTTTCTGGGATTCGGAGATGGGTACAACTTCTTTTTGAGAACATAAAATCTGTTAAGTGTCAGGTGTAAACCGCTTGTCAAACTTGAAAGTAAAATATATTCACATCTTAGGGGTATAACAGCACCATGTATTAGAAGCTGACCCTCATGAATCAAATGACTGAAAAAATGGAGGAGCTGATGTTAAGCAACCAAAAACCATGGGGCTTGCAGCAAACCTCAACATATTGTGGCTTCTTCTTGATTGCTTTATGATGAATGACTTAGGGATGACACGGGTCTATGGTGATATAGTGACATGCAATACAAACACTGTACAGCAATAATTCTGCTGAGATTCAAAGGTAGTCAATAAGCTAGTTTGAATTACCAAAATAAGGAAAACATCCCTGTTAGGATAACTAATAGTACTAAAACCGTATGTTGGTTGCTTCATAAAAGATACCCATATATAATACAAAATGTGATTCTTAAAATAGATACATTCATCTAGCTAAATGTCTTTAATTCCTTTAACAGTAATGGGTTCCTTTAAAGTTTGATTGTTTTTTAATATTTTTATGTGCTTAAAAATCATTCCCTTTCTCAGCATCACAAACAAACTTAATAAGGGAAACAGACATAAAGCATACATTTTAACCGGTATGCAACCTCTTGAAACAAATAAAAAGCTCTCAGTTCTTTTCTGCAGGGATGTGTCCTCTTATTCTTACGTACATAGTGTTACTGTAAATTTGATAAAAGTTTTTCATATTTAGAGACTATGCTAAAAGGTGGGGCACACATGAATTTTTAGTTTTCTTTAAAACACAGTTGTTTGTGATGAGGGTAAAAGGGATCAAATATATGGTGATGGAAAGAGAAGTGACTCTGGATGGTGAAAACACAATGTGACATAGAGATGATGTATGACGAAATTGTATACCTGAAACCTGTGTGACTTTACTAACAATTGTCACCTGAATAAACTTTAATTAAAAAAAAACAAAAACAAAAAAAAAAACACCACACAGTTGTTTGAACAAAATAATTTCAGGCCACGTGGCAAAGATAATTTGTAAATGTTGACTGTAGAATATAAGAACAACCAACAAAAATGTAACACAGTGAAAATGCCTACACAGGATTTTCTGTTTAGTTCAGAATCTAGCTATAGTGAAATGGGATCACTGTGAGATCACACAGTAAGCCTTTAACTTTATATCTAATACTGATGACCCCGGAAGACAAGGATTATTTAACTCTGAGCCCTTTGATAGATCATCTTTGCATTGGAGAAACCGCTGTTTGTACAATAAGCAGGCTGCTAGAAAATAATGACCCAAGAATGAATTTAGAGTAGTAATCTTGGTATTGAAGTATTGTCTCCCTGGGAGGAATAATAAATTAACATGTTTCATAACCCCTGCCCCCAAATAAACAAGATCTTATGATAGATGGACAAAGATAAAGCCTACTCTTCTATGCCATATAACCTAAATGTAACTGCAATTTATGCAATTTACTAAAAACAACGAGATATTTAAATTTGACAAGTTTCCAATGAGAATTTGTTGTATTTTCATTGACCACTGCCCTTTCTATATTAGTTCTGTTCCGTAGAATGTTTTAGAACTTGTTTATCCAACACACACACACACACACACACAGAGTTTCTCATTTAACCATACCCTAAGTATTGCGTAGCAAAAATAAATACCTTTGGGTGTTGAAAAATTCTTAGCAGGAGACTACATACAAATTTGCTTTTTTTAAAAAAAGATAATAATGGATAAACAATATGAAACTCACCTGATAGTTCACATCCAAGAAGTTCCATTCTCAAAGTGCAGTGTCTTCGACAAACTTGGGGATAGAGTCTCACATACTGAGCTTTTATGGGGGGTGTGAAAGAGTTAGCATAGGGTGTGTTGTTATCGACATTTCCACGGAAAACCTATGTAAAGAGAAAATATAGAGTTTAAAATTATTGAGACAGCTTCTTCAACTATTTTGAAATGTTAATCCTTTAGCCTATCCAACATATTTTCTAGATTGGATTAAGTAATTTGGGGCCTGGAGCATTTAGGAAGCACCCTGTGATCAGCAGTGAATATAAAACCTATAGATAAAAATGCTAATTAAGCTATAAAGCACTGTGTCCTGTGGTATAATCTATACTCTGTTATGATGGTCTTGTCAATTTTAAGGCCAGTCCTTCCGAGCCAGGGGAATGCTTCTTTCTTTCTCTCTCTCCCTTCCTCCCTCCCTTCCATTCTTCCTTCCTTCTTTTTTTTTTCCCTGAGAAATGGTCACCTTAAACCTTTTAACTTAATCTGGGCCTGTCCATTTTGCTACTTAGTATTTATAGGTTCTTTGTTTGTTTGTTTTTTTTTTTTTTTTTTGGAACCAGTTTTAACTAGTGCTTCCTGATCACTCAGTCTCTCTAATACTATGATCACACTTTTGATGCTTTAGGGTCTGATTCCTCAGGATTATTTCCTTATTAATCAATCCCAGATCATTGGATAAGAGACTAGTAATTCTTTACCATTATACCTCTAGTGAAAAACTATGATTCCCTCTGAACATTAAGTGCTAAAATATGTTAATTTTAATTCCTTTAAATCTCATTCTTATTTTACCTTTTATATAACCTGGTAATCAGAAAAGTTTATTTAAATACATTGAAATGAGTAACTTAAAAAATCATTAATAAAATTTATTATAGTTTATTCTAATGACTTGCTTTTAAATGGGATGAGCTGCAATCCCGATATTTCTTTAAATTAAAAGTTTTAAGAAAAAAATTAATAAAAACTGGGACTATATAAAATGGCAGGGGGCATAAATATTATATCGATTTCCTCTAAAATATTTTATTCTGCCAAATAACAAAATTTTCTTCCAATATCAAAAAAATGATAATATTTTTCTTTAAAAATAATAGTTTTGATGCATAGTTATTTGACTAAGGACGGTCTATTCTGTCAAAACAATAAAATGAAATCGAAAACTAGCTATTTTTAAAATAAAATTTAATTATCATACACAGGACTATGCTAACCTTGTGATAAAGTGTTCATAGGATCACCAATTAAAATCTGAGAACATCTTAAGCTGTAGCCACTGTACATTTACAACTTGGAAAAAACTCCTTCCTCCTTTCCCCCCGACTAGTCAACTTTAAGAAATCATAAATTAATTTTCAATCACAGAAAACTTCTGCTGAAGTTAGTCATCTGGTAATCAATCATCATTAATGGGATTTTACTTTTAAATTAAATAGGTTAAATATGTTAAGTCAGTCTTACCACGTCTTCATTGGTGCCCTTCACTTTATACATTGCCCAGGTCTTTCCATCATTACTATAGGCAATTTTGTAGGATTTAATATACTCTGGGCTTCCAATCCTCTTGGCTCCTTGGGTAATCACACCAGTAACTCTCATTTTTCTTTGTAAATTTATCTGAGGAGACAAGAGAATGGTAATTCATTGCTTTCAGTATAATAGTATTGACAATATCCATTTTGGGAATGGAACATTTTTATTTATCAGTATAGAATTTAAATACAAAAAGATAATGATTTTTGTATGTTTTTCAGATGAATATTAAATATGTATCAAGTCTAGGTTCAAAATCTTTCTCTAAAGAAAATATTTTTTTTAATTTAAACAATATTTTTGAACAAACTTTTCAAAAGGGAAATGTGCCTCAAAAAAATAAGCAAAGAAAACATTGGCTGGTTATGATATGGAGTAAACCGAAAAACAAGAATATCACCTTGTCAAAATGACATTATGATGAAACTTGAATGTCAGCATAATTATTAATGTGCCTCAACTGCTTTAGGCTTCAACATATTTCCACTTAAGTTAAAACATCAAAATCTCGCTGAGATCTTTCAGTAAGAGAAAAAGTAAAGGCAATTATAATGACAAATAAAACAACAGAAATATCTTCAGTTTCTGGACTTTTATACTGTAGTCTGTGCCACTATGAGTTATGGAGAGTTTTTCAAGAAGTTGCTTTTCCTTTCATTTCACCACATGCAGTCTTTTTAACTGGTATTTTCTCTTCACATTTTCTCCCCATTCCAAATCATCCTACAATAATTTTCTGCAGGAGTAACAGTCATTCAATGAAAATTTTAAGATTCTTTTCATATTTAAATAGGGAGCTCCTTTTGATACTTAACATATCATAACTAAATGCTCTAATGTAAGAAAAATATTTTATTCATAGATTGCAAACAATAAAAATTGTTCCATTCAATTTAAAATGGCTTTATGATGTTCACAAAATCTTAAAATTAGCAGAAAGATACTCTTTCAATGTTCTTGACAAATTTCTATAAAGCTCCCCTCTTCACCAATTAAAAATCAGAAAATTTAATATTAATATTATTAATATTAATATTGCCCCTCAACAATCACTGTTAGAATTAAAAATAATCTCAGATATGGAAATGATTTTCTATTCGTGGCACTAGTTATAAAAATATATTAAACTAAAAATTTATTTATGATGAAAAGCAAAATAAAGTCAAAATACAAATGACAAACTGTGATTGAATTTTTCCAAATTGTATCATAGCAAAGAATTGATTAATCAAAGAAATTCGATCTTACATATTAATAGGTAAAACAAAGCAACCCAATAAAAAATAAAAGGGCAAAGGATTTCATTAGTTAACATCAAAGGAACTACATATGGATCTTAAACATATGAAAAAACATTCAATCTTACTCATAATACATATTAAATTAAATCTACCCCAAGATACTATAATTCACCTTTCACATCAGGTAAAAGCAAAAATAAATAAATAAATAAATAAATAAATAAATAAATAAATAAATAAATAAATAAAATTTAAAAAAATAATAATTACACAATATTAGCAAAGTGTAAAGAAATAGGCACGCTTGTACATTCCTGGTGGGAGTATAAATGACAACTTTTGTGAATGAAAATTTAGTGACATGAAATAAAATGAGAAATGTGCATTTTCTTAAACCTAGGAATTTTATTCTAGAAATACAGCTCACAAGTATAATCATACAGAGGCAAATTGATGTAGGTACAAAGTTGTTCCCCACTGCGCTATCCATAATAGAA
This sequence comes from Rhinolophus hipposideros, assembly GCF_964194185.1. Taxonomy (NCBI): domain Eukaryota; kingdom Metazoa; phylum Chordata; class Mammalia; order Chiroptera; family Rhinolophidae; genus Rhinolophus; species Rhinolophus hipposideros. The sequence goes on along the minus strand of NC_138053.1, from coordinate 46,115,710 downwards.
CACAATTTCAAAAAATGTAAAATGTCTATCAGTAGGGGTCTAAGTCATTTCATTATGGAAAAGTCCAGAAAATAAAATACTATTCAGTTGTTAAACACAAGAACAAGAATGAGGGAGGGGGCAAAAGGGTGGGAGGAGAAGGAAAAGGAAAAGGAAAGGGAGTGAAAGAGAGCGATCTTAGCGTAAAATTTAAAAAAATCACTGCTTGTCAAGTTTTGGTTAGGTATCAAAGAACTGGTTCTACAATTATCTGGAAATTATGTGGAAAGGGCACAAAGATTTTAGCAACAGAACTGTGTGTGTTGTATACTTCTGCTTATACTACTGTAAAGGGCAAATAATATACGTACATATTTTCTTGTATATGATTATAATATCTCTAAAAACAAAAACAAAACAAAAACCTGTTAACGATGGTTTCTTCAACAGGAGGTAAACAGTTGGGGAGAGAAGTGGAAAGAAGAATTTTGAAAAATACTCTTTTGGGTCTTTTGAAATTTGAAATATGTAGATGTCTTACCTGTCCTATATTTAAAATATAAATAAAATTAAAGTAAAAATATTGATAATAAGAAGTTATCTAGAATAGGAAAAGTAATGACAAAATATCTAGAAATTAACCTAATAAGCAATTCATATGACCTTATAAGAATATTTTTAACTAAAAGATATAACAGAAGACCAGCATAATTTTAGTAAAAAAGAAGCATAATCAATTCGTTGCATCAATTTGGTTTGCAAATTTTGTGTGGTTTTCATCAAAATCCAGGATACTATTTTATGCCATGATAAATTTTTTCTAAAAATCTGTAGTTTTTATTTTAAATTATACATTGAAAAAAAACAAACTTTCATTAATAAATAGCTAAAGGTATCCTCCTGGAAAAGATGTAAACAATGGGGGGTGTTTTGCCATATGCTAAGATTTTATAAGACCATTTTAATGAAAAATAATGTGGAACTAGCACAGAGACCAATAAATATCCATGTGGAATTGAAAGGAAAATCCAGGAAGAGGCCCTGGATATATAGTAACACTTGAGATTACAATGCAGTAGGGATAGGGAAGATTATTTAGTAAATGGTATTGGGAAAATTGATTCTCTAGAGAAATGAAGATGGACTGGAACGTACTAAAAACCAAACATGAAAAGTAACACTACCTAATAGAAGAAAATGTAGAAACATATTTTCATGACCTCAGAGTTCAAGTTCTTTTAAGAAGATCAGAAAAGCACAAATAGGAAGCAAAAACTGAATTAGCTCACCCTGCCACCCGCCTACAAAAAATAAAGCTTTCTGTTTAACCAAGTACATCACAAGGAAATTTAACAGAAAGGTGACAACCTGGGAGAATAGATGTTTTACATGTGCTTGGTTTTATAACATTATGCATTGGTCATTTGGAAAATATAGTCTCAAAGAGCTATGCAGACTCTCTAAATGATGATACATTTTATTATATAATATCAAAAAGTCATTTTCATCAACATCACCATCAATTTCATCACAAAGAAAATCTTTAAGTTTTGGAAGCTGTCAAGTTCACACTGGCAGTTACCTTAATGTGGCAGTACTGCTTTATTCCTTTTCAAGAAAATATCTGCCAAGTATCCAATACGAATAGTCACAGTTTGTCAGTTGTTCTTTGAAGAAAACATTGTGTTCAAAAAGGACTTGTATGAATGGCCACACAATTGTAACTCACACAATCTCCCACATGCTTTTTCTTGAAGTAATTACCATACTTTAGTACTTTCAAAAGAAGCGCTTTATGTGTAGTTTCCACTTCATCATACAGAATATTAAAGCTATAGCAAAGATTGGCATTTAATAAAAGTAATCATTAGTGCTTCATCAAGGATATTCTTAAATGAGCTGGATTTTTTTTCTTTCGGTACTACATGTGCATGATGGAGACGGATATCATGACTACTACTGCAGTTTAGTGCTATTGTCTTGCTTTGTGCTGAGCACCAGCAGTTTTACTCACTATTGTTTTGTGGCATCAGTGCAAATATTGACAGACTGAAAATGGCAAAGAAAGTCTTCATACTATTATGGAGTAATGTTGACCTGTGAACCTCCTGAATAAGGATATGTAAACTGCAGTTTCAGTTGAGAACTGCTGATCTGAAATGTGCAGGTTTGTTTGTTTGTTTGTTTGTTTGCTTGTTTGTTTTTACACACACACAAACACACATACACACACACATATCTACAGAGATGAAAAAGCCAATAGAAAACAGAGTGGAAGATATCAAAAGGCAATTCAGAAGAAAGGAAAGACCAAAGCCTAAACTTTCACTATTAATTAAATCAATGCAAATTAAATAAAAAATAGCAAATCACAGCCAATAGAATGGGAGATATATATATATATATATATATATATATATATATATATATATATATATATATATATACAATATCAAGTATTGGTGAAGTATTTCTCTGCTGATGGTGGGAGTATAAACTCGCATAATTAATTCAATCTATTAATTGTTCACAAAAGAAGCCACCTATTCCTGAATATTTTCTCCTGAAAAACGTTTTTCAGGAGAAATTAACACATACAAAGTTATTGTAGAATTTTTTTATGCTATTAAAAGAAGAGCACCTTAAGTGAATATCCCTACAGGAACAGAGATTTTAAAATATAAAATGTATATGTGTATGTATGTATGTCTGTGTGTGCTCTTGCATACATACATATAAGCATACTTTCTAAGAGTCGAAGTGATGAACTGGATTTATACATGGCTATCTGAAAAAATATTAATGTGTGAAAAAGAACACATTGAAGTATATAGAATGCCATTTATGTAAATTTAAAAACACACATGTACAACTAAAATATCATGCATTTTCCAGTCACTTGTCTAAATCAACATGGGGAAAGTAAAATGAAGTTTACACATTAACTCTAGTAGGTTGGGTGTCTTTATAAGGAAAGAGAAATGGGAAAGAAGGTAGGAATGAGTAATAATGTCATGAAATAAGGAGGTTCATCCTCAAATCAGTGTTGGAAAATGATATCCTAAGCGAGGGAAGGGGTCATTTGTTCCTCCCATTTATTCTTCTATTCTCCAGGAAAATGACTTAAGTATGGCTATCTAATGTAGTAGTACTGTTACATACAAAAGTACTTTCTGAGATTGATTCCGTAGTATAAAATACAGTGCATAAGCATTTCAAACATACTTATATAATAACACATTTAAAATTATTTATGGTTGTAATTTAGGCAAAAGCTAGTACTAAATAAGCAATTAACTTTAAGAGTAGCTCTATGAATAGCTAATTCTTTTTCTCTACCTTAAGCTTATTGCCAGAAGTTGTGATATGCTTAAGTAATGCATTCAAGGATGGATCTGACTGACAGATGGTATCACTATATTAAAAAAACAATCCAAACGTAAAATGAAAATAAACACAGTTTGCAAAAGAAACTATTTTCTTATTTTACTAAATTGAAAAATAAGCACTCAGTTTTTTAAATTTTGTAATACTTGGAAAGTGGAAGAGGAATAATTTCTTTTTGAAGAAACTCTAGGAAGCATTTGCCAATTGAAAATTGTGAAAATATACACTGAGGCACATTAAAAAAAATTAAGAGTTTATTTGAACAAAGATCAATTCAGATGGGACAGTGACAAATTGAGTATTTAGCAGTGCTCTACTAACAGGAGCTAGGGGAGAGACTTTTATAGAGAAGATGTGGAAACAAAGCAAGGGAATTGTTTGATGGGCTATAGCTTAAATGCTTATAGTGTATGGGAAAGCCCAGGCGGCTGTTTGTGATTGGCTGTCCTTAGGTGTCGATTTTGTATTCCTAAGGCAGTTACAGGCTTAAGTTGTGGTTTGCTTATGTAAGTTGCAAAGGCATTGAAACCAACTCAGTCTAATGGTATCCCTGTTTAATTAACTTAACAAGATCAATTAGTAAGAAAAATAAATGTCTGATTCATAACTTATTTTTAGGGAAATCATGTTAAAGCACAAACACTTAGTGGTTATTTACTTTATGATTATTGAGGAACACCCACAAGCAGTAGTTTGTGATTTCCTATACCAAAAACACAGATTTGATGATTAGATAGCATATTGCATTACAGTACTATATAAATATGCAGTACTTAAATAGTAATGATAATCCATAGCAATCATGTATACTAATGCTTTCAGAATTTGCATAAAACACGGGCAATTTGTTTTAACTGACTACTAAGTACTAGAGAATAGATTATTGATGTAATAATTTTTTTTAATGATGAGGGCAATGGATTATTATAAATAATAAAAGTGTCATATAAAAGATTAGATAATAAGAATCTGCTAGACAATATGAGACTGATATCATTAGAATTGCTAAAAATATAACTTGAAGAATTTGCTATTACTGTATATTAAATATTCACACATTAATGCTTAAACTAAAAGCACATTTCTTAAGGAAATAATGACAAAGGTACAACCACTTTTCAATTTCAGGAAATGAGTATATCACTTGAACATCAGAGCTGTCCTTCCATTGAATTAAAAACATTATTTTTCATATGACTGTTATACAGAAAATGTGTAATTGGAGAAAAGTAGAGCACCTAAAAATTGTAAGTTGTCATTATTCATGATACTTTCATGAATAACAGAGATTTTATTTTAGGTAATAATATCCTATCTCTGGTGGTGATACAAAAAACATGCATTCAATTAGCTTTTTTTCCTAACACCAAGAGTCTGGAAGTATGAGTACAGACATTATTTTTTTGAAATTTCCAGATAATTATTTTACATTAATAGTATTTAAACTTTTACATTTATAAATGAGATTCTTTTTCTATGCACAGTATTGTTCATATTCGACCTTATTTAAGTATGCTTTCACACATCACAGTGAAGACAATCCTCTAGAAGGGCTTTTGGTTGGAGCTGGCAATACAAATAAGCCTCAGGCAAAAAGAATAGGTAACCATGTGTTTTGTGTGATATGAGAAATAATCTGAGCCTCTAGGCGGTACTAAATATTTGGATTGTAAAAATGACACTTAAGGGGTTAAGGAAAAGACAGTAACATTATTACCAAAAGCTTCTATTTAAGGACTGTATGCCATCAAATTCAATAACCTAGAAGAAATGAACAAGTTCATATATATATATATATATATATATATATATATATAGCCTTCCTAGACTGAATCGTGAAGAACTGGAAAATCTAAATAGACTGACCAACAGTAAGAAAATAGAAACAATCATTGAAAACTTCCCCAAAAGAAAAGTCCAGGATCAGATGGCTTCACAAGTGAATTCTACCAAACATTCAAAGATGATTTAATACCTGTCCTTCCCAGAATCTTCCAAAAAATTGAAAAAAAAGAGGCAATATTTCCCAACTCATTTTATGAGGCCAAAACCTGGTAAGGATAACACACACACACACACACACACACACAAACTACAGACAAATATTTTTGATGAATACAGATGTAAAAATCCTAAACAAAATACTAGCAAATCACATACAACAATACATGAAAAAGATTACACATCATGATCAAGTGGAGTTTGTTCCAGGGGCACAAGGATTGTTCAACATATGCAAACCGATCAATGTGATACACCACATAAACAAAAGATAAAAACCATTCGATTATGCCAATAGATGTAGAAAAAGCATTTGACAAGATATAACATCCATTTATGATTAAAATACTTAACAAAATGGGTTCAGAAGGACAGTACCTCAACATAATAAAGGCGAATATGACAAACCCTCAGCTAATATACTTAATGGTAAAAAACTGAAAGCTTTTTCTTTATAATCAGGTATAGATCAAGGATACCCCCTGTCACCACTGTTATTCAATATAGTATTGGAAGTCCTAGCCAGAGCAATCAGGCAAGAGAAAGAAATAAAAGGCATTCAAATTGGAAATGAAGAAGTTAAATTGTCACTTTTTGCAATGACATGATGCTTTATATATAAAACCCTAAAGACACCACCAAAAACTATTAGAAACAATAAACAAATACAGTAACGTTGCAGGATACAAAATCAATGTGCAAAAATTCATTGCATTCCTATGTACTAACATGAAATTTCAGAAAAAGAAATTAAAAAACACTCCTTTTGCAATTGCAACAAAAAGAATAAAACACTCAGGAATAAACTTAACAAAGGATGTGAAGGACCTAAAACATTTTAAAAAGAAACTGAAGTAGACACAAAGAAATGGAAAGATATTCCGTGTTCATGGATTAGAAAAATCAACATAGTTAAAATGACCATATTACCCAAAGCAGTATACAGATTAATGCAATCCCCATCAAAACCCCAATGGCACATTTTATAGAAATAGAACAAAAAATCATCAAATTTTCTTGGGAGCACAAAAGACCCCAAACAGCCAGCCAAAGCAATCCTGGGTGGCGTGGGGTATCAATACTTGGAGGTATCACACTCCCTGACTTCAAGTTATACTAAAAAGTGACAATAATTAAAACAGCATGGAATTGGTAGAAAAAACTTACACACAAACCAATTAAATAGAATTGAGAATCCAGAAATAAACCCCCATATATATGAGTAGATGAGTTTTGACAAAGAAGATAGAGATATGCAATGGAGAAAAAGCCTCTTCAATAAATGATGCTGGGAAAATTGGGAAGCCACATGCAAAAGAATGAAACTAGACTGCTATCTGTCACAATATACCAGAATTAATTCAAAATGGATCAAAGACCTTAACATAAGACCTGAAACCATAAATTGCATAGAAGAAAGCATAGGTACTAAACTTAGGGACCTTGGGTTCAGAGCAGATTTTATGAATTTGACTTCAAAGGCCAGAGGAGTAAAAGCAAAAATAAATGAGTGGACCTATATCAAACTAAAAAGCTCTGCACAGCAAAAGAAACCAGCAACAAAACAAAGAAGTAACCAACTAAATGGGAGAAGACATTTGCAAACAATGCCTTCAATAAGGGGCTAATATCCAAAATATGTAACTCAACAATATATAACTCGTACAACTCAACGACAACAAAAAAACAAACAATCCAATTTAAAAAATGGACAGAGGATGTGAACAGACACTTCTCCTAAGAAGACATACAAATGGCCAATAGGTCAATGAAAAAAATGTTCAACTTCACTAGCTATTAGGGAAATGCAAATCAAAACCACAATGACATATCATGCCACGCCTGTTAGAATGGCAATCATCAACAAGACAAGTAATAACAAGTGTTGGAGAGGCTGTGAGGAAAAAGGAACCCTCATACACTGCTGATGAGAATGTAAATTGGTATAACCACTATGGAAAACATAGCAATCAGGCAAGAGAAACAGTATGGAAAACAGTATGGAGGTTCCTCAAAAAATTAAGAATAGAATTACCTTATGGAAAACAGTATGGAGGTTCCTCAAAAAATTAAGAATAGAATTACCTTATGACCCAGCCATCCCTTTTCTGGGTATCTACCCAAAAAATCTGAAAATATTTATCTGTAAAGATATATGTACATTGATGTTCATTGCAGGATTATTCAGTGGCCAAGACATGGAAACAAGCTAAGCATCCTTCGATAGATGATTGGATAAAGAAGATGTGGCATATACACAATGGAATACTACTCGGCCATGAGAAAAGATGAAATACTGCCATTTGCAGCAACATGGATGAATCTTGAGATTATCATCCTAAGTGAAATAAGTCAGGCAGAAAAAATCACGAACCATATGACTTCACTCATATGTGGGATATAAAACTGAAAGCAACAAACGAACAAGACCAAAAAAAAATTCATATACACAGACAACAGTTTAGTGGTTACCAGAGAGAGGATAAGGGAGGTAGAGGGAAGTAGAAGAGGGAAAAGGGGGTTAACTGTGTAGTTGTGGAAGGAGAACTGACTTAGGGTGGTGGACAATGTGACATAAAGATGATGTATTATAGAAATGTACACTTGACATCTATGTAATTTTACTAACCAATGTCAGCCCAATAAATGTAATAAATACAAATTACATGGAATGGAACTCCCCTGTTCTTTCACATTATCTAATTAAAATAAAGTATTTTACGAAACGCATCTTTAATGCATTTCATGTGAAGACCTGGGTGGTGGAAGCATCATGAATGTGCCCAAGGAGAAAGGCTTTTGAGGTGTTTCGGGATGAAAGGAGTATCTCGGACCAACAGCACATAGCTCATAGTTTTGATGACTGGTCCTAGTTGCGCTAATAGAATTTCTCTTAAGCAACCTCCACATCACCAACAACCTAATCAGTGAACACACTTCATTCCCACTGTTAAACACCCTGGCCGATCTACACATCCGGAACTATGAGCTATTCTCTGTCAGGACCATTCTCCTTGTTCTTTCCAAGGAAACTGTACACTAACCATGAGTCAGTTGTGTTTGTTCCCTAATCTGTCATTTTCAAGTTGTATTTGTTATTTTAGTCATGTAATTTAATTAAACATTATTGCTGAATGTGACTAGGAAAGGAGAGGGAATTTTTGCTCCTGAAAACATGAAAAAGCTTTAAAAAGTCTTGAAAAGGCAGCTTACTGAAAACAATCAATAACATTAGGGAAGATGATTAATATCTAAGATTCTATGCTTGAATAACTTCATTATGTATAAGCAAAGAAATAATAAATGGAGTATCAGTGATGTTTTATGGGTGTGGTTCATCCAAGAAATATGAAACAGAATTTAAATGCTTTTTGCCTTTTAATCAGTTTTTCCTTTTTTTTCTAACTACTTAACTCTGAAGCTCCAGAAAAAGAGGGCTTCTAAACTGTACTCCACTCTTCTGAATGCTGGTCAGGCTTTGACATGTTTCAGTTAACTGTCTTCTTTTTAAAAAGATAGGTGAAGAACACATGTAAATAAACATGTAAAAACTATAATGTCTCTATGACTCTTTGCACCTGGTAAAATTTCCAGAGTGAAACACCTCATTGACTTACCAGCATGCAACAAAAGGAGTATACCCTAATGGGTGTAATTGTTGGTTGTTCAAAAAGTCCTGGCCTGGCATAACAGATTTCTCTGAATTCCCCCCATTTCTGAAGGGCTTTCACTATATTGTACTCATCTCCCTTTTATTGGTACTTGCAATGGTTAGAGTTTCTTCACATATTCCAGCATTTGCAGTTTCACAATCAGGAATCAATTGAGCTGTGGGTATTTTGTATATAAAGTTAGATAGAAAAGTATATATTAAGAGTCTAGAACCCTCAAAAATAGGATGTTGTGGTCTGACGTATAGATTTTAATTCACATACTCTGAATTTTAGATTTCTCCTGTATTTTTCCTGGTTACTGCGTATGTCTAGGGAAAGAATTAAAGGAGTCATTGTTTGTAAAAAGCCTGGCCATGGGAATACGTTTAGTAAAAAGATGCAAGAAAGAAAGGAAGGAAGGAAGGAAGGAAGGAAGGAAGGAAGGAAGGAAGGAAGGAAGGAAGGAAGGAAGGAAGGAAGGAAGGAAGGAAGGAAGGAAGGAAAGAAAAGAAAGAAAGAAAGAAAGAAAGAAAGAAAGAAAGAAAGAAAGAAAGAAAGAAAGAAAGAAAGAAAGAAAGAAAGAAAGAAAGAAAGAAAGAAAGAAAGGTGGAAGGGGGTGAAGGAGGAACAGAGGGAAGGAGGGAGGGAGGGAAGGAGGGAGGGAGAGAGGAAGGAAAGAAAAAAGAAAGAAACCATGAACAGATAGAAGCTGGAGAAAAAATAAGAGGGATAAAAAGAGAAAATGAGGTCAGTGTATGAGTAGAAATGTTAACCCCAATAAAAATACATTAGAAATAATGAAAATAAGATCACTTTGCTACTGTACATTTTTCAAAGAAGCCTGAGGTGCTACCAAAAAGAAGAGAAAAAAAAATCTTGATGTACAAGCCCGGGGACAGTGGGTGTGCTATGAAGGGGAGAGGCTGTGGACTTCCTTATATTCATATGGGTGGCAATGTTGACAGGCTATAGGTCTTACTTAGGTGGATGTAAAGTGGGCAATAAAAAGGCAAATATCACAAGAATTATCACAAATCTGTTCTACCACAAAAAGAAATGAAAAAAAAAATAGAGAGATAGACACTGTTAAAAAATTTTAAGGAGTTTATCAATTAAAAACATTTTAAAGACAGATATCAGGAGAGACACATTACTTCTAATACTTGGCCCAGAAACGAGGGGAAGGAATTTTACATTAGGGTCAATTCAGTCGCTCTCCTCTTTTCAATGACCTCAGTGAGTGACTGCAAAGTGAGTGTGACTGAGGGCAGTGTTGAGTGCTTCAGAAAAGAAAAAGAAAAACAGGATATCTAATCACTTTAAGTAGTCTTAGCTAGAACAGAATTCCCTGATACTCATATCTCGACCAGCACAGTGAAGGGTCAGCTGGCAGAGGAAGAAGCATCCATCCCCTTGTGCTCTCTAATATCCCTTAATTCACTGTATTATTTGTATCATGCAAATCACAACAATATCCAAAGAATAGTTTCCAAGTTTTGCTGTGAAAACACTATACCTTTCCACTTATGAGGATGGATATCATTGGTAGTGACAGCAAGTGTCCTGAAATTTCAAATGCTGACATGGGATCAATTAAATATCAAGGCAGAAACAAAGGTCACATACTAAAAACTTAAAAGGTACCTTTTGGAAGCAGATCACTATGATGCTCTTCATTTTTATGCACTGAAGAAAAAAGAAGTCTGCAAAGCAAACATATGCTCTAGCGCTAAGGGTGGCACATTTTCTAGTATATTATTTTCTAGCATTGTGCAATATGAATGAATTAACCCAAAAGAGAAACAAGAGGGCTAAATTGAAGGAGCTGCACCCTCTGGGACACAGATACAGTGGTTATTACCAAGTAATAACTTAGCTTCCTATATTCTTTGTGTTCTTCTGGCTTTATTTTAATCTAAATAAGTACAATCTTACATCTGTATTCAAAAATCAAATTAAATATATTTTAGAAACTAAATTGGAATATATCAGCATATGCTTCAGAACAATAACAAAACAAACTTACATTTTATGGCTCCTTTTGAGAACTTAACTTCGTGATTCACAAATTTTGCATAAATGTACAAACTAAGCAGTGCTTGGTTACTTCTCGTTATTAAATTCTTACTCTAGACCTAAACGTAGCTGCTAAGAATATTATTAATTGGGCTAACCAGATTATATAATTTCAGACATGCTAAAAGTAAGTTTTTAATATGACTCCAAAATCAGATATACACTGGGGATATTCCATAGTCTCTTAAAATGCCACCTGATACAAAAGATTCATTTCAGTCTATAGTGAAGTCTCCCTAGAAGAAGCAAGTAATATACTTCAATCCTTCCACATACTTATACATTTCTATAGTAAAGACTGTAATTTGTATTGTATTGCTATGGGAATTATGCATACTACACTTAAATATCTACTTGTTTTTGAATAAATTATGGAAGGTAAAATACTCTAAGTTGGTTTAGCAGTTTGAATACCTTTAGGGGCAAAAAAAAAACCTAAAAATTGAAGTCAGAATTTTTCACAACAAACTACCATCTGGGACTACACTTGCTGTGTTTGGGACCTTGAAAAACAAAGAGAAGCAAGAGCCTGACATTGGGAGTCCTGTACTGTGAGTGGTTAGGGTGTGCAGACAGGCCCCATCTTTCTAGGTGCTGAGCAGGGAGAAGCATCACTAAGACTCCAAAGGGCCTGCTTTCACCAACCACTAGTAGAAGGAACAACAGAAGTGCTGTTTTCTCGGGCCAGGAGTAGTTCACTGTACTTAAGAGCAAGATGTTTGTCTTCTGAAAACCCAGGCTGGTCACTTGGTTGTGCCACTATACTTCCTAACATGGCCTTGGGCAAGTTTCTTAACCTTTGTAAGTCAGAATTTCTTTATCCACACGATTGTAATGAGATGCTATCTAACTCCGAGCATGGTCTGAGTATTAAAGGTGAGGCTGTCCCTTAGGTTCCTAGCATCTTTAAGGATTCAATGACTGTTTGATATCATTACCATTCCATCCAAGGAAGAGGAAAGTGTAATTGCTCATTTACAAAAGGTCACATGCCTGGATTGAATAGTCAGCCAGGCCCAGAGGAGAACAATCGAGACCGTCCAGGAGGAGAGGAATAATTATACTTGGGCATTATGAGGGGTCTGGTGAGACTGGACAAAAAAGTAATTCTTCTTTCGCTATGTCTATGCACCTGAAAGGCCTCTTTTATTTACTGCTATAATCTGAAAACATATCTACCCTTGAAGTCTCATTTTTAAATGTCTGTCTTTGCACTTACATATAACATTTAAAAATTATTATTATGACACTAATACATCCTGCCTTGGATCTAAGACTTAACATGATATTTGCAGACTCATATTAGGTATGACATGGTTCAGCTGTAAGTGATAAAAACCCAAATTAACAGTGGCTTAAAAAAAGAACTTGGCTTTTCTTTTGTATAAATGTGTGACTAGGCATAAAGGGCCACTATATCAGGGTCCCCAGCGCTTTCTATCTTGTTGTCACTCTATGTAACGCTAATCTCCTGGTCCAAGATGGCAGCATCTCAGTTCCTGGTGGGAGGACGGAGGAAGGAATGAAATGGGGAGAAGAGCATGTGGGTGCTGTCCCTTAAGGAAGGTTCCCAGAAACCACTATGTGCCACTTTTGCTTATATGCCTTTTGTGAGTCACATGGCTACCCCTAGTGGAATGGGAGTTTAGGAAATATAGCCTAAAAGACTATATTTTTATATAGAATATATAGAATCTTATACAGAATAAGACTATATCAGAGGTAAAACATGCTTAGGTAATAATCATCTTGCTGTGGAAGCAGGTGAAAAGGATGTTGGGAGACAGTTAAAAGTCTTGGCTACAACTCTCACATTTATTTTTTGACTGAGTGAGAATGTAAATTTGTTAATCACTTGCTATATAGCCAATATGTGACTAAATATCCATAATATAATCCTCACAACAATCCTAAGAGGCCACTCTATTTTTGTTGTCACTTTATATGTAAAGAAGTTGTATTTTAGAGTGGTTAAGTGGTTCAAGGTGACAGTGGCCAGTTGAATCCAGAACCACTGATCTTGATAGCCATGTTGCTTCATCACAGAACATAACTGCTTATGCAAATGTGTTTTACTTATATTAGATTTATAGGTACTGTGGCTTATTTACCTTCACATTATTTATTAATTCATTTAATAAATATTTGTTGAGCAAATAAAAACATTTTCAAGGTCCCGAGGATACCAAAATAATTATGACAGGATACCTGTTCTTATTTACTAAGAGTTTAGGAACAAGAAGCTATCAGAGCCTATATTAGGAGAATCACATCCAATCTGAATGTGGAGTGAAGCTAGGGAAGGCTTCCTTGAAAAAGTGGCATCTACAACAGTAGGTGGCACCTGGGAAATGCTCAGTGACTATACAAAATGAATGAATTAATTGATTAATTTCAGTGAAGTTGGAGGTCACTTTGGAAGATGTTTTTCTCTAAGCTTGGGGAAGCAGAGAGAGTAGACTTCAAAAAGTCCCATATGACAGGAAGTCACAGTATAAATTCTCCACTTTTCCCACAGCACATGGTTATGGGTTCAATTGTTCGTTGAATTAAATCTAACAGCTTTGCCCCTCTCAAATGTCCATACAGTGAAGTAGAAATGTTCCACATAAAATAATTTAAAATGTTTTTTTTGTTTTTTTGCTTTTTTTTTTTTTTACTTAAGTAAGCTCCACATGGGCACAGAAAACTTGTCTATTGCCCAAATAGCACTCTGCAGAGTAGCAGCTCAATAAATACTAGTTCATCTATGGCAGATTTGAAACTAAGGAAAACATTCTAAAAATATTAGATAATGTACTCTTCTTTCAACATTTATGTACATTTTCCAAATCTGGCATAATGCTCCTAAGAAAAGCAAAGCTAAGATCCATTGGCAATATTAAAATGTTTTATTTGTTTTTTTGTTCTTCAAGATAATCATATTTCAGTTTAAGAGCTCTTTGAAAGCTGCTGTTATATAAAAATACTGGCTTAAGGTTGGGCTCCTGCTAGGAAAACTGAGACAAAAAAAAAAAAAATCACATCTACTTCTGAAATTCAGCACTCTGTCTCTTAACAGTGCTAATGTAAGTAACACACGGAAAAGGCCTGAGTTTAACAACGTTTTTGTTTAATCTGAGAAATAAAAATATAGCCTATGTATCATGAACTCAGAGAAAAAATACTTCAGAGCTTCTGAAGTATTAAATATATAATAGAAGCAAGAAATGTGGAAGTCCATTTGTGGAAAGAAGGAGACATTTATCATGTTTTAAAGAACCAAAATTACAAGAAAATAATCCAATATGTACTAAATACACCAACGATAGGCTGAAATAGCTATTTTAATTAAATATATCAATTCTGGGGAAAGTAGCAGCAGTAGAAGCAATAACATTAAAAACAAATGCATAGAGAAAATGTAACCAATGTATGGTACAAAAATAAAATGTCCTGATAAAGGTGTTGATGTAGAGTGGACTTATTTAGAAGTTCAACGTACAGTTCTTTTCTTACTAAGGGTCCTGCACAATGGTGCTCCCAGGTCAGCTATTTCCTTATATACTGTTTTGATGGAAATGGAAGTTAAAGAAAAAAAAAAATCACCACTATGGGAAGATACTCTGTTTTGGAATTCCTATCTGTCTTCTAAATATTTCAACTCTAAGTGGACACCTCCTCGCCTCACATTCCACTAGGTATGGTCATGTAACTCACAAATGGCCAATGGCATGTAAGTTTTAAATGTCACACGGTAGTGGTATACACCTAACCCACTTCCACTCTCTATACAGAGCAGTGAACTCACTCTTCCAATTTTGTGCTGGATATTGTTATTAGGATTTTATCCACCTAAACAAAACATTAATACCCAAAATAAATTCATCTTTTTCCAGGCAGACCAACTTCTTTTCCTGATTTCTATATTTCTGCTGATGGTATCAAAACCATGTTCAAATTCAAATCCCTGTAGTCCAATTTTCTTATTGTTTTCCTCTTCCCTCTTCTAAAACACAATACAATCAGTTGTCAATGCTGCACCCTCAAGTCCTCTTACAATTTTATCTTTCTTAAAATTTCAACAGCTGTCAGTCTAATTCAGGTCTTTCTTTGGGCATGTAGCTATAAATGCATGCTAACTGGTGGGCCTTCTCCTGGACTCACTCTTGCATTCAGCACATTAATTCAATGACATTTTACTAAGTACCTTGTAAGCAACCAGGCATTGTGTTGGGTACCCATAATACATACCACTGACATGTCATCTTCATAAGCAATAGTTCTGACAGTATCAATACTCTGCTGAAAACGTCTTAATAACTGTAAGTGCCACTTCATATAACATGATTCATTTCTTATTCTGGTGTCTCCTCACCTTTGCAGATTTTTATCCTCCTATTCCCTATGTTATATATACTCAACTTCTCAGTAGCATAAGACCAACCCCTGATGCATCTCAAGCTCCCTCCATCTCCCTGTGACTTTTTCCCTTTTATTCCTTCTAGAATAACTTATTTAACCTCATCTTCACCTGTAATAATTGAAATGTATATGGATTTTTGATGATTTTATTATACTCAGGTTGCATAGAAAGTAAGTATTTCTTCCTGAAAGATTCCTAACACTGGAATGAGGATTTAATAATAAAACATCTAAAGCCTGACCTTATAGGGATGTGTCTATTTGTGCAATCCTTTTACTATTTAACTACGACAATTCTCGAAGGCCTCATGTTATAGCACAATTCCTTTAAAAACAATTAAGCATTAATAGATCCAGTTCATGAAGAAATAGGGATTCCACTGAAGGCAGAAATGGGGATTCCACATATTGGCACGTTAATAATAAAACATCACCGAAGCAGCTTAAGTAGTTAGGTCTTAGATTTGTGAATTCTTGATGCCATCCATTACTTTAAAACGTTTCACACTGATGTCTCATTTTGAATAGCAATGGACTCTTCTCCAACATCTTAACTTATTTAATTAAGTTGTTTCTAATAATGAAAGTGGAACATCCACATTTGAAGTATGTCTCCCTAACTAGACTGCGAGCTCTATCAAGCGATCACCACTTTTTCTTAGAATCACCAACATCGAAATTCTCCTGGTGTGATTGCTTATTATGTAGTCTCCTGGGTTCCCAACTCTGCCTACTAATTCTGAAATTCTAAGGATGGGGACCATATTTAAAGAGCTTTCGAAGTAATTTTTATGTAGTGGAACTTTGAGAACCACTACCCCAGGGTAGAGATGAACCCATGCTTGCTTATGGGTAAATGTAAACTTTATAGGATATAGTCGTTACTTTATAAATCCTTATGAAAATCTAAGACTCCCCCAAACCAACTACCAGTACATACCTCAAACCTCCAAAAAACACGAAATGTAAAAGGGAACTTCCAACAACTGTTCAAAAAAAGGGTAGTACAGAGGTTATAGATGGTTTAGAGTTGGCCTCTCACACAAGCTACCTGTGTATAAATCTCAACCGGGCAATTTACTAGTTTAGTGGATTTGGACAATTTATCTTTCTATGCCTGGATTTCTCCACCTGAATAATGAGGACCAGAACTATACCAATTACATGGAATTATGGAATAAGTGCATGTAAAGCAGTTGAAACAGCACATAGTCCCAGCTGTTAGCTGATCTCAAAGTTAATACATGACAAAATGAGACTCACTTGCAACCTAAATATAGGTGAACACAGTAACTTTTACTAACTACTGAGAGTAGTTAGTAAAGGACAGTAACTGTTATTAAGTACAATCAGTAGTTACTAAATAACAGTAACAAACTCCCCCAAATGGAAATGCTTTCAAATTAATTTCTGTCTCAAGAAAATAAAGCTTTCAGAATCAGACCAGGTAGCTTGGTACTCACTCACATTTTCAACACAAGCTGGTTTTCAAGGAGGCATTTGGACAGAACAAATTTGTTCAGTGTCTACAGTGGAAATAAGGGATTCCTTCAGCCCAATCCAAATAGTAATCCCACTAGTTCCCAGAAGATAAACATGAAGAGACAATCAAACCTTTAGCTCAGACTCAACCCCACCCCCTCCACCTTGCCTCTCTGCATTTCTCACCTCTAGGGACTCAGGACAGGCAGTCAGCAGACCCCTCTGCCCTTTGTAGGAGGTACCGCTGTAATCCTATTAGGAGAAATTGTTGTACTGAAAGCAGTAGCTGACTCTAACTCATACGCAGCATTTTTCCATAGGCAGGTCTCATAAGCAGGTTTAACACCTTTGGTCACAGGAAACTGAGGAGTGCACTTAGCAATACAGGAGAAAAGTTACCAGAAGAAACTCTGAAAAATGATGAGAAATCAGAGCGCTATCTCCTGTAGTCCTAAGTGCCAGCAATTGGAATATATAGCGCAGAGGCGACCCAGGTGGTCATGTGAAGAGATATGAAGAGGGAACCACAATGTGATCAAGGGAGCTTGTAAAACCAGAGATTCTAAACTTTGAATGTTTTGTTTATTTTCATGACAATAGTGAGTTGCTATTTTCAATCAATTCAGATTATCTCCATTTCACTCCACCAGCATCATAAGCTAAAAATATCACTCTGGTTATATTCATGAGACAAAGGAAATGAAGCACAGGGCATTAAAAAATCTCAACCTTTGTAAATACAGAAGTTAAGCTCGCAATGTTTTCCTCATGGCCAAAATATATCGCAAGTATAATGAAAAAGTCTTTTAGATAGAACGCTTACTGAATTACCTACTAAGAGTTTAATAGACATTAAAAATTGTGTTAAAGCGATTCCCTGTAGCCCTTTATATTTTATATTTTACAAATAATAGTAATAAGGTATAAAATTTTCAAATTCTGGTGGTGTGATTATGAAAACAAATTTATAAGAAATGTGCAAGAAGCTAAAACAAACATTTCGTTTTTAACATTTCAGGAACAAAATGTAAATGAGATAAGAGAAGATGAATATTTTAGTGTTGGTACTCAGAGTTTAATTAGCAGACCTCCTGGCAAACACTTTACAAATATTACCCTAGCCAGTCTAACGTTGCTTATAAAAGTGTTTTGCAGTGATTACGGAGAAAAGTATGGGCCATTCAGATTAGGAGAAAGTTTGATTTTTCTGCTGCCCAGACGGGTGAGGCAGGCCTTACATTGTGGGGAGATGCATCTCGTGTGGCACCAATAAGATCGTGCTTGGATGGCACAATCCAAATGCAAGCATCTAACAGCTGAGCATAGAGAGTGAACTGAGTTGTTTGGGAATTCTCAGTACCACTCAGCACAGTATGAGTACCATGTAAAAATAAGCACGTCTCTCTCCCATCTATTTTATTCAATATTCTCTATTCTATTAATCAATAATCTATATCTATCCAACATAGTTTTTTTTTTCTTATTCAAGATATGGAAATAGACTTAAATCAGGTGTAATTCCCATGCTCAAGTTGCTTATAGTATTGGAGGAGAGAGAAAGGTACAAAATGACTATAAATCTATTTTAGCTGTTAAGTTTGAAATATATAGTAGTTGGCAGAGTGGGAAAAAGAAACACTGTAGTCACTTCTATCTTTGGAGATAAAAAGCAGGAATTCTAGGAACCACTTTTAGAGAAGGAAATAAAGGAGTAGAATCTGAAGAAGATTGGTAGATTGTCAGTAGATGAACCATGAAGTGTATATTCTAAGCACAGCAGCAGAAAACAGCCAGATGAATTTGAGGAACAGCAACTAATCCAATGAGGCCTTGGGTACTGGAAGTCAGAGAAGAAGCAGCTTGAAGGAAAGAAAAGAGATTCCAGATGCTGCTTCATTTAAATTAGGGCACAAATGCTATATGGTTAATCATATATTCCATAGCTCATAGAACATGAAGTTAAGATCCAAAACACATCCTTTAAAATTAATAAGCAAGCAACATGTACCAAATCAGTATAAATGTGGTAAATGACCAAATAATTAAAGACTAAATATATTATTTCCAGTATAGAGGTGTCAAGTCATTTTTACTTAATGCTAAGTGATTTTTTGTTTTTTAAAATAAAAAGTAATGTGTTTTTTAAAAGACACTCACTTATGTATGAAAGTTCACTTATGAGAAGGCAAATTGAAGGAAAATAATAATTTTATATCCAGGAAGAGTGCTTAAAAAAATTAGAAGAAGCAATATATTAATGTCTAGATGCAATTAGCTTTAGAGAGGTATTTAGCACAGATGAGAGTATATCCAGGAATGTAGCTTTTTTCAGGAAAAAATGGGCTAAAATATTTTCTACTTGAATGAATAAGTAGTAAAGATGGATTAGATTCTATGCATATGCATATAGAATACATATAGATATGTAATTCAGATTCTATAACTGGAAACAACCTGAAAATGAAAAAAGAAACCTACATCTTAAATTTGGTGTTTCTAAAAATGGTTTTTGTGTCTCAAGGAGCTCCAGGTATCTATAAGTACCAAAAAAGTTTTAACACATATTGTATACAGGCTTTTCAATGAAATGCACGGTGTGATAAAAAAATACAGTGAATGTTTAAATTAAAAATATATATATATAGTAAAAGTCACATTGCCTCTTAATTCCCCTTAAAATACTCCCCCTCGCTTTGAACACACTTATCCCATCGTTCTTGCCACTTTCTGAAGCAGTTCTGGAAGGCCTCTTTCATGAGTGTCTTTAGTTGCATGCTATCGTGGCTGCCTCAATGTCCTGAATCGATTCAAAATGTTTACCTTTCATAGTCATTTTGATTTTGGGTAAGAGTCAGAAGTCGCACAGTGCCAGATCCAGTGAATAAGGTTGATAAGGACACACTGTAATGGTTTTATTTGACAGAAATTGCTGTACCAGAAGCGATGTGTGACGTGGAGCCTTTCCGTTGTGATCACAAAATATGGTGAATGGTGCTGCCGAGTGCCATCCAATGGAAAGGCAGGGATCTTCAATACAGGAAGCAGTGCACTGAACCTTAATAACAGTGTGACAAGTTTCAACTTGTTCAGTGCAGTTAGTCGGGGATGTGAGCTATGGTTGAAAGAAAGTGCGTTTTCAACTGTGGCCTAAATCATCCTCCATCATGATAACTCTCTGTGTCACACATAGTTTCTGATACAGCGATTTCTGTCAAATGAAAACATAACAATGTGTCCTCATCCACCTTATTCACTGGATCTGGCACTGTGAAACTTCTGGCTCTTCCTCAAAGTTAAAATGGTTCAGGACATGGAGGCAGCCACGACAGCACAACTAAAGACACTCGTGAAAGAGGACTTCCAGAACTGTTGGCAAGGATGAAAGTGTGTTTGACCTGAGGGGGGGGGGGCGTATTTTAAGGGGAATATTGGCAATGTGTCTTTTACTGTAATGCTTTTTTTTAATTTAAACATTTATCATATTGTTTGATCACACCTCATAGGTGATTACGCTATTTTTTGCACCATTTTCAATTCCACTGCTCACAAAGTTTTAAAAATGAAACCTCACCATAACTGGAATTTGTACTCTAGAAATGTGAATATGCAACATAATTTGCACTCACATCATTATTTTCTGGGTCCATGTTTTCTATACTTTTATTTTGTTTAAAATGCAAAAGCCTGATGGTCTTGCTTGGGATATTTTAAGTTTTTTAACAATGAAGAACCTAATAGTCACTTAGGAACATTAACTATTGAAAATACTCAAAAATTATGATGAATGAATAATGCGTACTTATATATTGCTGCTAAAACTGGGATGCACTTCTGACTAAGATATATAATGTGGTTCTGCCCCACTGTAGTTTAGAGACTTTGTGGATCACTTATTCCCCACTATCCTTCCTCAGTTTTCTTCACTGTTCTTTCCTCTCCTTCTACCCACGCAGTTATTACTACCTACAGTTTCAACAACAAAGTGCCAAGATCATCAATCAAAAGTTTTTTTAAAATTTTATTTGTCTATTTTTTAAAATGTAACTCAAACAATAATACAAACTCAGGCTTTATGAGCTAATGAGACATGTTATTACAGTGGAGTCTACCTTGACTCTAAATATGTAGTAAACAGATAAAACAGATTAACTACATTTGTAATTGCTTCCTATTCCAATGGGATAAGACCAAACCTAAGGCACACTAAACACAAACATTAAATTTGAACACATTCCTCCAGCAACTTATATACAAATCATGATTTTCTTATTGATTTTCTATATACAAATGATGATGTTCCCCAGATTCTCACCTAGAATCTCTGATCATGCTATTCTCTTGGCTTCTAATCCCCACTGAAAGCCATCTTTCAAGGACTACCTCAAAAGATATTTTCCCCATGAAGCTTTCTCATGATAATTAATTACTTCTCCCTCTGACCCTATTATATACTGGATTTTCCTTCTCTTTAGCACACATCAACGACTTATTAGATGTTATCAATATGCTTCCCCTATCCCAATAGATATATGATCTTTTCACAGAAAACTGGTTTGATCACATTTTCTGTCCTACTATGTAGTTTATTGTCTCACTTCAACTAAGTGCTCAAAAAGCACTGAATGAAATATAAGGTGCAGGCAATTACTACTATCCATCCCATCTTTGGGAAGTCACCTAATATTACGGTATATCGTTGTTTTTCTCCTGTTTTAAAAAATAGCTGACTGATAATAATAAATAAGACTGTATATATTGAAACACCCTTAGCTATTAAAAGAAATTGCTGAAGACCCCTGAGACATTACCATAATCCATTCTATATTTTATATTTGCACATGAGGAACCACTTCTGAGACAGAGAAGAAAAAAATGAAATTTTAATCATATTGAATTGTCAAAAGTTGCTGCTAAATGTTCACACAGTACTAATGAACATAACATGTGCAAAATGTTTTTCTTTGATACACGTCTTAAAACAGTGATAACCCAGGAATTAACAATTTTTTTAACCCTCTTAACACACTTTCCTGTGGAATGTGTATGTTTCCCAAGTTTCAGAGTTTATAGCCAATGTAGACTCTTAACTAAATTATCCTTTCCTCGGTGACCATGAAGAAAAGTCCTATTTGGGCTCTCACTGCCTTCTCTCTGAAAGGACTTCAGTCATTCTTTGGCAATAACCTTGTCCCATCCCACTGTTACCTGAATCCATGGCCATCTGTCATTTTCTGCAGCTGTCCAGGCATTTATAAGCCCCTTCTTATTAAGACGTGCATAGTAGGGATACCATTTCTGGAGTCCAAAAAGAGCTCGGTGGGTAGATGAAGCTGTGATTTGCTGATTTGATATGATTCCACCTTCAATTCCCAATGGCCCTGAGCATTCTGTAAACAAATCAGAAAAAAAAAAAAACACACGTGAATGTATTAGAAATATCCCATATTTGAAATGTAGCTGTTGGATTTAATGAGGGATATTTTTAAATGATTTTAATTTGTGCCATCATTCCACATAAGCCCCACGTACTGTACAGATGTTATTGACCACTATGTGAAAGAAAGAATTCTTGTTCCTCATGACACTCTCTTCTTTCTTTCTTTGAGTATGGCACCCGAACACACTTCCCTTCTGCATTACAATTCTGCATTATGTACAGTTATCCTTTGCTGCTGATCACAACAAAAGTAGAATGCCCTGAAAAGACCTATATCATATTGTCTATTCTTAGAGATTAGCATGACTAAAAAAACGTAAATCCTCAATAAATATCTGTTGATATATTATTTCTTTTCTAGCCTTCCTCTAAGTTTGTATCAACATCATTTTCATACTCACTTAGCATTTCTTACTACTATACATTTTTTATCTTAAGTTTTTCATAACTACTGTCAGTTATGCTTCCATAAGAAGAGCAATGTGTAAATCTGTCAACATTTAAAAATATTATTGCTTGAGATATATTCTAAATAACAGAAAATATGTAGACAAATTACAAAGTAAATTTATTTTTTATAAAGAAAGCAGGTAAACTCTCTGACATTATACAAAACAGTATGTATACCACTCCATAAATCAAGATATTAAAATGTTTATATTTTTAATATTTTAAATTCAAAATTCACAACTCTACATATTGAGATTCTGCACTCACATTTTAACTTTGTTTGTTGCAACTTGAAAATTTAAGAGACATTTTCTAATAAAATTTTAAAATACTAAGATTAAAAGCATGAAATACTTTTAAAAAGTTACAAAGATGTTTCCCATTAGTAACCAATTTTTCATTAAGCATTAACATGTTTCTTATTTCTATTTAATGCTCAGATAATAAGTAGCTCTAAGCACATTACTAACATTTCTCCAATTGCTTTAAAACCTTTTAAAACTTTTTATAAAAAGAATGAAAATATTTGATAAGTAATCATCTAAATCAGTAAACTGACATTAATAAAGTAAAAATTGCCTACGTGACTGATGATTAATAAATCATTCACTTGATAAGTTAAATTTAGATACTAAGATCTTTTCTAAAACATGTACTTAGAGCTGTTTAGCACTTTATGAAGGTGTCCTATATCATTTTGAAGTCATTAAATTAAGAAACCATTCATTTTTAGAATTGCAGTGTTACGAGTAACAGATAATAATCTGATTTTCACATTCCATAAAAATTAACATTGACAACTCAAATGCTGAATATTTGGATTCTTGCTTTGCTTTTCATTTTTAAGAAGATCTGTCCAGACTTCATAAAAACACTAAGACACTTTCATGATGACACTTTGATTTTAAACAATTTCAGGAGCCTGACTTTTTAAGAATATTGCCATTCAAGGACTCTCAAGGATCCTTGTCCTTGATTTTTGCAATGTTTGGATGGGAAAATGGACAGGTCGGGGAGGTCATTTATTGGAGGCCAGTTAATGGAATGGCAGAGCTAGAGAGCCAGCTTGGATTAATTAAACTGTATAACATCTGTAGAAAGAACTCTACAACATTTAGTAGTGTACTTCTAAAGACCTTATGCTGAATTGGACATCTTCATAGAATTTGCAATCTTTCTAAAAGGGTGATTAGACCTCAAACCTCATTCTTTAGTACATCTACTTCAACCAACTTCCCCTTATGAGCTAACATATAAGCAAACACATTGGCCATGAAATGTTGCATATCATCTAAGCCAAATACCAATCAGCAATTAAAAAAATATATATGTATGTATATATATTTGCATGTATTTTTTTTTACTCTGCCATGAGGCTCCCAATCTTTGTCATGTCCTCACTAGTCACTATTTCAAAAAAAATATAATTCAATAATATACATTGACATGCTGTATTTATATAGAGCTTCACAGTCGCACAAAGCATTTTCACATAAGCTATCTCACTGCTGTCATGTTCAATTTATGATTCCTGTATTTCTTTACTAGGTCCTCAATTCCATTTTTAAAAAATAAACATTTACAGCATTCACGTGCATACTGTGTACTGCAAACCAATAAAGCCCACCAGAGGAAACATGACTTTGTGGGGATTGTTGAATGAAGCGTGAGTCAGTGAGACATCTTCAGCTTATTTCCTTACTGGTTAGTGGTCCTCAATTTTTCTTATTTTAAAAACTGGGTGTTGTGTGGGGTGGCCTGCAGGGTCTCTGCTCCCGCTCTGCACATAAGAACACAGGGTATGGTGAGGCCAAAAAGGAACACCCACGGAGCCGTAGGTAGGGAAGTCATACCGCTATGGTCTTACTGGAGGCTGGGTTTACACGATGTGCGACCTGCTGTCTGCTTTGCTGCCAACCGATCGACTCTCCTCCACTCTCCTCAGCTGCTCTCCATAGCCACGGCAGTTATATCAGTGGCCAATGGCTCAACGGTTACAGCTGACGGCCAACCAGCCACAGCTGGCTACCTGAGCCAGCACCTCTCCACATGAGGCAGAGAGCCTGTAAACTGCTCTCTGGGGCTCTGTCCCCACACTGGGGTTATGATGATACTTAATTCACCAGCTGTGAGGCAATACAAGGTAAAAAGTGCTCTGCCTTTGTAACTATACATTGTTCAAAAACAATGATCTTGATTCTGTAAGGTCACTAGCATGTTTCTCTTCAGTTTTTTTAAATTGTTATTAGCTTCAGGTGTACAAAACAATGTAATAGTGAGACATTTGTAACCCTCACAAAGTGATAACCCTCCTCCCCCAAACTACTACCCCTCCGACATCGCATATAGAGTCAGTGGAACTGTAACAGCTATATATGATGTCTCTTCAGAGTTGAAGCGATGCTGGCCTTTAGCTCCTTAGAGCAGGCGCTGGGTCTTTACTCTGTTTCATCCTGAGATGCTCACGGTGGCTTCTACACAGGAAGAGCACAATAAATATGTGCTGAATATTGGTATTGGGGTCTTTTTTTCCAAACAGTAAACTCATAAGCAAATTCAAGTCTCATACTTTATTTCACACTAGAAAGTTGTCACGACAGCAGCTTTTCTTCACTAATCATTTGGACCACAATCAAATGGATGTCATCATAATAAAAGGTTCAAAATCCAATTTCCTTTTGCCTGTACTATCCACTTCCCCAATGTCCTATTAAATTCAACAGTTATAAAAACTAATGAAGGAATTGCAATTCAGAATGCAAATGATTATACACCTAAGATTAAGTGACCTTAAGCAGAGAACAATAAGATGGTAAAAGAAAGATAATATGGAGCTATACAATGCTATTATTATCAATAAATGAGGGAAGGATATGAAATAATACTTGATGGAAAACAATATTAGATGAGCATTCTGAAGTTTGAAAATACCCACACGTATTTCCTCACACAGTCAAAATAAAATTTTAAGGAAAAAAGGTTATCATGCCTATTTCATAATTGAGGAAACTTGTGAGGAGGGAAATCAAATTCAGAAAAGTGAGTCTGGAATTTAAGCCAAACACTCTGCTGTACAAACAGGTAATAATATTAACTGATAAGTTGAAGAATTCAGTAATTCTTCAAAGGTTGACACTGGTTGTTTTTCCTCTGCTGTGATTTTATATGAGAGATGCATAATTACATATAATAGAAAAGGGGATAGGAGAATTAACATGAAGGAAATGCAGAATACCACTAGTGACATTCAGGATATGACAATTTTCACAAATTGAGATATATTAAAAAAGCAGGTGACAGCCTATGGCAATGAATCACAGAAGTCAACATTGAGGTATTATGGTATCCCTTTAAAGGTATTTACAAAATTAACCTGCGATCATTATTGGCTTATATACTGCTTATCTAATATGGCTAGGCTAATTCCGTCCTGAGTAATTTAATGACCTCTTACTATGTACCCATCCGGTCATCAATCCATTCATCCACTCATCCTCATTTAACTCAGTTTTGGAAAAATGCATATTTATTGAAGATTGACTATCTGCCAGATACTTTTCTAGGCAGTGGAGATGCAGGGATGAACAAGGTAGAATAAGTCTCAGCTCTCAGAATGCATATTCTAGTAGGGAGACAAAATATAGATAAACAAATAAATAAGAAAATGCCATAAAAAGGTAAGTAAAGAATGAAACATGGGCGAACCGAGTGAGGGTGTGTCTGGTGAACAGAGGTGACCTTTCTTTGAGGTGACATTAAATCTGATCTCTGAGTGAAAGGCAGGAGTTGGCTACACTGCTAGTTTTACTGTACTGGCTTTCTCATGGAGCTTTCACTACAGTAAGAGGAACACCCAGAGAAACAAAAACATTGTAACATAGTATGTGATGGTGGGTGCACAGGATTCACTGGGAGACTAGAAGAGAATTATAACCCAGTCTGGGGTTCACAGAAGGATTTCCTGGAAAAGAGTGGAAGCTAGGAAAAGAGGACAGACACAGAGACAGGAAATGGCCTGGTATAATTAGGGCAGTAGACGCAGGTCTGTATTATTAGACCAGGATGGGTTGATGGAGGGACGGTTAAAGATGAGGAGAATAACTAGAGAGATGTAGATTATTTTGCTGAAGAGCTTACTGAGAGAACACAATTTAATTAGTGGAGGGAGTTTTTGAAGGATTCTAACTGTGGTTACATTTCCATTTGATATAGATGATTTCTGCTGTACTGTGGGAGGTAGCTTTAAGAAGGGACAAACTACACCAAATATCACAATTGTCCAGCTGAAAAATGATGCAGGTCTGAAAGAGGAATGGAAAAGAAGAGTTCAAGGCCTATTTAGAAGGCAAAATGGTTTTGCAGAACTGGTAATAATTAGACGCAGGGTGGAGGAGAGAAATGAAGTGTCTTCAAAGGCGACAGACAGCACAGATAGAGCTCCCTTTAATTGGCATGGGCCATGTCTTACAAATCACTCCACTGAGTCTAATTGCTCCCTTAAAATTTTATCAAAAATTATCCTTGTTCTAGAATGAATTTTGGGGACCTGTTGTTGTCCCACCTGCTAATGCAGAAACTGGCAGACGATAGTCACATCAACCAGGCTTCAGGGACAGGATTGAAAAATGAAAACCTGCTTCTACACTCAAGCCATACCCAGAACATCTCTGCCCCTCCACTCATCCATGTATATTATGTGTGTCCAGCTGCCATACCACGAAACCACAACCCCTTTGGCTGGGATTACATCCCTCATCGAATCCGGAAGCAAGCCTCAATCTTAGCAGACACTTAATAAATACTTGTAGAGAAAATTAACTTTGAAGCAAATATGAAAAGTAAATAAACAATCAAAATTACAGCTAACATTGTAATATTCTATTTGTGGAACTCATTTCTAAATGAAAAAAATCATTTTACCTACTCCTTCAAGAGTACACTGATACAAAGGCCTTTAGAAATTGTTCAGATGCTGATTGAAGAGGAAGGAGACTTCTTCAGTAGGAAAAAAAGGAAACTGACAGTCACATGATTTACTCCTCTTTCAACTAGTTGCCACTCAGACACCAGGTCTTTCTGGAATTGTCCACAGTTACCCCTAGAGTGGCTCCAGTGGCAAGTTGATCAGTCCCGAATATAGCAGCAGAATATAGCAGTATCATTTCTGATCATTAGATCTGTGTTTGTGTATCTTTGATATTATGCTTGCTTTTGGCAGGTCTAACAATAAACTCATATTAATGAGTCCAATCAACATCGATTACCAGAGGCTTTTAGGCATCATTTACATCGTCAGTTAAAAGAACTGCTTTGTCTGCATTGTCTGAGTGGCCTAGAAATGCCTTCTGACATGAGGCTCCACTCTTCAGACTGAGCAAGAGAATGATCTCACCAGGAAGGTTGAGCGAGAACAGCTGGGCCAGCTGGGGCCAAGCCTCACGTGCCCTCCCCAGAGCATTCTCCGCTGTCACCAAAGGGAAGTCCTTCTTGCTCTGCAAACATTCTCTGGAGTGTGGTAAAGAGCAGCATCTGGGTTTTATTGATCTCACAGCTGACAAGCAAGCAGAGCCTCAAGATGTCTCACATTTTGTTGAGTGTGCTGATGAAGGCTTTCAAATAAGTGAGATGCACGACTGAATCCATAACAGGAAGGTGCTGCTTTCATTTGCTCTACCTCAGTATCCAGAATCGTCAGAATGAAAGGATTTCAAATGAAAGCCATGTAAAAAACAAATTGCCTTTAACCATATCCAGTCCTCTTTTTCCCTGAGCATCTCATCTTCTCACGGGAAGCCTGAGTTCTCCCCGGTGCTTAGCCTAGTATGAAAATTGTGCTGAACACAAGCGCTGGCGAGTGGATTACTGATGGTCTCCAATACTGCAAAAATTAATGCTGATTCAAGCATGAACTGTGCCGCTTGGACCACAGCCTTTCATTTATTCCTCATGTTAGTTCTCTTTTAGAGTCCCCTTGAGACCAGGCTCTACATTGGTGAGGGAGAGAGCAAAGCCACTATTCCTCACAGTGTGGCCCACGGGTCAAAAGGAGCCTTGACGATGTTTTTCTTGTGAATCTTGCTACCTAAGCCCCCACATCCCCACATCCCGGTGTGTGCTGGTTTCTCTTAGGCTATCATTTTTCTAGTGTTGGGGAGTGGTGTCAGAGGAAAGGGGACAAGGGAGGGAGTGAAGACAGAAGTGTAAGAAAGGCCGATCTCAGGTAGAGGGCTTCAATATAGTGGTTTGGCTGTAGGAGATAGGTGATGGCAAAGCTGCTCCCTGGACACAGAGCGAGAATGTGAAGGTGGACACTCACAATGCAGCCTTCCTTCACTCGCTCATTCATAAATTTCCATGGAGCACTCCCTGGGGTGTCAGCCTCCTGTCATGGCACTGGGACTGATCACCATTAAAGGACTTAGAGCGAAAATCCCATTTGGTTATGTGTGTTTCTCTCCATACACAGAGACTGCTGCTTGGCATCAGGGCATAACTTGATATATGGCCACAATATCCTTGCTTAAGGAAGCAGTAATTGCAAAGTCATCAAAATAGTTTTCAAAATTTAGTTCAGCTTATTTGGATCGCCCATAAAATGTGTGTGTACCTCAGAGAAAACACTATTTCTTTGCATCAGATGGTCTGCTTAATCTAGATAAATGTTAATTTTCCTTACAATCTTAAAGTCTGATTCTGTGATATGTGGCCACTAAAGAATTTTCCCCATCCTGTTAGAAACTGTATTCTGTTATTTTTCCATATCGGAAAGCTCCAAGGTGTCTAAGATAAATCATGGAAAACAGTAATTTGTGCATATTTTTTCTTTTAGATAATTACACTTAAAGGTAGAAACCGTGCCCTTTGCATTATGTATGTTTCCAAAGCACTTAACAGCGTGCCTTACAAATCGTCAGTTCTCAATGTTGTGGGATAAGTACATGAAAATAAATCATTGCTTAGCTTGGAATTATTTTTCCTCCTTTGCTGAAACTGAATTAATCCTCGGGATGTAGATACGATCACCCTAAGGATTCAACATATTGGGTGGATGTTAAAATCAGAAACACTTTTTGGTATGCTGGAATGCTTGAAATATGTAAGAATTAGCTCTTGGAGGTAGGGCAAATACGTTTGGGATAAAAACCAGCATTCATAAAATTAAAAATTCAATTATCAGCTATCTAGCTATTTACTTGTTAAATGTGGTCATGCATTTCTTTACATTGTGTTATCTCAAGTCGATTATGATATATTATCAGTTTAAATTAATTGTTTTGAATTCAGGAAAAAAAATAAACCCATGAGTAAGCTAAATTAGAATAGGAAATTGTCCATTGATATTTCCCAAAGTGATTTGTTAGCATATTGATGCAGTGGCGATGTTGGGGTTAAATAGTGGCACCGATGGGTCTACTGTTCAAAAGTCTTAATTTTGTGAATCGATAATTCACAAAAGTTAACAAAATCTAATTAGATTACCATCCTATCATAGTAAACGGCATTGCTATAAAACAAAAGAAAGAGTGCATGTTAATTTTCTTAAGATGCAGTACTTCCAAAGGGAAAAGCATATAGGCTTTTCAAGTGCTGAATGCACTTTTCCATCCTGGCAAGATTTCCGTACTTGTATGAGACTTCCACTTAAACTGCACAATTCATCTTCTACCAACTATGAAGATAACAACATGGTTTGATGAAACATTTGTCTGTAGAGTCAAAAGCCTGCAATTCAAAAATCTGCCTATGTATTCTTGCCTCCAACAAAAGATCAACCTACACGGCTCAAAGGGGTATAATGCAAAGGTAAATGCTAAAGGTAGGGTTCAGGTGCTTCAAGAAATGTGAGTTGAATACCAAATGCAAATATTCAAACACTGCTGTGCAGAAGACACATTTCCACACTTACAAGTTATTTACATCTTTTAAGTTTTGTTGGTGAATGCATATCAGAATAAGTTCCGCAAGACACTACTTCTAATGTTTTATTTTAAGCAATATAATTGGCATGTCAACCACTGATTTTGCTTGAGAGATAAATCATAGTCCCAAATCCAATTATTAGCCATCTAGTCTTTTGTGTTTTTTTCTTTTTGTTATGTACAATGCGGTTATACTTTTGTTCTCACAGAATGCTATCTCAGGTCAAGTCTGAAGACTCAGTGTTCCAGAGGTCACAAGAAATTCAAGAAGTTACAGGAAGTCATTGCAGATGGTAAGGTATGACATATTGAGCCCTATTTAATGCTAGAAAACTTTGGAAAGTCAGTAAAAAAAGGATGAAGAGCAAAATGGATCCTGGAAGTGCATAGTAGATGATTTGTTTATTTGAATTCTACAGACATCTACATTATGCATTTACTCCTAAAATATAAAGAAATAAAGAAATATTTGTCATATAGAAGATAAATAGTTAATGCTCTCAGAGTCAGAGAAATATTGGAGTTGGGAAAGGGAACTCAAAATTCTTTTTTTTTTTAATTAAATTTATTGGGGTGACAATTGTTAGTAAATTTACATAGATTTCAGGTGTACAATTCTGTATTACATCGTCTATAAATCCCATTGTGTGTTCACCACCCAGAGTCAGTTCTCCTTCCATCACCATATATTTGATCCCCTTTACCCTCATCACCCACCCCCCACCCCCTTACCCTCTGGTAACCACTAAATTATTGTCTGTGTCTATGAGTTTTTGTGGAACTCAAAATTCTTGCAAATAATTTTTTATTCGGCCCTCTAGGTCACAACCTCAGCTCCATTGTTTTTTCTCCTTTCAAAGTGATACATATATGTATACATATTTTGCCAACATTTTCAGTATAGAGCTGAGACAGAAGATGAATTCCTAATAATAATGCAATTACTAATCAAACATTCCTAGAGAAGAAAGTATCACAAAGGCTTTGCATATAATATTTGCCATGGTGTTGGTAGTTCTGAGAGAGAAAATTCAACATAGATTTTGAAACAACACAAATGAAAAGCTACTAAAAGGAAGGATGCTGTATAAATTGTACAGAAAGAACATTCTAGAAGAATTTAACAGAGTAACAATTTTATTATAAACCTGTAGAAGCTAAGCCAGCTTTTCATATGTTATCCCTTATTCATAAGAGATTTATACTAGATGTGTTTTATAACACAATGAAGATAGGTCAGCCTATTAAAATAGGAAATTTAACTTTTGCTTGTTTTAAAATTTATTATATGCAATGATAAATTAGACCCTGTATTATGTGGTGTTCCAGTTAAATGTTCATTTTTGTTGGACAATATTGTTATTCAGGAAGTAAAAGAGGAGAACTTCTACTCCCATTTTCCATGTAAAATATTCTTTAGTAAAAATGAAACACATACATAAGCAAAATTATTAATCATAAAGAGTTACTGAAAATGGTTCAAAATGTCATGTCACTTGGCATCTCCTTAATATCACATTCATTATCAGATATTTCTGTCACTAAAGCATTCAAATTGTCATAGAAATCTCTGCCTGGGGGAAATATAAACTATACCTTTTTGTAATGAATGAAAAGTAAATGATTCCCCACAGTATGTTGCCAGACTCACTGGAAATAAAAATTACTAATTAAATAATCTCTTTTTAAAATAGGTCTGTGTCTGGCAGGCATTTTCATTGTGGTACAAAATGGGGATCTCCTATGGAAAAGCCTCATATTAACACTTCGATAAACCAGATTACAACTCTGAAAAGCTCCTTTTATAATCATTTTTCTCCCAATTTAATATCCAAGTAATCCTATCTTTAGGTTAGATGAAAATGAAGTTTTAGCTGGCGGCAATTTTCTTGCAATAATCAAAGGAATCTCATTTCCTAAAGTCTGTAACTGAGAGTAAAGTAACAAATCATTTCCCCCAAAATTGAATAATACCCCGTTCCCATACCTTCAGCATAACCTTTTCTGTTTCATCATGACTTTTTCCCCCAATCAATGTGAGAAGAATGTTAATATTCATTTTTTTCAGATTCCCAAAGAAATAAAGGGGATATACTGGAATAAAAATCATGAAATGTCACTTAGCACCTAGCCGACTCTTTTCCTGAACTGATTTTGAGGTATAAGAAAACCATCCATAAATACTGGTTTCTTATGAAGCATCATGTAAAAAAAATAAGAGACAGTTTCAGAAGAAATTTCTTCTCTGCTCCACAGGCATAGATCCTTCTATTCTTTCACAGACATTCCTGAAGAATAAAAATAAAGTCTGTACATATTTATTGCAGAGAAAAATATGTCAGGCATTTCAGCCTCCAAATAACCCCATAAATAAGTTTCACTCTCAATTTTAATTGAGTCAACTGAGACGCAGTGAGGTTAAGTAATTCCCTCAAAGTCACAGAGCCAGGATTTGGCCTCAGGTGTATTTTTACCAAAACATCATGATAAACACTGTGGTATAGTGTTCTGGGGACATTCCGTTTGCTGCATATGCCTTAAGCAGTGTGAGAAGCGATGAAAAATGACAAGAAAGGCACCATGTTTATAAAGACATAGAGTAGTGACCTCACTGATGTGTTCATCATCACTGTTGTTTCTGTGATGGCTTGTAGACGGTAGGTTCAATATAGACTGTTATTCACTCAACATTTAACACATATTTGTTGAACCTCTGCTTTGTGTGAGGCAGAGGCATAACATCTAATACTTAGTCTTTTAAGATTCAAAGTGATTATGCAGCTGGGAGTAGCTTATTAGAAACTAAAGTTAGCATCATTTTATAACTGGAGATCCATGGTAAAGGACTATGGTGGGCTACCTACCTCTAGGATTTCTACATCTTCAATTTTCCTCTCTTGCTGTTTGTTTTCTCTCTACGATGCAAGAACTGCTTTTATATGTTCACTTATAAAAATGCTAATGAAGGCTTTGGGCATTCTTCTCTGTTTAACAAAATGCTTCAGGACAAAAATGTGGAAGCAACTGTTTTCAATGTTAACATCTTCAAACATGAAATTGGCATCTAGGTATCATATTAGCCTAAGTTAGAAAACAAAAGTAAAAGTGTATGTATAGTTTCCAAAACTTTTACCATTACTTTGTCAAGATGTTGGTGTTCTAACCCAGGATTGTTTTTGTAGTTGTTAATTTTTGTTTCTAACAGGTTTGTATATTAAGTGCACAATAATCCTTAGAACAAATAAGCAAGCACCAATTAAACATTTATGTGCACATAAACTTGGATTTGCTCTTTTCTATCATTTTCACTTTAATGTAGATTCAAGAATCATTATCTGTGCTAACAATTAAAGAGTAAATATGAGGAAAATATGTCAATTGATTATGTTTACTCCACACACCATGCAATCATTTTAAAATTCAGTTTTAACTCCAATTTCTCATAAGCATGACTAATTAATGACATGAATTATTAACTAAAACATGATTTTTGCAATTTTTAACTTTTTTAAACACTCTCTGGTTAAGGTGGAATACTGAAAAAAAAATCATTTCAACTAGTAATTAAAGCACTCTTGTAGAAAATTCATTTGGCTGGCCAGCTCCTGGAATTTCAAAACTACACAGATATACTATTACTGTCTTGGGAGTAGAAAGGCTGTGACTAGGATGTAAAATAATCACTTTTTAAAAATTATATACTGTTAAAAAGATAAACTTTATAAAATTTTTCTGATATTTTATTTTTAAAAATTTAGTTTAAGTTTGAATTAAGTGTATCTAGTGCTTGGTTCATTATGTTTAAATAATTGATAATCTGCTTTCCATTTTTATGCTAATCAAACTGATGAAGGCAAACACCTCGCTTTAAATCTCTCTCTCTGTCTCTCTCAAGAATTCTTACTAAACTCAAAGCAATTTTAGCCACTCAACTGCCTGGATTTGTCAAATGTTCTAGTTACCCACACTGGGATTATAGATGTTACAAAGACAAGGAAAAAAATACGTTGAAGAAAATATCCATTCTTGAAAAACTTTAAATCTGAAATGGTATTTGGTCAACTAGACATAGGGAAGATAGACTAGAAAGAGTTAAAGTAACAATAAATAAATGGAATAAGCATAGCCATTGGAAACAAAAATCTCCTCTGACACAGACAATAGTTTAGTGGTTACCAAACAGTATAGGGGGAGGGGAGATATTAGAAAAGTGTAAAGGGGGTCAAATATATGGCGATAGAAGGAGAACTGACTCTGGATGGTAAACACACAACATAATGTTAGATGATGTATTATAGAATTGTACATTTGAACCCTATGTAATTTTACTAAACATTGTCACCCCAATAAATTTAATTAAAAATGGTCTCTATTTCAAAAGAAAAAGAAATAAAAACCTTAATTTTGTATTTTCCAAGTGTTCTTTTTTAGATACATATTACTTTTATAATCAGAAAAAAAAATGTTTAGGAAAACAAAGGGTCATTCAAAACAAATGATATATCAACAGTTTTTTTTAAATTAAATTTATTGGGGTGACAATGGTTAGTAAAATAACAGGTTTCAAGGGTACAATTCTATAATACATCATCTATATATCGCATTGTGTGTTCACCACCCAGAGTCAGTTCTCCTTCCATCACCATATATTTGACCTCCTATACCCTTTTCTACCACACTCCCTCCCCTCTTACTCTCTGGTAACCACTAAACTGTTGTCTGTGTCTATGAATTTTTGTTTCTTTGTCTTGTTCCTTTGTTGCTTTCAGTTTTATATCCCACATATAAGTGAAGTCATATGTTTCTCATCTTCTGCTCTCTGGTTTATTTCGCTTAGCATGATAATCTCAAAATCCATACATGTTGTAGCAAATGACAGTATTTCATATTTTTTATGGTCAAATAGTATTCCATTGTGTATACATACATCTTCCTCATCCAATCATCTATGGAAGGATACTTTGGTCATTTCCATGTCTTGGCCACCATAAATAATGCTGCAATGAACATCAAAGTATATATATATATATATATATATATATATATATATTTTTTTTTTTTTTACAGATAAATGTTTTCAGATTTTTTGGGTAGACACCCAGAAAAGGCATAGCTGGGTCACATGGTAATTGTATTCTTAATCTTTTGAGGAACCTCCATACTGTTTTCCATAGCAGCTGTACCAATTTAAATTCCCACCAACAGTGTATGAGGGTTCCTTTTTCTCCACAGCCTCTCCAAAACTTGTTATTATTTGTAACGTTGACAATAACCATTCTGGTTGTGAGATGATATCTCTCTCACTGTAGTTTTGATTTGCATTTCCCTAACAACTAGTGAAGTTGAGCATTTTTTCATATATCTGTTGGCCATTTGTATGTCTTCTTGAGAGAATTGTCTGGTCAGGTCATCTGCCCATTTTTTAACTGGATTGTTTGTTTTCTTCTTGTTGAATTGTATGAGTTCCTTATATACGTACACACATTTTGGATATTAGCCTCTTATCAAGTTTTCTAAGCAGACTATTAGACATGCTATATCTGTTATAGAGACATTTACTAGAAACTACTTGATAATTGTGCCTATTTTCTAATTAAGGTGTGTGTGTGTGTGTGTGTGTGTGTGTGTGTGTGTGTGTGTGTGTATGAAATGCTGTAAAATGTTCTTACTGGTTTTGAATTATTGTAAACATATCTCCACATTTGGGTAGGGCAAATGCATTGTCTTCTACAGATGTACCTGACATAAATAATGGCAACGTATTCACACTCACCACGGGAAATATAACGGGACAACCTGAATTTATGCATCGTTTGTTTTAATATTAATCCATATTTTTATTCTATGGATTTAAAAATAATTATGTGGATGGCTTAGCCTAGATATAAATGCCTACTGGATGTACATTTCTTTGAATGGTCATGTTACCTAAAGTTCTGTGTGATTTATTGTTAATAAACTTCAGGGAGACAAAGAACCCATTATCATGAACCATTGTGTACATTATCTTATGTACCATTAACATATCAATGACTTTAAGATGCAGACCAATTTCAGAGATATTGATATGTTTAAATAAAATACATGTATCTTAGAATTGAGAAAATGAGGAAACATATATGATTTATCTTTATTTTTCTCTTAAGAGTGCTTTTCTTCATTTTTTTTCTTCTTAACAATCCCCTGTTCCCATATTCCTGGTATTTATTATCAAATGCACTACAATTAGGCAATCCTGCAATAGGTACAATTAAATCAGAACTACAAAATTCCTTTTCTCAGGTCATATGAGAAACAAAAATTTGAGGCCTTATTATCAGACTGGAAAAATGAAATACTTTTTTTTTTCTGTTATATTGGCTTGCCCATATAATAAAACAAAATTTTATATATTACTTTGTAATATTTTTCAGACAATAACACCAATACCCTCAGAATATATATTTAAAAATTGTTTCACTTTTTATGACTAGACCAAACACCAGAACAATTAATAGTTTTCTGGGACTCTTGTAGTGTTCTGTGTAATGAATAAACTTACCTAAGCTCCCATGATAAAATACACGTGCATACTCAAAAGGTTAAATGTGTATAAAAAGTTGATATTTTGCTATGCTAGGAAGAAGAGTTAAGAGACACTAAATTAATTAATTGTTTTTCCTTCTCATGTATAATTATAAGCTGATTACTTTTTCGTATTATAAGTAACCTTTTCATTCTATAATCCACAGTACTACTTATTATTCATTAAATAAGTCACCTCAAGTAAAATATTGTTATAATTGAGAAAGATTAGGAAAATGAAATTCATCATTCACACAAAGAAGAAAACAGTGAAAACATAGGGAACAGTGAAAATTCTATGAGAGACCACATGACCTAAACAGGATTGAAAAGAGAATGAGAAAAGAAGACAAAAGCCCAAGTAGGACATAAGCCTTCTTTATAGTTGTAGTTCACATATTATTTAGATAATAGCCCTCATAATGAGGTAAATTAAGTAGGTCTATTTTTCCGGTAATTAAAAATGTCAGAAAAAAGTACAACAGAGCAATATTTCAAATGTCTTAATATCAATGACAATAGTTGTCTCAGCATCTAGCATAACGCTACTGCCACAGTCATATTGCAAAAAATCTAGGTTGTTAGATGACCAGTCATTTCCACTTTTTATTCCAGTTTGACATCCAGAAATCTGTGCAAACTTATCCTCCCTTAAAGAAAGAAGACAAAGTAAATGATAGGATTATACCAGTCTGGGAAGTGTATACAGCTTACAATAACCCTAGATACAAGTATATTCTGATATGAGACCTACATTCAAAAATAGACTTAATTATGTGTTTAGTGATGATACCTTGATCTTCATGCTCTGAAACTGATGTGGATACCAACTGAAAATATCACTAAGTTAACAGATTGTTTTTGTTTGTTTGTTTGTTTTCTGGGTTTTGTTTGTTTGTTTTTAGGTAATGAGTAATCAGCATTTACTTTGTATTTGATGCTATGATTCTGGATGATTGACACTATTTTGGTTAACTTAGACACTAGCTGCATTCTTCTAAAGCAACTGTGTATGTGGTATTGGCAACCCAAACAACTAAATGAATTAAAAACCTCTAATAGAAAATAACTGATTTTAAGAAAATCGAAAAGGACCTGGTCCAAGGGAGACTGAATGTGCTCACCTTTAGATAGTAGCCCCTGGCCAGGAGGGATGTTCTTTTGTTTATCTCTTCTCCCTTGTCTTTTACATATAGGTTAGTGTCTATTGGTAACTTAGAATACCTCACCTCACTACAGGGTTACAAACTTTCCATACCTGTACTGTTGGTGAGAAGCAGTAATGGATTCAGTAAAAACTCAACCCTGCTAATAAAACCTCTGTAAACACAATGCGAAAAATGTGGCTTAAGAGTTTCATCTTCTGCTTTTTTAATTTACAGTATTTTTTATACATGGAGCTAGAGAACAATACTCAGTAAAAAGGCCAGGACGGGACATTCAATGAAAATGGCTCATTAATACCCTTATTTCCAAAAACTTCATCCATATTATACAGCAGGAAAAGGAAAAACTCTTTTGAAACCAATAAACCATTAACTCAGGGTTCTGAACCTTTTCTACACCATAGATCCTTATTATCAATCTGGCAAAGCCTAAAGGCCTATCATAACAGCACTTTTTATGGAAGCACAATGTAATTATCAAAGTATTTTAAAATGTGTGATATCGTAATATATGTGCTATCTATTAACATGTTAAATAATAGACATGGTTGCAGGTCCACTATTATTTCATATTTGTGAAAATATAGATTATATTTTCGGGTATGTGTAATGAGTATAATATGGTATGAAGGAACCTGAATTCTATTAATGACAAAATCATTGGTACTGTTAGCACTACTATTTATTGTTGCCTACATTTTTAATTGATGGAAACTATAATTTTCAGGTGGCCATTAGTAAAAATAAACATCTGATTTTTGTTTATTTGTCAAAGGACACAGGCACCTTGAATTCTATCCACCCAACCCTGGAGGGTCCTGTACCCTAGGGAAAAAACTTGGCATTAACTACTTAATTCCTCTTGGAAAGTGTTCATGTTCTGTTAAACTGAAAACTATTAACAATGGTAGAATCCAGGAATAATTCTAATGGAAAATAAAATGGCACTATTTAGTTACTACTGTGGATAAGAGGCAATATTTAGATGCCAAAGAGTCGTTTTATGGATGGTTAAAAATTGTGAGTCTGCTGGAGTATACCAGAGAAAATATAAAGTGAATTTTATGTTGAACAAACCTCCACAAATATTCTTGGATTTCTTGGAGCTAAGAGCTGTAGTTTCAATTTCTTGGTGTTTTGTAGTTAGATAATAGTGCTGAGTATTTATAGGCTTCCTTATATAACTATAGTTCTATCCATTTCTCTTGTCAGAATAGTTTATTTTCTGTCCCTGCTCCTGTTTTCCTTGAATTTTAGTATTGGATTTACTGACTTTGCTCTGGCTCTACTTCTTTTTATAGAACCATATTCCTCAAGTTCAATTTATTTTTAAGTTGATACTTTATGTGTCCATTCCCTTTAGAACTCTAAAAAGAATGTGTATTATTGACCAGATAAAGCTATTAAGGTAACTATTATGAAATTTATTTTTAGGTCCTTGGCCACTTTAATGGCTCTCTGGGGTTTAAGATATGCTCAAAATAGAGTATACCGTAACCTTGGAGGAGGGGTCTGTGGCTATTATTTCTTACTCAGCACCTGCTCAGTCTGGAAGAGTTGCAACCTGGCATTCTCTTCTACACCCACTGCAATTATTTAAGAGCCATTAATGGTCTGAGGCTCCAAATTAAAATGTCTTTCCTTTGGTATCCATTTCCTTGACCAGCTTCTTTTTGAAACATTCTTTTCCTTGCTTTAAGTCTTAATTCTCTTTCGATTTATCTGATTATTCTTTTATTTTATTGTGTGCCTTTGCAGATAGAATTTCTTTACCTGCCTTAAATTCTATCTTTAGCAATCTTTGCTCTTTACTCTTTACTCTCTCTCTTGACACTAACATTCAATCTCATCACTTCACCATTCTCATCTGATCCCAAATCTAAATCTTTATTACCAGTACTCCCCTGAGCTATCATCTGCATTTTAATTACTTGCTGTACTACCCCAACAGGATGTACCAATTGCACCTACAATTTAATACGCCTATGCAGGAAAGACATCTGTTGTGCCCCCTATCCTTCGGTTAAAGAAAATTGCTTTGAAGATGAAATCCAAAATACGTAAGTGGCTCTCTGCTTATATGCTTTATGGGGAGATTTAAAATATTGTAAGCTATAACTTCCAATTCCATTGATTTGATTGAAAATTGTAGCTAGGGTCATGGCAGTTGGTGTCACCACCCAACTTATCTCCATTGTTGCCAGTAAGATATTATTGGAACTATTTGAAACCCCTGGTATTTCAAGATATCATACAAAATTGTGCATATTTAGTAAAAGATCAGGAATCATCTACATTTTTTCATTCTGCTCTTTAAGAAAGCATTTATCTCTGCTGTTCAGTGCATATGATAAAAGCAGAAACCACTGTTGTTTGGGCCTACAACTTCCTCGTTATGAAATAACCGTTGCAGCCTCACTTCAATATTCAGACACAAAATTTCACTAAAAAACCCAAAAATGTCATGTGAACATGTGTAGAGGATAATTACTGGTCCATGAATTATATTTTAACCATCTTCCAACTATAAAGGCCTAGGATGACTTTGTTCTACTAGTTTCCTTATAGAAAGGTTTATTTCTATATTATACATACTTTATTTGGGTTCTTACCCTCAACTGTCAACACACCTTTGTTTTACAAGGGTGAGAGATGGGGTGAAGGTTGAAAGGACTAATATTTTCAGTCTGAAAAAAAATACAGTATTTTTCAATCATATACTACAATTCTAAATTTTATGAGGATGATATTAAATTATCCTGTTCCCAAACTCTCCTGATCTCTGCATACTTCATCTTTTTTTGTCTTTGAAACAGGAAATAGTAGAGTGAGTTTTAGCCTGGAGATTAATGTAAGACTAAATTTTAATCCCTGGACATACACAGTATAGCACATAATGGGAATGATATAATTTGAAAATCAATAAGGTCCTACTGGATGTTTCAGTAATTATTTGCAATCAAATACAAAACTGTCAGGTAATGAGAATCTGATTCAACTTGTCAGAGGTATTTAGGAAGTCCTAAGGAATCTATTTAAGCATTTTGCAGATATATTTTTTTGTGTGTCTTTTCTTTATGAGATTATCACTTTAAGGTGCAGCAGGTGAACTTTCAAGTGTGATATTCCTGTCCAAAAAACTGTTGGGCAGCATTTGGAAAATATACCCAGAGGCATCTGATTGAAGATGGAATTTCTGTGTCAGACACAGAAAATCCAATTTGGTTTTGTCATTGAGTCAATTTTTTGTGTTTATTGTTGCAAAGACTTCACCCTGCAGTAATGTTGGAATCATTTCTTCCCTCGAGGGATATTGATATAACTGTGCAGTATTGTTTCTGTTTAAAAAATGTATTGTCATACCCTAAAAAATAATCTGAAAAATTAATTTATAATAATTATCTATACTCAAGTATTCATAACTGTGGTTATTTTCACTTACAATCTGCATATGTTTATGGGTAGATGAATCCTGATTTAACATTATACAATTAACCCTAAATATAAAACTTTCATCAATCCAGTTGATGTCTTTATTTTTTTATTACGTTTACAAAAGATGACAGCCAGAGGTTAACTGTCCTCTCCTGTCCTATTGGAATTCTGGATTAATTCCTAATTTATGTATTTAAAGAAAGTAATCTTAAATTTATATTAGGCAATGCTTTCAAAGACAAAAATCAGTGCAAAAGCATGCCATTATAAATTTTTAAAACAGAGCAGATTTTTTTCATCTGGAATAAAAATAGGATTAGAGCTAATAATTATTTTTCTCTGTTTCTGTTTGATTTATTGATACATTTACAAAAGTTCAAGTCTATTTTGCTGTTTTAAAAGGACCTGTGGTTGCACAAAAAGATAATTTATGAGATAGATTTAAATATATAAATATTGCTCGGCATCCACTAGTTTTCACCCCACATTGTCAAGGCCTAAAATGTAAATGGTCATCCTAAATATCTCATCACATGATGACTATTAGCAATCAAACTCACATTAAGATAAATATTAAGATTCTTATGGACAAAGGGTCTGTATGTCCTTTAGAATATCTTCTTTCTCATAAAATTCTTATCACCACACTCCTTTTTAATTTGCATTTATTTATTTATTTATTTATTTATTTATTTATTTATTTTGGTGATACCTACTATACATTCTGATCTCAGCTCAACTGTCACTTTCTCAAACCCCCCAAACAGGAGAGACACCCCTGTCATGGCTCTTTCTTCTTTTCATTCATGGCACTGATCATGTTTTATAATTAGATATTATATAATTCTTGTTTTTCTCTCTCACTCATCTGTATACACCATGAGAGTAGGAACTGAATTTATTTTAATTACCATTGTTGCTCCAGCTCTAGAGGGTGGCTACTATTTATTTGTTGAATGAATGAATTCATTCATATATGTTCTCAAAACCTCCTACACAGTTATGTAAACAAAAAAAAATCAATAAATACTTGTGGCTAGTTTATTTGATCACACAACTGAATACATTCATTATGTCATAAAAGCAGACTTATCCAATTTTCTTATTAAATATTTATGTGTGCATTAATTCTCCTTATGAATAACTCTTATTTTTAAAACTTTTTATTTTATATCAGACTCTCTTTATATTTTGCTTTTGAATCTATATCCTCCTTGATATAGCCGGGTAGGAATTCAGTTTTATGTAGTTTAAAACTGCATATAATCTTTGACCATCTATATAGTGTAAGAAAATACTGGAATGATTCATTCCATGGTTAGTTTCTGTTCACCATTCACTAAAATACTAGATCAAATAAAGGTGACATCTTACAATAATTGCAAACATAAAAACATAGATAAAAAATGAAATTAGATGTTCGTGGTTCAGAAGTACGTTGTAATTTCACAAATCAAAGAAACTCCTATCTCCTATAATTGTTTTGGTTGGACTAATAATATTTGTTTATAACTTTATATTAATAGCATAGGATTTTCTAAACTTATGTACTTATAAAACATGATATGCAAGGCATTATAGCTGACTTCTACCTAATTTGTCTAGTACATAGTCAGTTACTAAAGATAGGCAGTTGTTTGAATATATAATAAAAATTTTAAATTTCATACATTTATAAGAAAATAAAAGGTGGGCTACATTGGCATTTCAAATAACTTAAATGTCTTTGAGTCTGTTTTTCTAATTTATGCAATTATTTATTTACAACATTGACAGATCCAGGTATTTTCCAAGGTACTTTATATATGCTATTAATTTTAATCTGTCCATCAATATAAACCAAACAGTATTATTAATTCCATTTACAGAT
Organism: Rhinolophus hipposideros; assembly: GCF_964194185.1. Classification (NCBI taxonomy): domain Eukaryota; kingdom Metazoa; phylum Chordata; class Mammalia; order Chiroptera; family Rhinolophidae; genus Rhinolophus; species Rhinolophus hipposideros. Next base: position 46,071,887 of record NC_138053.1, on the reverse strand, counting down.
AAGAATTCTGAGGCTCAGAAAGGGCAATTAATTTGTTCAGACATATAGTTCCAAAAAAAAAAAAAAGTTTAAACCCTAGTTCTATTCAAATGCAAAGCCTGTACTCTTTCCTTTTACTCTCTCAAGTGCAAGAGTTCTTGAAGTGTACAGTGTAATAAACAGTGTTTCTTTCACCCTACAAGAGCAGGCTTATCATGTTTCAGAATGCAGGCTCTGTAACTGAAGTGCCTGAGGTTAAGGCCATTCATTGCGGTTTACTAGTCATGTGTATCTACCCAAATTATTTCATCACTCACTAGTTCAGTTTTCTTGATAAAACTGAGCCAGAGATAAATAGAACCTACTAAAAGATTGCTAAGAAGATTAAATGAATTAATATTTAAAGTACTTAGGATAGTGCTTGGCATGTGGTAAATTAAAAGTCTTGAACATTAACATCAACATTATCACATGATGATTAGTTGGTGACAAAATATTAAGATATAGGTGAGTGAGTGTAGTTATTTGAAAATTGTTCAGCATATAAAAATACATATCACATAATTTATTTATCTATAAAATGTTTTAGCAATTTTCACTAAGCCTGCACTTATACAAGTGTATTTGGCAGCACACACTGATTTCAAAAGAAAGAATACATATGTATCTTTACATATTATCTATTGTATATATTTGCATATTTATAAATATTAGCTCATTTGTAATGAAGGCTTAAAGAGTTATAGCTGCTTAAATAGAATGATAAGAAAATGCTTACAGTTTTCAAAATATATTCATGTGTATCATCACCTTTTGTCCTTATTACTTTATAGGTACAATTCTTAAAGCAAAGGGTTATAGAATTATCTAGATTATTTTACTAACTTTTTAAAAACCTGGATAATTTTGACATTTAGAAACATTACTTTATCCGCAATTGAAGATTTTAGTTTTCATTTTTAATAAAACCCTCTGAAATCATCCAAGTCTTCATATTTTTTGGCATAACGATTTGGAGACATTGTATTATGAGAGCTCCCTTGGCTATCTTAATTTCCAGAAATAGTGTCAGAAATGAAAATGAATTTGCGTGCCATTTCTGAAATTTAATCAGGTCACATTTAAACAACCAGGAGGGAACTATATATGGCTATTATGGGACACATAGCCCAATAACTGAAAACAATCCTAGTTATTTTTAGATTAGCTAACTAAAGTGCTATCAGTTTTCATTGCACTTACTTTAGCTTAAACATCGTGTTCAGTTAAATGTACATGGTGAAGCGTATCTGTTCTTATGAGGATAGGTTTCCATTCCAGTTCATCCTCATTTTCCTTTCAAGCTATTTATGAAAATGGCTGTCTGAACACTTCAGTGTATACTATTTAAAAGTAACAAGGAAATATAAATTATGACTTTAATTAAAAGAATTGCTGTAATATTATAATAAATGCTATGGAAACATTTACATTAATTTCACATATCAATGAAGAGAAACTAATTAAAAAATAATCAAACTTAATCCAATCCCGTGTAATCAATAAATGGAAAATAAAACCAAAAATATAACTGAGATCTGCCAAAGTCAATGGTAAGTTGTATGAACCTTATCTGGAAATCTAAACTGAAATTCTTTAAATGAGAAGTATTATTGCTTTAAGCTACCTATAAACATAATTACTGTGTTTCCCTGAAAATAAGGCCTAGCCTGACAATCAGCTCTAATGATTCTTTCGGAGCAAAAATTAATATAAGACCTGGTTCTTACTATAACACTGGGTATAATATAATATAATATAATATAAAAGACCTGGTATTATACTATATTATGTTATATTATATTATATTATATTATATTATATTATATTATATTATACTGGGTCTTGTATTTATTTTTGCTCCAAAAGATACATTAGAGCTGATTGTCCGGCTAGATATTATTTTCAGGGTAACACGGTAGTAAATATAGACTTATTTTTTGACAACTATCAAAACATTTGTTGCTAATGTTCAATATCATTGCATTATTATTGAAAATGTTTAATAAGAGATTTACATAATTACAATCATTACCACATGATTGGGCATCACATCATAATAGATAGGGTTAGATATAAATGTATCCCTTACAAGGTAAAAGTGCTTAATAGCTATATTAATTAAAGACATATAATAAAAAACTCACATAGATTTTTTATATAATATTTATTAAAGTGGTACCTCAACATAAACATCTTGCATTCATATGTGTCTAGGGATTGATATGGATGAGAAATAAATAAGTGATCTAAGTTCAACAATCAAGATGTTTGCTGCAGAAGTGTCCTAAAAAGAAAAACATGATCTTTGCTTACCTCTCTTATTTTAAATCCATTGGTATAACCCCATTGCAAAATAGAAACATAAAAAGTTTTTATCAAGTCACAGGGAAGTGATTCAACTTGTAATACCACTTATTGTGTACTAATTAATATACCAGATTATAGTGGCAAAAGAGATTATTATACTGGCAAAAGCAGCCTTAGAATACTGTTTAAAAGTGGAAAATTTAGGCAAAAAATAACTCGATAGTAGTTGAAGACAATGAGAAATCAGATATCTTCCCAATACTTAAAGAACTCAGAGTGCTAAGTTCATTCATTCATTCAAATATTTATTGAGCACTTATTGTTTGCCAGCCCTGTTTTGTTAATTATAATTACAACAGTAAATCTCTCCCTCATGGAGTATATACTCCATTGTATTAGTCAATAAACAACATATAAGCATAAACATATGATGCTAGTGATTACTGCTGAGGAAAACTATAGCAGAGAAGGGATGAGTGTGTGTTTTGGCATGTTGCTTTAGGGAGGTGGAGAGGTCAGGGAAAGCATCATTGAGGAGATGTCTTTTATGAAAGGACATGAAGGAAGTTCCAGAGTATTCATAACAGATACTATAGAAAAAGGGAAATACGAAAGGAAATGCTCTAGGGCGAGAATGTGCCAGCTGTGTGCCAGGAAAGGCTGGAGCATAAGAAAATGAGACTCCAAGGAGATGAAGTGGGAGAGGTGAGCGAGTAGGGTAGAAGTACAGCAGGTCCTGAAGGACTCAGGAAACAGGAGGACTGCAGTTTTCACTGTCTGAGATCAGCAGCCTCGAAGATTCTGAGCTGAGAGGTGAAGCATTCTGACTTCGGTTTTCATAGGTTCCCTCTGGCTATTAAGAACAGACTGTGGAAGGAGCACAGACAGAAGGAAGGAAGGGCTTCTCTTAAGTAAAACTGTCTAGTGGGAACCTTTGTGTCTTTAAAAAACTTGCTTTCCTCAAAATCCATGCATGTTGTCCCGAATGGCACTATTTCATCTTTTCTTATGGCAGAGTAGTATTCCATTGTGTGTGTGTGTGTGTGTGTGTGTGTGTATTGAGTGAAATAAGTCAGACAGAAAAAATCGAGAACCATATGATTTCACCAATACATGGGATATAAAACTGAAAACAACCAAAGAACAAGACAAACAAATGAAGAAACGAAAACTCATAGACACAGGCAACAGTAGTGATTACCAGAGGGTAATGGGGGAGGCGGGTGGTAGATAAGGGTAAAGGGGATCAAATATATGGTGATGGAAAGAGAACTGACGTTTGGTGGTAAACACACAATGTGAGATATAGATGATGCATTACAGAATTGTACACCTGAAATCAATGTAACTTTACTAACAATTGTCACCCCAGTAAACTTTAAAAGAAAACAAAACCAAAACACCTTTTTTGCCTCCTTTGACTTACAATTTTCTCCCTATGACAAATTCCTTCTGGAGTGAGTGTGAGTTTGTGAGTGTGTCTGTGTGCGCGCGCACGTGTACGCACATGCGTGTGCTTCCTGGGAGCCTCATGGTTAGTGTGGAGGCCTGGTATAACTTTCCCTTGTCTCTCCTTTTTATTTTCCATTGCCTTTCTAAAGTTTGCCCACTAGCATCTGCTCCTCTTTAGCAATTCATTCTTTTCTATTCATCTATATTTCCATTTGTTTCTGCCAGTCACCTTCCTGTTTCCCCTTGCAAAATGAGAGGGGGGAGAAATACAGGTGGGTGAAAAAAGCAGAGAAAGACATATGGTCAGTCCAGTGTTTTCTTCACAAATCTAGTGCTCTCATTAAATGATCATTTGAAATATAATTATTATTTTCAGATCATAAACATACTATATTTAAAAATCAAAATATGTAGAAGTATAATAATGAAGACACAACTATAATATGATAAATATTAAACTATTTGCTTCCTTTGTGGAAAGAATTGATGTTCTTGCTTTTTAAAGTTTTTTTTCTGTTGTGTTTAAATTTCTTGAACTGAGAAACACCATCAATTAAAGATAAGTAGTATTTGCCTTCCATGTTTATTGTAAATATTTCCTCAGTTTATTGTGTTTTATAGTTTACTATATTTGTACAGATAATTTATTGTATTCAATTGTATTCCTTTGCAATATCTTCTATTATATATTATTTTGGGGGCGTTGAGAATGATTTCATGTTCCAATATTCCAGTACTTAACTAACTCATCAGTAGAAATAAGAAAGAAGTGGGACAAACACGAGTGTAGGAGATTAGACTGCAGACAGTGTGGATTTGAACACAAGGATAATAGCAATTCAGCTGTCCTCTGACCCTCCCAGTGGTTAGTCTCCATCATTCTCCCTCCCTGAAAGATCTTCCAAAACAAAGGCCATCTCAACCATAATTGCAGGCATAGCCAACCTAATGATACCCCTGTGGGACATGATACAAAGCCCAGAAGCAAGTTTATCAACCTTACTAAAGAGTGGAAGCTGGCACATTGGTTATAACCTGTAATGGTATTTCTGAAGGTCCTAACCTCAGTCTGCTTAGAGCAGGCACTGCCTGGAACCTGCGGGTGTTTCTTTGTGTCCTGTCATGAGTGAATGCTCTGAGTTCTCAAAGTGTACACCTAAATCATCACTGTGGCAGAATGCCCTTTCTTACTCTGAATTTTAAAAAATTCTAAGAAGCCACAGAAAATAGCAGAACCATATCCCCAGAAACCTAGACAATGCAGAGACTCAGGATCCTTAATTTATTACAACCTTATACAAATCAATCAAATAAAAACAATATCCCATTAGGAACGTATTTTAGAGTCTATTATAAGTGTTCTCTTTTTGCTGGGGCACCAAGATGAACAGCATGTTATGTGGGACAATGTCAGAGCATATGACAGCTTAAGGGAGGCACCTAGCTATCACACGCAAGTTGAAAAAGAAGTATGAATTAAAGTATAAATATTATATAAATATAAAACCAAGTCAAAAGAACAAGGAATTTCATTAAATATAATATAAAAAACTGACTGAAGGGCATGAGACTCAAGCTGGTGGCAATTAAATTCAAAATCAATTTCAACATATCCTTCCATAATCTTCAAAAAATTTCCATTTTATTTTATAAATTGCCATTGTCAAAGGGGAAGGAAGAGAAGGAAAGTGAGAAATAAAATTGCTACTATGGCTAAAGAGGAAGGAGAGACAGAGTGTGTGTGTGTGTGTGTGTGTGTGTGTGTGTGTGTGTGTGTATGTGTGTGTGTAACAGAAAAGGACCTATAGTGTGCTTTCATGTTCATCTTGTTCAACTCTATCTGAAGAGACATGTCTATTTAGAGGAAAGTACCGGGAATCACAAGACCTGATGCTGAATTCCATCTCATCATGCTTGTCACTTACTGTGAGAGCTCAGGCAAATCACACAGCCTATGTGTCTCAGTTTCTGCATCTGAATTCTCATTTGCATCTGCTTCCTGAATTCGCATAATGTTGTGATGCTCTAATAGTATAATATACATCAAAGCTGCAGTACTATGAAGTTTCTGTAAGTGCTCAACAATTATTACATTCTAGCATTATTGTTCTCATTAGCAGGCAGGTATTTGTGCCCAATTCTGGTCATATCTCATGAACGTAATCCTGTTACTACCTTTTCCTAGTTTTTTGTTTGTTTTAGGGAAGAAGGGGTGCTTTGTGCTTCTTTTTAAACACTTCAAGTAAATTATTGTCCTGTCATTTGATCTATAATCTCAAGACTGTCTTAGGCTTCCAAGAAGACAAATTTTGTGCAAAAGTCTTACTAATGTGTTGGCAACTTAACATGAATCCTGCATTATCTCTCCCTTTTATTTGTGATAGAGGCTATCTAGTTAGGGTATCCTGAATATGTTGTCTGAACCAGAATAACCACTCTGGTGAAAATGTAGGTCATGCACATACTAAAAAGTCGAAAAGGGATTCCTGAGAGAAATGCACTTGGATCTCTGAGGAACTGTTGCCTTCCTTTCAGACCCCAGGATGATGAGTCCTGTGCCTACCAGGCACTGAGACCTACCCGAAGACCATATATATATATATATATATATATATAAAATTAAAACAACAAATATGAAATGTGCTATTTCAATTAACTATGAATTCTGGAAGGAAAGTATATTGATTTCAGCCCAGATTCCATAATAAATAGAGAATATACAAATAAAAGTTTTATATATATTTGAAAACTTACTGTATTGACAATTTCTTCCCATGAATTCACCTGGGCACTCACAGGAATAGTTCGCAACAAGGTCTGTACATATTCCACCATTTTTGCAAGGCTCAGCTTCACATTCATTTATGTCTGAGGAAAACAGACAGAACAGAGAAAGATAATTATTGGTGAAAAACATGATTAGTTACAGAAGATTTTAGACATTACAAATAAAAGAAAGTCTAAGTAATGCTATTACTTTGTGTGTGTGTGTGTGTGTGTGTGTATCTTGAGTCCATAATACAGATGCTGCTTAAAATCAACTATTTAGAAACAATTAACAATCAAATTAAATCAAGCACAAACGGAATTGAGAACCCAAATGAAGGACCAAAAGAACAAAATCACTCTTCAGTCTGAAAATAAATATGAATAGTATGGGGAAATATTCAGTGTATCCTTAGAATCAAATCAAACAAATTAATCCTGATAGAGGGATGAATTGGTATCACTTACAAGATCTAGAAACCTCCCCTGAAGCAACAACTGCCAATTAACACTGTCTCATTTCATCTTAATTCATTAAAATTCTAACTGACAGAGATGTTTTAGTTTCTAAATAGTTTGCCTTTGATGAATGCAATGAGAAGCAAATTAGACTTAATAGCTAAAGCTCATTACATGCAAAGTGTAATAAATTTAAATGATGATCACTTCCTAATCTCTTTCAAGGGTTTCTAAAGTTAGAATGATTGAAAGGACTTACCTTTGGTATACCATTTTTATACCTGATGCAAAGTCATGTGAAATACAAAACATTCAGCAAATGATACTAATTTCCAAGCTGATTGTGAACAACAGAGACACTGGATATGATTTTAAATTAATAAATAATAATGACTAATTCAGTCAAATATCAATAATTGATATTTCCAAATCCTTCCCTCCAAGCTTACACAGCACCCTGCTGGGTTCTGTGGGAGCTAGTGAAGTAGGTAGGGGAAACACACTGCTCCCCACAGCTTTCTCTTCATATCATGTACTCCAATGAACTCCTTCTCTGCTTTTATTCCCACAACTCTCTTTTCTCTTAACCTTCTTACAAAACTTAAATGATGTTACTTAGGAATTTTCTACTTACATGCCTTTCACCCTTTCACCTAGTCAAACTGTGAGCTTCGCAAATGCAGCACCTGCACTGTTCTTTGTACCTCTACAAAAGCCTCACACTATCTGGAAGAGCATTAGGGTCTGATAAATGTTTCCTAATAATTTCTAACAAAAAATTAGAAAGAGTAGTGAAGATATAAATATAAATTATAAATAATTTCAGAGTGTAATGTGCCTTCTGATACACTACACCATGTATCAAAAGAAGTCCTGCGTTTTCATAGTGCTTGAAGCAATATGATCATTAAATTACCCCCTCAAGATCCAACAACGGCAAAGTACTAGAAAAATCTGTATTTTGCCCTTTCTTTTACTGTCTTTCTTCTAAACATCATCTCCTCCTGGAAACAAAGTTGTCAACCTCTCATTCTAAGTTTACTGAAAAATTTTCGTTTAAATTTTCCTAGACAGGTGATGACTGTCTCTGAAAAAGCCATTCTTTTTGGTTTATGGTTCACTGTCACAGGTTGAGAGTAGAAACAATTCATGACTGTGTTCAGAAAGAATCTAAATAATTTTGAGTAATTTATAACATCAAATAATAGAATAAAATTAGAATTTCATAGTCTCTAGAAATAGCTGTGTGTTATAAAATACAATAGACTCCCAAATACTTAACAACTAAAACTCTCCAGAAATAAAGGGGAAACAAAAGACAGGAAGGAAAGGAAGGAAGAGAGAGTGGGAGGAAAGGAGGGATTAAGGAAGGAAGTCATTGATTTTTTTTTTTTATCTGATGTAATATTTAGCTCTTTTTAGTCTTAACAAAATTTCACTTAGTCTTTAGATTGTCCTAAGATGGAAAGTATTTTTCATTAATTTAAATTTTGGAAGTGGCACAAGAGTCAATGGCTTTTTTGTTCTTGTTTTTTGTTTTGGGAGCTCAATGTAAGACAATGGCAATATTTGGCTACTTTGGAACATACCCAATATGTCTTTCCCTTTATCATATCTACTAAAATTTGTTTTAGATAAGAATATGTCAACAGCTGATAAGTTAAATCTTCATGTTTTAGAGAATATGTTGTCATATTTTGTAAGTTAGACATAAAAAGTTATTCTTTTATATACTGATAAGGGAGAAACTGAGTATTAATGCCTGAAGACCACATACAGGACACATAATTTGATCTTGGACTTGAAGGAAGTGTTAATTAGGATTAATAAGGACAAGATGGACATGGTGGTTTATTTCCAAGCAGGGAACCAGATTGAGTCACAGCTTTGAAGAGAAATGTTCATGGTATGATGGTGTGTTCAGGTACAGAATAGCAGTTTGTTTGGCGCAGAGAGAGGGCACAGGGTGCAGTAGCCCAGGTCTGAGGATGCAAATAGGGAGCAGATTATGAAAAACACTTTGTTTCAGCTGCGGGAATTGGCCTTTAACTTTCCACACTGAAGACCAGGAATCGGATGGGAGATTAGTCTCTGTACCCTTGTACTTTAGAAAGGCCTAGAGAAGCCATATGTGAGGTGGACTTATGAAATGAATAAAGGAAGGCAGGACAGAGAACCACCCACACAAGATCTGATGTTAATAGGTACAACATATATGTTAATTCTCATGGAAGAGGATCTAAGTGTTTCCTCATTTTAAGATTGAAGTAGCTTGTGAGTAAAATAAAACCCAACTCTGCTGCTTTGTAGTATTAACAGAAAGAAGTATTCATAGTCCACAATATGAGAACAATCAAGAGTTAACATATATATTATGAAGGACAGGCTCTGTTCTGAACTTCCATCTTCCAAGTCTTTACACAATAAATAGTATTTAACACATGTGAATGTGACTAATCGAGACAAATCAACTTTTAAACTTTCACCTGCTAATCAGGCCAGATCTACAATGGTTAATAAAAGAAATTCTAATTAAGAACATAAAATTCTAAAAAATGAAAACAAGTTACACCTTTACCCAGAGTTTAGCGAGAGGTAGAATCAACTGGAATTGCATTGCTGAAGTGAAAATGCTTTACAGCCATACTCAATTTGTGATAAAGAATGACCTTCACATTGTCCATTTTTTTAATTTTTAACTCAGAGAACTACCTTAACTATAAATTCATAAAATATAAATGTTATATTAAATCGTTATGTTTTTTAATATAGTAGAAAAAATAATTAAAACATTTCTACACATGTACATATGTAATAACACATAGATGCAGAGAACAGATACAAATTATACAGAACTGGTTATGTATTAGTATAATGTAAGAATTCTTTCAGCAGTGAAGGCTATTTGCACTGTGATTAACACTGCAAGTGATCTAAATGGAAACAGACCTCAATTTGAATAAATCATGTTTAATTAAAGTCCAGATATAAATGTTCACAGAACATAATGTAATGAAATGAAAATTAAACATCTTTGTAATAAGTCACATATACTTCTCTTTGTCACGAATCAAGACATTATCATTTCCAGAAATGTTCACATCTATTCCAAATATACTGGAATATACTAGATTATTTTTATAACTAAAAAGAACTTGACATAGTAGTCCCTATGTAAACTAGGAATTTCCAATTTGGTCATATTTATAAGTCATTTTTAATAATAATAGCTATCATTTTTTGAGGTCTTTGCTTCTATGATTGACTCATGAGAACTTTTTTTTAAATTAAAGTTTATTGGGGTGACAATGGTTAGTAAAGTTACATAGATTTCAAATGTACAATTCTGTAAGACATCATCTATATATCACATTGTGTTCATTTCTGGGGGTTCACCACCCAGAATCAGTTCTCCTTCATCACCATATATTGATCCCCATTACCCTTTTCTACCACCCCTCTCCTCCCTCACCCTTCAGTAACCACCAAACTATTGTTTGTGTTTAAGAGTTTTTGTTTCTTTGTTTGTCTTGTTCCTTTGTTGTTTTCAGTTTCATATCCCCCATATCAGTGAAATCATATGGTTCTCGACTTTTTCTGTCTGACTTATTTCACTTAGCATAATAATAATCTCAAGAACTCTTTAAAACAATAACAACAACAACAAAAAAATACAAACCAACAGGCTCATTGAAAATTGGATTTTATAATCAGGATACCCAACTGAGTCCTAATTCCTCATTCTGAACACATACAACTTTGCTTCCCATCTTCTAGTCAGACTAAGACATGGCTTCAAGAGCTTAATATGGATTTCCAGGTGTAAACTCTTGACACACCATTTTTTATTGAAGGGAGAGGTGGCAGAGAAGGAAGGAAATGAGGTAAAGAAAGACTGGAGAGGAAAAGATGAGAGTAGACAGATGGTCACAACAGTACAAATTTCTTTGAACCAAAGAGGTACTTCACAAGGATTTCCAGGCCCTCTGCACTGTTATAACAAACTACACAGATTTATTAATTGCATATGAATAACTTAGACTATCTTTTCCATTATATTAAACTTTGCCCATTTTGTGCAGATCTGTAAAGGTGTGTTGGTAGTCTATCCTCTTTGTCTTGAGATTTTGCTCACAGAAATAATTGATTACAAAGTTACCATTTCCTTTTTGTGATGAGAATATTTAAGATCTACTCTCTTCGTAACATTCAAGTATATGATACAGTATTATTAGCTATAATCACCATACTGGACATTAGATTCCCAAACTTGTTAATTTTATAACTGGAAGTTTGTACCCTTTGACTAATATCTTTTCATTCCCCCTACTCACCCTAACACCTGTTAACCACCGCTCTACTCTGTTTCTCTGAATTTGTCTTTTTTAGATTTCACATGTAAGTGAGATTATACTCACTTTGTCTTCCTCTGTCTGACTTACTTCACTTAGCATAATGTCCTATCATAATACTTTACCAAGTTGTCAAAAATGGCAGGATTTCCTTCTTTCTCATGGCTGAACAATATTTCTCTCTCTGTCTCTCTCTCTCTCTCTGTCTCTCTCTCTGTCTCTCTCTCTGTCTTTCTCTCTCTCTCTCTCTCTCTCTCTCTCTCTCTCTCTCTCTCTCTCTCTCTCTCTGTCTGTCTCTCTCTCTCTCTCTCTCTCTCTCTGTGTGTGTGTATGTGTGCACTACATCTTCTCTATCCAGTCATTCATTGATGGACACTTCGGTTTTTCCATATTTTGGCCATTGTAAGCAATGCTATGGAAAACATTACAAAAGTTCTTCAAAAATTAGAAATAGAATTACCTTATGGCCCTTTGCATCCCCAAGTACACCCTGGCCCCATGAGCATCAAAATGGAACAACCAATTCTTGGGCTGAGAACCCTCATTTTGATAAATTAAAAAGATACTATGACAGAACCTTTTTTTTTCTTTTTCTTTTGCAAAGACATAGTTTGTTGATTCCTTGCTCATTTCCCTCAGGCTGTATTTCTTCTCTGCAATATTGTTATTGACTGTTAATTAGCCAGCAAGGGCTTATTTCAAGAGCCTGCTCTGTTTGATCCTTAATAACACATCTTCCCTGGACACCCCATTGGTTATTAAATATTCTCCAGACCTCCTGTAGTGATTAACTTTTAAAATTTGACCTTTTATTTTGTTCTTATTGGAAGGCTATGGCTTTTCAATTTCTCTTCTAAGGATGAACAAATTATGAATTTCTAGGAATTCTGTTCTCCCACTCAGATACTGAATTTGATTAGGTCATAAGCAGAATTATCTAGGGGATTTCCCAGTCATACATAGGACCAGTTCTACATACTTTTAATCATGTGTGCTTGAACTTCTTTTTTATTTGACATTCTGCTATATTACTAGTAATTCACTTTAAAGTAGCAAATTAAAATTAGCATTTTTTCAATCAGAACGTATCACACACAAACTTTTTATAATATTTAATTGATAAACTTCACTTATGAAGAACCATAGCATTAAGAAACCTAAATCCAAGGGGTATTTATCCATCACCACTTTCTAACAAAGCATACTCTCTGTCTCTGATATATCTCTATCTTAGAAACATAACATTTATTTTGAGATCTCAATTTAGATGAAAAAACATTTTGAAATAGAGAATTGAGATAGAACACAATTCTCAAGGGTGTTTCCATATAAAATTATTCCTGTAAGGTTTTTTTGCCTTAATCAGATATTTGGCCAGCAAGACAGCTATTGTAAGATACTTATACAGCAAATCAGGGGAGATACAAGAAGGGTTGGGGGGGTAATCAGGATGGTTGTTTAACTCAAGTATTTGAGGTCTTGAAAAAAATCATAAATAAAATCTACATGAAAAACATACAAGAAACCTACAAGAAGCCAAAGAGAAATAATGACTCTGGTGAAAATTTTCACCAAAGAGCAAACCATCTCAAAGGACGTTACCTCAGGGGCACATGGTTGACTAGAGCAGGTGTCCCAGTCTACTTATAAAGGGGTTCTATTAAGGAAAATAGAGTTAAAACAATGTTTCTTTCAAAAGTTAGAACAATTAAAACATATTAATGACTGATAGGAACAAAAATTGATTCACTTCAGATATGGTATTGGAATAGAGTTCTATGGATAACCTGAACCACCAGAAAGATGAACATTAAGTCTGATACATTTCTGTAGCTAAAAATGACAAAACTGAAGCTGTCCTATTTACAGGCACCTCATGAGAAGGCAGGGTTCTTTGAAAAAGACAATAATACTGGGGAAAATACAAGACAGCAGGAAAAGAGGAAGACCAAATATATGATGGGTTGACTCCGTGTAGAAGCCATAAGCATGAGTCTACAGGAGCTGAGCAGGGCTGTTGAGGACAGGACATTTTGGACATCATTCATAGGGTCGCCAGGAGTTGCAGCCGATTCAACAGCACATAGTAACAATGCAAAGGCCCCACACCAGAGATTCTGATTTAAATGAACTTGGGTGGAATGAAAGCAGTGATAATATTTATATAGAAGTCCAGGTGATGCTAATTGTAACCAGGGTTGATGGACACTGAGATGAATCTCTGCATAGGAATCCCATCCATCCATCCATCCATCCGTCCGTCCATCCATCCATCCATCCATCCATCCATCCTCCCATCTATCTACCATCCATCCTAGCTCTGTGCAAGGTGCTAAGAATGGAAAGATTAATGTGTGTTGGTCACTTACAGTATAGTAAATAGACAAGGAAATAATCAGAATGCAAAATGAAAAGAGCTCTAATAGAAAAACAAATGCACAGTTTCTGAAAGGAACTCTATCAATAACTAAATCAGTCTAGCAACCTATAGAATGCTGAGTTTTAGAGGAGGAGCTAACAGAGTGGGGAAAATGCTTCTGAGTTACCTGGAGTTATAAATACCTTACTCTATAAATTATTATTATTATTTTTTTCTCTATAAATTATTTTTTGAATTAATATGCATCTCATTATTCTGCAAATCTGAGAGTTACTCATTGCCCCCTAGTTCTTTACTCCAGATATGTAAGGTCGTGTATTTTCTGGTTTCCTACTTTTACAATGGTACGTTGTTATTTATATATTTTTGCATATTCATAATGCTCTGTCTCAAATTAATCACTCTAGTCTGTCAACTATATGTTAAATTAGTTCACCTCTCTCTACTTTTAGTGGTCAATATTAATTACAAACTATTTTGGATTTTTTCTGTATTTAGTCATCAGAAAGCAATAACTGGCTAAGTGATATGGGATTCATTCATGTGGGAAACACAGCTAAGTTTCATACAGTTGCCTTCATCCACTCATTCACCCACTCATTCCTTCACTCATTCACTCATTAAAATTTTGATGAGCACCTTCTGTGAATCAGGCTCTAAATTATATGATTGAATACATCAGTGAATAGGGATAGTTCCTATTCTAAGAGATCTCACCTCCTATAATTCTATTCAGGAGAGAGACAATTATAAAAAAATATATATAATGGTATATATTCTATATACCATTATGTACAAAATGTACTGTGATCATAAAATAGGCACTGGCTTTACCTAGAGGCGTGAGGAAGAGTAATTATAGGTGATATTACATTGGTACTTAAAGGATTAACAGAAGTGTTTTTAGATGGGTTACAGTAGGAAGGAACATGAAAGAACTCAATGTTTTCAGAGACACTTGGCTCTTTTAAATGTCTTGATGCACACCGGGATTATGTGTGTGGAACTACTTTAGATGGCGGTTACTAGGTAGTCTGGGACCAGTTTTTTATGGCTTTACAAATCAAGTTGAAGGAGTTTGAACTGTAGTCCTTGGGTACTCGAGAGTTACTAGAGAATTCAAGAAGTGTGAAAGGGAGCATGGAATTTAATAGATCTGCATTTTAGAAGCTCAGTCACATACTCTAGAATTTCATTACTGGTACCATTTTGGAAAAATAATTCAAAAAGTAAAAAGGAAAATTTATGTTGAGTCCTTAACACTTAGACCACATAACATGATGACTATAGCCACGTATTTTTAAACATTCAGCTTGGTTTGTAATGCATACAGACTTCCTAATATTTAGGCTTGCCATATTTAGCAAATAAAAATACATGATGCCGTGCAATATGTAGCTCATACTAATACAAATACAGTTTATATGAAATTGAAATTTACCTGGACATCCTGTATTTTATCTGGGAATTCTACTTGAATTGTCAACTACAATGTGATTTCTCCACATTTTCTTTCTTGTCTTTCATATAAGCACTTTAATTTTCAGCATGTGGTCATATTTTTCTTTTTTTTTTAAATTTTTTTTTTTTTAGCAGACACCAAGGAAAATTACCTACTGTGAAAATCGTTATTGACAAACGAGTCCTCCTCAGGCTTTTGCTCAAACTAAAATTCATTGCTTGCATTCTGCAAATTGGTTCATAATCTTTAGAGCTTACTTCTACATAGGTTTCAATAATATAAGTACGGAAAAACGACACTTCAGGATGATAACTGATGACAACAATTAGCACATTTATCCATTTGTAGATTACTTACTTTGTGCCAAATATTATTCTAAATGTTTTATATATAACATCACACCCTTTGAGCTAGTTACTGTTATCATAACTGTTTTATAGATGAGGGAATCGAGACATTGGAAATGTAAAAAACTTGCCCAGAGTCACACAGGTGGTAAAAACGAGATGAAAGCCCAGATAATTTTTCTCAAGAATCTATGCTATTCACCAGGACACTTTACCACTGCTATGAAATATTAATACTCCCTCTTCCTTTTCACTTCATGCTTGCCTTCAAGGCCCAACTCTATATGCCACGAGGAGAAAATATGAGATAATACATGTTCCTTGATCTCAAAATGTTTATAGTGTTCTACAAATTATAGCACTGCTGCTCTAGGACAGACTCTAGTCCTAAAATCTTAGTTTAGAATACCTTTTTCTTCTATCCCACTCAGTAATTTTTCTCAAAACCTTAGTGGTTTGGGCTTAATGAGCATCTGTTCTTATTTATTCCTGAAATCTACAACTGCTTGTCTATTTAGAAATGGATTTCTTTACTTCTTACATTCTTTTATACATGTGTTTTAACTTTACATTCAGATGCAAGAGATACATTTCTTTTTGTTTCTTTCTTTACAGAGGGTATGGACATACAACCGAAATTTTTATTTTTCCGTGGTGACAATCCTATTTAAAAATCTTTATTTGGAAATAGCATACATACGAAAAGTACGGAAACCAATAAAGTTAAATGAATTATCGTTAAAAGTCAAGATGTGTAACCACCACCAGCTTCAAACACAAAAGCACTGCCAGGGTGTGAAAAGCCTTCCCGTGCCCACTCCACTCACAACACCCCCTCCAGCCTCACCAAGGTAATGGATCTGCTCACAGTGGCTATCACAGCCTCACTCTGCATATGGCTTATTAGTGTTAATACTTAAGTATGCATTTCTAAACAGTACCAGTTATTCTTGCCTATGTTTGGACTTTATAATAATAATTAAAAAATGACTTAGCATGTGCTCTGTCGATTGTGGCTTCATTCACAATTTTGCTGCAGGGGGCTTCACTGAATTCATTTTCATTGTTTTATAATATTTCTCAGTAAAATATACTGTCACGCATTTTCCATTTCTATTGTTCTTTTAAATATATGTTAATGTTTTGAAGGTTGTTACTCTTTTTCTTTATGAGGGGGAACAGTTATATAGAGAGAGGGTAGCACAATAATTTTAGGATTATCATCATGTATTTATTGCAAAAATATTTTTTGTTTCTAAATAAAAAAATACTTCTTGGTTTTTTAAAGACTAATATTTAATCTCTAAAGAATACACATTACTCTTTGACTTGTAAACTGCATGCTAGTTATAATTCATTCTGTTACAGTGCTGGTCAAAGCGTTAGATTAGAGATGTGCGATTTGTGCCGTAAGATCAAGTTCCAACCATTAGCTACACATGGTTGAAACTTCTTGTGAATTAAGTTATACTTGGCACATTTAGAGAAATTACCTTAGTAGATACAGCTAAAATAAAACTTTCTTGTGGAAGGCCCAACACTAAAATCCATAATTTAGTCTTTTCATCTATTGAAACTTTCTCTAGAAAACTGTACAAACATGCCAAAATATGAAATTTTGCATTCAATTTTAGGGCAGTTAGGATCGCCTGAGCCATGCCTGTGTCTTTTCCTATTGTTAATGGTATTTGTGCTGTTCCTAGAAATGAAAGCATCAATGAGCATGATTGCATATGTCTCGATGCATAAGTATTTTTCTTTTTTTTGGATACACCTAGGAGTGAAATGGCTAAGCCATTTATATCTAGTAAATAAGGCCAAAATGATTTTTAAGGTGGTTTCATCAATTTGCACTCTATCAGCAATTTAAATCATAATATTTTTAAAGATACCAACCGCATGAAACTTGTAGATAACCACTTATTTCACTTCATATACAAGTTGTAAATAGAAGGCTTAACACCAATATGTCTTTTTTTTAAGATACACTTTACCAAGAGTGGCTTTTAAAGGAATAAATGAAAACTTCAGTTCTCCAGGTTGAATTATTTTTCTCTTCAATGACCATGAGTTTAAAAAAAATACACAGTAACATACTAAAAATGATGCACCATTTAAAGCATGTAAGAAACACCACATTTAAATAACAGACACTGCTGCAGTTAAATCCTCTATATGTTGAAAAATAATTTCACTTAACTTTAGAATTAATTTCTTAAAAATAACTCTATAAATTAATTATCACCTACAGACACATGTAGATTCACATGATAAAATAAAAAAAAAAAACTTCCTATTCCTACATTTCAATATCTTTGAAATTTTATAAGCATAATTAAAAATGATGTCCAAAAATAATGATTTATGTTACATTTCTAAAGCTACTCTGAGGATTAAATGAGGTAATTTACGGAAAAAATATCTTGTAAACACTAAGCACTGTAAAAATATATCTACGTTACTGTAATATGGGTTAATCCATATTCATATTGTTCTGTAAAATGTTTCTTGGTTATACCACTGGATGAAAACATAGGTAAATTTTTAATAAGACTTCTATACACAGAAAGTTCTACTTTGGGGGTTATCACCTAAGTAAATAAACGGGTAGGATTTTCATAAATATTCTACAGATGAGCACCCTTCCCTTGGAGAAGCATGAAAGACAGTATTTATCCCCATAATTGCAAAACCTGTGGAAATTTTGATCCACTGAATGGGGTAATTCAACAGATATTCTTTAACATATTACATTCTAAAATGGTAGTATTTATTATTATGTTTTTAAACTACAGCATCAAATCTCTATACATTTTGGCTAATAGGTCACTGAGATGTAAAACTGATACACATAAATTATGGCTAGTAAATATAGAGAATGCTCCTTTTTAAAATTCTTAGGTATTTCAGTTCCCATCAAAGTGAAAGAGCTGGGTGGCCAGATTCCTCTCAATTCCAGAGTCATCTGCATAATTATAGGAGTTTTCCTGGATTCCTGGCAGAGCTGGAGGCAGCAAAACATCTGCTGCACTTAAGGCCACTATGGAAGAATCTGGTTCAAGCATTCAACTCACTACTCAAGTGCCAAAACAGTGCTGCTTACATGCCATTATTTTTCACATTTTATTTTCTCTCCCAAATTTATTGTTAAGTACTCCAAATCGACATATTTCCTTCATTAAAAGTGATAACGTTGGGATTCAAGACAACTTTTGTTACTGGCCAAGATAGTAACAGGGACCAGAATCACCCTACCGCCTAAAATAAGCAAGTAAGTAAAACAGACAGAATAGGTATATGAGACAACAGTTTTCAAAACACTGAACATTACGAAAGAAAGGACAGTAATAATCCAGGCAGGCCCTACAAATGCCCAGGTTTACTACCTTAAGAGGGATTCCAGGCCATTGCACAGACAGGAAGAATCCAGGTGGAGCCTGGCAAACTCCCTGGGTTGAAGAGAGCTGCGAGGTGACACAAAGGCAGCCCTGGATCTGCAGCATCTGTCCAGAGCATTGCAGTGCCCACTCAGGTATTTGGCTGAGTATGGATCAGCTCAGGCAAGTGAGGAAAGAACATCGAAATGGCATAAAGGGAGCAATATTTGGAGATCACACCAAGCCAGGGAAACTGCAAGTTAGATTGGAAAATAAACTAATACAGGGGGCATTGGGCAGAGGACACAGAAAGGTCTTGCCTGAATAGCCTGGAATGATTAGTCTTGGACTAAACACCTCATTGGTCCTTTCTGACAATCTTATAAGCAAGATCCAGAAGGACCAAACTGTTTCCAAGTAACTGAACTGTATAAGAGAACTAAGCTCAAGAGGATATACAGGACTACAGAGTATCAAGCACGCAACAAGGTAAAATGCATGTCTGGAATACAGTCGTGATTAACAGGCATGCAAAAAAAAAAAAAAAAAGAGAGAGACAAACCGTATATTAGATTTAGCAGACAAGGATGTTAAAATGGTTTCTATAACTGTGTTCCATATATTGAGAATATTAAGTAGAGGCATGGAAAACTTAAAAAGAGACTCAAATTGAATTTCCAGAGATGAAAACTATAATGTATGAGATGAAAAATACACTAGAAGGAAATAAAGCCAATTAGACAATACAGAAGAAAAGATCAGTGAATTTTAAAGACATAATAAAAACTATAAAGAATAAAACACAAAGACAAAAAATTGGATATTAGTGAGTGATGGGACACAAGTATAGCCTAACATAGAAGTGACTGGAGTTCGTGAAAAGGAGAGGGCAGAAAATATGATGAAAACTATAGCCACAGATCCAGCAAATCCCCAGCACTAGAAATATGAAGAAAACTACACAAAGGCATATCATGATTACAAAAAAATGTAAAAGTAATTCTGCAGATAAATGTAGCCTTTTCAATAAATGATGCTGGAACGAATGAATATCTATATGAGGGGAAAAAAGAACCTAGATCCATATATAATACTATATACAAACATTAACTCAAAATTGTAGACCTTAAAGTAAAACCTAAAACTATAAAAAACAAATAGGAGAAATTATGGGAGAAAACTTTTTCTGGGCTCAGTTTAGACAGATTTATTTTTTAGTTACAACCTCAAAAACACGAGTCCTTAAAATTAATAAACTGTACTTTATCTGAATTATAAACTTCTGCCCTTCAAAAACAATTTTAAGAGAATGAAAAGGCAAGCCACAGATTGGGAGGATATATTTACAAATAAAATATATTGATAAAGCACTTGTATCCAGAATGTATAAAGAATTATTAAAGCTCAATGAGAAAAAAACAAACGACTCAAAAAATTAGGATAAAGATTTGAACAGACACTTCACAAAAGAATATATATGTATGTATATACACAAATAAACATATAAAAACATGTTTGACATATTTGTCATTAGAGCAATGCAAATTAATATCTAAAAAAGATATCATTGCACAACTATTACCATGGCAAAGCTTAAAGAGTGACTATACCAAGTGTTGGTGGGGATGGGGGTAAATTAATCTCTCATACACTTTTGGTCAGAATGTAAAATGATACAATCAGTTCAGAAAATAGTTTCATAGTTTCTCAAATGCTTAAACATACATCTACCACATGATCCAGTCTTTCAAATCCTAGGTATTTACACAAAAGAAATGAAGCTTATATTTATCAAAGACTTGTGAGAGTGTTCATAGCAGCTTTATGTGTAATAGCCAAAAACTGGAAACAATCCAAAAATCCATAAGTCAGTGAGTCGATAAATAAATTGTGGTATACCCATACAATTAGTACTACTCAACAATTAAAAAAAAGAAAAAAAGAATGAACTATTGATACATGCAACAACATGAAGGAATTTCAGAATAAATATGCTGAGTGAAAGAAACCAGACAAAACAACGTATTTTCTGATTCTATTTAGATAAGTTTCTAGAAATGCAAACAAATCTATAGAGATAGAAAGCAGACCGGTGGTTGTCTGAGATGAAGTTGGCAGACAGATTGGAGTGACGACAATGGTGTAGGAACAAACTTTTGCAGGTGATGGAAATGTATTTTGATCAAAATGATGGTTTCATAGGTGCACACATATGACAAATGTATCACATTGTACATTTTAAAGAAGTGTATTTTATTCTATGGCAATTATACTTCAACAAAGACGTTGGAGAAGGTAATAGTGCCAATGTTCTTTTGATAACCCTGTGAATTTATAACTACACACACACACTCATACACGCATACTGCTGTACAATAACAGGTCCACGAAATTCATCAGGAACATGAGCCTTCTCAAACTCACATCAGAGGGTTTATTATTTTTTAAAAATACTTAAACTTCAAAGTGAAAACCATGCAGCCCAAATGAAATGAGGCAGGCCTTATTGGAAAGACTGAGTAGTTTAATAAAACGTACTAATAGAAGAAGCTGTACTCATAAAAATGACAAAAATACTAATTTTTTTCATGGCAGTTCACCTCTTGCTTTGCAGGTTATTTTCATCACTCAAGAAAGGCTTTGCAGGAAGCCTTAAATGAAGATGAATGGAAAAAATGTAACATAACTGCAAGTTTTTCCATTGCTCACATATTTTTGGTTTCAGGTTGGATTTATTTCTGATATGGTTGACTATAAGAAATTTGAAGATTATTAAACTATAACTGAGGTTACTCATACCTTCCCTAATAGATCTTATTTCCCACAGATTTTTGTGAGGCTCATAAAGTATATTGATGTGTATGTTTCCTGCACCTATAGCAGCTATTTAAGTGACTGTAATTTTCATATAGGAAACACAAAATAATTTTCTCTAGTGTTCTTTACTCTCATAGAAGAGGTATGACTATATATATACATATATATCTATAGTATATATATATGCACATATATACATACATGTGTATATATACACATATACACATACATCCATGTGTATACATATATACACACATATATATGTATATATACACACATATATATATATTAAAGGCGAGTTTTATTATTAATTTATTTTAGTATACTAAGATGGAAATCTCAATTCCGTTAATTACTTACCATATAATTTCATAAGGCTTGTAAAAGTCAGCCTTCAGGGCAACTATTTCCATTATCTCCAATGAACCTGATTAAAATATTTGGCTATTTCCATAACAAGAGCTTTAACAAATGGTCCTGTTCTGTCAGGGAGGAATTGGTATAGTTAGAAACTACATTGCTGTGTTATGCTACTATAAGATTAATGCAGAAAAAAAAAAAAGTTTAGTTCCTTTTAATAAAATCCAGTGACCTGTGAACTGGACTCAACATCAGTAAATAGTAAGTGTAAGTGTAACCCCATCCACTTGGATTGTTTAACTTGGCCCTGAGTATAATGATTTGAGTTTATGCAGCAACTTATTTCCCTACACTCTATAAATCTCCTATTGTGTTTCAGAGGATAAAGGAAGGAATATGTGGTCTCAATGAAATGACCTACAGTTGTTTCTCCAGAAGTAATATCAATATTTTCCCAAAGTAGAATCCATCCACAGGTGCTTAAATATTTAAAATATTTTGATAAAATCATGCAGCGGTAGAGAAGGACAAAGATCTATTGATGATCTATTTTACCGAATGTGCAAATACATTTTTGAAATCTGTAGCCTTTTCACAAGTAATAACACTAAACTATACTAAATTTACATGTTAAAGAAATATAGAAGTTATTGTAATGTTCGTAGTTAAATACAATTGCTATCATATTTTTATTTTCCTGACATATATTTTAATTGTGGAGGTATGATAATTTAGTCCATTGTTTTTATTTTATTATTTTTATTATCAATAAAGCTCATATTTCTTACGTGAGAAAATGATCTCCAAAAACGACTTCCTCTTAACTCTCTATGCCCTCCTGAATTTTGTTATATAATTATTTTAGTTCTTCTATTAATTATCTTTAATATTTTTAAACTTGTTTTTTATTTATCAGCTTTAGACAATAAGGTTGTATATCACCCTTCATGTCTCTTTCCTGTCTCTACATCTCTTTTTTTCCCCACTATCAAATGTTTTTACAACATATTCTGTCCTCTTGTGGTTAAGGATGTTAGTCAATGAAAGGTAGAATTCGTGTGTATAACAGTCACCAACCTCCCTGGCACATAATACATATATGATATTTATTTCTCCACCATCTGAGTGTCTGTGAGTGGTGCTGGTGTCGGGAGATCTCTAGTGGACTCCACTGAACAGCTCTGGTTTGAGCTAACCATCCTTCCAGGCTTAGCTCGGGCTCACAAGGTTTGGACTGAAGTATGCTCCCTGTGTGATTATTCTGAAATCCAAGCTGAGGAAGCAGCTATATTTTGCACCTCTATGATGGTGCACAACAGAAGCCCAAGGGAGCAAGTGAAACATGCAAGACCTCTTACGGCGTGGGCTCAGAAGTGGCTCACTGTCATTTCCCTTCATTCAGTTGGCCAACCCAAGTAATAGCTCCAAAACCCAAAGTCGAGAGGTAAGAGAAATATATTTCTTCTTTACAGGAAAAATTTGAAAGTCAGACGACAAAGGGTGAGGATATAGGGAGACGTAAAGAATTGGGGCGATAATGCCATCTGTACATTAATTTTTCAATATCTTGTATATACTTGCAAAAATTGGAAAACAAAGAGTATTATATACTCTTATTATACAAATAATTATATAAATAGTATTATATAAGTAGTATTCACTGTAGAATCAAGCACAAAATGTCATTGTGCTTCACCAAAAATGTGTCACACTATGGAGGCTGTTCCAGCATCACAGTCAAATGGACTTCCTTTTGATATATTCTATCAATTGTTCTAAATCATGTTATATTTAGGTGCTTTGTAGTTACAAATGTGTTTCTCTCTCTCTCTCTCTCTCTCTCTCTCTCTCTCTCTCTCTCTCTCTCTCTCTCTCTCTTTTCCCGCAGACTATCTTGTTGCTTTTCTTGTTGAAATAAGTATAAACTTATTCAGCATGTGATCACAGTCTTTCCACATTTTGATTGAAATGTATCCCCATGCTTCTTGAAGATGTTTTCCTGCCCTCTGATTTCTTATTCTGACTTGGACTGACTTCTTTCCAGGACTGCTGCCAGCTATATCTTAGGATTTCTTTTCCTTTCTCCCCTAGGTTATTCTATTTTTTCTTGGATCCCATGTTTCTTCTTTTTCATATTCTCTTTTCATTTACCGTAGAATATCTTCAGGTAATTTTCATGAAAGGCGTAAGAAAAACATTATTTTGATATGTTGTCTCAAAAATAGTCCCCATATTTGAATAAAATTTGGCTAGTAATAGAAGTTTAAGTTCAAATGTATGTATTGCAAAGAAATATACAGGCACATTCACTTCTTCATTGACTTTTAATACATATAGTTGCTGCCTGAGAAGTTTGAAGCCAATATAATTTTGGCTTCTTCAGGGTTACCTTTAGGTTTATGTTTTTTGTTTTTTTCTTTCTTTCTTCTCTTAGAATTTTTAGAATTTTGTCTATATCCAGATTTCCTTAAATTTTGTCTGGATATATCTTTCTTTTTATCCATTGAGTTGGTACTCGTTAATTTATTTCACTATGAGACTCATTTGTTATTGACTCCAATTTCTCTATTCTCCCCAAAACTGCAAAACTAGTCCAATGTTGAATTTCTTAAATTTCTTATCCATGCTTGTTAAACATATATCTCATGATTTTCATTTTATTATATTTTGATATAAGTTTAAGTTTTGTAAGATTTCTTTGACTTTATTCTATCACATTAATTTTTTTCCCTCACATTTTTCATATCCATATATTCTTTTGCAAAGTAACATATTCTTGTTTTATAAACATCATATTTTATTTGTTTCTAATGAAGATGGTTTAAAAATGTGTCTCTGTTCCATGTATTATACTTGCTTCCCCTTGTGTCAGTTATTCTGTACGTTCATCTTGAATCTTCTGTTTTATGCTGTTGACTTCAAATGACTAGTGATTCTTGGTTGTCTACTTCCACAAATGAAAAAGTACACAAATTAACATACTTAACCACTGTGGTCTTTTTATAAGTTTATTTTTACCAAACAGACTTCTCTCCTGCATAGACTCTAAGTGTGCAAAGCACAGGTAGGGAACAAGCAGTGGGTCTATTTCCATCTTGTAGAATAAGGTGGATTTGATTCAGTGATACCTACTTCCACATTAGGATCCCAAGCTCTCTCCAAGGAAACTTAAAGTTTTTGGACAGCAGTTTTAGCCTTGGAAATCGTGCTTCGTATGTAAGGGCACAGGGAAAGAAAAGAGATAGGCAATTGGCATCACTATTCTAAAGAGAGTCCTTAATTAACTAACCCAATTTATGTCCACTCATTTCTCTATACCAGCTGACTCCAGCTGACTGCCAGTTGGACTCTTCCACTAGAAGAACAGCCTCTACCTCCATTACAGACTTGGGATACAGGCTCTTGATCCCCTTTCCTATCAACATATTTCCTTCCCATATTTCTTCACATAGAAAGCTCAAAAATCACTGGGTGCTAACAGTTACTTCTCATTATTTTTATACTATCAAAAGTTGTATTTTTTTCTTTATTTACTCTTTACTGTCACTTCAATGAGATTTGAAAATAAAGGTGATAAATATATTATGTTCATTTTGCCATCTTGAAAGCCTAAATTTAAAATATATATTTATCTCTAATTACATATAATTAAAAATACATCACATTTCTAATTATACGTAGAAATACATCACATAGTTTTACACACACACACACACACACACACACACACACATTATAAAATTAGGTGAAACATGGAAACAAGAAGGAGACACTGCATTAGGGCATCTTTTTTTTCCCCCAAACAATTTAACAGAAATCTTCACTATGTATTTCAAGGTTGTTAATGAAGAAGCTTTTAAGTCCTGGAAAATCAATCTTCTACCTCAGTCCCTTGACCTAAAAATGGCCCTCTGGGGAAGGTGACAGCCCCACACATAAAATCATTTCTTCTGATAGCTCAGTAAAATTACAGAAGAGCATATTCCCTGAGAGAGCAATAAGCTCAGTCCCAGAAATTGTTTAGGAAAGCTTCAGAAGTTATTCTTTTTAAAATCTAACATCCACTAGACAAATTTTCCTCCAGCATATATTCATTTGAGACACAATACCAGAGTACTATCAACACAGGTCATAGAGACAGAGAGAGGAAAGGAGAAGTTAAACATGGTTGGGATTCCTCTTTCTCCAGTGCCATTTTTATCAAAAATTTTATGCCAGCAATTAATTACAAAAATTTTATGCCAGCACGATCAGGTCTTTTTTCTACATGTCTATGTAGAAGATGAATACCAGATTATTAATAAAGCTCTGAGAATATTTATTTCACCATTTCGATTCTATTCAAAGCTGAAGAGCAGTTGACAATAGTCTCTAAGTAATCCTTTGGTTCTTTATTTAAATGAAGTAGACTTACTCATATTATTAATTTTGAAACAGTTTTTCATACATTCCAGATGTGAAGTAAGGTGCTTAGTAAATAATGTTCTAACTACTATGAAGAACAAAGATAAAAAAAAGAAGGGCTATGGGGGGATGAGATGCCCAAACTTCAATTAAAATATACAGAGGATGCTGAAAAAAATGTATACACATTTTAAGATAACATCACTTAAAATATATATAGATTATTTTGTCAACACAAACACACACACACACACACACACACACACACACGAGTTTCTGGTATATTTACTCAAACTCTGTTTTCTTGAATATTCACATTCTGCACATATAAATGGGATTTAAAAATATTACAAAACCATATACAGATTTAATGCAATCCCCATCAAAATCCCAATGGCATTTTTTAAAGAAATAGAACAAAAAATCATCAGAGTTGTTTGGAACCACAAAAGACACCGAATAGCCAAAGCAATATTTAAAAAAAAGAAGAATACTGGAGGTATCACACTCCCTGATTTTTCCTTGTACTACAGGGCTACAATAATCAAAACAGCTTGGTATTGGAGGAAAAACAGACACATAGACCAATGGAATAGAATTGAGAACCCAGAAATAAAACCACATAAATATGGACAGATAATTTTTGACAAAGAAGCTAAAAACATACAATGGAGGAAAGACAGCCTCTTCAATAAATGGTGCTGGCAGAATTGAATAGCTACATGCAAAAGAAAGAAACTGGACTGCTATCTGTCACCATGTATCAAAATTAATTCAAAATGGATCAAAGACTTAAGCATAAGACCTGACATAATAAACTTCATTGAAGAAAACATAGGTACTAAACTTATGGACCTTGGGTTCAAAGAGCATTTTATGAATTTGACTCCAAAGGCAATGGAAGTAAAAACTAAAATAAACGAATGGAATTATATGAAACTGAAAAGCTTCTGCACAGCAAAAGAAACTATTGACAAAATAATGAGGCAACCAACTGAATGAGAGAAGATTTTCGCAAACAGTGCCTGTGATAAGGGGCTAATACCCAAAATATACAAGGAACTCATGAAACTCAACAACAAAAAAACAAACAACCCAATTGAAAAATGGACAGAGGACCTGAAGAGACATTTCTCCAAAGAAGATATACAAATGGCAAATAGATATATGAAAAAATGCTCAACATCGATAATCATCAGAGAAATGCAAATGAAAACCACAATGAGATATCACCTCACCCCAGTCAGAATGGCTTTCATCAACAAGACAAATAGTAACAAGTGTTGGAGAGGCTGTGGAGAAAAAGGAACCCTCATACACTGTTGGTGGGAATGCAGACTGGTGCAGCCGTTATGGAAGGCAGTGTGGAAGTTCCTCAAGAAATTACGAATAGAATTACCATATGACCCAGCAATCGCTCTCCTGGGTATCTACCCAAAAAATCTGAAAGCATTTCTCTATAGAGACACGTGTACTCCAATGTTCATTGCAGCTTTGTTTACAGTGGCCAAGACATGGAAACAACCAAAATGTCCTTTGATAGATGAATGGATAAAGAAGTGGTATATATACACAATGGAATACTATTCGGCGTTAAGGAAAGATGATATAGGAGCATTTGTGACAACATGGATGGATCTTGAGAGTATAATACTAAGTGAAATAAGTCAGACAGAAAAAGCAGAGAACCCTATGATTTCACTGACATGTGGTATATAAACCAAAAACAACAAAAGAACAAGACAAACAAATGAGAAACAAAAACTCATAGACACAGACAATAACTTAGTGGTTACCAGAGGGTAAGGGGGTGGGGGGTGGGTGATGAGGGTAAGGGGGATCAAATATATGGTGATGGAAGGAGAACTGACTCTGGGTGGTGAACACACAATGGGATTTATAGATGATGTAATACAGAATTGTACACCTCAAATCTATGTAAATTTACTAACAATTGTCACCCCAATAAATTTAATTTTAAAAAAATTACCAAGTCTGATACAGTGTTTTTCCCAAATCAGTTTCTTGGGCCTTTCCCATTCTGCCCACATTGCATAATTCAGTGTTTCTGACAGTGACAGAGCTGCCAATCTGTGTGATCTCTGTAATGAAGCCAATGGAAAGAATAATATAGAGGTGATGAATATTTTTAATTCTGAATTCTTGTTGGCAAATTTGCTTTACTATTGAAATTTCTTCTTATAGAGATGTGTTATAAGTTAAAAATAATAGCATATAGAAAGCTAAATGCATAAGTCACTAAATGCATAAATATGCAGAAGAGGTAATTGAAATAAAAAAAATACTTCAGTCTTAGAATATCGCATACTTTAGTGACAAATAAAAGTGAATGTTCCAGGAATTTTCTAGACCAAGATAGGTAGAATTTATCGCTGAACAAAGAAGTGTTGCTATAATGAAGCAGCATGCTGCATATAATTAAAGTATTAAAATAGTATACAGACAAAGCCATTAGGCACAACAAGCTTCATTACGTATAACAAAAGATTAAAGAAAATAATGAAACATTTGTAAAACCAGATGTCCTAGTAAGTAAAAGTAAAAATAAATTGAAATCTGACTGGTTTATAAATCTATCAATTATATTGGACAGAGTTAAGTAACATTTGCCATTTTCATTTCTCTACTTTCATCTAGCAATTCATAAAAATAGGTCACCTTAAGGGTTTTACCAAGTTACTTCTTAACTCTTGAAGTGAACAGTACTCTGATATTTGGAAGAGTATTACCTGCACTGAAGGAAATTAAAGTGAATATTGGGGAAATAACTTATCCGATTCCCACTAGCAAAACACACAAAAATTCAACTGCATTGATACATATCTAAACATGTCAGCTGTGTCTCAGAGACATGTCGTATATTATGCTACAAAATAGAGTACTTGGAAGATAAAAGAACATTCTGAACATCAACAAAAAAATACATTGATTACTGAAACATAATTTTAAAGTGCTTCCAGCATATACAAGACACATTTACATTCCATAGTTATGTAGTGCATAGTATTATTACCTTATTATAAAGTAAGTTTTGCATGCATTTGCTATTTATCCCTCAATTGCATGGTAAAATTGATAGTTAAAAATAGAAGGACACATAAATATAAAAATTTTTGGTTTTATATCCTAAAACCTTTCATCCTAAGATGTGTAGAAAAACTATTACTTTGGGGGAAGTAAAAAAATATTTGTGATAAATTATCCATTTTCTGTAACAGAGTGTTTATCTTAATGTTTGAAACCTTCAGGTCAAGGGATTTAATTACATTATTCCATGCTTTTGCATTTCAATTTCATACTCAGTATATAGGGTATTGATCTAATAATCATACTCTACTCTCCCAAATATCTATAGTCATGTTTATGTCTCCCAAACTCATTTATTACAAAACGTCAAATTATCCCCTGAGCAGCCTACAACAAAGGAACAAACAGGAAAATAAAAAGAAACAATGTGCATTTTTATAATATTTTAATGATATTTTCATTGACTATACATGCACAACCAAGTGGAAACATTTTAGCCACAGGCATCTCCAGAGATCCACGTTCTGCCATTCTGCAGCACAAATTAATGGGTAGAAACTTCCATTAACAAAAAAATGTTGACAGGCAACTAACTATTCATTATAAATGAGGAGGGCATTTGTGAGTTAGTTCATCTTAAATCACTGTATGAAAGCCAAGGCAAAGATACTGTCACAAATACTTCTCTTGAGGCTGCATAAATTTCTCTTATTGAGTTTTTATATTGTTTCAATAATCATAAGTAGATTACAAATTTGTAGGTTAAAAAAAGGTGCCTTTTGGGTTAGCTAGAAGCAGAGAAAAAAAGGTAATACAAATATAATAAGACATTCATTTGTTGGTTGCTCTCACAAATTCAAGCTTACATGAGCCATATGTTGTAAGCATATTTTTTCTTTCAAAACATTTCAATGTTCTCTAATCCTTTCTAACCATAGTCTCCAAAACTCTTCATCATATATCTCTATGAGTAACATTTTAAATGTGGTATGCACTTCCAATGTGTATACTTAGTGTTTTTAAATTTAATACAAGTATTTCCAAATGAATATATTATGTACATTATAAAACATATATTTTATACATTGGAAAGAAAAAATGTATATACATTTTTTAAAAAACGAGAAAAAAGTTGCAATAAATATTTTTAAAGCATCTTGCTAATTGTGATTGTTTTGTAATACCATTAATATCTTGAAACACGGTATTCACTGTGGGGGATTTAATAATATTGGTGGATGCATAAATATATTGTACATCATGTTGATAATTTCCATTTGGGAAGCCAATGTCCTGTGAGATGTGATTAGTTTGACACTGTTTTACTTCATCATGCTTTGTGCTTAGCTTATCCTAGGAGAAGAAATGTTAACTGCCATTTTCTTCTCATTACATTATTGGTAATTTCTCTAATCTCACATTTCTTTGCAGATTTATTTTTAAGTCAATTGTGAATTTGGTGCAGACGAAATTAATCATAAATACATGATACTTTGACAAAATCCAGCATCCATTTATGATAAACAAACAAACAAACAACAGCAAAAAAAAAAGAGAAAAAAAGAAAAATAAACCCTCTCAGCAAAGTGGGAATAGAGGGAAAATATGTCAACATACTAAAGGCCATATATGAAAAACTCACAGGTAACATCATAATCAATAGTAAAAAGCTAAAACTGTTCTCCTTAAGATCAGGAACAAGACATGGATATGCACTTTCACCATTTTTATTCGTCTTAATACTGGCATTCCTACTTACATGATACTATATATAGATAACCCTACAGGCTCTACCACAATATTATTAGGACTGATAAGTAAATCTAGTAAAGTAGTAGAATATTAATACAAAATTAATATTCAGAAATCGGTTGCATTTTAATATACCAATAATGAACTATGACAGAAATTAAGAAAACAATCCCACTTACAATTGCATCAGAAAAATATAATACCTAGAATACATTTAACCAAGGAGGGAAAAGACCTATACTTGAAAAACTATAAGACATTTAAGAAAGAAATTGAAGAGATGCAAACAAATACTCATGAATAGGAAGAATAAACATTGTTAAAATGTACATACTACCCAAAGCAATCCATAGATTCAGTGGACTCCCTGTTAAAATACCAATGGCATTTTTCACAGAACTAGAATAAATATCCTTAAAATTTACACAGAACCACAAAAGTACATGAAAAGCCAAACCAATCTTGAGAAAGAAGACCAAAGTTGGAGGTATGCTACTTGATATAAAACCATACTACAAGGCTATAGTAATCAAAACAGCACAGTACTGGCATGAAAAACAGATACACAGATCAATGGAACAGAAGAGAGAAACCCAGAAATGAACCCATGCCTAATATGATAAATTAATCTATGACAAAAGAGGCAAGAATATACAATGAGGTAAAGACAGTCTCTTCAATAAATGGTGTTGGGAAAACCAGACAGACACATGTAAAAGAATTAAACTGGATCACTTTCTTATACCATATAAAGGGATAAACTCAAAATGGATTAAAGACTTAAGTAATGTCTAATAGTTTTCAGTGTATATGTCCTTCACATTATTTGTTTATTCTTAGGTACTTTATTCTTTTTTCTTTCCATTTCTTTTTCTGAAATTTCATTTTTAGTATATAGGAATGCAATGGATTTTTGTACATTGATTTTTGTATCCTGCTACTTTACAGTATTTGTTTATTGTTTCTAATAGTTTTTTGGTGGAGTCTTTAGGGTTTTCTATATAAAGAATCATATCATCTGCAAAAGTGACAATTTGACTTCTTCATTCCCAATTTGGATGCCTTTTATTTCTTTCTCTTGCCTAATTGCTCTGGCTAGGACTTCCAATACTGTGTTGAGTAACAGTGGTGATAAGGGGACAGCCCTGTCTTACTCCTGATCATAGAGGAAAAGTTTTCAGCTTTTCACCATTAAGTATGTTATTAGCTGAGGGTTTGTCATACTTAGCCTTTATTATGTTAAGGTACTTTCCTTCTGTACCCATTTTATTAAGCGTTTTAATCATAAAATAATGTATCTGTCAAACGCTTTTTCTGCATCTATTGGTATGATTATACAATTTCAGCCTTTATTTTGTTTATATAATGCATCACATTGATTAATTTGTATATGTTTAACGAAAACTGTGAGACATTATTTAAAGAAATTTAAGGAGACAGAAATAGAAAGATATTTTGTGTTCATGGATTGGAAGAATCAACATAGTTAAAATGGCCATATTACCCCCCCCCCCCAAAATATATAGATTTAAAGCAATCACCATCAAAATCCTAATGGCACTTTTAAAAGATATAGAATAAAAAAATCATCAGATTTTTATGGAAACTCAAAAGACCCCAAATAGCCAAAGCAATCCTGAGAAAAAAGAACAAGGCCAGAGATATCACACTCCCTGAGTTCAGTTTATACTACAAAGCAACATAATCAACACAGTATGGTATGGGCTGAAAAATAGACACATAGAATGGAAAACCCAGAAATAAATCCACATATATATGGGCAGATAATTTTCAACTAAGGTACCAAAAACATACAATGGAAAGAAGAAAACCTTCAATAAATGGTGCTGGGAAAATTGGAAAGTCACATGCAAAAGAATGAAAATAGACTGCTATCTGTTATTATACACCAGAATTAATTCAAAATGGATCAAAGACCTAAACATAAGACCTGAAACAATAAATTGCATAGAAGAAAGTGTAAGTACTAAACTTATGGATCCTGGGTTCAGACAGGATTTTACAAATTGACTCCAAAATCAAGAGAAGTAAAAGAAAAAAAAAAATCCTAAAAAGCTTCTGCACAGCAAAAGAAGCCATTTTGCTAAACAATGTCACATCAATAATTCTAATAATTTTTTTAAAGAAGACTTAAATATGAGATTCCAAACCATAAAACTCCTAAAAGAAAACACAGGGAGTAAACATTTTGACATAAAAAAACAAAAACAAAACAAAACAAAACAAAAAAAACACAACAAAACAAAACAAAAAAAAACCATTTTGACATCAATCTTAGTGATATTTTCTTTTTGATATGTCTCCTCAGGCAAGAGTAACAAAAGAAAAAAATAAACAAATGGGATTGCATCAAACTAAAGAGTTTTGTACAGCAAAGAGAACCATCAACAAAACAAAAAGACAACCTACTGAATGGGAGAAGTTATTCACTAATGACACATCCATTAAGGGGTTAATATCCAAAATATATAAGGAACTCATAAAACTTAACAACAACAAAAAACAATAACAACAACAAAAAATCCAATTAAAAAATGGTCAGATGATCTGAATAGACATTTCTCCAAAGAGGACCTAGAGCTGACCAATAAACATATGAAAAGACGCTCAACATCAGGGAAATGCAAATTAAAACCATAATGAGATATTGCCTTGCACTTGTCAGAATGGCTATCATCAATAAATCAACAACCAAGAGTTGACAAGGATGTGGAGAAAAGGGAATCCTCTTGCACTGTTGGTGGATTTGTAAATTGGTGCAGGTACTATGGAAACCAGTACAGAGGGTTCCTCAAAAAAAAAACAAAAAACAAACAAACAAACAAAAAACTAGAACTACCATGCAATTCAGCAATTCCACTTCTGAGTATTCATCTGAAGATATCCAAAACACTAATTTGGAAAGACATATGTACCCCTATGTTCACTGCAATATTGTTTACAATAGCCAAGATTGAAAGCAACCTGAGTGCCCAATACTAGATGAATGGATAAAGATTTGCTACATATATACAATGGAATATTATGGGGCATAAAAAAGATTGAATTCTTGCCATTTGCAATAACATGGATGGACCTAGAGGTTATTATGCTAAGTGAAATAAGTCAGACAGACAAAGGCAAATACTGTATGATTTTACATATGACATGTGAAATTAAAAAAATAATAATAAATGAACAAATAAAATAGAAATAAACCCATAGATACAGAACACATTTTGATAGTCGCCAGATGGGATGGGGGTTGGGGGCATGGCTTAAAAAGGGAAAAGGATTAAGATGTACAGATTGTCAGTTATAAAATAGTCATGGGAATGCAAAGTGCATCATAGAGAATTTTGTCAATAATACTGTAATAACTATGTATAGTGTCAAGTGGTACTAGAGTTAATGGGGTGATTCCTGAATAAGTTATATAAATGTCTAATCATTATGTTGTACACTTGAAAATAATATTGTGTGTCAACTGTAATTGAATAATTAAAAAAAAAGAAAATGAAAAAAATATATGTAATGACCAAAAAAAGTAGGTAACATAAGCACCCACTGTGTGCTGAAACTGTGCTGCTTTGTACGACTCCTATTCTTCACTCAGGGCCTCTGCATGGCTCTCCTGAAAGACAAAGCCTGTACGGTGCCTGTCAATCCGTGTGGCAAATCGCAATACAATTAATACATGGAAATGTTAACAAGTAAGCATAAAAGCTGTCTGATTTTCTTTTCACCTATCAGAGAACAGTCTTTTGCACTTTTTTAGGGTATATGCACCTCAATATAGAAACAGCAACACTGGAAGTGTCTAGAAAAATGAATCTGGGGATTCAACACGTCTTATTCATTTTTGAGCATAAAGACATGCTCTAGAATCCTAGAGAATAGCTAATGGTTTAGATTAGTTAGAATTAGATTTTCCTTATTTTAATCCTTTCAAATCTAATAAAGTATTCCCAACTTAAGGAAAGGGGGGAAAACAACAACAAAAAAACATTCCTTAGGCTAGCTTCAGGTCAACTGTCCGTTAAAAAACTGGGTTTGGTATGACTGATCTTATATATTAGTCAAGCTTCTATATTTTAGACAGGTGCTAAGATCACAGGGTGATTGTAAGAGAACGATTCATCCCTACTAAAAAATAAATACTGGGTTCTTCATTAACCAAAGAGTTTCCCAGCATATAAGATTTAAACAAAACAGAAAACATTCTTTACCTAATCCTAGATATTTGTTTCTACCTATCACTGAATAGAATATTGAATTTACTTCCATTGTTTTTCTGGTTACTTTTAGGTAATAAAAATATCCTTAGCTTATTTTCAGTTAATAAACAGCCACTTATATTTTACACACTAAAATAAATCCATTCTTATAGCATATAAAAATCCATTATTATACACGACTTGAAAATTTCTTCCCCAGATTATGCCTACCTAAGGCTGGGAAAATTGCAGTGGGAAGGAGCAAGACCTCTCCTAACATTTGCAGGATCTGGGCAAAATATTTAAAGGTTATAAACAAAGTTAATACACATGTGCCCACATATGAGTATATGCACTAAGTACGTTAGATGACCATAAATTAAGGTATATGTGTGTATGTGTGTGTGTGTGTGTACACACATGTATACACACACTCTTATGTTTCTAACAGTGTGGAAGACCAGTTTGAATTGAGAACTCCCAGATAACTCAGAGCTCTAGAAAACAAAGTGAGGACCTAGGGAGAAAGGGCTTTCAACCCACCATTCTCAGTGGATACCCCAGCCTGAACACCCAGGCTCTGCAGTCCCCACTCGGCAAATAGCTATTCCATGGCTTGTCACTGAGCTGACAGGTATGCACACTAGTGACAACAGTCTATCCATAGCAGGGCAGATATGGAGAAGAGGCCTCCATATGTCCTGAAAGTAAGCTAGGTGCCATTTGGACAAAGTATGCTGGGGGTTCGAGCATGTTGAACATAGTCTGGGGAGAGGGGGGAAATCTGTCTCCAGGTGGACATACTCCCTTGTACCCATCAAAATCTTGACCTTTGGAGAAGGTTGAAGCCAGAGGAAGACCAGAGAAAAGTCTCCAATGTGAGAGACACAAGGCAGGGGACCCTCTTGGCATTGCCCAAGGAAAGAGCTGGGAAGGAAGTTAGGGTCACAACAGTTCTCTCATTCCAGGCCATCCTTCACTCTCTAATTCTATTTTGACTTCTCAGTAGAGTAGATGAGATTCAAGTTTTCAGATGTGCAATTGCCGGCTCATTCTCCCCCGGGGCAATCTTGTCAGTTTTTGAGCACACCACATCACTGGGAATTCCTTTCCTCTAGGGGCTATCTCTGATGGATGACTATGCTCTGTCTCCTGGTTCCCTGTGACCACCGGTCTCGTGGGGCAAGGAACTTCTCTGGGCTTCCCTCTTAGGCTCCATCCCTCCTAAGATAACACAGCTGCTTGGCTTCGGGTCACATCTGACTCTTAGGAAATCCATACCCATTCTTTTTCTGCATATTCTAGAAGCACAGACCATTCCTCAAATAATACCTTGCCCTTGCTCTGTATCAGGTGGGGACAGTTTCAGTCACAGCCTCTTGTCTTTGGACCTTCCCAAGCAGGTATTAAATCACCCGTTTGTGTGTAACTGAACATAACAAACCAATGCAAATAATAGAAGGAAAAATTTAAGTGTTTTATTTATTTCTGATCTCTCAACAGTCTCTTTTTTCTTTATCAGTACTGAGAAACTTAATACCAATCATATGTTTTTAAAGGAAATATTTGGGGGGGTGGAAAAGATAGTCTGCTTTTAAAATCCAGCAGGGCTCTTGAGTTTTGTACTTGATAACAGTTCAAAAATAAAAGCAGAGCAAAAATTTTGAACCTCAAAGAGTGACTCTACTTTCAAACGACAAAATCAAATCACGTCCAAAGTCCCTGAAAAACAGAACATAACCAGGAGGTTCATTTTAAATATATTCTCTGAACCATTTGAGAATGGCTGGCCATAAACTACCTCAGAAAGATAGCTGCAATAAATATTTTTCTTCAATTCAATTGCTCTGTAGGGGAAAGAAAAAGACTATGTTATCAGATAAAAATATCTTTACACTCTTACTGGACTACACTCAGAAAAATTGATGTAAGTTATTTTTCTTCTGAGTTTAAAATATCAATTAAAAATAGAGCCCATTACGAGTTAAACTATCCCCAAGGAAAAAAGGCAACTTTAGTTTTGTTTAGTTTTTGATACATAAGATCATCAATGCAAAAATATACTAAATGTCTTAGATGAATTTATAAATTAAAAACAACAAAAGAACAAGACAAACAAATGAGAAACAAAACTCATAGACACAGACAATAGTTTAGTGGTTACCAGAGGGTAAGTGGGGTGGAGGGTGGGAGATGAGGGTAAGGGGGATCAATTATATGATGATGGAAGGAGAACTGACTCTGGGTGGTGAACACACAATGGGATTTATAGATGATGTAATACAGAATTGTACACCTGAAATTATGTAATTTCACTAACAATTGTCACCCCAATAAATTTAAAAAAAACGTAATTGATAGTATAGGAACTTACCTAAGTAGGCTTAAAAGATATACTGGTTACAATGTATCTAGTGATAACAATCATCCATCCTGAGTCAATTCAGCTAGTATATAATTCAGGGTAACATTGGTAGTAATATATGAACATGGACATTTTCATCTTTTGGAGAAAAATGCACATGGCGAGTTTTAGCAAAACAACACTTGTGTAGACTTATAGATATACAATGAATTTCGTCCTAAATGAAGACACAGAAAATGATTCTAGAAAATTCTAGCTGTATAGTGACCCAAATCATACCTTATCAATTTCTAAGTGGACTCCATTGCTTTCTCTATTCCAATGTGGTGAATCATTTGTACATAGTTCCATAGAAATCTGCAGTAATTACCCTGCCTCGGAAAATGCTGACTTTTACCTCTGGAGCAGGCCATATGGGATTTATCCTTACTGTTCCACCGTACTGTGTTTTGCTGTTCTCATTACATATGCAGAGCCAATTGGGAAGAATTTGAAAAAATTATTTGTTTTAATATATATCCTGCTTATTCCTCAAAGCTGTTGGAACAGCTTGCAGAAAAATCCCTACATATTAAGATAGTTGAAAATAGATATGCAAAACGACATAGTACGGTGGGAGAAATAGGAACCTAGGATAGAATAGTTACTGGATTTGAACATTAAGTTTGTCTATGTCAGACAAGCTTTTGCAGTTCTCAGTACCTGATACCACTGGGGAATCTTTGTACTTCAAAAAAAAAAAGGAGGAATGCGCTTTCCTGAATTTATATAAAATGTATACATAATACAGTGAGAAGAAATACCCTCACATTCATTCATTCAACAGATATTCATTGTGAACCTACTATGTGCCAGCCACGTTGCTAGATATCAGGAATACATTGGTATATACAACAGACACCTAACTCTGCTAAGTAAGGGCAAATAACCTCAATAGATCTGGTGTACGAGACAAGACAATTGCAGTTATCTCCACGGCTTCTCTCCTCAGGTTTTCTCTAGATTTGTATTTTGGTGTTCAAACACAAGCAAGGATTTACAGAGCTCTTATCAATTGTTCACTTATTCATTCATTTATCAAATATATTTTACTATCTACTACATGCAAGGCACCGTTTTAGGCTTTGATCAAGAATCAAGGATGACTCAGGTAGAAATTGTATGGGATAATGAGAAATACATACATGAGTGTATATATATATATATATATATATATATATGTATATGTATGTATGTGTATATATATATATATATACACACACACACACATATTTCAGGCAATGTAGGAAGAAAGAAGAAATAAGTAGCATGCAAGGTAGAAAGCTGGGGCACTCTCTTGCTCCAGGAAGGAGAGGAGCTTTTGCCTCTGGAGAATGTGGGCCTAGCATTAAAGATCAGCGATACGGGGTGGAAAGCCCATTGGCAATGGCAGCATGATGGACAATCAAGGAACAGAAAGGAGGGATGGCAAGTGGCTAACTTGGGCAACGCATTTGGTGTAGAAAGGGAAATATGGAAATAAAGTCAGGAAGTTAAGGCAGGGCCAGGGCTGGGCAAGAGATGAGGCTCAGCTCATGGAGCTGGTGCCCTTAACTATACGTGTGCAAAGACCACGTACAGTGTTCTAAGCTTTGCAAAGGGCACATACAGCTAGACTTTGCCCTCAGGGATTTTATAATCTAATATGCACAAGGCAAGGCAGATGCAATTTTATTAGTCTCTTGTACTTCTCTTCTATCAGATGATGAATAGATAGAGCTCTATAAAGAAAGTGACTACACAACTGGTACACTTCTGGGAAAGGCACATATTCAGAGCCATCTGATTTGTGACAGAACCACTTTCTACTGTGCTTATTATTTAAGCTTCTCAGGACCCAGTTCTCCCACGAGGGCAACTCCTGTGCTGCATTCGTCTCTAAGTGCTGCTGCTCCTGCTTTACAATATCACTTTTGAAGCATTCACTGCCGAGGCTGCCTGAATGTAGCTCACAAAGGACCTCAGTTCACTCTGAAGAGCTGCAGCACTAAGGCATACACAACTGGGAAAAGACAGCGGACAGTGGACAGAGCTGGTCAGAAGGCATACGAAGAAAAGCAACTTTCAAGAAAACTGGGCTGGTTTTAACCACACATTCTCCAGATGTACAGAGTATGGCTCCCTGGGGGATGAGCCTGGGAATCTGGATCTTTTACAAGTTTCCCAGGGGATTCTTACATACATCAGAGCTGAAAACCACTGCTCCAGAGTGGTGGCCTTGAGACTTTTTTGTTTTTGCTTGTATATTCTAAAACAATTTTGAAAAAACTCAGTATCATTTCACATGTTTTTAAGCTGACATCCACCATTTCTTATTGTAAGTTTAAGTAGTCACAAAAAAACAATTTCTGGTATATCGTAATATTAATATTTTCAAATAAATATTTTATATCACTTTAAAATATATACAATGAATCTTAAAAAACCCATATCCAATAAAATCTAAATACACGAACAACAAAAAAAAGAAAACTGTGCTGACCACAAATAAACCACAAATAATGTCACAGAGTCTAGAAGTAAAAGTGGCAAATGGTTCTCTAGATAATCTTGATGGAAAGCATTGCTCATCACTCCTTCATCTCTCAGACAAAGAAGTCACCACAGGCAGGGTGACAAAAATATAACCACTGTTTCTGGGAGAACTGTAAGTGCTGAATCAGTGCTTGTGAACAGGTATGTATGAGTGGATGTCCCTCCTTATGTGTATTTGCTTTAACATGTGCATATGTGTAGATGAAAAGGACCCCTGAATTAACCTTCAACCTCACCCCACTCTTGCCTCCTACATATTTACCATTCATTAGACAATAACTCCCTCACCTCCCCATTTCTTCACCTCACTTGGTTTTCTTCTGTCCTCTCGCCTTTGCCTCAAGATTAAACTCCTCATTTGAGCTTTTGATGTCACTCCCACTCCCATCACTTCCAGGTAATTGAGTTAAACAGTATTAACCAAGTTTCAAAAATTATCTAACAATTATTTATCTATCTTTCTTTATAAACTGCAGGACTCCCCAGAGCCTTCAATAACTAATGAGAATTGATGTTGTCCAAAAGGAGGACAAAATGTATAATGTTCTCAAACTTATTTGGCTATAGTACTCTTGCTATAAGAAGCACTATTGTTCTCCACATCAATTCCATAAACTATTGAAGGCATATGTCATTTCTTAGAGGTATTTTTGTTTGTTTGTGTCATCTACAGAGCCAATGTCATCGAAGAAAAGGGTATTAGTAGATGATACATTGTAGGTTGATGGGTTAACAGGCTAATCATTCAGTTATTCACTTATTTATTTAACAAATACTTATTGAGCACCTACTATGAGCTTTTTAGCCATAGAGAACAGAGCAACAACTAAACAAATTAAGTTCTTGCTCTTATGAGGGTTACTTTCTAGAGGAGAGAAAAACAACAAACAATAAATATGTGTCAGGTAGTGAGGAGTGCTAAACAAAATAAAGGAGAGTAAAAGGGATGGAGAATAGAGAAATGGTGGAGAAAGGTTTTACAGAATGCATTTCATTCAAGGTCATTGGAGAGAGACACTAAAGAATTATCACTTGTGCAAAGATCTAACAAAACAGAGTGAACGAGCCTGTGGTTATCTAAGGAGAGAAGCCACGTAATGAGCACAAATGCCAACGCCCCACACTGGAAGCAGGCTTGGCGTTTTGAAGAGAGCAAAGAGAACAGTGTGACCACAGTGGAATCGGCCCTACAGAGTGTGGTTCGGGATCAGGTCAGAAATGGCTGAGAACAGAAAGCATCACGCTCTTTCAGTCACTACAGGACTTTGGATTCTACCCCAGGTGAACTGAAAAACTGTGGAGGGTTTGGTCCACAGAAATGATCTAATATGAGTTGTGTTTTAAGAGCATCACTCTGGCGGCTGTACAGGACAAGTGTAGAGACAGCACAGTCATTCAGAGGACGTCATAGTGGGTAATGGTGCCTTAGGGAAGAAGTGGAGGTGTAAGAGGTGATCAGCATCCAGACACAGTCTTTAAGTTATCAAAAAGCATATACAGGAGACATGAGTGTTGATAAGTCTTCTAAGGAGTTTTATTGGAAAGCAGACAGCGAGAATAATAGCATATACTCTCTTCTCTCTCTCTCTCCTCTCTTCTCTACACCCGCCCCCGTCCCTCCCACTTTCCTTCTTATCTCCCTCCTTCTCACTAGCTATCGAGAAGGTGTACACTCCTAATTACAAAGCTTTGCTTTTTAAGACATTTAGATTCTCATCCTCTTTGCTACAAAATTAGCTCAGATAACATGAGTTTTTATTTTAGTACCAATTTCTTCTACCATGATTAAAGAAAAAGTATTTTGAAAATAAATCATAAAAATAATAAGGATAGAATTTCTGTACATACAGAACTTCTAATTGTATATAACACCACATATGTTAAATTACCTGGAGATGATCAACCTGGATCTTTAGGCAAAGTGCCCAATTATTTCTATTTTACACAAAAGAAAATGAAGGCTTGGCATAATCATTAGTTCAACTTGATATGACTTGTTAATAGCATAAAAGGAATTGAAGTATGACTGTCTTCTATATTTCAGTTCTCAACCCACTTCGTGCCTTCATTTTTCAAATAAATTATGCTCATTTTATTTAGAAACAGAAGCAATTCCTTTACTGAACCACTAAAAGAGTCTTTTTCATACGGTTGGGGGGAAGAATTCTCATTTAGAAATTTTCTAGTTTACGATATATCTTATAAAATTATTAAAACCTCCCGAATATCTAAGGATAATTTATTTCCACAGGATATTGCCTTAAATGTCTCTAAACTTATAGACTATGGCAAGATTGCAAAATCAATTAGGAATTCTGAGAGCAAAATCAATCAATATACATTCTAAAGCTGATGTAAATATCTACTCAGTGCAATTGTGATTTCCAGATATCCTATTAAAATGTAAATGATGTTCTCTTTTTCAAAATCATTATTGTATTTTAGGACGTAATTATGTTAGTTTTATTTACATATCACTTCTATTGTAATGTTTTCTTTAAAATATACTGTATTTTACTATTAAGATTCAGCTAATGTGAAAGTATAATGCTAAGTGAAATAAGTCAGACAGAAAAAGCAGAGAACCCTATGATTTCACTGATATGTGGTATATAAACCAAAAACAACAAAAGAACAAGACAAACAAATGAGAAAGAAAAACTCATAGACACAGACAATAGTTTAGTGATTACCAGAGGGTAAGGGGGTGCGGGGTCGGTGATGAGGGTAAGGGGGATCAAATATATGGTGATGGAAGGAGAACTGACTCTGGGTGGTGAACACCCAGATGGGATTTATGGATGATGTAATACAGAATTGTACACTTGAAATCTATGTAAATTTACTGACAATTGTCACCCCAATAAATTTAATTGAAAAAAAGAAAGATAAAGTGACACCAATATATCTAAATGCAACTAATCATGGTTTATTTAAAAATATCAGAATTTGAAATTCAGTATCTTAAATAACATCACATATATTTAAGGTATAGATTTTATATGTATGTGTATATATATATATATCTTTACTTATATATATACATATATATACACATATACATATATGTACACATTATATACTTTTTATCTTTAAAATTCTAGATTTTATCCTAATGAGGCTGTTAAAAACTAAAAACAAAAGTTAATAAGAAAGTATACTGGAAATTATAACAATATATTATACTGCCCAAGACTGTGACAAGAAGTAAATATATATATATATATATATATATATATATATATATATATATATAATAACACTACTGAAATTTATTAGCAAAAAAATAAATATTTACGACCCCAGTGTAATCCACTTCAAACGATTTTCCAGATCTGAACGTTGTTCAGCTCCTCCCAAGTCCCCATGACTACCTCAATCTAAGCCACTAATGTCTCTCAGTTGGTCTCAGGTATTCCACTCTTGACCCTCACGGAGCTTATTCTTCACCGGTAGCCAGAGTCATTCTCCAAAGAGAAGTTAGTTCACGTACCCTCCACCTTCCAAAGGTGCCTTTCCAAAATTACAAGAAAATAAAAAGTCCTCTCTATGGCTTATATGGCCCTACATGATCTGCTCCTAGACTTCTGCGCAGGTCTCC
This sequence comes from Rhinolophus hipposideros, assembly GCF_964194185.1. Lineage (NCBI taxonomy): Eukaryota > Metazoa > Chordata > Mammalia > Chiroptera > Rhinolophidae > Rhinolophus > Rhinolophus hipposideros. The sequence goes on along the minus strand of NC_138053.1, from coordinate 46,027,826 downwards.
TTTCAGCCCCCGTCCTCATTCTTCACCATGCTCCAAACATACTCTGTTTAGGACTCCCAGCTTGCTGTTCCATCTGGTTAACTTGGCTGGCTTCCTGACTCCATTCACATCTCTGCTTAAGTGTCACTTTGAGAAAACTTCTTTGGCCATGCTCTAAAGTTTCACTCAAATAACTCTGCTCCATAGTCCCTTTCCTTATAATATTTATCAGTACTGGATAGTATACATTACGATGCTATCTTTTTAAATTTAATTTTCTAGTACAATAATTGTAGATCCACATGCATTTGTAAAAAAAAAAAAAAAAAAGAAAGAAAAAGAAAACCAGTAATACAAGGAGATCCCATGTGCACTTTACCTAGTTACCATTTTGCAAAACTGTGATACAAAAGCACACCTAAACTACTGATATTACTACACTTCAATCTTATTCAGATTTCTCCACTTTTATGTATACTCATTTGTGCGAATGTTAGTAATTCTATACAATTTTTTCACATATGTCAGTTTGTGTATCTATTACCCCAGTCAGTATCCTGAATAGTTCCAACACCAAAAGGATACCTCATGTTGTTGTCTTTTATAACCATATACACTCCCTAATACTTGGAAACCACTAATTTGTCCTCCGTTTTTAAAAATCTGTCATTTCCAAAATTTTATATATTTGGAATCATCTAGTATGTATCCTGTTCAGATTGGCTTTTTTTTTTTATACAGTTTAATTTTCTGGATATTTATCTAAGTTGTTATATGTATCAACAGTCCCTTTTCCTTGCTGAGCAGTGAGTATTCCCTGGTATGAATGTACCATTATTTGTTTAACCATTCACCTACTAAAGGACACCTGGGTCAATTCTAGCTTTTGGTTATTACCAGTAAAGCTTCTGTGAACATCACACACAGATTTTTTTTATGTGAATGTGAGTTTTCGTTTCTCTGGGATCAATGCCCAAGAGTGCAATTGCTGGGCTCTGTGGTAAACATGTGTGTCATAGTCGTTACATCTCTTTTCCCCATTCGAATGGAAGTCCTATGATACAAGGGACTTGGTTATTTGGGTTCAGTGCTGTATTCTAGTGTCTAGAACAGGGCTTGGCACAAAGTTGCGAGTTAACACACACCAGCTGGATGAGTATGCTTCAGAGTCTTACAGAGATGAATTCTATTCCCATGAGCACAGATGCTATTGATTTTATAACTGAATGAGGTGAAAAGCCTCCCTGGGAAAGATGGTAGAGAAGAGAAGAAGAGAGATGTGGCCATGGTGCCTGTCCTCCAACTTGCCTGAGGTGTCAGTTTGAGCCCTGAGTGAAAGAGCAGTGAGTGTAGGAAGCAGGAAGGCTGAACAGTTGTGTTCGTAAAGGGATGTGTGAGTCTCTGGGAAAAGCCACATGGCTGTCCAACCCTAAATAGCACAGTAGAACCTGATGCTATTAAAATGGTTCCACTTTCACTGATGTTCCCTCAGGCCACGTGCAGTCTCAGCTGCCTGGGTGCCCACCAGCAGAGGACAGAGTAGCCTGTCCCTTAGCTGTATTTTCAAGGTGGGACCAGCACAGATGCCAGGGAGCTCATACTTGGTCCTAAACACAGGAAGCAATCTGAAGAACTAGTAAGCTCTCTAAAAATGTTTGACTAATGTGGGAATAAATAATTTCCTGATTCGACGGGGGGGGGGGATTTCAGGGGAAAATGAGGTCCTACATGGGCCAATGGTATGGAAAATGGTAGAAAACAGCAACAAGAAATTAATGTTAATCTCACTACAAGCTGGGAGGCCTGGGGAATATGGATTACATGCAACAAATTTATTTTTTGAACTGCATTTGTGATGCTATCTCTATTCCTGGAGATATACTTTATAAAATCCTGAGTGAATCAGTTTTAGAAGGTCAAGCCTATTAGTATAAATAGACCACCTTCATGAGTTTAACCTTCTGGCAAAATTTGTTTAACATAGTTCTGTTCAAAGTTTGTTTTTCCTGACAATCAGATTTCTTTTAATAAGCAACAGGAATGAAAGAAAGTCTAACTATTATTTAAAGAAGCAATTTTCAAATATTTTGAGTTTGTGAGTATCTGAGTATTTTATAGAAAAAGAAAACAAAAACACGCAAACTGACTGTATTTGAATAGTGTCTCTGCATAAATATCTATTACGTACATCTGCCAGTACAGAGCTCTTTATGAGGCTCCTGCAAAGGATGAAAACGGGAAAATAACAATGCTTTAGAACTCTGGCTATTGAAGACAGATTAAGGGATAACACTTTCTAAGAACAGTAAGCTGATATCTTCCTCTGGCCTGATTTGTTCAATCAGCTAAGGGTTCTTGCTGTAAGATGATTTCCATTATATTAAGCAATGGTTGAATGACACAATTCAATAAGGTTGCATGATTATACATTTAGTGTGGGATTACATTTGTGTATTCTAAGCTTGGTTTCTCTTTGAGTATTTCTCTGCTTCGTTTCTTTAGGGCATAGTAATTCCTCACAGTATGGTTCTAGAACACTGATTCTCAGCCTTGGCTGCACATTAGAGTCATCTGGGGAGTGTTTAAAACTCCTAATGCCTAGACCATACCCCAGACCAATTAAACTAGAATCTCTGGGGTGGGAGCCAGGCATCAGTATTTTTCATAGGTCCCTAGGTGATTCTAATGTGCAGCGAAGGCTGAGAACCAGTGTTCTAGAATCATTAGTGTCAGTTTCACCAGAGTACTTGTTAATAGTCAGACCTGGGTCCAAAATTAAATCTATTAAATCAGAATCTCGATGGATGAACAAGAAGAATCTGAATATTTGTCTGTACTACAGATGATTCATATATACACCAAGTTTGAGAACCTCTGGCTTGTAGAGATAAGGTGGCTCACATTGACCAGAAACAGGAGAATTTGAAATTTCAATTCACAGTCAGAAAACCTTTTGGGGTTAGAGACAACTCTATTTTGGAAGTCTTCTTAGAGGTCTTTATATTTAGCCTACAGTAGTTATGCAGTTTGCAGGTGTCAGTGATAACTGCAGGTAAAGTTTCCACACAGTTTTGAAGTGAATATTTTATTAGGGCAAATTCATCCTCTAGTGAAAAAGCTACAAGAAAGAGGCTGTTGAGCTACAATTAGAAAGAGTAATTTAAAAAATAATAATTGCCTGTTTGAATTAAGGATGTTAAGAGAGGCCTTTTTTCTCTCTTTTAGTTTTAGGTGTACAAAGCAACATAATAGTTAGATGGTTACAGCTATCACAACATGATAAACCCCCCACCCCCATCAATCTGCAATCTACTACCCTTCTGACATTGTATATAGCAGTTACAATACCATTGACTATATTCCCTATTCTGTACTTTACATCCTATGGCTATGTGTGTGTGTATGTGTGTGTCTCTGTGTGTGTGTGTGTGTGTGTGTAATTACAGTTGACATTCAATATTATTCTACTTCAGCTTCAGGTGTATAGCGCAGTGGTCAGGCATCTACACAGTATATGAAGTGATCCCCCTGATAAGTCCAGTACCATCTGGTACCCTACATTATCTTTACATTATTATTATATTCCCCATACTGTATTTCATATCCTTCTGATTACATTGTGACTACCAATTTGTGCTTTCTAATGCCCTCACCTTTCCCCCTATCCCTACCGCCCTCCCATCTAGCAATCATCATTTTTTTTCTCTATGTCAAGAAGGAATTCTTATAGAAAAGCACGAAGCTCCAAATTTGGCTACGTCCCATATTACCACTCAAATTTTTTCCCTAAAAAGTTATAATTAAAATGTTTTTAAAGAAGGGAAATATTAAGGCCCAATGGGCTCCACATTATATTTAAAAATATTAGTCCATTAGGCATATCTAACCTGTTAAAATATGTAAAGTATGTTCTGAATCCTCTCATCTGATCCTAACAAATATCCTATTTAGAGAAGCAGGACAAAGGATCATTTATTCCAATTTTAATAGACATGCTATTTTTAGAACATAACAGTGTAAAGTCCTCAGTGTTTGTTGAATTGAACTGAATTATTGGATGAGAAAACTGAAGCACAGAACCATTAAGCGCTAACTGACCCTTCTTCAATTGATCAATGTGGAGCTGCGTCAAAAACCCAGGTCTACCCAGAATTATTTCCCCTACCAGCATGCTTCCTGCAGTATAATTTGGACATTAAAGGTCATTTTCAAGCCAGTAGTCCTCAAGCTTGGTGCACCTAAGGATCACGTAGATGCTTTTAATTATACCCCTGGAACCAACAAAAGATGTTGATTCATTAGGGCTGAGGTGGGACGGGATTCTGTATGTTTAACAAGTACCACCTACCAGAGAAAACATGTAATTGCCAAGTACATAATTAATTGAATTAGCACTGATTGTCAAAACAGCAAATATCATTGGATAACCCTGAGAAAAGTGAAATAATCTAAGTTATAAAAGTAAAACAACTCATGGCCCCAATAAACAGCTGTTAAATGTATGAATTCATTAATCCATAGTATAAAATTAAGGCCAGATTGGTTTAGAAGAGTTAGTATGATATACAAAGAGGAAAGTTTTTTATTCTGTGTTTTTCTGATCAACTTTTTCAGTTGGAAAAGAGACTACAGAGCATATTATGTTGTGTGAATCTGATAAAACGGACCACTTTTTAAAGCAGTTCTTTTTCTTTCAGGGCTTTATGGAGACCTAGATCAGCTTTCCTTCCTCAAAGATGAGGAACCAAGAAAATGTGTTCTTAAAAGAATAGAAATCTGCAGAGCTGTGTGTAGGTAGGGAGGAATGCACGGAATGCCTTCCTTGGTAAGACAGGCAAAGCATCTGGGAATGAAGAAACGGTCCTTCCCTAAGGCATTAGATTTGTTACTAGGCAACAAATGAAATATGATTACTTCTAGTCAGCCCCAAATGCAGTTCCCAGCAGAAAACTGGTTGCTTAAAAATGCTTTTCAAAAGTCTAAACTCTAGACAATTTTGGTGTTCAATTCAACCTACAATTTACATCTTTTAATTATACACACATGTATAAATAAATACACACATATATGTATATATGTGGATACATATATGTTTCACATTATTGTATGGTATTTTAAGAACATATCTATTTGGTAACCGTATATAAAAACCAATGGTAATCATTATTAGTCTTATAAAGTTATAAACTCATGCTATTTCCATTACCAAAAAAAGTATATGTAATGGCTGAAATGCAAAACACTGACAATAAATGCTGGTGAGGCTATAGAACAACAGGAATCCTTACTCATTGCTGGTAACTATGCAAAATGGCACAGCCATTGTGGAAGGAAGTTTGGCAAAAAACGCACAAAATAAATGTACTAAAAAAACCCATCTAAATGTAGCTTTACCAAATGATTCAACAATCACACTCCTAGACATTTACTCAAATGAGCTGAAAACTTAGGTCCACACAAAAACCCGCACATGAATGTTTATAGCAGCTTTCCTCATAATTGCCCAAAATGGAAGCAACTAAAATGTTGTTCAAAAAGTGAAGAATAAACAAACTGTGGTACATCTATAAAATGAAATATTACTCAGCAGTTAAAAAAAAGTATCAGGTCACAGAAAGATATGGAGGAAACTTAAATGCATATTGCTAAGTGAAAGAAAATCTGAAAAGTCTACGTACTATATAATTACAGCATGTAGCTTACTATATAATCGCTACATGCTGTAGAATTCCAAGTATATGACATTCTGGAAAAGGCAAAACTATAAAGATAATACAAAAAAACCCAGCGACTGTCAGGGGTTCAGGGGAGGGAGGAAGGAAGGACTGGGCAGAGTATAGACTGTTAGGTCGGAGAAACTATTCTGGATGAGGCTATGGTGGATTGAAGATATTATGCATTTTTCAAAACCTAAGGAATTCTACAATATAAATAGTGAACCCTAATATAAACTATGGACTTTAATAATAATGTATTAATATGGTTTTATCAATTATAACAAATATATCATCCTAATGCAAGGTGTTAATAATCGGCAAAACTATTAGGAAGAGAGATATATGGGAACGTTCTGCTCAATTTTTCTGTAAGCTGAAAACTGTTCTAAAAACTCAAGTTTTGGACTAATTAGTTTTAAGCTAATTTTTTAAAAAAAAATATGTCGGTAATATTAATGCTGGCATAGGAGACATGTTTTCTAATTTGTAACATATACACAAAAGTGTTAATCTATGCCTATTAACTATGTATTTGTCATTCCTGTATCATGAAACTTAAAATTCTTTAACTATTTAGCTATATCCCAAGAGATATTTAATTCACAATCTGTTATACACAACTAAATTAATAAGCCTCTCCCCTAGCTATGCATGTTTGAAGAATTATTTTTCAATTCTTTTCCCAAATGAAATGTTCATATTATATTTATACATCTCTCATTTCCATTGATTTTCAATAGTTTTGATTTGCAAAAGCCATAACAAATATTTGCCCTGTAATGTATTTTTATGTAACTGAATGTAGAAGTTGCTACCTTAATCTATGAGATATTAGTTTTAGCTGATGAAAGTCTTGGGCAGTATTTCTCAAACTTCTCTATGCATAAAAACTGACTGGGGATTATTTTGAAATACAGATTCAGATCTAATTGATTTGAGGTGGCACCTGAAAATCTGCATTTCTAACAGTGCTGATATGTCACCACACTTTGAGTAGCCAGGTTCTAGAGCATATCTGGGCAACAAAACTATCACCACTGTTAATAATATACCCAATGCCTAGCAGTTTGTGCAAGGGATTAAAAGGGCTGCTTTTGCTTTCTCCTACCTGGAAAAGATCTCAGGCTTCCCAGCAGTTCTAACTCTGCCTTCCCAATGTATAATCCTTTTCAATTTCATCTATAAGAGGATGACTTGGTAACCTTTGTACAATAAGCAAGCTACCCATTTAGTCATAATACTCTCCTAGCTTGTGTGGAAAAAGAGATAATCTATTTCTAGTTAAGTTCCTCAATTTATATGTCTTCAGCTGCAGAAAGTTCAAGTGACTGACTCAAGGTCACTTATCCAATAATTGTAAAGGTCAGGTCTCAAATCTGGGTCTCTCATTCCAAATTTAGTCCTCCTCTCTCCACTCTATGTTGTTTCTAATATTGCTGCACTTTAGAGAATAGGGATCAGTTTGTTTCGACCACAAAATCCCAGTTCCGAACTGAAGTGCTTAGATTAGGGTTTCCCATTGCAATTTCTTATGAGGGATCATGTACTGTAAAGGGGATGGTTTCTTTGTGCTTCAAAATAAGCCTTGAAGTTCAGCACAATTGTGTGGATTAATGAGCTCATTTTAGTATGGTATGAGAGTGAAGACCATGGAAAATGTGACACGAATCATTTCTTCTATTTCTCCAAACTTGGTGGTTCTCTTGAAAGAATTCATAGCCAACAAATGAATGGGAGTCAGAGGCAGGTAGCTATGTCCCAAATACCACCTACTAGGGCAACCTCACTTATCTAGGACAAACACATAATGACTTGATGTCGTCAATGGGACTTCTCAGTTATTAAAGATAACTGAAACTAAACATTTCTTGATAATAAGAAGAAATCAAGGCTCAGAGATGTAAAAATAATTTTGAGTTGTACAGATATTATTAGTTAGAACTTAGATTTAGGATTTTTCAACCTCAGGTTTAAGGACCAGTCCCAACTTTACACTGATATTAGCAATAGGCTAGGGTAGGAGGGTTAATGAATATAAAATATTTAAGTGATGTTAGGGTCTACACATGCCTTCCAAACACTGTCCTTCTAAGGATTCTGAACAGTAAGAACCTGCCTTTGTATACTTTCACCCTCTCCCTCCTGGAGCCCTGCAGTATAGGGAAGGAAAGTTAAAATGATATGACCTCGGGTGCAATTCCTGCCTCTGAACACTCAACAATATCCCATTATGAAAATGCTGTTCTCACTTCAGGGGGTGGGGGGCTTCCTCTGTGGGTGTGCTGTGTGCAAGCAGGTCTGAATTGAGCTCAAATGGGATGGCCAGACTGTCAGCCTCTAGGCACTGCTCTGAAGGGAATCCTATTCCCTTCATGGGATTAAATGAATGTCAATTAAATGAAAGTCAATCAAGATTTTGGGCTCCCATCTCTGTGCTTCCAGAAAGGTGTTGAGATGTTCATGTGTGAAGAGAGAAAGTCTTGGCAACTTTGGACCCAGCCTAAGAAAAATCCGTATCCTGTCAGTTCTTTGTTGGCTATCTGAGCTCTTAGGTACAATTACAAGCAGTTTAGGTGCCAGTTGTAAGGAGCACAAAAGCCATTTGCACTCTAACAGGCTTCTACAGAAATTCCACAAACTCCTGGTGATGATACCTCTTCAGAAAAATATAAAATGTCCCTGAAGTCTCAGAGCCAGGGAGCACACTATATTTTTCACTCGTGGTTGGAAATCTGGTTCTGGCTGACATATCCAGCTTTGTCTATCTCGTTCCTAACAGCAAGGTCTTAACCACCACTCTAGTATTCAGTCATCTATCCCCATCTTTCACACACCATGTGCCATTTCCTTGTTCTCCTCCTTTTGATCAATATCTTATTCCAGCCTTAAGGCTCAGCTCACAAGTGGGAACTGTAAGAGCCTTCCCTGACTGCTCACCGTCCACAGTGGCTGCCCTGCTTGCTGAGCCCCTACAGCAGTTAAGGACCCACATCCCTCATTGGGCATTCATGTTGAGCCACACTTCTAAGAAGAAATCATCACACATTGACAGAATTTTGTTTAACTTCCCAGGATAAATAAAAATGGGGATAAAAGAGAGACGTGCAAATAACACACTTGTTGAATTTTCAAAGACCCCCATGCTAAAAATGCCAACAGGTTAAGGAGGAGGAAACTGGATTATAGATAGGGTGGGGAGGGCAGCTTTCTTTTCTTTTCTAGGTATCAGCTCTAAACCTGATCAACAGAATTATGTCTGGGAAGCTGGAAGGATGTAGCTTCCGGACAAGTGTGAAAGAGAGACAGGTATCCATTTAACAGAACATTTGCAAGTATGGCTGGACCATATTGAAAAGGGCAAAAGAAGTCTGGCAGTGCCCATGCAATGAGGGGATTGAACACAGTCTGGGAGTCCTTTGCTGGGGAGGTGGTGCATTCAGTGGAGGGAGGTGGCAGTAGCCAGTTGGCAGGGATCTCTGCTATTAAAGGATTCTATTAGTCTACTGCAAACAAGAATGAGAATTACGTGTGTACTGTGCAATCAATAAGAAGAAGAACACAATGACCATGTATAACTTACTGTGCTGACAGTGAATCCCATTGAATCCTCGGGGACATTTACAAACATAGCCTATGAATGTGTCCCCTCGGTATGCTTCACTTATTTCACAGGTTCCTCCATTATGGCATGGATTAGGAATGCAGGGTCCTGAAAGATAGAAAAAAATATTGCTACATAAAGCATAGGCTTTAAAGCAGACATTGGATCAACATTTTGCAATTAACTGTTTCACAGAGAAAAGTGTTCTGAGTATTAGCAGTACAGGAAATGTACTGGGTGTGTGGGCTCTGGGGACCAATGGCTTGTGTTTAAATCCTAGTTTCACCACTTCCTAGACTTGTGGTCTTGGAGGATTTATTTAACTTCTCTGGGCCTCAGTCTCACATTCTGTTAAATGTCAGTAGTAATAGAATCTACATTAAAGGGCAATAACACACATAAAATGAATTCATATCCATAAAACACCCAGAACAGTGTCTGACACATACTGAGCACTCAAAATATATGTGTGTGTATACACACACACACACACATATATGTGCATGTATATATAATATATGTATATATATATTGTATATATACAATATATATGTATACAATATATACATATATACAATATATATATATATATTGCCATTCAGTATTAGTTTATAAACGTGAAGAAGATGTTTTCCAATTTCTAGGTCTCAAAATTGGAAAACATCTTCTTCACGTTTATAAACTAATACTGAATGGCAATTTCTGGAGTCATGAACACTGAAGAGCTTTTGTACCTTGCTGGTGAAAGTAGCCTAAACTTGCAAACGAATGTAACCTTATAGGCCAAGTGAAGAGTATACCCTGGTACAATACTTTTAGAGACTATTCATTAAGAGTTTATGGTGGGGCATACTTCTGGACAACCACAATTTTTGCCAATCTGTAAGAAGTAGCTGATCAAAAGTTGCAAATATAGAGAAGAGGGGATGATGATCATTTTTAAGTTTTGATAAAGTTACTTTACGATTGTGACTGGTTCCTGTGGCAGCCAATAGAAGTGTAGTGCTTGTTCTCTCTGGGAGAGAGCCAGCTGCCACCCTGTGATAGTGTAGAGCTGGGCCAGCCTTTCCTGACCTGGGGCTTCTCTAATGCACATTCTTTATTCTGGCTAAGATTTCTTCAAATGACATGGCAATCTGATGCTTTTTCTATGTAATCTGCCTTCTTTTATTTTCTCCCTTTAAAGTGACGGGCCATGTCACAGTTTATAGACTCATCCTACCTACTCTTTCTCGCTCTCTCCTTTCTCCACCACAGACGTCCCCCCCCACCATAAATCTTTTGCACCTTTAATTCTGTCTTAGAGTTGGCTTCCTGGAGGATGCTAATTGACTCAGAGAAAAATCCAGGATAGAGATTGTGAAAAAGGGAGGAGACAAGTTGAAGAAAGAAAAACTCTCCCTGGGAGATAGAGAAAGGCCAAAGAAAAAATACAGTATTTTCTAATTTTGTCTTTTTTTAAAAAAATTGGTGAGACTAGAACACATTTATAAGTGAAAGAAAAAAAAATGCTGAAAAGAAAGTTAAGATATGCCTCTTAGAAAAAGAAAGCAAGAGTAATTAAAATAAGTATCTGACTTTATGTGAATAGGTGAATTCAGAGTCCTGGAGGGAGATTAGTAAAGACAAAAAGCAAATGGTTTTAGCAGAGACTAGAGGGAAGGCGAAATGGTTGGGCACAAGAATAGTGATTACTTGAGGCAACCGGGTGGGAGCTCCACCATGCAAGGCTATTGGAAGAGTGCAGTAGTTAGTGAATGGTAACTCAAGTTTGGGTCAAAGCTATTTAAAAACTTATGGAGAGAAAAGGAAATCCACCATCATCACTTTGAGCAATGTACTAGGATGTCACCAATAGGAACCACTTAGGGGTTGGGCAACGTTGTTCTGCATTGAGGCAAGACTTTATTATTCTGTTCCTTCTTCCACCAGCTATTTTTGACACAGTTTTTTCCAGCTGCAGAATCAAATAAAGACATGCATGAAATGAGAAACAATGTGGGAACTCCATAGGATCTGGATCTTCACTTCTTGATAGGGCTGACTTTCAAGAAGTGAAAAGAAATCAATGTATCTATGATTTTTCTCCAGATATCTCCATGCCAATTAAAAACAATACATTTACTTAAGTAAGCAGTTTTGCACTGTGCAGTACATGTCAAATAAATTAACCAACACCTGCCTCTGAGGTGGTACATTGCCAACGTTTGAGACAGGAAAAATGTGCAATACCAATGATCAGTTTTGTGTCAATTGGTATCATTTTCTTCTGTCACTAAAATGTCAAACTGTGCTACAGAACATATTTCTCCTCTTTTTTCTCAGTTTGTACCTCTTCTCTCCTCTCAAATAAAGTAACAGTTGATGATGAATTACAATTTATAAATCCTTTTTACATAATCTAATTTATTCCTCACAGCAACTTGATGAGGTAGTTGTCATCACCGTTTTCTTTCATGTTTTTTTTAAAAAAATGCAGGTCAGAAAGATTAATGTTTCTCAAATAAACAATTACACGTGATGCATTAGGTCTCAAATTAAGAACCTGTGATTCTAAAATTGACAGTCCTTGGAGAACCAACTAATTGGGGAGGGGAGAATGAAATAAAAGTGACAGCAGAGTTTTGATTCATCAGTTCACTCCAAAATAATAAAAAAATGTGACAGATTTGTTTTTCATTGACTGGAAACTGATAACTGCTGAAGAAAAAAATAAATCTAAATAATCATGGTCAAAGAATTACAGAATCCCAAACCAGTAAGAAACCTTAGGGATCACCTAGTCCAATTTTCAATTTTTCAGATGAAGAAAAAAGCCTAATAAGAATTCAGTGATTCCTTCCTACCCCCACAAAAGAGCATCAAATATGAAAAAAATTGGGTTTACGGAATTGTGTCTCAGAGAAAAAAAAAATTAAAACAAAAAATGAGTAAGCTATCCCTGACCCCTCAAGAGAGTGATGTAATTTATATGAGAAAGAAAGTAAATCTTTTCCATTCTCCCTCCCACTTCCAAGTTGGGTGAAAGAGGGATTGAAAAAAAACACAAAAAGAAACAGAAAAAAAAAAAAAACTGAACTAATAAGGCCTCTGCCAGTTCTTGGGAGCAATTAAAGCCTTAATTCCAAGGAAGGTGGTCAATGCAAGTCACCAAAGGGCACCGGGAGAATATGAGCCTGGTTAGGTGATGGTTTCCTCAGACCTAATTCCTTTCTAGAAAAGTAGAACTTGGTTAGAATCTGAGGATGAGTTAGTGGGTCTGCAAAATAAAGGGAAGAACTTAGGCATGGATGGTGAGCACCCAGGGGAGAGACCCCAAAAGCAGAGCTGTAAATAGATTTCAAGAAGACAGGGGTTCAAGCAGTGTGCTGCGAGTCTGGATTATGTGAAGAAAAGTAGCTTGTAAGAAACTGCACAAGGATGGTTCATCATCCACAAATCCATCAATGTGATACATCACATAAACAAAATAAAGGACAAAAATCATGATTATATCAATTGATGCAGAAAAAGCATTTGACAAGATACAGCATCCATTTATGATTAAAACACTTAATAAAATAGGTATAGAAGGAAAATACCTTCACAAAATAAAGGCCATATTTGACAAACCCTCAGCTAATCTCATACTTAACAGTGAAAAACTGAAGCCCTTTGCTCTACACTCAGGAAGATGACCGGGCTGTCCCCTGTCATCTCTGCTTTTCAACATAGTGTTGGAAGTCCTTGCCAGAGCAATCAGGCAAGAGAAAGAAATAAAAGGCATCCAAATTGGGAATGAAGAAGTTAAATTGTCACTCTTTGCAGATGACATGATGCTGTATATAGAAAACCCTAAAGACTCCGCCAAAAAGCTGTTAGAAACAATCAACGAATACAGTAATGTGGCTGGCGACAAAATCAATGTACAAAAGTCCATTGCATTCCTATATACTAACAATGAAATCTCAGAAAAAGAAATAAAAAAGAAAACAATTCGTTTTACAATTGCAGCAAAAAGAATAAAATACCTAGGAATAACCTTAACCAAGGATGTGAAAAACCTATATGCTGACAACTATAAGACATTTTTAAAAGAAATTGAAGAAGACACAAAGAAATGTAAAAACATTCCGTGCTCATGGATTGGAAGAATCAACATAGTTAAAATGGGCATATTACCCAAAGCAATATACAGATTTAATGCAATCCCCATCAAAATCCCAATGGCATTTTTTAAAGAAATAGAAAAATAAAATCATCAGATTTGTTTGGAGCCACAAAAGATCCCGAACAGCCAAAGCAATCTTAAGAAAAAAGAACAATGCTGGAGGTATCACACTCCCTGACTTTAGCTTGTACTACAGGGCTACAATAATCCAAACAACATGATATTGGCAGAAAACAGATACGTAGACCATAGACCAATGGAATAGAATTGAGAACCCAGAAATAAAACCACGTAAATGTGGACAGATAATTTTGACAAAGAAGCCAAAAATATACAATGTAGAAAAGACAGCCACTTCAATAAATGGTGCTGGGAGAACTGGATAGCCATGTGCAAAAGAACGAAACCGGACTGTAATTTTTTGAAGTACCAAAATTACTTCAAAATGGATCAAAGAGTTAAGCATAAGATCTGACAAAATAAACTACATAGAAGAAAACATAGGTACTAAACTTATGGAACTTGGGTTCAAAGAGCATTTTATGAATTTGACTCCAAAGTCAAGGGAAGTTAAAGCTAAAATAAATGAATGGGACTATATGAAACTTAAAAGCTTCTGCACAACAAAAGAAACCATTGATAAAGAGGTAACCGACTGAATGGGAGAAGATTTTCGCAAACAGTTCCTCTGATAAGGGGCTAATATCCAAAATATACAAGGAACTCATGCAACTCAACAACAAAAAAACAAACAACCCAATTGAAAAATGGGTAGACGACCTGAAGAGACATTTCTCCAAAGAGGACATACAAATGGCACATAGACATATGGAAAAAAATTCTCAACATCACTAATTATCAGAGAAATGCAAATAAAAACCACAATGAGATATCACCTCACCCCAGTTAGAACGGCTATTATCAACAAGACAAATAGTAACAAGTATTGGAGAGGCTGTGGAGAAAAAGGAACCCTCATACACTGTTGGTGGGAATGTAGACTGGTGCAGCCACTATGGAAGGGAGTGTGAAGGTTCCTCAAAAAATTATGAATAGAATTACCATATGACCTAGCAATCCCTCTCCTGGGTATCAACCCAAAAAATCTGAAAACATTTATACATAAAGACACGTGTGCTCCAATGTTCATTGCAGCTTTATTTACAGTGGCAAAGACATGGAAACAACCAAAATGTCCTTCAATAGTTGAATGGAAAAAGAAGTTGTGGTATATATACACAATGGAATACTAGTTGACAGTAATAAAAGATGAAATAGGACCATTTGTGACAACATGGAGGGATCTTGAGATTATAATGCTAAGTGAAATAAGTCAGACAGAAAAAGCAGAAAACCGTGATTTTACTGATATGTGGTATATAAACCAAAAACAACAAAAGGACAAGACAAACAAATGTGAAACAAAAACTCATAGACACAGACAATAGTTTAGTGGTTACCAGAGAGTAAGGGTGGTGGGGAGTGGTAGATGAGGGTAAAGGGGAACAAATATTTGGTGATGGAAGGAGAACTGATACTGGGTGGTGAACACACAATGGGATATATAGATGATGTAATACAGAATTGTACACCTGAAATCTATGTAACTTTACTAATAATTGTCACCCCAAAAAACTTTAATTAAAAAAAAAGAAAAAAAGAAAAAGAAAGAAAAAAAGAAAGAAATTATAAGGTCTAAAATTTAATTTATATTACTTACACAGCTGTTATGTGACTTCTCTCTGCTGCAGTATCTAGGTTTACACTCAAGTTTGCTAGACATACAAACACATGTGTGTGGTGTTTGGGGCAATCAAAGAAAGGGCTGTGCTACTCATCTGGCTCATTCTGGCAGAAGAATATTGTTGCAGCACATAATATCCAAGGGATTCAAGAATCCAGTGGATACAGGAACCCAAAGACAGAGCTGACAGATGTATTTAAAGCCCTAGACACTCTAGATATTTCCTGAGGGCATAGGTGAAACCTGTTCAGCAATCCTGGTGCAGCCCCTGGGATTCCCAAAAGATGTGAATGAGTTAGAGAGTTGGAGCTCGTTTTATTTACAGTCCTAAGGACATCATGACCTCAGCTGACACCTGGGTCTCAGAAAAAGATTACCTGTTTCAGAGATTGTGACTGCTGTTATTTTTCCTTCTCCAAAAAATTCACTCATATTCATTTAAAGGATGAGGATGAGGGAAAGCAAGTAGCATAAGGCTTTAACCTCTCTAGAGAGCCTTGTATGCAATATGAAGTATACATAGTATTCTTCATAATATATATATGAATAATATATATACATAATATATTTATATATATATACATATATATATATGTATATATATATATATATATATATATATATATATATGTATATTTAGTATGTCATTGTGTTAGAAGCAAGAAAACAGCCTTTCTCAGAGTGGATAAGTAACATGTCTAACTGGAAAATCCAAGATTGTGACACACTGCCTTACTACAAATCTATGTCCTTTCAATTAAGCCATTCTTCCTGCCATGTTGAAGAGCTGTGTGTTAGTCTTGACAGATGCAAACAGAATCAGCATGAATTCACTAAGCACATTCCTATAAATTATAGAGGTCTCCAAAACCTTCCTAAATAAAAATATTCCCGAGTATTTTCAGCAGAAGGATCAGAGTACTTTAGATATGATACATATAGATAGGCTTTGTTATGCTAACAGTACTCTAGTTCAACTATGTTTGAAATCAACTGTCAATCCTGAGTATTTCCCCAACATTATTTTGTAATAATATATTTTGTATGCACATATTGCTGCTCATGCTGTGAGGATAAGAAAGAAATTGACTCTGCTCAACATGCAGTCTTTTTATTCCTTTTTCTTTTGTCCCTAATAATCGTACTGTGGACTGATATGATGCACGTTGTACAAACTCGGATAGTTCTCATGATAGAGTATTGAAATGAGTGGTTACATGTCACTTTTCTCCATTAGACCACATATTCTCTGTGGGAAGAATCACAGTGGGCACACAGTGGATGCTTGATACATTTTTGGATGAAAAAGGGTAAAGCAATAATGAGTGATAACCATTTATATCTTTTGTCCAAACCCCTTTCAAGTTCAGGTTTATAAGATATAAATATCTTTTGGCTTTGCAAGTAATTAGGATAGTTTTTGTAACTTTTCTACAGCTTTCAAGTCCTTTAAACTTACAGTTAGGTTCTAATATTTTTGTCTGTAATACAATTTAAGCTTAAAGAGTATTACATCTGTAATAGTATTACAGTGGTAAATACCAAGATCATTAGAATGTATAATATCACATAATGATTACATGTATCTTAATTCTTCACCAAATACATAGTCTATAAAAATGTAATCTTGTATAGTCTTAACAGTGTTTCAGTCTCCTAATTTAACAATTCCTGTGTGCATAAAGAAATTTACTTAAAGCAACTAGCAATATGAAATAATCAGAATACAAGTTAGTACATAAAGATAACATAATAAATGCAGCCCAAGGTTTCAACTCACGATATTTACTTGGCAGACAGAAAGTTTTGTTTTTGATGTTAAATAGGAACACTTAAAACATTTAACAGGTTCCTTTCTCCAAGTAATAAGTGAGCTAATCATATGAGAATTAGAGATTTTAGGAAATTCATGTTTTTGTGTTTTCCCCTATCCAATAATCTTCTCTATTTTGATACTGAAAGTATTATTTTAAGGTCTTGGCACATTAATAAATAATAATCATTACCTATAGCATATACTGCTGCTTGTCCTGAAAAGGTAGTAAATAAACTGACCCTAACCCTGTTCGACATAAAGGTTTTTTTTTCTTTTCTTTCTAATTTCAGGTTATATATCATTTATTCATTACACATTTATATGCTGAGCACTCTGCTAGTAATTTATGATAAATGATTTAAATGGAATTAAAATTGTCAGCAAATGAAAGAGTAAGCTCATAAGAAAATACTTAGTTATCTAGTTTATGCACCTTATTTTTCTAAAGGTAATTTAAATGGCTATCTTTTATTGAGAATCTACTATGCTCAGAATATTTTTTGTTTGTTTATATAATGGTTTCTGGAAAACCAGTTTTAAAATTTCCTTAGTTACATCATATTAACAAATGTTTATGATGTGGCTACATTCTTAACTTTTGCGACCTAAACTTTGGTGTATTTGGGGCATCTCATATCTTTTCTATAACATGCCAACATGTGCACGTGCGTGCGCTCATACACACACACACACACACACACACACACACACACACAACTTATACATGGCTTTGAAAACAATTTAAACCAGAGCAAAATTTGAAAACAAATAAGTATTACTCAACCATTTAGAGCTTGTAAAAACAAAAATATGATAGACAGGGACAATTTTAATCGCTTTCCATTTCAAAAGTCTCTTTTTATAATTTTGCTTTCTTTTTTTGGTATTACAGGTATACAAAAAAAAGTCTGCAGAGTGGTGATTGTAAGGTTCATTTCTAATTAGTATTCATAAAAGTCCAATTATATGGTTAGACAACAGCACTTGGTACGATCACTCTTAACAATGAAAGCATAAGTGGACTTTCAAGATATAAGAGGCTTCAGGGAGTTTTAAAATCAATAATGCTGTAATACTTTTGTCGGTAATCTTTAAGTAGCCTCTCACACAATGGGGACAGCATATGATCAATATTAATGAACAACTGAATTCAGCAGCATGCTTTCCAGGCATTTTTATGCAAGCTCATATAAGTACGTCAACAAGATTAATTGTTCACATAAGCAATAGAATGTGCTACTCTTCTGCATCTATCTTCTCACAATTCTACTGGTAGAGAATTAAAGCTATTCCCATATGTGTAACATAGTTAACTTTTTACACATTTAGAGACTATGTCCCAAATCATGAATTCCTTACAGTGTATAAGCAGATTATTAGGAAGTAAATAGGTTAACACTCTCCTGTGATCATGTATACACAGACTTCATCGATTTTACAAATTATGCCCCGAAAACATTGGCAGTTGGATATTAAAAATGAATGCACCTTTTAGATTATGTAATAAAAAATGCCAGTGGGGCAATTGCAAGAGCAGAGTTTCACTAATTGTTTTCGCTGTACAATAAAATAGAAATAGTTATGACCCACAAGCTCACTCCAAACTCTGGTCTTAAAAACACATTAAAGTTTTCTTATTATAGTGTTGCTTTTATATTTAATGAGGTTTAAACATTCTGGTAGTTTCCATTTTTGAGCCATCGCAACTCTATTTTAAAACTAGTTGAAAAAGAAGGCATTTTTCTGGGAACATTTCCATGATTGATGCTTTCAAACCATGTTGCTGTACACTAGTTGTTCCTCCTCTTCTTCTTTCTCCTGTTTTGTTCTCCCTTTCTCTTTTAAATATAAAGTGCAACATCAGCCATTTGAGGGGGAAATGGTCTGTGAGTTATATGTATGCATATTTCGAGAGGTAAGCTATAAATAAATCTAAAACATTCTATTTTAAGGAAGAATCAGCAAATTTAACAATCTGTTCTTTAAATAGATTATGAAAATTGAAACCTGGGGCTAAACGAGGTTTTCGTTGTTGTTGTTTGTTTTATACCTGCTGATAAACTTTTTCCTAAAGAATTAACACTAGATTCTCCCTATATAATTGTCTACAAGAAGGCACTGAGATGACTATTGGCTAGAAAGGTGTTTTAGAGTCCCTGTATGTTTCCCAGGGTTGCTGTAACAAATTACCACAAACTTGGTGGTTTCAAAGAACAGAAATTTGTTCTCTCACAGTTCTGGAGACCAAAGTCTGAAATCAAGGTGTCCGCAGGGCTACACGCCTTCTGAAGGCTCTAGGGAGAAATTCTTCTTTGTTGCTTCCAGCTTCTGCTATGTCCTGGCATTCCTTGGCTTGTAACAGCAGAACTCCAATTTCTCCCTCCACCCTCACATGTCTTCTTTCCTGTGTTTCTGTGTTCTCTCCTTTTCTTACAAGCAAATCAGCCATTGGATTTAGGACCCACCTTATTATTGGATGATTTTGTTTCAAAATCTTTATTTACTTCTGCAAAGCCTCTGTGATGGACTGAACTGAACCGTGTTCCCCAAAATGTATATGCTGAAGCCCTCACTTCCAGTACCTCAGAAAGTGACCATATTTGGAGATAGGACCCTTAAAGAGATACTTAGGTTAAATTAGGTCATGTGGGTGGGCCTTAATCCAACCAATTTCTCTTAAAAGGAGAGGGAATTTGGACACACAAAAGAGACATCAGTGATGTGCACGAAAAGTGAAAAGGCCATGTGAGGACAAAGAAAGAAGCTGACTATCTACAACCCAAGAAGAAAGGCTCAGAAGAAGCCATCTGCTGACACCTTGATAACTGAGCAAATACATTTTTGCTGTTTAAGCAACTCAGGCTGTGATATTTTGTTATGGCAAAGGCATTTTTATGCAAGCTCATATAAGCAAACAAACAAACACTTATTTCCAAATTATGTCACATTCTGAGATTCCTGGTAGATATGCATTTTGGAGAGGTGCTATTCAAACCACTATATTCCCAAGTAATTGTTTTCTTATAGCAATGGAGTTGATTAAGGAAAGCAGAGCCCTCATTTATTGTTACAGTTGGCTGACAAAGCACTCATGTATATCAATGATTAACACCTTTGTTAAACATAATTTCACTCGGCTCTCATCACAGAGTGGTAAATATATTTTGATGGTTTTGGAGATCAAAAGAGCAGTTTCAATTTGGAGCCGTGCCTAGGAAGAGTGCTGAAATGGCTTCTTAGGTGGCATCCAAGAGGCTCTGGCACTAAAAGATAAACGGAAATACTGAAGAAAGAATAAGAAAGTAGATTTCTTGGGGGTTGACATTTATTCACTTAAAACTTTTGTTTAGAGTTGAGTTTGCCAATGGCAGTATGGTTTTTAGGTAGTCAGCCAACATTTTGAGAAAGTCTTTATATGTATTATTTCTATAAACACATGCAATAATTTCTGTCACAATAGTTGGCATGTTTTTTGCCCCGCAGTAATTATAAAGTGTGATCAAACAATATGGTTAAAGTTTAAATTAAAAAAAAAAAAATATATATATATATATATATATTTAATATATGTGTATATATAAAATATAAATGTATTTATATATATTTATATATATTTATTTATATAAAATATCTATATCTATATCTGTATCTATATCTATATCTATAGTAAAAGACACATTGCCGTTAACCCGCCTCAAATTCTTCCCCTTGTTTCAAACACATTTATCCCATTGTTCTTGCCACTTTCTGAAGCAGTTCTGGAAGTCCTCTTTCGTGAGTGTCTTTAGTGGCACTGTCATGGCTGCCTCCATGTCCTGAATCGATTCAAAATGTTTACCTTTCATGGTCATTGTGACTTTGGGGAAGAGCCAGAAGTCGCATGGTACCAGATCATGCTCACTGCAGCATCACCATAAACTAATTTTAACATTTTGTTTGTTTCTTTAGCATTTTTTTGCAGTTTGAAACAAAATTCATGTGTTGTTCCTGATCCGTGATTCATGGCACACTTTAAACCACACCTTCTCTCAGCCATAGCTCACACTCCACTGCCTGCACCGAACAAGTTTGAACGTGTGACAGTTACTAAGGTTCAAAGCGCCACTTCCCATATTGAAAATCCCCGCCTTTCCGTCGGATTGTACTCGGCGGCAGTGCTCACCATATTTTTGGATCACGCCTCATAAATATATTATTAAACATTAGCATAATTAAGAAAAAAAACAATAAGAAATTCAGCAAAAGGATCTATCATTTTACAAAGTGGTAACTATCGCTTTCGCTGCATCTTATCATGGAGCAGTTTCCCACTCTCTCCCTGTCCATTCATCATGCACACGACTGCCAAAACAAGCTTCCTAAACCACCACGTGCATAATGGAAATCCTCAGCTCTGAATATTTTATTACCCAAATAAAATTTGTGTCATTACTCTGAGTCACAATGCATATACATTTTTTAATCCTCCAAAATGTGCTGTTTTGAGGCATCTTTGCTAACCTATAATATTTGTTGGCTGACTGATGCTTCTGATACTACTGTTCACAGTGCAGTCCATAGTGCACACAAGAAAAAACACAATGTTGCCCTTTGATTTTTTTTTTTCTTCTAAGACAAAGGAAACTAAATCTGACAGAATATGCCTATGAACATTAAGGATAGTACTAGAGGCCTTGTGTAAATTAATAAATGCCATATGAAATTAAGTAATTATTTATTCTTTGAGTTAGTAATATAAGGCCCAAGTATACCTTGAAATCTTGGTGTACTTGGTGCACAAATGTGATAAGCCCTCCTAAAATCTAAGAGAAACATGACTGTCGAAAATACAAACCATCGTGATAATCAATGTTATACTTTTATTTTTTCAGATGGCCACTAAAATAAAGGTATTAATTTCCCTGTGAAAATTTCTGTGAAACTTCAGAAACGATAAATGCAATTCACTGTGGGGAAAGAGCTCCAGAGAGCAGTTTCCAGGATCCCGGCCTCACATGAAAAGGTGCTGGCTCAGGTAGTAAATGGCCATCAACGGTGACTAGTTGTCCATCAGCTGTAGCCAGTTAGACAATCGGCCCCTGATATAACTGCCGTGGCTGTGCTGGTTGGTGAGTCGATGGGAGTCAATGAGAGTCGGTCGGTTGGCAGAAAAGCAGACAGCAGGTCGCACGTCGTGTGAATCCAGCCTCCAGTGAGACTACAGTGGTATGACTCCCCTACCTATGGCTCCATGGGTGTTCCTTTTTGGCCTAACCATATCCTGTGTTCTTGTGTGGGGAGCGGGAACAGAGACCCGGTAGGCCGCTCTACATGACACTGACATTCAATAATTTTTTGATCAATCAAAGAAATATATTTTTCTGTTTCTAGTTTTCTAAAAAAACAGCTCTCGTTACCTCTATGAAATAATAACAGTTTCTCTCTAAGTCCTTAAAAAGCCCTCTTTAATCAGGAAACTGTTTGCAGGTAGAACTCTGCGCATCACCTGTTTGAGAGGTGCGTCTGTCAGAACTCACCCGCCCTGCATTGCAAAACACAATTCAAGCTTGAGAATACACATCAGCAGGTGGTGCAAAGTAGTAAGGTAATACACGTTTGCCAGTAGCTACACTGTTTGTTTCCTCTTCTACATCTCAATAGGATGGGGTATAAAGACAGAGCAGAGACCAGGGTTTTCTATGTGTATTATAATAAGCAAATCTCTGAGTTCAAGTTTCAGAATTATCAAGCAATCTCATTGTTTCACATGGAGTCTCTAAACAGCTACGCAATTTCCAGATTCTCCATCAATCTTTCTCTGACAGCCCTTCACCTTTTTCAGGCCCCTACTGAACTTGCCACCTATACTGTACACTGATGAGCACCTCACTGTACACTGCTTCCTTCTCTAATTATTCTATGGGTCTCTTTTGTCTCCTTGACAAGATTATATATTGTACACAGGAACCTCTACTCATTATATTTTTGTACCCTCCTAGACTATGATAAAGTGCTGGATATTTTGATGTTGCTTCATAAATGTATTATGAGTGACTGAAAATTATTAATTTTAGGAATAATAGTTTATAATCCAAACTACTAATCAGACTTTTTTAAAAAAAACAAAAACAAAAAACACACAAAAAACCCACTAATGTTTAATGGTTAGATGCGTTTTCATCTGTAGCCCTTTCTCATCCACACTTAACAGGTATCAACAACCCAATTTTAAGCCTGGAGTCAAGTCCAATTTTCTTTGTTGAATGCTATGGCAATTTGTAAAATATCAGATAGTGGATAATCTTATAATTACAAGAAGGTGTTTAAAATAGGTGCATCGTTTCTACAGAACTATATACAACCCTTTTTCTTGAAATATGGCATAGTGGTTTTGATTTTGAAGGCAGTGACAGGTGGTGGGGGAAAGGAATGCTATTTTTACTTTTTGAATCTGCTCTCTGTGACGACCATCTTAATCAGAAGGCAACAAAATCCCTGTAGGTGTTCCAGCTGCATTCAGATAGGAAGAGTGCCTACCCAGACTTCACAGCTGAGAACACGGGAAGCACAGCTGGACTGGCGCATTCCTATTTGGATTGCCTCCTCAGGTCTCTACGTGGCTTCTTTGTGGCAGACTTGGGAAAGCATAAAACAAAGCGGGCATGGATTCTGGCCAGCTGGCCATCTGTTCCCTCACCCACTGTGATAATTTGGTCATGTAGAATTTTGTTAAGTGAGCATTAAGTAATGACCATGTCAAACAGAGTACATAATGAATGCTTCTTAATCACTGTTGAAAGCTTAGGGGATGCTTGCTCAAACACAGAAAAGGTCACCAACACAAACCAAGAATTAAAAAAAATAAAAACAAAAAAAACAAGAGCAGTGAAATAGATGCAAAACAGCCACAATTGTCTTCTGTTTTTACTTTTGATCATTTTTGTCTGTGTCAAATAGAAGATGTAGGCCTCATAAGGAAGCTAGGTAATATAATCCCAGTTTCTACTGTCCCATTATGCATGTATCAATTTATATTGGCAAACTAAGAAAGAATTTTAAAACTAAGAAAATATGTGATGGGCTTTATCACTCTCACTTTAATTGAAAGAACTTATGGTGTAGTCATTAACATCAAGCTTTTCCAAACATTTCCCCAAAATATCACCCAGCAGTCACTGATTGGTCAAAACATTTTCTGTGTGTGTGTGTGTGTGTGTGTGTTTTTTAAGATCATTGAGGCATCCTATTTTGAGGAATCAGCTTTTCTATCATAAACAACAATTGCTAAACTTTTTAATCCCCTGAATGGGTTATGTAATAATACATTAAATAAACTATAGTCTCCTACTAACTGGAATTCCAAAATCCATACATTTGTACTAATCTTTTATGGCTAATGTTAACCTTCAGTGTTCACAAAAACGGGCCAAAACACTTCACCGGGATAAGTTATCATCCTTTTACTTAAGAAAATAATTTCTATTCCTAGGATTCTGTTCATGTGATCCCCAGTTCAGCACGCCTTTCTTCATCTTACTGTCTCTTCTAAATTTCCCTTTCCTCCCCAGACTACCACAAGTTTCATACCTTTTTGTGACTCCTCCCTATCATTTATTCTCAGTCTCTTCAACAAATTTTCTATTACTTTCTATTACAGACATTGTTCTTTTATCCATCCATTCATTCACATGCTCATCCATTTCATATTTCGAGCTCCTATTGTGTTCCAGACACAGTGCTAAGTACTAGAATTACAATAGTAAGCAAAACAGATACTTGTTCTACTCTCACGTAACTTCAGTTAAGTGGAAGGACTGACACCAACCAAATAATTACATAAAAAAATGTAATTGTTTAATGAATTAAGAGGGAAAGGTATACTGTATTCTAAGAACCTATTAATAGGAGGTTGTTTGAGAAAATGACACATAAGCTAGGAGCTAAAACTAAGGAAGAGCAAAGGTAAAAAGGAGATGAGTTTTCCATTCATAGATCCGTGGAAAGAGAAACAGGGCAAGAATAGGGTCTTCACGAAGGTCAGTGTGGCTGGAGTAAGAGAGCAAAGATAGAGAGATAGATAGTCAGGGGCCAGATCAGGCAGATCATCAAAGTTTTTATATATACCTATGCATACATTTACATATAGATATAAAACCTTTGACGGTCTGCCTATTAAATATATATACATACATATATGTATGTATATATATGTATATATATATGTGTATAAAAATGGCCTTATGGAATATATTGACATGTTTAAGCCACAGAATAATAGGACTGCAATTTCACTTTTAAAAATAATTCTGTGGGCTGTGTGTTTTCAGCACTTTGAAAAGCATCAGCATAGATGAAGGTAGACCAGTTAAGACTCATGACTCTAGTCTAAGTGAAGTATGCTAGGATGCATGAATAGAGTGGTGGGCTGGTAGACATAGAGGGAAGGAGACAGATTTGAAAGAGAAGGGTTAAGAAAGACTATAGGTTTCTAGACTTCACATCTCAACGGATGAATGCTGGCGCCATTCCCTAAGATATAAATACTGGCAGAGGGCCTAGATTGAAAAGGAAGATGATGAATCAGCTTTTGGATCTGTTATTTCAAGAGGAGGTATCAAGCAGGCAGAAGAGGACATGGCCTGGAGATATAAATATTAGTGCTCTTGAGTGTAGGTGGAAATTAATGGGTATGGAGGTAGTTGCCTACTAAAGACTAAAGATAATACAGAGAATCCAGGACCAAGACTCAAGAAATGTCATCACTTAATGGTAAGGTAGTAAATGCATTGGTGGAGAAAGCAGCGGCTAGAGAGGTTGAGGTTGGGAAAAACAAATAGCAGAAAAGTGAAATAATTATAGCACTTAACATATTGCTTCATATTATTAATGAACTGTTTTAACATGCATGTATTTTATCATCCTGTATAGATTTTAATGTCCCAAAACATAGGATTTCTGTTTTATATTTCTTTTATAATTCACTGTTTCTTATATACCTCCTAGCACACAATAAATACTTGCCGGATCGATAAATAGTGCTCACAACTTCATGAACTAAATATACTGGTGATGTACATTAGGGAAATGTTCTTCTTTAAGTGACATTATTTTATACCAAAAGGACATTTTGTTTTCTCCTTTTGCTTTACATAGGGAGTCACTTTCATATAACTAAAGGAAAAGCCAAATTGGAGAAAGTGCCATTTTTTTGCTTCCAAAGGGAGGCTCATTTGGTCTAGGAGTAACACATTTTCCAGCAACCTCAATTCCTCCAGAGTCCATGAGAGGAAAAGGAAAAACACAGTGAATGAAAAGAGTGATATGAAAATGAAGACAGAAAAAGTACATTCAGACAATATACACATGTTTTCGGATTTACTTAAAGCCTTTCAGCTGTTTTTGTTTTTCCACAATCTGTCTCTCTGATGTTGCTCAATGCTTTGCTGCCATTTTAGTAATGTTAGAAATCCTTTTGTTTGACCACACATCTTACATTGGTTCATTTCAGATAATTCTGACTAGAGAAACTAATTCAAAGTGTTTTACCACTAGGATGAGAAAACCTCCATGAAAGTTTGCCCATTTGGGATAAGCAATGTTGGTGGAAAAAAACAAAAAGCCATTTAGAAATAACAACCTACTTTATGTAAAGCACTTGTCTGTATGCTTCCTAGTAGACATGAAAATGTAGTAGGTAGTTAAAACTTTGAGAAATGAGGAAATCCACTTAAAAATGTGTATAACAATTTATTATCATTGCAAACACAATTTAAAATGTTGAGAGATTAAACATAATTCATATTCTAACCCATGAGAGAAAGTATTAAATGTATGCAGCATAGATTTGCATTACCATAAAAATCTTTATTTCTACTTTTCCATCATTATGCATGTAAATTTGTAAATTCCATGTTACATTAATCACATGAATATATATAGATGGGCAACTTTTAGATGGTATTGTGTTAATCAATGTATTCCCTACAAAAGAAATGTGTAGTGGTAAAATTTGGTTGTTTTTTTTAATTGACTATAGTTCATAAAATGGCAAGGCTTCCTTTAAAAGTTATTAAATGATTAAGCCCTCCTTAACTTGATGAAAATAACTAAAACAATAAATGTTGTACTTTAATATCACTGAGTCTTAGGACTCTGACACAGTATTTAATACTACATAGAATATGGTCATACAGTCATTAAAAGTAGAGGCAATAATCCAGATTTAACTGCACTGTGATTTAATATTTATAGTGTTTTCATGATCCAAATAAAGTATGCTGATTAAAATGATCAGGATGTCACCATCTGGATGGACAAAAAAGCTGAGGTTCACATATTTAGTACAAAATGCCTCAGGATATTTCTGCCTGTTACATTCTTACTTCCAATACAATTTTCATTGGATGAAATATACAGAACAGAGAAATTATATGCAGCAGAGAAGCCTTTAGTTAATAAATGAATACTTTAAATAATTAGAGAAGTTATTATGAACATGCTATTTAAATATAGTAGGTCTGAAATTTAAAAATAATAGGCCATTCTTTAAGATCACCTTATAAAGTATAAAAGATTTTCAGAGTAACTAATAATTTACTAGAAGAGAAAGAATGTGTGGCTACTACTTTGTCACTATAGTAGAGATTTCAGTGTGATTTTTTTTTTCTGCAAAATGCCTTTCAACATAAATTATGAGTCTAATTGAAGTAGGTCACAAATAATGAAGTAAAGAGATTTATAATCATAAATCTAAATTCTAAAAATTAGTTGTAAATGTATAGACATGGTAATTTCCAAAAGAAGCAGCTAAACAATGTCCTCACATCACTGTACAAGACACAATGGGCTCGGAAGACCAAGATGGTAGAATAGGTAAATGCTAAGTTTACTTTATCCCATGAGCACGTTAAAATTACAACTAAATTATACAACAGTTAACTTGGAGAACCATCTGAAGTCTGGCTGAACAGAAGTTTTATCACTAAGGATATAAAGAAGAAGCCACATAAAGACTGGTAGGAGGGGCAGAGATGCAGAATGGGCCAGCCCCAAACCTCCATGTGGTGGTTGAGAATCAGGAGGGATACCATGGCCACAGAGGTTCCCCCTGGAGGACTGAGGGACCACAGCCCCACACCAGGATCCCCAGCCCAGAGTACTGGTGCCTGGAAGATGAGCCCTCACAACATCTGTGAAACACAGTTGGGATTCTGACCATATGGGTGGGACGGAAAGCAGTGGGAAATGCAGATGTTCTCTTAAAGGGTCCACAAACAGCCTCACTCATTCTCAAGTACTACCCTGGGTTCTGGAAGAGGGACAGTGACTCAGGGGATGTCACAGACATACAAGGAGAGACTGAGTTGTGCGGTTATAGGGCGAGGACTGGAGGTACAGTTGCCATTTTCCATGTGTGGGGTCCTTCTCCTATGCAGCTGGCAGGTGGATGCCATCTTTTCTGTGTTGAGCCCCAACCTCCATGCCCATGGCCAAATCTGAATCTAAAATGGTCTGATGAGCTCCACCTGCTCTACCCTGGTGACTCACTGAGAGCCCACCTCACCCAACTCACATTCCACAGGAGGCTTTATCAGCAGCTGAACCTTCTGACAGCCGGAAGGTGGCAGCAGCCCTGGAGTGTCATGGCTTTTTTCGGAGCTACCCCAAATTGGGTTCTGGTGGCAGCTGTCCTCGGTTCACACAGTGGACTCTCCAAGACACCTTCAGGTCCAGCAAAGGCAACAACAAACCATGGATCACTCTATAGCTCGTAGCAGATAGTCCTTGGCCAGTCACAGGGAGTGGCTAATCTTGGCCTGCACCACAGACCCTCCCAAGAGGCCAGAACCAACATACTTGAAGGTTGGCTTCAGACCACAGCAGAGCACTGACCAATTAGTCCCACAAGAGGCACACCAAAAGTGTGTGTGGGGGTCTCAGCAGGCACCAGAGCCTGCTGGCACAAATGCTGCTCCATGTGGTAAACCCCCCCACACAGCAGCCTGGAAACTATGGATGTGGCCAAATGCCACATGGTCAATCCCATGCACTGACATTCCAATAATAATCAAGGTTCAACTATAATAGGAGGATATACACAAAAGACACTCCTGGAGCACTTGGTGCAGGTGACTAGGAAGAATTTGCCACTGGGCTCCATAGAGCACCTACTACATCAGGCCACCCAGCAAGATGGGGAGATGTAGCAGATTTACTTAATACATAGACACAAACAAAGAGAGGCAGTCAAAATGAGGAAACAAAGAAACACGTCCCAAATGAAAGAATGGGACAAAAAGCCTGAAAAAGAACTAAACAAAATAAAGACAAGCAACCTACAAAGACAGAGTTCAAAACACCAGTTATAAGGCTACTCAACGAACTTAGTGAGAACTTCAATAAAGAGATAGCTAGTATAAAAAAGGGTATAGAAACCACAAAAAAGAACAAGTTAGAAGTAAAGAATACAATAATTAAAATGATTAATACACTAGAAGGAATCATCAGCAGACTAGGTGAAGCAGAGGATAGAATCAGCGATTTGGAAGGTAAGAGGGCTGAAAACACCTGATCAGAACAGCAAAAAGAAAAAAAAGAATCCAAAAAAAAAAGGACAGTTTAAGAGACTTCTGGGACAACATCAAGCCTAACTACATTCGTATCATAGGGGTATCAGAAGGAAAAGAGAGTGGGCAAGGAATTGAAAACCTATTTGAAGAAATAATAACTTAAAACTTTCCTAACCTGGTGAAGGAAATAGACATATAAACCTTGGAAATATAGAGTTCCAAACAAGATGAACCCAAAGAGACCCACACCAAGACATATTATAATTAAAATGCCAAAGGTTAAAGACAAAGAGAACAGCCTAAAAGTAGCAAGAGAAAACCAACTAGTTACTTATAAGAGGGCTCCCATAAGACTGTCAGCTGATTTCTCAAAACAAATTTTGCAGGTCAGAGGGATTGGCACAAAATAATCAAGGGTCTACAACCAAGATTAATCTACTCAGCAAAGCTATCATTTAGAAAAAAGACAGATAAAGAGCTTCCCAGACAAGAAAAAGCTAAAGTAGTTCATTACCACCAAAATAGTATTATAAGGCATGTTAGAGGGAATTCTTTAAGACAAAAAAATAAACAAAATAAAATAAAATGGCAATAACTAGATATCTATCAACAATTACTTTCGATGTAAATGGATTCAATGCTCCAATCAAAAACATACAGTGGTTGACTGGATAAGTAAAACCAGTACATATGCTGCCTACAGGAGACTCACTTCAGATTGAAAGACAAAAGGTTGAAAGCAAAGGGATGGAAAAAGTTATTTTTATAAAAATGGAAACAAGCAAACAAAAAGACTGGGTAACAACACTTATACCAGACAAAATAGACTTTAAAACAATGGCTATAACAAGAGACAAAGGATCCAGTAATTCCATTCCTGGGTATTTGTCTGAAGAAATCCAAAACGCTACGTTGAAGTGATATATGCATCCATATGTTCATTGCAGCATTTTTACAACGGCCAAGATGTGGAGGCAGTCTGGGTGTTCCTGTCAATGGATAAATGAATAAAGAGGAGGTGGTACATATATACAATGGAATATTGGTTGGCCATGGAAGGGGATGGGTTCTTGCCATCTGCAGTGGCATGGATGGACCTGGAGGGTATTGTGCTGAGTGGAGTATGTCAGACAGAGAACGGCAGATGCAATGTGATATTGGTTATATGTGGAATCAAAGAACAAAATAAACAGACAAAACAGGAAGAAACTCATAGATATAGAAAATATTTTGATGGTTGCAAGATCAGAGGGTGGTTGAGAGGATTGGTGAAAAGGGGAAAGGGATTAAGAAGTACAAATTGGTCAACACAAAATAGTCATGAGGATGTGAAATAAAGTACGGGGAATATAGTCAATTATGTTGTAAAAACTATGTATGGTGTCAGATGAGTACTAGATTTATTGGGGCGATGGAGGGGGATTGTGAGACATGGTGAAAAATATGAAGGGATTAAGGAGTACCAACTGGTAGTTACAAAATAGTCATGGGGATATAAAGTAAAGCATAGGTAATATAGTGAATAATATGGTAATACCTATGTATAGTGCCAGTTGGGTACTAGACTAATCAGGGGGGGTCACTTCTTAAATTATATAAATATCTAACTACTGTGCAGTACACCTGAAATTAATATAAACTAATATTGAATACTAACGGTGATTGATAAATTAAAAAACAGGGAGGGGAGTAAAGGGAAATAAAAGGTCCGAATTTCCAGGTATAAAACAAATAAGTCATGGGAATGTAATGTACAGCACAGGGAATATAGCCATTAATATTGTGATAGCATTTTATAGTGTCAGATGGTTGCTGGACTTATCGTGGTGATCCCATCTTCAGGTATGTAAATGTGGAATAACTATGGTGTACACCTGAAACTAGTTTAATGTTGTATGCTAGTTATATTTTTTTAATAAAAATCTTTTTAAAAAGACACAATGATATTTTGATAGGAAGGAAATGTTGAATCCTAAGGCAAGTTTGGCAAACAGCAAACATGTCTAATTTGCATATAGGTAGAGGGAACAGCCAGTTTATATACATAATGGATAACCATATTGTTCAAGATCTCTGGATATTGAATAGGGTTGGCTGCCATGACTATAGTAGGAAGTTTATTACATTTGCTTTAATATCTGTTTGAGTAAAATAATTTGACCATGCTTTATATTACAGAACTTGAGGTCTCCACATTTTCTTTGGTGTATATGCTAGAGGGGAGCCTGGAATGTCAAGGAGAATCTCAGCTTTTTCTATAGAAGCTACCTTAGTCTACTCTGGCCTGAAAAGTGCACTTGTTGATTCAGACATGTGTGCTCTTCAGGCCTCTCAATTTTCCAAAGAGGATGACATTCCTACCTTTGTCTTGGTGCCTCTTGGAGCATAAGGGTATATATGCTTTCACCCTGCATCCATCTCATTACGAAATACTATCAGCTCTACCTTCGAAATGCTCGGTGGCTATAAAGCCAGGAAACATGGATGAATACTCACAGTAAACGATCTATTTATATTACACTACAAAACAATGAAATAATTTGGGTCTCCATGGCCCCTCATGCTGTACTGAACATGACAGTCAGTCTTTCACTTCAGGAATTTTGCACTGGCTGTCTCCTCTACCTAAGAAGCTCTTCTGCTAACTTCTTCACCTCTATCAAATCTTTGCTCCAAATTATCATATCAAACCTTTCCTAAAAATAATGTTACCATTTCCTACTCAAAGCTGCAAACCATACCCTCAGCCCCAATATTCTTATTTCTCCCTTCTGTGATCTTGTTTTCTCAATAGCATTTATCACATTCTAATATTAATTAACTAATTAATTAATTAATTATTTATTGAGTTAATTGTCAGAGATACCCTGCTAGAATGTAAGCTCCATGAGGACATGGTACCTTACTTTGTTCACTGGTATATCCCAAGTACCTGGGAATAATGTACTCATACATCTTTGTTGACACGATATAATTCTTTATTTAGATAGCTAAGTTTTCCAAGTGCTTGTCAGGGAATGCAACATTAAACTTACTAAATACTGATCAATACTACTAAATACTTATCCCTGCATTGTGTCAGGATAGTAGTTATCCATGTACATAGGATTATTTTTATAAATACGAAACACTTTTTATAGTATTATATTTTGCTGTTATCCCATTGAGCTACAAAAAAAAAAAAAAAAAAAAAAAAAAAAAAAACTTTAGAAAAAGCACCCTGCATAACGAGTTATGTTATCCAGGACCCAAGGAGCAACATGTCTGAACTTCAGGTCAAGAGTAGTTTTGTTTTCCATTAGCAACAAATCTAGTTATTCTTATGGTCACTTGAATATATAATATCACTCAGTTTTCAGAAACTCAGTAAGCAGCTGCTATATGCCAGGTTCTGGGTCCAGTGAACAATATTAAGATACAGTCAATGGCCTCCAGAAACTTATATGTTGATGAAGATTTCAGACAAGTAAATAGAAAAAATTCAATGTAATGAAATAAGTGCTAATGCATGACAAGTACAGAGAGTTCTGGGAGAGTTGTAGGAGGAATACCTATTCCAATATTGGGGACTGAAGTATGACATCCTGGAATGATTGCGATCTACAGCTGTAGTGTACAGGATGAATAGAAGTTGGCTAACTAGGAAGGTAGGTTATAGCTCTCCAGGCAGAGGAGAGCTATATCATCTATGACTATTCAAAGTAAAGTAAAGCATGGCTAACTTGCTGGACTGAAACAAATGCAATACGATTGCAGCCATCAATGCAAGAAAGAAACTGGTAGGAGACACAGTCAGAGAGATTAGCTGAGAGTGATTATGGCAAGCCTCACAAGACAGATTAGGGATTTAGACTTTTTCTTGAAGGTGATGGGAACTTACTCAGGAGTTTTAAGGAAAGAATAATTGATTAGATGAACATAAACTTGTGGTGTAGGATTAGCTATTTGATGGAGTTACTGGAGGATAGTTTCTATTTCCAAAGTATATGTCTGTCTCATTAGCAGAAAGGCTAGTGGGAGGCAGTGTGAAAGGAAAGGAAGCAGAAGCATTTCAAATAGCATCTGGTAGGACATAGGAGATATCTGAGCAGGCAGTCAGAGGATTTGCAGTGTTCATGTTCAGCTGGTGTTGAAGACTATGAAGCTGTAATGGCACCACTCTCTGCATTGTGTGACATTTCTTCTGCTGTGATTAGCGGAGAAGGATAACAGTACCATCAAGCCAAAATTAGAAATTGTCTAGCTGTATGCAGCTCAGCAATGACAAGGCAAAGAAAATGAACATGTGTGCAAGTGAGGGGTTTTGATGATGGACCTGTGGTCCTGAAAAAAAGTGGCACTGCATTGAAGTCACATACTAAATGCATATACACAATTTGGATATATATTGATAAAATATTACAGAAGCGCTAACGGTTAACAACATACTGAGCCATTCTTCTTGACATGATCAGAATGAGTAAAGAAGAATTAGCAAGAAAGTAACCTTTGATGTAACACTATGTCGTTGAAGGTTATTGATGTCTTGTTTGCCCACCACCTAAAATCACCCAACAACAACTAGCAGTAAGTACCATACTTTTAGAAACATTGTGTTAAGAAAAAGAAAGTGTCTGGGAAGATGATGGGCATGTCATGAAATCTGTGTGCCATGGAATGGGTCCTTCAATTTCAAGATAAAGGTGAGCAGCGGACATTTGGATCTGATCAGATAAGCAGAGCTGTATGAGAACATGGGTGACTGAAGATTGCTAGGCAAAGAGGTTTCTAGTTTTAGTAGTCACCAAACGTGTTAAGGTTTCTAAGATGGTATGAGATTGCCTGGCTCTAAGATTTTCAGAATAATCTTGCTTGATGGGGAGACACAGACCTCTGTGTAAAGAGCAAATTGCAACTTGAATTGTTTTGCTTCTGAGGACATCTTTGTTCTGGTGGGTAGTGATGAGATGGTCCAGTGTGTGAGGACCTTTTATATTTTGAAAATAGCAGCAGCCCTTAAGGAAGATGTTTGAAGTCAAATTCATGGTTCATCTCTATCATACAAAGCTAGGTTATATGTGTGCAAACCCTTTATGCACAGATCTAAGCCGGATTTCATCTTAATTTGAATGCATTACTATTTTCCCTTTGTCCTGTTTTCATTTTGACGTCACATGTAACCAAAGAACAATCATCCTTAACCCTTTAAACGACTTTTGGAAAGAGATACTGCAGAACACTTATACTGCATACTCGTATATTGAATGTTCAAACATCAGTGAAGGGAAGACAATAGGCCCCAAAATGTGATGCAGCCCAAAATAAGAACATCCTAAGTAGGTGGGTTTTTTTGGCCTGTTTGTAATGAACTGATCTCTTATACATGAGGAGACCTATGCCCTTAGCTGGAAGCATGAGTTTGCAATGAGATACTTAAACAATGGGGTAGATTTCAGAGCAAGAAAGTAAAACATGGGGACTGAGATAGAGGAGCAAGTTTTGAGATGGAATGTGCTAATGACAAGAAAATAATGTGAAAGGTTCAACTTTCTATTCCTTTTCTTCCTTAATTAGAGGAACAGTCATGCTAAGCACCAATTTTATTTTTTTCATTTTTTTGTGTGTCATTTTACTTCTTCCAGGCAGCCTCAAATCTCCAGAGAAATCTTTGCAATAGGAAGCTTCTGTGTCAGTGGGCTTGAGGGACTTTAATGGCGGGCAGGAAAAGGTAATACAGGCTTCCTCCTCTCATGCCTCTGCTCAGTCTAGAGCTCCATTAGCTGCAGCATATGGAGGAGCCCTGGAAATTTATCCCATGACCAACTACAAAGTGAACAAGGATTGACAGCCAAGCTGAAAACAACTAAAGCATACGTTGTGTCATGACTGAGGAGAACAAACCCTTCCAAAATCTGTAGATTTGGGGATTCTGTCAGAAGCCTGAAAGATTAGGGAAATCCACATGGTTACAATCAGCATTACATTCAGGGATTAATTTTCTTGAATGAGTTTATTTAGAATATGAATTATAAATGTTGTATGATTTTTATCAGAGTTTAAAGCTGCCTCTATAAAACCATTCTGAAAAAAAGGCAGAGTATTAATTAATCAATCCATCTAATGAGTTCAAATGTTCTCAGGGAATAATCATGGCTATAAAGATCTTCAGCACACATAAGCAATGATAAATATTTGTTTTAAGAAACCAAACTGGACATAAATATTAATATTTATGAGTAACTGAAAAATACAGCATGCCACCTCCCAGCTCTACAAAAAAAGTCACAAGTTTCAAAACAAGAATCATAATATAATAAAGAATAGTGATATCATCTCAAATATGTAAATATTTTAATGGATATTTGATGAAATTCCAAATTTAGAAATAGAAGTGTATTTTTACATAAGACATCCAAATTATTAAACTTGTTACACACTTTTGTGACATACTTATTTTAACAAAACTGAAGTGATTGGTCATATAATTATTCTAATGGAAATGAAATTCATTTTAAAAGAGACAGAAATAAAATTCTTAAGTCCAAATTAGGCTGATGTTAGTAGCAGATGGCACTATTAATCATGTAGACATTGACAGTAACAAAACAACTTCCTTGGACAGTGTTGGCATAATGGGATGGAAACTGGAAAAACTGTCTTATATGGAGAAAGACAAAGTGACAAATCTTTCAGTTCCATATGATTTCCATTCAAATTCATTCTCACAGGAAAAAACAAGATTTTTTTATCAAGCATAAGGCACTCAGATATGGAGTGGTGTAAAGGTGGATGCTTTATAACATTTTAATAGAATGTATTTGTTTGGATAATAAAAATACATAATTGCTTGTATCTTAAATTTCAAAGAAATAATCTGGAAAATGAATACTAATTCCCAAATAAAACCACTTTAGTCTTGGGTAGAAAACAGCTAAACAATTGGTTTTCAATCCATTTCTCTCCTTTGATCAGGGTTATGATCCAAGAGAGAGAAAGAAAGGTAGATGTTTCAGTGCTTTGTAAACATGTTGATAACGAAATCTGCTAGCAAATATTTGCTTAGGAGGAGAAACTTTATCTATGAATGTTTTTAGCAGGATGTCTCTAGTTTATGATTGTTGTGGTAATTAAATCTACAATCTATGAATTTTTATGGCACAACTCTATGGCAAATGTCATATAAGCTATACAACCACATAAAGATAATTTATTACCTGAACACTTCGCCACAGATGTGACAATCCATGTACCATAGTTAGAAACCTCTTCTGTTTTTCTGGGTCAAAGAACATGTATCCAATGCTGGAAAGAAAGACCTGGGGAGCTATCCTCAATACCCTAAAACTCTCCTTGCTTTACCTGTGCCTTTTGACTTCTTATATCCTTGAAATCATTAATAAGCTTTGATATTGGTTAAGATCTCTGATTTGTGTAACCCTGATTTGAAAATCTAATCGTTGAATTAGCTGAACTTTATTCAGTCAATCTTTCTAAAAACGTTGTACAAACTAAAAATGAAATGTCTGAAATAATGAAATTCCCAGAAGTTGAAGAATGGTTAAAGAACTTTCAGCATAATTATGAAGTAGAATAGAATATTGCCAATTAAATTAAAAATACGAAAGCAACTTAGTTATATGCAAACATCTAAAGGAATTTTATTAAATGCAATTGAAGGGAACAGTTTATGCTACAGTTCACTGTAATGTGGTATACACACAATGATAAGCACTGTGAAAGTAAATAGATTTTTTTTAAATAGAAGGGTTATAATGGAGAATTTTGTTGTAAAGGGTTTGAGGAAGAACAATTTCAATGTAGCCAAGAAAACCACTCTTCAAGTCCTTGTAACTGTCAGACTATGATCATTAAGATTTCAGAAATATTCCAGTTCTCTTCATACATCTATGGTAGGATGGTAATTCTTTTTTTTTAAAGTAGGTAGTTGCCATGTGAATTTCTTTGGACAATAATGTGAGTCATAATGTGCATAATTTCTGATAGATATTTGAAGAAGTAATGAATGATTTTCCATTTTGGATTCATGTAGCTTTGGTGACTATAGAAAAAACTACTGAAATACTTTGTTAGCCTGGGTCCCTGAATGTCTACAATGAGCAGAAATCCCTTGTTCACCCATACTGGGCATGTGTATTAAGCCACTGAGATATGGCTTGTTCATGAGGCATAAATTCAAATTCATCTTGAGTGACTGAGCAAGAAAAGGGTAATGGGAGTTGTCTTCATTGTGTAACATTTTGTAAACTATAAATAGCTAAGCAAAGTTTGTGCATGCACAGATTTTTTTAGTACTACAGGATGTCAGTTGGGAGTACATAGTAAAACTTAGTATGGCCGAGCAAGAAGCACATGGTTGTAGGAGGTCATGTTGAAGAAGAGAGTGGAATTAAAGGTAAGCTGGATGCTTTGTGCCTGACAAAGGGAGATGCCACTGGGCAATAGGCAATGTCACTGAGAGTGGGGATACTTGAGGGCAGAGCGAAAAAAGTTAAGAATACTGATTTTTGCACATAGGCCATAAGATGTGTCTGTCTGATGTCTGGAAATAGAAATCTGAAATTCAGGAGAGAGACCAGGGTTATAGAGAAGAAGGAGAAAAGAAATCAGCCATATATATTAATATAGTATATATTAATACTATAAATTGGTTATTCCCCTAGGTCTTTTACATAAACTCTCAATAATAATTAAATTTCACCATTTCACTGAGAGAACTGAGTCACTAAGAGGTTTAGTTATCCAGATATGTGAATATTATCTATAAAGGAACTAGTAGGCACCTGGGGGAGATCACAAAAAGAGGGGCAAGGAGATAGTAAATACTATATTCAAGAGAAAGGCAAAGGGAACAGGACAGTAATAGGGACAAACATTTTAAAAGTTAACTGAGAATACAGTGTCACTGAGGTCCAGGGGGAAATGTCAGAAGTAGTGGATGTTGCAGAGGAAACTAACTAGATCCATAATCTTTAAACTACTGAATTTTGCCTTTAATGGCTAACTTGTCAGAGGCAAACACTGAAAAGTGCTCAGTTTTTAATATATTAATATTTTGCAAAACATAAGCTGGACAAATCTCAAAGATAAAGTGTTTTATGAGCATTACATCTCATGTTTGCCTAAATTAGAATCTAGGGAATTAAGTAAATAATACCACTAGGAATATTTTTTATTTCTTCAGATAAAAAATCTTTAGCAAAGATGACCAAACAGATGTTGAATGAACCCCTTAACAGGCCTAAATCATATAGGTAAATTAATTCCGCAGATTGCTCTCAAAAGGAATTTGAATCTCAGTGTCGATTAGGTGTGCCAAAAGCACACATTTCCGGTGGTTCATAATGCTTAATGAGATGCATGGGAACTTCTGAAATCAATATATATTCAAAGTGATCTTCAGGGAAATCCTGAATTAGAATACACTCTAATAATTTAATTGATAGGTCACATAGGTGAGTGACTATTATAAAACATATAAAATAATGGAAGTTTACTCTTACAAATGTCAGTTAAGAACTTTAGGTCAAGGGCTCATTGCATTTCTAGACTTATAACAAGACAATACTCTTTACTTATAAAGAGTGTCAACATTTCTCTAAGGAAAAAAAAAAGCTACACCTTTTATATAACTTAAGAGAAGATAGTTGAATGTATATCCCCTGAAACCAGCAATACAAAACACAATCAATTTTAAAATATCAATATTTTTAACTTCATCTGTCTTAATTATTTCCTTTATTTTCACCAAATGTAGGTAGAATGAAACTGAATTTTTCAATAAAGATAATTAACATATTTTTATAACCAAATTCATGTTTTTGATGTTGAGCCCATTCTTCAATTGAATTCTGCTCTTTCCTTCAATTCTATTTAATAATTGCATGTATCTCTATTAAACACCTAGATTTAGTCATTATCCAATTATTTCCATTTCTAGGTATACATGTAACCAGCCCCCCCATCTGCTTGAATTCCAATTAACTTGGAAATTCAGCAGGCCCCTTATGACTTCAGCATCATATCCTTCAAAGAGCATTATCCTCTTCTTTGAAATAATATATTAGTGATCTCAAAATAGTTTTCAAATTCTCTCTTTTCTATTGTGACCATTTATAAGCCTAAATTAATTGGTCTAAGGCCAACTCTCAAAAAAATGGTTGCATGACTAAAAGAGAAATGTTAATTTTGTATAATTTTTAAATGCAATATGTCCTATAAGCAGCCTTGATATTAAAAATAATAACTTTCTACATAGCCATGTCTATTGTATGTTTGAACCTACCTGTTTCCCACTTTTTTCCAGGAAGTAAAGCACCCAAAAATATGTGAAACAAGCTAGAAACATTCAAATAATCAACAAAATAAGGATGGACAGTAATCTGACAAGAAGCAAGATAAACAATAATGTCAGATGTGGCATTACAAAAGACTGCATCTCTTTCACAGAGGTAATACGAAATGTGTAATAGCCATGCTATTTAAAATCTTATAAAGAAGCTGTATTCACTTGAAGAACCTGAAGAACTTGACTTCCTAATGACAGATGGTGAACACTGAGGTTATTCTCAACTTCTATCAATCATAGGGTAGAGCAGTTGGCAGTGCTATAACACTCAACAACAGAAATACATGTATTTATTGAGTATCCAGTTCACTGGTAGATAAAGTTGAAGAAAACCTATTAAAATATTTCCTGACACATTTTTCACAGTAATCTACTGATGTTTTCGGCTCTATTCCTTGATACTCAATATGATGATTTCCCAGGGGTCCTTTCCACAGCACAGTGAGACACCTGGCTCATCTTAGCTGAATCTAGAAAGAGCTTAGATGTGTATCTAAGCACATTCTAAAGCATCGTTTATCGCCATCCCTTTCAAAGACATTTTCTAGGTGTAAAAAATATATAGGCATACCAACAAGATTTACATGTTAAAATTATCATAAAAGTAAAATTTAAAATAGTAATAGCTTAAAAGTTTCTAAATTCATCTCAGTAAAGTTAAGCTTTGACTCCCAAGTTGCTAAAATAAATTTGGGCAAAAGACTATTCTCATTTACCACTGTAAATAGTTGTGTTCTATTCAAAACACATCACTCATATTCAGCTATTTTTTTCTGCCAATAAATGATAAAACTGAAATGGAAATAAGGGAATGCAATAGAAGGATGAGTCACAGTCAAGAGTGAACCCCCAGTCCAGCTGGAGAAACAATTCTAATGTACATCCAGTACATAAGAAAGGAACTCAAATCCTTTGGAGGATAGAAATTATTGCCTCCCCAACCTCTTTCTATTCCTTCTTTCATACTGAACAAGACTTCTTCGAAAGGCAGTACTGAAAATCCTGTGATCTCACAGAGAATGGACCTCTTCCACAGTCATGCTAATCTCAATTATCTGCCACAGAGAACATTCCTAATAGATACAAAAATTGGTATTTGGGGAAAGAGAAATCAATGAGAGATGTAAGACTTGAGATGAGTATGAAAAGATGGACAGGTTTTGGAGATATACAGGGCAAGAAAAGCATCCTCTAGACAAACCAATGTGAATTAAAGCTTTGAAGTAAGAATGAGTACAGCAGATATGACGTGGAATAGAGGAGAGTGTTCTGCCTCCTCGGCAGGAGAAACATGGCTGTAATGGGTCATAAAAACCAGGCACAGATTTCAGGAAATAAAATGAAATAATGCCTTAAGGGAACGATTTTCATTGGTTCCTTAATTTCCAGAATAAGGGTAAAATTATGAATCAATAGTTTTATCATAATGAATCAATAGTTTTATCTCTCAGCCTCGTACCACCCACCCAGGTGTCAAGGAGTACAGAGTAATTGGATAATGTGAACAAAGATGACATAAAACAATCACAGAAACAAGTCAAGTTACTGAAAAATATACCAATCTCTTTCTTTTATTGTTCTGTAAATTCTCAGAAATCTTCAAAGTTAGACAACTTGGTTGAGCACTCTGCCTAGAGAACATCAAACTAAAGGTTGACCCACCATTGGAACTCAATATAGATCAGATTCTCAGTGGTTTTCCTATAATCTTATAAATAAAACAGGTATTCTTTTGTTTGTAAGGTATAAAAACGTCAAATCACTATATTATGCACCCGAGACTAATATAACCAATGTAAGATTGTACACTATACTTAAATAAAATTTTTAAAAAAGCATTGTACAACTTAACATGTTCAGCTAGGTAAAAGTGCAAAATGCTAAAATTCTGGAAAAAAATTCCTATCTATTTATATTCTATTTATTCTAATTTTAGCTTTGTTTATATTAATAGCTTAGTACTTGCGCAGTTCCGCTCAACATATTTAAACACTAAGTTATGGAATGAAATCATTTCAGAGGGCTTCAGTCTGAGACAGGTATCATAAAGTCCTTTGAAGAACATCTAAAGCCTCAGCGTAAACCGTTGGTTGATAGTACAGTGTTTTTTATTATTATTATTTATTTTAAGGATTACTTTACTCATCCTTTTTCAAGAGCTCCTAGTGAGCTCTCAAAACAATCAGCAATGCTCTAACATATTATTTAAACTAGATAAGAAATCCTGGGTATATTCTCATTTAAATTTATGTCTAAAGAAGCAGAACATTAGTTGAATAAATATGGAACATGTCTTTAAATCTTGCTGAATTCTAGCAGTTGAAAATATGTTTTGGGTAAATATATTTGAAAAAAGCATTCCAAGGATACTATACCCAGATATCTATATATCTATATCTATATCTATATCTATATCTATATCTATATCTATATCTATATCTATATCTATATCTATATCTATATCTATATCTATCTATCCATCCATCCATCCATCCATCCATCTTTCTTTCTAAATGCTTTACTTAAAGGCTTAACAAAATCTACTATTCATGCAACTCTATAAATAAAATTACTCGTAAATGTCTGTGAACTTAATGAGATATAATCAATAACA
Source organism: Rhinolophus hipposideros (assembly GCF_964194185.1). NCBI lineage: Eukaryota > Metazoa > Chordata > Mammalia > Chiroptera > Rhinolophidae > Rhinolophus > Rhinolophus hipposideros. The sequence continues at coordinate 45,985,312 of NC_138053.1, read as the reverse complement.
ATGCAATAAGGAGGAATTGTACAAAACAATAAATAAATAAATAAATAAATAAATAAATAAATAAATAAATAAATAAGCAGACCCGTTCTTACTTCTCTTGGAGTCCCAACTCAGGAAGCCCAGTGACCCTGCAGGCTTCACACCTCAGTGTGCAGGGTGCTGCATGCAGTAGGGCCTCCCTGCCTGGAGCCCAACCCCTCTTTTACCTACATTGTGATTGTTGTCAGGTTTGAAGCTTCTGAAAATCACTGCTGTGGTTCACACCCAGTATTTACTAACAACAGCTAAATTATTGACATTGTTAGGATATCACGTGAAAAGAATTACTAAGCAAAATGTACTGCAATCAAAGCAGAAAAACAAAGATCGATGTTATGGCCTTTTTTCTGCCAAGGAATTTAAGAAATTTTAAAGCATGTTTAAGATTCTTATCAAATTATTAGTGTTATCTATCTACCTATCTATCTATCTATCTGGAAATATATCTCCCCTCTATATTATCTTGCCAAGAAGAATTGTGTATGTTCTTGGGTTGACAATGCTGTAAAATCAGCATAAATTCAGTGTGGCTTAATTTATTCATTAATTCAATCATACAAAAATATTTATCAAGCAATCACCATCTAGCAAACAACCATTCTAGCCCCTGGAGATTCAACAGTGAATAAAATAATAAAATAGACCAAAAAAAACAACAAAAAAAAAGCCCTTGGGGAGTTTACACTTAGCCTGGACAGAGAGTAAACAAGGTGTATGCATAGAATGTGCAGCCTTTGCTAATATTAAAAAATAAAGCAGAGCCAGGACCCTGACAAGATGAAGAAGGTGTGACCTTTTTAGAAACAGTCTTTCCAAGAAGGCATCTTTGGGTCAAGACACGAAGGCTGTAATGAAGCAGTCATGCAGATACCCACGGGAGAAGCCCTCAGACCTGTGAGTGCAAAGCCCCGCCTAACACAGGGATGTACCCAGGGTGTGTTTCATAGAAAAGGAAAAACAGAGTGGCAGTGGTAGGAGATGAAGCCGGGGAGGTAATGAAGAGGGTGCAAATTATATCCAGTTTCGATCGTAAGTCTGTTTGAGGGTTAGATGAGAGTTACTAGAGGGTTTGGGGCAGAACAGTGAGGGATGTCAGGGCCTTGTAAGAGAATCACCCTGGCCTCTCTGTTGAGAACGGACTGCAGAGTGGCCAACAGCACAGCTAGGAGACCAGTTGGGAGGCTACTGCATAATAAGCCAAGTGGGAGAAAATGCTGCCTTGGACCAGGGTCGTGGCAGAGGTGATGGCAAGAAGTGATTAGCTTTTGGAAATATTTTCAAGCAAGGCTGAAAGATTTGGTGAGGATGAGATGTAGCGGGTGTCATCAAAGTTGATCATGAAGGTTTTAGTTCAAGCCACTGAGATGCAGAAAATTGTAAGAACAACTGAACAAAGGTGGAATATTTTTCAAAAATGCAAATATTCAGTACGGATGAAGGTAGCAGGGAATTTTCATTTCCTCTTTTATTCTTTTCAAAATGTCTACATGGTCTATAAATTACTATGGTAATCAGTCATTTAAAATAATAAGAAGAATTTTGCAAGTTATTGTATACAGCTTTATAATATATGCATAATGAAACATTTCAATAACTGTAACTTTTACAATGCAAAATAATGTATGCTGTCTAAAATTATAAGTGAATTTAAAAAGCAGAGTTTGCTGCAGTAGAATAAGCACAAGTTTTTTCCCAGAGAAATCTGAATTGGATCCTGCTTCAGTTATTTATTATGAAACCGTTGGGCATATTTCTTCATGCTTTAAAATTTAGTGTTCTCCTCTTTAAATAGGAATATCTATATTTTATTAGCTGTATTGCTTTATTGTGAAATTATATAAAATACTGTACATAGAACACTCAGTATATTGCCTGACTAATATTCATAATCAAAATAATAATAACATTACGACAAAAAACATTGATGATAATTAAAGTGAAAACAATAACTTAGATTCCCTGCAATTACAGGATAGGTATCATGTAATAAGCACTTTACATGTATCATGATGTTAGATACTTACAGAAAACCTCTAAGGTGGGCACTATTATTATCCCATTTTACGGATGAGGGAGATGAAATTGTAACAGTAAAATACAGGCAAAAAACAGCTATTTATCTGAAGATAAAAGCATCTAAAGTCAAAGGTTGTGGGGTGCAGGTCCATGGGGTTTTATCCTACCATGTTTCCCCGAAAATAAGACCTATCCAATCAGCTCTAATGTGTCTTTTGCAGCAAAAATTAATATGAGACCCGGTCTCATATAATATAATGCCATACAATTTCTATAAATATTAAATCCAACTTTTATTTATACCTTTAGAATGATTTTTAATATTGTGATGGGGTAATTTTCAGACTTGAATTTTTAATTCTGTAGCACCATATATGCAAAGATTAACTCACTTCTTTTTATCAAAGCTTAAAAGCTTGACTAAATTTGAATGGCCATTCTCTAACATTTTAAACATAAAATTATTGTGTTTTGGCAATAGGTTCATGATAAAGACTATTTCATCTCTAACAATATCAACCTTAAGTAATTTAAGCAGTGATGTTATTTAATACTCTTAGGAATCTTCTGGAAAATGAAATTTAACATCACTGTCACTTTTTGAAATGCGGGAGAAGAGGATTATAGTTACGCACCTAAGAAAAATAGAGCTGAGTAAATTTCGTATCAGTTTCTGTAGGAACAGATCATTAAAGCAGAAAGAAAAGTTTAGTTTAATAAAGATAATGTAAATACACAGGTTTGGAAAGCATGAAAAATGTGTTTGTACACATGAGAAGAAAATAAAGGCTATAGTGAAGTTGAGATTTTACACTGCAAATAAAAACATAGACTTTACTATTACCGATAAGTGGACCCAGTTTATTTGTTCACAGACAGATTTCCAGGGTCTCATAGGAATTTTAATATGAAATATACCAAAGTACAGGAGGAAAACTAAGAAGACAAAAGTGACAAAGAGCTGTTATAATGGTTACTTCCTGTTGGCTTCACTGATAATCAACCTAGTATGCATTTCACTTTCTTTTCTTGAGTATCAATGTTTACATATAGGCCCCTAGGTCACACTACTCCTGACCTTGAGAGAAAGCTAAAATCAACCTCCATCTCCATAGGAGGTTGCTTCAGGGGTGGCAGGAGGAATCTAAGCCTGTCCAATTAGAGTGGTCTCAGGACTCTTGCTTTGAAGGCCGGGGAACAATGTCTTTTCTTTGTCCTCTCTGGACATGAATAAAGATAAATACAGCTCTAGCAGCTGTTGGCAGATATATCACCACCACCATGGAAACCAGTTTGAAAATGAAGATAAATTATACACTGCAGATGACAGAGCAGGAAAATTGGGGAAAGAAAAACAAAAACCAGAGTTTTAGTGACATCACTGAGCTCCTCATTCTCAAATCTGTGAGCTAGTAAAAGCCCTTATTATTTAAGCAACATTAAATTGACTTTTCTGTTACAACTAAAATAATCATGTCATCATACATAATAACTATTTTTAATGCATTGTTAGATATTAATATATAATACTGAAAAAACAATAACTTCAAGCTGTACTATGAAGGATTTCAGTTAGTTTACATACTTCTTGACAATAAGATCTTAAAATTTTTAATTATTTCAAGTCCATTTTTATATTTTCAGTTCAGACGACAGAATATGTAACTATATCTACATTCATAGATACATAAGTAAAAATATACAGATATTATTTTCTCTCTTTTGTTACTTTAATTCTTAAACTTGTCTGAAGAGAAAGATATGGAGTATATAACCTCCCAAATTCCCTACTGGTACCATAAAAATGTGAATTTTATCTTAGTAAAAATATGAAAAAAAATACTACTTACCTATAACAGAAATTTTAAAACAACTGCTTTTCTCACTGTTTACAATCACTATCACACACCTTTCAATAAGGAAGTTTGTTTTTTAAAAAAAGTAAGCACTATTTGTTTTTTTCACTAATATCTTTTCACTAAACTGAACAAAGCTAAATCTTTAGAAGCAAAGATTTCTTCCCTATTCCATAGAGAATATACACATGACTCCTTTCTGTCTTTTAGAGATTGTAGCAATAAACTTTCTGGGTTTGATGTATTAGGTTTTAATACTTAAGCCTGCTTAATGTGTATTTATGAACAAGAATATATTCTATAAAATAATTAGTAAATTTGCTCCAGACACTAGAGGGAAAAATATACATTTCCATAGAAAAATGGAGAAAATTTGTAACAAATGTAAGGTGAAGAAAAACAAAGATGTGGAGCTTTATTTTCAGACCCTAAGGAAATAAAGTGTTAATATCAGAATGTAAAAGCAACTTTTGCTCATTAGAGAATAATATGGTAAGGAATCATTCCTTTTCAAAATGCATGAGCTTTAGAATAATTGAGCAGTCAGCCATGAAGAATAAAACTCCACAAGAAAAAAGGAAAGCTATCTAAAAGAAATCTGTAGCATAGTTGAAAAACATCACAAAATTCATTGTAAACAGAAGTAATGCTTTGTAGGACGAAAACTGAATATTTTAAAAGTTAGAGAAGAAGATCTAATCACTGTGTCCTGTGTTTATGTGTTTATCTTATAGATATATACTGCATTTGTTTTAAACTATATATGTGTGTGTATGTATATATATATATATATATATATACACACACATATACATAATACATATATATACCAAATATATAGTTTGTTTATAAAACTGTAAATACATTTATATATATATGTGTATATGTATATATATATATATATATATAAAACTATACACACACACACATATATCTTCAAATCTTTATTATAGCTAGTCAGTATCCCATTATATATGTATAGATTGTTAGTGTTTTCAAGTGCACTTCTGCAATGGCCAAACTGAATATTTAAAAGATTAAACATATTAAATTATTTAGAAGGAAACTGGTGAAAACATTGACGATCTAGTGTGCTGAATCACCATTTTCTTCATCTCTGATGGGCATCACAGAGGTCACAATGAGTCTGTTATAAACTATTATATTCATGCAGTAACTGCTATCATCATTATCAGTTAGAATCAGATGTTAATAGGCCATAAGTACAGTTTTACATTTAAGTAAATTATGAAATTTTAACTTTATAAACACATGAAAAAAACACTATGTCTTTTGTAGTTTAGCGTTTTAATATGGTGTTTCCCCGAAAATAACACCTAGCCAGACCATCAGCTCTAATGCGTTTTTTGAAGCAAAAATTAATATAAGACCTGGTCTTATTTTACTACAATATGAGACCGGGTCTTACATAATTATAATATTATAATATAATATGATATGATATGATATGATGTGATGTGACGTGACGTGACGTGATGTGACATAACATAACATAACATAACATAACAAAACATAACATAACATAACATAACATAATATAATATAATATAATATAATATAATACCGTGTCTTATATAAGACTGGATCTTATATTAATTTTTCTCCAAAAGACTCATTAGAGCTGATGGTCCAGCTAGGTCTTATTTTCGGGGAAACACGGTATAGCTGATTGCTGAAACATTTTATCTTTTACTTTCATCTGAAAATTCTATTTTTCTAATCATAATTTTTGTTATGTGTTAATTCAGTATTAAAGCTACTTGTATATAAACCCAAACTCAGTTTCTTTCTTTGATATTAAAAAAAAAATAAAATAGAAAGCAATAAAAAAAAATCTCCCCTTTGGCAAGAGAGAAAGAAACAAAATAAAGTTTTATTTTTAGGTAGTATGAACAAAAACAGTAAGTTGTGGTTTTGACTGATTTTAGACACTTACTACTTGCATAGCTACAAGATCTCCACTGTGTCATTTTCAGACTGATTTTGATCCCATTCAATAGCATCTTCCATTTCTGGCCTTGTTTTAATTCTTATAGTGATTTCATCAATTTGAGAAATAAGTGATATTTTTAGAGAGGTAAAAAAATAGTTAACAAGATCACATAAATTAAGAGGAATGAGAAAATTTATATGAAAATAGGCTCAATTTGATATATCTTATATTTAATAAATTAAATTCTATATACGGGTTCTGACAATTACATTCACGAACTTTTTGCAATGTTGCTAACCTTTTTTGATATCAGAGGTATTATTCATCATGAATTTCTACCAACTGAAGAAAGAGCTAACCAAGTTTACCATTTGGAAGTGCTGAAAAGGCTGCGTGAAAAAGTTGGATGAAAGTGACCTCAACTTTTCGCCAACAACTCGTGGCTCTTGCATCACGACAATGCACCAGCTCAAATGGCACTGTCCATGAGGGAGTTTTTAATCAGTAAAGAAATAACTGTATTGGAACAACCTCCCTACTCACGTGATCTGGCCCACAATGACTTCTTTCTTTATCCAAAGATAAAGAAAATACTGAAAGGAAGACATTTTGATGACAGTCAGGACATCAAGGATAATACGACAACAGCTCTAATGGCTATTCCAGAAAGAGTTCCAAAATTGCTTTGAAGGGTGGACTAGGCACTCCTGTTGATGCATAGCTTCCCAAGGGGAGTACTTTGAAGCGCCACAGTGATATTCAGAAATGAGGTATGCAAAATTTTTGCAGGATTAGTTCATGAACTTAATTGTCTGACCCCGTAGATTAGTTCGCTGTAGTTAATTTTCTAATGCAAATGTCTTAATTTTTTAAATGAGATGGACAAAAGTATTGGTATAATCAGTTTATGAAGCCTCTCACTATTATGCAATTTAAATGAATGATAAATGAAAATTGGATTTGTGCAACAAGGGAGAAGTAGCTATTGACTTAATGTTACTAGAGTGTCCTTTTATGAAATTTAACCTTAATGTGATCACCTTTCAAAGGCTGTAAACTGATTTGATTTCAAAGTTGTAAACTAATATGAATTTCACACCTTCAGATAAACACACACAAACACACACACACTCACTCACTCACTCACTGTTAATATTTGCAAATCTTTGTTTTTGAAGGCATATTTATAAAATCAAAGTCTGATGAATACAGTCATACAATTGTCAGTAAGATAAACATACTTGGATTATATTTATTACTTCTAAAAGTGACTTATTTGGAGGTAGAATATCTGCTATGGCAGCTTTAAAAATATGAATCCACATCACAGAAAAGGCGGTGTGAGGAGTGCTGGGAGAAATGGAAAGCCACATGCAAAAGATTGAAACGAGACTGCTGTCAGTCACCATATAACACAATTAACTCAGAATGGAAAAAAGACCTAAGCATAAGACCTGAAACAATAAACTACACAGAATAAAACATAGGTATTAAACCTATGGACCTTGGGTTCAAAGAGGATTTTATGAATTTGACCTCAAAGGCAAGGGAAGTAAAAGCGAAAGTAAATGAATGGGACTATATCAAACTTAAAAGCTTCTGCACAGCAAAAGAAACCATCGACAAAATAAAGAGGCAACCAACTGAATGGGAGAAGATTTTTGCAAACAACGATTCCGATAAGGGGCTAATATCCAAAATATACAAGGAACTCAGACAACTCAACAACAAAAAAACAAACAATCCAATTAAAAAATAGGCAGAGGACCTGAACAGACATTTCTCCAAAGAGGACATACACATGGCCAATAGATATGAAAAGATGCTCAACATCACTAATCATCAGAGAAATGCAAATACAAACCACAATGAAATATCACCTCATGCCAATTAGAATGGCTATTATCAACAAGGCAAATAATAACAAATGTTGAAGAGGCTGTGGAAAAAAAAAGAACCCTCATACACTGTTGGTAGGATTGTAGATTGGTGCAGCTGCTATGGAAGGCAGTGTGGAGGTTCCTCAAAAAATTAAGAAGAGAATTACCATATGACCCAGCAATTATTCTCCTGGGTATATACCCCAAAAATCTAAAAGCATTTATCCATAAGATATATGAGCTCTGATGTTCATTGCAGCTTTATTAATGGTGACCATGATATGGAAACCAACGTATCCTTTGATAGATGATTGGATAAAGAAGATGTGGTACATATACACAGAGGAATACTATTCTGCCATAAGAAAAGATGAAATAGTGCCATTTGTGACAACATGGATGGATCTTGAGATTATTATGCTAAGCAAAATAAATCAGACAGAAAAAGTTGAGAACAATATTAGTTCACTAATATGTGGGATATAAAACTGAAAGCAACAAAGGAACAAGACAAACAAAGAAACAAAAACTCATAGACACAGACAGTAGTTTAGTGGTTACCAGAGGGCAGGAGGGGAAAGGGAATAGAAGAGGGTAAAGGGGATCAAATGTATGGTGATGGAAGGACTGACTCTGAGTGGTGAACACACAATATGACACATAGATGATCTATTACAGAATTGTACACTTGAAACCTATATAATTTTACTAATCATTGTCACCACAATAAATTTTAATTAAAAAAATATAAATCTCATTAGTTTGTAATTAGATCTTGGTATAGTTACCATGTTTCCTCGAAAATAAGACCTAGCTGGACCATCAGTTCTAATGCGTCTTTTGGAGCAAAAATTAATATAAGACCCAGTCTTATATGTTAAATATGTTATATGTTATATGTTATATGTTAAATTAAGACTGGGTCTTAATATGATATGATATGATATGATATGATATGATATGATATGATATGATATGATATGATACCGGGTCTTATGTTAATTTTTGCTCCAAAAGATGCATTAAAGCTGATGGTCCAGCTAGGTCTTATTTTCAAGGAAACATAGTATAACCTAGTTTGAAGGAATTTCTTGTATAGTTCATGGCTGGTTTTTTTTGTACTCAATGAAATAAGATGTTTAAATATCTGAACATAAGATTCAACTGTGATAAATAAAAGAAGCTTTTGGTAGTTATAGAAACAGGGGTTAAGTAAAACTGCCCTAATAACTCAGATGCTACAAAACATGTTCCTTTAGGCAAATATATCCCATCAGAACATTCCGAGATGAACAAGTGGATGTTCCATATTCAATAAGGGGACCTATCTCCACAAGGAGACAAGGAGACGCAGATGTAACTTATGCACCCCTTCTACAAATCAACACAGAAAAGCCCTTATTAAGTACTTGCTTTCTGCATGGCAATTTAGAGGTTCAAATGAGAATAATTAGGCATGTTTGAAAAAATAAAGTCAAAATGAAGTGAAAATCTATTCTAAACAGAATCATATGGGAACAGAGTGGAAGGATCACTTATTTGTTTTAATAATAACATCCATAATAATTCTAAATGTAAGGCAACTCAAATATGCTCTATTATAAAGACAATAGGCCAAATTATTTGGTAGGATTCTAATACAATTAAAACAACTATCTAATATCTCATTATTTTTCTGTTATACTGTCTGTCTTCATTTATTTCACATCATGTTATTTAATATAGAAATCTATTATTTTCTTTAAAACTAGTTCTGAACAATGATAATTTGTCATGATTACTGAGTTATAATTAACCCATACTGTGTACTTTGGTGATAAAAACAACCTAGATTTGTTATATAACATCCATAAAAATTTTTTTTTAATTTATGGGGGTGACAATTGTTAGTGATATTACATAGATTTCAGGTGTACAATTCTGTATTACATCATCTATAAATCCCATTGTGTGTTTACCACTCAGAGTCAGTTCTCCTTCCATCACCATATATTTGATCCCCCTTACCCTCATCTACCACCCCCACCCCCTTACCCTCTGGTAACCACTAAACTATTGTCTGTGTCTATGAGTTTTTGTTTCTCATTTGTTTGTCTTGTTCTTTTGTTGTTTTCGGTTTATATGCCACATATCAGTGAAATCATAGGGTTCTCTGCTTTTTCTGTCTGACTTATTTCGCTTAGAATTCTACTCTCAAGATCCATCCATGTTGTCACAAATGTTCCTATATCATCTTTTCTTACTGCCGAATAGTATTCCATTGTGTATATATACCACAACTTCTTTATCCATTCATCTAAGGAGAAAAAGGAACCCTCATACACTGTTGGTGGGAATACATCCATAAATTTAAAATGATAAATACATAGTATCATTCAATAGTAGTAGCCACTAGAGACCTACACCTTTATATACATCCTGCATAGAATTTGCTTTAAAAATAATCATTTTGAAATTCATAAATTACTAATAACTAGTAATAAGGAGCCCTTGACCATTTGGTAGTAAAAGATACACCCATGAATTTTATTATTTCTTCTACTATTGAACTTTGAGGATGAGCAGATCTATTACAACTATTCAAATTACTTAATTTAAAGAAACTAAAGTATGTATTTGAAGAAGTTACTGTCTAATTATGCTGTGAATTGAAGGAAGAGTAGTAATCTGATAAAACTATCATGTTGTAACATATAAAAGTTTAATTCAGGTATAATTTTTGTGGCAAACAAAACATTGTATTTGATTGATAATTTAAATAGAATGGAGAAAAAAACAGCAAAGAAAAATCAATTAAAGGAGGACTTCAAAATGATTCTGTGGTTGGAAAAGATCACTCTAGTCAAATTATGCTTATGGAAGGAGATGAGAGTAAAAACAGAACGTTAATCATATATTAAATAAATATATTAGGGATGACCATTTTAAATAAAATAACATATTTCCCTGAAAATAAGACCAGGTCTTAGATTAATTTTTGCTCCAAAAGACACATTAGGGCATATTTTCAGGGGATATCTTATTTTTTCATGTACAACAATCTACATTTATTCAAATACAGTCATGGCATCTTCTTTTGGAACATTGTCATAACATACTAAATGCGTCCGTCTGGCTGACGATCTTAACTGGGGCTTATTTTCGGGATAGGTCTTATTTTGGGGAAACACGGTATGTATTTTGATAAATGTTACTGAAAAGACACAAACAGAATAATAAATATTCAATTAAGAAAAATACTTGTTGAAAAATTTGAGGCAAGGGGTATCAAAACAGACTAAAAAAATTATAATCTACTTTTCACAACTATTCAATACCTTATGAAACCATGTCTTTACAAATCTCATAATATTTTGTCAAAGGTTTTAATACAACTATATAGTAATACTCTTTATTATCTACTTTGATAAATTTAAAATGAAAACACCTTACTTCCATTGACAGTTTTTTTATGTAAAAGGGGTGTCTGCTTTACTAAATGACAAATTTTCTCAATAAGAATACATTCCATATGTAAAATTATTTAGTTAAAATATTCCTTAAGAGTACATTTGTTCTATTCTAAAAGTCTGTGCTAAAATGCAACAAAACATCTGATCATACATGAAACCAAAAATAATTTTAAAACATAATTTATACTCTATGATGTTCTGATCACTGTAGAGTAAAATAAACATTTGAAGAAGAAAATGTTCAGTTATATTTACCAAAAGACATTCTTAGTAAGCAAAGAAATTATCAAAATGACTTTAGAATAAGAAAATTACACTAAGAAAGTTATATTGTACTTAAATATCATTTGCATTAGGTTAAAATTAGTCTTCATGATGCAAAAATATTTTGCAATGACATCAAAATTACTTGGCAAGCAAAACAGCAAGTGTGGGGTAAGAGTATGAAAGAAATGAGACTGGGTTAGTAAAGCATGGGTGCTCTCAAGGTTTGATACTCATACAAAGAGAAAATTCAATTAAGGTTGAGAAATATATAGTCTGAGTAACCCTACACACACTAAAGCCTCAAGTCAGGGCTGAAAACAGTCAGAAACTAGGCAGAGGAGACTCATAACAACAGATGACTTTGATAATCAATCATGTGATTAGGACGCTCCTAAAAAACAGGCAACACAATACTGACTAGAATAGGAGGAAATGATAGGGAGTCCTTATTATCCATATCAGGTAATAAATTAATAATATTATGAAAATGAAACATTGAGAGTTTATCTAATTCTGTGATTCCATTAACAAGGCAGTTATAATTATAATGAAAATGATGCAATATGTCATCCTTGGAGAGTATTGAGATATTTGTAAGACGTCTATTTTGTTTTCTTCCATTGAATCTTAGATCTTTTGAACTTATTCTTATAGGTAAAAATCCCTGCACAGTTTTGGAGGGAGGTATTAAATCAAGAAGCCTCTTGCCATTTGAAATATGTTAAGTGTGTGAATTGAAATGACCCTACTTTGTGCCTGAGTTCCAATAACTGAAGGGGTGAGATTCAACCCTTCCTATAAAACCAAGCTCCATTTTGTCCATTAGTTTCAGTAACCATTTCCTGTTCAGGTCTTTCAGGCCTAATGCCTCTCCTCAAATACTTGCCTAAAAAGGAAGTTAGTGCTGAGGTCCCTTCTTTTCTCTTTAGACCCACCTTTAAGGCCTACATCTCAGGTTTGACCCCTGTTTCCTGATGTTGCTGATCTGTTAGCTTGAACCTTTTATTAACTGCTCATCAGATCGGCTATAGTGCCTACTTAATCCTTACAAATGTGTCTGATCTTTAGGCTCCTGAAATTTCGCTTTGACCCATCCCACTGTCCTAGAACCGTACTGGAAATGCCATGCTTTCTCTACTATTTGCATTCTTCAGAATACTTAGTTCAGACTTGAGCCGGTGCTTAATAAATGAGTAGCTGGATGAAGAAGACAGTCATGATGCCAGGTTTAGTATCATTAAGCTATAACTGTAAAAATTGTGTTTTTAAATAAAGCAATTGTTTGAACTTGGATTAATGAATACTTGGGAACAACATAATTTTCATCCTTTAACTTAAATGAACATCATGCTCACTGTTGGTTATATACTTGATAATGCAGTAGTCTGTCATGCAAGGTCATAGTTCTGAGAGTATATTTTATAATTTTCCTCTTTTTATTCTCCACATTTTATTATTTTTCTGAATTTTTTGATATTTATTTCTTCTTCTCATTGTATTGTGTCGGCATTTTACTCAAAGTTTTAATTTTGTAATTTTCCTTATTCTTTAATGTGGATGTGCTATTTTGTGTTCTGTTTACCTCTTTGATAGTTAATTTTCAATTACTTTCTCTTTTTATTTAAAACTCTAACATCATTTACTCTGGGACAGCATGATGGGTCCATGACTTTTTTTCCCCAAAGTAAATAAATAAAACTGTGCCAGTTTTCTGGTTGAAACCTTAAAATATACACTTCAATGGGTTGTGCCTCCATTATTAAGGTCATGAAATTAAATAGGAATAATTGTTTACAAAATAGGAACTTTACCTGCTGAAGTTGGCTCTTCCTCATCTGATGCTGTAGTGGGAGTTGGGGGAGGTGGACAAAGAGAGAAAGAGAGAGAGATTGAGATTGAACATAAATATGTTTCACATTTCCAAACAGTGACTATAAGTTCTTGACTTTTAATTTTGTATTTTTAGAACTACTGGTATGTCATTAGATAATTAGATAATGACAGATTAATGGGTATTTACATTAAATTAACATTTATGTACTCACACTTTAAAATATGTATTAGAAAAGACTATTCAGTTGTCTACATTTGAGTTTTCTTTCTTTTTGCAAAAAAAGATTAACCTTTAGCTTGAGTATAAATTACTATAATTTTTTAAACTAATATTGTTTAAAATATAAATGGTGTATAACATATAAATACCTCGGCATTACCACTTTGTAGTGATTTTCTATTAGCAAAGAGGAATTAAGTCTTTGTTTATAGTCAAAATATTATTCCATGAGGTAGAAGTTACAAATTAGATAGGGATTATTAAACATTAGTGACTCACAATCATTTTGGATGTTGGTTAAGCACCAATAGTCTAGCTCTCTTTCCCTTCCCACCCCTCCCATCTGTCTCTCTCTCTCCCTCTCTCTCTCTCTCTCTCTCTCTCTCTCTCTCTCTCTCTCTCTCACACACACACACACACACTCCCTCACATCCTAAGTGCCACACACTTAGGATTCAGTAGTGGTTGATTCTGTTGTGAGACCACAGGAACCTGCATTTTAAAAGTATCCCCAGTGGTTTTGACACAAGTGTTCTATAGCCCACCCATGGATAAACATGGATATTATAAAGGAGAGGCCACACTATGAAAATACAATTTGGTGCTAAAGCACTGCTTCACAACCCTGAATCTCTATTAGAATGCCAAACTCTGAGCCCCACTTCAAACTAGTTAAGTCGGAATCTCTTTCGATAGTACTAGTTTGTGGCTATGATGTGGAGACATGACTAAATAATATCAATATAAGGTAAGATGAAGTGTAACTCAAAGTGTGAATCATTTTGATTTCTGTTTTTCAAGGGAAGAACTTTTGAGAGCAGCAACAGTCTTAGGGTAATAATTGACTCCTGGGTATATGTGGGGGTTGGAGCACAGTAGTTACAAAAAAGTTTATCTGAAGCAGCATCACCGTTTTGCCTAGTAGAATCCACCTCTTCACTTTTATACTAATAGACACTCTGTGAGGAGGTATTTCTGCTCTGTGCACAGGTGTAGCTTACCCAGAATATGAGTATTACTGTTGACTTATATGACATTTGATTCATAAAATTTAAAATAAAAATTGACTCAGCTGAATTACTTATGAAGGAGCTTTGTTCCCAGGTGATTCGTTAATCAAGGTATCACTGTGTCACCAGGGAGCAGTCTCCACTCTTTTCCCTTAAAGTTATATCTGCAAAGTACACATCAGACAAGCTTACTTTGTGTCCTGACAGTATTTTCCTCTCACACTGTTTGGCTCGTCTCCTTGGCATGTAAAGAAATGGAGAGAGCAAACACAATTGGCATGCATGGCATAGAGAACATAAATATTTAAAAAGCTGTAAGCTTCTTTATCATGTCCAAAATATATCATAACATGTTCAAAGAGGAAAACTGTCGGTAGCTTCCAGGAATTCCCTTTCAGGAAAATAACACAGGGGCTTGTAGAAGTGCTGACTTAGATGAGTCATTGTGAGTAAAAGTCTAGAGATTCAAAAGGAAAAAGAAAACAAAAAAATCTCACACTTAGGGCTAGTCACTTTATGTTTGTGAACGCAATATATAAAGCAGCTGATGAGATGAAAATTACTCTTATTTGACAGATGAAGATAGAGATGTTCAGAGTGACTGAGCAATTTGTCTAAGGTCAGTTTGAATTTGAGCTCATGTCAGTGTGACTTTAAAACCAACTCTTTGCACTATTCCTTACTGTCTCACAAAGTGCTGATTCAGTATCCACGAAGAGAAAAAGGGAGAAAGGGAGAAAGGTCACGGAACCAACACAGGCAAGGGCTCTGATAATGTTAGTTGGACTTAAGCATAAGGGGAAAAAAAATGGATATAGTGGCTGGGAGAGCAACTCCTGTTAGAAACTAAGTTCTCCCTTGGAAACTTCTTGAAGTCCCCCATACCAGGGATAGACTTAGGCCGGTAACATCCTGACTATGTAGCTAAACCACACATCCTAAGTATGTGATGCCTAAGGAAAAAAGATTACAAGGGCTAAGATTTTATTCCTCCATTATCTGTGGATAAGCAAGGAATTTTAGGAAAGAACTAGCAGCACTGAAGAGAATTCCAAACTTATAGGAGCCCTAACAATCAGAATGTCTTAAAACCAAAGCCTCTGGGCAAGAAATGCACTAGCCTACACCAGAGCCTGTAATACCTGAAGGCATCTCTGTAAGAAGTTAACAATATTAGGGGCATCAGGTACACAGGTGCACAGCATTCTATTTCTATACCACATCTTCATAGTTGTGATTCCTCATGACATGTAACTAATAGTCACACATTATAATACACACACAAAAGTACAAGTGCGAGGGTTAGTATTGGTATTAACTCACTGTTTCTGTTTCTCTGGTAAAGATGGCTTTGTAGGCTAACTGCATGACCAGAAAAGCATCATGAACTATTAACAGGTGGCAGCTAGAGCCCCAGAAGTACAAACAAGCTTTAAAATGGTCATTAGTGGCCTACGCTATTTAGTGACATTGAAGTGAAATAAGTATCACAGAAGGTAATGTCATGCTACCCGAATGATTCTTCACACTTTCTACTTGCTTCTTAGGAATCCTGAAATCAGCAAATCGAAATATTATGTACACACACACACACACACACACACACACACACACACACACACACAGCCCTCACATGCAAGTTCCTCTAATGCTGGAAATTAAAAACACATGCACCAAGCAGGAAAAATTAAACAAACTAACACATGATTCTGTATTTCACTGTCTGGTCACAATGTAGAAGGATGTACTGAAATTTTGATGATGGTAGGGAAATAGGCAGTAAACATGTATACCTGATATACAGAATTTAGCTAAGGGTGGTCCTCTCGTTTGCCCATAACAGAATGACCCTGGGTGTGTGTTAAAATGCTCCAGACCCACTGAATTTGAATTTTGGGTCTCAGCCCGGTATCTGCCTTTTTAAAAAGCTCAGCAGGTAACTGTCATGAACACTAAATTTGAGAATTATGACTGTGTCCATCAAAGTTTTTTGCAGTGGGAAAGAGCCCTGGGACCAGTTGTAGGAACTGCTGCAGTAAATTAGCAGGTTTACAGGAAACACTCCACAGTGTGTACACTGGTTGCTTCACCACTTTTCAATCCTCTTTCTCTTATAACATCTTCAGGTTTATTGGGGTATCTACATCAATGCTTTGGAGAAAGATGACTCTTTTTGTGGATTTAGAGAGAAAGTCTGTATCTCAGAACTATGTAAATCTTTCCCCTTTTCCTGGTCACAGTTACTGGTCTGTGTAGGTATATGACTCATTTGGGGACAATGACATGAAAGAACAGGTTTGTGTGTGTTTGGGTGAGGAGAGGCTCTTGGTAAGGAAGGTTCCTTATTCTGAGAAAGTGTCTGGAAATAAACCGTTCTCTTTCTCCTTAGCTATAGACAAGGAAATCTGTGGCCCCAGAAGTAATTTGGCCACATCCTGGACCCGTGATGGGAGCCAGCTTCAGGAAGAAGCCATTCCTGTGCAAAGGCAGCGTGGAAACACAGAAAGCAGTTATATTATCAGTGATGTTGTTGAGCCACTGAATCAGATTCTGACCTAACTCTGGGCTCCTGGTTCTAAGGAAAAATACTTCCACTTTACTGTTTACCTAGTTTTAGTTGAGCTTTTTTATTATTGGTAATGAAACGCCATCCTGCTATAACCATACCCACTTTTGTTGTCCCCATTTAAATATATTAGAATGCACGAGGAATTCATCATCTCTGCGGCAGGTGAGACCTGAACATAGCCTTGGGCTGAGTTTTCCTGAGGTCAGCTGGACTTTTAGTACCCACCATCGCATTTTGATACAATAAGTCTATTCCTCTGATTTTGCAGTAGTCATTATTTTGCAGGGCATTCTGGCAGTATACATGTGCATGAACCGGGTTGGTACTTGAGAAAAGGAGAGAAGGCATCCTGTAGACTTGTCTTCCCTTCCTGTCCCTTTCTTTCCTTTCCCTCCCCTTCCCTTTCCTCCCTTTCTTCGTTGTTCCATAGGATGAATTGTCAAGTACAATAACTACCCAAACCCAATGGGGTGTGTATTACCTTGATACACATACAATATTAAAAAACACATAATTCTTCATCAGACAGACTCTAGTCTCTTTACGTTGTCTCAACAACTCTTATATCTACTGTTTTTGTCTGTCTTATCCTTGGTGTTTTAATTAAACTTTAATAACTTGGAAATTCCATCTACTCAAAATAATTCTACCCAGTGTGGCTCACCATCAAATAGGAAAAGCTCATTGTGAAATATATAAAATACACTTCTGAGCATTAATATCTATTTTACATAAGGATGTTACTCAATTCATATTGACTTATGGATCATTTTGTTTGCAGTATTATCAATCTAGTTAATTATGCCCTGAATATGCATTGCAAGTATACAATTATCTGTGTAATTCATTATTTCCATTAGCAAAGCAAAAAGAAATGTTTATTCTTGTATTCTGACAATATTTTAGAATGTTTTTATTCAACTGCAGTCATGCAAAAATAACAATAATGATATTTATGCATGATTATTCATAACTGCTCAGATGTTAAATGCTATAAACACGTGCGCGCGTGTGTGTGTGTGTGTGTGTGTGTTTGTATGTGATTACTAAGGCAAAGAAGAGTGAATTATCATTTCTAATTTGTGAACTCACTCATTTAAGTAGGTTGTGCAGATGCCTCTGAAAGTATTCAAAGATGTATTTAGAGAGAGGTTTAGGTTTATATGGTCTTTGTTTTATTATTTGTTTGTTTGTTCTAGGCCAATGACCCGATGGGGTCATGTCTCAGGACTTAAAAATTGCTATTACCAACTTCTTCAACTTGTGAAAGTATGAAGAGGAGTGTCAGTCAATCCTGGCCAAAGACTTCAGACAGCATATTCCACATTTTCAGAACTGCAGAATATTTGGGTCACAGTGAGGAGCAACAGACAATGTATTTGCATAGAAAATGTCCAGAGAATTACAAAGTCTTCTCTATTCTACCAGTCTTTTACATGCATTTTGATTTCTGTGCTAGATTTGGAGGATGACATCTATTTGAGTATAGTTAATAAATGCAATACATAAAATATAATTATGTACACATGTGGTTAGTATATAAGTATAGTTTATTTGTGTTTAGTAGTCTCTCCCATTAGACTAGGACTTTCAGAAGGGCAGGGATGTACCTTGTTGGTCACCATCATATCTACAGGTTTTAGAATAGTTCCTAAACACTGTAAGGCTCAAGAAATGTTGTCAAAAGAAAAAAAATATGGATTTATATTTAATACAGTCCTCTGTGTTACTCAATAAAATTCAGCTGCTTCATTATGCTATATAACTTGACTTGCCAAAAAGAAAGCCCTTACCTTCATCTATGTTTAGTTATATAAATTGATATGCAATTACATATGTAGTAATTTATATAACTATATGTAGCCATATAAATCATATTTTCTTTCTTGGGGCAGGAGCGAAAAGAAATAATGGTTAAAGAGACAATGATTGCTTTAATGACCATTTGATCAGCTCAAGAAACAAACCTGTGATTTTAAACTAACTAAATAATCATTAAATGATAGTTTATTAATTAAATAGATTCATTAAAATAGAACCACAAAATGCTTTCTATGTTTAGTAGCAATATAGCTCACGGGTTTTACAAGCTACTTCTACAGTGAATCATGTTAACAACAATTAGCAGTGCGGTTGGGATTTTCTCATTTTAGAAAGTTGTACAAATGGGAAAATAATAAAGAAAGAGTGGAGGCTTTTGTGTGTGTGTGTGTCTATGTATGTGTTTGCCAATGATTTAAAAAAACACATAATTTATAAAAGTAAGCTAGAGTCTTGAGAAGCTGGGAAATAATACGATTCAAGTAACCTACATTCACATCCCAGCTAATTATTAGAAACATTGGGGACATGACTGGGACACATCTTCCTACAGAAAGGAAACACTAAAGATTTTTAAGTTAGGTGATTTGACATTACAAAGGCCTCATAATTTAATATTTCATGTATCTATTCAATTGACCTCAAATATCTTTTGTTTATTCACTGCATCTTCCTTCCCCATCCAAATTCATCCCATCCTTGTGGATTGAATTCAAGTCTCAACACCGTCAGTTCCTTAGTATTTATTTCAGTCTCCAGAGTTATGAAGTTATCCCCTTCCAACTCCCACTGGCTTTTAACCTATAACTAAAAGCCATTTCTAAAGAAAATAGCAAATATATTTTTCAGTCTTGTTCCCAAGCTGGACATTAACCATTATTCTTCTTTGGAGGGCAATGGTTATGTTTTAATTTTGTATAATACATATAATTGGTGCTGAGTAAATACTTTTGAAAAAGTTATCCAATTTTACAGATGAGAAAATGAAGTCCAGTAAGTGAATTTAATGACTTTCTACATTATTGTAAGTCACGTAAAGTGAGAATTGGAAGTTAAACATAAGGTATCCTAAGAACATAAGGTATTCCAGAGATATATGGAAAGAAGGAACTTGTAAGGGAAAGAGTAGATTAGAAGTTAATATAAATGACTGCACATATTTATTAATTTTCATAAAATTAATTCATACTATTTTTGAAAAGACAGAGAAATTGGTCATAGTTCTGTATGAGAATGCTGTTTGATGTGATGACGGAAGCCATGAAGCTTAGGTTACCTGTTCACCGTGTGTGAATTTCTGACACCTATGTTATTTTGTTTTACCATCAGGTTCATGTTCTATCGATTTCTGCTTTATTTATGTGGGGAGGCTGTTCACTTCAACCTGAGTTCATTTCCATAAATCTGAACTAATGAGCTAATCTAAAAGGCAAATCTTTTAAAAACAAAAGAACAAACAACGGAAAAGTAATGGATAGATTAACAATATTGGCACAAATCTCAGTGACAGCATCCCCTTAAGTAAACACAGAAAATATTAATATCAGAAGAGATCTTGTGATTAAGGGTGTTGACAAAACAAAACGAAAACAAAAAACTTTGTTAGAATTCATTAAGGTTTGCATTAAAAATAGAAGTTTGTTTATTAAGTCATCTAAATTGCCAACTAAAGCCTCACTGCAAACTGAATTTTGAAGTAAAATTATTTAAACATCAGACTACATATACCTATATAGTATATAATAATTAAATATTTGTAATATAATAGAAAAGATAATTACACAATACATACTGTTCTATAGCTTGTTTTTTTCATTAATTTATCGCATATATTTTTCTATATCAATGTAATCTGTGAATATGAACAGTACTGAATAACATTTTAAATTATGGACCTACCATAATTTATTTAACTGTCTCTACTGAGTGATATTTGCATAGATTCAGGGGTTTCTGTTCTATAAATAACATTTTAAAGCAGAATCAGACTCCATTTGAATAGTGGTAGAAACACAAAATAAAAATAAATGACCAAATAATTTCATTAAATAAATAGGAGTCCGTAATCCTAAACACAATAGAAAATATCCACTTTTTGTAAATAAGATTTTTCATGATCCTCTTTTCTATGCCATCAGTCTACCTTTAGTCATATGCTTCTTAAATAGATTGGACAATTTATATTTGTATCTTCTTCCTATGAAAGTTACTCTCTTGCAAGTTACCATTAATGGAGATCAAGTAAAACTTCCAGTGTCCCATGTCCACGTAGCACAAGACACAGAGAGATGACAGAGCTCTGAGTTTGTACGCATGCGGCCTTAGGTAACAGATTTCCCTGCCGATCACCCGCTACCCGACTAAGGTTGAACACTGAATATTCTGCACCTCCTGGGATATAAGTAATATACAACTTTAATGTTTTTAAAAAATAAATGATGACTAACTGAAGACAGAAATTTACTTTATTACAAAATCTCGTCATCTAATGCACATGTACGTGTGTGTGCAAAAGCAAGTACTTAATATGTTAGAGTTATTTTAAACATGAATTTTTTTACTACTTTTGACATCTGTGAAGGCTTTTAGTAAAATATCATTCCTTTTCACTACTTATATTCCAAAGAGGAATTCAGAAATTTTATGATGGCTTTGAAATTATGGCCAAGATATATATCTACATATTTGGCTTAATTAAAATATCTTTTGAAACTCAAGATGAAGGTAAAAAAACAAAACAAAACAAAACAAAACAGTGGGTATATTTAAATTGAAGAGAGCTGAGATATCTCTCATGGATCTTTTACTCTTTCGTCAGGAGAATTATTTTTTTTTTTTTTCATGTAGTATGAACTCATTCCAAGGACACTAACTGTAAGAGATAAAGAACAGCCTCTGCTTGCCCATAGGAACTAGACTAATCTAATGTGTCACTGACTTATTCAGCAATGAGTTAATGACTGCTGTAGAGGATCTTTTCTTTTCCTGACTGTTAAAACAGAAGTTAAAATTAAATGCTTTCTTTTCAGAATCATTAGGACCTTTTTAAAAAAGGAAAGTCAGTGTATCCACATTCAGGTGTTAATCAAATGACATTGACAATATAATTTCCCTATCTGCAAAACTTGTCTCCCTGGGCTAAATTTTTCCATAATTGGAATGTCTCCAAAGAACTTAACTGATTAAAAAAAAAGGGGGGGGGAAGGTCTTACATTAAAACAATGAAATCAAATAAAGGTTCAGGGCTATTCAGGGAGGGCTTTAAGCCCCATTCTTCTTATTTTTGAGGTTATTTTCAAGTTGTGAATATACGCTATTAACTTCTACTCTTCCAACCCATCAAGAAATGGTTTAGGAAACCGCTTGTTCAGCAAATAGGATATAAGCAACTTTGAAAAACAAAATGTTAAATCCAAACCAAACTCAAAGGTTACTTAGTCCAACGTGCCAAACAAAAATATAAATATTGCTTCAAAACTTCTACTGGCAGTGAATGCAAATCTCACAGAAAAATATGTCAGCGCACTCTCCTGGAGGTAGCCTCTGGAAGCCAATGGAATAATGTGGCTCCTTCTTTGACGGCCATTCAAATATCTGAATGGCTTTTGATGGCCATTCAAGACAGTTATCAGATCTCCCATAATTCTCTTCTTCACTGAGATAAAAATCTCCACTTAATTCCATATATCATGCCATACACACCGGTTATCATTTTTATTTACTTTCTCTTGAAAAATTAAAATTTGTCAAGGTCTTTTAATATACCAAAAATAATGAGATATTATAACAAAATGAACTAGATCCCTAGATAAGATCTAACTAGCATAAAATACAATGGCATTATTACCTGCCTTCTTTAGGCTGCAATATCACAACTAACAATCCAACATTGTATTAGCTACTAAAATAATAAATAATTAATTTCCTTTCCCTCCTTCCTCCAGCCCCACCTTATGTAAGACCAATTCTGAGAGCACAGAGGGAGGAGTAAATCTTAGTTCCTTCCTGTCTCAGGGAAAGATTGAGCAGGAAAAAAGATGAAGGGGCCTTGGGATGATAAAGTCAGGCTTGGGGTGGGGGTTAAAGATTGAATATGACTGGCTTGCAAGCAATGTTAAAAGTATTCTGGCAATAGGAAAAACTGCAAATTTTTGAAACCAAGCAAAGCCTTAAAGATATTCTTCCAAGCTCTCACTTTCTCTCTAGCAAAGAATATAGTTTGCATGTATTTCATATCTAGTTGATTAAGTCTACAGACAGAAAAACCATTTTTCTTTATTGATACAGTTTCCTTAGTATTCAGGATTAGGTGTCAATTCACGTGAATATAAATATTTTGTGTCTTCATGGGATTTTCTACATGTCAACTGACATTTCTAGTCATAGAATGGTTTCCTGGAAATTCTTTTTAAACTTTATAGTTGCTTCTTCCAACAAATAATTTCTGCTTAGAAATTCTAGGTTAGAAATTAGCACTAATTTCAGTCAATAAGCCATACTCAGCCTTTTCTAAATCAACTAACCTATCAAACCAAGGATTGTTGAAAATAATCACAATAATTAATGAACTGAAAAATAGATTATCTTGGAGGCTGAATAAAAATGTAACAGAAAAAAAAGAACACAATTTAATCCTCAAAAGAAAAGTCTGAAGTAGTACTTAAAAATTACCTCAAATATAGTTCCATTAAGAGTTCTGTTGTTTTATTTTCATAATGTGTGTGTGCTTTAATAATGTACTATCAAAAGAGGTTTAGTAGAATCATGTTCCTAGGACATTTTTAATAACTCTGAAAATTATATTATGGGAATAGTTCAAGAGGACGACTAAAGACCCTGTACAATATAGGCCCAAACTTCATTGCTGGGCTGGCTCCCAAACATCCTTATAAACACCAAATAATTAGTGGACAACAACTAATGCTAATTCTCAGCCTTACTCAGCCTTTTCTAAATCAACTAACCTATCAAACCAAGGATTGTTGAAAATAATCACAATAATTAATGAACTGAAAAATAGATTATCTTGGAGGCTGAATAAAAATGTAACAGAAAAAAAAGAACACAATTTAATCCTCAAAAGAAAAGTCTGAAGTAGTACTTAAAAATTACCTCAAATATAGTTCCATTAAGAGTTCTGTTGTTTTATTTTCATAATGTGTGTGTGCTTTAATAATGTACTATCAAAAGAGGTTTAGTAGAATCATGTTCCTAGGACATTTTTAATAACTCTGAAAATTATATTATGGGAATAGTTCAAGAGGACGACTAAAGACCCTGTACAATATAGGCCCAAACTTCATTGCTGGGCTGGCTCCCAAACATCCTTATAAACACCAAATAATTAGTGGACAACAACTAATGCTAATTCTTCAAGAACGTTCCCAAGTTTCTCGTCTCTGTGCTTTTTATCATCCGGCATTTTGCTTAAAATGTCCCATTTAATAACTTTATTGGTTAACTACACTTTCATCACAGCCCATCTCAAAAGCCATCTCAGCTATCAAATCTGAAGCCTAGGACAAGAAGTGAACATTCCGTCTCTCGATACTTATATCACTTTGTTCTCCTCTTATGATGATTGTTTTTTGCATCGTGTAATGACTACTGATGTGTGTGTTTTATAATCCTTTTCCAAACGTAAGTGTCTCAAGGGGAGGTCCTTATTCCTGGGCTCATAGACAAAGGGGAGATTTGCCTCTGAGGGTCAGGAAGTCTTCCTAGAGACACTCAATAATATTCATTAAATGGAAGATTCTGGTGTCCTTTTCTATCCCCTCTGTGATTCGATCTTCATGCAAAGCCACAAAGAGTTTATTGTTGATCTATCCCGTCTAAGCACCTAATATTAATATGTTGTCGTAAATTCTAACTTGGTATTTATTATATCTTTACAGGATTCCCATTTTGCAATCTTACAAAGAAAAATCAATTCATGAGTTATTTGCTATAAACATAAAGAAAGCTAGTCATGAAAGGTAAATTCCTAATTATGGAAACATTACTTACATTACTCATAATTTTCAAGTAATAAAACATAAGGTTTTCTTTTCCCCATACAAAGTGAGATAATATGTCAAATTATATGTTGAAGGAAATAAATTTTTAAAAAATGAATAGCTGACAGAAAAATTGTCACCAGTTTACATATTCAAGCACAAGCAGAAACAAATCCTGGCATAAAAATAATAGGTCGGTATTTATTGGACATTTCAATAATGATTGAAATGATGAAATAATATTCAGGGACTTAGAACCTTAATTTCCACATGTAGCTTTTGAATTGTCTATAAGGTTTACTTATTCTATAAATCCTATATATCTGTTATATATTCAGATGTTGTTTTAAGAGCCTTACATATATTCATTTACTTAACTTGAACAAAGCCCCTTTGAAGTTGGTACTGTTATTTCCCCAGTTTTAAAGATGAGGAACTAGGGCAACAAGGGATTAAGCGACTTGGCCATAGTGATAGAGACAGTAAATGGAAGAGCCAGGATTTGAATTCCGTGTGACTGTGTTCTTAACCACAACATCCTGAAGCTATCCTTTAGACTGAGAATGTGTTCCTACAGAATTCCAAGAAAGCATAGTCAGTATATGATGAACACTGGGATTAAAGGTATTATTATTATTATTATTATTATCATCATCATCATCATCATCATTATCATTATCGTTGTTGTTGTTTTTACTCTATGCTCTCTCATTGTTTCAAAGCATACGTCCCTATATGTGTAATAGGCACAGTTTAATTTGAACTAAACACCGGACTGTAAAAAACATGGGATAAAACTTCAGGTTCAACACGTGTTCTGCCTGACTTTGAGCAGGAATCTATGACCCTGTTCTTTACATTCATCACAGAATCACTTTCCAATTGAACACTGAGATTGGTATTAGTTCAGCTATTTATTTCAAGGTTATTACAAGAATAATATATACATTTGCATTTTAATGAATAGACTACCGTAAAAACACAAGACACGATTAAATGGAAAAGAGTGAAGGAACAACATGTCTCTAGCATTATGGCAATTGATAAATTGCATTAAAAAAATCTATTTTTCCACCCCCTTCAAAGTTCATTACATGATGGCCTGATAATCAACCTCACCACAGAAGTTCAGGGTCAGGAAATTGTTGTGGAGAATAATATAGCTCCATCTCCCCAGCTGAATAACTAATGGAAACTGACCTTGAGAACACAGCATGTTCAAAGACGCACCCCGATTTATCCATCGTCTGTGGAACCAAAGCCATTGATTCGAAAGAGACCTGAGTCGACATCAACAACATCTGTCTTTGTGAAAATGTTTGGTAGTTGCTGTGCTGATGAGTAACAGTAATAAGTTCTATACTCAATTGCTCTCTTTGATTTAGGTGAAGCAGTTAGGGTCTGGTTTCTCATTTAAAATCTTACCAGATAAGGACACTGTGGGGATTTATCAATATGCTACGTAAAGAAGGTGCTCATTCTTATTTGAAATTTGCTATATTTTCCAAGGATTAGTACTTAAGAAAATACTTTTATCTAGGTTCTTTTGCTGAGGACCGAAATTGTGTTCTCCCTACTTTACTTTCTAAGCTTTGATGAAAATAAAAATAACAATAAATATTGATTGTTGTCCACTTGAATCATAATTTGGTGAATTTTACATTTTCAAAGGGAAAATAAAATATATTCTGAAATGAATTCTGCCCAAATTCTCTCTTATTATGACTCATTATGTGTTGTCACTGTTCTTTAAGTAATATGGATTACAGAATTTGCCTTTACATAAGTACTTTGATATATTGGACATTAAATTGTTTTAGAGTACAAAGTTACCTTGAGGTGTCAACCAGTTGTCCTATGGCATCAGGGACAGTGGCCAAATAAGTCTTCACACACAATGGCATCTACTTGAAGCTCCTTGGGAAAAGATTCATGCCTTCTGTTGCATCTTAGTAAATCTATGTTTTGACTCTAGTAATTCCTCATAACAAATAGCATGATTCTGAGATATAGCAGGTACTAGTAAGATTTGTTGATTAGTTTATCTAATTTATTAATATTAAATATTATAGTAATTAATAATAGTTCTAAGAAATAAAATTTAACCAATCAAAGTACTCATTTTCAATAAATTCTTAATGCTTTGTCTCTTTCTCTTCATTCTATCTTCTGTGTAACTAATGGTAAAAGGACAGATGACAGCAAATGCTCCATCATTTATCCAATAGCCTTTCACTTTCTATTATAGTGATACTAAACATTTTTCCACTTCCTACCTTTATTTAACCTTCTTAGGCTTTCTTTATCCAGTTATCCTAAGTCTGCCTCATACTATAGATACTCTAGAACCGTTATTTAAGGTTTCTTTGATTAAATGCCTAGTCTTTTTCTCATTAGTCTTAATTTTAGAAGACAGCCTTTTCCTCATAGTTTTTATCAACCAAAATAGACTTTATGTATGCCGGTTTATAGTTTGTCCTTTTAAAATGATTTATGGCCTTATATAATAACTAAATAAGAATAAAAGGAGACATAGTCTCATATGATATTTTTAAAATTTGATGAGATAATCTCTTTCACTCTCTAAGTATACGTTTCTCCTCCTATTATAAAAATTAAATAACTATAACACCAAATCTATGTTACCATAATTAAGTAGATCTAAGACTATTAAGCTTTATTTTCATTATAAATTCATTATGATAAACTATTTAGCCTTTTGATCCAATCCTCGTGATACTAAAGTTTCTCGAATAACTCTCATTCCAACCATTTACTTTTAAGAATTTAGTCTAAGGAGACAGTGGTGAATGTACAGAAAATTCAGTTATAAGAATGCTTATCAAAATTTATAATAGAGGAAATTTGCACAGAACTTAAAAATCCAAAAAATAAGCGCTGGTTGAATAAATGATGGTAAATGATGGAATGTTAGCCTGATATTTTAAATAATGTCAGGAAATAATTTTTAATGAATTGAAATATATAGTGATTATGAAAGAATATGTACTATGTATAATATAAACTTTAAGCATATACATTGATATGTTTACACATAAATGTAGGTACACAATTTCATATGGAGGGGTCAACTTAAATTCTTATAACACTTAATATGACTGTATGACCCCATAGAAAGATACAAAGATAGATCTATAGATAAATTATAGAAATAAGAATGAAAGTATATATAATTTAAGATTATAATTTTTATTTATTTTACTTTATATTTCCTAAATTTTCTTTTTATTATTTTTGTAATAAAGAAAACAAATGCAAATATTTATAAATTCCTAATATAGTTGGCTATATCCAGACACATCATTTACCTTTCTTCCTGTTAATGACATTCAGCAACTCAACTTAAAAATAATTATTTTATCATTTTCTTATTTCTATTGTAATCATAGAAAAAAATTTTGCTCAATCTCAGAAAAATATCTATTTCCCTGAAGTGGTAAAATATTAGCACCATTTGTAATTGCTTAAAAACTGTTATTTTTAAATAAACTGCTCTGTTCAGGATACAATGGCTTTATGTGTAATTAGTTCAATTAAAAGGAAACAAACAATATGTATAATTATTAGAATAAAAATATAGATTCATGCTGTAAATCAATGAAGAAGATAAAACCAAGTAACACAATCAGAGCAGAACTAAATGAAATAGAGAACAAAAAGACAATAGAAAAAAATAATGTGAAAAAGAGCTGGTTCTTTGAAAAGATTAACAAAATTGACAAACCCTTGGCTAGACTCACTAAGATAAAAAGAGAGAAGACACTAATTAACAAAATCAGAAATGAAAAAGGAGAAGTTATCACGGACACCACAGAAATACAAAGGATCATCCAAGAATACTATGAAGGACTATATGCCACCAAATTCAATAACCTAGAAGAAATGGACAAGTTCTTAGAAACATATAGCCTTCCAAGGCTGAACCATGAAAAACTGGAAAATCTAAACAGACTGATCACCAGTAAGGAAATTGAATCAGTCATCCAAAACCGTCCCAAAGGCAAAAGTCCGGGACCAGATGGCTTCACTAGTGAATTCTACCAAACCTTCAAAGAGGATCTAATACCAATCCTGCTCAAACTCTTCCAAAAATTGAAGAAGAGACAGTACTCCCTAACTCATTTTATGAGGCCAACATTACCTGATACTAAAACCTGGTAAAGACAACACAAAAAAAGAAAACTACAGACCAATATCTCTGATGAATACAGATGCAAAAATCCTAAACAAAATTCTAGCAAATCGAATAGAACAAGGCATTAAAAAGATTATTCATCACGACCAAGTGGGGTTCATCCCCGGGGCACAAGGATGGTTCAACATTCGCAAATCCATCAATGTAATACATCACATAAACAAAATAAAGGACAAAAATCATATGATTATATCAATAGATGCAGAAAAAGCATTTGACAAGATACCACATCCATTTATGATTAAAACACTCAATAAAATATGTATAGAAGGAAAACACCTTAATATAATAAAGGCCATCTATGACAAACCCTCAGCTAATCTCATACTTAACAGTGAAAAACTGAAGCCCTTTGCTCTACGTTCAGGAACACGACAGGGCTGTCCCCTATCACCTCTGCTTTTCAACATAGTGTTGGAAGTCCTTGCCAGAGCAATCAGGCAAGAGAAAGAAATAAAAGGCATCCAAATTGGGAATGAAGAAGTTAAATTATCACTCTTTGCATATGACATGATGCTATATATAGAAAACCCTAAAGGCTCCACCAAAAAGCTATTAGAAACAATCAACGACTAAAGTAAAGTTTCTGGCTACAAAATCAACGTACAAGAGTCCATTGCATTCCTATATACTAACAATGAAATCTCAGAAAAAGAAATACAAAAAACAATTCTTTTTGCAATTGCAGCAAAAAGAATAAAATACCAAGGAATAAACTTAACCAAGGATCTGAAGGACCTATATGCTGAAAACTATCAGACATTTTTGAAAGAAATTGAAGAAGACACAAAGAAATGGAAAGACATTCCGTGCTCATGGATTGGAAGAATCAACATAGTTAAAATGGCCATAACACCCAAAGCAATATACGGATTTAATGCAATCCCCATCAAAATCCCAACGGCATTTTTTAAACAAATAGAGAAAAAGAATCATCAGATTTGTTTGGAGCCACAAAAGACGCCGAATAACCAAAGCAAACTTAAGAAAAAAGAACAATACGGGAGGTATCACACTCCCTGACTTTAGCTTGTACTACAGGGCTACAATAATCATAATAATAATTATTCTAATAATTTTCTATGGTATAGGAAAACAGACACGTGGAATAGAATTGACAACCCAGAAATAAAACCACATATACATGGACAGATAATTTTTGACAAAGAAACTAAAAAATACAATGAAGGAAGAAAGACAGCCTGTTCAATAAATGGTGCTTGGAGAATTGGATAGCCATGTGCAAAAGAATGAAACTGGACTGCTATCTGTCACCATGTACCAAAATTAATTCAAAATGGATCAAAGACTTAAGCATAAGACCTGACACAATAAACTGCATAGAAGAAAACATAGATTTTAAACTTATGGACCTTGGGTTCAAAGAGCATTTTATGAATTTGACTCCAAAGGCAATGGAAGTAAAAGCTAAAATAAACAAATGGGACTATATGAAACTTAAAAGCTTCTGCTCAGCAAAAGAAACCATCGACAAAATAAAGAGGCAACCAACTGAATGGGAGAAGATTTTACAAACAGTGCCTCTGATAAGAGGCTAATATCCAAAATATACAAGGAACTCATGAAACTCAACAACAAAAAAACAAACAACCCAATTGAAAAATGGACAGAGGACCTGAAGAGACATTTCTCCAAAGAGGATATACAAATGGCACGTAGACATATGAAAAAATGCTCAACATTGTTAATCATCAGAGAAATGCAAATGAAAACCACAATGAGATATCACCTCACCCTAGTCAGAATGGCTGGACAAATAGTAATAAGTGTTGGGGAGGCTGTGGAGAAAAAGGAATCCTCATACACTGTTGGTGGAAATGCAGACTGGTGCAGCCACTATGGAAGGCAGTGTGAAGGTTCCTCAAAAAATTACAAATAGAATTACCATATGACCAAGCAATCCCTCTCCTGGGTATCTACCCAAAAAAACTGAAAACATTTATACATAAAGTCACGTGTGCTCCAATGTTCATTGCAGCTTTGTTTACAGTGGCCAAGACATGGAAACAACCAAAATGTCCTTTGATAGATGAATGGATAAAGAATTTGTAGTATATATACACAATGGAATACTATTCGGCAGTAAAAAAAAATGATATAGGAACATTTGTGACAACATGGATGGATCTTGAGAGTATAATGCTAAGTGAAATAAGTCAGACAGAAAAAGCAGAGAACCCTATGATTTCACTGATATGTGGTATATAAACCCAAAACAACAAAAAAACAAGACAAACAAATGAGAAACAAAAACTCATAGACACAGACAATAGTTTAGTGGTTACCAGAGGGTAAGTGGGTAGGGGGAGTGAGATGAGGGTAAAGGGGATCAATTATATGGTGATGGAAGGAGAACTGACTGTGGGTGGTGAACACACAATGGGATTTGTAGATGATGTAATACAGAATTGTACACCTGAAATCTATGTAATTTCACTAACAATTGTCACCCCAATAAATTAAAAAAAAAAAAAGCTTATAAAGGCTTGAACACGAGCAGAGGCATTGAGATTGAAGAAGAGAAAATGATGAATTTAGGAGACACTACAGAGATAGAAGAAATGGGATTTGGCTTTCAAATCCAACCTAAGAGAGCCTGCCAAAACTTTTTGTATCTTGCAAACCTTAGCAAAAAGTGAGAGAGCAAACACCATCATAAATTATGAAACCAAGCCCCAGGTCTCTGGTACTTGCAGTAATAAAAAGAAATATTTATTTAAAAAAAGAAACATTATGGAAGGTTTTAAAGATTGTTGGACATGTTTTAACTATTTTATAAGTCATTAATGAGTCACCTGTAGACCTCTTTTCCATAAAAGTGCTCAACTTGGAAGAGAAATTTTTCTGGAGATTAATGCTAAATTTTCCAGTGAGCTTATACGTTTAAAATAGTAATTTTCCTTTTCATAAATGTGTAGAAGTGTACATTTTGGCAGTGCCACAACTGACTTCATGTCACTTCATTTGGAATCTACATAAAAGGACAATTTAATGTCACTTTCCATTTTCACTTTCCTAGTTTTTCAATGTGTGTTCTAAAATGAACAGAAAATACCCACTTTTTCCTCTTTAAGAGAGTTTACTTTTCCCTCCCTTACTAGAAAATAAATTGTATTCATAACTGATAACATAAAAATAAATATCTACAAACATATCTATATGTTTATCAACTTTTTGCATTACCAATCAAAACTATTTAAAAATCAAATAAGAGGAAAAGTAATGCTCCGTGTTAGATTGTAACATTTGCAACAAAGTCTTCACTTCTTGCCTCCTCACCTTTGCAATATGAAGTAGTAGATCACCCCCATCGAAAGTGTTGTTAGCTAATGTGACACAAGCAGGGATTTTAAAATGTCTTGATTTTTTTTTTTACTGCTCTTGGGACCTTTCCACCACCACTATGCAGGGAAGCTTGATCTAGCAGACAGGAGTCATTTTAGCTGAATCATCTTCTACTGCCCAGCACCAGTCAACCAGAACACATACTTAACTTACTCTCAGAATTGTGAGGTAAATGTTTGTTTAAATCATTCATGATGATTTGTTAAACAGAAAAAATGTAATGATATACATCCACTATCATTTCATTTATAAAAGTATCCATCCCCCATCAACAGAAAGGATACACTCTCAGGAAAAAAAGACAATGGCTAAAATGGTATACATCATT
Organism: Rhinolophus hipposideros; assembly: GCF_964194185.1. NCBI lineage: Eukaryota > Metazoa > Chordata > Mammalia > Chiroptera > Rhinolophidae > Rhinolophus > Rhinolophus hipposideros. The sequence continues at coordinate 45,952,486 of NC_138053.1, read as the reverse complement.
TTTTAAAAATGTGTTATATTGTCTTATCTTACAAATAAAAGTTTTCCAACAAATTGTCTCTTATCTTTCTTCTGAACAAAAGAGGATTTCTGTACTTGATATTTCCTAAGGTTCTTTGATGTTCCATATATTTGGTCTGAAGTTACTATGTAATTGTTAGGGCTTGGAAATGCAAGCTAATGCATTCTAATCATTGTAATTAACAATAAAGTAGAAATGTTTTTAAATTAATAAGTTCGTACTTTATAAGTTACGGTACAGGAATCTTTACATATATAAAACAAAATTACTTTTCTCTAATGTATGCAAAATAAATGGCAAAATTTTTCCCTTAACTCTATCCTCATAAGTGTACAATCCTATTTGTTTGTATGAACACATATTTAATCCTTCTTATTATCAGAAAGTAAGTAAACATAACTGTGAAAATAAATCCCTTTGACTCCAGTTGACTGAGAAATTTCTTAGCAATTTTCTATGGCTAGCAGCTTTTGAGAAAGTATTTTAGTCCATTTAGAATAGCTTTCGTTATGATAATGTCTAGAAGCATGGATTCAATCATGAGTTAGTCTTTCTTAGTCCAAGAAACAATCTTAAAGGGGAAAGAAACTGATAACTACTCATAATTTCATCCAATATATGAATAGTTTAAAGGAAATCTATCAAATCTCTCATTCAGAAACAAAAATTTGGAAATCTTAAATAGCCTCACTGTACCCAAGAAGTCTCCTTAAAGTTCATTAACATTCAGGTATTTCACAATCACTAACAAGAAGTCTTTTAGACAGTCAGCCTCTATTACACTATTTGATATTCTGACACTGATCATCTCCTGAAAGATAAACATGAATATGGCTGTATATGGGGCAAGACATACAGAGCAAATTGTTATTTTTTAATTCTTATGAGACACTTTATGCTTATGGTTTAAATGTAACCAATTTCCATAAAGAAATGAGAGCAACAGGACAGATTAGCAGTGATGAGATTTGAGACCACAAATTTAAAAGAACCTAAATTCATGTAGAAAAGGGATACCAACTACCAAAGAGAAATAAGTTTGGATGGCATACGATTAATAGGAGAGGATAGGAGAAGATAGAAGAGCATGTTCTATCTTCATGTTTACTAATTTTTTCTAAATTAAAAAACCTGGTCAGAAACCAAAGTAACTACAGGGAGAATAAAGAGGAAGAATTATAAAAAAAATGATCTGCTGACTTTGTCATCTTGTACTAACTACTCTGAATACCATAGGCACTTTGAATTTTTTTCTCCAAAGTGATTCTGAATTTTACATTACTACTAAATTCCAATGTTTATGTCCTTTGTTTTCAGACTGATAGGTTTAACAGGTTAAATTTATGATAAATATTATTGAAATATCTATATGAGTCATCTAACAGTTTATTCTTAGTAAAACACATGGTTAAGTTTTACCTCATTTTTTTTCTGAATCATAATGACATTACAATTCTATCTTAAAGGAGAAACCTCCCTTGGCCCAAATACTTCTTTCCGTTACTGTGCTCTCTCCCTGTCCCAATACAAAGAAGTTATCTCAGTAACATCCTGTTCAAATGCCAACTTTCAAGCTTTGTTAATATTCCTTATGAAAAACATACCTCCTCTTATTCTACCTCATACTTTATACCATAAGTGTGATGGTTTGTTGTCTAATTCCCCATTTGATTGGAATATCCATGAAGACAGACCCTATTTTTTTAATGTTTATATCCTCAATGCCAAGAAGAGTGTCTGGGATATAGCATATATTCAATAATGGATGGATGAATAAACAAATCAATTGATGGCTGTTTGGTAAAGCCATTTTTTAAAGACTTTTTAAAGAGCAGTTTTAGTTTCACAGCAAAATAGAGAAAGGTATACAGATTTCCCATACCGTCCCTGACCCCTCACATGCATAGCCTTCCCCATTATCAACACTCCTCACTAGAATAGTACATTTGTTACAATTGATAAACCTATACTGATACATCAGAACTATCTAAAGTCCATAGTTTGTATTAGAATTCACTCTAGGTGCCATACATTGTATGGATCTGGACCATGTATAATGGCATGTATCCATCATTATGATATTATACAGAGTATTTTCACTGCCCTAAAATCCTCTGTTTTCTGCCTAAGGTGTTTTGAATTTCAAATTCGACTTGTTTATTACTAGTATGTAAGAAAACAACTTTTGTATATTAACCTTACAATCCTACAATCTTGGATGCAAGGTGCTTAATCTAAGTGCTTATTAGTTCCAGGAGATTTTTGCTTCTTTCAGAATTCTTTCCACATAGACGATCATGTCATCTGCAAACAGACTGTTCTATTTCTTCGTTCACAATCTGTACACTTGTCTCATTTCTGATCCAAGTGGGAAAGCTTTGAGTTTCTCACCATTAAGTAGGATTTTAGCCATAGGTTTTTTTGTAGACATTCTTTAACACCTTGAGGAAGTTCCCCTGTATTCTTAGCCACCTTTTAAATCCTTTCTCTAATTCATCCATGTACCACAATCTACCTTTGTTTCCACAACTCCAACAAAACCGACTTTGGCAAGAGCATCCATAAGTCACATGTAATCAATGAAAATGTTTATGTTGGTCAACTTTGACAGTTTTTACACTGTTGATCATTTATTCCTTGAAACACTATTTACCCTTAACTTTTGGGGTGACACACTTTCCTGGTTTCACTCTCTTTTTTTCTCATAAGAGTTTGAGTCAAAACTGACAACAATTTCTGGAAAGCAGTATCTAAACTGCCGCCACCCTGGTTTCTCTTCTATCTCCCTGACCACTCCTTCTCAGACTCATCTATAGATTTACTTTCTCTAGCTATTGTTTAATTATTGATGAACCAGTTTCCAGTTTCCCTGAATATCAATAACTGTATAATTATGACCTACAAAACCATGTCTAACTTCTTAATTAATTAATGTCTAAAAAATACTTCAAATTCAGTATGTGAAATATTTAACTCATTTTCTACCTCCCAATCCACTATATCCAATGTGCACTATCTCAGTTAATGGCACCCTGTTGCTCAGGTAAGAGACTGGGGGTGCTTCGTCTTTACTCCTCTTTGTTTCCAAACTCTTTTTACTCAATAATGCCATAAGTCACCAATCATTATCTACTGTATCCTTTAAATACTATTGATTCTCTACTCTCTATTTTCTTTGTTACTACACTGACGCAGGCCATGGCTGACCTGGTCCTCTGCGATAGCCTTCAAATTATCTCCCTGCCTTAATCTGTTCTATTTTTGTTTTCCATATTCCAAAGACAGCGATCTTCTAAAAGTGCAGATCCTTTCCTTTGCTCTCAGTATAAAGTCCAAATTCCTTAAAACATAATGCAAGACTGCAGAATCTGCCACTATCACCGTCTTCAGACTCATTGCTAGACACCATGGCTCTCCCTTGTAAGCTCCAGCCACACTGAATTTCTTTCAGCTCATGAATTATGACTTTCCTTATCACCTGACTTTTCTAAAAATTATTTCCAGTCTTGAATACTTTTAGAGTTCTGTCTGCTAAATTGAAATTATCTTTTAGAATTATGTCAAGATATTTTTTCAGTTAGGCATTTATTTCCTGACAACTAGCTTAAGATAAGACACCTGCTTTATATTCTTACAGCTCCATCTACTTCTCCTATCACAACACTCATCATATTTATCTATTTATTTACTTATTTGCTTTCCTAGCTAGACAGCAATTTCTGTAAATTTGCTTATCATTGCATCCCACCATTTAGGTGACTATTACTCAATAAGTATTCAATAAATACTTTAGAATCAATTAAAACTAAGACTTTATTTTTTTTTAAATTCATCACTAACTTACTTCTCTTTGGTTGCACTAATATACTATGTATTTGCGTTGTGAAGTTTATATTTGTTATTAGTTTACTGGATCACACTAATAGGATACAGAGGATAATTATGCCATGGAACTTGGAAAATTTTATATTTCCCCAATCTTTCATATATACACTCTAGAATACTCACTGGTAATAAAAATTTCTATATGAAATAACTGTGTCAACATTTTGTTCCAAATTACAAAGTGTTATTAAGGAATGTGAGGAGGTAATTGGTAAGCAATTTGGGGCTCTGTCACATGGTGATCTGTATATAAGTCCCCTAGAGAAGGCAGCAGTGTCCAGTGCACATCTTTCAAAAAAATGGTTAATCTGGTTGATGTCTTCAAATCTGAAGATATGAAGTGTTTGTTTTTGTTTGTTTGTTTGTTTGTTTTTTCCTTTCCTTTGATAAGAGAGATATTTTCCTATTCCCTTGTGTGGATATCAGAAGTGAGTCTTAACGACGTGAAGAGGCTGAGAACACTGAATGTGGAGATACATTTGTGTAAGGGGGATGTGTGTGGGAGAAAAAGAGAGGGAAACAGGGAGGGAGACAGAAAGTGACAGAGAGAGGTTAAAGATGAATATAGGAGTCTACAGACAGATCAATAATTAAGTCAAAGAAAAGCAATACTGTCCAGCGAATGAAGTTCACAAATCTGAGCAAGTCAATATCTCCAAGCTTCCACACATAATATAGGAATGTAAGTGATGTGAGGATTGATTGCAAATGTGGTAAACTATTTTGTGCTTATCTGACATTAGGTGCTTTGAGAGCAAAGAATAGAAGTACAAAATTGCATGAGAATCTCTTTTGAAATAAGTAGAACCAAGAAATTATGACTACTACAAAGTAATGAGGTTTGAGGTAAAATTCAAGAAGCAATTTTTATATCTTAGAACAGTGTCTTGAAATTCTCCTTTCCAGACGTACTACAATGGAGAAATTATATGTTTGATTGTAGAGTAAATAGAGTAAAACTATTTTTTTAATTGGAATCAAAACACAACTTTTTCTAAATATCGACCAGATTATTTTCTTCCTTTGGAAACTAAAAATAAGGATATATAGAACTTCATATAATCACAAAATTTATACATAGTTTGAAAGATTAGAAGAAAACTTAGACACATCTCCATCATTGGGGAGACTGTGGAAGTAAAAACACAGCAAAGGTGACAGATCAAACTTTTGTCTTTTAAGGTATTACATTAAAATATCTATAGCTTATGGTTTGCTTTTCGTTTGTTTTGTTTTGTTTTTGTATAAAATTCTATTATACTCTGTGTTTTCTGCACTGGTATTACCTAACAGCAGGGAAACAACAAAACTATCCCAGCATAGTAGACTTTTTAACCTAAAAGTCAGGATGGTCATTAATGATCTAAGGTTTCATTTTTTTAGTCCCAATAATTAGTTTTAAAAATATGGGGAAAAAAACAAAAAAAAAAACAAAAACTAAGGTAGCTTAGATATTAAAAGTGTTGCTACTGTGTTCATTCAATAAATGTTCAGCATTCCCTTATTGCGTGCAAGAAAACATAGAGCTAAGAAACAGGTGATAAAAAGGCAGATAACATCTCACTCTAAAAGTCATTTAACCTCAAACTGTATTTAATTTTCCACTTATTTTCTCATCCTTTAATAAAATTATTTCACAACATACAAAAGTTGTATTTAAGAAACTACGGACATTTTAAACTGTTAAGGCACTTGTCTTCTATTGTTTTAATCTTATAAAACCAATACATTAAATCAGAATTGGCATAACCAATACGCTATGCTAATTGGTAAAGCAAATATAAACTGAACATATTTCTTCCAAGAACTCCTAAACATACCTCATGGAAGAATGAGGTTGCTTGAAATATATCATGAAAACATCTAGCTTATGATACTATAACTACCCCATTTCTGAATATCAGAAGTATTTTAAATATATAATAATACATCTGAATAAAACTTAGTTCTCTAAGCATTTGATTTCCCAACATCTCATATAAATACATGAACTATTGCAGTGTGTTTAGTTTTTAAAGTATTTCTGCCAATAGTAGCATTCTTCTGATAAAAATGATGATTATAGAATTGTTTAAAAGTATGGCCCAAAGTATTCAAGTATTTATTTAAAAATTCCATGAAGATACTGGTTTTGTAATTATTTAAATACATTTGCCTTTTCAATTATAGATTTGGCTCTTACAAAGTAGCAACAAAACATTATATACTACAAATCTAAGGCAATGCCAGTTTGGGTTAGTGGCCTTAAAATATAGCACTAACTTTTTATTCTATTCATTCCTGTTAGGAATATTTATGATTATAATTTTCTTCAGAGATATATCCTGATTCTTAATATAAGGACATGATTCTTATATTAAATTCTGAAACTCACTGTACATATTTCGAGACTGGGTCAAAGTGGTTACAACAGTTTTATATCTATGGCACTGCATCAAACCCCCTAAAACAGCAGTGAGTTAATAAAAGCTTTAAAAGAGAAATATCTTTGAAATGAATTAAATGAACAAGGTACATTTCAGCAATAATATAATAAACTCTTTTATATATAATGCATGCATAGTAATATAATATGAAAAATACAAGAAAAAGGCATTTAAAAATAAAGCACGCTAAATCCAATAACTAGTTGCAAAAATGGGAGTTAATGGTTTTAATTAATTATTCTTTCATTGATTTAACTGATAGTTATAGGGATCCTGCTAAGCATTAAAGTACTTATTATAGAGATTAGTACTTTTCTTCTTCAAAATTATTTTTCAAAAGTCATAGAAATCTCCAAGTTTTCCAAAGTTTATGCTAGTTGACAGAACTTTAATCAAAAACGTGTTTGGTTTTCCTTGTAGAACAGATATAGTCCACTTTTTCTTCTTCTTGGTATGACGTGAAAAAATATAGACCTCTGTTCAACAGTCTTAATCAAGGTATTACCTTGAATCAGATAGAAAATTTCTACACGAATTTACATAGTGCTAAATTATTTAAAGTAAGGCTATTTCCTTAATGGGGTAGTATTTGGAAATTATGGAAGTTAACCTAAATCCATAATTATACATGACAGTGAAGTACTTCACAGATGAAAAAACACTTTGAAATGTAATCAATGACTAATCAGTATTCACAAAGCAGTTTTCTGAGAACACTTAGAAGAACAATGAAGTTCAAATATTGTCTTCTTTCATGTATTTATAGTTTTAGAAAAGTAACAATTTGTACAGCTACAAAATACTGATGGATTATTAGTCACTAAAATAAGTTCTATTTTATTTAGAGTGACTATATAATTTAAATAAATTGACTTAGGAATTATTTTCCAGTGAGAATAAAAATTTTAATGTATATCAATATTAAAGAGATAAGAAATTGATTATATTCTAGTAGTACTTGTGGTGCCCTTAAAGTATAATGCTAATCACTAAAACATATTTTTAAGTTATTTACTGAGAACACTACTAATAAAAATAGAATTTAAATATAAAATAGAAATTATAAAATTGAGAGTTCTACAGAGTAAACTAATTAGCAACATACAGCAATCTTGTACAGAATATCCATAATGCACCACAGCCAAATTTGTCTGTCACTCATGAAAAAAAAGAGAATTACTATTGAAATGTTTAAATCTCACACTTACCAACCTCCACAACACTAGAACAGTTGGGATCTGTGAAGCCATCTGGACACTCACAGGAAAAGGAATCTTCAGACAATCCTGACAAACAGATACCTCCATTTTCACACGGATTGGGGTCACAAATATCACCTGAGGAATAAAGAAACAGATATTAACTTTTTTTTTTTTTGGTCTTAGGCACTAAAATGTACTATTTTACATACTTCACTTATCTTCCTTTGGTAGCCACCAAACAGTTTAGGTTTACAAATAAGGTATGCAATACCCATTTCAAACCATATCCTTTTAGGAGAGATGGTATGTAGCATAGTAAAAATTAAATTTTAAAATTCAAACAATGCATGCTGAATTGCATACTGAAATCTGTTAACTCAGTTTGAGGTTCCTGAATTACTTGTAAATGAAATAGTGTCTAATGTGTTAAAGATTAACTGAAATACCTGTAGTAGACTGATTTATTAATTACTCCAACATATAATCTTTCTGTACCCACACACTGCTCTATAACTGCAATTCTTCTCATTAAAGGGGTGGGGTTTATTTCTGGATCCCTAGAATCTGGGCTTGTCTATGTGACTTGTGTTGGCCAATAAGATATTAGCATACTTGAAGCCAGCAGAAGTTTGCAAAAGTACTTGAATATTTCTATTTCCTCTCTTGGAACACTGCTAGGTCATGAGACTAAATTCATACTAGCTTGCTTGGGAGAGGTGAGAGAAACAGGAAAGGATAAGAGAGAAACTACTACCCAGAAATAATTTGTGCCATAACAAACACCTTCACATATGTGGTCTTGACTTTGAAGGAATCTGAAAAGGCACTGAGAGCGCAGAGCGGCTACCGGAGGCTAGAAAAATGGCTATCCATGTTATGTAGAAAAAAGCATTTGGTAAAGCTTTCACCTGTGTAAATTTCAGTGATAGAAAATTTACTTAATAAACTTTTACATACGAGTAATGAGATTTCCGGGCACAAAGTTAAAGTGTTAGCTGGCTCTTAATAGCTTCATTTGATAAGGTATTACAAGAAAGAGATGTGCTAAATAAAGAATCAATGAGTTTGAAAGTAAAGGAATATAAAATGTGATAGAAAATAAAACTTTCTCAATTCTAGCCTCTCAAACCAGTGAAAGATCAAATCCAGAGCTTTGTCAGAAAGACATAAATATCAAATTAAGAATGTGGTTTTAAGAACTTTTGTGAAGATGTTTCAAATAATTCAGGTGCAGCCTGAAAGAGCCTTTCAGCTAAATAAAAGTGCTTTTAGAAATCTTAAAGGTATTATCCCTGAGCAGCCTGACAAACCCAAAGTATCATTGATTAAGTCTTGAGTAAAAAGCAGGCTTCAGACAGAGTTATGGGTGTGGCTTTATTGCATAGAAAGGATGTGGATCAGATTCAGAAAAGCCCATACAGTTTTTAAAGCAGCTTTGTAGGTGAAAGTACCACCTCCTGGATTAAGAGAATGAGGCTTTTCAAAAGTTAAAAAAGCATCTGCGTCCCAACTCCCTACTACTTTGTGCTTCTTAAGAACTTTATTCTCTTATTGGAGCTTTCCCATGAATTATTTCATCTCTTTTCTAGGTTATTTTACCGCGTTTCCCCAGAAATAAGACCTAGCTGGACCATCCTCTCTAATGCGTCTTTTGCAGCAAAAATTAATATAAGACCCATTGTTATAGTAATTATATTATATTATATTATATTATATTATACCAGGTCTCATATTATATTTAAATTATTATATTTTATTATATTATATTTAATTTATTATATTTAATATATTATATTAGAATAAGACCAGATATTTATAATATAATATAATACTGGGTATTATATTAATTTTTGCTCAAAAAGATGCATTAGAGCTGATGGTCTGGCTAGGTCTTACTTTCAGGGAAACATGGTACTATTTTAGAAAAATAAAAATGGAGTTTAAGATTTTTGTCAAATTTATAAAGCAAGTCATTAGCTATACTAGATAATAAAAATACTGCATTAGAAATGGGGCAGACACCAGAAGTCTTCTTAAAACAGCTCTTACTTAACGAAACTATATGGATGCTTAACAGTGCCATATCATATCTTAAAAATTAAATCTTTTTTAAAAGAAAAAAAAAGAAATGGGGCAGATATTAGAAAAGAGAGTAATGAAATAAGGGAATGAATGAATGAACAAATAAATATGTTTTGGAAATACCATAGGATTTCGTATGGCTGTGCCATGGAGTATTTGGTTGGGAATGGCTGGGAAAGTGAAAATACGTCAGATAAGAAAAGATTAAAAAGTAACATTGTGATTTATAAGATGAAGAGCCAATAAATGCTTTTAACATGTATTTTAAAGTTTTGACATGGTCATATTTATATTTTAAGAAGACTATCGTGGTAGCATTCTATTGAATACATTTGAATGGAGACATTGATGACTGGTAAAGATACCACAATATACTTTCTTTGTCTTTATATATCTAACTAGCTAGCTACTTAGTCACCCCTCCTTTTATCCATCCATTTGTCCATCTATCCTTGTGTTCCTTGAATTCCTATTTTGTAGTAATCACTTAAGTAAGTTGGACATTCAGAACTAAAGAGAGTCTTTACCATGAAGTACAGAGCCTTCTATGGGAGATAAACAAAATAAAAAATAAAAAAGCAATAACAATTATAGCACATAATGATATGAGCTGTGATTAAAATACACTATCCAAATTGTAGGGTCAACAGAGTCTTCTGAAAGGATTCATAGGGGTCAGCTGATGTAGAAGACAAGGGGGGTACACGCCCAACATTCCAGACAAAGGGAATAACATACACAGAGGGAAAGAATAATGGTTCATCCAGGAACTTCAAGTAGGTCACTATCATTGTAGCATAGAAATCTATGAGAAACAGAGAGGAATGAGCTCAGAAGGTAGCATGGTCATACAAATAAAGTCCTAATATGCTGAGCCAAATTTCTTGAAGTTCATATTTAAGCTTCGTAAAATCCTAAGAGGACTTTATGCATGGGGAAGTATGTGGTCACATTTGTGTTTTGGAATAATGACTTGGGCAGCATTGTGTTGGATCAAATGGAGGAGTCAAGGCTGAGAGCAAAAGGAGTAAGCATTGATCTTTGATGTAGTCCCAGCAAAAAGTGATGAGGACCTTCTTAACACTCCTTAGAGGTAGCTATGGACAGGGAAAGCAATGGAGGCACCATTTAATCCCAACCCAGTTAATAAACACTAGATAATGAAACAGGAAATGAAACCCCTCCCAAATCACTACTTCCTCTCCCCGCCCCCCGATAATTAATCTGGAAGCAAAGGCATTATGGTTGACATTTTTTAAGACTCAATCACTGGTTTAAAAGTGAGATCATGCTTTTCTGCCTTTGGTGTGAGCAGAACAGCACAGCTTTATACAGTCAGACTAGCAATACTGTTACCTACTAACTACACGGCATAAGAATGAGTATCAATGCCCCCTGATTGTTTGATGAGATGTCAATCATAATTCTGTGTATTGCCAATACTACAAAAAGAGGAGTTCTACATTTCCCAGACCAAGATCTGTTGTTGTAGTTATGTTATCAGATCAAGACAGGTCCATGTTTCTGTTGCTTTATTTATACTGACGGAAACAATGCCTACAGGAGAAAGGCAAGGCAGGAACAGAATCCTAAAGGTTCCCAAGCATACAGGCTATATTTATATATTTATCCAAAATCAAGAACCTCGCATGCTGATCCCTTTCACTCCTACAGCCAAGTTCCTACATAGTTTATTAACTCATGTGAGCTTACTGTCTAGGTATACCCAGGGCCACAGAGGCCAGAATATCTGGTTCCTTTCATTATCCCATCATTATGGGGGGTTTTGCTGGCCTAAGAAACCTTTCTTGGTACTATGTTGCCTTTACTAGGTGATAATACTTAATCTAACTGACTTTCTACCAGGTGTGTATGCCAGTAATGCTCAAATGATGCTTCTGTGCTCAAAATGAGAAAAGAAGGTCTGTTTACCTCTGATTGTATCTTGTAAATGCCAGCTGCTTTTTAGCTGACATGTTGGTTTGTTTGTTTTTCTTTTGCCCTTGTACTTTCTATTCTTTTTTGCTTATGTATACTTATTTCTAATATATTAGAAAATATATTTCTAATGCTTGTGAAAACTCATTTATAGTTTATCCCCATTACTGATGTTTACTCAGTACCTTTTGGAAAAGGTAGAAAAAAGGTAATAGATTTGACCAAAATGTACAAGGTAGACTCAAGACGATACGGTGACCACAGTAATGTGTTGGTTGAGGAAGAACAAAAAATCTGGTTTGATTTCTAGAACTCCTGTCTGGATAAATGAGTAGATTTAGTTTTAAAGGAATTACTATGCTTAAGATGTTTGTGGGATATCCAAAATGAAAATATCCCATAAATCTACTGAATAAGCAGATATAAAATTGGAGAATTTTTGCTAAAGCATGAATTGTGAAGTATGGACATGGCAACTATATTTCAGTGAGAGTCTTCAAAGGGAGAAGAGAGGAGAGAGCAGAGGAGAGGGGAGGGGAGAAGTGGGGAGGTGAGGGAAGGGGAACAGTAAGGAAAGAAGAGGACAGGAGAGGTCCTTGGGCATACAAATAAGTGAGGAAGAAGGAAGATTCTTCAAGAGAAAAGGAAAGAAATCAGTGGTAGGCCCTTTCCATTCCAGTATAAATACACAGTTTATTCACTTATGGTTTAGTATGTCAAGGTCTGCCTGAGTTTAATAAAGGCTCCCACAATATCAACAGAAAACAAACTTTTGATCTTGGATACAGTAGAGGGTAGACAATAGGAGCCTATCAAATATAATTAGGGTTATTACAGGCTGTGTTTGAAATTCCTTTCTCCATACCTAATTATTAATAGAGCCCCTGTACATCAGATGAGTTTTCCATGAAGTGCAAACCAAGACAAAGGTAGTATAAGAAGATTATTGAGAAGCAATGCCTGTAATGAGGAGGAAGCAGAAATGGCCAGGAAAAGCCTTCACCTTGTGTTGCAGATCTGACATCTGTGAAAAGAAGTGGGGAGCGGGGTAGAAAGAAAATCGAGCAAGTGAGCCTGTCCGTAATACAGACTTGACAACGTTTTAGCCAATCCACGGGGGAGCTCTGGAGCCAAGATTCCTCTTAAGAGGGGTCCCCAAAAGGCAAAAATGACCAGGCACTAGTGCCCTTACTGTGTTCAATCATTGGCTGGACATGGCCCAGGTACAGTTAGGCTCTAAAGTTCAAGTGGGATCCTGAAAGTGCTGCAGAAGGATGCTGGAAGCTAAGTGCATTCTTTGCAGCTGGACAGCTTGTTCTTTCTTAAAGGTAAATTGGAACCATGCACCTCCATAGGTGCTTCAGTTCCCTTTCACTCTGAAAACTGTCCTGGTTTGGATAAGTTACACATCCATTATTATCTCTACACATTCATTATGGTACAGATGAAGGCTGATACCTTAAGTAGAAATAAACCCTCTTTGGCTGGAATTCCAAGTACAATTAAAATGCACTGTAGGGACTTCTAATTCCCTATCATTTCAATTAATCTGAGAAAACATCAGCTCAAGTAACAATACTGATTAAAATGAAACATGCTCTTGGACTTTAAATCAATGTTTTTTGTCTGTTTGTTTGTTTCCCAGAGGATATGCTGGCAGAGTCTTTTAAAACTACGATGGCAACTAGTACAAGAAGGCAGGTTCAATAAAGGAAAATAGGACAATATACGATTTCATGATCCTTTATTCCACTGTCAGCCGGCTCCTAAAATACACCTCTGCATATTATAATCTGTGTAGCATTATACCTTGATGCTTCTTGGCTGGCTGGCTTCACCTGCTTTAGATTAGGACAGATGTGTTTAATTTGAATCTAACTATGTTTTATGATTCCATCTGCAGTTTATGGCAGACTCAGACAAATTAAGCTGATGCCGATTTGCCTTTTGGAAATAGAATGAAGCAATAATTTTTCCCAGGGGCAAGAAAGAAATCATTGCAGGCTAAATTTAACTTCCTGTTTGCTTGCTTACCCCCCTCCCCCCACTCTCCAGTTTTGCGTGGACTGGGACCATCCTGGCTGTGTTCAGTGTCTACTTCACTCTTCTCACTGTCACACCACTTGTTGCCAGTCACCTCCTGTTCAAGGTGATTTGGGGTCTTATTTTAGTTCATTATCCATTTGCAATCCATGATCTTCTAGCCTAGATACTATCAAAGTGGGTGGGCACTTATAAAACATAGTGTAGCACTGCAGAAGACAATGAAAGAGGAAAAAAATAAAACAATCTAAAAACTTAAAATCTCTACCTTTATGCCTATGGTTGTTTTTGTGTGTGTGTGTGTTTTTTTTTTCTTTTTTTCTGTGAGCTCAATATACAATTAGGCAACTTTAACATCAGGTAAAGGAGAAAATTCTATCTTGGCACTACTCTGGAAATCCAGGGGACAGAATGGTGAATTTCTCTCATTGACATTTAAACTCTCAATGGTCTATGTGTTCAGTTTTCTTGATATGTTAGTGCCTATGTCCAGTTCTCAGATCAGAGAATCACTGATCCATTCATCAAGTATTGATACTCCAGGAAGCACATTAGACATGAGGGATACGGCCTAGGCTAAGACACATAAGGTTCTCCATTCTCCTTACGATTTTTATTACAGTGGAGGGGATGCATAATTAAAATCTGACAAATAAATAAGCAAGGTATTGCCCACTGTAATGAAAACTTTTGGGGGTTGGGGGCGAAAGAGAGCAGGACAATGAAAAAGGCAGTAAATAAAACTAGTTACTTAAGATAGACATTCTAGGAAGGCTCGTCTGGGGAGGAGCCAGTTGAGATGAAACTTGAAAGGTGAACATGAGGCAGTCACATGAAAACCTAAGGAAAAGCCTCGTAACGAAAGGGAACAGCAAATGTGTGCTCCTAGTGATAGGTGAGAGAATGATGAATTCAAGAAATGGAAAGGAGGCTAATGTATCTGGAACACAGTCACAAAATGTCACTAAATTGTTTTTGTTGGCAACACAATTTTGGTAGGAACCAATTTATAATGTAAGGCCCCTGTCCTGATATTCAAGGAAATTTCTGCTAAGCTTATTCTCAATATGTATCAAATATCTACGAAAAATATAGTATATTTACATGTTAATGTGCTTATGTAGTTATATATTGATATGTTTATTAATGAATATATTTACATAGTACTGCTAACGTATTCATATATTTACATAGTAATGCAAATATATAAATAATTTATTTGGATGAATGCATGCTGCTTCATTTTAGGTCCCTTTAAGAATGCTAGAAGCCATCTAGAATATATCTGTGCCCTCACCCCTGCTCTCTCTCCATTTCCGCAAAAAACTTTGTATATAGATTTAAAATTTTTTTAAAAGGTGGTAACATCACCCAAGCATGTTACTTCACTAACACAAGATATTTAATTCCGCATGTGAAGGATATTACAACACCTAATTATATATGGAAACGTAAAACACAGAGACCATTTAAATTCATGTTCCACAACGATGACAAGGCAGGTCTGTGTGTTTAACTTCATCTTCAGTTTACTGCTCTCCCATTGAACTTGGCAGCTATATTCCTATCATTTAATTTAAAAACTGAAAGAAAGTAAAATCTTTGTCTTCACTTGCACAAGTTAGAAATTGAACCAACCTGTAAGCAGAGTAGTTGGCAAAATGACCCAATTCTTGTACACAAGTGAGCAATAACTATATTTAAAATGAGACAAAGTTCATGAGAATTATCATATTCAACCTGGTGAAATTCACAGAAAATGTTAACACCCTTGTGAGTTATTGTCAGTGAAATTGTGCAGAACAAAATAAATGTCACTTTTTGAATGAAAAATAGGCCTCTTAATTTACCTTGTGCCTCTTCAGAGACCATTTCTGTCGAACACTGAAATTTTATTTGTTGTACATTCTAATGAGTTTGATGCATAGATTCTGATTTGAAAGCCTTCTTTCACAAATTAAAACTGAAGTGTCGTTAATTTTTTTAAAAAGGTTTGATTTCATTGTTATCTTCATTTGTGATTTAAAAATCAATTCTAGCTGATATTTGAGACAATCCTGCAATTAGGAATAGTATATAAGGAAATAAAATAAAATGCCAGTAAGTTTATCTGCAGTGATAGGATCTGTCATTTTATTGGAAAACCACTGAACACATTTGTAATAAAAGACTATCCAATTCTACACGTTGGTGTTCAAAGGGCTCCCAAATGACCATATTCATCCATGGAAGACACAAATCTAATGAATGAACAAATTTCTTAGACTCACTCAGAGCCACATTAATGCGAATTTAAAGCAGGATGTCTCTCAGCTGTTAGCCAGTGGTTTATTCAACTATTTCTAAAGACATTTTTCTTTGTATATAATTTTTTTTTTTTTTAATGACAAGGGAATCCTGAACTACAGAGAAGAAAATCAGCAACGATAGTTGAGTGTTAACTATTTGAATTTTATATCCTTTAACACAGCTTCAACAAAGGCTAACTGCATGAAAAGACAAAAAATATTTTGGGCTCTACATTTTGATAGAAAATCTTTTGGCATATTTTGTATTTTAAAACACTCTAGAGAGCTCCTTAAAATAACAACATCTAGAGTTTTTAGAATTGAAAGGGATATTAGAGATGATCTAACCCAGTGGTTCCCAAGCTTTGCTGTATATTGGAATCACAGGGGAGCTTTTCAAGTTCCTGATGCCCAATCTAATTAAATCAGAATCACTAGGGGTAGATCCAGCTCACCACGTTTTCTTAAATTGCATTTGAAGATTTCAATTTATTAAAGAAAAAAGGAAATAGACAGGAGAAAGTGAAGAAGAAAAGAAGGAAGAAAGAAGAATGGAGGAAGAAAGTTTGAATTTCCCTGCCTTCAATTGAGAGGAAGGCAAATAAAGGTATTTATTTGACTAGCTTTCTTAGTACATTATGGAGTATCAAAATATAACTTGCAGGAAGCTAGGATTAGTAAATTAAAAATAAAGGCACCCAGTATGTCAGGGAGACTAGAGCCAATACCATTTAATACTAACATATTGAATTCCTGTAAAACAATTAGCTGAAATTTTATAAATTACCAGAAAATTCAACCGTATAGTAGAGTTCCCAAGTACATTTTTACTATAGTTCTAATTATGAAGAATATCCATCTAGTCATCCAGTTAATAATTTATTGAAGCCCATCCATGTGTCATTAAAAGTGACAACTGCTGTACATATTATGGAGCCTATACTAGATGTTACCTATTTTCTAAAGTCTAACAAAAGACACAAGTAAATTGGCTGGTAGTTATCACTGCATGTAACTATCTACCAAAAAGGAAATACCTGGTAAAAAGGGAGCACAAGAGGGAAGCACCAAACTCAGAACTGTGAGTTAAGAAGACTTCTCAAAGCAAGTGACCTCCAATTCACGACCAGGGGATTAGTGGAACCAGCCAGGCAATGAGGTGGGACAAGACATCCAAGACAGAGGGTGAAGCATGGGTAGGTGTACAGAGCAGAGCCAGTGCGTGTATTTAAGAAACATGATGAAACTCACGTTCGGTAGAGAGAAAAGCGTACACAGAAATAGCAATGAGTGAGACCGAAGAGGAGGTAGTGGCCAGCATATGCAGTACCTTTAAGACATTCATAAGGAGTCCCGGCATTCCTGAGCATACAGGACAGCCATTTGAGGGTGTTAAGCAGGACAGTGACAGGATTTGGACAATTAGGTAATTCAACTTGGCTCCACTGTGAAGAATGGATCACAAGGAGGCAAAGTCTAAATGTAACTGACCAGTTTGGAAGTGGCAAAGGTTATTCTGACACAAGGGAATGCTGGCTTGGATTAGAATACTAACAATGGAAATAGGGAGAAGTGGACTTCAAAAGATATACCGAGAGACAAATTTATAAGTTCAGTGTGATGGTTGGAAGAAAAGAGAAGAACTAAGGATCAAACCCACGAATCAAAATTCAACAAAAAGCTCTTTCTTTCATTTTGAAAGAAAACATGGCCTAACGAACAATTTTAGAGGTGGTGGTGAAATGGAGTGATAAATTCGATTTTGGAAATGCCTGGACTGAAGTGTCTATAGATATCCACATGCAGATATTCAGTGAGAAATTGATTTTATGCATGTGAATCTGGGGAGAAAGATTCAGGTTGGAGATAGAGAAATTAGCAGAGAGGTTTTGTCTTTTTGTTTTGCTTTTTTATCATGGAATCAAAACAAAAATTCTTAGAAGAGTGTTTGAAAGGTGGACTAGAAGCAGACATATATTCCTACATTGCAATCACTCTTAACTTTGTAACCCTCTCAACTTACCATATTCTCCCCTGCACCAAAGATAAGTACCTGGCACATAGACAGTGTTATCCAAATAAAAATCAGGTAGGAGACAAGAGATGGAAATGTGTTTAAAATGGCATAAACCCGATAGTGTTTTGGTGCTGACGGGAAGCAGCTACTAAAAGAAGGGATTAAAAATACAGTAGGAAGGGAATACTCAGAAGGGCTTAAGAGTACATGTGGAAGGATCACCTTGGCATGAGGAGGATGACCATCATAACAGGAAGTTTGGGCCTGGATGCCTGTATGTCTGTAGATGTTGTTATGTGAATTGAAGGAGTTTTCATCTGCGTTCTCTCTGTATAATGGGGGTACTGAAAATATGATGGGATTGGAGGCCTGTGAAGAGTAAAGGTAAATTTACTTGCAGTAAATAGACTGTTGCTGTGGGGAAAAGAACAGAAAAATGATGGAAGGAAAGCATAAGGGTCCAGCTGAGCTTGGAGACAAGAACTGATAGTGGCAACATGTACCCAACCCTGTATTTGGTTAGAAGTCAACAGCTGGGGCACGTGCAGGAATTAGAAGTCAGGATTCAGGTGTGTTGTTTTATCAGATAGGCGTGGTGAGGGTCAACAGAGCAAAGAGCGATAGCTGACCACTTCAGATTTTTTGAAAAATGCCTAAGATAGCTTATTGAATTTTATGCTCTAAGAGTATATATTTTTATAATTATAAAAAATTATAAGCTCAGTAAATTGTTCTTTCAGAGAAAATTGCAGTTCTTCAGTTGTCAGGAAAGAACAAACTAAAAGACTGAATTTGGCTGCTTCATATAAATAATGCAGTGTATCATGATAGTAACAGTCTATCAATCCTTGTCAAGAACACAAACTCACAGTGACTTTATAAAAACAATCAGGTGATACAAAGAAGATAAAATTCAGTGCCATGTCCAACTGTGGAAGTTTCACATTGCCTTCCCATTTAGGTCTTCCATGTGAATTCCGTCTTTTCAAAATGTAAAGCTATTCAGCTACAATATAAAAATAACCTCCAAAAAAAAAAAGAAAAAAAAAAAAACCTAGTCAAAACCAAGTATGCTAACTTGATCACTTATTAAGTTTAGTGACCAAAGGAAAGGACATTTTGTTAAGCCCTACCTAATCTGTTATAACAATATTTTGAGCAGAAAGGATATGTCATGTTAAAATTACAGAAAAAAATTACAAAGTCTAATTTTGTGTTTTATTTGGAATCTTGTTTAAAAATTGTCATAATTGAAGATTGCAGAAGAATGACAGTTTCAAACTTCAGCATATAAAAACTGAAGGAATACTTTTTACTGAATTAAGTGTGGCCTCAATTACTTATTTCCAGGATTTTTAAAGTAGTCAATCATCTCATTGCATAATATGTTTATAAACTGTGCCACACTGAATCTGACTGTATATCGTTATCCATTTGGTGGGTGGAGGAAAAAAAAATCACCAAAATTAAAACTAGTCTTCTTCCAACTAAAAAACAAAACACAGTAGACACCTACATAATTTATGGAATGAAAGTCATACTTTAAAAGTCAGATTTAGATCTAGATTAAATTTTGTAAAAAGTGAATGATTTCATATTCACTTTCTGCAGCAATATTTTCACATGGAAGCTACATTGTATAAAAGTGTTGCTGAATGCTCTAATTTTGATAATCTTTAAAATTTCAGAATTTATACCTTTTTATCCACAGCCAAAATAGTCTTTGGGAGCAGACAGAAATCACTTTGATGGGCCACTCTCTGAAGACATGCTTACTGATAAACATGACAAAAAATGAACTCTTTAATTCTTTTAACAAACATAATCTATTATTCAGATTGAATGGCTACATGGCCAATGTGTTTTCTTAATGCAAGGAAATTCCTGACCAAAAAAAAAAAAAAAAAAAGTCAGTTAAGCAATTAACTCAGTGGAAGTCAGAAATTATGGATGTTTTTTGCCATTTTCTTGGTTTTCAACAGGTATCAGATTATTTCTGTAAGCACTCCAATTTGCATCTTTATAGGGAACAACCTGATTGTAAGGAGGAAAGCAAAGTGTCCTCTCTTTAGAAGTTCCAGACGCCTTAATGGAACTCCATTTACAATATGAGTGCTTTTGTACTGAAAAGAACAGGGAAATACTTAGGAAGTGGGACTATGTTACCCCTCTGGCCTACCAAGTAAAAATGTGACTTGCTAAAAGGAAACCATTAAGTACTGAAAAGGAAACTCTGAGAACTTGAACACATTAAAAAACCTGTTGCCTCTATTCTATCTACAGTCTCCATTCTTCACGGAGTCACACACTCTGAGGCTTTACCTGGTATTGACTTTCTGTATCCCTCTTGTTCTCATTTTTGGGATCATCTGATACTCATCAGCTCCTTCCCAGTCCCGAAACCAGCCTTGATTTGAAAGGCGAGTGCTTTGTGAAGCTCTAATCCAATGCTCTAACCCAATTATCTTTGCTACGACCGAGGCTCTGACATTATCATCATCATTATTATTATTATTATTATCATTTTACTCTTTTATGCATTGAATTATTATCTATGCAATTTTGTCAGTGACTTTCAAAAAAGGGTAGTATGAGTGCAGCTTAGAATAGCCTGTAGTATAGGGCTTCAAACTACACAAAATTTTGGGAAACTCACGAATCCAAGTACGAATAGCTCCATTCCGACATAACTATCTTGGTGACATAACTCTCCTTCGAATTGAAATCATGCAATCTGTTCCTGAAAAATTTTCTGATACAAATTACCTGCTTACTCAAATTTTCAAAATTCATGTATCCTTGGATTCTTCTATTCTATTACTTAACCAAATGGAACACTTCATTATTTTATAGTAATATTAGTTAATATTTGCGTAACTTAACTATGTGCCAAACATTATTCTAAGTGCTTTATTATATTATTTAATCTTAATAATATCCCTATGAGAAACTTTGCTGATATTAATAAGCTTCATTTTACATATGAAAAAAAAATCCCTGAAATTTACTGAAGGGCAGAATTTACCCAAAAGCATAGAATAACAATGGTAAAGTGAGATTCACACATAGGAAGCATGGCTTTAAAAATAAGAAGCTAGGCGTATTGGGATGCTTTCCCATTCTCCTCCACCTTCTCTCTTCACTTCTTCATATTCTTCATCTTCAAGTTCTTTTTATTTTCTGACCAGTGGTCAATTACTTAGCATTATTGTATGTTGCCCACCTCATATCCTTTTGATAACTTTACCCTCTTGGGTTTATCCTCCATCATTTGCATATGTGATCCTCCCTTTGCTTAAAGGAGAACAATTCTGGGTTCCAATCTGCAATTAACATAGCTATGTATCAACTTTGGTATCAACTTTCTATACTAGTGTGGGCAATGCTTATTATTTCAAAAAGCAATGGCAGACATTTGATATCAGGTCAGATACTGGAATACACCATGTTGCAAAAAATATGCTATGTTGTAATACTGATTCCTTGATGATATATTTATTCCCTATTATATAAATTATTAATTAGATAGATGTCTAGGGCCTGAATATTATAAAATAAATCTATCTATTACTGCCAGTCTTACTTGGAGAAGTATGTGGATGATTACAGCATATAAATCTTTGTATGAGTCAAAGATAGCAAATCCTAGAATAAGATCTGGTCCATAGTAGGTTCAATATGTATCTGGGGAAATAATTCATGCATATATTTGAATAAACTTATGTATATGCTCTCTTATCAAAATATACAATGACAAAAACCATGTAAAAATAACAAAACATCTGCAATAGAAATATAGCTTTCAGAAGCATGAGATAGCAAATCTCTGTAATAATTTGGCTAGAAAGAGTTCATTGTCTCTCCTACTGAATGGTAGATGTAGATCAATGAGTCACTGAAATAGAGCTAGTTGTAGGGAGTATTGAGCAACTTCTGGACTAAGTGTCTTATGACTACATTTTTTCCAATACGAGGAACACTTTAAGCAACAGAGTTAGTTGTGCATTTTCTCTGTGTAAACACCAGTCATCTCTAACTCCATGTTATGTTTACAAAGATAAAATTACAGAAAACTTACATAGGAGAATAACACAGTTCATAATTGAAAACTTACATATATGATCATACAGATTTACTATAACCCAGTGAGCATTTCAGACATTGATATCACTATTATTCTAATGATGGGATCTATATGCACACAAAGGCGCTTTGAACACAAAGCTTTCTCCCTTAGGTCTTAAGATAATATCTCTGTTTTTCTGTATATCCACTATGATCCAAGCACTTTTATTATTATCTTGGAGATTATTTTTTGGATTTTATACCAAAAGAAAGACAACAAAAATAAAAATACACAAGTAGGACTACATTAATTTAAAAGCTTCTGCATAGCAAAGGAAACCATCGACAAAATGAAAATGCAACATAAGAATGGGAGAAAACATTTGCAAATTACATATCTGATAAGGGGCTAATATTCAAAATATATAAATAACTCATAAAACTCAATAGCAAAAACAACACTAATCCAATTAAAAAATGGGCAGATGAACTGAACAGATATTTTTCCAAAGAGGACATACAAAGGCCAGTGGGTACATGAAAAGGTGCTCCACATCAGTAATCATCAGGGAAATCAAAACCACAATGAGATATCACCTCACACCTGTTAGAATGGCTATCCTCAAAAGACAAGAGATAACAAATGTTGGTGAGGATGTGGACAAAAAGGAAGGCTTTTGCACTGTTGGTGGGAATGTAAAATGGAACAGTCATTATAGACAACAGCATGGTGTTCCCTTAATTATTAAAAATAAACTACCATATGATCCAACAATCCCACTTCTGAGTATAGATCCAAAGGAAATGAAAACAGGATCTAAAAGCAATATCTTCATCTCATGTTCATTGCAGTGTTATTCACAATAGCCATGATATGAAAACAATTTAGTGTCTATTTATGGATGAACAGATAAAGAAGATGAGGTGGATATATTTGGATATTATTCAACTATGAAAAAAGATATCCTGTCATTTGCAACAACGTGGATGAAATTTGAGGGCATTATGCTCAATGAAATAAGTCAGACAGAGAAATACTATTACTGTATGATATCACTCATATGAGGAATCTAAAAAAGTTGAATGCATACCAACATAGATTACAATGGTGGCTACCAGGGGCTGGGGGTGGGGGAGATGGGGAGATGTTGGTCAAAGAGTACAAACTGCCAGTTATAAGCTGAACAAGTTCTGGGGATCTAATGTAAAACATAGTAATTATAGTTAATAATACCATATTATATACTTGAAAGTTGCTAAGAGAGTAGATCTTAAATGTTCTCATCACAAAAAATAAAAATAAAAGGCAATAATGTGACGTAATGCAGGTGTTAGCTAAAGCTATGATGGTTATCATTTTGCAATATATACATGTATCAAATAAATATGTTGCATGTTAAACTTACACAATATTATATATGTCAATTACACCTCAATAAACCTGAAAAATATGAACAAAAATAGTGTATTGAATATTCTCTGTAAAAAGTTCATATATTACAATAAACATTGTTCTCTATAATCCCATCTCTCAGCTATAATCATTCCTGATTTGAATTGCATCTCTGTTTAGCTCTACTCATTTTAATCAAATATTTTTAACTATAAAAGAAACAAAGACACAAGCTTTTTAAAAAATTTAAAAAGTTAGTATGTGGATTTTAAATACCCTCCTCATTCTTGAACCCTAGAGGTAGCAACTGTTAGCGTCTCCCTTTTTTTTTTTTTTGTATTTATACATAAATACTTGGTTTTACATTTGTCTTACACAAATTGACAGAAATGACACAGTGTTCCATAACTCATTTTTTTTTTTTTTGCTTTATAATATATTTCAGAGATTATGGGCTCAAAGATACTTCATTTTGCTTAGCAAATATATGGTCTCTAAATATCTAACTACACAAGAAATTATATGTTGTTCTATATCACTAGACATTTAAGAGGTTTCACATTTTTCCTGTTATAAACTATTATGAATTGATCACTCCTATCCAAGCATCTTGATGAACCTGTACTGGGAATATAACCTTAGAAGGGGTCATGGGCTTCAAAAAATCTTCCAAAACTATCATCCCAAGTTAAAATACCACTAATAGTATTTCACTCTTCTTTATGGTTGGTGACATTGGGCCAGGCCTGCTCCCAAATTAATTTATTGTTGTAAGCAATATGTCCACATTATTTCTGTTCCTCCTTAACAGGAGCAGTTTAGAGCATTGGTTCCAACAAGTAAAACTCTGATTCTCTTCCCTGGGAAGAATGAATAAAGCCTGACTTGCATAAAACCTGCTGAACTGCGTAACTAATCCAAAAGATACACACATTTGGAGACTCTTAAAACTTTAATTCTATTCTGAATGTGGGCTGCAAAATTAGTGTGATTGTTGTTGGCAAATTTCCCAGACATACGGTTAGGAAGCTTAAGAGACATATCTGTAGGTACTGAAGTATCTCCAGAGACTTGATGCCCTCCTTTCCCCATCTCCCCTACCTTGAGCTTGGAATAACTCTTTACCAGAGAATGTGTCAGCATAGGGTCAATACACTATAGCTGCTGGATCTTATCAAAATCCTTTATTAAAAGGGGGAGGAAAAAACATACTCTATGATCTCTCTATAGAGAGGGGGAAAAAAGATCTAGAAAGATATATGCAAAGAGTTCAAGAGTGGCTATCTCTAGATAGAGAGGTTATGGGAATGTTTAAATATTCTTCATTGTATTTATTTTATAATGTTTTCTAGAATTATATGCGCTACTTTTTTGTAATAAGACAAAAACTTAATTAGAAAAACTCACAACATTTAAAAATCCAATTAGCAGCTGGGTAGAAGTAGAAAAGGTAACTACCAATGTTGAATTAAAAGAAACAGAGGTTAGTGAGCATAATGACGAGCCATGAATATTTAATGTTTACTTAATGCAGGGAATACTAAAAAGTGATCTTCAGGAACCCAGCCTGTTCTCATCATAGACACATAGACACTCTCAAGGTTTATCGTAGCTGTTAAACTCATGAGTCTGAGGACATACAGATATTTGTCAGTAAATATGCTGATATTGTTTGCTTACCTTATGTGATGTTCTTTGTCAACTTACATCTCTTTGATAGAATTAATGTATAATTCAATTCTAGTTCATTTTTTATTTTGATTGATATGTACCTTGAAATTTTTAAATTTTAATTTTTTTATTAAACTTTCAAAATTAATGATAATGTTATCACTGAAATTGCAAAAGCTAACTATTAAGCCCTAATTATATACCAACATTGTTCTAAGCACTTTATAGATATTATCTCATACAAACTTCACAATAACTATATGACATGGATCCTACTGTTATCACCATTTTGCTGATAAAAGACAGTAAATAAAAAGTAAGATTAAATAACTCAAGATTCCCCATCTAGTAAGTTACGTCATCTATATTCAGTTCCATGAAATCCGGTTTCTTATTCTCTGATCTAGAACCTGATAGAGGAATGAAGTAATATCCATGGAGTAGGCAGAAAGGAACACATTATAGAAATGTAAGTAATGGTCTGGATCACTTATATGGCCCAATCATAAAAAAAAAGTGTTAGTCATTCATCCATTCCTTGATTTATTAAAAAAATTAATTTATTGTGCTCCTTCTAGATCCAAGGCACAGGTTTAATTAGTGTGAGAGTTAAACTACAAACAGATGACACAGTCCTGGTCTACCTAATTTATTCTTCAAATTTTATCTAGACAGCTCAAAATCTACCTTTTCTGGGTCTTTCTAAAAGAAGAGAAATAGAAAAAAAAAATGACTATATTTGAAAATATCACATTATTAATATGAACTTTAATGTGGAATTATAATGCCCCTTTAACTGTCACTTAAAATAAAAAAAGGGACTTCATTTATTACAGAATGAAAATTAATGCTGGTGTTCAAGGATCCCTCATGAATGATTTATGTGCCTTTGATTTTCCCCGTGAAGCCACTAGTTACTCATATGTTGTAAGCTTATAAGCCACTGAAATTTAGTTTACCTCTGGAAAGAGAATCTATTTTATGTTTATTTCAAATCCCTAATCAGGTTTTTCACTTTAATAAAATTATGCTTCATGCTTTTTAAAGTAATTACTTAATTACTAAATCAGCTACATTCAAATACCATGGGGAATATAATTCAATTATAGTAACATTATTGGCATGATAAAATCTAGAAGCATTTCCAGGGTCAATATAGAAACTCTTCAGGCAGCATGACATAATTCACAGCAGTCAAAGGTATCAGACACCACATCCTCAATTGGGAAATGATTGAGATTTGGATAATCTGCTACCACTATTTTCTCAGAAGATACTCTTGGAACTTCTCTTCTTCTGCATTTAATCTTTTGAAATTTAGATTTTTTTCTTTAACAAAAAGAAAGAAAATCTGAAACTACCTATAAGTCATATTGTGTAGGGCATGGAGTTAAAAGCTCAAGAAGCATCCGAGTTTGTGGCTATTATAATCCTTCATGGATGGCTTCAGAGTAGCCATAGGCTCTCTCTCTGTTTCTCTATAGTTCTCTTGGCTTTGCTTGTCTCTAGTGAGACAGGTTAGTTAGCATGTTGTTAGGTAGACAGGAAGGTCCCTGGTAGAGTAAACAAAGGCAGCCATATCCTGAAACTCCAGGTTCTGAAATGGCTCATTCACTCCAGGACAAAATACAATGGCTCCTTGAGGTTAAAAAGTTATCTCATAAATCCCTTTTGGCTGGACAAACGGAGCCGATCTGATAGAAACGGGTTATTTAGATGATCCCTTCAGGATGAACAAATAGAGCAAACCTGATAGACAAATTCCATTAGAAGGTGCTGGCTCTCTTCTTCAAGCAGGCAAGAGAAGATATAAAAATAAGAGCCATTTGCCTTAGACATTGGGCACCCCCAGTCGGGACCCCCTCTCGCTCGAGATCTGTGACTCTTTATTTTTTATAAACTATCCTCTATTGCAACTCCTCACCTCTCCCTGGTCCTTGCTTCCATTCTTCATTTTTGTGAGACCCCAATCCTGGCACTCACAGAAATTTCCCACATCACTAGTATCTGGTTAGGTATCAGAAGGGTTTTTCATATAGTGTCCAAATGACCAAGCAGTGATAGGATTTGAAACAACACTCTACAATATCCAGAAAAGTCTTTGATAAGCATTCTTTATTAAGAGCAAGAGTATTTCTTTCCCAGAGGATTTGGGAATTTTCTCCACTACTTATTGTGTATGTACAGTGCACTTTTCTGATCAATTTTCTGTCTTTAGGGGAATGTCTTGTGCTGATGGCCTTAAGCCTGAGTTCCTGAATCTATCACTCAGCAAAAAAGGAGGAATCTTCCTTTAAAACAATTAGGCCCACTTGTGGGCAGGCAGAACAATATGAATCTGCTAATTATTAACCCAGCCAGACTTCTGGGTTCAGAGCTAGCTTTTCTGCATACTTGGGAAAGTTCCTAAATGTCTTCGTGCTATGGTTTCCACATGTATACAGTGGGAATAATAATGGTACCTACCTGATAAGGTTGTGGTGAGAATTAAATGACTTAATATCCATAAAGCACTTAGAAAATCATCTAGCACATAATAAGTAGTTATTTAAGGGTTAAATAAACAGACCCATAATGTATTTGAATAGTGAGAGAGATAACATTACCACAGTGCCATGACATTTCTCTACCACATATTTTTTGTTTTAATCACCTATTAATGCAAAATCCAGGTCTTGCCTTTCTTTAATTTCTATTTTTACTTCATCAAGGTTTCTACTACAATCCTTACATATAGTGGTTTCCCATGGGAGTAGTCCCACAGCACTGCCTTTTTCCATGCCTGTCAACATTTCCACACACTCATGTCCTTATATTTCCAGGTATTTAAAATACGGGAAGAGGTTAGGCCACCTTGTTTCATAACTACAATTATTGCTCAATTATAATGTTAATACTAGTTAATATTCTTATCAGTGTGCACAAGTATGTCTTATGGTCAAAATAAAGCCAAGAGCTTATCAGCAGGTAGAGACAAACTGACCGATGTTTCCATGGTCTTGGTATCATGCCTTTTGTTTTTGACACACATCTGCTTTGCCTCAGGATGCTATATTTCTGATTTCAAAAGTGCTCTTTGGATTTGAATATCCTAAAATATTTGAATATCATTTTTACTCCTCAAAATTTAAGTTCTCTACATTTGCCATTTTCCAATTACATTCCAGCCCATTTTCATAAATATTGAGAGATGACTTCAAGTAGTGCATGAAAGAATATCCTATGTATTTATTTTACAATATATTATAAAAAAATAAAACTAGTATGTAAAATCCACTTTGGATATTATTGATAACTTTAAGTAAAATGAGAGATAATTTAAAGAAAATATTTTTTTAAATGTACATAAAAATCATGGTAAATAATTACAGTAAAAATCCTGGCTATCATAACAAATGACTATTTTTTTGAAACATTAGACACCAATAAAAATAAATAACAACAGGGACAACTACACACACACACACACACACAAAGACCTGCAGAGCACAGTAGTCATAGAGTGGTATTAATAAAAATTTATTTCATTTAATAGTAATTTAATTCTTTTGGCATATACTCATGAATATATGTTTTATTTTCAATGTCACATAATAATCCTTTGACTTAATGTAGAATACATCCATAAAATTGCAGAGATAAAGGGGACCCCAGAGACTGTATAATCCACTTCCTTGAACTTTAAATAGGTAAAAAGAGTTCTAGAAATGTAGTAAAATGCCAGGTAGTGGCACATTTGGGATTGAAATCTTAATCTCCTGATCCCTTAACCAGTGCCTTTCTTTTCTTTTCTTTTCTTTCTTTCTTTTTTTTTTTTTTTTTTACTGTACCATGACATCTGCTATATAGTTATTATTTTACGGGTGATAAAACTGAAGTTCTAGTGCTAATGAGTGACTGGGACCAGTTTTAATGAGAACCTAGTTTCAACGAGCTAAACTCCATATTATTTCTACTATCTGCTAAGCTACAAAGATGAGAACATAACAAAATCCAATATCCAATTTACATTCAGTAAGAATTCTTTTTGTCAAATGTGTAAAACAATTAATTATCACAAAAGTCTTGCACTGATTTTTGACTTCTTATCATAACCATTCATCTTAAATAGTTCATCTAGTAGCACAGGAAGGAAATCAGAAGGATGTGTATGCATAGCAAATATCGTAATATAGCAATCACTCTCAATTGTGTCTAACTTATAATTTGTTGGTTTCATTTATAACTTGAATTCCCATTGAATATTTTTTCTCTGATTCTCAACTGAATTGCTTTTAGTGTGTGATATCTGTTAGATATGAAAAGAACATTCTGGAAGTTCTTTAGTTTTATTTCTAAAGCAATCTAAAGAATCGTAGAGGTGATGATCTAGAATACTTGTAGCTCAAGTAAGTGATTAAAGAAGCATCATTATTCACAGACAGTGGATTTAAGAAAACTGTAACAGCTAGGCAAACATATTAACTAAGGTCCTAAAGGGAGGTAGTGAATGATTTTGACAAATGCATCCTCAAAACAGAGCTCTGATAAGTAAAATGCAAAAGTAAATCTTAAACATGACATTTTTCTTGTCAAGTGGGACTATTAATACTAGCTTAGGGCTTCATTATGGCAAGAGTAAACTACTTTTTATTCATTGGATTTATATATTTGCTTCGGGGAGGTTTCCTAGTTTGCATTTCTCATGCATGCATATTTGGTCACTTTCTCCCTGGGCTTGGTAGGAGCTCACTTTCGTATTGCCCTTTTGTCTTTTAAAGCCAGCCAGGAGTCATCCACTCTTTTCCTTTTTAAACACCTGTTTGGGCCTTAGGGAGTGGTCCTTTACCATCTCCTCCTATTGCATGTCATCTCTTTTGTTGGCTGCTCATTCCTATGCATCTAAATCTGTATGTGGATCTTCTGGTTCACTTCAAGTGATACAGAGAATCCCCAAATTGAAAAAAAAAATATATATATATATATTATATTATTTATATATATTTATTATTTAAATATATTTATATATAAATACATACATTTATATATTTATTTTATATATTATTTATATATTTATATATACATATATATTATGATATATATTTATGATATATGTGTGTGTGTGTATATATATAGTGTATATATATATATGTATGTATATATATATATATATAAAATCATCTGACCTTCATACTTCTGTCACCTAAAACTGGATTGTTATCATATATATATATATATATATATATATATATATATATATGTATATATATATATATATGTATGTATGTATATATATATATGTGTGTGTGTGTGTGTATGTGTGTGTGTGTGTGTGTGTGTGTGTGTGTGTCTGTATATGATACAATCCAGTTTTAGGTGACAGATGTATGAAGGTCAAATGATTTTAGAAAATATTTACATTTTCTTGCTTGAGAATTTTCAACACAAATTCAAGATGTGTTTTTAGAATTTTCAGCTCTTGTTGTTAATTCTCCTCATTTACTTAATTTCAAACTGTGCTTTAATCGTTTTTCTGTAACTTTTTAATTCTTTCCTTCCTAACATGTCAACACTAATTTATTTGCTTTCTGATCTGTTTATTTTGTTTACCAATGTCTTTATTTCCTCCTTGGCATTATTTTGGCTGATATACCTATTGACTTTATGTTCAAGTTAAGTAATATTGGTTTTACATAGCCCATTCTAAAAACAAATAAACTGAATCAGGCAGCTTTTTAAGCGTTTAAACTTTTTAAAGATATTACTTATAATAATCATGATGTTATCCTCTAACCTTGTTTAGTTCATCAACACCAGTAGTTTATAAAACACTACCTATTATATAAAGTAAACCATTTTTAAAATTAAAAAGCTGATGTCATTTTTTCATAATTGAAATTTTAATTATTATTTGCTATTTTATTATATAAAGAATTGAGTTTATTTGTAAAAAAGTTACCATTCATTCATTTACCTTCACCTTCATATATGCAGCTACTAAAGTTAAGAGATTGAAATATCTCTTATATGTGTACTTTTTAACATTTCATTAAACATAGTTCATTCATTATAACTGTCATACTTTTTTCATTCATTCATCCATTCAACATGTATATTCTTAAGCACCTACCTGTGCCTTACATAGTGAAATAATAATTTATAATGTCACATGTATAGTTTCTACTATTTATGAGAAGGCTTGTGATATATTTTCTTTCTTCAAAAACACTGAATTGATAAAAAATAATATTAAAACATTCTTTTAATGTAGAAATCAGTTTCAAGGCATGAATTGAACCCCTTACTTTGGAAGTTAATTCACATCATAATACTGTTACTGGATATAAAGTATGCCCTTCTTTTAGGGCTAGTCCCTTGAAGTACTGTCTCTGAAAACTCAACCTTTTAATGTCTCCCATCAATGCGACTAAAATTCCAATAATAGCTATTTGTGTGTAGCATATTGTTCCCCAAATAACTCAAAGTAGTTATACAAATGTTTCCCCCCAATAGCCCATATCAATCAACTCGTCTAGGTGGTTGCCTCAATGTTATATATACAAAGATGTATGCAAATTGACATAAAAGGGAATATCTGAGAATAATGTTAAGAATGGGTAAGAGTTTATAAAACTGGAGTAGATAGAAGGGGAAAGGATTTTAAGCATCAAGTACAAAAGAGTGGAAACACAACAGGGTATGTGTCCCTCTCATGTGCTTTCACAGCATATTTCATTTATTCATTCATTTACATTACTACCTGTTACTAGAGCACATGCACTTGAAAATCTGGATTGAATCTATTGGTGTTCTAGCATAAACCTTGGTATGAAATAGGAACACAAAAACTATCTGGACTTCTACAGAATCAGATGGGTAAACTTACTTCCTCAAAGTCACAAGCATGTGCAGTAGTAGCCAAAACTACTGATCTCATTTTCATTCTTTCAACACAAATCGGCATATTGAGGGCCCACCATGTGCCCATATCATGCCAGGTATAAGGGACAAGAAATACTGCCTGGAAGTTCCTGGCATTGAGGAAAAGAGCCATTACCATATCTATGAGTCCACCATGACTTCTTAGATTCTAACATTATCTCAAAGAGAACAAAATTCTTTGTGGAATGAAAGAGAACCTTGCAGACTGTCAGGGCATAACCCACTTATTTTGCTCAAGTGCCTTCGCGTAAGTAAATACAGCTCTGCTAACACCACTCCTAGAGTAGCAGGGATTCCCCATCCTTCCCCTGGTGGTCTCCTTAACATCTCTGACAGAAAGTGGCTAATAACTTCCTACTGAGCTTTCCTGCTCTTCTGGAGAGCACGGAAAGTATAGTATTACATAATTCAAGGGATATAGGCTGTTGGAGCCAGATCCACCTCTTACATCCCGGCTCTCCTACTTCTAGCATTGTAACCTTGGAAAAACCCTCTCTGCCTCAGTTTCTTTTTCATTCTACAATGGGGAGGCTTAAACTGCCTAACAAAATAATGCCTGTAAAGTAACTGGCACAATGCCTGGTGCATAATAGATATTCCAGGGCTATAAATTCCCTTCCTCCTTCCTCCTTTGTGTAAAATAAAAATTATTCCAATCCTCCTGGAGAATCAAGGTTATTGACTCCAACTTCCTCCAGTGAGAATAATTTACATATATGTGGAGTAATCACATCAAAACACTGTCTTAACTATTAGTCAACCCTATCAATAAAAGGAAAACCCATACTCTTCTTAAAGGAGTTCCTTCTGCATCCCACTGATAGGCTCAAAATTTTTCCCTTATATTTTCCTTAGGAATTCTGCCACATAGATCAGCATACAGGCTGTGATCTGCATTCTACATATGCATTCTTTATTTGTATGCAACAGTGTTTACAGAGATTACCATCACTTTGGGCTGCAAAACCTACAATGGCTGATGCTTTATGAACAGATTATGCTCTACTGTGCATATCTTCAAACCGGTCCGTTTTTTATGTGTAGTCAAAGCAACTATTTGCAGAGCACTTTGCTGTTCCTAACACTGCCTCTCCAGTCTAATTTGGATGGATGCTTTGGTCTGAAAAGTGTTTTGCCTTTCCCTATGGCTCTCCATTGTTCTACTTGTTATTCTTGTGACCCACTGCCCACAGTGAAATCACAGGCTGAAGCTTCTTTCTGATATTTTCCCTGCCCTCTCTGCTCACATCTTCTCTTTTCCAGCTCCCATTCCAAAATATTTTGAATACTCTACTATTGTTCATTCTCCCTAGACACCCAGAAACTCTGTACAAAAAGAAGCCTTCCTTTATTGCCAGTGGACTGCTACAGGCCAGAACTTAATCCCCCGGGATCTCTTTCCTGCTCAAGATTGATGGTGTCCAGTTTTCCCAGAAGAAGGAAAATGACACATTTCCACTGGTTTATGGTGCTTGACCCTTTGGCCACATTGCTTTTCATACTTCCCACGTGACCTGTATCACTGGAGGGCAATAGCTGAGTGAGGGAGAGACAAAGTATAATGTTTTTTTTTTGTTTTGTTTTGTTTTGTTTTTTTGTCTTCACTCTCTACAAAATGCCTAGCAAAGAGCTGTTTTTTTTGTTTTTTTTTTTGGTAGTGTTCAGGACTCATGTCCCTCTGCTCTTCTCATTCCTTCACCTTTACTGGATAGTAAGGGGTGTCATTTAGAAATGTAATAAGGGTAAAAATAGTATTTCACAATATTCTTACCAGACACTGAAGACATAAATGCCCAAAGAGAGTGTGGTATGTACAAAGACATGACACTGTGATCCACAGACCTACGTCTATCCAAATCCAAATGTCAGCTACAACAAGTATGAGATGTATAACCTGCACCAATTCATTAAATTCTTTAGGGTTCCGTTTTATCTCCTTGAAACTGAAATCCCTAAATAAGATAATGATCACCCAGCAGGCATCCATTCAATGGCGGCTGCTATTTTACTAGTACATTCCTAATGGCCCTGCTTCTCTACAGTGTTTTCTGTTCATTGTGAGATTTTCTCACAACTTGTCTGTATAAGTTTTTCTTAATACACTGTATTATTATAGCTATTAAATGATGATACTGTCTTCCTTCACCGGTGAGCTGTTACCCGCATCTATTTTTTTTTTCTATTACTGTTTCCCACCATGTCTGTTAGTGCTGCATGGTGGTTAAAAATGTGAGCCCTGGGATTCTGTCCTCATTAGAGATGAGTTTTGTAAACTTGGGAAAATCACTTAAAATGTGTGCTTTGGCGATCTTTTCTGTAAAGGAGAAAAATCTAAGGACCTAACTCACAGCGCCATTGTGAGAAATCAGTGAGTTAATGTTTGCTAAGCCTTTAGAACAGTGGCTGGCATACAATAAGTTTTCAATAAACGACTCCTATCATCATTAACTAGTGACTTCCCAGAAACTATTTAAGGAATTAAGTATACTTTCTGAAGTGTAATATGTTACTTTTTTTCTTATCAGTTTATTCTCATTCAATACTGTGTCTTACCTTTACTGTGATCAAAAGAATTCAAATCTGGATTTCAAGAATTTTGGTATTTTATACATAGGCTACCCTCTATATCAGTGTAAAGTAGAGAATAATCTGACTACAAATGGATGGCGTCTACCCTTCTGACATAATTTCTTCCTAAAACACATTATTCACTTGTCTTTTGAATGTTTTAGTGACCCACAGTCCCTTTCAGTAATGGACCGTCCACTATAAAGCATTTAAGGTCTTAATTAAATATGACTCTTGTATTCATCTTATTCAAATGCCATAATCCACATAAAACACTCAGCAAAATATCTAATGAGTGCTTAAAAACGTTGCTTTTAACATGATTTGTGGGCGACATCTGTGATCACAGTATGGAAATGGCAAATGCACACTTGGTTTCTTTCTGCTTGAGCAGTTGTGTATACACACTCGACTCCAGTTTGTTCTCTTCTGATTATGACTACCAACTCTCTCTAATCCTGGCTCTGCTAATAGTAACCTCAGGCAGTGCAAGTATTTTTTTTCAAATTATGAACTACTTCAAGAAAACAGAGAAGTATGGAGAGTAATATAATGAAAATCAATGTATTTACCATGTAACTTTGCCAAATTTTAGCATTGTTTGTTTGTTTGTTTCTTTTTTTAAAGAAATGAAGCATTGAAGACAGTGGTACTTCTGTGCTCATACATCCTCAATTACATTCCTCTCCCTTGCTCATTCTGCAGACGAAACCACTAGTATAATTTTAATATTTATCATTCTAATATACTATTTACATTTTTATTACATTAAGTATGAATCAGCATAAATCTAGAGTTTTATTTTACTCTTTCAACTTTACATATTATACTGAAAGTATCCATCCACATTTTTTCTTAAAACTGTGTTTTTGAAATTTATCCATGTTTACCCACAAAACTCCAATTTATACATATTGTTTATTGTATAAATACACCATAATTTATTTACTTGATATGAGGTCAGACAACTAGGTTTGCAAACTCATCCTAGAAAAAGGGCTACACACCTCATCGCTGAGTATCACTATGGTCACCTTCGAAGTACTCCCCTTGGGGAACATATGTATCTATGCCAGAGCCTAGTCCACCCTTCAAAGCAATTTTGGAACTCTTTCTGGAATGGCCTTCAGAGTTGTCATCATATTACCCTTGATGTCCTGAATGTCATCAAAATGTCTTCCTTTCAATATGTCCTTTATCTTCAGGTAAAGAAAGAAGTCATTGGGGGCCAGATCAGATGAGTAGGAAGGGTTTTCCAATACAGTTATTTGTTTACTGGCTAAAAACTCCCTCACAGACAGTGCCGTGTGAGCTGGTGCATTGTCGTGATGCAAGAGCCATGAAATGTTGGCAAAAAGTTCAGGTCGTCTTAACTTTTTCATGCAGCCTTTTCAGGATTTGCAAATAGTAAACTTGGTTAACTGTTTGTCCAGTTGATACAAATTTATAATGAATAATCCCTCTTATATCAAAAAAGTCTAGCAATATCGTCGCAACAAGGTCGATAACTTAATTATCAGACCTCATAGATATTTGGGATTTTTCCTGTTTGTTTGTTTTTGCTATTACATTTTAGTATGTTTCTCCTTATACACTGTATAAAAATGTCTTTAGAATATATACCTAAAGTTGCTGGGTCAAATGATACGAATTTACTAAACTATTTTCAAGTCATTCGTCAAAGCAGTGGCATCTACTTATATTCCAACCATCAGGGTGTTAGTCTCCACTGCTCCACATTCTTGCCAACACTTAATGCTTTCAGACGTTTTATTCTCTGCAAATAGATAGTTATAATATCATATCATTTTACTGTTTTAGTTTGTATTCCCCTAATTACTGCTGTTTTCTACTTAAACTGAGGACATTGGCATCTGTAATTAAGTACATTCAATGATATTTAATGACTGACTCTCCATTATGTATTTTTCAGTCTGTTTCATACACTTTTTGAAAAACTAGTAAATATTGATTATATTTTATCAATTGATTTGTTCCTGGGATTACTTATTCCAATGTCAAGTAGGAATGGTAAAACAATCCAAATAAACTGTGTCTGTTTCCCTCTCTCTCTCTCCCTCTCTCCCTCCCTCCCTCCCTTTCTCTCTCTCTCTCTCTTTCTTTCTTACCAACATGTCACTGTGAAAGAGGATAAGCTGGTAAAATTCTGCATTGGGCTGGTATGTTCAGTAATAATTGATAAGAGTGAAAATGGAGTAAAAGAAACATTAAGTAACTGACTAAAAATATCCACTAAGCAAGGCTCTATAGCTTCTTCCCAATTATGCCAACTTGTGTGGGTATTTAAGCAATGGCTGCTGATGATGCAATAACCATAACATCATGGTGATAATCATTAAATAGTTAAAAGATGAGTTAACTATCCATGTATATGTTCTAAGAGTTAGAAACTACTTTGCTTATGGTTGATTGCTATCTTTTTAAATAAACAATTTTATTCACCCTAACTCCACTTTTATTCTATAAGAACAAACTAAGATAACTGGTTTTGCAGAGTTATCTTTAAGGACTCCTATTTTCAAGCTAAATATGACCCCAGGTTTTCTTTCAAAGTCGATTTTAAACTAAACCATGTAACAAGCTTAAAAACCTATCAAAACTGTGCCATTTACTTTAAAAGGAAAATCTTGATTATTTATAATTTAAAAAAAAAAACAACAAAAAACAAACCAAAACACACACACACAAATTCCTGGCCATACTGAACTATTATTTGCATATTCACAAATCTTTCTCAGTCTCTCATCATCATGTAGCAATATGGAACCTTATCTCTTTAAGAAAATCTTTTGCTTATATTCCTAGTTTCCTAACATATATTCTAGATTTTTTTGTTTTTTGTTTTTCCTTCTCTGGCCATTTTTTCTTTTGTAATTTTGCCAACTGGTTATCTCAATCACACATCTCTCTGGCACCCCAAGTTTATCATATTCAAAATTGAACATCCCTCTAATTCCCTCCTAAAACCTAGTTCTTCAGAGAAGAGCACAACCACTCATCCAGTTGCACAAGACAGGACCGGGCACAGGAGCATTTTCCTTCCTCATCCTCCACATTAAATCTACTATGATCACCATATTTGACTGCCTAGAACACCCAGGAATCTACTCCCTTCCCTCAACCTCTACTCCCAATGTCATCATCACTTCTGTATTTTTGACACTCTCTTTGCCAAGAATCCCTATCCCCATCCTTTCTTCTCTTAACTATGGACTGATCTTCCCAAGTATGAGCTGCCTTCCCTGCCCTCCTCCCACACCTGTTTTTGATGAGAGAACTCCTCCAAAACCCCCATGGCATGCCTCCTATAGTACTGCTACCAAATCCATGCACCCATTCTGTTTACTGGTCCTTCTCCACTGGGCCACAGAATCTCTGAAGATGAAGATTCATCACTATATCACCAGCACCTAGAATGGTACATAGTGCCATCATCATCTTCAAGATCTATTTGCTAAAAGATTTGATTAGAATACAATAATGAGATAGACATTACTGAGGAAAGTAGTCTTGGGATTTCTTGGTTGCTTTTCCTCTTTTGTTGCCTTTGACTAAGAAATATTTTTGAGTGATGTAACAATAATTTTAACTTCCAGAAGTCTTTAAATAGTTTTGTTCTGACATCCCAATTAAGAGCAATGCAATAAAACAAGTCTTGAGGAATTCAGATCAAAGAACATAATTAGAGATAGATGCCATAGTTTATTGTTTTAATGCCACCTTTGTTTCCAGTACAACAAAAAAATGCTGTCCCATTCCTTCCTGAAAGACATATTTTTTTTTGATTTGTAGCTATCAGTTGCCATCCAGAAGACAAAGGGAAAAATCTATAAACACTATTATTTTCAGTGACATTCTGTGTACCAGAGAAAGCACTGGGATGGGTTGAAATTTAATTTAACAAACAAACCAACTGTCACAAGAAGTCAATATCTACAAGAATGTTTCTGAAGGCACGTATAAGTGAATCTGTGTTAAACAGCACTACGGTGAAAGAGTATAGGTAAACTATATCCATAAATCTGTATAATAGTGAATTTGAACATTTCTGAATAAACAGGCTCTTTTTAAATGTCAAAAAAAAAAATCATGAAATCTCACATAATCTGAGTTGCAATTTTAAGGTTCATTGATTAAGAAAAAACTTAATGGCAAAATGCTACCATTAATTAAGTAAACTAAATTTAAATGTTCTAAACCCAATAGTGCCCAAATAGCTTCCAAACATAACAGTGTGTATGTGTGTGTGAACTATATTTAGTCTTCAAACGCTACTTTGCCTATATATACATTTGCTAATCTGAAGTTAATTGAGAGCTACTGATACGTTATGTATAAGAAGCATTACTGGTTAGAAAAGAGGGACCATATCTTGGGAGCTTTGCATCTCTCATACCTGCTGCAGTGCCTGACATATAGTAGGTTTTCAATAAATGCTCAGTTGAATGAACAACAACACTTTATCTTTACAGTATTAAAAAAAGTAATGTTTTCATATTACTTGAGACAAAATATATTCAAAAAGAAAACCATAATGGCACTATAACCTTAGGTTAGACTGAGGCTTCTAGGTTGTTGAAGAAGACTCTACACACAAATACTAAAATGTTTACACCCACTTGTTATGCATTACTGCACTTTCAATGATAGCCACTGCTTTTGCCGTGGATTTAATGAAGGGAAGAGATGGACTGTGGAAGGCCTCAGATAGAAAGTCTTTACAGAAAGTGTCAGGGTGACTGTTCTGTCAGTGGCATGAGAGATCCAGTGGTACTGATTAATTTCAGTGCCAGTACTTTATATGGAAATGGAGGGACACACAGAGCTCAAAATTGAAAATATACATGGAGTTCTTTTTACCTATTTGAACATAATTGCTGGCGGCAAGAATCTCAACCTATATAATTTCATGGGAATTTTTTCCATGGATTTACCTAACGTGAAACTCTTGTCCTGTATCATCAAATTCTTGCTTTAGCTTTAGGCTTACTGTGAACTCTATAGCCAGACTGCATAAATATTCTTGAGCTTTGCTTTGTGCACCAAGCTCTCCCAAGAATTGTGTAGGCAGTAGATTGCAATTTAGGATACTAAAAATGTTTTTAATTCTGTGATATCATGCATTCTCACAAAACTTGATGTGTGTTTTTGCTTGTTGCCCTCCTTCCATTCTACATTTTCAGAGGGAAGGGATAGTAAGGAGTAATAGTATGGCTCTGATTTAAAAGAAAAAGACAGATACCACAAGAAAGAACATGTATTAATGGAAAACAGAATAAATAAAATACCCTTTAAAGTACAGAAAAGATGACTCAACAATATATCTTGCAGTCCAGGCCCATATGTGGCACTGAAGGTCTTATTAAGTCTAAATGTAAAGAGTTCAGCAGACAGCCACACTAAGGATCAAAACGATTACTTATCATCGTCTCTCGGTGTTCTGATAAACTTAAGCCAGAGGTCTACAACATAAGGTCTACAACATTATACACTTAGTTAGATTCTTTACATAGGTACTTTTAATTGTCTTTTTTGTATATTTTATAGCTTATGAGGTTAAATAGGGGAACAGAATCCATGAAATAATGTAGAATGCATTTGTTCTTTTGAAGATTTCAGACACAATGCTTTCTCCAGTCATGAGTTTTTTCTCCTGCCTTCATAAAACAGGGGCCAGCACCTCAGGTTAGAAGCAATTAGGCGGATTCCTCAGCTGTTCAGCCTTCAGGGTTCCCAGCAGGCAGCCTTTGCATGGTGCCTGCTCCTCCACTGAGGTGTTGGGCTGGAATTCCGGAACTCTGCCCACCCACCCTTTAGGCCATTCCTAGTGCCTCAGTCATGTTGACACAGACGGCAATGGAGGACTACAGATCCTACTTCATGATTTAGATAACATTTTTTTTGGTACTCCTCTGAAAACAATCCCCTACCTAAGATATCTGACCACAGACTAACCCTGTAATGAGAGAGGAAGGAAGCCACGTAATAAGAGACCCAGAGACTTGTTTGGTGATGATTTGCATAATATTGTTGAATAATGTAATATATGCACATTTTTATAGATTGTAGAGTTCTACTGATTTAAGCCTGTGTTTATCAACTTTCCTATTTCTATGAGATATATGTAGTAATCTGCTTTCCAAAAAACCTCAATGTGCTATTTTGACCCTTTATACAAGAATGAGAGCTCAGTTTTGTATGTAATATATACGTCACGTGAGATTATTTTAAAAGGAAAACTTTTTATTAAGTATGTAAGATGTTGGCATATGACTGCCAAAGGTGTGGATGTTCTCTGTGGCATTGTTTTAGATCAGCTTTAGCAGAATTGAGTTGAACAAAAAATGAAGAAAACAACAATACTTCTTTACAGAGTCTGAATATTTGTTATCTTGAATTTGGAGATCAGATCACCATCTAAATATCTGTCAAAATGATTTACAATGCTGTTTGGAATTCACATTGAATTTTTTAATTAATCACTACAACTACAGAAGCTTAATAAACAATGGAGTGATATTAATACGAAAGAATGTCTGTGCCCTGGAAGGACACAGGACTGATTTTTCCGTGGGCATGTGGGAAAACCAAGTGAACCCTCTGAAGCTGAAAACACTGCTTCATGCAACTGTTAATTCTTAGTCCTCATCTTAATTGACGAGTCAGCAGCATTTTACACAGTTGAGCACTGTCTTCTCTAAACTAGTTTCTTTATTTAGCTTCCAATACACTTTTCCCCCTGCGTCCCCTCCTACTTTGCTGGCCATTCCTTCTTTGTAGGCTCTACCTCTTCCTCCCTAACTCTTCATTTTAGGATTCTCCAGGGTAGTTCTTGGACTTCTTTTCTTTTCTATGTACACTCTCCCTTTGCGATTTCATCTTGTCTGCTGGCTTTAAATACCACCTATAGACTGATGACTCTTAAAATTTTTAACTCCAGCCTGCTATATCCACTTAAACTCCAGGCTTATAATTGCAAACTCACTTGGTTGACTAATGGGCATCTTAAATTTAACATTTCCAAGTTCCTCATCAGCTCCCTCAAGCCTACTTTTACTGCTGTCTTTCTCATCTCAGTTAATTGTCAACTTCATTTGTCCAGTTGCTCAGGCCAAAAGCCTCAGAGGCAGTTGTGACTCATTGCTTTCTCTCATACCCACATCCTCTCTGTCAGCAGTTCCTGTTGGCTTCATCTTCAAATTACATCTAGAATTTGGCCGTGTCTCACCCCACCACTGCTAACGCTCAAGTTCAAGCCAAAATCATCTTTTGCCTGGATTATTGCAATAACCTCCTAACTGGTTTCTTTACTTTCCCCCTTGCCCCTTTCAGTATTTTCTCACATGTCAGCAAAAGTGATTTTGTCAAAACATGTCAGATCATGTTACCCCTCTGTTCAAAATTCTCACCATGTGAACGATATTCGAAAATTTTAACTGCCCTGATGGTTCAAATGGATGTCAGCATCAATCTAAGATTAGACCAGTACCTACTAAAATGATTGTAATATTCAATGCCAACATAGGTGTGTTGGGGGAGAAGGTCCCCTACACCAGCAAGCAATTCTTGGACACCAGCTAGGTGTCCTATAATTCAACTCAATTCTGACACTATCTATGTGGAGACAGCATCAGATCACACAAGTTAAGGGCTCCCCCCTCATACACACTTCAGATGATAGTCACAAGTCCAAGTTGTCACCTATGCTTTGATTGGCTACAGATAAGTGATTCTAGCTACCCCCTCCTTAGGTATGATTAGTTTGCTACAGCAGCTTACAGAGCAGAGAAACATTTTACTTGCTACATTAACAGTTTATTATAGAATGCTATAACTCAGCAACAGCCAGGTGGAAGAGATGCATAGGGAAAGTTATAGGGAAAGAGTGTAGAGCTTTCATGCCTTCTCTGAGCATACCGCCCTCTCCCAAATTTTCATGTGTTCACTAACACAAAAGCTCTCTGAAACTTTTCCTTTTGGGTTTTTGTGGAGGCTTCATTACATGGGCACGATTAATTAAATCACTGGCCATTGGCTATTGATTCAACTTCCATCCTCTCTCCCTTCCCTAGAGGCCTAGGAATAGGACTGAAAGTTCTAACCCTCTAATCACAGGGTTGGTTTCTCTGGCAACCTTCCCCCCCTTCTTTAGGTTACCTAGGGTTTTCCAAAAGCCACTTCATTAGCCTAACAAAAAACACCTTTATTTCTCTTATCACAGGAAATTCCAATTGTTTTGGGAGCTCTGGACCACACATAGGACTAAGGCCAAATATATATTTCTGATTGTAAATCACAATATGACACCTACCAACTAAATCTTAAGCATACTGCAATGGCTTACCAGCTTCCTGTTCCTCTCTGACCTCATCTCCCAATCTTCCCTCCATTGCTCAGTTTGCTCAGTCAAGAGGCCCTCTTGCTATCAAATATTTCAGCCACACATTTATCTCTCAGGATCTTTGTATCAAAAACACTTCCCTCTGTTTGGAATGCTGTTGTTCCAAGTACTAGAAGGCCTTGTATTTATTTAGATCTTATGCTCTATCACTCAGATATTACCTTCTCAGAAAGACCTCCCCTGATTACTCAATTTAAATTGTAAGTCTCCTTGCTCCCCAAATCTGGCACTTCATTCATTCATAATATTTATTAGCAACTGTACTACAAATTTTAAATATTTTGTCTCTTTTCCACTAAAACAAATTCTCACAAAGGTAGGGGTTTTTTTTGTTTCACTGCTATACCCATGAAAAGGTTCAAAATGAGTCACCTGAAGATGTGCCTCTGTGGTGTGTGGATTATTTTGAGCTGAAGGAAACTGAGACCCTGTGAGCTCAAGAAAAATGTCTGCTACCCCTACACCTTTAACTACCTAGAGGAATTTAAATTAGGGCCTTGCCCATCATAAGAGATTATCAGAGATAACCTTTTTTGACCTATTTTTATGGCAAGGCAAACTACTAATTACTGAACATCTGCTCTTCTTATCTTCCTTCAATGACCTTCCTCCCCTCCGAAGTCCCAAGGCACTGTACCTCATCTTTAGCTCAGAATGCCATATATACCTCATTTTAGCTTTCTGTCCCAGAACCTCTCATGTAAGTAAGGTGTATAATTCTCTGACGTACGTGGGGAAATTCCTATATGTACTTACATATGTAATTAAATTTTGTTAGTTTTACTTGCTAATCTGTCTCATGTCTCAATTTTTAGACCACCTGAAAGAACCTTGAAGGATAGAGGAAACTTTCTTCCTTCCCTTACGCATTACCTAGAACAGGGTGTACATATAACAGGTTCTCTAGAATATTATTTATTTTTTAATTAAAGTTGGATAAATGAATAAATAAATAAAATGTACAATGTAGAGCTAAGAAATTCAGATCAAGTCTTGAGGATTGTGACTAATACATCCCTGCTGTATCGTTGAAGGCCACATTTTAACAACTGTGAAAATAAATAAAGGAAACCTTATTTAAAATGGAGTCAGAAAGCTCTGTAGGGGATCTCTTACGTTCTATCACTCATCATATCTTGGCAAACCTCAACAAAAAGAAACATCTTTTGCACTTGCCAGCAAGAGGAAGGAAGATTTTTTCTGCTTGACTAGTAACAATCCAGCCAACGAGAGTGGCTACAATTCACCAATGAGAAGTCATCACTACCCCTCACTCTTACCCTTCTCCAACCGACTTTCCTTCAAAATCACCACTCCCAGCTTCCTTCTTTCTTCTGTAAAAGCAAGAAACTCTCATTTGTTCTCCAGACTTCCCTATGACTGCCATAGCTTGCTTGTCCCAAGTTGCAATTCTCTGCTGTTACGGAATAAACTGAAATTTGCTTCTATAATTTGTTATTTTATTTGAAGTTGACGTGATGTCTTTCTTTCTGTTTGGGGGAGGAATAAATTTCCCTCTACCTTCAAAGGTTCTTCTGGCTGGTCTAATAATCAGTCATGAGACACATTAGCAAGAGAAAATAACCAAATGTAATGCATAATATTTATGGGAACCTTGCATA
Source organism: Rhinolophus hipposideros (assembly GCF_964194185.1). NCBI lineage: Eukaryota > Metazoa > Chordata > Mammalia > Chiroptera > Rhinolophidae > Rhinolophus > Rhinolophus hipposideros. The sequence goes on along the minus strand of NC_138053.1, from coordinate 45,907,922 downwards.
CACGAGAGATTCGGGGATACCACAAGTATAAGCGGTTCAGATAGAAAGGGATTGTGGGATAAGACATCCTGAGCTGGGGATGAGGTAAAGTGCAGTGAGGGTTTCAAAAGGTTATTGCAGAATGATAAGGAAAACAGACTTTTAGTAAACAGAAGTCTGTCCTGCCCTATAGTTAGGTCAAAACAAGTTATTTCTGATCATCTCCTATGGGCAAGTGCTCTAATTCAAATTCCTCTAGGTAGTTGGGGGGTGGGGGAGATGGAAGAAGTTCCTATTGAGCCTAAAGCTAAAGTTGTCTTTAGCTCAAAACAAGCTGCATATCACAGAGGCATATCTTGAGGTGACTCAGTTCTGGGCCCACACATAGGCAAACTGCTAAATTCAACAATTTACATCCTCTAGATTTCTAAATGGAGCTGGGAATATAAAAACAAGCAAACAAAGAAAATAATAAATAGAATATGCTCCACAGTATAAATTTGGCTTTTTGTTGTAATGTTATACACTTAATGTTCTATTACTTTATCTAAGTAAATTTGCTTAAACAGCCATTATCACGATAAAGTGTTTCTTTAAATTTTTCTCCCCTTAAATTAACACCTTAACTATGTAAACAAATTGCTGCTTGAGTTTCCCACACTATGTTTTCTTTCCAGAACATACTCTTTTCCACCTCCTCAATGTTATGGGATGTTAACTCCTAGTTCCCTGTTCTTTTACGTTTTTTCTTTATAAGTTCTTTCTGGTCATCATTGACACATTCTCAGATTGTCAAATACACTTCATCCACTACGATTCATTCAATCACTTCTTCACTCCTTGCAAATTGTTGTCTCTCCCCAGTTACTCACCTAGAAAGGAACCACGGATCACTTGGTTGTGAATCTAGTGGGTATTCTTCAGTCCTTACCTTACCTGACTTATTGTCAGTAACTGACATGGTTGACAGCCCCTGATTCTGAGGATACTTTCCTTTTGATAGCATTCACTCCCTTTTATCCTTCCATCCCCCTGACTAATCTCTCCAGGTCTTCTCTTCGATGTTCTTTCTCTACCAGAAACAAATAGGTTTTTTGAAGTTATTAATAATAACTTCAGACACCTCCAACTTTTAAGTTAAGAGACTGCTTATGCACTAAAATGTATCGAGGAAATGAAAAGTTGAAGACATAAATTTTATATTCTTTCAGAGAAGCATCCTATCTATGGTAAGCAATGCCATTTTAATATCGCAGGGCCTAATAAGAAGAATTAAAAACAAACTCTTCCTGCCTTATAAGTAATATATTGTGAAAGACATATTAGTGGGCCTCTTAGATCCCTCTTCAGGAACAAAACATTCATTTTCCCACAGCTGGGAGTGCTGTCTCCTGAAAGCTCAAAAATTAGTTCCTCCCCAGTAGCTGTCTTGGCCAAGGGCACTGCCTCATTGGAGATTGCACCTCCTCTCTGGGGACAGCTCATACCCAGTGACTGGTCAGTGCTGGAATACTATTTAAAAAGAAACAATAGGCACGGAATAGAGTCACTTGTGCTAAGCCCCATGTCAGCAAACCAAGACTTAAATTCAGTTTCAGCTTTTCCCAGGAATATGAACTTCAACCAGTCAATTGGGAATTACCTGACCAGTACTAATGAGGTCATCTGCATGATGGACCCCAGTCTTCCCCTAAAGGAAGGTGACCTTGTCTGAAACAATCCACAATTTGTTAGAAACTTTCTTTTTCTACCTCCTTTTGCCTAGAAAAGCTTTTCCTTTTATACAGCTCCTCGGGGCTCTTTTCTGCTTGCTAGATGGGATACTGTCCAATTCATGAATCATTGAATAAAATCAATTACATCTTCACATTTACTCAGCTGGATTTTGTTTTTAACAGTACAAAAGCACAGACCTGGCTTCAATGCCAGACAACTTGGAAGGGCCATTCCAGCTTCAGAGCTGCCCGTGGTAATGGTCTGAGTCCTCTTTTATAACCTCATCATGGTCTACTTCTTCTGCCCACCTCTGTTTCCCTTACCCCCTGCATTGCTCTTTCTACGTGCAAATCTCCATTTCAGTGTCTGGTTCTGGGTGGTCCCACCTGAACATACATCATCACTAATATGTAAGACATTGAATATCTATGCTATTTCAAGTAGCTCGGTTTCAATCTTTGAACAGACTGCTTACTAAACACTTGCTTCATTCTGACTACAATATTTAAGCTAAAATATTCTCCACAATGGAACATTATAACCAGGAGAGTGTGCTCATACTATAATCTGCCTCATAACACAATTTAAAATTTCAATATATGGCACCAAAAAAATAAAAAATAAAAGCAAAGTAATATCTGCCCAAGAGTGAGATATGTGACATTTATAATCATACACATTACTCAGTAGCAGCTTATATAATAGAACAGAACTAAAGAGAGAAAAGAACTCACAGCTTTATATGAGCTAAATCAATTAAGAGTTACTGTCTTTCCTTATTAAATTTATTTTCATTATCTGCATAAGAAGTTTAGGCAAATGATATTGAGATACTTAATTATATTTTAACATATTCACACACACACACACACACACACACACACACACACAATTGGATTGCTCAAATATAGTTAAAGAATACTTAAAGGAATAATCTCACTTTTTAAAAGACAGAGGATATCCGACTGAATTTTTTGAAAATCTAGCTAACTGCCCTTTTCAAAAGGTACATTTAAAGCAAAACAACCCTCAAAGACAGAAAATAATATGATGGAATATATGTACCAAAGACATTCTACTTAAAGTAATATAAATATCAAACCAAATAGAATTTTAAATAAAAATCTATACCAGGATTATAACATAAATGACAATCAACCGTGAAGTTAGAACAATATATATATATGAACATATAGCCTGGATATATGGAAAACAATGACTGAGAAACTATATAGCATAACATGTAGTGAAATTTAATTATATTTTATAGCTCCCTGCTCATATATAAATGCATATATCATTGGTATACCCAGATTTAGTTAAAAAAAAAAAAAGAAACTCAGAAAAATTACTAAAACTGTCCTTTCCAATGCAGTAGCACTAGCCACAGTGATTATATAAATGAAAATCAATTAAAGTTAAAAATAAAATTATAAATTCAGTTCTTCAATCACAGTAGTCACATTTTCAGTACTCAATTAGCCATGAGGTTATTAAGTGACTACTGAGTGACTACCTTATTATTTACACATCGAATATAGAACATTTCCATCATCACAGAAAGTTCTACTGGACAGTACTCTTCTAGACTAGAAATCAAACTTTTAACAAAGAAATAAACAGGGATTGGAGGTAGTCATTGAAGATAGAGTTGCTTTTCAATGTTACCTGAATTTTTTTATTAAAGAACTGTATTTGTGGATTAATTGTGTAGTTAAAATTATGTTTGAAAAAGAATTACCACCCCTCACAGAACAGATAACTTTAATAAAGAATTCTATGCATGCTAATTTGTTGGATATTTATATAAATTTTATCTACATCATATGTCACAGCTGGAAGAAAATATATGCATACATGACCAGTTAAGTATCTTACTAAAATACCATTGTTATAAGCAAACAGAATCAGAAACTTTGTATTCTGATACCTAAGTGTTTTGGGCTAAATTGTGTCCCCCCTCAAACGTCCCCCCTCATTCCCAGTACCTCATAATGTGACTGTATTTGGAGATAGGGCCTTTAGAAAAAAAAATAAGTTAAAATGAGGACATTAGGGTGGGCTCTAATCCAATGACAAGGGTTCTTATAAGATGAGGAAATTTGGACACAGAAATGTACAGAGAAAAGACGATTTGAAGACACGGAGAAGATGGCCATCAACCAGCCTCAGAGGAAACTGACCCTGCTGACACCTTGATCATGGATTTCTACCCTTCAGAACTGAGAAAATAAATTTCTGATGTTCAAACCATCCAATCTATGATACTTCATTATGTCAGCCCTAACAAACTCATATATCAGACTTTATATCTTTGTGTTGCGCCATGCTCTTTTTCATACCTGTCTACCAGCAATGATTGTGAATATCAAGGTGCTGATCACATTATTTTTTTTTTGGGGGGGACACTCAAAATTATAGCATTCAAAATGTAGAGCTTGTTTTCAGAATAAAATATCAAAAGGCACTCAGAACTTCAGAATCTCTCAGGCTGAATAGAATGTAGTGTTCTGGAGCCAGGAAAGCATTCACCCTTTATTAGTGCGTTTTTGTTTAATTTTCTCAGCTGTGTGCAGAAGAAACAAGACAAGAGCATGGCACTGACTTGTGCAACATACTGTCAAGCCAACAGCAATGACATAAACTGTCCATGGCACGAAACGTTGTGTTTATTTTAATGGCTGAAGATAAAAAGATACAGAATGATGCTACAACTGCATCCTCAGTAGTTTAAAATATTTTTAAACATATCCTGCCATTAAAATAATTGGCTCTCATATTACATACTCTCACTTATTTTACAGACTGAAGAATATGTCAGATACTAGAAATGTATGGATACGTGAGTAAACCACAGGTTATTGCTAACAACACAATTACAACTGTTGCTATATTTACTTAACAAACACATAACACTTTACAGAGTTAATTAACTTAATTTTTAATTTTTCTAGTAACCTTAAATTGAGTAACCTAAGTTACAGGGAGGTTGAATAATTTTCTCAAGATTACTAAAGCTGAGCCAAGGTCTCAACCCAGGTTCTCCAGCTCTAGAGTCTGTGCTCTTAACTACTGTGTTAGTTTCATCACAAGCACCTCTGCTAACCGTTGCTTTCAAGCACAGATTTACTCATGTATATGGAAAAATGTACCATGCCCATTTCAATCCACATGTGTCACAGTTAAATCTTTATATAACGACAAGTTTTTAAAGCTGGCAAATCTATAGCCTTCAGGGATACAATTTCAGGTAGGAGTGTGGTAAAATAATCAAGGACATTATTACCATTCAAATGAAGATGTTACCTTTGCCAAAAGTGGGAAGGCTATGGTAAGAAAGGGGATCCAGAGATAACCTATCTGGGCCAGAGCTTTTTAGATCAGGTGATGGTTACATGAATTTTTTCTTTTGAATAATTTATTCATTCCAATATGTATTTGTTTTTATTTACTATTCTGTCTGTATGAAACTTTTCCCAACAAATACTTATATAGACATACAGGTACATCTTCTTATGGATTTGCTGGAAATAGAAAAACATTGTATATCCCCTCTGTTAAGTGTTTATATAAAATACATGAAGTAGGCCAGTAGTCAAATTCTAAGTAAAAATTGCATACTTTAACATTTCCTTTTAAAATTATATGTACTATAATGACCATAATGTAAATCATCATCCATAGGGAAATGCTGTGAAAAATTTAAACTAGCCATATATACTCCACAAATATTCCTAAGAAATGAAATGTTTTGAAGCCAACTTATCATCAGAGTTTAGTCTTGTGGCAGATGCATGCATCCAACCATCCACACATACATATGTACATTCAAGTACATGTAGATCTCTCTCAAGTACTACACCGATTAAAGGGATTTCTATAATTTAAAAACAAAACACCAACAAAACAAACAAACAAACAAAAAGCAGAAAAACCTGCAAACCGAACCCATTCATATTACCTGAAGGCATTTTAAAGATCCACGTGGATTTTTCAGTTAGAAAATATTTTAGCCAGCATTTATTGGTTAATCTTTATTGAGTGCCTACTAAATTTCAGATGCTGTGGTCACACATTATGTGCATCACCTCCCTAAAACCGAACAATAAATTAAGCACCATTATCATCCTCATCTTATGGAATCCAGATGTTAATAACCTACCCAAGGTGACTGCTGGTACATACTGACTCTAGGATCTAGACTGAAGAAGCCCCACTTTCAAGGTGTCATGTCACTACACAGAAGCAATGACAACATTGAAGTGTGCCAGTAAATTGAATGCAGTGTACGTTAGAGTACAATATATTTTAATATTTATATATTGTAGTAAAGTTTACATTTATCTGGAGCATTTGTCTACTTCTCATAGATGTTGCACAGGGAATTCAATACAAGAATTGTGTTCAGAACACAAAAATGCAGAAGACTCAAAGGGTCACGAGAAAATGGAAAATTTTAGAAGTTTTGGTCTTCCTATGCCACACATAATACCATAGAGGGAAGTAATGGAAAATATTGCTATATATACAACCGTTAAAAATAACAACGCTGTAAGTGTGAATATGTAGGTGTGTCTATTTTAACGCATATATTTGATTAGTATGTCATTTGAAAGAAGGATGTTACTCGACCCTAAATCAATGTTAGATCTCATTCATGCTCTGAGAACATAAACCACCAAAAGAAATCATCTAAATCACTTAAGAAATGGTATTTATGCATAATAACAAATTTAACAATTATTACTAAAGCAACAGGAAGGTCTGTCATTATAACAGTGGGGCATTAAAGCATACCTATCATAAAGATTAACTAAATTAAATTAAGACTAAATATTATTTTGACTATTCCACAAAGATTTCATGTGTAAAGTGGGTTAAAAAAGCAGACCTACTCACTTTTCCTAAATTTAATGACTAACTTGTGAAAGCTATAATCAGAGTTAAAAAATAGCATTTAAAAAATGTAACGATTATTAATTTACTTTAATTATTTTAAATATATTACTCATTCAAGACACAACTACAAAATTTTCCTAAATTACTCACAACACAGTAAGGCAGACTGATATTCACTGCCATTGTTATTACACAAAAACTTGGGTTGAATTATTCCTCTATTTCTTAACTGTTATCCAAACACCATTTAAGTACTACATTGTAGTAGAAACAGTTTGGATGCCCCAAGACTTCATTTCCATGTAACACTGTCTCAGGTTGTCAGCAGTCATACATGGAGGGAACACTTGTTATTATAGGCATAGAGTAGAGGTTAGTGAATCTTTACTTCAGAGTTGGATTGGACCATTTTGTATCTGGGCCATATTTATAGTTACTTTAGCTCTTCGTTTAGGTTTCCTCATTTGTAAAATGAAGATAATCAGAGTTACTGCCTCAATCTGTTATAAGGTTAAATTTATGTCACACAAAAAAGCAACAACCTTTGTATCGGACACACAGTAGGCAATTTGTACCTGTCAGTTACTTTCTTTTTTTTTCTTCCAACTCTAAGAAGTGTTAGGTAATTACAGAAAAGATATTAAACTCCTCCTTCCTTGCCTCTGGGCATTCTTCTTCCTTTCCAGCTCTACGCACTTGGAGCTCCAGGCAGTGAAGTTCAGACTAGCTAAGTAGGCAACTTATTACTATTGTATCAATGTTTCCTTTTAGTAAGGCACTTTAGTGAATTTTATGGATAAAAATTAGCCCAGGATAAGTCTGTTCTATTCTGCATTTCCCATAGGATCTAGGAGAGTGGCATCTACTCAATGAACATTAAATACAGAGTTTGAAATTAAAATGAAACTCTACCTGTATCTGAAGAACACAAGGTGTTAATTTTGAGAAACTTAATGTGCTTTGAAACTGATAAAACAAATAATATAAGTTAATTATCTATGCCATCTAAATTTGAAACAGAAGTGAAGTTTAGGTTGATGCTTTACATGAAGTCACCTAAAGGAAACTTGTCACCACCATGTGGTGCCTGCCTTCTCTAACTCACTCAAATGGAGTAACTGGCTACATGACTCCTCAGAAACTGCTCTTGCTGACTTCATATATCATCTCTGTATTGGGAAAGCAATGGCCACACCCTCAATCTCCAATCAGATTAAATGTAATTGACCTTTTCAACCATCTTGAAACCACTCTCCTCTCATGGCTGCCACTATCCATTGTTTCCTGTCTTGTCTCCCTGAAATCTGACTCTGTCTTCTTGGTTGAGGTGCCCTAGAGTTCAGCCCTGTGGCTGCTTCTTCACGCATCTACCCTATCCGCTCTAGGATACCTAATACAGCCTCATTTGCAAGCTGCCTATTGATCACTATGATACCAAAATCTCCAGCAGAGAGGAGACCAGCAGATGAAATATTTAACAAATGTCTGAAAAACCTATGAGCTTGTGCTGAGAAATTTAATAGTATAAAACACAACTTACTTCAGAATATTCTGTCAAAAAGTTTCACAGGAGGTAGGGAGAATTGGCCTCTGGAATTCCCTAACAAGTAGTGAATAGACAGACAGGCACAATCCTCATCACGCACGGTAGGACTCCAGTGGTCCATGTTGTTGAACTAAGTGATGATAGTGTACATACACATTTTAAAAGCATGTGGGCTAATACCAGAAGAAGGAGCTAAAACAGATGATACCTAGAGCAGCAAGATCAGGCTGAGCAGCAGGGGATTGCTGTTTCTTCTATTATGCATTATTAATTGCATATATTTTTTCATATATATGGAAAACAAGTTAATACAAGTATAATACTCTTTGAAGATACTGTCTCCTTGAGATCCCCATTCCTATCTATCCCTGTAAAAATTTATATTATCATTAAGGCTGGCCCAATAATTCTACCTCCTTAAATTGATTTTTTGCTAGAGCAGAAAAATCTTGTCTCTATCTTTTCAATCTATCCTCCAGTTTCCCAAAATAAATGTAACCAAATTTATATATAAATATTTCATTTTTATGACTATGATTATTTTTGCTGTTCCAAGTAGCCTCTATTGGTTATATTTCTTTTTTTGTACAAAACTCAGTTTTTCTTAAGCGTTACTAGTTGCTTTTTTCTGTTCATATGGTTAGTAATATTTGGATGTATGCCTCAATTTCAATTACATCTCAGAATATATAGGAAGTGAACATATATGATCAGTAACCGCCTTGACCTCAAAGCACGTATATTTGTGTTTCTCTATAGAGAAATCATTACTAACCAATAAATTTGGAACATTCTGTATATCACAACATATTGGAAATTTATGTTAGTACATATATAAGTGTGTGAGTATATATATACATATATACATATATGTATATATATATATATATATATATATATATATATATGTAGTCTACACTTTTTGAATTTACCAACCTTTCCAGTATATTAGTTTTCTACTGTTGCCACAAAGTTAATGCTCAAAATAACACAAATTCATTATCCTAGAGTCCTACGGGTTAGAAGTTTGACATAGTTCTCACTGGATTAAAATCAGCATGTCAGCAGGATTGCAATCCCTTCTGGAGGTTAAAAGGAAGGATTTGTTTTTATTCCTTTTCAAATTTCTATAGGCTGTCTGCTTCCCCCTCTCCCCTTGGCTCCCTTCCTCTATCTTCAAAGTCAACAACAATGCATCTCTCTGACTATTCTTCCTCTCTTCTGAACTGAGCTAGGAATGTTTCTCTGATTTTTAATGGCCCATGGATATTCCAGGATAGTTTCCTCATCACAAGATACTGAACTTCAATCACATCTGTAAAGCGCCAGGGAAAGTAATATATTCACAGGTGCTTTGGTTTAGAAAGGATGTAGACATCTTTGGGAGGCCATTATTCTGCCAACTGCACCCACTATTACCAATGTAATCTTATCAATAAAAGCTCTTAGCAATGGACATGCTACATGACCCAAAGAAATTATTTTATTTCCTGAGATAAATGTCTATAATATACAATTTACTATGATTAACAGGAAATAAAATGCATATTCTAACAAATACTGAGAGAGAAATCCATCCTTAAAAATATTTAATTAATAACAAATATAAATAATAACTCAATTCCACAATGCATGTACTTATAAAGTAATATTATGTGTTACCATAAAGAAAAGTACATTCTCCGGTAAATTGTTGTACATCCATTCATAAATAAGGAAACAGCCAAAAGTTATGTCATACTTATATATTATTAGATTGCAGTATTTCTCTGCCATAGAAAAGTGGTAGCACTGAAACTAGAACTAGATTCCAGGTATACTGACTCCACACCAGTCATACGTGCACACAGGCATATGTGAACACACACACACACACACACACACACACACACACACACACACACAGAGGTCTCATAAAATATTTTAGAAATTTTACAAGATCATATGGGATCAGAAGTAAGAAAAAGTCAAATGCAAACATATGAAGTAAAACGAATCCAACAGTATGAACTATAAAAGATAGTTATGACAGGACAAATGTTAGACTTGCCAATCTAAAATAATCCTGTTAAATCAAGTCATATGTAATACAGTATGTTCTTACTCTTTGTAAGCCTTAGTATTTGCCTGCTGTAGTGAGCCAAATACAAAACTAGAATGGTCGGATCTTTCCCTGCTAAAATGTGTCAGCCTCTATCTTGTCATGTAAATCACAATTATGATTATTTTAACAAAAGCCTGTCATACTTATAGTAAAGAATGAAACTATGACTGTCAAGCAAGGTGCAGGCCACTGTGACTTATGACTCTGAGAAGCAATTGTTAATCAAATAAAAAATTCTACATTTAAAAAAAAGCAACAATACCAGACTCTTCCTTTTGTGATGATCTTTGCTGATCCTTTCAGGTGTCTCAGTAATTCTTCAGCACTGATTGGCCCAAAGCAGAAAAAAAGAGGATACAAACAAGAAGATGAAAAACAAACAGGAATTCTAAGTGTTTCTTTAGCACTCCAGATGTGTGTGTTTTGTCTGATTTTTTTTTTTTTTCTGATTAGAGATTCCACAGTTTTCATATTAGCAAAGCACCATGAGACACAGGAAGTTAAGGTACATTATATGCTGAGTTGAAATAATTGCAGAGGTCAACATTACAATGATTTAAAAAATTGGTACAAATATTTTTTTGTTAAATTTACTACTCTGTCATAAGATGAAATACTGCCATTTGCGACAACATGGATGGATCTTAAGATTATTATGCTAAGTGAAATAAGTCAGACAGAATAGTTTCTTTATATAAAGAGTATTAGCTAGATAGAGATTATATTTGTATAATAGATGTCTCAAAAATCAGTCTTTTAGTGCAATTATAAATCTGGTGACTTCCTAGGAGATTTCATATTAATTACAGCGTCTTGATTTTATTCTTTTATCAGTTCCAATTTAATGTTTTACTAAATTTTTTCTGCAGCCTTCATTAGCACATTAATAATTATATGATTACTTAAAAAACTGATAGTTTTTTCAGGTTCCTATTTTTAAAGGAACGCTTTTACAATGTAGGTTCTGTATGGATTTATCCCCTTCATTTCTCAAAAAGGTCCATGAAATGTCATTTTCCAAAGTCTTCCCTATGTTATCTATATTACATGTCTTCTATTTTAGGCAGTATCATCATCTTACCTGCTGGGGATTTTGAGCCCATAGGGACAATAGTAAAATAAATGCAATCGCGGCAGAAGGTGGGCAATCCCCAAAATTTACAGACAAGACAGGTCCTTTCACAGAAACCCAATGAACAGCATTTATTTTTACTCAGTGTAAAAATATTTCACTCAATGCCTCCTATGTTCTTTGAACTGTGTTATCACAATGGTCACGGTCTAGTTAAGAAGCTCCTAATTAAGCCATTTCAGAGAGATGGGGGCTTCTTTTCTTTACAGATTCCCTCCACCTGCACTCTGGGTCTCAACCCTTGCCATACCTGCCAGACTTTTATTTCTGCAGCCATCACCTCCACCACCTTTAATTATTCTCCGATTATAAACTTCTCCTGCTGAGCTTTCATTAGTGCTCAGGTCTTTCTTAACCTTCAAAATGAAGTACTTTACTTAAAACTCATAGCTCATTAATTTGTCTGGTGGTATCTTCAAAACGGAGGTCTCTATAGCCTCTACTTTAGTGCCTCTCAGGCCTTTAAATCATTTAATCATCCTTTAATGCACTGTATTCAATGAATAGGCTAGACATTGTGCTTATTAGAGCTATCTCCACCATACCGTGTTTCCCCAAAAATAAGACCGGGTCTTATATTAATTTTTGCTCCAAAAGACGCATTAGGGCTTATGTTCTGGGGATGTCATCCTGAAAAATCATGCTAGGGCTTATTTTCCGGTCAGGTCTTATTTTCGGGGAAACATAGCTTGTGGTATATGTCCTAGTGTCTCTAAAACCAAGTGGAAAATACTGATTCTTTCCTTTGAAGCAATTCTTTGATTGAATCATGAAGATTTCTTTCAGGAGTGTGGACTGCTGGGCAGGTTGTGCACTGTAAAACTCCAAGGGAGCCACATATAAGGATGTGCATGGTGTCAGCTACAGTTTAATAATGTAGTGTCCCTGGTCTCCTTAATCTTCTGGCTATGTTATGTAAATTCAAGGATACTTCATGGACAGGTCTGTGTCGGTAAGCTGCATCTATCCCTCACTATCCACATGTCATTTAGCACCCATCTTTGGGTCACTGGCTATAACCTGTGTGTAAGATCAGTTACACCTGCACCTGTGCACAGAACCTGTGCACCTGTGCTCTGTCCGGGTTGCTGTTTTCCAACGTCTCCGGTATCTACTCTCTGCTCTTTTTCTTAGCTGGTTAGCCAGGATCCTCCTCACCCTTATTTCTTTGAATTATTTACGATATCTAAGGAATGGCAGTATATTTGAAATATGCTTTCTGCCCCTTTTATGCTGACTTCACAGTCATTGCATCTGACTTGCCTGCAAGACACTGAGAGAACTAACTGGAGAGCTGTGCTGACACAACCTGCCTTACAGACACGGCGCTCACAACTTTTGAAGTACTCCAGACTTCTTTGTTTTCTTCATTTTCTGAACTGCTAATCTGCTAACATTCTGAACTACACACATGGAATAGTAATTTATTGCATTCCAATTTTATTTGTTCTGGTCTGTTCTCCCCAATTAATTTAGTGAGTAACATTGATATCAGCATACAACAAGCACTTAATATTTTAATTATTTTTACAGCTTACTGAATACATTTCATTCTTAAAGTTCATAGAAAAATAGTTATATTTAAAATTTTAATAGGTATAGTTAAACTATGTTTAATCGTTACAGTTACAGTACAGAAAAAACATACAATAACAATTTTAAATTTTCTATTCTTCCAACTCTTAACTCCTACTTCTCTGAGGCAACCACTTGAACAGGTGTGTGTTTGTGTTCCTGTGTGCATGCGCGTGTGTGCGTGTGTGCTGGTGTATATGTGTATGTCTAAGTGTTCAGGATAAAGTGAATTATGCCATATATACTTTTTGCAACTAGCTTTTTCAACAAACAATATATCTTGGGCATTTTTGTATGACAACTTATATGCAACTATTACTTTATCTTTAATGGGTACAGAGTCATGTATTCATTGGTGTAGACAAACCTTAATGTATTTAAACAATCTGTGACTGTAAATGCTTTTAGAAAAATCTGCTATAATAGCAAATATGTGAAGATACATAGAAGTAAATGATCCAGTAAACAACATAGCTCAACCTCGATGTTTTCACCATTGAGTAACAGGAATGTTAAATAGGTAAAAACTAAATTGATAACAGAGAATCTGGTTTTAACATAATGCAACAAGCCTGAGTACATTTTTGGTATATGTCAATGGACCGACAAGAATGTCAAACTTAGGGTTTTCAACTCAGTCACCTAGGGTGCACCAAAATTGTGTTCGTTGAAATATGGAGCTTTCTTAACGTTTTACAGAACCTCTGGGGCATTTCTGTCACTTAACTGCCGTGCCTGACAGACCACAAAATACTGAATGCCAGTTTGCATTTCAGAGTTGTGAATAACCAGCCTCTATTCCACTCTTCTTTCTTAGTGGGGTTGACACAAGAATGCTAGAGAAAACACATTCTCATTTTATGTATCCTAAATGACAGTTGGAAGCCAAACTTTAGAAAATACTGTTCTAAAGATCAATTAAGTGTGCAAGGTAAAATTATATTTTGAATATCATGTTAGGGATCTGACGAATGATACATATTGTCTTGGGATAAGCTTCATTGAAATCCATTAACTAGTTTTATATCTTTATGACTAAACCTTCAAAAAGTTATTTCAGTATTAACAAATCTAAGCAGCCAAAAAATACATCCATTGGGTACAATTGAAGGAATACTAGGGATGACAAAAATTACCACCTTTTAAAATACAAAAATAAAGCCCAATTTTGTATGTGGTAACTCATTTTAGAAATGTGTCAGAAGCAAGGAGTTCTCTCATTAAGAATAATAAATAAAAGTAGTCTTCATCAATGTAACCCTGAGATGGGAAAACATTTTAATGTAGCTAAAAATCAATGTAAGGCTCTCAGGAGTTCAAAACACTGCACTCGATAGTGACTTGGGATATTTTGGATATTCCAAATATTTTGGAGAAACAAACAAAACAACTCTTAGTATTTAAGAAGGTGAATAAAATTAAGCAGTCAAACATAAAATAAATCTAGAAGTAACAAATTTAAGAATTAAGCAATAATTAAGTCATTCTGACTTGATCATTCTTTAAGGATAGAAAAGGTACATTTAAATGCTTTAATAATTTATTTTAAATTCTAATAATTTCCCCATGGGTACCTATATGAACAATTATGTTCACTACCTCCTACCTGCTGTAAGGTACAACTGTTTCTTTGGACCACCCTGAAACTATTTTCTTTGTCTATTTGGTATATAATTTGTTCTTCAAAATTTAGCTCTTACCAGTTGTTGTGTTATCACTCCCAAAGGCTCATATTTGCTCTGCTGCCTTTGGTCCCAGGGGTCTTTTTAGATATAGGATGTAATCCACTAGCTAACTGAAGCAAGGTTTCTCTAACGCTATTAACAGAGTTTGCTTTGGTCCTATGTTGTACAATTCCAAACTGTGAGTTCTACCACTCATTAGCCAAAAAAATGACTTCAGGATACACTTGTGGACATGTTTTCTTTACTTTCATCTCATGTCTGCGAAATTCTCTGACCTGTGAAATTTGAACATATTGCTTTTCAGATTTATTTAAGGAACAGAATCTCCTTTTTTGTGACAAGAATTGTCATTTTCTAACTTTCTACTTTTATAGAGAAAAACATAAAAGCAAGATCCAGAAACTATCCTAGGAACAGTCACCAGGCACAAGGAGCGCTTTCTTCTTCTTACATTTCTTTCCCCGTTGGCAGACAAGTGTTAAAATCAACTGCTATGTAAAAAGGTGGTTGAATTTGGCTGAGCATGGGGTTGAAATATAGGAGGAAGACTAATCATAATAGCAACCAGCCTGAGGATGCTTTTGGGATTAAGTGAGCACACAGGCTCCAAACCCCAGCTCCACTACTCACCAGCCATATGACTTTAGACAAACCATTTTACCTCCTTGTGCCTTAATTTCCCTATCTGAAAAATGAAATTAATAATATTACCGGTTCAGAGGAGCTTTATCAAAAACATATGAACTGACTCGTGAAAAATGTTTTATACAATATTTACTACACAGTGAGTACTGGATAAGAGTTAATTACTATTTTAGTATTCTTCCAGTTAGCATCAACTGAGTATCCATCTCTTGTGTATAACAAATATCTCTTGTGTAATTAGTGCAAGACATAATTGACATAATCATAACAAATATATCATCTACATAGGTAAGTACAATTAAAGAATAAAAAATTGAAGGAACACATTTTAAAAATGAGAAATAACGAATCATTCCAAAGTGAGTAATAGAAGTCGTGGAATAAATGAATTCAGTCTGTGTCTGAAGTTAAATGATGTCTGTGGATTAATAGAAAATTTGAAGATATTCTAAGCAGAGAAACCAATAAAAATCAATTTTAAAAAGTCACAGAAAAGAAAATTAACAGCATCGTGTGGGTAAGATCAGCGCTGAAAGTAATTTGGGTAAGGGAAAATAAAGAGGTCCCACAAAAAACAGAGGGGTCATTTGTAGGAATGTTATATAAGCTACAATTTTTAAAAAAAGCTGTTTAGCTTTACCCATTTATACACTGAGCAACAAAATCACTACAGGTTCTTGAAGAAGAAAATAACTTGTCAAAATGCATGTTTTAGAAAGGTTATGCCAGAAGGTGTAGGCTGCATGTTCTGGGTTGAAGAAACACCGGAAGCACAAGTTGGCAGTTGAAGCTTTGAGAGCAAATGAACTCTCTCTGAGGGAGTTATTAGTGGGGAAAAAAAAAAGCAGAGGGCAAGGCCGAACTTGACGAAAGTTTACAATTAGCTAGAGCCTGTACAGGAGAGAGATATAAAAAAATATAGGAGGAAAAGTGAGAAGCTGCCGTATATAAAAAAGTTTAATCTCTAGTGCACAAAGCAGTGAAGAGGTGGAGGAGAATATGAGTTAGGATGCGGGAAAGAGACAAATCGGGCTTTGAAAGGAGTGGCTAAGGAAGAAAGTAAAACCAGAAAGGTAGTTTGAGGCCAGAACTTTGTAGGATTCTTGCATTATGCTTTTATCCACTAAAAGATTTGAAGCAATCATGATTGTATCAATATTTTAAAACAATAATTCTGGACAGCACTGTAAGGAAATACTGGAGGACAGAGGAGCCTAAAAGCAGGGAGACAATTTAGGGATCACCTATAATCCTCAATGTGAGAAGGGGATAAATGGGTGAAGAAGGGGAAGAACTTAAGACAATTGGGACGTAGAATCGATATGGCCTAGTGGCCTTTTAGCTTTCTGGCCTACATTCCCAATAAATGATCCAGTTTGGGTGGATAGAGGAGAGATTACAAAGTGTGTTTTGGAAAGGCTGAGTGTGAAGGGTCTGTAGGATATTCCGTTCGTCAGGAATGAACTTGTGTCTAGAATTTGGAAGAGAGCAGCAGTGGCTATTTGCACACAGGACTGCAAACCTTAGGGTAATTAGTGCATATCAATATAGCTAGTGTTTCTTATGCTGGTTTCTTGCATGAAGTCTTCTCCTGACCATCTGCAGAACAGTTTAAACTAGTGGCACTTTAATTGTAATTGGTTGTGATATGATGGATACATGCCCTCTACTGTATTTTAGTTTAATTCAATCCCATTGAGAAGAGTATTTCCTTGGCCTACTTTGGCACTTTTTATCTTTCATGTAGAAAGATAAATTTGGAACTTTTTTGGCTAATAAGTTTTTTTTTTTAATATTGAAATAAGACAAAAATAAATTATTCATTAAGGATTCAGATTTTATAACACAGAAGTATCTGATATTCTATCAAGACAAGATGATTCAAAATATTAGCTAAAAGTCTAAAAAACACATCTTTTAAAAATGGTATTTATATAAAGAGATCAATCTATTGGTCTGATATATATTTGATAGTGATTTTTTAAAAAATGAGATTGTTACTTCTTTTTATAGTCATATATAACATTTTTCAAATAAAGATTCCTCAGGTGATTCAATACAACATTTTGATCATACAACCGGGCAAAATTCTATCATCAGTCATTTAGTTGCTTCATTTTGGATCCATGAAATTTGGTTGGAGATATTTTATGTAGCCTGAGTGATTTCTATGGGACATACAAAAGGAGATACTACATGCGTGTTCACATTTTTATCAAATACATTTATTTTCATAGTTTATATAAAGGTATAGGACATAATATAATGGGCTTACATTTCCTTTCATGAGCTATACAAGTGGGGATACATATCGAGAACACGATTTTTAACTTAGCTCAAACTCCTATGTCATGATTATGTTGAAGATTAATATCTCCAATAGATTTTCACCATTTACCCTCTCCTGTCCATTTGTATGAAACCTTTAAAAAAAATTGTTGCTGTTTGTCTGTTTTTCAAGCCAACAGTTTTGTATTTATTCAGTAGTGCTAATTGTTTTTCCTCAGTCCTTTAAGCCCTCACTGTCACTCCATGCTATCACTGCTTCTCCTCAATTCCAGAGATGTCTTACAAATTTGAAATAGGAAACCTCTGTTGAGAGAAAGATTTTCATAAAAAACGCACAACTGAATTCTGATACTGAGACCACACACTTTAAAATGATACTATAAAATCATTCTCTTGACAAGGAAAATAACTGAACCTTGAAATCTAGACATTCTTTAAGAAAATACTGCTTAGCTCAGAGTAGCACTTAATAAACAGTTATCATTATGCAGGATGCTAATGATGTTGCCGAGGTCATATTAGAAATCTTCACATAAATGGTAATTTACCCAAGGAATGAGAAAAAACAAATATATTTTTAAATGTCCAGGAGATTGCATTAGGGCAATGTAAAGTGTCAGACTCTGCTGTCATTATGTAAAAATCATGTATTCTAAGAATAGTATGCTTATTTCCTTTATGTTAAGACTAAAAATTTAAATTATTTAAAGCATTTAAAGAAATAATTAATTCTATTGCACTGCAAAAGACAGGCAAATGTCGAGAAACAGATTAGTTATCTAAGCACTACAGTGAGTGACACAGCCATCTAAGGAGCAAATTCTAATCTTCTGAGGTGACGATTTTCTTTATTCTTCTACAAATATTTGCTGTGTCCTCAGGTCTTGTTCACTCAAGCTCTCTGTCTTTTAAGATCACACTTTAAAAAGCAGATGCACACACACGCATACATGCATAATCAAATGCACTTTGATGGAGTTATAACTTGCAAACAGTAAAGTACACAGGTCATGAGATGCAGCTCCGTGGTTATATCGGTGTGTGTATCGTGCTACTGAGTTGGCTCCAACTCCTGGTGACCCTATGAATGAATGATGTCCACATGTCCTGTCCTCAACAGCCCTTCTCAGCTCCTATAGACTCAAGCCTATGGCTTCTCCCATGGAGTTAATCCGTCTCATATTTGGTCTTTTTCTTTTCCTGCTGCCTCCCCAGTGTTTTTCCCAGTGTTACTTACTGTCTTTTCCAAAGAACCCTGCCTTCTCATGATGTGCCTAAAGTAGAACAACTTCAGGCTTACCATCTTTGCCTCCAGCGATATTTCAGACTTAATTTGCTCTAGAACCCACTTGCTCAACTTTCTGGAGGTCTCGGGTATCTATAGAACTCTCCTCCAACATCATATTTCAAATGAATCATTTTTTTTTTCCTATCAGCTTTCTTCACTGTCCTACTTTCACATCTGTATGTAGTAACTCAGAATACAATGGTGTGGATGATCTAAGCCTTGATCATCAATGACACATCTTTGTTCTTGGGGATCTTTCCTAATTCTTCCATTGCTGCTCTTGTGAGTCTCAGCCTTCTCTTGACTTCTTGGATGTGGTCTCCATTTGAATTGACGACTGGACCAAAGTAAGCTAAATCCTTACCAACTTCAATTTCATTATTGACTATGCTAAAGTTGTATATTTCTTCTGCAGTAATGATTTTTGCCTTCTCAATGTTCGAACGTAGTCCTACTTTGGCACTTTTTCTTTCACTTTCAGCAGAAGTTGTTTCAAATCATTGCTGGTGTCATCTGCATATCTCAAGGTATTAATATTTTTTTTATTTGTTTTTTGTATGGTATGTTCTGCATATAGACTAAAGAAATAGGGAGATACAATATACATTGTCTGACACCTTTGGTTGCCTGCAGAAAACCATTCTATCTATATTCCATCCTGGTCCCCTGCCCACATACACATTATACGCAAGGACAATCAAGTACTAAGGCACTCCCGTTTCCTGCAGAGCAGCCCATATCTTTTCATGATCTGTGTAGTCAAAGGCTTTAGTGTTAGTCTACAAAATTAGACTAACTTTCTGGAATTCTCTGGAGCACTCCAGTATCCTGCAGACCTCGCAATTATATGTCAAGTGCCTCTTCCTTATCTAAATCCAGTTTATACTGGGATACACCCTTATGACCTTCCAGATTAAAATATAGTCATTTTCCACATTTGAGGGTGCTCCCTTGTGCTCTGTCCAGTGAACAATATTCCCAAAGAAAAATATTCTTTTGACCACCATCATCATAGATTAGTTTTGCCTGTCCCTGGATTTCATGTAAATGGAATGCATTCTTTTGAGGATGATTTCTTTCACACAATTTTATACCTGTGAGATTCATCCATGCGTATTGTACATGAAGTTCTTTTTCCTCATTGCTCACTCTAGAGTATTCCTGGACTGAATATACCTGTCCATTGTTGGTGGACATTTTTTTTTTTAGTCTTTTAAAATTCATAAATGATGTCACTGTAAACTTCTTTTGCTAGCCATATATTTTGTATTGCTTGGTGTTAGATTATGTTACTTAGTTAGTCAGTTAACATACATTAGCGTCAGTAGATAATGATAAATAACTTCTAAGACATGGTTCCAATGTGCCCTCCCCCCATGCAATGTACTTTCTACTGAACATTTTAAAACTTTTCATAGGATGAATCTTTTTGTTACTAGGTTACACTTTTTGTCAGCTATACAAAATCAAAGTGCTCTTATTTTAATTAAGGTGACTCTTTCCTCAATAAATGAATGATACAAATATAAACAGCAATTTCAGCATATAGGATGAAGAGAAGAAAATCCATAATTTAAAGTAATTTTCAACTATAATATTGGAATATCTTCAATAAATATATTTTTAAAGAAAAATATAATTTTAACCTGTCTCAGAAATGTTTTGAGTAGCATTTTGTACTTGTCATAAATTTATGTAAATTAATTGATAATAAAGTCTGTCTTTTTATGATAGGACCCACAATTTTGAAAATGCATGCATATATTAAAATGTATTACTAAAATTAAATAAGGGAACATTAGAATTCCCTGTCACTAAATGCAAATTAGCAATACCAAATAGTTATCATGGCACTGCCAGTCAGGTTATAATATATAACATACCAATTTAAAATCAAATGGACCACTGCAACTCCACTTTATATTAAGGGGAAAGAAAACCATAAATCATTCTACAATTATAGATGCAGATAGTTTTATATATAAGTAAATACTGTTTCTTTAACATTTTATAAAGACTGTTGATGTAACAATATTTCAGTACAATAAGAAAAGTGGGTACCAGAGGGTAAAGGGAGAATGGGGGTGGTAGAAGAGGGTAAAGGGGTTCAAATATATGGTGATGGAAGGAGAACTGGCTCTGGGTGGTGAACACACAATGGAATTTATAGATGATGTATTACAGAAATTTACACTTGAAACCTATATAATTTCACTAACCAATGTCACCCCAATAAATTTAATAAAATTAAAAAAAGAGAGAGAGAGAGAGACCATAGCTTTGGTAAAGTCTGGGTCACTCACCACGATGTTAGACCTACTTCTAAAGTAAAGAATAGGAGCAAGACTGCAATCATACAAAACAAAGACAGAATTCTATACCTATCATGTATTAGTGATATTAACCTTAGTCAAATGAAGAGTAGCAGAATACGCTACCACAGAATATGACTGTAGGAGTTCAGGACATGCCCCTCCAAAGTATGCCACTTTATTATATTAATTATTCTGAGCTATAGGAACTTGAAAACGAACAAATTCAGCGAGAGAGTTTCTTTAAACTCCCCTTAGCTGCCTAAAGACAGATATTTCAAAAGGAACTCAATCGTTATAAATCCCCTCCCCCGGGGAGTTTCATCAACCAGATAGGATTGCCCTTATCACAGAAGAGGAGACTAGAAGTTGATTCCACCTACAGACAAACTGTCAGGAACTATCACACCTCCCATCTAATCTTCTAAGGACCTAGTCATCGTTCTTAAAAATCATTCACTCTCCCCTAAGAAGCCTATATTCTCCCTGACCCCTTCCCATTAGGATGGTCTTTAAGCCTGAATTCTAAAGCCACCTCTGTGAGTTCTTTTTTCTCTGGGTATCTCCCATGTATACATGAGGTATACATATTAGTAAACTTCTGTTTGTTTTTCGCTTGTTAATCTGTCTTTTACTACAGGGGTCTCAAATAATATCTCAAAAAGGATAAGGATAATTACTTTTCCTCCCTTATACTAGGCATTTAATGTTTCTGATATTCCATTTCCCTTTTTTCTATAAAGTAATAATATCTACCTAGAAGGGTATTTTAAGCATTAAATAGATGATGATTCCAAAGAGACAGGTAGATTTCATGGTAGGTTTCAGTAGTTCTCAAATTACACATGAGTAACCTGGAAAGCTTTTAAACATCCCAATGCCTGAGCCACACCTCAGACAATTAAATCAGAGTCTCTGGGGTAGGACCTAGATACCAGTATTTTTTAAAGTTCATGGGTGATTCCAAATTTATAACTAAACTGTAGATACTTAGACAAGATCTATATTCAAAAGGTATAACATAGAGCAGGTACCAATTAGTGGGGTCTGGTAATTGAGAAAGGAATGGAAGACCACAGTGGGAACCAGAAGGGAGTCCACATTAGGACAAAGCAATTAGAGATGCATACATCATGGGGAAGGGGGCAGGGCAGTGACTCCAATGATAGGTCCCTGCCATTGTAACTGGGACTTGCTCTGCTAGGTCTTTACAGTGTCAGAAACAGCTGCTTTAGCTCATGCCCAATTTGCTTTACTCCTTTTCCATTCTAATTTAGCGTTTGACTTTCACATAATAAATGCATGTGAAGAAAAGTCTATTTTAGGCTACAGAGAATCTTTTATTAATACAGATGTACAGAAATATAAGTTAAAAGGTTTCTTAGATTTCATAAATTTCACCACGTTAAAATTATTAGGCCAATTTACCTTTGCAGGAAAGAACATCAATCTTCCTCCCAAAACACTTTTAAGATAAAATGGCTTCATTTAATCTTTTTTCACTACCTCTCTCCTGTTCTATAATGCAGAAAATTTTAAATATAAAAATATAATTTTTCTATACTGTCCCAAATAACAGATTAGAGGATATAAATTTTTGAAAAGTCTCCATGACATTCAACTTTAAAATATATTCCTAATTTAATGAATATGTATGCTTATTCAATGTTTTAAATGAATAAGTCTCAGTAATCAAAGAAATTTCAAGAAAATTATTATGCTAGCTCCATTATTTCAAGTAGGTCAAACAACTTAATTTAAAATGTAAGTATATTTTGTATTTTATTTTTTGTGGTAGTTGCAGAAACTGAATAACAAGGACTGTGATGTGATGTTACTAAACGTTCACACTACAGGAATGCTTTTCTATTACAATTTTCCATTTTATTTGCCCCTGGTTTAATAGAATTTATGGCTATGACTACAAGGATAAAAGGTGAACTGATCTATTTCCAGTGAATGTGATTATCTAATACCAATGATCCAAATGACAATACTCATTATGTTTCTCAATGATTGGAATAATTGCCAGTACTCAACTCTGCACTTTGCTGCTTAGCTTATGTATAAGTGATTTGAAATTTTGAATGTGAGCTACCTCAAAACTATAATTATGAAAATTTTATCATCATATCAGTTTTGAACTGCAGCAATCTGGATAAATCATGAAGCTCATTCAACTTCTAGTTCTTCAGATTAGGAAACTGAGATTTAGATAACTAAAATCATAACAAATTACTTGTAGAGCTAAGATTAGCACCTAGGTCTCATGATTACCAATCTAGACTTTTCATTTGTTTATTTTCTGTCATACCATGATGTCTCCTTAATTAATGCTACATTTTTTTAAAAGATAAAACACTTCATTGATTTCAGTGTATCTGTGATATGAAGTATATCAAGCCGCTAATTAAAGAAATGTAATGTAACTAATACATCTGGAAAAGTTGCCTACATACCACTTTCTTGCAATTGAATCTCTTTTTAAGTTGAGTAGATAAAGTATACTGATTGAAATAATTATTTTAAGGATATTTGTTTTTAAAAATACATTGCTATCTGAAATGCATTACTTAAAAATGTGGAGAGGGGTGGCTGGTTGGCTCAGTTGGTTAGAGTACAGTGCTCATAACACCAACACTACCAGTTCGATTCCCATATGGGCCAATGAGCTGTGCCCTCCACAACTAGAGTGAAAACAGTGGCTTGACTTGGAGCTGATGGGTCCTGGAATAACACACTCTTCCCCAATATTCCCCAATTTAAAAAAAAAAAAAAAAAAAAAAAAAAAGAAGCATTTTAAATGTGGAACAGAAGCACAGGCGTCACTAAAAGCTGTGAGAAAGGCAGAAACTAAGGCCTCACCCCAAATTGAATTCATTAGTATCTGCATTTTAACTAGAGTCCTAGGAACTTATATATCCCCTGAAGTTTGAGAAGTATGGCAGCCAGTTCTGACCCCGCTCAGGAAAATCACAGGGAATAAAACCTAGTCAGTGGCAGGAATTTCAAAGGACCAGAAATGGAAGTTGAGAGCTGTGGACTTTACGAAGATCTCATAGCTAATCTGAGGTTCAATTAGATTCGAGGCGTTGTAAATCTCTCAGTACTGTATAATTTAGTTTCTGCTAATGCAATACGGACTGCTTCTGAACAGACCCAGCCCTCCTTATTGATAGTAGAAGCCTCAGATTGCACAAATGCTCTGATCAAGCAATCTTACATCAAATATAAGAGAAAAAAAGTAAACTTCTACCAAAGTTTCTTCCACACAGGGATGCTAGTGGAAGAAAAGTTAAGGAGGTACATACAGGTGACTGCACCATTTCTGATGAGCATGAGGTTTTACTAAAGTTTTTACTGGAGGATCCTTATCAATTAAGAAAGGAATTCCCTTCATTCCACTTTGCTGAGAATTTTTGTCACAAATGATTACTGAATATTATTAAATTATTTTCTGCAACTATCTTTCTATACCGTTTTAAAAGAATTTTCATGTTTTTTTTCAATTACAGTTGACATATGATATTACATTACTTTCAGTTATACAATGTAGTGATTAGACATTTATATAACTTATGAAGTAATCACCTGGTTAAGTCTACTACCAATCTGACACCACTTATAGTTATTAAAATATTATTATCTATATTCCCTAAACTGTACTTTACATCCCTGTGACTATTTTCCTAATTGGTAATTTGTACTTCTTAATCCCTTCACCTTTTTTACCCACCCCCTCAACATTCCTCCTATCTAGCAATCATTAATTTTGTTTTCTCTGTATCTATGAGTTTGTTCCTGTATTTTTTGTTCATTTATTTTGTTTTTCAGATTCCACATATAAATGAAATCATAAGGTATTTAAATGATTATTTTTTTCCTTTTTAGCATGTTAATGTGGTGAAAAAATTTTAAAAGTTTGATCCAGATTATATTTATAGGATCAATTCAGTTTGGTTATGATGTTTTATCATTTTTCCCACAGTGCTTTAATTTTTGCTAAAATTTTGTTTAGAATTTTTGCATTTATTTTTATGAGTAAGACTGACCTGTGATTTTTTTTCTTTTCTTCTCCAACCCTTATTGTCAGGTTTGGGTATCAAAACTATAAAAGTCTTATGAAATAACATGAAGCATTATCTATTTCTCTTTTAGGATGGTTTCTCTAAAAGTTATACATTTCCTGTTCGTTATTTTTAACAGTTTGAAGGGTATTCAGATTTTCTTCCTCTTTTCCAGTAGATTTTGGCAAGTGTAGTTTTCTAGGAGTTTGTTCATTTTATTTCTCTAATTAACATTTTATTCTCTGTAGCGTCTGCAACTGTGTCTGTCTCTTTCCTCCTAATGTTTATTAGGGCTTTGCCACACCTTACTTTAGGAATTTGAAAAACAACAGCTGTTGACCTTTTTGGTCTATGACATATACATTTTTTATATTTTAACAATTTGTACTCTTATCTTTATTATCTCCTAAATTCTAATTCACTTAGATTTACTCTGTTTTTTTACCCAAACTTCTTAAATATGCTTAGGGAATTTTCCTGGATTTATTCTTTTTTAACCCTAACTTCTTAAATATAATGCTTACGAAATTTTCACCCTTTTCTTCTTTCCAAATAACTAATGGCTACACATTTCCCTCTAATTATTGTTTTAATGCACCCCCCGAAGTGGTCATATGATGTTTTTATTTTCATGCATTTCAAAGTACTTTATCTTTTCTACTATTATTTCGACTCATGAGTTTTTCAATGTGTTTTTTAAAAATTTGACCATTTGCAATGATATGGATGGATCTAGAGAACATTATGCTAAGTGAAAGAAGTCAGACAGAGAAAAACAAATACCATATGATCTCACTTATATGTGGAATCTAAAGAATAGTATAAAGGAATGAACTAATCAGAAAACGTCTCAGAGATATAGAGCAAAAAGTCAGGGTTGCTAGATGGGAGGGGGTGGTGATAAGGGAGAAGGTGAAGGGATTAGAAAGCACAGTCAGTAACCACAAGATTGCCATGGGGATACGAAAGTCAGTTTGGGGAATATAATCAATAATGTTCTAAAGATTTTGTAGGGTACCTGATGGACACGTGTCTTATTAGGGAGACCACTTCAGAGATGGTGTAGATGACTGACCACTGCAGTGTACACCTGAAGTTGAATAATAATGAATTTCAACTATAATTTAATGTGTTGTGTGCGTGGTTACAGGATGTGGAGTACAGCATAAGGAATAGAGTCAGTGGAACTGTAACAACTATATATGATGTCAGAGGGGTGGTAGATTAGGGGTGGGGGGTTATCATTTTGTGAGGGATGTAAATGTCTAACTATTACATTGTTTTGTACACCTGAAACTAATAATAAAAAAAATTCCAAACATATGGAGTTTTGTAGATTTCTCAGATTATTGCTTTTTAGCTAGTTGTTCTGAGAATACAGTCTCATGATGTCAGTTCTCTGAAATACGTGAGACTTACTTTATAATCTAGAATACTGACAATTTTGGATGTTTTGTGTATTCTTAAAAATAATATGTATTCTCCATTTGTTGGTGGCTGCTCTGTATGTATCCTTAGATCAAGTTTATGTTGTTGATATTTTCTATACACTTACTGACATTTTTTGGTTGACTTGTTCTATCAATTACTGGAAAACGAAGTTTAAAATCTGCCTGGATAGTTGATTTGTCAGTTTATCCTTGTTTAATTTTGGCTTCAAATATTTTGATCACTTAGTAGTTGATTGCAAGACCATAACTCATATGTTACTAAAGATTTAAACTTTTTATTAACATGTAAAAACCCTCAATCTCTAGTCATAGTTGTTTCCTTTAGGGTTTTTTCTTTTTTTTCTTCTTCTATTTTATCTAATTATAAAAAAATGCTTCATTTTGGTATTTGCCAACTATATATTTTTTCCTTTTTTTTTCCGCTTTGAACATGTTTGTCTCATATCTTGGGTGTATCTCCTGTTAATATTTTGCTTTATTTTTTCATTTGACAATCTGTTTTTGAACCAGAGAATCCATTCATATTGACTGAGATGAATGATATGTTTGGACTCAATTCTACCATCTTACCTTGCACTTTTCATGTGTCCTGTTTTGCTGATAAGTATTGTTTCCTCCCTTTATATTAAGCAAGATTCTTTCCACCTTCACCCTTGTTCCATTCATTTCCCTGTAGGGAAATATATGTATATAGACATATATCCATCTTTTAAGCTGTTACTGTTTAGTTGTTGATTAGTTTAGTTGACCAGAAATTTGAAAATCCATGTTTTACCCAATGTTAGGTTAATCAATATCTTTGTCCTTTTCCAGAACATCACAATGATCTTTAAACCATTACCTATTATCAGCCACCTCTCAACTTAAGTGAAATTGCTTTCCAAGGCTTTGCTTGTAACTTAACTTTTCTAACCTGAAATAGATTGCATATTTTTGTAATGATTTTATACAATCAACATTTTATTCGATTTTTTCCATGTTTATGCTTTTATTTGCTCACTATTCCTTCCTGCAGACTTTTCTAAAATGATAATTATGTTCCTTCCTCTGGAAGTACATAATTTAGAAATTCCTCTAGTATACAGCTGTTGATGCTGAATTCTCTCATTTCGTTTTTCTGAAAATATATTCTTTTGCTTTCTTTTTTGAATGGCAAAGTTTACAGGATATAATTTTAGGTTGCAAGAACTCTTAGCTAATAATATAATTCATTATCTTCTGACTTGAATTTTTGTCATTAAAAGTTTTCCAGTTTAATCCATTTATTAAAAATAATTTTAGTTATTATGTTTTTCATTTCTGTAAGTTCACTTCAGTTCTGTTTCGAATATAACTGGCTAATTTTTATAGTCACTTGTGCTTCTGTCATATATTATTTACAAACTTGATTCTGCATTTTTTAAACTTTTCTCATACTGACTTATTTCTCCATCGTTTGTTTCTTTTTTTTAATTCATGTTCTTTGGAACATTTTTTTTCAGTGGGAGCATCTAAAATTGTATACTTAATATTACCTTTTGCTACAGAGAGATTTTGTATTCAGTTCAGTTACAAACTTGGGACACCAATGCTTCCCAAGATTACTTTATTTTAAAGTTTATGTTCAGAGTTTTGGGAGTCATACAGTTAGTGTGAATGGCAGATACAATGCCCAATGATGGATGGCCCATGATTAGGAATTCTCAGGAAGACATGTTGTTTTTCTCATTTTACATTTTTACTCACTGGCAAGATTAAGAAAGCTGGGTTTCTTGTACTTCTCCCATTGAGGTTACAGCCCTAATTCATCAAAGGTTTTTTTTTTTTTTTTTTTTTTTTTTTTTATGGGGATTGGGTGTAAAGCTCTTGTCAGAACATGGGAGCAATCCAAGAAAGCTGAGAAGTAGTCTACATCTATTTGCTAAATGAATGCTTCTCAAAGAGAATTTATTCCCAGTATGAAATTACCACTTCAATAACATTTACTAATGTGTAGAAGTAAAATTTCCTTTTGCTTCATTAGAGTGAGAAAGGAGCAAACAACAAACAATATTTTTTTTTCAAAGAATGGATAACATGGAATATTTTCTGAAACATAACTGTAGACACACGTCAAATACAATTAAACATTTCAGCCTCTCTCAGGAATCCTCTCTTATAGAATTAGAAGTTCTATATATAGAACTTGCTTCCTAAAGCAGTGCCTTAAAATGGAATCAATCCAAGCACATAAGAATTTGTGAAAATTTATGCCATCGTGATACTGGCTATACAGAAACTCCTTCCCAGCACTACCACCCACTTCTCCATCTATATGCTGCAACTTTCTCTAGAAAGATGTGGTTATTACCACAATAGAATGAGCTTTAATACTCACAAGGGAATAAAACTTTGGATATCTACACTGAATGTAATTCATCTAAAAGCAAATGCTTGAGGTGATTTTTGATCTCTGAAGCGTGAATCAAATATTTGTGAAATAGACAGGTGATTCCTGTATGCCTAGTCTCTTCATATATATTATAAATGGCTCTACAGAAATATAAAGTTCACCTCACTATCTCCTTATCATACCTCTGCTTCAGTGCAGAAAATGACACATTTCTTCAGCTCAAAGAACACCAGGATTTAGCTGAGGTGAAATACCTCATATCATTCCACCGGTAAAAGAAATGCAGTATCCTCAATGAAGTGAAATTCAAGTAACTGTAGGTGGTTCATACTGTCTCTCACTGCATCTGTAAGATTATTTCAGTTGGAAAAAAAATTAAAAAAAGAAGAGGCAGATACTTATAAAGTTTCCTACAAACACTTGAATTTTTCCTCAGGGAACTTTCAGTTTTAATGTCTATGTGACCCTTCAGACAGATCACCTTTTAAAAGAACCACAGTTCTTTGCCACACAGCCCTCAGTTGCACCAATGCTACAAAGCAGTCAGCACTGAACCTCTCTCACCACTTACAAAACTTCACTGTCTGCATACTAAATGATTTTATACTAAGTCCCTATTCTGTATGTTTCCTTCTTACAATGAATGCAAAACAATGCATTTTCTTTGAGAGCAGGAAAATTACTATTCAGTTTTTTTGTGTGTTTGTTTTTCAGTAAGAAGAGAGAGAAAGGCATGAAAAGGAAAATGGCCATCAGTTTCATCTTCCACGTCTACTACTTTATTGGAAAACCTAAATGCTGTGTCTGTTAGTTGAATGTTATCAACATTCTATAGTACAAGGAAGACAAGAAAAGTGATGTAAAAGTTGAACAATTTCCATTGAATGAATAGTAATGTTTTTCTGTAATACTAAGATTTCTCCCGAATGTTCAAGATAAATTCTTTAACTATACTTCCTAATGTAGTAAATGTAAGATATATGCTCTTTAGATGTCCTACTATGAAGAATACATCTGTTCCTGTGACACAGTGATTGATATGAAAGGCTCCCAGGAGCCTTTGGATAGCTCATCTGACTGCATTATGTGAAACGGTGCCACATTATTAATTTATGTAAGTTTCTTAGAAGTTAGAATACTGATTATACCACCTGTTGTGTATACTGCTTGTCACTATGTCTGTGTTTGATATTCTGTTGCTACTTCAAAATTCATAAATTATTACAGACTTTATTTTGCTTCTTCATTCGACTGTATAAATTATTTGCCAATTTCTTCTAGTAATTGCCACTTATCACCATGTTCATAATAATGATGATTTTTAAAACAATAATAAATATAACGATAAGCTTATAACAATTAGCACTTTCAATAACATTTTCACATATACTATTCACAACAATATTGTCAAATAAGAAGTGAGGTCCTATTGTCACCTTTGCACAAGAGGAAAAAAATAAACTTAAAATGATCAGGTGACATGTCTGTAACTACACAATTTATAATTTTAATATACATTACTAAGAGATTTTTAGAGGAAATTCCATTTCAGAGTATGCAAAATTACCCTCAAATTGATTTACAATACAAAATTAAAATATCTAAATATCTAGATATCTAATTACCTAAGGTTGTTTGTTAGAAAGTGAGTACATAATTTTCCAGAGATATATTTTATACAAGATTAAGTTCTAATATTGCCTGCAAATAACTAATTCATCACAAACAGATATGAAACACGAGTAAGTCTGGTGAGCAGAGAGACTAAGATTCCGAGAAAACTACCAGTTTCTCTTGGAGTAACGAGTTGCTTTGCTTTTCAGTGCAAAAAGGAAGAGGTTTAGGTTAAAACTAGTCTGTGATGCTTGGACTCAGAAATGTAGAAGAGTACATCCTGCTTTTGTTTACATGACAGTAAGCAAGCAAGACAGGTAGGGGAAAAGGCAGGGGCATAGGCAGTATAGTGTATACACGGCACTGAATTGCCAACTGAATTTAAGTACCCAAATAATTTATACAATAAAGCCTTAAGATGGTTAATGTCAATGTTTAAATTTGTACAATCTATATTGTGTGTGTGCACATTCTTTTTTCCTTAACGTCAGAAAACTCTTTTTATGAAAACAAAAATGGAATTAAGTCTGTACAATTGTTACGATAGAACTAATATAGTTATAGCTCTCAAATTTATACATAATAGCTTATTTTTAAATCAAATAAAGATATGTATTCTGTATGTTGTCATGTCCATTCCCAGCAGGACACACAGAAAAGGATAACTTTCAAAAATATTGTCCATATTAACAGAATGCTTCCTCACATTCAGC
The DNA here is from genome assembly GCF_964194185.1 of Rhinolophus hipposideros. NCBI lineage: Eukaryota > Metazoa > Chordata > Mammalia > Chiroptera > Rhinolophidae > Rhinolophus > Rhinolophus hipposideros. The sequence goes on along the minus strand of NC_138053.1, from coordinate 45,876,536 downwards.
TATCTTCCTTTACTTGTATGTAATGAGCAGAATCAATAAAAGTATCATCCAGATAAAGGTACAGACTTATAAAAAATGTGGTCAGCAGTTGCAATACAGAGAGCAATAAAATTCCCTACTTGTTCTTCTTTTTTTAAAAAAATACTTATAATCCAGCCTCTCAGTTCTGCTTATCTTTTAAGTAGATAGGGTTATCGAGGAGGCTCTCACAGGGCTGCATCACGCCTGAGGTCAAGTTCACGGTTCCAGGGTGGCAGAGCTGCCTTCAGCTAAAACCTACAGAGTACACTTAAAGGGTGCTGTGCTGAGTGAACTATGCTGGACAGAAAGACAGATGCAATGGGATTTCGCTTATATGTGGGATCTAAAGTACAAAATAAACACAGAAAACCGAAGCAAACTCATAGAAAAAAAATTGAATGTACAACCCCTAATTAAAGGGCTTAAATCCCAGTAAGAGTGGTGCTCCTTTGTCTATGGAATAGCCTTCTTCTTTCGTTTCCTCTGCTGGAATAAACTGACCCTTGTTTTACTTAAAAAAAAAAAAAAAGTACTTTTGGTTCTATGTTGCTAGAGTATTGTGAGGCAAAGAAAAATGGATTAGGAAGGGGTTGGCATTCCAACCCTAACAGCAGCATTTCTGTTGTTTTATTTCATTTTGTTTCATCACTGATATATATATATATATATCATCAAAACATTTCTTTTTAATAAGAGCAGTTAAATACATGTTTCTCGATATATTATCATTCTTTAACAATTTGGTTCTACCTGGGTATGAAGGTTACTCATTTATGCATTTTTGATCTTACCCCACACACATAATCAGACATGGAACAATGGATTCTGAGTCAATTCTTGATGAAAAAAGAAGTAAATTTATTATATTACTTCAAAGAACTATTAAATTATTTACCTCCAGAGTTTGGGGCAAATTGACAAATATGTTATAAGGCTGGATACACCTGCCCATTAGAAAATGCACCAAAAGCCTCTCCAGCCAATCTGTGATCTATCTGACTGATAGAAGAGGAAATCTAGTATCAAACTCATTCTAGGAAAATAAAGTGAACAGAGTACTGCAATGATTTATTTCCTAACTCAGGTTAAAGTTGAAAGCCATTACAGAAACTTCAAGAAAAAGTACTGATTGTAGAATTTTAGTTCTCAGTGCAAGATTTCATAAGTTCAAGGGGCTGTTTTCCTTATGGATTTAACAGAACCCCTCTCCTTAAAAGTACATGAAAGACATGCCAGGATCTCAGTTGGTAAAAGTGTAGGTTCTGTGAAAGGAGTGTCCGGAGCCAGTGTTGCTATATTAGCATTACTGGTGTTTGTCACTGATTCAATCAAAAATTTAATGGCAGTGGTACAGCTTCAGTAAGTAAACCCTTGGTTTCTCAAAAAATTATGTTGCACACACTGAGCTTCTTATAGTAAAGATCACCTTGAAACTCCCATCAGCATATTGCAGAATGGGGGAGAAACCTGACAGTCTACTCCTTTCTTATTGCATTGTGACATAATCTGGCTATTTTAAACGTGTGCCTACACATTCGTAAATAAATGCTATATTGGTAAGGAGGAGAAAATGAAGAATAAAAACTAATTTGAATGAAAAATTAATAAGATCTCAAATAACAAATACGTGCATTAACATTCTATTTGCTTAATTTCAAAGGAACAAGCTAATAATATGACTAGATGAATACAATAAGAGAAAATCTGTGCAAGTTCTCATCCTTTTATTAAAAATACTCATGAGACGAGTATATTTTTAAATCAGACCACTAATTACTATTTCTGTAGGGACTTTTGAAGATAAATTATTATATTCACTTGGAAACCATGAAAATTCAATAATGAAATAATTATAAACATTAGAATATCACTACATATTACTTGTGTATACAAATAGAATTTTATGTATAATAAATTAGATAATAAAAATAAAATTCATAACTTCCTAGGGAAGAACATAAGACAGGTTTTTATGGGTATAAAATTAACATTTCAGTGAAAAATATTTTAGAAAAATAGTCCCAAAAAACAAAGTTTCTTTGTCAAAAAATAAATTAGGGACTGCAGATATTTTTAGAGCATAAAATTCTCTCATGAAATTTTGTTTTTCATTTTGTGTTTTTTAGCATTGGAAGCATACACTCTTCATTAATAAACAGGACCACAAGGCCTTAAGTTAAATAATCAAGTGTAACACTAATCACCATAAATATTATACCAATATATCTTATTTGCTACTATAACACACTCAATAGGGAAAAGATATTGACACAAACTTCTTCAAAAACTAATGGACAAAAACCAGTACTTACTAGATTTGGAGTTAATATTTGGAAGAATTTCTGAATGCTGCCTGATGGAAGATAAAGAAACCAAAAGATACAAAGGATGTAACCTTTTAGGTGCTCGAGGAAACGGAGCAAGGGCCAAGATTTAAAATGTGCAATGACTGTACAATATGCGTCTACCTACCCAGGAGAATAGAAGTAGGTATCAGTAGACACTGAATTTCTTTCATCCTGAATCTTTTCATGTAAGAGTGATGCCCCTGTGCAGGGGCTATGTGGGGAAAATGAAATATTTTACACTGCAAATGCTGCAACTGAAAAAATAAAAGGAGGGAAGATTTTTCTTAAAGTACAAAAAACCAAGTTCTACTACCTTCTTCAATTTAAATTTAATCCAAGCATCCTCATTCAAAATCTGTTGCTAATATGCCCTGAGATTCCTTGTGCCTTTGCAGTCTTTGGCTCTCAGTGTCCTTCCTACTTGCTCTTTCAGAGATACAAACCTATTGATTAGTTTCACAGGTATGTAATGAATGCATTTTATGAGCCGGACAAAAATGGTGAACACAAACCTGGTTCTTGCATTCATTGAGTTTAACATCTCACCATCATGAAATCCTGTTATTTTTCGCCCTTAGAGGTTTTCAAATTTCTTTTTTTTTTTTTATCTTTTGCCTTGGGTATCACTTTCTATATGTCTTCCTAAAATCATCTCTTCTTTTAAATCCTTCCTCAGTAGACACTGGTTGTGGGTTGTTGTTTTTTCTTTTCATTTTTTAACATTCTAACCATTGAAAAATATTTGTAATTCTCACTTGATTCTCTGTTATACCAAAATTAAGGAGAGCTCTTATTTATCCTAGTAAATGGAGTCTGCAAGTGGACCTTCCTCTTTGCAATACCAGCAGGGTATTAGTCCTGGGAGGTGGACAGGATAAGGAGCTGAAGATGAGAGGCACTGTGGGAGAAGATTGCCTTCCAGTAAAGTCCATTTTGTCATCACAGTCTGGCCCTTAGCAGTTATTAACTACACGCAACGTGCAGCCCTCCAAAGGTGGCTTCCACTTAAAAAAGATTTCCACGTAATAAGCATCTCTCTGGCTTAACATAAACTCAAATAATCATTTCATTTACTGACATATGGTTTTCCAGTACAGCATGTTGGTTAGCAATTTGGACTCATTCTAAAGATTTGAATCTTTTCCTATAACTTGCTATATGGTTGGGACCAAAACAGTTTGTCTTCTCTAAACTTCAGCTTCTTCAGACAAATGAGAACAATAACACTATCTACATTGGAGGATGTTGTGAGGATGAATAAGGTTCACATAAATATCTAAATGCAGTTTCTAACTCGTAAATCCCCAGTAACTGTCAGCCCTTATCATTGTGGCATGACTTATTTCCAATGATTTTTTTTTTTTTTTTTTTTTTTAGTGGGAGGTGATTTGTGGGAAGGAGATTTGTGTGTGGGGCATTTTCCCTCCAGAATCCATTAAACTGGACATTTATATATATATATATTTGTATGTTTGTATGTAACAAATAGTATATATTTGTATACAACAAATAGTAACTATTTTAAAGTATACAAATTATCTATAGCATGTACAAAATTACTAAAGTGCAAGAACAGGAAGAGCAACACAGCAAGGAGCACTCAAGATTTTGAACTACCAGAATCTGAAGCTATTAAAAGGGAAGTATGGCCCAGTCGTCAAAGTATGCACAATCTAATGGAAACCACACTTGGTAAATAATTGGATAAATAATTATAATACAAGTAGCATTAATCGTTATAAATAAGAAAAGGGTGCATGCCTTGGGAAGGAAGTGGAGAACAGAAGGAGGGGTTAGGGAATATTTAAATTGACTCGACATAAGAAATAAAAACTTAATAAATGAGAAAACAGAGGCACTGGGAATGCTCCTTTTGAGATAGTGAGGTTAGCATGTTCAAATGCCCAGAAGTGTAAAAAAGCTTCATATGTTTGGTCTACAGTTGAACAGGAGGGTAAAAGATGAAACTGGAAAAGCAAATGGGGATCTGATCATGAAAAGACTCACATGTGATGGTTAGAACTGAGATTTCCTCCCATGCACTATGGTTTGTCACTGAAGGATTTCAGGCAGAGGGGCTATCTGCAGTGTAAAGATAATTTATGGGACAGTATGGAGAACGGATTAGAGGAGATTGAAACATGACTCAAAATTAATGGGAAGTAAATACAATAATCCAGGGAAGAATAATGAGAGCCTGAACCAACGTGGTGAGAGTAGTGATAGAAAGGAGGTAAAATATAAGTAATTGTTTAAGAAAGGGCATCAGTCAGGCTCAGTAACTATGACTGGGAGGGGAGAAAGGATGGGGAAAGAAGTTCATAAAGAATCCTTGGCTGCAGACTTGGTCCACAGGGTAAATGGTGGTCTTTAACTTAGATATTTAATCCGTAATACAGTTGATAGAATGCTAAATAGCACAACAAAAATAACAAAATACTGTAACTTTATTTCTCTTACATAATGTAAACATAGTTCTAAAACATGATGCCAAGATGATGGCCCTGTTCTTCTTCAAAGTGAGATCTTATCTCACAACTCTAAGATAATTTTTTAATTGTTTTAAAATTAAGGGATTGCTTCAAAGTCACTTACCCAGTAAGCAGCAGAGCTGGAAATCCAACCTAATTCTTGCCTAGACTGAGGTAGGTTTTTTAATCATAGGGACTCCATACGGTCGCACAGGTTGTTCATTGCACAGGAGTGCCAGGAAAGTGACTAAGTGAGGGCTGAACTCCAAACTTACCCCTGCACACTGACCCAAACCCGAGTATAAAACTTTGAAGAGGTGCCATTTTATAACTCATAGAGAAGTCCTTCTGATAACCATGCTGTGAAATCTCAAAGATTTATCTCTTCAGAGGAGTGAATTGTTAGAATTTGCACAAAGATACCTAAGCCACCTGTGTCCTGAAGTGGTTATCTTTGCCCATTGTATTCTAAGAACTTCCTCTATCTAAGTAAACATGGATCTGCTTTGGTAAACAGCAACTGGAAACTACCCCAAAACTGGAAGCAAGAAGGAAAGGGATGGGAGTAACTCTGAATTTATATGTAAAAGACTACTGAGTTGGAAATTTCCTGCACTAATAATAAAAACTGTAGTTATTCTACTGTGATTAAAATTAACTACAATATACATACACACACATACATACATACACACACACACACACACACTGCACTTTTAGGGCACAATTGTTCTGAAACTAAAGCAAGAAAACACCCACACCAAGGGCATGGCTTGGCTCTAGAGAACATACACATAGAATATGATCAGGTATAACAAAGAACAAAAATCCTTTTTCTGGCACCATATATATTTTATTTTACATTACCTACACATTTATAACTAAATTACTATATTCAGGCTGACCTTCAATATTTTCCATAACTGCTTTTGGTCATAGTAAATGATGAATTGCAATCAGAAAAGTGATTTCTCCTATAATGATGCAAATACTTCATTTTTATTATAGAGCTATAATCTCCAATTCCACGCTGAACAAGAAATCATAATCACATGTAAGACTACGCAAAAACTATGAGATTACCCTTTTTTTGTACCATAATAAAATGAGAGGTAATCAATCATCAACTTTATAAGAACGTGCATTTGCTTTTCTATTTGTGACATGGTTCCATGCTTCTCTGAAGTTTCACAACTATTGTTAAATACTGCTTTACATACAATCTTTAAAACATGGACAGAAACATATTTAGAAAGGTAAATCTAGACTCACGGAAGTTAAAATTTATTTTCCTTCCTAATATTATTTAGGCTAGAATCTCCATAACCAACTGCCACTGGAAGTTATACTAATTCTTGGAGGAACAAGAACTAAGGAGACTTTTCCTTAAGAAGCCCATTTCTGACTAAATATGGCTGGCCATGTAACTTGCTTTGAACAATGGAATGCAAGCAGGTGTGATATAAGCAGAAACTATAAAAATGTGCCTGTGCTGCTTGGTTGGTTTCAAGAACTCCTGACATTTGCCATGAGAAGACCATTCCATGAAAGATAAAAACACATGCAGTAAATAGGAATTCAAGTTGTAGCCTGTGGTCAAGCCCAAAACCCTACAGCAGGTAGAGGAGACACCCAGCTGGGACCAGTCTACATCTGAACACCAGGTGATCTGCAGATATGTCAGCAGAAAGTCAGTTTCTTTGTTTAAGCTGCTGAGTTTGTGTCTGTTATGCAGCATGCGCTTGGCAATAGCTGACTGTTACAATAGCCATGTAACCTTGAACAACATATTTAACTTCTCTGGATCTCACTTTGCTCATTGGTACAAAGGAAAAATGGTTGGTCCATGCTGATAATTACTAAGTTTGATGGTTACGAAAATCAAATGAGATTAAATATGTAAAACCACTAGCACAGTGCCTTAAATATCTTACTTCACATAAGCAGTTTAACAGGCAGATTGGACCTGGCTCTGCTCCAAGGTGACACTATTGAAGCATTAATTTTATCCAAATACCTTCCTGTTCTCTAATTTTTCCTGGTTATGCAGTTGTTGAAGGCAGTCAAAGTTGATTAAGTTATCCTGCCAACTGTTGTAGCTGCAGAAGCAGCTTAGAAAGGAAGTGCAAGGATGGGAGGGTTGTTCCCAGACTGACCTAGGAGATTTTTCTTTTCCTCTTTCTTGCTTCCTACCTACCTCACCCCTTTTAAAAGAGAAAATTGACATTTAATTTACTTTCAAAGTATACAGCATTTTTTTTCTGTTATAAAATGTGAGTTTGAAGAGCCATACTTAAAATTATATAAAAATATTCTTAAACCGAATTAACCCTCCCCAGTCAAAGGACCCTACCTTGTTACTGTACATACCTGAGCAATCTTAACACAAGCCTTTAATCTTGTCTCCACAGTTAGTGTTCCATGCTGAGTTCCAACTCTACCAGTTTGTTCAAACTCTGCTCCCTATCATTAACATCCTTTCACTTCCTCTATAACCTGTACAAATCCATAGTTCCTTTATTCATTGTTTCTAAAATGGATTCCCTGTTTGAGTCAGGTTTTTCTTCTTCCACGTTATTTTGTTATTGATTTGATACTCATTTCATACAATGCACCGCTGCTAACTATATGGTTTCCGTTTCATTTTCCAAGGCAAGAAGAGCACCTCACACTTCCCTGTATTACCCGCAGTGTCCAGCCCAGTGATCAACATTACATAGTATGTACTCAAAATTCAGCTCTAATTTCTGCCACCCTTTACTTTCAATGGATTATCCTCCCAGATGACATCAACCATAACTCACTCAGTTTTTCTCTCCTCCATTCTTATCACACATATCATCATTCATCAGCTATTGTCACAATGCTGCGTAAAAAAATGAAACCAAAATTCAGTGGCTTAAAATAATAGGGTTTTCCCTTTCCTTCTGGGATTGTAGGTTAATTGTGACTAGGCTGGGTAAAGTCCCTGACTTTAGGGTCCGGACTGTAAGCTGCAGATTCGGTTCAGGTTGATTTTGGTGTCATCGAGTTCTCCTTGGACCAACAGCTATCAGAACTATCAGAGCATGTTTCTCTCATGGTGGATCAAGTTTCAGCTTGCCCTGTCTTGGGGGTTAATCTAGGAACCAGCACACTGTCAGTTCTACCCTTTGGCTCCATAAGTCTTATGACAAAGGCCAAATAATTGAATGGGGAAAGTGTAAACTCCTTTCACTTTCAGGCATTGCAAGGTCACATGACATGAGGAAGTGAAGAACTGAGAATATCTAACCCACCAAAACCTTTTTCTAGGAAAAGGAATGATTAGGTTTCTTTTACAAAGTTAAGGCAGCTCCCCACGTCTGGCTACATGGGCATGTGACCTGTGAAGTGACACAGGTCCCCACACTTTGAAGCAAGCACCCCACAATTGGATTAATGTTCTTCTATTGCTGTCTTAAAAGTCTTAATATTTCTGAACAATTTTGCATTGGACCCCATAAATTATGCAGCTGGATCTGCATCTCTCTAATCTTCCATTCCTGTCTTTTCTCCCTTGTTCTATGTGCTGGGAACTGTGGTAGAGGTTGGGGGGACAGTAAAAGTGACAGACTAGGACCCACCCTACCTTTCCACACTGTACAAGAAGCCACTTATTATCATATACATTTATCTTTTATTTTCCACATAGCTCAGTATTTTGTATGTAGCATGCACTCAAGATGTTTCAGCAAACACTGGATAAATTCCTACTATGTACAATATTCTAGGCGGGGGTTAGGGACGACAACAAAAGACACAAAATCCTTGCTCTGATAGACTTCATATTCTATTTAAACAGCTATTTAGCAACTGTGCTTGCTTATAAAAAATTACTATAATCAAAACAAAATTGAGTATTATAGAAACCAAGGAAAAGTGAAAAAAATCAAATTAACAGAAAAAAACAAGTGTTCTTAATATTTCTGTAAGGTTTTGTTATATATCTGTCTGGTTTTTTCCAACTAGGTTTGAACAGCTGTTATTTTCAGGTAATATTCATATAGGTCAGAAGCTATACACAATCACCTCAAATCCTTTTGAGACTAGACACTAAAAAAAAAATATATATATATATATATATAACCAGAGTAAACTAATATAATCTGATTTAGGATCAACCAGAAAAATCAATCCCATTTTAACTAGTTACTTTTTAAAAGTGTTCTCACTTTCTATTGGAAGAATTTTGAAAAGGTCCTTCTTTTTGATACTGGCAAACAGTCATGTTTCATATGAAAAACCCAACTGAGTATCTAAATATAATATCCTTTCTATGTATCCATATGTCCCTCTGTCTTGAGGAATTTCATGCAAATATAAAGCTTATTTTAACACAGGTTCTTTCTCCTGAAAAGCCCAATATGCATCAAGTGCATTATCAATGCATTCTGTTTTCCTTACACTGTCCTCGAATATTTAATATAAATGCAGTTGTCCCTCATTACCTGCAGAGAATTGGTTCCAGAACCCCCCTTGAATACCCAAATCCTCAGATGCTCAAGTTCCTTATATAAAATGGCATAGTATTTGCATATAACCTACACATATCCTCCCATATACTTAAAATCAACTTTAGGTTACTTATAATACCTACTGCAATGTAAATGTTATGTAAGTAGTTGTTATACTGTGTTGTTTAGAGAATAATAAGAAAAAAAGTCTGCACATATCTAGTGTAGATGTAACCATCGCAGACCTAACTATGTAGTTCACATCAGCAGCAACGTTACTTTTTCCTCCCAAACATTTTTGATCCATGGTTGATTGTATGTGAAACCTGCAGATATGGATGACAAATTGTAACAGCCTTTCTCCCCATTTTTAAATGAGAATGGTTTACAATCACTATGTGCCTTTTTGAGGCCCTCGGGGTGAACAAATTTGTTCCTTTTGAAAGAAGTTTTATCAGTAAAATTTATAGACCACCATTACTCAGTGTCCTAGAACTAAATAAGCATTTCTTTCATCTAGTTTTTGAATACAGACAAGTCAATCTTTGTACGATGAATTACCTATTCTTCATGATTTTTCAGTGTTATATTTCAGTTTTAAGTTCAAATACTGACTTAGAATCAAGCTGTTGGCCAGAATGTTATTCCTAATTTTTCACTGTTTTCCCCTTATTTCAGAGATGTTCAAACTTCTAGAACTGAAAACAAACTTAGAAATCATCTATCCACACATTTGTCATCAAGTTTCCTTTCAAATGTTGATAGCATTTTTTATAATAAAATAGTATTTTCGTTCAACTTCTCAGCTAAGTAGCCATGCGTTCTTTTTATAAACCTCCCGTATTAAAAAAATCTTACTTGTTCTAAAGCAAGGTGATGATAGTAAAGTCAGACTGAAATCCATTTTTTTAAAATTTATTTCTTAATTCCCTGTCTAAATTCTTTCCACTTTCTCATAAATTAATTTCATGTTCCCTTATCAGCTTTTTCTACATTTTCATGACTCAGACTCATGGTAAATATATGTCTTAAAATTTTCAGTGACTGAATGCAAATATTTTCCTGTCTTCTATTTTCTTTAGATAGGAATTAAGAGGGTATTGAGAAGTCATTTAAATTTGGCCCACTTAAAATGTGAGATGTGTACCTTCCTTGCCTGCTAATACTTTTTTCCTACAAAGATAACTTTCATCTAACAAAATTCAGCACTTGGAAATTACTTGTTTTTCTTTTGTTTAACACTAGCTGAGTTCTCAGTACATTAATAATTAAAAACAAAAAGTGTGTTTGGCATAACTTTTATTCTTGGCTATGTTCCTGAACTGCTATAACAATGGATCAGGTCTTTTAGTCCTTTGAACCTGAAGTAAAAATAGTTTCTTGATATTCATGATATGTTGTTAATGAATTGTCTTTTCTTTTTTAGAGAAAAAATAAACTTGTCTAGTTTATCTATTTTAAGATGGACCAATTCATCTGTACTGGATCAGGAAGCATACTCGAGTTACTTTAATTTTAGAAAACTGTGAGAATAACCAAATGATGTAATATTTCCTACTAAGTATTTCCTACTAAAATGGAGCTTTTTCTTACTTTAGGACTTCAGAAAACCAGCCTAAACCAAACACCCATTAAGGTCTATTCCATTTATACTGCATGGGTGGCTGTAAATTTATTTATACTTACATGTCCCTGGGAGATGCCGAATCAAGACTGCTCTCTGTGGACTCTTGTTTCACTCTAACTCTTATTCTGTAGTAGAATCCATTGGCTTGGAATAAAACCTGGGAAAGCAGTAGTTGCATCTTCTCTCCTGCATGAAGTGCTCTAGGGTTGGTCCTAAAGGGCCAGGCCTTCCACTTCCATTACCCAAGAGTCACTCCACAGCCAAGGTCAGTAAGAGTGTCTTCACATGGAGGTCTCATCGGGATTCTGACATGAAACTGCTATATCTTTAATATTTATGAAAACAATACTCTTTGGAGAAATGTTCCTCCAAAAGAAATAATTCTATTTTTTGAAAGAAAAAAAAATGTAGCCCATCTATTTCAGCAAGCTGCTACTTGTGGTAGCAGGGGCTCTGTAAAGATGCATGAGGAGCTATTTGGGGAAAAAGGTAACCTAGTGCAGATCCAGAGTTAGGAAAAAACCCAAATTCCTATAAAAACACGTGCCAGTTAATTTTGAGTGTGAAGATTCACTTTTATATATTTTGTTAAAATTGGCACACTGTAGATATTCCATTTCATATGGTTTGTTATTATAAGCAAATAAATCACAGACCTTTGAAAACTGACATGTATGACTGAGTAATGTCCCACACCTACACTGACCAACAGTGGCCACCAGCTCCATGTGGCTACTGAGCACTTCAAATGTGGTGAGTGTGACTGCAGAATTAATTTTTTCCTTTTTTGATAATTTTATAAATTTTAATTAAATAAAATTCTAATAATGCAACTATCAGAAAATTTCAATATGTTAGCAACGGTTTGGATGTATGATAGTCTGATTTTTCAAACGTAAATTTTATGAACTCTAAATACAGAAAGCATCCCTGATAAAAATTTAGCATCTATGTCGATATGTATTATTAACATAAAATACACATTAGACTATAAATATATAGAATAAAACACAGTATGTAATATACATCAATACTGTTAAGTTTTTAAGTGAGAATATTTTTTGACATATTGGATTAAGTATAATAAAATATATTATTTTCTCAGCTTTTTAAAGCTGTAATTATAAGGTATTTAAAATTATAAGGTATTTAAAGTGTACAGCATGGTAATTTGATATACCTATACATTTGAAAGGAGCCCCACCCTCATCAAGTCTGTCATCTTATGTATTTACCTTCTGTTTTCTTTTGGTGAAAATATTTCAGTTCTACTCTTAGTAAATTTCAATTATACAATACAATATTGTTGACTGTAATTGTCATTAAGATATATTATTAAAATTAATTTAACCTATACTTTTATGCTTTTTAACGTAGCTACCAGAAAATTTTAAATTACACATGTGGCTCTCGTTACTTTTCTATTAGAGCTGTCTTAGAAAATAATAAATCATTTACTGTGTCAAATTCTAGGGCTCTTGATTTAAAAAATTTATGTTGCTTCAAAGTCATCACACTATTTTCAAAAAAAAATCAGCCATGTCACTTACACTTAAAGCAAACTGGTGGTGCTATTCTAAGTACTCTTGCAATTCCCTACAAAGCATTTTAAAAGGATTATGTATTTTCACATAAACATTTAAATGACCAAGTTGTTATTCTCTCATCTTTTCCGGTGGCTTATTTTCTTGGCTCACATGGATAAAATTCTACACGCTTACAGTATAAATCTATTTGATAATATCCTCCATTTCACCATAGAGGAAATACCTAACCACTTAAATCCTGTAATTACAATATTGGGTGACACCCGCCACTGACACTAATTATCTTGCCATAGAAAGACAGAACCCTGATTAGAGACCTCTGAAACACATGTTCTTCCAAAGAGCTATCCTCTTCAGTTCACCAACTTACAAAAAGAAAGAAGAATTACTCAAATATTCTTTTCAAAATATCTATTATTCTTGGGGTAGTTTTTAGTGGGAAAAAATAAGCAGCAACACTAAAAAGAGATAACCAAAAAAGCCAGGTACTTTTCCAATCTAAAACTATCACTTTGGTTCAGTTTAATAATTGAATTAAAGTAGAATGATGGTTCTCCAATTATAATGTTGCCAAATGCTGACTTGGAGTCATTGTGAAACAAGATATCTATAATCTGAGCATCTCCAACAGATGGTCCACTTTTTAAAAAAAAGATCATAACATGATTAATTACTCCCTAATTAGGTAGGACTCAGGGTGGTACAGAAAAATAAAATATGTTTATGTTCCATTTTTAATTTCTATGGATAGATGAATAGAAGCCCGGAAAAAATATCTTTGTGAATCAATAATGTATGTATATTTACATATATACATGTAAAATTAATCAAACATTTTGCAAAACTTTCAAAATATGAAATGTAGTCAAATGCAAGTACAAAGAAAAAGATCAATTCCAAGCTAGTACAGGCTGGTTTAAAACCTCTAAAAATAGGTTCAGATCGAATAACCTCAAATGGATGAAAGAATCTCACTCAGCAAATCCCCATGCAACCACAGCAATGTTTCCTAAACTACAGAAGCAGAAAACTTAAAAAAATTGCTTAATGGTATAAATTCAAAAAGCACAATGTGTGTTCTGTGGTTTTAAAAACGGGTGCTTGTACAAATTTTATTTACTCTATTAAGTGCACCCACTTAATTCTACCATTTTTCTCTTAAAACTTTATTTCAGGGTCACCGAACTTTTTCTATAAAAGTCCAGATAATGAATATTTTAGGCTTGAGGGTTATATTGTCTCTGTCAATATTACCCAACTGTGTTGTTTTAGTACAGAAGCAGCCAGAGACAACACATAAACCAATGGTCTTCGCTGTGTTCCAGTAAAACTTTATTTACAAAATCAGGCTGCGGGGGCTGATTTGGCTCAAGGCTATAGAAGACTGATCCCTGTTCTGTCTCTGAACTATTGATCTTGGTAATTTAATTTTGCATATTATGGTATTTTCATGTCTATTCTCCTTAAACACATGAGCATGGCAGCCATTTTTTATTTTACCTGTTTGACTTCCATTCCCTGTTGTCTGTTAATAGCTCCATGATGTTCCTCGGGAAACCTCCCTCCCCAACAGTGCCCCTGTTTTAAGTGGCTGTTAGGGTAACTCAGAGATGATGAGATGACAAAACCAGGACATCAACACCAGTGATGCTTTATTGTGGCCTTTTGTGAAACTCTTCAGAGACAAAGCTCATTCTCTTTCTACTAGGCTTGAAACTAATAAACTGTATGTCTAGAGCCACTGATGACCGCTGTGCTTCTGTATGGGAGAGCCTGTCTGAGAACAAACCCGACACAGAACCAAGAAATGGAGTGAGACTAAGTCCTGAGGGCATTCCCTAAACCCCTGATTCCCACTGTGTGAAGCAAGAACATTTCAATTACAAGAGACCAGGATTCTCTTTTTTTGCCTGAACTGGTTTTAAATTTGTTTTCTGTCTTTTGCACCCAAAAAGTACTAACAAAAATACATTGAGAAATTATAATATCTTAAAGCTTCTAAGTCTTAACTCTGGGACTTTAGCTGCACAAATGAGTTTGGCTTCTTCATTTATGCATATCTAGAAGGACAGAGATTGTAACATAGTGTCCCTTTGTCCAAGTTCTATCCTAAGCAGTGGTAATTTACAGGACTGGAAGGAAAATAGTAAAACTGTGAATCTATTCGGATCTCATGAAATACAAAGTTCTATTTTTACCTGTCCTTTTATTGGAAAAATTATTCATCTCGCACTGCTCTAAAAAAAATTTACAGATCTTGTATCACGAAGCAGAGGACAAAAACTGAATATGTATAAGAGCAAAGAAATGCTGTGCTCCATTTGGGAATAGCTAATTGACATTTGCAGTAACATTTGCCTTTATAATAATGCATTGTGCCCACATGATTAATTATAGTAACTAAAACTAAGTGCAGGTGACTTTTCTATTGATCTTCCTTACCTAAATATACATAACTATATTTTGGCTTTTTCCCTATGATCTCAGATACAATCCATTTACTTCTAAAGATGGAGTTGGATTAAGATTGACTTTGGAGAAAATTTCTAGTCATATTAAGGTCTAAAGTTCAATAGGAATAATTGTTTAATTTGATTTCACATATCACATTACGGTAGTCTATCTTATAATCATCTTCATATTCACCTTCTTTCCCAATATTTAACTGCAGATTTCTTAAAGGCAGCTTTGTATAGCACTAGTTTTAGCCATTGCAGATTTATCATAGTTTCCTCCATTTAGAAAATAGTCAATATCTAGTTAGTTGAATTTTCTTTATGAGATACATTCAGATTGTTTGCCCACATCGATATTATAAAGACTTGGAAGGTAGACACTATAATTTTGAATGGATGAGATAAAGATGCTCATCTCCTGCCAGTATGCTTTTATCTCCTTGACATTCCCCAGAGAAAGACCCTGAGAGCAGGTTTAAGCCCAGGGATAGGAATCAATGGTGAAGGAGTTAGGAAATGATTCACAGAAGGAAGGGCAGCCAGTAGAATGATGACTAAGCTACTGCAGAAAGTGACTGGGGCTTAATTCCATAGGGGGAAACTCTGGAAAATGTGCAAAACACTTCAGATATTTATATCACTTGAAGCATGGGAGCTGCGATATTTATACACCAACTTCCTGTAGTCATTGCTTGAGGACTAATACACAGGGGTGTTAATTAACTGTCATTTCCACTCTAACTGTTCCAGAAAAAGCCTTCAGGCATAGAAATGGTCCAGCAGCTGGACATCATCCTGAGCACCCTAAAATCCATGCCCTGGGGATATGGGTGGGGAACTGACAGTGTCTAGTATACCCACTGTCCTGTGGGTAGTCAAGCGGAAGACCCTGCTCACTGTACCATTTGTCGTGCGGAGCAGCCTGCGGGGTCTCTGCTCCCGCTCCCCATATAAGAACGCAGGATATGGTGAGGCCAAACAGGAACACCCACGGAGCCATAAGTAGGGGAGTCATACCACTATATTCTCGCTGGGTGGCTGAGTTGGAGACACAGGAAGCAGGAGCCACACTGTTCGCAATCCTCACTGCTCCCCTTGTAGGCTCAGCCACCATCTTCTTGCTAGCCCCCATTTTCTGCTAGCGTAGCCATGACAGTTATATTAGTGGCCAATTGGCTAACCGGCTACAGTTGATGGCCAACTAGCCACGGCTGACAGCCACCTACTACCTGAGCTAGCATCCTTCCACGTGAGGCTGAGAGCCTGGAAACTTTTCTCTGGGGCTCTGTCTCCACACTCCACCCCTACAGGGTCTCGCTTCACAATCTACATGACAAGTATCTTCCGCGAGGGGCCCTGTGCGAGGAACCTAGAGGTGGATGCAGTATCCTGGATACAGCCAGGGCTCTCAGGACACTGCCACTCTCTCTTGGCCCAGCCAGAGTTTCTCAGGGCACCACCAGTACTTCTGGGCACAGCCAGACTTCCTGGGTTTCTTAGGGTACCACTAGTCTCCTTGGGCACAGCCAGGGTCTCTCAGGGCACTGCCACTCTCTCTGGGCCTCTCAGGGTACCGCCAGGGTTTCTCACATTTTCTCGACGGCAGTTGGTCAAGACACAAAAGCAAACATCCGCCAGTTCCACTACATGGTGGTATATACCCAAGCAAACAGTCAAGCGGTCCATTAAATTAGGGATGGAAGGCAATTCCCCATAGTCCATAGTCATTCACCAGGGCTGTCCTGGGGGGTGAGGAATGACCTTGATCTCACCCTCATCTCCCATGGAGGACTCAGGACTCAGCATGCGTTTCCTCCTGGGACTACAAGTCCTGCAACCGGGCTGCCTCAGTAAGAGCTTCACAGCCCACAGGGCCGCAACAACCTTCGCTATCTCTGGCCTCTGCTGGTTGGGGAACCGTCCTCACCGTCCCACCCCTCCAGGGGGTCCAGCTCTCCAGGAGCTGCTCCTCCTGGTCTTCCTGAGACTGAGTGTTCATAATCACAAACTGCTTCACAGCCTTTCGGGAAGCTTGGCCGGCATCATACCCTGCTCGCTGTGCCATTTGTTTTGTGGGGCGGCCTGCAGTGTCTCTTCTGGGATCTCTAGTCCCACTCTCCACATAAGAACGCAGGATATATATGGTAGGCCAAACAGGAACACCCACGGAGCCATAAGTAGGGGAGTCATACCACCATATTCTCGCTGGCGGCTGGGTTGGAGACACAGGAAGCAGGAGCCACACTGTTCGCAACCCTCACTGCTCTGCTTGCAGGCTCAGCCCCCATCTTATTGCTAGCCCCCATTTTCTGCTAGCAAAGCCATGGCAGTTATATTAGTGGCCAATGACTCACTGGTTACAGCTGACGGCCAACTAGCCACAGCTGATGGCCAGCCAATCACAGCTGATGGCCATTTACTACCTGAGCCAGCACCTTTCCATGCCTTTTTAAGAGCTGAATAATATTCTTATTAAGCTCTATGGCCAGATTTAGAAACATGTTCTACTTCCGTTATTTACAAAGGACAATAGCTTGCTTTCCCAAACAAGAGTCTCAGGGCAACGATGCATCAGATATTTCCGCAGCCTTGTGTTGTGGGAAAATCATGGTCTAAAGGAGTTTAATTAGTTACAGCCCTTCCACCTTTATTCCCTGGCCCTGCTCCACCTGCAGCAGCTTGTGTTTTCTTCCTAGAGCTACAGGTTAGGGAGGTTTGTACCATGTTCCCCCTCGCCCTCCCCCCAAAAAAGACCTAACCAGAAAATAAGCCCTAGCATGATTTTTCAGGATGACAGCCCCTGAACATAAACCCTAATGCATCTTTTGGAGCAAACCTTAATGTAAGACCTGGTTTTATTTTCGGGGAAACATGGTAATTAACTGATCTAGTTAGTGATCCACCAACTAGCCCTCTTATCCTAAGAGGTAATTAACAGTAATACAGTTAATCTTATCTGCTGACTCAAAAGGTGCACAATTAATTATTAAAAAAGAGAAAAACAACTAATGTTTCATGACTTACATTTTAAAATATATTTTTGGTAATAAAAATAATTGAGAATCATTTTGAAAAATAGACAAAAAACATTTTTATGGAGAAAAATTCCATTTTCAAAGGAATCATGTTCATACGTGTTTCCAGTCATTTTTCTATGAATATACAAAAAATAGAATGAAATTACACATTATGTTGTTAGATGACTTCCTTTTCTCTCTTGTGTACTATCAATACACTTCCATGTCGATAAATAACAGCTCACATCATTTTTTGACTGCATATTATTTTATAGCATGAATATACTATTCATTTGAATTCCTACTTTCAATTTTCATGCTACATGCTATATTACAGATTTGTATATGCACATACAACTTAGCAAATTCTTTTGATTAACTTAAAAATATATGTAGAATAACTCTGTCAGGTCCTATTCCAAAAACATTACTGATATTAACTTATTTAATCCTCATAACCACTTTATGAGATAGCTATTTTTATGGCTTCAGTTTTACAGATGAGGAAACTGAGGCACAGAAAGGCTAAGTGCAAACTAATGTCACACAAGTAGTAAATGGAAGACCCTAGTGTCTGATTCAGGCAGCTTAGCTCCAGGATTTGTGTTCCCCACTATCATAAGTTATCTTACGTATTTACCATACTTTGCCTTGTATAATACGCACATTTTTGCCCACACTTGTGAGGGGAAAAATAAGGATACGCATTATACACAGGTAGTACCGTACTAATTCTGTATCTATATAAATGTTTTTAATTCTTTTATTTATGCTTATGAGTTAAAATTGTAACTCCAGAAATCAATAACGATATCCATATGCAAAATAATACCCAGAAATGCAGTAATCGGTTTGGCTGAACTCATGACAAACTTGCAAAGACGATGTGTATGTGTAAATACCCTCTATGATGTGTAAATACCATAAGCTTGTTACCAGTACATAAAATTTCTTGTACCTTGTATCTGCTCTTGTGTTTTGTAATTATTTGTTACATAAAATTTCTTGTACCATAATATATTAAAAATAAATGAATGCATATATATATATATATATATATATATATATATATATATATATATATAGAGAGAGAGAGAGAGAGAGAGAGAGAGAGAGCTTCCAAATCTGAGCAGATGGCCCATTTATCTCTAACAATATTAAACATAAAATATTTTAGTAATGTGAAATTACAGACAATTTTTAAGGATAATTTTAACAAAGTGTAGAAGCTTTAGAAAATATAATTTCATATCAAAATTAAGAAAAAGGAACAAACCTTTGGGTGAAAATTGTAATCCAATTCACCACCACTACTATTTCATATCAAAATTAAGAAAAAGGAACAAACCTTTGGGTGAAAATTGTAATCCAATTCACCACCGCTACTATGTCTTTTAAAGGAATTGAGAAACATATTTTAAACACATTCTCTAAATTCATTTTTAATTCTGGTAAATTCAATTTAAATGTTTTAAAAACCTTAACCATCACATGAAAAATCATGTGAGGAACTATTTTCAAAATTCAGGATGCCAAAGCAAGAATTGTGATAAGGAGGAAATGGCTGGGATTATATAAATATCGGAGAAGCTCTTGTATCAGTGTATTGATTTCCTAATACTGTAACAAATTATCGCAAATTTAATGGTTTAAGACAACGTAAAATTATTTTTTCATAGTTTGGATGACAGAACAGTGAATGGGCCTCAAGGATTAAAATCAAGGTACCCACCGGGCTGCATTCCTTTATTAAGGGCCTAGGGGAGAATCTGTTGTCTTGTCTTTTTCAGCCGCTAGAGGTTACCTGCAATCCTTGACGCATGTGGCTCCCTTCCCTTGTCAGAGCCAGCAACGGCCAGTTGAGTCTTTTTCATAATCATTACTCTGACTCTGCCTCAGTCATCACATGACCTTCTCTGACTTCCCTGCCTCCCTCTTTCACTTTTAGGACCCTTGTAATTACTTTGGACCTATCGCATAATCCAGAATAATCCAGGATAATCTCAAAATCCATAATTTACATTTGCAACATTTCTTTTTCACAGGGATTAGAACTTGGACCTCTTTGGAGGACCATTTTTCTGCCTACCACATCAGATAAATACAGTGCCGGTATCTAACCAATCATCCTCATTTTCTTCTAATGTTCATGATATCAATAATTCTGGAAGTGATTTTTCAAATTTCATTTACTTAGCTTTCGGGGCCTAGAGAGAACAATCTTCCTGATGTGTGTTCCCACTTCTTGTTGTAGACTCCCCCTCTCCCACATCCCAGTATTCCCATCCGGTTCTCACATTTCTGTGAATAAAATGGAAATAGAGAATCACTAGCTACACTGGCAGACTATTCACCCATTTACTTTTCTACAGGGCTGCTGAATCAGTAGTGGTAGCAGAATTCACCACAAGGAAGCAGAATTCACACAGAAAACCCAGACGAACCACAAGAATCCTCCACGTAGCCAAGGGACTTTCGGCACAAGCAATAATTAGCTTTGGTATATACTGCAACCTCATCATTTTGGTGTTTAGAGGGCGGTTCCTGTGAATGCATTACAAACGGAGATTGCATTCTGGAAACACACCTAGTCTTAGCTAACTGTTTAATGCATCTTCTCTTTAGACTCTAAGTAGGGTAGTTTTCTATAAAGATATATAAGCCAAAGGACACAGCAAAGTGTCATTCATAACTGTGAATATCTACAATGCTGTGATAGAAGCAGGTGACACAGACGTTCTCTGAAAGAGCATGACATCCCCTTTTGAAATTGCTTTCACATAATCAGGCTATGCTAGATTGAAAAAAAAACATAAATAGTGGTGGTTTTTGCTCATTTGAGATTATACATGACTTTAAGAAGTAAAATAGCTTTCAGTATCAAGCTAGTAAACTAGTTAAAGATGAAGCTGAGTAAACAGTTTGGGGATAGAAGCTAACTGTAGCATGAGAAAGATGGTGCCCATTTTTTTCCTATGGCTTTAGAAGCAGTTTCAAAAGCAGTTTAAAATACCATCTGAACAATCATGATATCATTAAAAAAAAAGAGAGAGAGAGAGGGAGGATAAACCTGCTGGAGCAATTACTTTGAAGGAGAACACTCATGCTCGTATGGGAATTTGGGTTTGTTTATTAAAAACTGCCATTTTAATATGATTGCTATTCTACCCCATACAAATTAGAATTTACATTTTATAGCTTGTGGTTTCAGTCTAAGATGACTTAAACATGAAAGATAAAAGTTTTTAAGTCAACCACTTGATTGATTAAAATAGGAGTGAATGAACTGACCAGAAGTCTCATGTGTAATTTCTGTATCCTCAGTGATTATAATTACCATAATGGAACTAAAAATTCATGTTCTGATGCAA
The DNA here is from genome assembly GCF_964194185.1 of Rhinolophus hipposideros. Classification (NCBI taxonomy): domain Eukaryota; kingdom Metazoa; phylum Chordata; class Mammalia; order Chiroptera; family Rhinolophidae; genus Rhinolophus; species Rhinolophus hipposideros. The sequence goes on along the minus strand of NC_138053.1, from coordinate 45,855,203 downwards.
AACTCTAAATTACATATCCCTGTGTGTTCACACCTAGGAGTTGAACTTGTTTTCAGTGCACTGACCAAACCATGTTTCTAGGATTGAAAGACTATATTACGACTACCATGTAACCTGATTACCAACTAGGAACAACTCAAGGACAATCGGTAGGGAGAGTTGAAGATTAATAATTGAGTGCTTATTGCAAGGGGTAGATGATAGAAGCTGAACAGAAAATTAAGGGAAAACAAGAGGAGGGTTAATAGAGGGAAAAAGGAGAGATTTTATGAGGTCAAAGAACAGGGGTTGTGAGGATAACTAAGTAATTCAGAATCTAATTGCTTTCCAACAGTTTGGACCTTACAGAAATGTGTGAGAAAATATAGGAACAACTATTTGTACAGCATTCCCTAAATTCAATTAATTCAGTCAGAACCCAGCTAATTCACTTCAAGACTGAAGTTTGACAATTAAAGGTCAAGGTATGTGAAGCCTGGGAATAAATTCAATACTCTCAGAAATATCTCTTAATATAAAATGAATAGATAAATCGAATGTCCTTTATTTGTCATTTCCTATTAGATTCGTAAAGAAGGAATAAATAATGCCATCACTTATGTAGGTTATAACCTCCAGAATGGTAATTATCTAAAGAAAAACCTAGGTAAACATTGAAAAAAAGATAGATCTAAGCACATTTTAAAGTAGTTTTTGGTATAGAGGTAAGAAATCTTACCACACATTGGCATGGCCAAAAGTGGTCCTTCAGAAGATTTTTAATTCATTTCACAGTAATCGTATGGTATATGGTATGTCTCACTGAGATGAGACAGTGAATATAAATATACTGCTAATAATGGCCTTTCAAGAAAGAAGGATACAATCCCTTTTCCAATAACCCAATCTAGTATTTAGTTATCTTATAGAACAGCAAAAATAATTTACTTGGGGAGTGGCTAACAGTTATATAGCAAGATTCTTCTAGGAATATTTTTTTTCCTAAAATATTCTAGGCATCATATTAACCTATCAAATGGTTTTGAATATGCTGGAAAATGCCAGCAATGAGTAGCACAAAAGCATGTATCTTGCCTCTTCATATAGCTTTAGTTTACTTTCCTAAGTCAATTCTGGAACACAGTCGTAATACTAAAAAAACAACAACAAAGTAAAACAGACAATTGATGGTTTACACTTACCCTGTTTAAAAGAAAATCTCATTGGACTTGGTTCAGGTATAAACCAAAAGAGATTCAGTCAAAGTAAAAACTTTCTGGTACTAGCACCCTGCTGGGATATGGTCATACACACACACACACACACACACACACACACACACACACACACACACACACATTTTAAGCTTTGAAGCAGGATGAAGCCTCTGCACAATATCCTCCCGCCTTGTGAGGCTGACTATTCCATAAAAAGCTAGAAATAGCCATAACTTTCAATATCTTCAAAAACAGACGAGGCATTTATCAAAGTGGTTACAGTAGAATCTTTATTACTAGAGAATAAAGTGATCATAGATATTCTAAACCTCTCTGATTTCCTTAACTACTTTCAATGTTTTAGAGGTTTTATTTCAGCTTTCAATAGGTCTCATGCTAATAATCTTGGTTTATTTTTCTGGAGACTTGTGTTTTTATACATTTATTTTCATTTTAAAAACCTTCATTATTTGAAATGTTGATTTATTTGTAATAATACTGTTTATCACGTTATAAAAATATTAGTAAGATGGTTTTCTGAGAATTCAAATTGCCTGCCAAGCTATCCTATGTGCAAAGTGCTCTTGTAAGCACTGTGAAGCATACTAATGTGTTAAATGATCTTCACTCTTTAAACTTAATTCCTGTTTTAAAACAAGGAAAAGCAGGAGTAATGAGATAATCAATGTAGAATGCTTTCTATTTTATAAAACCCTACAAAAAGAAATTTTTACTTATAGTTAAATATGGGTCTATACAGATACATAAATGAACAGATGTAAGATCTTAATCTATTGGAAGACTTATATTAATATAGACATTACCCTCAAAGTAACCTATAAACTTAATGGAATGTTAATCAAAATCCCAGCAAGCTTTTTTGAAGAAATTGACAAGTCAATTCTAAAACTTACACAAAAGATATACAATAGAATAAATTTAGAAGAATTACATTACCTAAGTTCAAGCTTTATTTTAAAGTTAATCAAGACACCCTGGTATTGGTATAAAGATAGGGAAACAGATTAAACACATAGAATAAATACAGCTAAGGAACTAAGTCAATTCAATGCAGAAAGCAGTCTTTCTAATAAATGGTGCTAAAATAATTGATCACCTTATGTAAAAAAATAAATTTAACCTGTACCTTGTGATACATATAAAAATTCAAGAAGGATCATAAACCTAAATGTAAAACCAGAAATAAGAGAGTTCTAAAAGGAAAAAATAAGACACTATATTTGTGACATTGGACTATACAAAGACTTTATAGGATATCAAAAGCACTTACTATAAAAAAAATATCAGTAAAAGCACTTCATAAAAATTAGAAAGTTCTACATCAAAAGACACCACTAAGAAAAAGCATATCAAGCCACAGACTAGGAAATATATCTGCAATACATATATGGCAACGTACTCATAACCAAGATATTTGCAGAACTACAAATCAACTTTAAAATACCCAAACAACAAAAAAGTAACATTTGCAAAAGATTGGGCACTTCACAAAAGAAGAGATATAGTCAACAAACTAATTATAATGTCTTTATAATATCTGATCATTAGGAGAGACAAATTAAAAATACAATGAGATACCAGTTCATATCCACTAGAGTGGCTACAATCAAAAGATTAATAATGACAAATTTCGGTGAGGACAGAAGCAGAACCCCTCTTATGTAGCTGTTGGGAAAGCAAAATTATACAATCATTTTGGACATCTGTTGAGAAGTTTTTCATCAAATTAACGCATATCTTCCTATGACTCAGAAATTCATTTTCTAGGAATTCATTTACTCAAAAGAAACAAAATTATGTGGTCTTTCAAAAGAACACACACAACACTTCTATAAAATTTTTCAGATTATATTTACTCATAATACCTGAAAACTGGAAATAACTCAATTATCCATCAACTAGAGAACAGATAAACAAATTGTGATATATTTATATGAAATATTACTCAGAATAAAAAAAAAAGAATGAACTTATGAGATGTGTAATAACAAGGATAAATACCAATGCAAATTCATTAGGTTGAGTGAATGATACCAGACTAACGCACGCACACATGCACACACACTCTATCATAACAGTGATATGAAGTCCAAAAATAAACAAAATTGATTTATGGTGACAGAAATAAAATAAAAAAATAAATTAAAAAAAAAAAACATGTTGGAGAGAGGAGAGGTAGGGGTGGGATTTGACTGAAAGTAGAAAGGGAGAATTTTCTAGGATTATGGAAATGTTCTATATTTCGTTTTAGGTAGTGATTAGATGGGCATATACAACTTTGAAAACTCACTGAACTAAACATTTAACATCGTGTTTTTTGTGCACATCAATAATGCCTCTAAAATTTATAGTATCATTCTATCATTGTAGATAAATCAGAGATTTTCATAAACCAAAAGAACCAATATTGACCATTTCAAAATAATAGTCTAATAACCAAAATTGGAAGATATAAATACTTTGGTTACACAAGAGTTTCCTATATGTTGTTTCACAGATGAAGTCTGAGTAATAACATCCTACAACAACAAACTTATGTAGATATGTAACAAAATGAACTTAATGTAGAATAAATATAAACTGACTTCCCAAATAAGCAGTAATACTAAAAGTACCAAGTTTTAATTATAAACAAATTAATAGGTTTCCTGAAGAGATTTCCATTTTAATTTCTGGATTATCATCTTAAAAGCACATAATATATTTGTGCTTTACTTACACACCTTTGTTATTACTCCAACAAAAAAACAACAACAGTATTTAAGTTCTTGGAGTTCAACCAAATTATTAATTCATTTTGCTTTAATTTACTTTTGTAAGAGTCAGGGAACCACTGAGTCATCTGAATAAACTCTCAATTGTTGAATTTGTTCTTCCTTATAGTCCATGACTTCCTACAATTTCTTCAATCAAAAAAAAAATGGTTGATCCAAGCTACACTGCATAAGTATGATTTTGTCTTATTAAATGTTATGGAGTGAAGATCTGGTCAAGATAGCTGAGTAGGTAAGTGCTGTGTGAACCTCTTCTCATGACCATATCAAAATTAAAGCTAAATTACAGAGCAACCATGAGAATCATCTGAATTTTAACTGAACCGAAGTCCATACAGAAGTAACTACCTCGAGACTGGAATTGGGGCACAGAAATGAAGAACAGACTGATTCTACACCCACGTGTGACCCTTAAAAATTGTGAGGGATAACTCAAATGTGGAGGTGCCCCCCAGAGGAGCAAGGGATCCCAGCTACACACCAGGTTTCCCAGTCCAAGGACTCAGTATCAGGGAGAGAAGTCCCTATAATTTCTGTCTGTGAAAACCAGCAGAGATTGCGGTTGAGTGAGACAGAGGGCTGCTGGAGTTCCAGGCATCCCTTTCAAAGGGCTAACACATAGACTTACTCGCTGATGGACTCAGTTACTCTGAGGTCCAGAACTAGAGCAGCAGCTCCAAAAGCACCAGAGACACACAAGGAGAAAGTGAATTATTTGGCTTTAGACAAAGACTGGAGGGGCAGCTTTCTCCTGGATGGAGTAACAGGCAGAAGCCATTGTTTCTTTATTGAGTCCTCTCCCTTTCTGGTGTGGAGACCCAGGTAGCCACCATATCTGAGTCACCATCAACCTGGATAACACTTTCATTTGCCCTGATTCCCTGAGAACATACCCAACTTTCGGTCCCACAAAGGCCGCTTTCAGTCGCTTTTCCTTATAAATGGCTTGTCTTGGTTCATGCTGCAGACTTTCCTAAAAGTTTCACAAAAGGTTCGCAAAACCCAAACAAGCAATATCTGGCTTTGGCATATCTCATACCTCTTGCTGAAGAGCAACAAGCCCGGCACTAGTGACAGCCAGCCTGAATTGGTGGCATGGCTTCCTGAGGCACCTCCAAGCTCAGTGCAGGTGGTGGTTATCTGTGGATTGCTTTATGGCTCATGCCAGGTGGCCCAGGGCAGGGCACAGGATACGGCTGAACTTGGTCTGAAGTGGGCCCCTTCCAAGAGGCCCTGTGGCTGGCATGCCAAGTGGCCAGTTTTGGACTCAGTGGAAGCATCATCTGACTGCTTCTGGGGAAGACACACACAAAGGGCAGACTGGACAGGAACCAGAGCCCTGCTGAAGTAAATTTTAATCCGTAGGGTCAGCCCTTGCACAACAGTTCCTCCTGTATAGTCACAGCCATTCCTCACAACCAATTAGCCCAAGGGTCAATCCCTCCCAATGATGTGCCAACAGCAACTAAGGCTCAACTACAACCGAAGGGCACACACAACCCACACAAGGGACACACCTTCAGTACCCAGCTTCCTGGTGCAGTACCAGGAAGACTGCACCACTGAGCCCCACAGCACACCCACTACATATGGGAGACATAGCATCCCTGCCTGTTACATAGGAACTAACACAGGTAGCCAGCTCAAACGGGGAAACAAAGAAACATGTTCCAAATAAAAGAACAGAGCTCCAGAAAAAGAACTAAACAAAAGGGAAATTACAGCAATCTACTAAACTCAGAGTTCAAAACACTAGTTATAAGGATGCTCAGTGACCTCAGGGAGAACTTCAACAAAGAGATAGGAAACATAAAAATAGAGATAGAAAACATAAAAAAGAACCAATCAGAAATAAAGAATGTGATCACTGAAATGAAGAATACTTTAGAGGGAGTCAACAGATTAGATGAAGCAGAGAATGGAATCAGCAATCTAGAAGATAAGGCAGCAGAAAACACCCAATCTGAACAGCAAAAAGAAAACAGAATCCACAAAGATAAGGATGGTTTAAGGGGACTCTGGGACATTAAGCATACCAACATTTGCATCATAGAGGTACCAGGAGAAGAGATAGAATAAGGACTTGAAAACCTATTTGAAGAAATAATGATGGAACACTTCCCTATCCTGGTGAAGAGAGCAGACATACAAGCCCAGGAAGTGCAGAGAGTCCCAAACAACATGGACCCAAAGAGGCCTACACCAACACACATCATAAACAAAATGCAAAAGGTTAAAGAAAAAAAAGAATCTTAAAAGTAGCAGAGAAAAGCAGTTGGTTACCTACAAGGGAGTTCCAATAAGACTATGTGTTGATTTCTCAACAGAAACTTTGCATGCCAGAGGGATTAGCATGAAATATTCAAATTGATGAAAAGTAAGGATCTACACCCAAGATTACTCTACCCAGCAAAGCTATTATTTAGAACTGAAGGACAGAAAAGAGCTTCCCAGACAAGAAAAACATAATGAAGTTCATCAACATCAAACCACTATTACAAGGAATCTTTAAGGGACTTCTTTAAAACAAACAAACAGATCAAAATATGAATAATAAAATGGCAATAAGTATGTATCTATCAAAATTACTTTCAATGTAAATGGATTAAATGTTCTAATCAAAAGATAGTGTGGTTGAATAAGAAAACAAGACCCTCACACATGCTGCTTACAAGGGACTCACTTCAGATTGGAAGATACACACAGATGAAAGTAAAGGGATAAGAAAAAGGTATTTTGTGAAAATAGAAATAGAAAAAAAAGAAGCTTGGATAGCAATACTCATTTCAGATAAAATAAACTTTAAAACAAAGGCTATAATAAGAGAAAAAGAAGAATCCAGTAATTCCACTGTGGGTATTTATCTAAAGAAACCCAAAACACTACTTCGAGAGGGCCTGCACATCCATATGTTCCTTGAATCACTGTCTACAATGGCCAAGATTTGGAGGCAGCATGGGTGTCTATTGAGAAAAGAATGAATAAAGAGAAGGCGGTGCATATATATAGTGGAATATTGCTCGGCCACAGAAGGGCTATCTGCAGTGGCATGGATGGACCTGCAGGATACTATACTGAGTGGAGTGTCAGACGGAGAAAGACAGATGTGATGTGATTTCATTTATATGTGGAATGTAAAGAACAAAACAAACAAAACAGAAACAAGCTCATAGATACAGAGAACATTTTGATGCCTGCCAGGTGGGAAGGGGTTCCGGGTGGATGAAAAGGGAAAGAGATTAAGAAGTACAAATTAGTTGTTAAAAAGTAGTTATGAGTATGTAGGGTATAGCATAAGGAATACAGTCAATAATATTGCAATAACTATGTACTGTGTCATATGGGTACTAGATTTATCAGGGTGACAGATGGAAGTGGGATTGGAGAACAGGGTGAAAAAGGTGAAGGCATTAAGTACAAATTAGTAGTTACAAAATAGTCATTGAGATGTAAAATAAAGCATAGAGAATATAGTCAATAATATGGTAATAACTATGCAGTGGGTACTAGTGCCAGGTGGGCACTAGACTAGTCAGGGGGATCACTTGTTAAATTATATAAATGTCTAACCACTATGCTATACACCTGAAATTAATATAAAATAATATTTAATATCAATTATAATTTAAAAATTTAAAAAGAGATGAAAAAGTTGAAGGGGATTAGAGGTCCAAATTTCCAGGTATAAAACAAATAAGTTACAGGCACGTAACGTGCATCATAGGGTACAGTGTCATATGGTTGCTGGACTAATCATGGTGATCACTTCTTCCAGTACATAATTGTTGAATAACTATTATGAACACTTGAAACTAATATAATATTTTATGTTACCTATATTTTAATAGAAATATTTTTAAATGTTTTTAAAGTGTTAGGAGTGATCATTTATGTTCCCAATGTTGTGAAATGACCTAAATATTAAAATTTTTATAATGCAGTTACATAATAAAATGGATGCTTTCAGATTGCAAGGTAAATGAGCTCAAGAAGTCACCCTTAAAGTTTGTAAGCTCCAATTGCCTGGGCTCAGATTCCAGGCTTTGCTCATAGTAATTGCCTTCAAAACAAATTCATCCTGGAAGAGTTCTTCATACCACTCACTATTCCAAAGTCAATTGACTTAATTTATAACATAGTCCCAATTAAAGTTAAATCAGCAACCCCAAACCTCCAACCCTAGATTGGTTTATTATGCAGCTGTTATCAGCAATAACATTTTAAATATTTCAATGCATTCTTGAATTCTGGGGAATACAAAGCAAAACAAATAAACCTCTTAAAATTAATCAAGAATGTTAATTCAAATTGATGTATGCCACTTCCCAGAGGACATACAGAAATTATTTTTAGCAATAATTTTGCTTTTATTTTTAATTCCTACTTGTAAATTTGACTTTCAAATACACTTTATTTTTGAAGCAATCACCATATGAATTCTATCACTAACTAAACAGGTCATTTAAAGTATTTATTCTTCTATTGAAATCCTTTATATAAAGCATTAGAAATTTACATATATATGTGTGTGCATATACATATATGTATATATATACACGCACATATATGTATGTCTGTGTATATGTGTGTGTGTGTGTATATATGTGTGTGTGTGTGTATATATATATATATATATATATATATATATATATATATGTTTGTTTGTTTTTAACTAGAGGGAAAATCCCAATAATGTGATTACATTTCAATGTTGGAATCTAAGTTAATTTTTGTGTTAAGAGGTATCATCAAGAAATTGTTCATTCAAACGTAAGTTATAGTCTACTACATATAATTTTGAAATTAAGCTTTATAGAAACAAAATAAAGCATGTTTCTCTAAAAGCGATACTAGCTAAAATATTTTAAATAGTGTCAGTGCTACTATATTTAAGGAAATTTGCATTAGTCTCATATTTGTGAACTGTCATTGGGACCAGAAGTTGACGTTTTGGGTTGCATGAACATAGCAGGAGAGAAGATGACCCTGATTTATTTAGAGGTGGCAATTTTGTCAGGTGGGGTGAATGAATTAACTTCTTAACTTTCTATATTTGCATAAACAGAAAAGAATTTTCTAAGTGAGCCAGTCCAGATCTCAAAGTGTTGAAAAGGGTAGATAAAATCATGGACATTTGAGGACCTCAGATTATGAACATGCCCATTTAAACATGTGTGATCTGTCCATAGTCTGATCACCACCAGTTAAGTTCTCACAATGTCGTTACTACCTACACATCAAATTTGTCATTTAAGTATACTTATGTTCCTTTTCCAAATAACTGTAATCAAAAGTTTTCATGGCATCTGGATAGGTTTAGTAAAACATACAAAGATAAATAAATAAAGGGAATATCATGTAAAAATTGGGAATTGTCACAGATTCCAGTACCAGTTGATTCTATAAAGGTTTAGAAAGCAAAGCAAAAATTTGAAGCTACCACTGACACAAGTTATGTAACAGTTTTCAAGTTTCAAATTCATTCCCTATATATTGCACTATTTTCATTTTGATCATCACAACAAGCTAAATAGACAAACAGCATAGAGGTTATTATCTCTATTTTGCCAAAGAAAGAAACTAAGGCTCAGGGATTGGAGTTTGCTCAAAGTCACAAGGTGAGTACTTGGTAGAGCCAAGATTAAGTCTTTTGATACCAAATTAGTGCACACTGCTAATACAGATGAAGAGTTACACAAACCTATACCTAAATGAGATTGTGTGCATAATAGTGGACTTCTGGCCTCATGATCTTTATGCCTTCGTATTATGCCCATTAAATATATTATGTCATATGGCAAAAGGATCTTGGAAGATGCAATTAAGATTGCTAATGAGCTGACCTTAAAATAGGGAAATAATCCTGAATCTGCATATTGTTCCTTTATGGGGACACTCATATAATACTCAAAAGAGTGTTTTAAATTGTCACTTGATTTGGAAATAATCCAGACCTAATGTACCTGTTTGATAAATTTCAACACTTTTAACCATGTAAATCTCATGTGGATTCCTGCTTGCTTTGGAAATCAGTTGATTTTAGTCATAAATGTTGCTCCTTTGGAAATATAGTTTATTCTGATCCTGAAAACGTGTTTGTATATCTGTATCTTGTGTTTAACCTAAATATGTTCTCTTAGTGAAACACTTTTTGTTTTGTTTTGTTTTGCTTGTCCTGAAGCAGGGGGAAAAGGGTAGGTGATATAAAAGTCATTTCTTTAAAATGCAAACAGAATTGTTTTCTTTTAAAACCTTTAACCTAACATGAACTTAATTTTTATCAATGTTTTCAGATAAAACATTTAAATAATTTTGAATTGCATAAAGGCAAGAAATAGTTTTCTGAACACTAAGCGCTGACCACAAAGACCACCAGTCACGAATAAGTAGATTATAAAAAGCTTTCCCTTACATATAATATGTATAATGGAGACCACTAACGCAAAATGTAAACTAAAAATAACCCAAAATATTTTAGAAGTTTCTATTATAGACTATTAATCAGGACACAACTTACAGTCTATATTCAGAGTAGAGAGTAAGTGCAACTAGGTGGGAAGAATATAAAGGAAGGAAGGACCTCCGAGTGAGTTAGGAGACATTGAAGGATATTCGATCACAGATGATATTATCGACTTATGTCCCCCTACTCTCATGACCGCTCAATCCATATGTTGAAACCTAATCCTCAATGTAATGGTATTGGGAGGTGGAGCCTTTGGAAGGTGATTAGGTCATGAGGGTGGTAGCCTCGTGAATGAGATTAGTGTCCTTTTAAGCATCAGAAAGCTCCCTTGCCTTGTGGACCATGTGAGGACACAGCAAAACGATGTGCCTAAGACCCAGGTAGCAGGCTCTCACCAGACACTGAATCTGCCAGCACTTTGATCTTGGACTTCCCAGCCTCCAGTACTATGAGAAACAGATTTCTATTATTTTATAATCCAGTCTATGGCATTTTTGTTATTACAGCGCTAAAGGACTAAGACAGTCAAATACCCCCAAAATAAAACAAAGCTAGAAACATAACCAAACTATATTTAACATAAATTCAAGGATTGCTAATCTTTGTGGATCAACCAATTTGTCAGAGCGATCCATGTTCCCATTTCCTCCTTATACCATTCTCCTTTGGAATGTGTTCCAGGGTAACTGTCACCTTTATAGTTATAGCTACAACCACAATTAAGAAAATAATACCTGAACTTTATGGAGGGGTATATCTTTTAATCATTATAATGGCCCTATAAGATTGCTACTCTTTATCCATACTTTACAGGTGAGGAAACAAGCTAGGCAGGTACACTATAAATGGCTTCAGAGCTAGTGACTGTTTTCTCCAAGATTCAACTCCCAGTCTGACACCATTCTCTTAACATATTATATTAATATACCTGCAAGGTATAGCTCAGTTAAAGGGCTGAACTCTTCTTAATAAACATTGCAGTAAAATAATAGATAAATGAGAAAAATGATTGATTTGTATTCAGTTCATTTACCAGTAGTACTTTGTAATCATAATGTGCGCCAAGCACTGTGCTACTGGAGATACTACATCATCATGGTCGCCGTCATCATCATATCCATCTTGGGCCACAGACATTGTTCTAAGCACGTAACCTGTATTAAACACTCACAACATTATCATCATCCCCACTTCTTATTTTTTCCAAAAACCAAGGTTAGTCACCTATTGCAGTTGAAAACCCTGATTTCTGAGCCTGGGAACTTTATTTTGCTTTATGTTTAGTTTTTTTGTTTCTGTTTTTTTAACTTCATAATTATCACATGTCTTACTATAAGATGTTTTGTTTTGTATAAATATGTAACTTTGCAAACATTTTGATGCAATATACTATACACGCTTATAAATCAGAAGGTAGTCTTAAAGTACACTATTATATCAGCAATAATAAATTATCAAAAATGGAAAAGGGGTAACAGTGAGTGTTCTATTAATTATGGAAGACCCTAGAAATAGTATTCACAAAAGTACCCAACAAACAGATCAGGCTGCTTAGTAGGTGAGTTATTCTAAAATTTAAGAAACAGAAAGCTCTTATTATAATTAAAGTTTTCCAGGGAACAGAGCTTCCCAATTAATTCTAGAAATCTAGTATTTCCTTCATACAGTACAAAGATAGCTCCATTATGAAAATAGATACAACCATCTCAACTAAAATATTAGTAAACCATATTCAGATATAATTCTAAACAATTATACACCATAGTTCAAACATATAACATAGTTACCATAATTAAAACTATGTGATACTGTCACACTAATAGAGAAGCAGCCTAGTGAGTAAATTTCTGAACAAATATGATATCATAGAATTTAGCATGTGACAAACACTTCACATAGCTAACCATTTGGTAGGAAAAAACAAAGAGCAATATTTATGCATTTAAATATAATGTCAAAAGCAGAATTTATAAAGAAAAATATGAGTATGTTTTACAAAATAAATTTGTTTTAACGCTACATAACAAACTTAATAAATAAAATATAAAGACAAATGAAAGTGGAGACAACATAATTGCAAAATATACCTCAGCTGCCAAATATCTTTGAATAGTGAGGTTGACCTGAGCACCCTACATGTAAATTAAATCCACTCTTGAAATCCCTACTCTCTCCTTGTAATCTACTAGACAATTTCCTTTGTTTCTTCTCTGTTCCCCTTCATTAGAATGTAAGCTTTCTGTGAGCCAGGATTTTCGTCTGTTTTGTTCATTGTTTTAATTCTAATACCCAGAACAGGCTTTGACATCTATCTCTGCTCAATAAAAGGTTGTTGAATAAATAAACTATACAACTATGTGGTATAAGCCATTTTATGGTTTAAAATGTTACTTTGAGATATTTGTTTACTGAAACAAGTCTCCAAATATAGACATCAAAATGTCACCATTGTAATGTTTCTTCAATGAGTATATACTTATAGCTTCAAAAATAATTCAAACTTTAAAACAAGGATAAAGAATGAATTGCCCCTCAAAAAATTGCCAAAGTTTCTTTCTTATCACATACAAAAGAGCAAGGCATATTATAAGATTTTATCATTTTAATTCTACACAATAATTTGTTGTTGTATACTGTTTTTATAAAGACGTAGTTTTCTGAGCTTTCGGACTAGGAGTGTAAATTACACGATTACTGGGGTCACAAGCATACAAATTGTTTAAGAAACACTGAAGCATTTAAGAAAGGTAGAAGCAAAGTTGTCCTATGGGGAATAAACAGCAGTTTGCCATTACATACAGATTGTCATTACACAAACAACTCTAAACAGAGCTGTTTCAGAGGCTCCTGAACAGATACAGCTCCCAGGTGCTGTCTTTTCCCCTCTGCCAAGTACATCTGGGTTCAGCAGGTGTGACTGTGTGTTGGGAGGAGGGAAAGAAGTTATGGTTGGAGGAAAGTTATTGCTGGTGGAGCTTATGGGAGTGATTACCAGGGCACTGGGGAAATTAGCTGATTAAAGGGTTACCTGCAGTTTCCCCATCTGACAATTAAAAATGCCAAGTACTTTGAATTTGCTGCACATACTTTTTTTTGCCAACCCTTGATAATAAAATGACAGTCTAAAGCTTACTGCCTATCTTCTATATATAATCACACTGTTTTGCTGCAATTTGATAATTGAAGGTAAAACCTGAATCTTGCTTTCAAGGTGTTTATAAATTAGATAGCTATGGAAACAAGTAGGTCATTTATTTAGTCAGCTCTTAGCGTATGTCACTACTAAAGCATTAAAGCTTTCTGAAAGTGTTTCACTTGTGCCATAAATCACACGTCAGTGCATCAAGTAGATAAGAATGTATTAAACAAGTTAATGGGTCTATCAAAGGAACACATTTTTTTTAACCAGAGAAAGATTTATATACCTACCAGCATAGTTGTTTTCGTTCACGTGTTTCATGTACTGATGCATGCAAAAGTTCAGTCAACAAATATTAATTGAGTGCCTACCATATTTAAGGCACAATGTTTAGAGCTAAATACATATTAGGGGACAAAACAGACATCCACGTGGAGCTCACAATATATATTAGAAACAAGAAAGAAAATATGCTAATAAGCAAGTGATTGTATAACTATAATTTTTGGAAAATGCTATAATTTAAAAAAATGGATGGATAGAGAATAATGACAGGGGTAGATGGTGTGCCCGTGTGTGTGTTGGAGCATTGATTACTTGGAGAATGTGATCAGAGAGATCCTCTGGGGTTGCGTGGTTTAAACTGAGAAGGGAGCCAAGGGCTGAAAATAGCAACATATGGAAGGAAATAAATACAGAAATAGAAAAAAGAAAAAAGAAAAACAGAGAAAGATGATAGTTTCAAGAAGATAAATACTTAAAGACCCCAAAAGGAATAAATGTAAAATTAAAAATAAAAAGCTAGGGATAGGAATGTGTGCTCTGCATTATCTACATGATATAAAAATAACAACAAATAGCATGCTAACATAATTTGCAGGAAATGAAGTTAGGTCATTCTGAGATTTTGTGGGCAGAGCATGCATTATATAATAGTAACAATAATTATCATAAATACAGAATTTAAAAAAATGAAAAGAAAATTCTAAGGAAGGCACATGCAAAATAAAATTATGAAAAACAGACATAGATAAGTATTATTTGGAAAAAGATGTTGATAGAAAAACATAACTAGCAAAATAATGGATTAAAAACTAAAAATTTATTTGCAAAATTAAAAGGTACAGATTAAAGTGTGTGGCATCATTTTAAGGAAACATATCCCTGGAATTCTTTGTCGAGTTTTTGGCAAGCCTGTTAAATAAATATGCAGGCTACTTGGACAGATTCCAAATGAAACAACTAAAATGATGAAAGGAATAGCTTACAAGCGCAGATTAAAGGGAAAAAAAAATATGTATGGCTTTAGCATGTCAGATATTAAAGAAGAAACATTATGGTTTACAAATATTTGAAACATGTAGATTTGAGGAAAAATAATTGTGTACTAGGTTGCACAATTATGAGGATGTTGGAACTCAAAAACAAATACTCCTCTAGTAATGTTTTTTTTTCCAGTAAGAACCATCTGTGCTACTGATTCAAACATGGGCAAGGATTAAGGCCATAAGACAGACGTTAATCTATTCCCCATAACCTAAACTATGCAGACCTCAAAATACACAGTCTCATATCAACAGGACAAAAGAGGTCAGGGTACAACTGCAGAAACTTCCTTGACCCCAGCTGAGTTTCAAATTAAGAAGGGACCCTTCTGTGGATTGGGGCTTTTCTCTGTAGCTGTGCTGTAGTGAAAAGAGTGCTGGACTTGGGTCTATAAGACCTAGTTTTGAGTGTGGATCACTTATTCTATTCTCAGTGTATATCCCCAACCGTCAATGGGGAAAATGCTAACCCCTGAGGTAGTTTAAAAAGAGCTGTTGTATATTCAAACACATTTTATGTACTTGAAAGTGTTACTGTTAGTGAGACATTTCAATTATTATAATGAGCTCAATGTGTCAAAAACTGTAGAATGAGGACTATCAAAGATATGATGCCTAGGAGTAGAATATTAAATCTGTTCCTGTTCTAGAAGACATGAGCTCTCCTCTGAGTCACTGTTTACCCTGAAGCCCTCTTAACTGAATACTGTGTTTTCTCCCATATCTTCTAGACCTTAGATGTGGCACAAGTCCCTCTTGCTACTCAATGTGAGTTCCTGAACATCTTCCCGCCCAGTTTTAATTTGATGTCATACGTGTATATCTCTATTTCCCAAAACTAATCCCTTATTATATCCTGATATCTGTATCATATGCCCTCATTCCTTAAAGATTTCTGTTCCTGGTTCACTGTCATTTTCTCCAATATTTCTCCTGGTATAATTTTTGGAGATTTTATTACTCACATAGCTGATTTTCCCAAAATCTGGCCATTCATGCCTTGACACATTCTTCCAATGATCTTATCGTCTCCCCTCAACCAACCATAAATTCTATGGTCATATTCCCAAAATTGTTGCTATCAATAATTATGATAACAGTATAATTACTTCAATGCCTCCATAATCTTACTCCTTATATCATCATTTTCTATTTTTATTGTTCATTTCCTTTAGGACCCTGACTCAGCCTTTCAGCTACTCCAGTATTTCCAATGGATCCTACTACCTTTTGACAGCACTCCTCTTCTCTTAGTGATAGGATGGAAAAGGGACTTTGTAAACTACCTTATTTTGGGACTTAATGAAGCAAAAGTAGTGAAAGCATCTGAGCTGAGAAATTCATATGTGGTTGAATACCTCTTGAAATGGATAGCCACAGAGACCAGTTTTTGAAAGAAAAAAGATAAGAAGGACTGAAAATTAGAGCAGTGGTTTCAGTGGGAATGTAGGGCGAGGAGTAGAAAGACAGAAGATTCTGGTAAGTCCAATAAATTTAAAGTACTAGTATCTGAGCAACTCAGGTGATAACAAAGTCTAATAAATAGCATTTCTAATAGGTTCCTAAAAACAAAGATGAGAATCATTCATGTTGGAAACTTCCATGAAATTTAATACCTGACTATTATATTAGTCACAAATTTTAAAAACAAAACAACGTTTTGAAGCCATTGAGGAAGATCAGGATGTCATGATGGTTAGCAATGGGCGCCAAAGAGGAAAGAAGGTATTATATGCTGCTGGTAAGAAAGTATTAATGTTGGACTGAGAAGAAGTTTGAAATAGTTTCAAAAAAGCAAGTAGTAGTATACCAATTTCTCTTCCTCATTTTGTGCATCCAAGAACTGAGAAAAAACAGAACTATAATTGCCTCAAGGTAAGTGGTATACCAGAAAAGAGTAAAAAAATAAGTTGGCATCAGAACATGCAGAGTCAAATTCAAACTCTGTCATTGGTTACTTGAATTGCAGGTCATGCTGAATTACAGGTCATATGAATTTCTTGAACCTCAGGTTCCTTATCTGTTAAATGAGATTAATGTCTTCTTTATTTAACCTCAAAGGCAAGGGAAGTAAAAGTAAAAATAAATAAATGAAACTACATGAAACTAAAAAGCTTCTGTACAGTAAAAGAAGCCATCACTATAACAAAGAGGCAACCAACCGAATGGGAGAAGATATTTGCAAACAACGCCTCCAAAAAGGGGCTAATATCCAAAAAATATAAAGAACTCTTAACTCAACAACAAAAAAATAAACAACCCAATTTAAAAAATGGGTGGGGGACCTGAACAGACCCTTAACCCAAGAAGACATACAAATGACCAACAAATATCATGAAAAAATGCTCAACTTCACTAGCTATTAGGGAAATGGAAATCAAAACCATAGTGAGATATCACCGCAAATCTGTTCGAATAGCTATCATCAACAAGACAAATAATAATAAGTGCTGGAGAGGCTGTGAAGAAAAAGGAACACTCATATACTACTGGTGGGAATGCAAATTGGTACAGCCACACTGTAAAACAGTATGGAGGTTCCTCAAAAAACTAAGAATAGAATTACCATATGACTCAGCAATCCTTTTTCTGGGTATCTACCTCCAAAAATCTGAAAGCCAACCTTTACTTCTGAAAGTGAAAAGAGATATGACACTGTACTAACTTAAATTTGAAAATTGAAAAAAAATATTGTCCCAAAAGAATAAATTTATCCCTTCCAAAATATCTACTAGTTAAATAGTAATGTGTGTGTTTTACAAATAAGAAAATCATTTTAACAAAATATCTCTATAATATACAGGATATGTCACACAGTATGATTTAATAGTTAAGAAAGCAGGCCAACAACAACAAAATCTAAGACAAACAAATGAGAAAGAAAAACTCATAGACACAGACAATAGTTTGCTAAGGGGGTAAGGGGTGTGGGGGTTGGGAGATGAGGGTAAGGGGGATCAAATATATGGTGATGGAAGGAGAACTGACTCTGGGTGGTGAATACACAATGAGATTTATAGATGACGTAATTCAGAATTGTACACCTGAAATCTATGTAAATTTACTAACAATTGTCACCCCAATAAATTTAATTAAAAAAAAAAGTAGGCTCTAGATTTAAACTGGATTCTCATTCTAACAAGCTACTTCATAGTTGTGTGATCGTGGGAAATTATTTAACTACTCTGTATTATCATTTCCTCATTCATATGTAAATAATAATAGTAGCTACCTCAGAATTGTTGTGAGAATCAAAGATGGTACTTAAAACAGTGGAATACATAGCATGTAATCAATAAATACTAGACTTATTAACCGTACTTAAGAAAGGTATCAAGAATCAATGCCCCTCTTAATTTGTCTAGCAAGATGCTTAAACTGACATGGTGGCAGTTCCCAAGTAAAGAGAAGAAAGGGAAAAAACAAACTGATACATGAAAAGCTATTTTTCTAGGTCAAAAATAAAGTTAGCTGGAATTGTCAAAACCTTGTATCCAACAAAGAAATCGATCACTTAGAAGTAGCCATTCTTTTCATTGATGATGGATAATGAACATAAAAAGCACTTGATATCATGTCTGTGCATTAATATTATACGTGTATTTTAAACAATGCTCTTGCGGGAGCATTGAGAAGTATTAGGTTGATACAAAGGAACTGCGGTATAAAAGGTTGAAAATAATTGCAAAAAAACACAATTACCTTTGCACCAACCTAATATTTTCAAAATAGGCTCATCTACAACACGGATTGTAAAAAAGTGAGAAACAAAACTTTTAAAGTTCCTGAAACTACTTTTTGACTTATTTTTTATATGAAAGACTTACTACTGTTTAAAATTAGTGGGTATTTCTTAAGGAAATACTGATTTGGAACAAGGGAGGGGGGTGAATACCTCCATTCATTTCAATAAATATTGAGTGTCCTTTTGGGTTTTGTTGTTGTTATTTAGTTGTATGGTTTGTTTTATATGACACTATTCTAAATCCTGAAGGAAGCACACAATATGAAGCAAGAACGTGGTGTGTAAATATTAAAGCATTTTGAATGGTGATTTGCTTTTTGTTTGTCTCTTGATAACATTTCAAAAAAGTTAGTGTTTACAACACAAAAGTTAAACTATAGAAAGAAAAATGGTAAATAAGAAAACAGGAAAAATAATGTGGATAAAATTGGAGTTCAATACATATTTGGAGAGAAAATGTGAGGACAGACGTCATCAAAAAATGTTAGCACAGACAGAAGACTCCTGCCTACAGTTGAGACTGCTCAGCATTACCAGGAGGGATTTGTCAACTCATTTTAAATAAAAATATTCGGCAATGTTCCCATTTGACTGTTCTAGTCTTTTCTGCTCAAGAGTCATGAGCCCATTTTTTACCTTGACTGTCTTCACATAATCTCTAGTATGAGAAAAATGCAAATGATTATCCTGACTTTAGTACAAGAAAAGATTTAAGAGGATTATTTTGCATTCCCAAAATAAATGACTTTATCAAACACCAAACACAGACCTTAAAGAATGTATAGTGGCCTAACCCCATTTAGAGATTACCTCCAAATCAAGCACAATGCCATCTAACAAGAGATTAAAACCTGGGCCTTCCCATTTATGGACTGTTATCCTACATTAAATTATTTTTAAAGAGATCAATCAGTTTGATACAGACCTGTTTTACAAAATAGAAAAAGTAAAGCTAAGACATAGAGTCAATCTTTCTCCATAGTAACAATCACATTCAAGAGAGCTTTAGTACTTATTAAGCCTACACTTAAATTCTTGTACTTAAATCCCCCTTTCTACTTCATGCACTATTAAATCTTCGGTTGAACAAATCCTACTCAGTTACTTTCAACATAATAAGAATGCACATTTTAAAACAAAATAATAGCATATTTTCTTCTAAAATATAACCAAATAATTGTAGGACATCTTATCTGCATTCTAAGGTCTACTTCTCTTCAAAATTGAATAATATGACTTGTGATACCTTCATTACTTTAAGGGGAAATATCTATATCTATATCATCTATATCTATATCTATATCTCTCTCTCTATATATATATACATATATGTGTGTGTATATATATATATATGTGTGTGTAAACTTTATTTTCCATACACATACACATATATGTGTATATATATAATAACATTTTTCTCTTGCGTGATGGGAAAATAAAGTTTTCAAACAAGCAAATTCTTCAGATATCTGTCTCTTTCACCATTAAACAAGTTTTCAAGCTTAACCAGTTTTGACAAAGTCTGTTCAGTGATACATGCATTTTACTGCCTTTGCACCCTACAATGTTGAACACACTGCAGTGAGTCTGTGTCAAGGACGCGAGACCAATATTGGCATCAATTATTATAACATTCTTTCACTCAGTAATGCCTTTCAGCCTTTAAACTTAGTCCTCCTCCCCCGCGTCCCCAATAAATGTCCCTGGTTATTTAAGCTGTATCACTGCTTTTGCATATACTTCCTCAGTCTCCAGTTTGTCTGATGTCTGCTGACTAAGCCGGACCTATTACCTCATATGCATTTAATTTTCCGCATCTAGTTTACAGAGAACCCAGGAACTTAAAAACCAAGAGAAATAGACTTTTCTATATGATATGAGGCCTAAATGTAATATCTATTTTAGGTGATCAGGTGTTTTTGATGTTTTCTTCTAGGTTCTCAGTTATGTGCTACAGGCAAAGCAAGAGACTTCTCTACAAGTAGAGGAGAAGTAAATTACTGCCCAGTTGATAGTTTTAGGCAGGTCACTGTGATCAAATCAAGGTGTCAAATCCTGAGTTGCTCCATAATTCAGATCCTTACTTATTTCCGTTTATATTTTCAACCTCAGGATTTAGTAGTAAAGGCTTCACATTCTCATCTTTTTTGCCTCACAAGAAAATAAATTGCAAATTCCACAGTTTTGGAGATTTGCAACCCTTTAAGAATGATGATAGAATTTTGTAGTGAATCTCTGCCCTAGTTGCAATGCAGCAAGGAAATAAATGTTGAAGGTGTGGCCTGGAGAACAGAGAAAGAGAGGGAGAGAAAGAGATATTTTTTTTTTCTTCTTCTTTTTTTTTTTAGGACACTGACACAGAAAGGATGCCACTGGAGAGAGACTGTTTGGTATGATGTCCAGGATTGTATAAAAAGCTAAGAGAACTTGTAGAAATGGTATACTGGTGAATCTGTAACATGGTTTTAAGGGCTATGTCAGCAGATGGTAGAACCTATTTGCAAGGAAAGGTTATCAGTTAAGGATCAATTAGAAACAAATTACGTCAAGTTACTGACAGCTACAAATACACGGTAGACACATACATAAGGATTAATAAAGCGCTGAAATGGGTAAAACAAACTTTATTTATCATGTCATTTTGCCTCTTTTGGCAACATGGCTTACATTATTTAGAAACTTATAAGCTCCAGGACACATACACTTCACAATTGTGATAGAAAAGGCTATGCAGTCATCTCTTACCAGTAATACAGATGTGCATAACTATATAGTTGATATATGTATATATATATATATATATATATATATATATATATATATACACATATATATGTAAATCAATATGACATAATTTTCATTATAAATGTACAGTTGGTATGAAGAATAAGCTTAAAAGTATGCCAAACATTTCAGCAATAGTTTTTCTACTGCAAACACCTCATATTCTATGTTCATTTCCCTTGAAGGTACTCAGGAGATCCCTGAAAAATAAGGTTCAACGTAGATATGCACTTTTTTGTCTGTGGCAATTAGAGCTGTTCCCGTTAAAATCCTATGGTACAAGTGGTAGGTACTCCCTCTCTTTTTCAGGGGAGCCTTGAAAACTAACTAATAATATAATTTTCACACAGAGTACAAAGTCACTTTATGTGGATTTGCAGATTAGCATATACTAGTTTACTTTTTTTTGTTGCTGTTCCCATTTTTTCTTTAAAAGATCTCCACTGATTATCCTGACACCTGCTGGCAAGGGCAAAGTGGATTCCAGTCTATTTCACCTTCAGCAACTCCCTCAAATCAGACACGTTAGAGGTATTTTCAGTGACAATTAAGTGGTAAATCATTCAGTTTAAGTATAGTATTAATTTCTAGCATTATCACATAACTATGAAAAAATGTTCACTACTTACTTCACATGAGAAATCATTTGACTCTTTGTATATAAATACACGTCTGATTTGATTAACCAAAACATATTATAATTATTACATGAGCAGTGAGTTAAAAAAAAAAGAAAACTAACACAAAAACATGCTAGGCATGTTTATTAAAACATAGATAAAAATTGAATAATAGGAATGACTTGGCTTTGATTCTCTATTATGTTTTTTTCATAAAAATGTCAGTTTGCAAACTACTTAGGACATAAACTCAACTATAGAAAGAGTAAATTTATTAGCTATGACAGAAGCCAGGCCATTAACTACTCATGTGCAAAATTTGCTAATTGTTTCTCAGTACTCACACATTCTGATTTACTTTGCACTGTTTTTTGTTTTGTTTTGTCTTGTTTTTGCAAGGATATAATAAATCTACTACATCATAAATCACACTCAATGCTATTGCACCTGCAATTGTGTTCAGTAAACAACAAATATCAGAATTAGTTTCTTATGCTTTAGGAAACATACAAGTTAAGAAAATTTTTAAACTGTATACAAATGATAATGTATACCGTCCATCCCGTTACTTAAACCTTTCAAAAGATAAAAAGTTTTAAAAATAAATTACCTAATTAAAAATTTTACCTTAATATCAGTGAAATTAAGAATGTGGACTATAAATTTAAATTCTCAAAACCGTCAACCGTATATTTCATAATGATTTTGAGTAACCAAGCCATGTATACTTCAACCCTGCTATAATTTTGTGAGAAGAAAAAGTCATACGTATGTATGTATCTAGTGATGAAAGCATATTTTATTAACATACTTATTAAAAATACCTTAGATCCTAAATACATGTTTTATGCGAACAGTAATCTCAAGATATCTGAGAAATATACAAGAGTTTTAATTTAGAGAAGAGTTTAGGAATGGTATACATTTTCCTGGTGTTGAAGATCTTTGTTACTTTAAGACCATAGAAGGAAGAATAAACCATTTCAAATTTTAACCATTAATTTGTATTATTACAAATATTTTCCACAAACCATATAAATTTAAAACAAAATTATATTTCAATTCTAAGGAAACATTTCAAGAATAATCGTGTTAAGTGAAATAAGTCAGTCAGAGAAAGACAAATACCTTATGATCTCACTTATATGTGGAATCTAAAGAACTGAATAAATGAACAAAGTAAACAGAAATAGTCTCAGAGATACAGAGGAAAAATGTATGTTTGCTAGAAGAGAGCGTGGTACGGATGAGGAAGAAGAGGAAGGAATTAGAAAGCATAAATTGGTAACTACAATATTGCCACGGGGACATGAAAAACAGTTTGGAGAACATAATCAATAATGTAAAGATTTTGTAGGATATCAGATGGGCACATGTCTTATTAGGGAGACCACTTCACAGACGGTGTAGATGCCTAACCATTGCAGCGTACACCTGAAGCTGAAGCTGAATAATATTGTATGTCAACTATAATTTAATGTATATATAGTCATGGTATCTGGAGTACAGCATAGGGAATAGAATCAATTGAATTGTAATAGATATATACGATGTCAGAGGGGCAATAGATTGGGGAAAGAGGGTTATCATTTTGTGAGGGGTGAAATGTCTAACCATCACATTGTTTTGTACATCGGAAGCAAACAACCGAAAAAGAATAATCGGAAAAAAAAGTTTCAGGAACAGAGTAAAAAAAAAAAAAGTGTGTTGTATCACAACAGTGTATGACATGGCCAAGATTTGGCATTAGTGTCAAATAGTCACAGCAGGATACTTTATATTCACTTTATTACTTTTAATTCAATATTTCATTTTTTTAAATGTTTCACCAGGAACCTGAAGTTAGCACTTATTTTTAAAGTATAAAATTAATGGTCACGTAAATTTGTGTAACGTTTTTTTAAAAACTTAAAAACCTGTTTTTCAGCATCAATATTACTACACTAATCAGAGAAGCATCGTGATGCTATTTCAAGTGAGATTTTTTCGGGTACTAATTTATTTTCACGTAGAATTAACTGAAAATTGCCATTCACTAAAAAAAAAAAAAAAAAGAAAGAAACGCAAATGCCAATGATTCTGATTCATAGTATTTAGGACATGTCTAGACAGTTTTAGACAGTGCCATTTGCTCAAAGATTTCAGGCACGAACTGCAGGCACAGGAACATATTGCATAAGATGTCACGTGCTTGCTGCAACTGTATGCATGTTATTGGATTTTTTAGAGCAACCCATAATGATGAATAATTTAAGAGTTAATAAAATATTCAATCTGATCCATTGGTTTAATTTTAAAATAAAAATGACTAATAAAAGGAATTACAGGTTCTTATCAAATCCCAGGCATTAATTAATGCATGGAAATTGCAACCCACACAGGGAAACACCAATTTTTAAAAGACTTACATTAGATAAACGATGTGTGTGAGGGTGTGGGTGTGCGTAAGTGAAAGTCTGTGTTAACACTGGTTTCAATAAGTTTGCTCAAAGTTTAATTGTTTGGAGCTGTCATGCAAGCTGCACTCTGCCTTCTGCAGGGCTGAGAGAGAATAAATTAGAAAGGTGCAAGTTTAACAAAAATTGCTCCTGTAAGATGTTCTGTGTTTTTCTAAAGCCCTCTTTCCCTTTGAGACAGACAGAGAGAGAGAGAGAGAGAGAGAGAGAGAGAGAGAGAGAGAGAGAACACTACCGAAGAATATGGAGTACATAGTTGCCCGAGCATCGTCTAGCCGCCTGAATGGGGAGGCTAGGCAACCTCAGCATGGTTTATTTGAGTGGAGGAGTAAGCTATGCCCTAGGCATAGGTATCTTTAAGAAGCTGAGGTCCTAGCTGCAGAGAGCCAGGACTCATCTCTCCGGAGCCCCTGCAACCAGACCCAGCAATGGTAGCACCCCTACACATGCTAAACGCACCATCTCCTCCTCCACCCTGCCGCCCTCCACCTTGGGGCGGGGACAGATGGTGGTGGTGGCGGTACCACAGTGTAGGTGCCTGTGAGTGGGTGTGTGTTTTCCTGTTTGGGGTGGGAACAGAAGCTGGGAAGGGAGGAAGAGAGGGGACGGCCTGCAGTTCTCCCCTCCCCGTTCTAGCTAAGGGATCAAAGTGCAGAAAAAATCAGGATGGAAAATAAGAGAAAGGAAAAAATATCAGTGGTGGGAGTGCTGCTTTTTTCCCATATCGCTGTGGAACTCAGCCGAGCAACTACAGAGCCATTACCATTCCTTAACCTTCAGTGGAGTGGGCTGCCTCTGCCTGATCCCTAGAAGGGCACTTTGTAAAGGCAGACGAGATACACACCTACACACAAGCCTACAAGCTGGGGAAAATAGCCACACTCCGGGGGAGGGCGGGGGGAGGGGGGGAGGCCTAGCAAAGGAGAAGCCATGGATCCCTATGGCAGAGCAGCAAGGGCATGTGACCAGGACACCAGGCTTCTTGGGCAAACAGTAGCCAAAGAGTACAAAAATTTTCCCGTGAAACAGATGGATGGGTGTATGCATGGATGGTGCAGAATATTCATGCACTGTCTAATCTCAAATGGATTCTAGTCAACGCATTTTTTAACTCAACTACCCATTTCTAGAGGCACAGCGTTTTAAATCCTGTAGTGCCCTCAGCTCTCCACTTGAAGCAGCCTGCGGAACCTTTAGAAGAGCAGAAGGGGTGCAGACCCCCTTGTGCGACGTCCCCAGAGCCCCTGCCCTTTTCTGGTGCCAACTTCAACCACCACCAGCGCAGAGACGGGGCCAGCACCAGGGATCGCATTGACAAGCCACCCTTCCCAAAGGACCTGGAAGTCGTCTGTGGAACTCGGCAGGATAGTCGCTAAAGTCCTCTATTTTTTGACAGGCTGGTTTATTTCACACAAGTCATGGAAAGCAGCACCAGACCAGATCTTACAACTTTTCCGCTCTTGGGTGGGAGTGCGAGAGTGGTCTCGCACTGCACCGTTCCCTATTTCCAAGAGTTACACTGATACCCTAACATATAACATATATACACTAACGGAGTGCTGAGAAAAGCTTGAGGCCCCTTGGGTTAGAGGAGAGACAAATTCCCAGGGCTCTTCTGTAACCGTTGCTGTGAGTCCCGGAGCGGGGAGCGGAGGAAAGCCCAACCAACTTGTCAGACCCGTCTCCATCTCACCCACCGCCAAAACTCCCAGCGCCGGGTTTGGATTTGCAAACCTCTCAGCCAGCCCCTGGAGCGGAAGCACCGCACCCTGGGGCAGACAGTTCTGCGGCTCTCCAGCATCTTCGCCTTTCAACTAACGGTAGGTGACACCTCAGCAAGCTTGCTTCCTCGGCTCCAGCCCCCACGAAAGGTCCGCGGGTGCCGGGTGCCGGTGGCGGGCTTCCCCAGCACTGCCCAGGGAGGGTTCGAGCTGCGACCTGGTGGTCCAGCGAGCTGCAGAATCTCTAGTTGCCAAGAACACAGTTCCCTCCTGCCGCCCCTCTGTCCACATCTTTCCTTGATCTCACCCCAGAACCCCAAACCCCATTCCCCGCTTAGCCCCGCTCACTCGCTCTGACTTCCGGAGCACTTTTGGGGGAACCCGGGGCGTGCCATCTCCTCCGTGCCTCCCGCAGCGCTCGCTAGCCCTGGCCGCCCGGGGGACTACCTCCAGCCCCCTGCAAGGTGTTTCCCAGGGGACTCCCTGACTGTCCCGCACCCAGCGGCGCGGCCCGCCCCGCCGCCTCACCTTTGCAGAATTGGGGGACACTGAGGCTGAGCCCGACCAAAAGCCAAGTGGCCACCGAGCGCTTCATGATCCCTTCTCCCGGACGTGACCCGGACTGGTCAGGGGTCGAAGCCGAGGGCAGTGTCGCTAAGGTGGCACCTCAGGATAACGGCAGACCCCGCCCAACAGTGAATGCAGAAAGACGTCTTCTTCCCGCAGCGCTTCCTTAAACAAATTCTTGAAGAGGGTGAGAAAGAGTGGTGACTAAAGAGAGGAATCTCTTTTCTCCTTTTGCCTGCGCTCCGGCGCCAGGAGGTGGGCGAGCTCCCGGGAGCCGCTGGCGGCTCAGCCTCTGCTGCAAGCGGGTCCTGGCGGAGGCTGGGCGGGCAGGGCGGGGCGCGGGCTCCCGCGGCAGCTCCGGGTCACCCGCGCTGGAGGACCCGCAGACGCACACTGGGCTAGCCGCTAGCGCCCCTCTCTCCTCCGAGGCTGCCGGGCTTCTGACTTAGAGAACAATGAAGCGTGAGCCGGCGGGGAGGGAGCCGGCGGCGGGGAGTGCACTGTGTACAAACAGAGGCAGCGTGCGTGTGAGCCGAAGCCTGGCAGGCGCTCTCCCCAGCGCCTGCCTCCCCCTCCCCAAGGCCTCCCTCGCATTCCCTCCCTCCCGCCCGCCCTTCCTCCTTCCCTCCCTCCCACAGTCTCTCTCTCTCTCTCTCTCTCTCTCTCTCTCTCTCTCTCTCTCTCTCTCTCTCTCTCTCTCTCTCTCAGAAGTGGCTCCTTCTGCTGGAAGAGAAAAGGGAGACATCTGCAGCCACACCCTGGCACCTGCCACCACCTTCTGAAGTTCCTACATTCCTACGTTACCTGTACCTTTTCCATACGTGCCAGAGACACTGGAGTTAAGGGAAGCACCTTTGGTATGTGAGATTCTCTTAGTTTCCAGCATTGGCTTTATAAATAACCACGTTAAGGATTCCCCCTGAAGTCCCGTTCTCACTATAGCCAGAAAAAGAAGTTAGATTTTGAAAAGTGGCTTACTCTTGGGGCACGAAGCTGTGTGACAGACAGAAGCCTGCAAAGTGAACTGTGCTGGATTCTCAGGAAATGCACCCTAGTCAGCAGCCACACTGTAATCAGCTAAAACGGGGCTACTCTACTCTTCTGTCTGCACCTTAGTTAACTTTGGGCTGGGGAGAGAGGGTTGTGGGCTCATCTGCTCACTGGGGCAAAAAGGCGAAGACATAGGGGAAGCGAATAGGAGACATGGTTCTCATTAAAAAGGACATCTGTTTCAGATGAGAAATAGTGGGGTGGGCTTGCGGGCCCTGCAAGAAAACAGAAGGCAAAGAGAGATTCCTGCAGCATCACTGAAGTGGATCAAATTACCCTGCTACCCACCGAAACAATATAAATGGACTGGTTTTTGCAGTGAAAGTGGCTGAACCAATATACAGCCCATGGCTTACAATAGTGCTTTCTCCTCTGTTTTTCCGTTAGAATGATTGCTTAGTGTACATGGTTTCAATTTCCACAGTTACAGGTACCAAAATGAAACAGTTTCTTTCTTTCTTTTTTTTTCCTTCTAGAGAGGGAGGGAGAAAGAGAGACAGAAACACAGACAGAAAAATTGAAGGAAACATCCTTGAAGACAAGGATACCTAAGAGAGGGCGCTTGGTTATGCAATTTCATCTACTTTTGCTTCTTTTGAGTCTTTTAAACTTCATTTCTACCTTCCTTTGGGAATTTGAAGTGGAACCAAGGATGCAAGGCCAATGGAAAATGGAAAAGTAATACTGCTTTGGAGAAGTTAAAGTATTGTACCATTGACCAAAAAAAAAAAAAAAAAAAAAACAAACAAACAAAAAAAAAAACACAGCAACAAAAGTTATTTCAAAACCAGGTGTGTTCAGATCTCATGTTTGCTGGGACGCTACAAGAACTTTTTTTTTTTTTAAATGACTTTGTTAAGGGAAAGAGGGAGAACCATTTTATTTACTGTCTATTTTCATGCTTAAAGTCACAGATATTAAAATAAGACATCATTGCCCAGAGATGTAGTAAAGAAGTTTTAAACAATCAAATTCCAACTTCCTGGCACATCATTATTACTTAATTTTAAAAGTGTGCTTTCAGTCATGCTGTGGCATGTCTACCGTAAAGTGCTTCTTTATTTTATTGAAATGAGATGTTTAGTATTAGTTTTAAGGTATTATTTCTAAAGGATGGTACTCAAACTCAAAATGTAAAATCAAAGACCAGTGTCTCTGTGATGAGATATTATTTTCCTTTTTAATTCCCTGTTTATTTCCATTTTTCTGGTAATATATGACCTTAAAAGCATGTTAGGAACTTGAATAATTTTTTTGGAACAGTGTATGTTACTAAATTTTATTATTGCTTTAATTTAAATTCTTTTAGAAAAACTACATTAAAATGCATATTATATCACCAAACACCTGGAGTTGTAAATATAAATATGCCATTTTGTATTACCTGGTAGATGACTTGTAAAATGTTGCCAGTTTACTACCTCTACTTCCTGAAGTCCCATTTCCAATCTAAATTTGATACATACCCTTAGACCCATAGCTCCCTGTGCTTAGCTACTTCTTCCTTCTTTCCCCCCTTTATTGATAATGATCTTGTACCAATAAGCCTTTCATTTTGAAGGTTTCAGGCACTTTACCTAATTTACATTTATAGGACTAATTTCACTCTAATTCACATATAGCCTCTTCAGAAGTGTAATACACAAAATGTTTGTTACAAAACCAAAAGAAATAGATTTATTTTAAAACAAGATAAAGTAAAAGGATGAAATTCTGTTATGAATCTTTTACCTCACATAAAGTGCTAATGGACCTTTACCAATTACATATGATCCAGCCTACAGTTTTAAAGCTTGTCCAAATATGTATCTAATGTGCCAAAAATTAATTTATACATCTCTTGAAGACAGCACTTCTTAAACTGTAGGCTTACTTTTTATTTACTGTAGGCTTACTTTCTCGAAGAATGTAAATAGATTTCCGGGAAAAAGAAATTCTTCCATGGTCAAACAATTTTGAGAAACATTGCATATCAAAGCAGCATCTTAAAGCTTCATGTTAGCATATGAAAACTTTGAAAGGACCTACAAAAGTGTTTAAGAAACTTTTCCAAAAATATTTAATCCAGAATTTGGAAAACGTTTCTTTTTTCACTAGGACAAGCATATATTAACACCTATTAACATATTGTAGGTTTTGTGCTACAAGAGAAAGAACTTGGAAAATGTTGCCAGAAAATAAAGCAGAATGAAGTATCAGCAAAACTAACAAAAACAGGATTATGGAAAATATACTGGTTTTCAAAAATTATCCTTTTTGGCTCAAGGTTTGCATTCTGGAGTAGAACATACCTAAATTGGAGTACTGCCCCTATCATTATAACTCTTTTAACATAGGCAAGCCAATTAATTGCCAAACCTCAGTACCCTCATCTATGACATAGAGTTATTAAGAGTTCGAAATTCATTGTGATAGGCTAGTGTGGTCACAGAAGGGCCTAGCCAGGGAGTGGGTACACAGTGATGGTGATGATGATGATGATGATGAGATGAGGGGGAGAAGAAGGGGGAGAAAATGAATAAGAAGACAGTAATCACATATGGAATTCCAAAAGAATTTTTCTCAATAGCTGATCATCTCTATTCCCCATCCACCACTCCCATTAAATCATGTGGAAAAATTCAAACTCACCTTCTAGTATGTCAAGCAACAAACAAAATTAAATACAGTGATTCTTAACATTTCTGTAATTATTGATTTTTATAAATCAACTAGATATAAGAAGAGTCAGATTATGTGATCAAATTATACTCAATACTATTAATTTTTACCATTTTGCATTGAAAGACTACATTTTGCACTTCAAGAACCTTGTTTTCTTTAATTTCCAAAACGCCCCTGGAATACAATTTTGATTTCAGCCTTGTGAGATGAAAAGCAGAAAATCCAGTCAAGCCCACCTGGACTGCTGATCTACAGAACTGTCAGCTAATAAATTGGTGTCGTCTTAAACTATGAAATTTGAGGTAAGTTGTTAAGCAGAAAGAGAAAACTAATAAAGTAGGTCACTATTATTATCCTCTTTTTAGAGAGAAAGAGTAAGGCATAGATTGGTTAGGAAAATTGCCCTCAGTCAATCTCAAGCTAGTAAGCAGTGCAGCCAGTGATTGAACCTAAACAGTTTGAATCCAGAGCCCGCTACACACTACTGGCAACGTTTAGGGAGGGTCAACCATGTGCTAAGCACTAATGCATTTTTACATTTTACATATTGCTTCACTAAATCATCCCAACAAGCTTTATGAGGTAAATGTTATTATTATTTCCATTTAACAACAGAGAAAACCAAGGATTAAAATATTGAAGTAAACTGTCCAAGATTAAGGCAGCAGTGAGGGATGGAGCCAGGATTGGAGCCAGGATATAAGCCCTGCTTCAATTCCGGGAGTGATTTTCATACCCATTATGTTGTATCTTTGATTTAGACAATCCTCTAACTTATTTTATGCATATATACATGTATATTTTCAATCGAAGTAACTATAATTGTGATTGTCATTTTTTTAGTACAGTCTGCATTTTCTCTGACCTTCTTGATTTATAATTTTAGAGTATACTTTGCTTAGATGTAGAGTTCTAAGAACATTGTAAAATTATCTTATATATTTGAGTGACACACAACACTTTTTTCTTCATTCTCCATAAACACCAAGCTCGTCCTTTCCTCCAACCCTCTGCTTATACTGTTATGCTCATCTGAAATGACCTCTTACATCTACTGCTAGCTGAATCCCTATATCTCCATGAGACCTCTCCAGCACAACAGAATCATGATTAGAATTAACACTTTTTATTTTTCTCTAATTCTTTCCTTGGTGTTAACCTTATCTTTGCAAATAATTGTAAACGGCTCTTGCCACATAGATAACTGCATGCCTTAGACATAGCTGAGTGTTACGTGTTAAACTTTTGCAGTCTTCCCGCTATGAACACTAAGGAAAGTTAATTTTTAAGATGACATATTGTATACCAAATTCCTAGTTCCGAGTATTTTCCTGTTTGTTTCCCTGATAGATGCTGGTTCCAGAAAATATGCACGGCCATTACATAAGAGTAAGCCTTTGCCTTCAGAGTCTGACCCTGGTAAGAGAAATCTCTTGTGCCTCTAATTCCTTCCCTCGTTTTCCACCCAACCTATTTCAATGATTTAGTTTTTAGTTCCCCAAACTATTTTGAATAATCAATACTGCACATAATAAAAGTTCAAAGGTACAAGTGGTACAGAGAAATAAAAGTTTCCTTTTTAGTGACATCCTCTCCTTACACAGGGTTGCCTCCACTGGTCCAATTGCTGGCAGTTAGTAGCTATTGCTGTGTGACCAGAAAAGGTGTATATATACATACACACCATAAACAAACACACACACACACACACACACACACACACATATATATATACACACGTGTTTGTTTATGGTGTGTGCGTATGTATATACATACATACACATGTATATGACCATATACATACATTCACATGTATATGACCATATACATACATTCACATGTATATGACCATATACATACGTACATACACATGTATATGTATATATATATTCATATATACATGTGTGTATATAGTGTAAATGTATACACTATATACATTTGTGTGTGTACATAATTTTCACAAAATTACTAAATTATATAAACATTACACGTTTGGTTTTTTCACAAAAGTTTGAACATATCTGAAATTGTATCAAGGGCAGCATAGTGTTTGTGCAATGTGAATCTCTTTTAATAGACATTTAAGTTGTTTACAACCTTTGGGCATTGCAAACAATGTTGCAAGGGACACACATTTTGCACATGTTTGCAAAATAAACTCTTTAGAATAGATTGCTTAAAACGGCATTGTTGGTTGAGGGTATGTACATTTAGAATTGTGGTAGATATTGCCATATTGCTACTTATAAAAGATGTATGAATTCATCCTTCCACCTACAATGCATCAGAGAGCTTGTCTCCCTACATTGTGGCCAATATATGTTTATAATTTTTGGTCTTGTCAATCTTGTAGATGAAACTGGCATCGCGTGAATATCTCTTATTATTAATGGATTCTAGCAACTTACTTTTTACATATTTAAAAATAATTTATATTTCCTTTATGTTACTTTTATGTTATGACATTTCATATCTTTTGCTCTTTTTTCTACTGGATTGCTGACCTTTTTCTTTATTGGTAGGAATTCTGTATATACCAAAGAAATTAGACCATTGTGCTGCACATTTATGTCAAAAT
The DNA here is from genome assembly GCF_964194185.1 of Rhinolophus hipposideros. Taxonomy (NCBI): domain Eukaryota; kingdom Metazoa; phylum Chordata; class Mammalia; order Chiroptera; family Rhinolophidae; genus Rhinolophus; species Rhinolophus hipposideros. The sequence goes on along the minus strand of NC_138053.1, from coordinate 45,822,097 downwards.
ATTTGTCCAGCTAATTTACAGCTGTTTTGATTTTGCTGTGCTAAAATGTTTTGTATTTGGAGTGATTAAATTTATTCATCTTTGCTTTATGGTTTCTAGAGATTTTTTTTGTTTTGTGTTGTTTTGCTAAGATAGGCTCTTACTATTCTAAATAATAGTATATAAGAATAGTAAGAGCCTATCTTACTTATAGTAAGATAATAGTTTATAAACGTATTCTCATATATTTTCTTGTAGTACTTTTATTTGTATTATGGGTTTCATGTGTGCATTACAATTTGTATCCCTATTAATTATTGTTGTTTACAAATGTTTTCAGTAACTGCTAGGATAAAATACTCTCATCTACTTCTTTTAAAAACAATATTCCCTGGCGAATGTTGGACATTTATGTTTTTCCCCATGTGAACTTTAGAATGAGCTTGTCTAGTTGAAATAGTAATAGACATATTTATAATACTAGTATTCCTATTTACACATTCAAGTTTTCATGTATGTCCTCTTATTGGTTTCTACTTACATATTTTGTCTTTTCATGTACCCATCTAAATGCAGTGTTTTCCTATTATATTTTGTATCTGGCTGTTTTATGTTTATAAGTCTATTTGTGTGTGTGTGTGTGTGTGTGTGTGCGCGCGCGCGCGTATGCTAATGTTACATCTAGTCACTTCATCAAAGTCTTTTACTGTTTATATGAGTTTCTCAGTTGATTCTTTTGGTTTTTCTAGATATACAATTATATTATCTGCAAATATTAGTTTTGCCTCCTCTTTCCAAATTTTCAACTGCTTTTCCCCACCAAATTGTTATAACTGCTGCCAAATAAATAATAAATAAATGGACACACTTGTATTGTTTCTGACTCTAATAGGACCAGTCTAGTCATCCGTTGTGGACATAGCACATGTCCTCTGGCTTCCTGAGTCCCGTGCAGGAATTTCAGTAATTTTCTATATACCAGCGTTTGTTCAAAAAATAACTTTAAGGAGTGAAGCTATCACTTTCAGTGTAGAAAGGAAATGAGCGCTCATAAATGTACAGAATAGGAGATAAAAACATATTTTCTTTAGCAGGAAAGACAGAGACACCTGTGAGGATTCATCAGGAGTGGATGATATAAACTTTGAGGTTGCATTTGACAGAAAACTGAATCTCAGTGTCTTCTGACCTAAAATAATAAAATTTTCTTTTACATCCACCATAGCAGCTATTTAAATGTGTGATTAACTGGGGAAATGATATATTATACCAGTTCAAAGGACAATATTGGACTATTTCCCTCTTTGTCTAGTTTTCAGTGACATTTCCCTCTTTTTCTCCAATTATAGCATTGCTGAAAATTGAGACAGAGATTTATTTATTTCAAATATATAAGACTGTTGGTTTGACACATCAAGTATAGTAATTGACCAAAGATAAACGAAACATGGAGAAAAATGTTTCAGCTATCCCAAAGCAAATGACAAAGATTATGAATACGCAAGATCCTCTTTGATTTTCCTGGTTCCAAAATGGTCTTCAACTTGAAAACTTTGTCAATAAAAAATAGTTTGCTTTTCATAATCACTCTCATTTTAAAAATTTGAAACTGCAAATGGATTATATTTTAATGTATGGTATTTTGGCAAGTGCAATTTAAAATATGGTTTGTTTCTTCAGCCATAAAAAGAATAACATTTAATTAAATGTTTAATGTTGACATTGATTTTCTTACATCTGTCTATAAATAAAATACTACTAGCACATTTTCCTTTACATAGTAATTTTTAATATTTCACTAAAATAAAATATGCATGCCTTATAACACAGTTATGATTTGTCTGAAAGTATTATTGTATTAGCATAATTTGAAATATTTGATTAATGTTTTAAACTCATACTTTTTCCATACAAACCAATACAAAACCATAGTGCCTGTATTTAAAATTGGAAGGATGAAAGAAATGGCATAGTCCTCACCTACAAGGAAATTATAATATCTTGACCTTATGTTTTTGAGAGTGACCAAAACAAAAATAAAAATTTAAACCAAGAGATTTTTAATAAAGTTTTCAAAATATAATGACAGCATGCCTTCTTTGCTTTATTTGATGATCCTGGGGATGATTTATAGGGAAGTTTTCATTTAAAAAAAATTATAAAACATGTAAATAAGACTGTGAAGCAAAATTGCACCTTTGCTTCAATACATCCTTAGAGAATTCAGTTTGATTTCAATAATCGTTTTTTAAAGCATATACACAGATGCAATTTGATTTGTAATGCAATTAGTGATCTGAAGTATAATGAAATGGGCATTTTGAACTGGAAAGCTGCAGCTTATATAGTAAAACCCATTGGAATGTGAGCCTTCACTCATCCAACCAACAAACAAAATTGAAAAAAAAGTTTATTTAGCTGAATTATTATTTACCATTTTGTTGAAGATATGTATTCCTGAATGCTCACTGCAAAACAAGTCATGAAAAAAATTAACATGAATTTGAAAGCACGGATTATTAATATAAATTCATTATTTTTTAAATGACAAATTTCGAGAATACTTTAACTGGCAAATTGGACATGAGTAAGTTAAAAGTGCATCCAAATGGAAGATAGGTACCCTTGCCAAAAAGTTTTAAAATTGCATTTGTCTACTTTTGGAAATAAAATTAACAGTGACATTGATACGTAAACTATTTTGTAGTCCTCCTATCTAGGAGGAAAAGAGTCATCATAGTGAGTAGGCTGAGGGGTAGAACTGTTTCCATTGCTGCCTACCATGATCTGACTCAGCTGAAAACACCCCTGTATTATTTTAATATTTTCCTTTCCTCTATTAAATAATGTGTCACTCTGGGCTATGAGGCAGACTGGTGATTCATTTCTGTGCAAGATACTGCCTGGGGACCTTGAGCAATAACTAAAAATACCAGAGAGTTTTCTCCTTAGAAGAGCCTTCGTTTTGATAACAAGTGCATAGACTACTGATCCACAGCGTTTAGTCAGTGCACTTTAAATAAAGGGAGTTGCTACGCCCTTTAGCGTTTAAATATTTTAACCACAGTAAAATCTTTTATTGCTTTGTCTGCTTTATATTCTACGTATGTTTTTATTATTATTATATTTCTTTTAGCTTTTTAATTTTTTTTTTCCAATGCAGAAGAATAATTTTATGAGTCCTCTGAATTGCTTACATTCCTAACAAGGGAGATGGACAGCTCTTTTGCTTCTCATTAGTTCTGTAAAATTCCTTTTAATGCTATAAAACAGGTCTCTTTTTTCAGTCCCAGGTGGCACCCCTGCCCTAAAAGGCAGTCCCATGGAGGAAGAGCATAGCAGGGAGTTTAAATCATTGTTTCTGGCAGCTCTGGGACTGCTAGCTGAGGATTCGTTCCCACGGGAGCAATAAGCACCAACTCACAGACAGCTCAGGGCAATGACGGGAGTATTGGTGCTTCCTAATTTCTAGTACCATTCAGTCCTTAATACACGAATTCATGAATTAAAGATACCTTTCTGACAGTGACCAAGCCTTCCATTTAGTCTATAGTACCGGGTGAAAAGAAAATTGGAAGTCATCATAATGTGTTTTGTTTTATTTACTTTACTAGTTGCATTGATTAGCACTTCCAAAACACATCTAAATAACTCAGTGGTATGAACTGCCAGTAGCATTCCAGCCCAACTGAAACGCCAGAGGTGTGCAAGCAGGAGAAACCTATAGAAGCATATCATAAGATGGCTAGTCTCTGCCTCCTGCAGGACTCTAAGTATCTGAATCTGAGAAGGAAAATATATCTGTCCGTGTAAATCTTTACAAAGGATAATGAATCGGTCCCTAAGTCCATTTAAACAATTTTGTGGTGAAGACATCTAGCAATGGAAGACAATTTCTAGGTTGATTTTTGTATTTTCTTTAAAAACAGGCAAAGTATTAGGTTGGTGCAAAAGTAATTGTGGTTTAAAGGTTAAAAAAAATTGCAAAAACCGCAATTACTTTTGCACTAACCTAACAGAAAAGGAAGGTGGGGTAATTTTACTAACAAATATCACCCCAATAAATTAAAAAAAAAAAAAAAAAAAAAGAAAAGGAAGGTGCGGCTGGTATGGGGGTGGGGGAGAATGCACTGATGTCTTCCTAGGAAGGACAATGAGAAGTATTCCTCTCTAAGGTTAAGGATATCCTAATGGATAAATGCTGATACCTGGATAACTGGAGCCCAGAGTACACACTGTATTGGGAGAAGTGAGCCAGGGAGGTGGGGTGGCACGGTCCTGCAAGGGTTGGAAATGGAATGCTCAGCTGAAGTTGGGAAGACAACTACCTGGATAGCATATTATAGGAAGCAGAAGCCTCAGTGTCCAGGACACTACTTCAACCATAAGAGAACTTAAGAAAATCAGAAGTGGGGATTGCCTGCTTTTCACTTGCATTTTGAATATTTAAGATTGTATGAATTATTTTGTGCTTATTAAACTTCCTTCTACGAAATAAATCTCTATTACAAATGTTTACAAAAAGGAGTGTTGGTTGTCCAGTATAAATGTTTTCCTAAACTTTATTTCACCATTGCTATATCGAGAGAAGTGTGATTCTCTTAGAAAAAAATGGCCAAATATACTATGAGGATATCTCTTAGCATGAACAAGGAGCTGTTTTTCATCAACGAGCTACCTCACAAAATTAGACCTACGTAAAGGATCTAAACATTGTGTCTTATTTTCCTTTTTTGGTTCATCACCTAATAAGTTTTATCAATTAAAATTTCCGATCAATCTGTGTCTTCAATCTGCTGAGATAAAGGCACGAGAAGCACTGCCAGCTCTTCTGTAACTCTGTACTATTTTCCTCTTCTTTTACTCGGGGCTCTATTTAAGTTTCCTCAGGCAGTTTGCATTGATTCTCACCCTCAGTTAATCTCCCTTGCCAGTAGTGGAATCTACTCATGGAACATCCAGTCATTCATTTTCTCTTTCATGCATTCCGAAAAATATTTATTTATCAAATGCTATGTTTCAGATATTCTACTAAACACCAGATATTATACTTTAAACCACCGAATTTAAAGACTATGAAGTGCTAAGATAAACACTTTTATTTTTAATTAGTGCTATTGTACAGGCCAAATATTCTAGTAACTTCTTAGTCTTGACTAAATTGACCAGCATATAGCCCCATACTCCACATATACTGTACACCCATAATATTGGTCTGCCAAGAGTACACATCTACTTGAATTCAACAGATACGGGAATCCATTTAGTCCCATACACAGCAGAAAGAACAGGTTCATAAGGAAATCAGAGCTCAGGTTAATCCTGGTAAATCTCTGTGAACATCTAGCTAATGTATTATTTAAAATGAAAATTCGTACTAAATGCCTACTGTCCTGAGGCAAGCCACATTCAGGAGTAAAGTGGACCTAGTAGAAAACAATAAGGGGTGGTAACAAATTATGAAATGCATGCCAGATCTAAAGGGTACAGCAGCTACCCACTACAGTCAATTGTTGCCTTGTGGGATTGTGGGCCCAGCATGGCCAGACCCCGATTTTTCAACACCTGACATTTCCCAGGTTTTAACATGCAGGGAGGTGTAAGTCAACATTTATGCAAATCAAATAAAGTAAGCATACTATTTTGAAAATTAAAAAAAAAAAAAATCCATTTGAAAAATAGACTAAAATAAATTAAAAACAGATAAGCAACTTAATTAGCTTTACTATCAAACCATATAAAAACAGAAAATTTTATGTCAGTATTTTAGTCTAATTTTTGGAGTAGTAAAACAATTAATGAAAACAATGAAAGAGGTTAGAGACAAATTTAAAAAAAATTCTGCACATTAAAAAACTCATAAAAGTAATTAAAAGGTAAATATCAAAGCAGGAAGAATACTTCCCAGTGATGATTGACTCCTATATACCACTATTGTGAATGTTAATTGCATCTACTTTCTAAGAAGCAATTTGGCAATATAGATGAGGGACCTAAAAACAAAACAAAACAAAACAAACAAACAACAAAAAAAACATATATATATATATGTATATACATATATATATATATACATATATATATATAAACTTTGATCTAGTAAAATTATTTCTAAGCATTATTTCTAAGTATCCTACGGAGTTCATTTAATATAGTTTTACATAGGATGATAATTCAGGTACAAGGGTGGTTATTCTCTAATATTTATTATATCAAGTGTAAGACACATTACATTTATTATATCAAATATTCAAAACAAGTTAAATATCCAGCATTAAGTAAAGGTTAAATAATCTTAACCAATTCAATAAAAATATTTAGTTTTGTGCTCTTCATGACATGATGGTTTTAATTGATTTTTAAGACTTAAGGTAAATATTCATGTTTAATCTATATTTTTTTAAATGCTAGAAAAATTCACCATAATCCATCAATACTTCTTAATGACTGGTAATATTTTAGAATATATCTTTCCAGAACATATCTAAATGTATACGAAGAGTATATATGTATATATTACATTTATCTCCCTTCTCCCTCCCTTTCTATATTCATCCTCTTTTCTCTCTCATTGATTATACATTAAACAATGTATCATTTATATATTTTTGGTTCACTACATATTTAAAGGTTATTTTTAAATGGTTATATAACGATCCTTTGTATGACAAATACAACACAATCATACAATCCAATATTGATTGATATTTAGGTTGTCTGCAGTTTTTATTGTTGTTGATTATGTTGCTATCATAGAAAATGCTCTAACAAACAGTCTGGTAAGTATGTCTTTATAAACTCTAGCAATCATTTCTCTAGGAAAGATTTTTAGTTGAAACGTTGCTGGGTGAAACACATGCTTATTTTAAATTCTAATAGGTACTCATATTATCTGGGAAATTTGTTCCAAGTTAATCCACCAGCAGTGTACCAGAGTACCTATTTTCCTCAACAATACTAGGTAATGAACAGACTTTTTGAGTTACGTAAAAGTGATAGTAAAAAAAAAAATCTCATTTTGTGTTACCCTACTAGTGAGGTTAAGCATCTCCATTTGTTTTTTTACCTATAATTTTTGTCTTACCTGAATTACCTATTTATATATATTCATAATATATTTCTTATTATGAGACTTGTTTTTTTTCACATAATTTCATAGATTTAAATTAATACAATTCAGATATAATGTTTTCTTAAATGTTTCTCAACATTCAGTTTTTTTCTTTTAATTTTGTTGAACAGAAGTTCTAAATATTTTATGCAGTTAATCACTCTTTTCATTTATGTTTACTATTATATCCTCATGGGGATAAAATGAAGTGAGAAAATGCAGACTATTAAATTTTACTCCTGATCCTTGTATATTTTATATAGTGATATATTCATATGTATATATATTTTGATTATCAAATACGCATATATTAAAAGGAAACAATATATGTATACAAGCTTTCTTTTGCACACATTCACTATTTAAAACCACTTATAAGAACTTATATTATATTCATATTTAGAAGAAACAATGAAACGTATTTTCTGCTTTAGAAGTAAACTGACAATTATCCAGACATTATCATTTTGTCACATGCCCTTGCATCTTTCCAACCCAAACAAATCTTCCGAAAGCCTCTTACCTACTATAGGAGATTAACAATGCCCGTTTATCTGAAAAATACTTTAGTTTTTTTGCTACATTCTCTAGCTGTGCATTTTAGCACTTAATCATGTTTCCTTCATATATGAAATAAGAGAGGGATGTAGTCAATTTTTCCTTTTTGCTTGCACTGAGTGCTAGGAATAGATCCAGATATTATGGGACCTGAGGCTTGTACAACATAGTTGGCCTTCATCATGTAAGATTTGTATTATTATTTTATTTATACCAAAAATGAAAAAAAAATACAAAGCTATAAATAAAAGAATAAGATACATAAGTGAACATTCATTTAGAGTGACAAAGATTATGTTTAAATCTTAAAAGCTAAGATATAGTTCAATATTTTGAGCATCACAAGATAAAATATTTTAATTATTAATAGACTGGCACATGCCTGATATTGTGTCTCTTTTTTGTACATATTTTTGAAGAACTTATTAATTTAAGAATAATTTTTAAATATTAGTTTCTATAGAAAACAGAAAAATAGTTTGATCTTTTCTCTAGCATCATTAATTAAAAGAAACTTAAATTAATAGTTTAATTAAGTTTTTTTAACATATCACAACTCCTAGTCAGTAATGTCTGAAACTTTCAGAATCAGTATTAAGGTTCATAAAACTTAATCAACTTTCTTTTATAAACAAGGTGTAACACTTCAGGGAGTGTTCCACAGACTAGATCTCTGGCTCTATATTTGTTAAAACATGTGTCTCTTCTACTTGATCCATGTATAGTTGGTGCTCATTATCTCCATAAGGTCTAGTCCTATATTTTGCTGTCACAGCCCTGGGCTAGTCAGGCTAGTAAGTGGTGGTAATACTCATGGAATAATTGTTAAACTACTACAGTGAGCAGTTACTTGCTATAGGTAAAAGTGACTGCAAGTCATGTAAATATATGCCACTAAACCCAAAGTGAATGTACCCTTAACTCAAAATTTTCAGTCAGATCCTCAAAATTCCCACGGTCTCTCCAATGCCACCTCTCACAAAGTGTTGACAAAGGAAGAGTTGGAAAGAAACAATGGTTAAAAACCTTCTTTTTTCAAACTTTTCAAAATAATATGACCAGGTGAGCACATTGTCGGGTTTCTCCCTGAACTTTGGAAGGAGCTGGTATGATACAAATGAGAGTCTCTGAAACTTAATTTTCTCTAGCATCAAGTTAAATCTGACTCTATTGAGAACTGTGATCACAGGAACAAAAAGACAAAGAAATAATGAAGACACCGGTCTACGAGAAACAAAAGAGAATAGGAAATCCTCATATATCAATAATCACCCTAGATGTAAATGGATTGAACTCACGAGAGTAGCAGATAAACCCAACCATATGCCACCTCCAAGAGACACATCTCAGCTACAAGGACAAATACAGACTCAAAGTAAAAGGGTGGAAATTGACACTCCAAGCAAATGGTACCCAGAGAAAATCAGGTGTAGCCATAATGATATCAGATGAAATAGACTTCAGGATAAAAAAGGTAACAAGAGACAAAAATGGACATTTTATAATGATAAAGGGGACTATACAACAAGAAGACATAACAGTCATCAATACTTATGCCCCCAATCAGGGAGCACCAAAATATACAAAACAACTACTAACAGAACTAAAGTGAGAAATTGACCAAAACACAATTACAGTAGGGGAACTAAATACATCATTGACAGTTATGGATAGATCATCCAGACAGAGAACTGGGATCAACCTATAAAATTGTTCTTTCCTTCCTCAGAAGAAATCAGTCAGTTGCTCTGTCATTTGTGGAGTAACCTGCATTTTTCTGTTATCATTTTGGAAAGGAAAAGTAGAAAAGTGACAAAATGATGCTAGAAATTCTGGTTCATGGTGGCCAGCATATAAACCAACTAAACTGCTTAACAGAGGTAAACAAATGAAAGTCTTATTAAAAGAGATGGAATCTTTATCCTTTTATTCATCAAAATTCTGTTTCTAATAGTTAATCAATGTTAAAGAGCTAATTACAGGTAAATATTTGATTGATTAATAATGGTACTCCCAGCAAAGGAATACAAGTGACTGTTAATACTATATAATAGAAAGATATTAATATATTTACAAAAATAATGATTCAGTGACCCAAAAAGCAATTTTCAAAATTATATATAATATTATGCAATTTTGTAAAAATATGTTCATAGTTACATAGGAAACATTTTGGAAAGTTTTCATTGAAATATTAGCAAAGGCTGTCTCTAAGGCATATCATTATGGATATTTTGAAATTTAACTTAAAAATATTTTAAAATAAAATGTTACATACTACATATATAGCTTTTGAACTATGTTGTAAAATTGTAAAACGATTTTTAGTTAAAAAAACGATAAAATATGTGATGCTCAGTATGTAATCTATACAATAATTATAAAGGTTTCATCTAATAGGAATGCAGTTTCGTTCATCAAAACTTCCTGTTATTCAGAGCTTATTTTTGTACCGGTTACTTGACTCTAGCATCAGCCATATAGCATTTCTGTACGTTTTGATAAGCCCATGAGTTTTCTACTTTGTTGAGCTAAATGTTGATGAGGCAGATGATAATCTGAGGCTTGCCTGCTATATTGTGAAAATCCCTCTGTGCTTGTAATAAAGCTGTCATCGCTCCTCTACCAAAAGCATGTGTCAAGAGTGGATACAGGAAACTTTTAAAATACAGACTAACATTTATTAACTAATTATTTATATAAAGTATAATTCTTTACATGATTATAAATAATATATTTATGTTAATATATTAACAAATTATTTATGTGAATTACTCACTGATTTTAATATAAATTATACACCAAGGTTTCCAGTAAAATGTTTTTCTATTTTCAAAGAGAAGGAAAAGCAATATACTTTGCAATTAAAAGACAAGTAAATAAAATATTAATAACATACCCCAAATAGAATTGGGCTAGTATAATTCTCTGGTGACATATTTTATAATTTATACTATGTGTGATTGTTTAGGAACATGATACTACTAATCATTGAGATACTGTAGCTAGTGTAGCCTGGAGACTTCTGTAGTTCAGTTTATCTTCTCTTTAATATGGATGAGTGGGCTCTGAGAACTACCAGCCATGCTACGAAAAGGCCATGCTACGAAAAGGCCTTCTTTTGTTACTTCCCTTTGTCATTAAATTCATGTTTCCAACCCATCAGCTAATTTTTAATTCAGTTCCTATTTTGTTAAAAGCAAGACTGAGGAAAAGGCAAAGTAATATATGGATCACACCTATCCTTTAAAAGCTCATAGTCTGTGTGCATATGGACGACCTTAATATTTGGAGAAAATTAGGAGAATTTATAATATGTAGTTCAACAATAAATATTGAGGGTCTTGTTGTCATTTTGTTGCTTGTTTATGTGTTTTTTAGCAAGAGTAAAACATAACTGTTTCAGTGTCCAGAGATGAGAAAGGATATAGGGCAGTGAGTAACAAACTATTTGTGTCTATACTATGGTTGGAGGTGTGGTCTGCATATGGAGAGAATTGAGAAGGAAAAACTAAGTTCTGGAAGACTCAGAAATGAGCCTATTGCTGAAAATGTTTGGTGCAAACTGAGCTATTAAAGACTCAAAAAATTATTTGCACAATGTATCAGTGAGCACTGGTGTCTTTAACTTGCAGGTAAACAAAAACTCAACCCAAACGGGAATTTCTTGTTTATGTGATTAAAAGCCAGGGACCTCTCACAACCCAGGCATGACTGGATTCAGGGGATCAAAGATGGTTACAAGTACTGACTTTTCCCCTTCTCTTGGTTCTGCCTGAGGCTGAGTTGGCTGCAGTTGGACAAGCATACTCCATGCGGTGGAAAGATGGCTACTGAAGTTTCAGCCTCATATCACAGTTATAGTATATTCAAATAACATCTCATATTCCATCAATTTGAACAAAATTCCAAATCTCATGGTCAACGCTCTAAATCAAGGAGTGTGTCCATCCCCGAACCAATCTCTGTTGAAGGGAAAATAAAATTTACTGTGTGGCTGAGTTCTAGATCACATACACACACATGTAATCGGGGATGGAACCAGCTCCACCAAGGCACATGCACTGAAAGTAGGTGCGAGCCCCTCCCCAAAAGGAAAATTATAGGTGAAGTGGTTTTTAGATGATCTAAAAAACAGCAGGCTTCTATTGCTTCTATTTCATAGGGCAAGATAGCTATCAGTTGGGGCATTGTGGAGCTCCATCTTTAGTACTTGTATAATTAATGTAGTGGTATATTTTGTATGATCATATACAGAAATGTTAACAAGGTGCTCAAAGTATTTAAGAATGGGATTTCAGTGCTTGGAAGACTGTTGGGAAATAAGCACAAATGTAAAATGATTTTTTTTTTTAATCTGTGGGAAAATTTAACTGCAAATATCAAAATTTTTACCATTTCACCATTTTACCTAATAAATTCACATCTTGAAATTTATTTTAAGGGAAATTTAGTCAAGCACAGGTGGATAAATACATACTTATTGCACATTGTTAATAATATCAAAACTTGGAAAATCATTAAGTGATGAATAATAAAGAATAAAATAAATTTTCTTATATCCATGTAGTTAAATACTTTGGAGGCACTGAATATTATACTTTGTATCTGTTTATATGAAATAGGCACAAAATAAATCAGGTTACAAAAAGCATACATGATATATATATATATATATATATATATATATATACACATATATATATATATGTATATATGTATATATATATGCTTAGAGAAAGTTTGGAAGGACAGGCATATGTACCAAAAGATTTGAAAATTGGTTATGTCTATATTATGGGGTTGAAGGCAGTTTATATTTCTGCTTAGGTGTATTTTCTATTTTGTAAAACAAAAAAAAAAATTGTAAGTCAAAAACTAATGATAGGAAGAGTGACTGGAAAATTTCCTCACTTTTTATTTATAAATTAAAAGAAAATTTTAATGATATAAATTTGATGTTAGAACAGTTTGACTAATTCAGTCTTATTTGTTTAAAATATATGAGAAATATGGTATTTCAGTCTCAAAAAGGAAAAACGATTTGACTATATGTGTTTGCTTGTGCATGTATGTGTATACACATACATTTGCGTGTATATTATATGAGTACAATCCCCCTTTTTTAATTTTCAGATTTTATATTGTTAGTTTAATTAAATGTCAGCTTTTTCTTCCAATGACCAAATCAATGACTTACATAAAATGTATAAAATGAATCACCATCATTGTATTTCAGAAATATAACTATATGTGATCCAAAGGATCTTCCAATTACCAAATAAGGAGGGAATCACTCACATCAAAAGACCTTCAGTCACATATCTCTCATTTTGAAATCTAACACTTGCTATCATCATAAGAAGACTCTGAAATATTTATCTAAGGGTAGTGCCAATATCTTGCAGAGTAAAATATCACATTTCCAAATAATTATAATAATTGATATAAAAAATCAATACAACTTTCTAAATCCAGGTAATCTTGTTTGAAAAGGGAAATATAACTTAAAGAGTTGTGTGAGAATGACAGAACTTCTAATCTGGAATGAGTCTTAGAGAACATCCAGTTCAAATTTTGTATTTTATAAATATGAAAACCTCGATAACATGATGCCAAATGACTCACTGGGAATACTACAGCTCAGACGGAAAATTGAAGATCAGTTCACCTGACTCACAGTTCTTTGCTTTTGCTGTCATGCTATGTTGCTAAAGCAACCACAAATGAGCACAGAACTTGTTGGATTTTCCTCAGTGTGGGTCTGGGAAAATAATAACTTGGCTTATGGTATCAAGGAAAGAGTGTAGATTTTGAGTCAAACAAGTTGACCTTTCTCAAAATTTGTTAACTATGTAAATGTGGGCATGTGGGTTCAGTTCTCCAGGCCTCCCTTTCCTCATCTGTTAAATGGGATGAATAATATTTATGTAAAAGTGTTTGTGAGGCTTGTACGTTTTGGAGGTAGTATGTATGAAGAGACCAGTATATGACAGGCTTTGTTTAGACTGCCCTATTTATTCTCTTTAAATTTTGTCATGCTATCTTGCTCAGGATTAAAAGTGATCAATCTCTCATGTTCTTAGGAATACTAATAAGGTGCTTTCTTTCAGTATTCTACTTTAGATGGCCTTTCAAGAAATTTTGTCCAGGACACAAGATGCTGGTTCTTAATTTTCCATTTACTGTTTTAGTCATCGCCTTTATTTTATTTAAGAGAATTTGATATTTTTGTTATAATGGGAAGGGAAATTTTATTGGCCAATATAAGAAGAGAGATGATAAAGGAATTCTGTCAACCATGTTTATGTCTGAATTTCCAGAATATGTATCTGACCTTTTTCAATCTAGAAAGTGTGCTTATATGGCATTTGTTTCATTATGTTTCCCAATCATTTAAAGAAGCTTAATTTTTTTTTTTTTAGCTAATGCCAGATGGTTTATCTAAAGTGGATATTTCACTATCATTAAAAATACACATATAATATCCTTGTACCTTCAGAGGGGATTTAAAAATATTAGTATATATCTCAGATTATAAACTATTCCTTGAGAAGAAGCTATTTTGAGACATTAAGACATCCAATTGAACAGTAACAGGTTGGCATATAACTGTGATATATATCCTATTAGAATTAAGGAACTAGGCCAAAATCTCAGAGACCTTAACAATATATTCCCAAAGCAAAGGGCATATCCACCAGTCCAAGGAACCATAATAAACTTCCATCATGAAGGTTTTCAAACCGTTAGAATAATCTCTGGCCCCAACACTATTCTTTCCACATGGAAAAAGAAAAAGTACCCTGTAGAATGGAGAGAGCTATGAGTTCCATTGTGGATAGATCATTTTAGACAGTTCTTGTGAGAAATACTGAATAGAAGCTACCAAGAAACAGATTTCAGCCCTATAAAAGGAAGAAAATCTTACTATTCAGAGCTATTCAAAGCTGCCGAGGAGATGGTAAGTTCTTTGTCACATAGCTCTTCATGAAACAACTGATGCATTTAAACATGCTCCATCACTTCATAAATATGAAAATACCCTTATTCAGATTATTCCAAGGCAAACATGACAAAGTATATTTTTTGAAAATGATACTTAGATAAAAAGTTTGAAATTTTCTTTACTATGAGATTAAAACGAATTTCCAACATTAAAATATAATGCTGTTCAACTTGCTAAAAAGACAAGAGATAAAAAATGTTGGTAAAAAAAAGAAGACATGGATTATGAGTATCATAGTAGATGTGTCAAATGTAGTGATAGGTGAGCAAAAAAACAAAAATGTTGGTGAGGATGTAGAGAAGAGGGAACCCTAGTACACTACTGGTTGGAATGTACTTGTAAATTGGTACAGCCACTTGGAAAATAGTATAGCGTTTCTTCAAAAAATTAATAACAGAGCTACTTTATGATCCAGCAGTCCCACTTTGGGTTATATATCCAAAGGAAATGAAATCACAATCTGGAAGCAATATCTACACACCCATGTCCATTGCAGCATTATTCACAGACGCCAAGATATGAAAATCAGCTGTCAGTCAATGGATGAATGGATAAAGAAACATACTATGCTGGAAAGAAGTGTAGTCAAACCTACTTAAAGATGAGCGGCCAACTGGAGGAAAACCTGAGTACCCCAGATGAGAGGTGGCCCCTTTTTCAAGACATGGCATTGAAGCCATTTGGACCAGCCCAGCCACCTGCCAGCTGGATGCAGCCACATGAGTCAGCCCAGGCCAAACCAGCAGAGGAACTTCCCAATGAACTCACAGAATTATTAAAAAATACTAAATTATTCTTGTTTCAAGCTGCTAAGACGTGGGGTGGTTTGTTATACAACGATAGATACTGATAGATTTCTTTAGTCTTATTATATCCCATAATAGGATGTAATAAGTTATAGCAGTTAAAAATCAATCCAGAATTTAATTTTTAGAGTGACATGGTAAACCTGTAGCTCTACTGAGATGTGCAATAACAAAAGAGAAAGAAAAGCTATCCATCAGCCAAACGGAATGTGAACAGTTTTATTACTTGTAGAAGGTATATATTTAGTCAGTATTTTTTAACGAACAAAACATATAATGAGGTATACCATCATGCTGTCAGACAATTATACAGGATGTCTACAAAGGAAAAGGAAAGTGAAGGGTGGAGTCAATTATCCTGTTAAAGCAGATATTTCAAAGCTTCCGCAATTTAAGGAAAAAGAAGAGACTTAGAATGAGTCAAGATTTCAATCATATATTGCATTAATTCTCTGATTCTTTAACAGCTGGAAAATAATTGCTTATGTTAAGGCAGAGGATTCTATATTGATAACATTTATAACTCTACATTTTGAAGATTCTAGGTTCTTTCTGATTGGGTCCAGCAAATGTTGATTCCTACTTATTCTTGTTTTCAATATATCATAGAAACCTATTAATATTTAATCAATGTTCTTGAGGTACATTGACTCTCACAATTTATTTCTTTCTAAAGTGAATGTTCTCTTCTCATGGATATTAACAGAACATGATAGAATGACTTTCACTTTCGATTTGCCAAACATTTTGAAGGCTGCTCCATGGAGGCACCATTTAGACTAAATATCTCTAAGGCCTAGGTGCATTCTCATTTATCACTGTGTTCCTGGGGCTACCATTTTGCATTTCTATGGCAGAGGCGGTTATTCAATAAATCTTGTCCTGTTGAATAAATGATGAGAGGATAATGGTTAAATCTAAATAATTATAATCCATATTCTTGGTAACTGTATGATTCTGAACTGAAGTGATCTGCCCTCTCCTATATCTTTCCTATAACATAACAAGAAAAATATTGACATGCACAGTTTGCCCAGGGAAAGTGAAATATATGATTGCCATTGAATAAAAACCAGTGAGTGAAAATTATTTTCAAAACATATATATTGATTTTATCAAAATTGTGACATATAATTATGTTACTGGAGGACAATCAGAGTAGAAGACGGGAGAAAAGTACTTCTAAATTATAATACAAATACTACAGTGGAAATACCTCTGTAAAAAGTCTGGAACGGATTAAAAGAAAACCAAATGTTATTCCAACACTGCTGCAGTTTCCATGGTCATGCTCCCTGTCTCAGGATTACTGGGCTATTAGTCCTCCATTGGATGGTCCATGTGCCTAAATCCTTTCTCTCCAGGAGGAGAGAATACAGCTGCATTCCAGATAGAAAGAAAAAGAAACTCCCCATTGCCCCATTACCTTCCACTGTCCTTTCGCTTTGAAAATGATTTCCCCTCTGGATAGATTTTAATCTTTTTTTTCCAGAGCATATTGATTCACAAAAGCACTTCATGGTTTACTTGTAGAAAATGCACTTAGTACTAATAGCATGCTTATTCCTTGCCTCTAATGTTATAAAAACCGATCATTTTTCTAGATTTAAAGGCAGGAATATTTTTATTTTGGAATAGATTATCTCTCTTATCTCCTATGTGTTTATATTTGATTTGAGACCTAACATCTTTTGATATTTGTTATTTAAAATACATTAGCCTGCAAAATTAAAAACTAAAAAATAAACTAAAAGAACAACAGTAATACTAATGAACATGACTACCACGTTACCCTGAAAATGAGACCTAGCCGGACAATCAGCTCTAATGCATCTTTTGGAGCCAAAATTAATATAAGACTCGGTCTTTATATTATATTATATTATATTATATTATATTATATTATACTTTATACTTTACTTTATTATACTTTATTATATTTATTATATTTATTGTATTTATTATATTATATTATATATATATTGACATGGTCTTATATTATAGTAAAATAAGACCGGGTCTTATATTAATTTTGGGTCCAAAAGACGGGTTAGAGCTGATTGTCCGGCTAGGTCTCATTTTTGGTGAAACAAGGTAAGTATAATTCACAATTGTAACAAAGTATATGAAAATTATTTTCAGGTGTTTGGACATAAGCTAATTGAAATATGCAATAAAAATATCTTCAATATTATACAAACTGTGTCAATTTAGATTATTACCAAATATGATAACAGAAAAAAACACAACAGTTAAACATTAAATATGAGTGAGTTATGCTGTTACATGATTAATTTCTCTGTTTGTGAGAGGTAATATTTTTATGTAACAAATCTGAAGAGTTGGGCATTCAAACACATAAAGCAAAGCAAAGGTATTCTGAATTGCTATTTTCTGAAGTAATACTTTCCAAGGTTCCTTGGCATGACACTATAACTGATGACACAGTATGCACTCCTTAACCAAAATGACTAGAGAAGAAATCCAGAAGTGTAATTACAGTTGTTCTTCCCTCTTCCTTTCTTAGTCATTCCATTCTAAAGCAATTAGGTGAACAAAATAACAATAGCATTCATGTGGAAGGGAAGGCTGACAGAGGAGTCAGCCCAACTAAAGTAGGTAAAAAGGGTGTCCAGCTGGGAGACTGCCTGCTTACATTGAAATGTTTCGTAAAAGTTATGTGTACTTGCAACTTTTCTGTGAATTTGAGATTTTTTAAAAAATAAAATAATGCAAAGGAATATAATTACAGAAGTTTGTGTTTGGTTAATAGCAAAAAAAACACAAACATTTAAAAAATCAATCAGGTTTAAAAGTTTCAAATAATTATCTAAACTGTTGGTTGGATATGCCCAATAAAACTTCTCCTCAAAGTGCTTTTGCTTTTCCAAAGAAGCCTAAGTTTTCAGATTGTGTGAAGATAGCAGAATCCATTATTAACCCTGGATTTCTATGTCACTAAGCATTAAGATAGATAAACAACTCAATGAATACTGACTGACAGAAAATTATAAACTATTAACTTTCAATACGTAATGAAATCAAATAACACAACGGAGAAACTCAGTATGGCACAATCTTTGGTAGACCAAAGATCATTACAACATTAAGCTTAGAAATCTATTCCTTTTAGACAGTCTTATGTTCTCTTTGTATTTTGTATGTAGAAATAAAGAAATGTTAGAATGATTAAGAAGTTAAGAGAAATGGGATGAACTAGTCCACTGTATATAGTATGAGTTGACAGTCTTCAATGACATGAACTACAGAAGTTAGCAATTAGAATGGATAATCTCGTGTTGACTTTGAAGTATTATAGATACAAGCATCATTCCTCTACCTCAGCATTTATTTGTGTAAATACAAGTAAACGCAGTTTTAGAATCTTTCTAAAAATAGAGCAGTTTCTCAAGAGTCTGACCACTTAACCATCCCTTTGTTTATGAAACTATTTGTGGATCTTATATTTTTCAAAGTGTTAAAATGGTTTTGCATGTGGACATTGGTAGAAAGCTTCATTATCTCATTTTAAAAAGTGCTTTTAGCTTTATGAACTGTTTATACATTTTTAACCTTAGAATAAAAAAGAGATAAATTTAAATGTGTGCTAAAGCATTTAATAGACACTATGGATTTGAATAGCATTCATATATGTGGAACAGAGGGAATGGGGTAGATTTTAGATGTCTGTTTCCATTTTCTGTAATTCCTTGCTTACTAAGTATGGTGGATTAGATTATTTTTGTAGCAAATATTCAATGTCTCTTCCCCACACTTTCACGGGTCAGTATATGTTTCTACCCCAAAGATGGGTTGCTTTATATGACTTTCTTTGGCCCATGGCGGGGTTAGTGGATATGATACAAGTAAGTAAAGGTTTGAAAACTGTTTTGAGGTTGCGCTTGCTTTTTTGTCTTCTGCCTTCTGCCATGAGAACATGCCTCAGATAGTGGCTGGCCCAAGAAAGATGAGAGTCTTGTAAAGTAGGTAGGAATAAGCATGCCCTTTCTTTAGAAGTAGTGATAAAATTAAAATAAAGTTCTTATCAAGTAAGTACAATAGTGTAGAAGGATTGCAGGGAGAAAGAAAAAGAAATTCTACAATGATAAAGAGAACAAAGGCACATTTAAGACATGAAGATCATAGAAAATATCAATTTGTGTTTGGGCATACCTATCCATGTATCAGTTAACTATGTTCTTGTAGGTTGAATCTTTCTACAGGATAGAAAGGATTTAACAAGATTGTGATTAAGATATTTACTTAATCAAGTGAATCCTTGATGTGCCTGGATAGGTCTATTAGTGTTGGTTAAAAAGCAGGGAATGTGCAAATAAAGAATGTAGCAGTGCCCCTTAAGTTAACAGATTGCTAACAATAGACTTTAAAATGATATGCATTATTACAGTAAATGTGAACATATAATTAAAATTTTTGTTTTAAACTTCCATTCTGGACTATTTTACTTCTTAAAATTTATAACTGTTTCTAAGAACTCAATAGGCAAGTAATTGAGCTTTTGTCCATGTACAAATACCAAATTATTGTTGTTAGGGAGGGGATATGTGTGTACGATGTTTTATTTGGCCATCTTGCTACTGTCACTGTGCTAAAATGCTTTTTACAACTTGATATTATGGGCTCTGAAAAATTCATATTGCTGTATCAGGATAGATACTATAATGTCATCTAATAGGCTGTTTTATTCTGAGTACTTGCAGTAAAACATTACCACATAATCTAACACAACATTATATGATATAGTCTAATACATTACAACATCAAAGTACAAAATATTATATTGAAACTTATGTCTTTAATTTCTTTATACATCTAACAGTCTTAACAATGTTAATGCTGATGTAGTTGTTTACATAAACCATATAATTATTTGAACTATCCAATTTTCTTTTGAAAACCTAATTAAACTGAAAATGGAATGAGATACATATTGATTCTAAATGGTAAAAATCTGCTTTGAAAATTTTGTTTTGATATCATCCAAAGGACTCAAATGATTATGCATCTTATTAAAATTTAATATGAATACCGAATTATACCATTATAAATTACCACTTAAATGAGTCAGGATTGTATTTATTAATTGATATGTAGAGTTTGGGGCAATATTTTTATTTCAACAATTATTGAGGGATAGTATATTAGATTTCAATAAATATAAATAATCTTTATAATGTATTTCATGTCCTCAATTTTTCATGTGTTTCCTCTGTTTGCAGGCTTTTCTCCAACTTTTTAAGAGTTTTCTGTTTATCATTCATTTTTTTTTTTGGTAAAATTTTAAACATATTCAATTTTCTTGCTGTAGAAGACTGACAGATTAACAAATAAAAATACTTATCAATTAAATATACAAATACATAATTCAATTTAAATTTTTTATTGATTTTGTGATGGCTTTAATTTTTTATTCTTTCACCAAATAGTTATTGACTGCCTTTTGTGCATTAGACATATATTAGGCAGTAGAACAAAATGGTGAGCAAAAATATGAAACATTTATACTTTCATGGAACTTAAGATCTAGGTAAGGACAGATAACATAAAAAGCACACAAATAAATGGAAACTTGTGCCTTGTGATTAGTGCCACAAAGGGGAAGAACATGGTAAAATGAGAACTCCTTGATTTATTTAGGAAAGTCAGAGAACTCTTCAATGAGAAGATGAATGAGCTGAAGTCTAAAGAAAAAGTAGGTGGTAACAAGTCACAATAGCAGAGGATGTAGTATGACCATCGGAGACCATACGTGAAGTAGTCCTAATCAGAAGAAATTGCTGGGATATACATTTTGGAAGTGAAAGAGTAGCTCCTACTTTTGCATGTAAGCATCTAAAGACAATGAAAATAACATTTTCAACCAAAATCCAATAAAAAAGGCAAGAAGGTGATAAGTTCAGGTTATAATTTGGTGCTGTGCTAGATTTGTTGGCTATAGCTGATCATTTTCTGTAAAGTCAGAAATCCATAGCATGGGAAGTACCTCAAGTCAGAAGACCACTTGGCTCATTTCTTAGAGGCATTTCTCTGATTCTGGCTGTGTATGGTAAAGAGAATCTTTGAAGTATATAGTGGTAAACCAATTTTTTATTGACAAAACAATACTGCATAACAAACTACCCCCAACATGCAGTGGCTAAAAATAACTCTGAAGTCTCTTACGATCTTGACTGGGTTCTTTTACATGTTTGTCAGATGGTAAAAGTAGCCTCAGCCGAGACAACCGAGGGTGATTCAGCTCTGCATCAATGGCCTTATCCTCCAGCAGGTTGGCAGAAGTGCAATAGAGGAAGTGAGAATGTACAATTGCTTTCCCAAGCCTCCCTTTTTGCAAATTTGCTACTTTCCTATTGTCCAAAGCAAGTTACATGGCTAGGACCAGAGTCAATGTGGAAGGACGTTAACAAAAGGCATGAATGAAACGAATGAAAACGTGTGCCTTGTGATAAAGTGCCACAAAGGAGAGGGGGGAAAATTGGGGCATGTATTCAAACTATCAACCACAGGTAACATCTGGAACAATAACTCTGGTATCGGCAAAATCGGAGTGCTGTGCATTTGGAGAGTTTTCTAATAGGCTCCAGAGCCTGACAAAGAAACCCAAAGGTCAGTCTGGTTGGAATGCAGAAAGCCAAAGCAAGCAAGGAGGAAGGTGGTGCTAGAGAGGCTGGCCCTCTGGAGGACCTTATTTCTGAATTCAATGAGATTTTTTCCGAATGAGTGAATGTATAAAATAAACAATAAAAGTTCTCATTAGGAATAATTACGTGACACATTTACAGAGAAACCAAAATTAGTTTCTTTGGGATGAAATTTTCCAAAAGTAACACTGAAATTTAAGCAACAATTTTAATGCAACAAAAATAATAAAAAGCTCATATCAACACTATAATTCTAATACTAGAAATTGTAGAACACTATAATTCTGCAATAACGTATATTTAAATAATAACTTTCTTCTTGATTCTTCCATGTTTTTAAATTAAAAATACTTTCTCTACTCATTTTGGTAAAAAAGTCTATTTGCTTTTTTTTGAAAAAATTAAATTGCATCCATTGTTACTTTTGTGTTTAAGATAAAGTTTGTCTTTTACACAACTTACTCCTCTTTAAATTTTCCTAATGTGTATTATCCCAATTTAATATCTCTTTGGATTTTTAACCTTTACAATGTTTACTTTTTATCTGATTTCAAGAAATTTTTAAAGTGTAATATATATGCAGAAAATGCACAAAACATATGAGGACAGCCCACTTCTCAAACTGAACACAACATTGTAAGGGACACCTAAATCAAGAAACAGATTATTACCAGCACCTCAGATACTATTCATCCATTTGCTGCCAAGTACTATTTTTCCCACCCCAAAGATAGCCTCTGTTCCGATTTCAATCACTATTAACTAGTTTTGCCTTTACATAAGTAGAATTACATAGTCTGATTTATCTTGTCAGTGTCCCAAACACTTTGTCTTGGTGTTTGGGAGCTGAATTCATGTTGCATGTAGTAGTATTTTATTGATTTGAATTTCAGCATAGAATCCTACACATGAATACACTAATTTACGTATTATACTATTGATGAATATTAGATTATTTCCAGTTTTGTGGCTTGATAAAAATGGTGCTTGACTGGTAATCGTGTATATACATTCCTTCTAGTATATACATGTGCATATTTCAAATGGCTATATACTTATGACTATATACTTAAGAGAACTGGGTTTACACCTACCAGTATATACTTAACAAAACTGGAGGATATACCTAGGAGTATTAGGAAACTACAAGAATATTATGTTCACCTTTCATAGATGATGTCAAATATTTTTTTCTGAGGATTTGTACTTATTTTCATTTCCTGCAGCAATATATGAGATTTTTGTTGCTCCAGATACTCTAAAAAACTGGTACTGTCAGTCTTTATATCAGCCATTAATTAATTGTATCGATTGTAATACATAGGTAGGTAGTTGAATGTAATTGTGGTTTTACTTTGTATTTCCTGTCAAATAAACAGGCTAAATGGTATTTCATTCATTTATTTATTTATTTATTTATTTATTTATTTATTTATTTATTGGCTGTTTGAATATCCTCTTTTTTTGTAGTATATCTTTTAAGTCATATTTTGCTTTTAGATTGTCCACTATTTTGTGACTATTTTTTTCTTTTGTATTTTTTGTCTTTTACTATTGATTTATAGGACTTTTTCATCTTTCTTTTTTTAATTAAATTTATTGGGATGACCGTGATTAAAAAATTATATAGGTTTCAAGTGCACATTTCTATAATACATCATCTATATATTGCATTGTGTTTTCACCACCAAAAGTCAAATCTCCTTCCATCACCATATACTCGTACTTAACCCCCTTTACCTTCTTTTACTTCCACGCCCTTACCCTCTGGTAATCACTAAACCGTTGTCTGTGCCTATGAGTTTTTGTTTGATTGTCTTGTTCATTTGTTGCTTTCAGTTTTAGATCCCACATATGAGTGAAATCATATGGTTCCCAACTTTTTATATCTGACTTATTTCTCTTAGCATAATAATCCCAAGATTCTTTTTTAGAGGAGTTTTTTAAAAATGTATTCTGGATATGAGTCCTTCATTGAGTATTTGCATTTTGAATATTTTTTTCCAGTGGTTGCATTTGCATTCTCTTATTGGAGTCTTTTGATGAGCAGAAGGTCTTCATTTTAATGAAGTCCAATTTTTCAATTTTTTATGTTTTGTACTTCCTGTGTCCTTTTAAAACTTTTGTTACTTATCTCAACATCCTGAAGATACTCAATGTTTTTCTTCTAGAAGTTTAATAATTTATCACTCATATTTAAATTTAGATTCTATTTGAAATATATTGAATTTTCTATGTATACAATCAAATTTTCTGCAAATAAAGAAAAATTTATTCATTCCTTTCAATACTAATAATTTGTCTTGCTTTACTATTCTCGCTAGGGCCTCTGAGAAAATATTAAAAGTGGAAGTGATGGTAATTCTTTTTTATTGCCAGTCTCAACATGAAAACTATCCATTTCAAACCTAATCTTAATTTGCTTAGAAAAAGACATATAATCATGAATGGTTGCTGAATTTTTCAAATGTTTTTTCTGCACATATTTAGATTAACATTATTTTCTCTTTTATTGTTATGATAATGTGACTTACCATTAAAATTTTCATACTGGTTTTTAAATTGTAAACAAACTTTGCTTTTCTGAAATAAATTCATTCTCTCTATGTTATCCTTTGAAAAAATAGATCACTGTATCTGTATAATGGTTTCCAGAGAAACAGAATGTCTATAGCATTCTCCATAAGTCATGAATTTTACTAACAAAGTTTTCCCAGACTTTCATGTCTAAACATCAGTAATACTGACCTGCTTTTAGCACCAAGGAAAGTATAACAGTTAATGAACCCAAGACTTCATTGTGTGTTTTAAAACCTCTTTATCCATTACTACCATGGCATCTCTACAACTGACATGGATGACCAGATATAAGAATACTAACATGACCTATTCACATTTCCACACACCTTCTAATCTTGGTACTCTTTAAGAAATAATGGCATTCTATAGCGATCATACACTTGTTTCTTTGCCCTGATATTCTGAGCTGGCTCCACATTCCCGAATGAAACTATTCAATTATTTCCTGTGATGTGTATTCCTTTTCATTAAGACAGATATTCTCTACATCCTTTATTTCTTATTATACTTACTGTATATCCAAACATTATTTCAGCCTACCACTTATTAAAATAAAACAAACAAAAACCTGCTTCTTATCCTTTAAACAATTGATTTGTTTTTCTTTAAAATCTTGTACAAAACTCACTCCATAAGTTACCCAATATTCCACTGGTTCATAATTGAAGAAAACAAAAAGGTATTTAAATATCTTATCATATCATATTCTTAAGACAATGAAATTTAAAATAGAAATTGTGGGCCTCATGCTTAAATTAGAATAAATGGAAACTAATTATTCCAAGCCCATTTCACAGTAAATCTGCACAATTCAGTTCATTTAAAAATATATATTGATAACTATTTTCTAAGCACTGAAAGAATAAAAGATGAAAAATAAATGGACTCTGCCCAAGTTTATTATCTAGATGATGATATAGGTATAAACAACTAATATAAAAACATATTAATAGCTGTAAACTATTAAAAGTATAAAGATAAAGGAATATAATAAAATCAGAAAATGAATAATAATCCTGATAATTTTGATAGCGAAAGTTTTTACATAAATTATGCAGAACTGTTGCTAAAATTATATTTCTATATTAGCCAAATAGATGACCTCAGTCTTTATTTTCAATTTTTTTTTCTTTTTGGCTCTTGTGAGGACTATGTAGTCATAACCTTTTTATTATTATTTTGTTAATTTTCAGAAGGAAATTAACACATTTATTAACACATTAGCTGTATTCCCAATTTCTAAAAATAGGAAACAGTTCATGATTTTTTAGAAGTCAGAAATTATCTTTGAGCAGATGCATTTCCCCCCTCACATCTTTCAGATTTGTTTAAGGTACTTTGAAATTAACAGGTGCTTTTATTTCTCAACATGTCAGTGAAGTAAAGGAAAGTAACGGAAGTTTTGTTGTTGCATTTATGTTGACTGTACCTATTATAAGAACCTATCTTTCTATAAAAGGATTTAAAACTATCTTGATTTCAGAATTTGTTATATTCTTTATTCATTTACATTGACTTATTTTTAGTTTTAAGAGGATGAATAAAACCTTATTTCCATAGGAAATGAAAGAGTGTTAGAAAAGACAGGACTGTAATCGATTCTTTCCTTTAGATGTAGGAGAAAGAAAAAGCAGATGAATCTACATAGGCAAAACAGAATTGACGGGGAAATGATAATCTATCATGTGGCAGGCATTATTGTAGATATGTGTTTCATTTAATTTGTACGGTGATCCTTTTCAAACAAGTATAATGCCTACGTTTTAGTTCATACTTCCCTCTTGATGCAGAAGGCGGCCTTTTATCTATATGAGAACATACTACAGTTTTATTGTCAGACTTGGAGAACTTCCATTTGTCTGTCATTGCAAAGGTCTTCGTCTTCCAGGTTGTTGAAAATGAGTTATTCTTATATTGTTTCTTAGTAGCCCTGGCCCTTTAGTAGTGGATGATTAAAATGCGGGCCTATTTTTTTTCACTATTACATTAATAGTTACTGTCAGACTGCACCTTGTAGTGATATCAATGTCAACATCAATGCCAATACCGACACAAGAACAACACCAGTATCAACACCAACAGGAGTGCACATACCAATGCCATCACTGTCACAAATGCTGACACCGATACTATTAACAACATCAATCCCAGTACCAATACCAACATTGGCACCAATGCCAACATCAATACTAATACCCACATCAACACCAGAACCAATGCCAACACCAATACTGATACAACACCAACACTATAAGAGCATTAACACCACTACAAACGGGAAGACCAACACCAATATCACCAATATCAACAGTGACAATACCAATGTCTCTAATTTATTTCACATCAAGGACAATGGTAGTGCATTCTGTCTGCATTAAATTCTCACAACAAATATATATTGAAATTATTACTAATATCCTTATTTTTAAATGATGAAACAGGCTTAAAGAGGCCAAGTAACCCTCTCAATGTCTTAAAGTTAACAAAATGGCAGAGTCAGAACTGGTTCTCAAACCTGTCTGATTGCAACAAATATAACACAGTGTAATCTTTTTCATACTAGTTTTGAATGTTTCAAAAACAGTGTATTCTCCATTTTTCTTCCATATAGGCTTTACTATTAAAATTATACAGATGTAAGCCACCTTTCAGCTTAAAGAAAGAAATGAACATATTCATTAGATTTAATTTGAATTTTCCAGTCAAATTTCAGAAATATTTCGTGCTGATGGATATTTTAACAATATGTATAATTGCTCATCTTGTCCCTCATTAAATTTATCATTATTATTATTAGTGTTATTATTATTATTATTGGTTTCAGGAGTACAAATTGCCATGGGGATACGAACCTCATTAAGTTTTCAGTGGGTGTCAGTTCTTCAGCCATAGTTAAAGAATTGATTAAAATATTTTTGAAGAAACAGTTTTCTACTTAGATTCTTAGCTCTGGAACTTAGGATCATAAGTGCCTTTTTGCTAATCTGCCAACAGAACCAGCTATTAGTCTGGAAACCATTCCATTATTCTTGATTCCTAGTCGCCACAGTGATGAAAGCATCACACTGTTTCATTTTGGCAAACTTCTGTTCACATTGTTTAGCACAGTCAACAGAGTTGATTTGTCTTTCCAATTCGTCTTAGACCTTCTAGGCTTTTAAGTGTTCAAAATCCCTACTTTGAGAGAAATATCTGGGTGTCCTTGTAGCAACCACTATTTTTAATAAGTTCTCTGAAGCCAATAGACCATGTTAATGGTGTAAGACTCACTTCCTTCCTTTACTGTGTATTATAATGTAACAAAGGAGGAAAAACCTAGGACTTCTTGAACAAATACAAATTGATGTGATCAAATCAAGATGGGAATCTCATGCTTTGTTTATTTCAAAGCAATCTCAAATAATCACTTGCTCCAGTGAGCTCCCATCATGGTCCATGCTTCCATTATCTAACGAATCATCATATTTTTCCTGTCTCTATTTCAATTGACAATTGAGAGTAATCCATGTTTTCAGTTATTTCCCAACTTTAACAAAGAAATAAACAAATAGACTCTTTCTGAATTTGATCTCCTTTCTGATTGGTTTCCTATTTCTGTCTTTGCTTTTACAGTCCAACTCCTTAAAAGAGTTGTTTATTCTACCTCCACTTTTCAAATAACTCCCATTCATTGCTCAAACTTCTCAACCAGAATATGGCTTCACATTCCCCATGCCCTATTTTACTATTTGTTTTTTCCCTTAGTACTTCTCATTTGCAATCTACTGGATAATACATTCATTTTCATATTTATTAGTTAATATTTATCTCTTCCCATTAGACAGAAGTTTTACATAGACAAGGATCTTCTTACCTCTCACAGATATTTTAATCCTAAGTATCTAGAATAGTGACTGACACAAGTTGGCACTCAACTAATAGCTGTTGAGTGAATGAATGGCCCAGTATCTCACCTGTTTCCTTCTATTCACGAAAACTTTTAAAATTATATTTGATAATATGTTACCATTTAATCTATTTTCTCTTCTTCTCAAACTCTTTAATGTAATAAAGGTTACTAAAATATCACATACTATTGTGGTGATTACAAGTAAAATATTGAGTACAAGATGGAAAAGTTTGTTTAGAGTATGATAGTTAATAAAGGTTCTCCCACAGTGGTAGACACTGTGATGGGCAAGTTTAAGAGTAGGATTGATGAATGGGTTCTATAGACGGGAAGCATTTCAGGTAACTGAATGTGGAGAAGTGGAAATGAGTGAGGCATTCATGAAGGCAGCAAGGAGACAGGATTAAAGGGCAAATGTTAGAAAAAGTAAAAATAATGTTAGATAGCTGAGGAGTAGTAGAATATGGGGAGCTATGGGGTTTGACTAAAACACTTTGATTTTAGAACACAAAAGAAATATTCAAATAAGCCCTTGGTCAGGGAAGTGAAATGATAAAAGACATGTTTCAGAAAGATTAAGTGTTAATGTCACTTGCTATTTGTAACTTGAAATGTGTGAGGTACTAATGGAAAGTGCAATTAATAAATAATTTTTAGTAACTACTTGATGCCAGGCTCTGTCCTGAGTACTTCACATATTTCATTTCATTTAGCAAAAAAGAAATAATGCAATAGAATTTTTTTAATGCAAAGTACATTAGCCTTCCATTCTAACAAGTAAAATTAGGACTCATTTCATAATATATTACATTTGTAGATATGGTCTCTTGATTTCTCAGATATATTTCAGTATTTTATGAAATTGCTTCAACTGTACTAATAACTATACTGAATTACACCTGTTTTTTCCTTATACCACCCATAATACTACTCAAGTGTCCTGCACTTGAAGGCACTTAATGTTTCCTACATAAATCATTTAGTTTGTATTATACATGTCTGAACACACACACACACACACACACACATATATACATATGTATGTAAATATACGAAATATATCTATTTCAGTATATTACATTTTAAAAAGGTATCAACTGTATAAAGCTACAAGATTGAATTAGTAAAAATCAGCCAATTTTAATGTAATATTCCACATATCCATTTTAGACTACTAATAGATATTTAATTGGATTATGTTAGCACGTATCAGTACTTTCTGCATAAGAAGAATTCAATAATGACAGTGATAGGAGAGAGTAGATGACACTGTATTGATTGATCATTACTTGATTCTCTTCTAATCATTTTCTATGTTCTTTTTAAATATTTGGGAGAATAGTGTCTTAGTCATATCAGCTGCTTCATCATAATTTTTGGCTGTTTTTCTAAGAAATATAACTTTAGCCTCTATTAGAATTTTTATTCAAAAAATAGGTATGTATTTTTCTCTAGGTTTCCTAAGAACAGGACAAGAGGTGTGAGTTAGATATAAAGAAAACATTCCTGACACTGTAAGCTGCTAAAAATTGGAATAAGTTATAACAAGGAAAAGTTAGTGTACTTTAAAAATAAGATGAGTTATTGTCTTAATAACATAAAACAAAAATACGTAAGAAATGTCATTTAAGATCAGACCAGTGTCTATTCAGCTGTTCTACATAAATACCTAGATTGTATTAGTTTCCTTTCCCATTGTTTACCTTAAAAAATGTAAGTCAAGTATTCTTACTTTCACTTAATATAGTCTTTGGGGAGTGAATTTAAATTACCTTTAACATATTTATCTCTTTATCCAGTACAACCTATTTTGGGATATCAGAGAAGAAATTTTTAAAATATTTTTTCTACCTATGCCATTCAGGCTTAGGAGGACTCAACCATTAATTTATTAATGCATTCAATCATTCATCTTAGAAATGCAATTTAAAATATTGTTAATTAGAGTTTATAACATAGAAGAAACTAAGATAGACGCTGTATGAACTTAATATGAATGAGACCTTTGCAGTCTGATCTCTGTATTTATCAGTTAAGAATTGCCTTCAGTTGTGAGTCCAGAGAGTCACAAAGCAGTAGCTTAACCAGACGGAATTGTTTTTCAAAAGAATCTACAAAAACACACTGTGAAGTCTGGGAATGGGCAGTTCAGACTAGTACAGCAGGTCCTAAAAACTCAGAATTCTTTCATCCTTCCACTTAGCCTTCTGTAGAATGTACGTATTGTCTCATGGTCACAACAGGGCAGCTGAGGCTCCACCCTTCCTGTTTGTATTCCAGGAAGGGAGAAGGGAAAAGGCAAAGGGCAAAAATCACCTTCCAGACATCAGCCTCTTTTAAAGAATCTTTACCTATAGCATACCCAATAAATTTGGCCGGAACTTAATTGCATGTCCACTCGTACTTCTGCAAAGTATCTGGGAAATATCATTACTAACTTGGGAATATTTCCTCCACAGGTAAATCAGAATCCTGTTAGTACAGAAGCAAACGAGAACGAATATTAGATAAGCAATGAAATGTCCACACTACGTCCTTTACATATGCTTCCCACGTTTACTCACTGGACTATTTCATTACTCCCATATTAATTATCTATTTTCATATTTCCTTACTTTTGATTGCTCTTTGTTATTCCATTGTTAGAAACACATCTCAGCACCTTCTGTATAATATCCGTTTCATCTTCTTCCTCAAAATGTATTATTCGCTCTTCTAGTCTCCTAAAGATTTTCTTATTATACTGTACTTATGCTGAGTAATTTAAATTTTCATACTTTTACATATTGTATCCCTCCACGATATTTTTTAATGATTAGAAATCTGGGACCTACTCTATTTATTTGTGTGTCACATATTAGTGCCTTATATATAACAGTTATTCAATATGTTTACTGAATTAAACATATAGATCTCACTTTAAATAGACCTAAAGTTTAGTAAGAGAGATCAACAGCTTTCATAAATAACATAATAAAAGGAAGAAATTGGAAATGGCCTGACAGAGGTCCATAGAAAGTACAGTGGAAGTTATCTCTGAGGGATTTGTTAAAAGTTGACACTAAATATATATATATATATATATTCCTTATTTCCTTGATAATTTTGGACTTAAATTTGTCACCGATATGGCCATTTGTTATTTTAGATTTGTCTTCTCAACTATCCTATTCATCCACCTTTTCTTCAATCTGCTTCAATTTATTACTTCTCTTCTGTTCATAAATATGTACTACGCTCTCTTATAATAAAACGAGAAATTGTTTTTCTCTTTATCTTAATTTGCCCTGAGCCACATACATTTTATAATCTTATGTTTACTGGTTATTTTCTTTTTGCCTTCCATATCTCTGCTGGTTATTTTCTCTTTGCCTTCCACATCTAGTTTTTATCTTCCTCCTCAATGACTGTATTACATTGATAGATTCCAGAGACTTTGGATGTCCTTCAGTTCTGGCCAAGAGGAAACTGAGGGAAAAGGGGAATGAAAGTGAAGTATTAATCTTCCAACTCCCTCCCTGAGAGGTCAGTTTAGGCTGGCATCCCTAAACCAAAAGTCATTGCTCTTTTCACAACACTCTGGGTTCCTATAACTATTCTAACCTTCCTATTTCTTAGAGCTTAGGATTGGTGACAGTTTACATGTGGTTCCCCCAAACCTGTTGTCGCCATAGTAATTATTCTATGTATAAATACACTCTTTTAAATCCTGATGGGAACATACTCTACCCATTTTCTCTCCATAAATTCCTTTCTTAACCCTTTGTAATCTGGATTATATCTTTTCTTTTAAGGAAAGTCATTTTCGGCTACTTGACAATCATAGTAGACATATCTCCAAAGATCCTTTCCAATCCAAGTAATCTACTTTTAGAGAAATGGTGCTCATTAGGAGAACACCTGTGAGAAAGGAGGTAGATTAAAACCTTATATCAGAAACAGGTCATAAGATATGGTACATGATCAGTGAAAGATTAAACTTATGTATTATTTATCAGAGGAAAGAAAAGCAATGTGGTCAAGTGATCTGAAATAATTTAAAGCTTTCACGCTAAGTGATTTGAGTTGGATGCCAAGTACTTCCATATAAAAACATACCTTTTTTTTTTTTTTTATTGTGCTTTGCTTTGTTTTGACTTACAGATGTTGCATTTTTTACAAATTGAAGGTTTGTGGGAACCCTGGGGTGAGCAAGTCTATTGGTGCAATTTTTCTAACAGCATCTGTTCACTTTGTGTCTCTGTGCCACATTTGGGTAATTCTCACAATATTTCAAAGTTTTTCACTATTACTATATTTGCTATGGTCACCTGTGATCCATGATCATTAATGTTACTATTGTAATTGTTCTGGTGTGCCATGAATTGCACCCATGTAAGATGGTGAACTTAATCAATAAACATTGTGTGTGTGTTGACTGCTCCACTGGAGTGGCCATTTCCCCATCTCTCTCCCTCTCCTCAGACTTCCCTATTTTTTGAGGCACAACAATATTGAAATTAGGCCAATTAATAACACTACAATAGTTTCTAAGTGTTCATGTGAAATAAAGAGTGGCACGTCTCTCCCTTTAAATCAAAAGCTAGAAATGATTAAACTGATTGAAGAAGGGATGTCAAAAGCTAAAACATGCTGAAAGGTAGGCCTCTTGCCCTGAACAGCTAGTGAAGTTTTGAATGCAAAGGAAAAGTTCCTGAAGGAAACTGAATGTGCTACTCCAGTGTTCACACGAATGCTAAGAAAGTAAAATAGCCTTATTTGCTGATAGAGTTTTAATGGTCTGTATAGAAGGTTAAACCAGCTGTAAAATTCCTTTAAACCAAATTCTAATCCAGAGCAAGACCGTAACTCTTCTCAAGGCTATGACGGATGAGAGAGGTGAGGAAGCTGCAGAAGTAAAGTTTGAAGCTAGCAGAGGTTGGTTCATGAGGTTAAAGAAAGAAGCAATCTCTATAAAAGTACAAGATGAAGCAGGAACTGATGTAGAAGCTGCAGCAAGTTATCCAGAAAATCTAGCTAAGATAGTTAATGAAGGTGACTGTGCTAAACAACAAATTTTCAATGTAGACAAAACATCCTTACATTGGAAGAAGATGCTGTTAGGGCTTTCATAGCTAGAGAGAAGTCAATGCCTGGCTTCAAAGCTTCAAAGGACAGGCTGACTCTCTTGTTAGGGGCTAATGAAGGTGGTGTCTCTAAGTTGAAGCCAATGCTCATTTACCATTCTAAAATCCTAGGATGCTTAAGAATTATGCTAACTCTATTCTGTCTGTGCTCTAATAAAGGAAACAAGCCTGGATGACATCTGTTTACGACATGGTTTATTGAATGTTTTAGGCCCACTCTTGTGACCTACTACTCAGAAGAAAAGATTCCCTTCAAAGTATTACCGCTCATTGAAAATGCACCTGGTCATCCAAGAGCTCTGATAGAGATATGCAGTGAATTAATGTGGTTTTCATGCCTCCTAACAACATCCATTATGTAGCCCATGGATCAAGCAGTAATTTCAACTTTCAAGTCTATTTAAGAAATACATTTCTAGAGCCACGCTCTGCACGCCGCACTCCGCTCCTCTGGACCCGCACGCCGCCCGCGCCCACCATGGCCTCCATTCAGCAGCTGGTAGGAAGATGGCGCTTGGTGGAGAGCAAAGGCTTCGATGAGTACATGAAGGAACTAGGAGTAGGGATGGCTCTGCGAAAAATGGGTGCCATGGCCAAACCAGACTGTGTCATCACCTCTGACGGCAAACACCTCACCATAAAAACTGAGAGCACGTTGAAAACAACGCAGTTTTCATGTAACCTGGGAGAGAAGTTTGAAGAAACTACAGCTGATGGCAGAAAAACTCAGACTGTGTGCAATTTTGTCAACGGTGCATTAGTGCAACACCAGGAATGGGATGGCAAGGAGAGCACAATAACAAGAAGAGTGGAAAATGGGAAACTAATGGTGGAATGCGTCATGAACAATGTCAACTGTACTCGGGTCTACGAAAAAGTAGAGTAAAAATTCCATCATCCTTCTGGACAGGAATTAGCTGCTGGAGTAAACAGGCTCAGTTCAATGAGCAAATCTCTCCGTGCTTTTTTTTTTTTCCATCTCTGTATTCAGTTATCTTTATCATAAACATTTTACATGCAACTATTTCCAAGTGTTGGTTTAATTAAGATCGTCCCTTTGGTTAGTGAATAAATGTGTTTATGCTAAAAAAAAAAAAAAAAAAAAAAAAAGAAATACATTTCTAAAGGCTATAGCTGCCATAGACAATGATTCTTCTGATGGATCTGGGCAAAGTGAATGGAAAACCTTCTGGAAAGGATTCACCATTGTAGATGCCATTGAGAACATTTGTGATTCGTGGGAAGGGGTCAACATATCCAAACTAGTGAGAAGTTGATACCAACCCTCACGGATGACTTTGAGGAGTTCAAGACTTCAGTGGAAGAAGTAATTACAGATGTGATGAAAACAGCAAGACAACTAGAATTTGAAGGGGAGCTTGAAGATGTGACTAAACTTCTGTAATCTCATGATAAAACTAGCAGATGAGAAAAGCTTCTTACGGATGAGCAAAGAAAGTGGTTTCTTGAGATGGAAACTATTCCGGGTGGGAAGATGCTGTGAAGATTGTTAAAATGATAACAAAGG
The DNA here is from genome assembly GCF_964194185.1 of Rhinolophus hipposideros. Taxonomy (NCBI): domain Eukaryota; kingdom Metazoa; phylum Chordata; class Mammalia; order Chiroptera; family Rhinolophidae; genus Rhinolophus; species Rhinolophus hipposideros. Next base: position 45,786,849 of record NC_138053.1, on the reverse strand, counting down.
ATTTAGTATATTACATGACTTAGTTGATAAGATATTGGCAGGGTATAAGAGGCTTGAATCCAATTTTGAATGAAATTCTAATGTGGGAAAAATTATATCAAACAGGAATGCATGCTACAAAGAAATCAATCATAAAAGGAAGAGTCAATCAATGCAGCAAACTTCATTGTTGTTTTATTTTAAGAAATTGCCAAAGCCACCCCCAATTTTAGCAACCACCACCCTGATCAGTCAGCAGCCATCAACATACAGGTAAGATCCTTGAACAGCAAAAAGATCAGAACTTGCTGAAGGCTCAGGTGATGGATTAACATTTTTCAGCCATAAAGTATTTTTAAATTAAGGTATGTACATTGTTTTTTGAGACATAATGTCACTGCACACTTCACAAACTACAGTATAGTATAAGCATAACTATATATGTACTGGTAAACCAAAAATTCATGTGACTTGCTATACTGCAATATTTGCTGTATTTCAGTGGTCTGGATCCGAACTTGTGATATCTCCCAGGTATACCTCTATACTATAAGAGCATATTCTTTGAAAATTAGCACTCAGCTATACTATAGATTACCTAGAAGAATCTAGAAGAATCAGATTCTTCTAGAATCAGTGTGTTATTTAATTAACACACTAATAACCAAAACAAAAAATATATATATCAACTTGTGGTTAATTTTATGGCATACTATTTGATGGTATTGAATATTATGACTAAATTAACTAGATAACTTAAATTTAAAAACATTTAGCCAAATTATTCTATATCTATAATTAGGCCTTTAAAATAACAGTAAGGATAATACAAAACTAAATTAGAATTTTTAGCTTCCTCTGTTTTTACTGTACCTGTATGGTCAATGGAAAACATTGGTAGGAGATAAGATAAAGACTTATTAACATTTTAAAATTCTTTTGTCCTAGTATCACCCAGACAATAGTTTCAGACTAAAGGACAACAGTTTGCCTCTCACTATTTTGACCTGATCTCCTTTCTCTTTTTTTCTCCATTGAGAACCACACATGAGGAAAGTACCTTACGAACAACACCTGGAAAAATACACACCCAATGTTAGTAGTAGTTACCTTTGGGCGATAGGATTTCAGATGGTTTTATTATTTTTCCTTTTGTTCATTTGTATTTCTAATTTTTATCTACAATGAATATGTGTTTCTTGTCAAGTTAAAAAACATAATCCAAGACCCCGAAATGGCACTTTAAAAAATTTCTTCTCAAAATGATATATATATATATATATATATATATATATATATATATATTAAACAAGTCAGAACTAGACCTGAGATTTCTTTTTCTGTTAAAGTCAATGTTTCAGTTTCTTTGCTTTTAGAATATACTTGAACTTAACTTGATTTAATTTAGAACAAACTGCTGAGTACTTATTATGTGCCCTGCATTCCCTGCTAAGCCCTGAACAAGAATGAGGAGATGCAGTGTCTACCTTAAGGGCAGCCACAAAGATATCACAAACTATAATACAAGGTCCGCAGGGAATAAAGTCTATGCTAGAGTTGTACCAATTAAAACACCAAAGACGCTACTATCACTTTTTACTTTTTGGAGGTGAAGGATTTTAACAGAGTAGTTCTATTGTTGGGAATCTTAAAGGATAAATTTTTAGCATATAAAAGACAGATCAGCATAGAAAAGTTGTGAGAATTTTTAATTTGGAGCAAAGAATATTGAGGTGATAGTACATTTAGTGCCCTTCACACATGAAAAATCACTCTTATGTGAAAGAGGACATGTATGCATTCTATGTTGCTTTAGTCAGGAGGACTAGGGCATCTTTGGGGTTTTTGTTTTTTGTTTTTGTTTTTGTTCTTGCCCTTTCATAATTATGTCTATGATTTATATCATTGCCTTAATAAGATACAAAGTTTTCCAATACAATTTTGTTAATGAAGAAAATATGAGACAATGTATTTCAATATCACTTTTTACTTGGTTTCTAGGAATTCATTTTGCCTTCAAAATAAAGGTTGCTTTTATATATACATATAAATTAAACCAAGCTGCCTTAGTTTAATGTTTACTAAGAGTGTGCATTTTTGCTCTTAATTTTATGTGCAAAATAACATGCTCTTTATTGTCTGTAGCATCATGGACTGTAAATAGATGAGGAAGATGAGAAAATTGGAAGTAGTAAAATCTACTGAACAATTTATGTCAATAAATGTAAAGACAGTCTCACAGATTGTTCTTTTTCCGAGAAAGTATAGTACAGTGAGAAATCAACCACAATCTTAATCTTGTGTTATGATGTTCATAAACAGATACATGTTTAAAGACTATAAAATATCTCTAAGGTCTGAGTTATGAATTCAAGCTTGATTCTGGAATCTGGGTAACTTCTGTGATTTGTAAGCTTCCATTTGTGCCTCTTAAGTCTGAAAACAACAGAGTCTACATGGAAGTAAAAAGAACCCACAAAGAGGAAGCTGGCCCCTTAGGAACAAAGTGGCCAATTAAAATGGAACTTATTCAGTATGCTTTTGTGTTTGTCTATTGCTACAAAGATTTCACGGTCTATAATGTATTAGGCTGGTGCAAAAGTAATTGCGGCTTTTGCAATTATTTTTAACCTTTTAAACTGCAATTACTTTTGCACCAATCTAATAGTATATATAAAATGAAATAATATAGCTTATGGAGAAGAAAGTGGTGTCTTCAAAATCAATTATAAAAAACATAATAATTGAACTTGAATATGTTAGAATTCTAGTAGAATGCAGTGCTTTGAATTTTCTGATTAATTGAAGATCAACTTTTATGTTTGTCAAATTTCTTAAACTATGATTAGAAAATGCCCTAGTAAAATGGGCAGAGCATCATTAAATTTGCTGTTAGCTAATGTAATTGGAGTAACTATGATTAAATATCCTGAATATTCAAACATGTTTGTATCCATAAATTTTGGCAAAGAAATACCATATGTGGGTACTGTTCTAGTTACTGAAAAGATGAGAAAAAGAATAAATAGTAGGTTGAAGGATAGTACCACAGTTGTAGAGAGCATTGGAGATAAGACTGAATTCATCCAACAATTATTTATGGGCTGCTGTATGCCCTCCATTGTTCTGGGTGCTGAGGACACAGAAACAATATGAACAAAAGAAACAGAACAACCAACTTCATAAAATTTGTTGCCAAGGAAAGGATCTGAGGGCACTGCATTAAAGGACACAATTTGATGGTGAGAGGATGAAAAATGTCTCTTCTAACCACTTCCATTTTCTCAGTGAAATAGGAATGAAGACAAGCGGTAGATAGCGTGGTAGGAGAAGACTGTTGGTAGTTTCAGGACATGGAGGAGAGTGAGAGGTACTCATCTAGGAGAGGACAATAGGATTGATCGGAAATACTAAAGACCTGTTTAAAGTCTGTGATCATAAATTGACTTGTGTGTGCTTGTGTGCATTTCTCTAAGCAGATGTGAAATACACAGTTTAAAGCATAGTGGGATTGTCCTCAGCAAATACAATAGAGGAAGAAAAAGAAAGGTGTGAAGTGTCTAAGCACAGGAATAATAATAATGACTTGTGTGAAACTGAAGTCAGATAAGGAAGAGGCTGAGGAAAAGTTGTGGTTGAAGGAGAATGAAAAGATGGTAGGATCAATGAATTAGAGGTTTGAATGGAGTCAGATATGGCAATCAGGATACTAGAAAGAGTGAACTGAAAGATACAAGATTATACATGTAGAGTTGAATGCTTATAAATGAGAGTACAGAAGGGGTGCGATTGTTAGTAAAAAGTTCTAGAGCCTGATCGTGGGAATGAGCTGACTAAAGAAAGGAGAATAAGATCATTAGAAATGACCAAACATCAGAATTTTGCAAAAATCAGTTACAGAGAAATTGAAGTAATCACAAAGTATTTGCATAGATCCTAGACCATACTTTGAGAGCACTGATGTCATGTAAATCTCTAACATTCACATAATTTTACACATTATTCTTTTTCATTGAAATCAAAGCACATAAAACCATTTTAACATACTAGACATTCATTGTATTAATATACATGCATATACGTATGTCTGTATCCCAAATAATACTAGGAGGTCTTTTTTGTGAGCCAAGTCTAATGTCAGCATGGAAATACAGGCAAAAAATAATAATAACAATTCTAACTCTGAAAAACATCAAGATTATAGTATCTCTTTAATCCAGATTTTATTTAGGGATATTATATAGAAAGAAGTATAGCACACAACCCTTGTTAAAACTTTTGAAAAGTTCTCTTAATAACTTGTTTGTTCATTCAGTTTTTTTCTAACTTCTTTCCTCGTCTATGTTAGTTTACTTCTCTTTATTTTATCACCTAACACACTTTGCTGTCTGGTCACCCTGCTGAAGCCATAAGGCAATCTGAAGCTCCTGGTATATGTGCCATTTGTATCTTCCCCCATTATGCAGCACAGATCACACATTTTCTTTAAAAGTCATGAGTGGAAAAATAAAGTATACATACTTATATATTGAGTATCTATCATATGTGTTTATGTATATATAATATGCATAAATATTTGTTTATATGTGTCAGAGAATGAGAGAGTGTATTCCAAGACATGAGATGGAGTGATTTACCACAATTGTTGAGAATCAGAACTGTGGGGGAGGAAAGGTTTATTAAATGATAGATCATCACCGGTTGCATATTCAGGTAAATGTGGGAACGTGGCTGTAAATAAATGAATGAGGAATCAAGTTTGACATTTGCATTATGAAATATGAAGCCCATTTTCAATAATTTCAGTGATCACCTAAATATCATTCAGAAATGTTAGCTGACCTAAATTTCCATTTGGCTAATGACTTTCTTTGCAAAGCATATGACAAGCTGTCACTGCCATAATTCTAGTAATACATCAATAAATTCCACCCTTTCTGAATTTTTGTATATTTATACCTACAGCAAAGGATAAAATCCCCAGGTAGAATAGAAATTGACACAATCTCTTATAGAAGTAAAAGAGAATATTAGTGTTCAAAACATTCATATCTTTGAATGCAATGCAAAACACAGGACTGTATACATCTGTTAAGTAAACGATATTTAACTGTATCCTAGGATAAAAATCCCCATTTATCATTTTTGGGTATAAACAAAATAACTTTCAGAGGTCAATAACAAAGATTTTTTGTTATTGTTGTGTTATAAAAAGTACCTGCAAGGCTGAGGATTTTAGTAGGCAAAGCATTACTTTTTTTTTTTCTAAACAAAGTTAAACCCCTAATAAATAATACTAATATATTGTTCCCTACCTGCTCAGGTTTCTCAATTAGAAATGACAAAACAGGAAATAGGTAGAGAGGAGAAAAAAATCATGAAGGCTATATTTCAATTTTTAACTCCACTGCTACAAATTATAATTCTTATTAATTTATGTACTTGAATAGTTATTAGCTCATAATTAGGTGTTCTGATCATTGAATGACATGAGATCATTTTAAACTGATCTTTTAAATGGTTTTGCATCTGCATGGAAAAGTCAGTGCTGAACAGGGGAGGGTCTATTGCTGTAGGCAAAGATTATTTGATTGCAAAAATAAGAAGCAACACAAGGGAGCTCAAACAGAAAAGGGGAGATGCTTGGCAGGTGCATAGCATATCACCCAGAAGTATTAAAGAAGCTAAAGCTGAGTCTCCCTAGGGCCTAGAGTTAGTCAATGAGCATTCATTGCCATTCATTTATTTCATATTCTCTCTGTCTCTCTCTCTCCCCTTCTCTCTCTCACTTCTGCAGCCCAATCTAAGGCTACATAGTCTCTCATTTCTTTTTAGCATACATATCTGCTTCTTTTATTGTCCCTTCTTAAACCAACTATTTTAGCTTTACTGGCAAATGACCTGCATAGGGCTGCACTAGTGGAGGCTTTTACACATTTTTTAGTTCAAGGGACCAACAAAGTCAAACCAGATACTTCTGAGTTGCAAATTCAGCAACATGCATCAGGGGAGTACCCTAGAACCAATGAATGGTAACTCGAAGAGGGGTACACAGACAAAGGGCAGCATAGAGTGGTCACACTGGGAGCACACTCTCAGAATGGCCCAGGGCTAGTGATACAGATGGTTAACATTCCCATCCATTTGCTCTTTTGCAAAGGTCTAGAGAATTCCTCATCCCATGTACCCTTCCACAGTGGCCTGTAGAACTCCCAAGAAATCCTATTCAGAAATCAATTCCTTTTTTAGGGGAAAGCACATTCTCTTAGAAATTCAAATGCCTTAGAAGATTACATGTGATAAAATAAAAGTGAAACAATGATAGTTTGAATGAACTCAGTAATCTGCTTATAATAAATTATAACTGCAAGGAACCTAAGATATCATCTAATCTCACTCTTTGTTTTATAGGAGAGGGAAGTAAGTTGCAGAGGTTTAAAGGTTTGTCCAATTCCATGTGGTTGGTTCTTCTGTAAAAGTCAAAGTTAGAGTCCAGTTTTATTAACTTAACTCCAGTACTATTTCTGCTGAACTGAAGTGTTTCCTTTTTAACAATGCAGTTTGACCAGTGTACCAAGGAAAACAAAGTTTTCTTGTATTGGAAATGTCTCTATTAGTTTTCTATTGCTACCGTAACAAATTACAACAAATGTTGTGCCTTAAAAATCAAATTTATTATCTTACAGTTCTGGAAGTCAGAAGTCTGACAAGGGCCTCACTGGGCTAAAATCAAGGTGTCTGCAGGGCTGTGCTCCTTTTTGGAGGCTGTAGGGAAGAATCCATTTCCTTTTTACTGGCCTCCAACTGGTTTTCAATGAAACCTGATTATTGCCATCAGAAAGACAGTGGAGGGTAACAGTTGGAAGCTGTGTTTTGTTTCTTGCAGTTACCTTTAGCCAAGTCTCTCTCTTAGTTAGAACCTCAGGAAAGATTATCTTGCTTCTTCCATCTTCTGGTGTCTTGACATTAACTATTTTTTCAAACTCCTTGGCATGTAATACAGACTTGACTCATCCCTTGGCCTCAGTAGGCAATCTTATTCATGAACAATAATAGCTCTTTGGCCTATTCATTAGAAGCATATTGCCACTCACAAACCAGCTTCTGGAATATTCCTGAAGTAGATGCGTTACAACTTCAAGAAGCTGCCCACAAACTGCCTAATAGCCCTTTTCATTTTCAAAGCCTGCAATGGCAGGTTAAATCCTTTCACATCAAAACACTCTAGTCTCTGCTTCTATCCTTACATCTCCCTCTCATCCTCTCCCGTTTTTAAAAACAGTTGTGAATACATTGAGCCCTCTCAGATAATTCAAAAAAATCTCTCTATTTTAATGTCAGCTGATTAGTAATCTTAATTCCATCTGCAATATTAATTCCCTTTTTTATACACCCAAACATCTTCACAGTTTCTGGGGATTAGGACTTGAAAATATTTGGGAATGTTTATTATCCTGCCTCAAAGGAGATGATTCTAAATGGGTTATAGACATGGAAGACACTTATCAGAGAACGGGTAGGTTGTCTGGAAAATAGTTTCATTGGTCTCTGCAGCACTTGCTCTTCTGGCTTCTCTTCCAATCTTCTGAATTTTCTCTATCACTTCAGGCTCACATCCTTCTACTGTACCTTGTAAATGCAGGCACTTCTCAAGACTCAATTTCTGGCCGTATATGAAGCTAAGTCTCTTCAGAAGGCCCTCTCACACCCTTATCCAGTCATCCATCAAATCCTATTTATATTACTTCTCATTACTAAAAATTTCTTTTTCAACCCACTGAATCTATTTCTTTCTAGTTATTTGTGGGGAAAAAATAATATCTTTATTTGTACATGTGGAAAAACAGATAATTGCTTTGCTGACTTCATATAACCCAAAGCAACAAGACAGTGACATGGCTGAGCATAGAGTGTAATTTTTCAACTTTCAATTCACGTTTCCTACAAGGCATAACTCAACAACAAGGAAAAAAAATCTCATATGAATTAAACATTTTTCTTTGAATTGAAATAAGTTTTTCTTCCCAGCATCAACAGGATATTCTGTGAACTGAAAAGAAAGGCTCTGTGCTGAAGCTGTGTCATGCTAACACTTCAGCTGGCATATTAACTTCTTGTTGAAGAGCTATTTCACTTGAATAGAACTCAAGCACTTACAATGGTAGGAAGATTTTATGTAACCCACATATTTCTATTAATGAAAGTTCTACTACCTTGAAGATATGAAAAGGCAAGACCACTGCCTAGAAAAAAAGTGCTCTCTGGGAAACATAGTCACAAGCAGTTAGCAAAGACTTCACTGGCTTTTATACTTTACTAGGCCACATAAAAGGTGCAGTGATGGGATTAGAAAATTCACAGACTGAATCATTTACACATAATATTGACTATTAAATGAATGTATGATTAGACTTAAAATATATCAATACTTTTCTCTTACATGTTGAAGATCATCCTGAAAAGAATTTAAATTTCAATAAATAATATAAGATTGATAGAAAATGGCCAATATTTTAGGTACAACTCAATGAATGGGGTAATTTTCTTGTTCATAAGGATGATGAGAGTTTCAGCACTTTTAAAACAAGAAACATATGTATAGCCAGCTATTGACTTTGGAAAGACCCTATTAATGTATCATTGGTCCACTGAGAAGAGGTGAGGGTCTGTTTTTTTTTTTTGTTTTTTTTTTGTTTGTTTTTTTTTGGCCCTGAAAGGACCCACAGCTTTTAAGGGTTGCCTTTTAGTACATAAAATAGCATGCACTTACTCATACGTCCGTAAGACTAAGATAATCCACAAATTACTGAGATCATAGTAATTTCCAACTACTATGGAGAGAGGCAAACATTGGGGAGTGAAGAAAGCCAACAGGGATAAAACTTATCTGCAACATGGTGTTGAAGGAGAGCTCTATACGTATCCTGAAATGTCAGAAAGACGAACAAGTGGGTCCTACAGGAAATTAAGCCTGAAACATCACTGGAGGTAACGATGACAAAACTGAAGCTGTCCTACTTCAAGCACATCGTGAGAAGACAGAGGTCTTGGAAAAAGACAATAATGCTGAGAATAACAGAAGGCAGCAGGAGAAGAGGAAGACACAAAATGAGATAGACTGACTCCGTGAAAAAAGCCATAGGCTTGAGTCTACAGGTGCTGAGCTGGCTGTTGAGCACAGGACAATGTAGACATCACCTATTCACCAAGTCACCAGGAGTTAGAATCTACTCAACAACACGTCACACACACATATAAGGGGATATACTTGCAGAACATTCTTGGAGTACATTTTCTTCATACATCATATGATGATAACATTTTAAAGTGCTTTAAATGAATTATGATAATTCCTGAGCTCTACTTTGGCATTTCAACAGATGGCTAAGCTCTGGTTGAATTATGAAGACTAAGTCGAGTTATTCACATTTTCTGTTAACAGGGATAAATATTTTGAAATTGGTATACTCAGTTGAATTTTACCTTTCATTCACAGCAATGTATTGAGTGTCTTTATTCTAGTCACTCTGCCAGGTCCAAGGGAACTAAAGAGCCATAAGATGCTGTCGGGTAGATAACATATACACAAATAACTTAAAAATTGAAGCTTAGTTATAGACATATACATCCCATGTCTTAAAAACAACAACAACAAAAAGAAAACCTTGTAGGAATTATCTTATAACAAGAAGAGTTGAATAAGAGCATTCCCACAATAGGGAACTTCATTTGAATACTCTTGAAGACAGAAAAAAGCAGTGTAAATGGAGAACCATAAGCAATTCGGTGTAGTTAGATCATAAAGTTCAAGAAGAAAAGAGTGAAGATATGTTGGCAGAGATAGAAAGGGTCCAGATCAAGGTAAGTTAGTTGTTTCCTGAAAGGTCATTGGAACATCATTCTATAGAAACTAGACAGCAGCTAAAGAGTTTTTTAAGAGATAGCTTCTATTTTAAACAGGGTTCCCTAGCAATGATACGGAGAACAGATTTGAGAGCACAAGGTTAGAAGCAGGAAAAGCAGGTAGTTAAGAGAATGTTGAAATAATCCAGAGAAGGAATCTTTTCTGAACCTCAACAAGGACACTAATACTAGTGATGAGGTGGGGGAAACAATTAAAGAAATGTTTAGGAAACAAAACTTCCAAGACAAAGGACAATTTTCAGTACTAACTGGCTGTGGGACAGAGAGAGACAGAGGAATCAAGAATAATGATTCTTAGGTTTTTCACTTGAGTGAGTGGACAGATGGTGTAGCAACAACTTGACTGGAGAATAAAAGATGACATGGAAGAGGAGGAGGATGATGAGAGAGACAAAGAGAGGGAGAAGGGATTTTCACTAATCATTGCACTTGCAGCAACCTGGCTTCCTTTACATTAGTGGATGTTGGATGATAATGGAGTGACATCAGAAGGTGTTCATAATCTTTGGAGAATTTTAATTCAGAATGTGTATCCTCAGCTACATTAGCTATTCATTAGTTTGATTTCACTCTGAAATACAATCGTATTTTACTAGAATTTCTTCTATTTTTAAAGTAGTCCTTGTATACAAAAACAGGATAAACCTTTCCAATTTCAGAGAAAATAAATAGTGTGTTAAACTGATTTTTGAGGCATTCCATCATTCTGTCCCAGGGCTAACCTTGGGAAATTTACCAAGTATCCCAAGATGTATTAATGAGTTAAGGATTTATCAGACTTAATTAATTTAATCCATGGAATTATGGCTGAAATAAATAGATAGCTCAAGCTATCCATCTGGTTCATGTTTACTTTGAGATTAATGTTTATGCTTCTTAGATTTAGTCATTACCTCATCACTAACATGCAGTTTATAAAACCCAATCAAATGAAACCAAACAAATAATCAAAAAATCATCTAACCATAGGTTACCTTATAATGCAATAACTTCCATTTCATCTCTAAGTAGCAACAACTTAATGTATTAGACTGCAAAAAGGATTTCAAAGCCTAACTATACAGAAATAAGAAAAAACTTTGTTCTATTAACTGACTCTGGAACCATATACACAATTATGTATTTTTCCTTTGTTAAAATCAATTTTTAAAGGACAGAAATAGTATATCACATGATGCTATAAAGATCTGATGACACAAAATTTCCAGCAACACTAAATTACCTATAGAGATCTCACATTTCTGTCCCTCCAAATACAAAAGTTTTCTTCCTATACATTTATAACAGTATATCCTATAGCATTATATTGCAGTATAACTTATAAGAAGTCATTTATACCATAATTTGTTTTGCTAATAATTTATATTTGTTATGATATAGTTTATTTTCACTAAACAAAATTATCTATAGGGCTGGCACAAAGGTGGCCCATAGGAACAAAGGCGTTTTAAACTTCTAGGTTATGGCTTTTAATTGATCCTAAATTATTATGGCTGAAATGTACTAGATGATACCCAAGTGACCTAAGAGACTTGATATGCTTCTCTAAACACTTAAAAGAGTACTATACTTTGACACTAGGGAAAATCGGACATTTTTATGTTTAGTCAATTACAACGAAGTGTACTCTATCTGTTGCATATTTTTGCTAAATATTCTTTGAATAATACTTATATCTTGAAGGAATCAGTGACATCCAATGGAAATCATTACACTACTTAACCTAAAAGGATTTAAATACTCAATGACTAATTAGAGACATGGTTTATCTATACAACTGCATCTCGTCAAGACAGTTCAGTGAAAGGCAAAACTGATATTTTTAACTTCTTGGTATGCTCCAAGTTAGGAAGCTCACAAGTAGCAGATTGGCATTTGAACTGAGTCTAGACCTAGTTGTGATTATTTCCAGTTTTCTTTGTAAAATGGGTTGTGATTGTTTTCTTGGTCAGACCTTGTTTTGTAACCATTGTCTTTCTACATTTTCTTAAATAATTGTCTTAAACATTTTTTTTTCTGCACTGGTTTTAACATGTACTCCACAACTATTTGAGAACTAACTGAATGAAGATGTTTTCCCCAGGGAATGGAAAGTAATCATTTTAATACTACAATGAGAAGAAATAATTATTCCAGAACACCAACCAGCAAGCCCAGTGAATGAATGCCTTACGAAAAATTCGGCAGAATCACTCTGAAGAATTTTTAACATGAGAAATAACATACACTTGTTAATTTCCTAGTCACCAAAGGTCTGCATTGAAAAAGATCTGTTATAGTTGAGGGATTTTTCAAGGTTATGATATTGCCCATGAAACATCAAACCATGAGATGCACAAGACTGAAAAAAATTCAGTAACTTTCAAGTTTACATTCTTTAGTGGGTCTCTGGGAAGAACTGAATGTGCTTGACACTGTACCAAGGTTAGTTTCTGCTGCTGTAGGTATTTTGCTGAATACTGTTATTACCTTTATGGGTATCCAGTCATAAACAGTGCCAGGGGATGGTGAAATAATTACATGAACTTATTTGGTCTTATTTGTGATGAAAATTCAAAAAATGTAGAACCCTTATAATTAGAACGAATGCTTTCTTTTTCTTTTTATATGTTTAAATAATTGAAGGCATTTGTTTTTAGAGTGGAATAAATTTGGAGAAAAAAACATTGTTTGGTTTATGACTAATTGATTTTACTTGAAACTAAGTTATTAGATTTGAAAGATAGTGAGTTGTGGAATTTCAGTTTACTATTTCTTTATAGAAGTGTATCTACATTTCAAAAAAAAAAATCAATGCAATTGAATCTTGGAATTTTAACACTTTTAAAGCCAAATATGTATTATGTTTCATAATCTAGGGTTTCATATATGAATCTACAATAATTGCTTAGTATATACAAATGCACAGCAAAAGGACAAGCTATTTGTAATGGAAATATAATTTATAATTTATTATTGGGAGACAACATAAAATATGAAAACATACCTCATCAAATTAAATTGTTAATGTATTTATATTATTAGAAAAAATACTATCAGGTACTTTTTGCTTTATGCATCCCATGGACATAAACTTGATTTTAATAGAGACACAAATGGTCTTAGACGCGGTCTAGAACTTTACACTTAATAAACTTCTTACAAAAACTGTATTTGGCTGTTCAAATCTTTCCCAAGTCAGGTACTCATAAGTGAAAATAAAGATGTTATATATATTAAATAGCATTGTTCATGTCTCAAAGGACTATCCTCTGTGTCCCTTGTGTCACTCACATAGTAGGGTTTTTATAAATACCACATGAATTAATTAATTCACATACAAGTGTTCTGAAGAATTTACAATTTATAACCCTAGTGTACATTAGTACCTCATTAGCTGTTCCAAGTGCTTTACCACATTATCCATTTTATATAAAACCAGAATTCTGAAAGTTCTTTTACATAATACATTCAGTCATTTTTTGATCTATGATTTAGATAACATGAAATTTTACAAAGCAGAATGCTTAATCCCTGCCATGTACAGCTAGACATAGGTTTTGACAGTCATGAAGTGTTCTCCATATATGAGGTCAAACAATTAAGTGTGCAAACTCATCTTAGAAAAAGTGCTACATACCTCATTGCTGGATATTACCATGGTCACCTTCAAAGGACTCCCCCTGGGAAGCTATCCACCAATGCCAATGCCTAGTCTACCTCTTAAATCAATTTTGGAACTCTTTTTCTGGAATGGCCATTAGAGCTGTCGTCGTATTACCCTTGATGTCCTGAATGTCATCAAAATGTCTTCCTTTCAATGTTTCCTTTATCTTCAGGTAAAGAAAGAAATCACCAAGGGCCAGATCAAATGAGTAGGGAGGGTGTCCCAATACAGTTATTTGCTTACTGGCTAAAAACACCCTCACAGACAGTGATGTGTGAGCTGGTTCATTGTCATGATGCAAGAGCCATGAATTGTTGGTGAAAAGTTCAGGTCATCTAACTTTTTCATGCAGGCTTTTCAGCACTTCCAAATAGTAAACTTGGTTAACTGTTTGCCCAGTTGGTACAAAGTCATAGTGAATAATCCCTCTGATATTAAAAAAGATTAACAACATCGCTGCAACAAGTTCGTGAACGTAACTATCAGACCTCATATACATCAAAAGATCTTAATTTATTTTAATGACTCGTTTTCCCAAAGATGGACATTATTTTCTGTCAACCAAAATAATTCCTAAATAGGCTAGGTGCTTACTAGATAACACAGTAATGGAAAATATGTTCTTTGACAGATTTACGGTTTCTAAGACTCATACTCCTGGCAATGAGAAATCCTCAATATAAACACAAAGTAAAATTCATTAAAAATCATGCATGATATAAACTGAAGTATCATCATGCTTGACTTGTATTTACCAGCATTTTAGTAAGAGAGTACATTACATTTAGTATTTTGACCATTTCATTACTATTGAATTCCTCATGGGATTTTGTTTCTCACAAAACATGGTCATTTTAACTGTAGCATAGTGAAATGCAGCCACTCAAGGTGAGGACAATAGAGATTGCACAATTTTTTGGCATAACTATAAATAACAGTAACATGGAATTTAGAAAGAAAGCTAAGATAGTGTCAACCTCAAACTCAATGTCAACAGTAGAGTAAATTAACCTCCTTAGCCGCTCTTTCATTACTTGCTGAAAAAGAGCGTCAGTAAAGATACTTCTAATGTCCAGTTATACTCTACATATCTCTTGTGCATAATGTATTTATTTTTATTACCATTATCACTGATATTTCCAATGTTATTGACTAAAAGCTTTAAGAATGTAAAGGCCCCATCAGAACTTGTTCTAGCAGAAGGAACAGCTTCATCCCCTGTCCTGATGGATATCTCATCTTCTAGAAAGAAATGCAGTGACTATGGATGTTGATTTTTGATTATGATTTTTTATTATGATTTTTTCGTTGATTATGATTTTGATTATGATTTTTGATTATGATTTTCTCATTGAGTCATGACACAGCAAAAAAACACATAGTGAATGAAAAATATGTCAGAATATATTTCCCCAACTCAATATTTTTACTATATTTTCTTTACAATATTAAAAATTCATTATTTACATTTTAACCTAACATCTTTGTAAATATCATTCAACTTTTAAATTACAATGCAAAGATTTGAAAACTATGACAAAATAAGATTTATTCCAGACTGTTTAAGAACATAGTTGCTCAACTTGAGTAGTATGAGATAACAGATGTACAGATGTCTATTGAGAATATGCTTTCTCACTTATTTCATCATTCATTAAGGGTTTCTCCTAAAATATTTTCAGCGAGTTAAATTTTAAATGTTTTGTGTTAAAACAAATCCTAACTGGATAGCAATGTCCTCGCAGAAATGCCAAGTTTGAGTCAAGAAGAAAATGTCTTTCCATGTCCAATAACTTTGTTGTTAACCTAGCACTTTAATACATTGGCATACAATCAGAATCACTATTTATTTTCTGCTCTTAACACTTTAGGATATTCCAAAAAATTGTTGCTTCAAGGTATTTCAGTAAAAGAAAGACTGAGGCATCTGTGCTTTAACATTTTATGTTCGGAAATTTCATTTTGATATATTTATGCCTTTATAACTTAACTATCAAACTTTAATTTTCCATGATGATGCCTGGAAATACATATATCGGGGATGCCAAAAAAATGTATACAAGTGGATACTTTGGTCAACGTTGCTTAAGCAGTAGTTCACCATAATCAGAAGTGTCTGGATGCTGATAGTAACCACTTTGAGCACCTCTTGTAATTGCAGAAGTCAAACATAAATTGTATTCATCTTTTGTTGTTGGTATATATTTAGTATTACAATTTTAATACAGCTTTCCTTTCTTAAAAATTTTTGGGGGACCCTCTGTGTTTACTGTTATAAGTTGGTATCTGGTGGTATGTTTTACATGTTAAAATCTGCCATGCTACTAAAATTAAAAAAAGTTAAGTTAGAACACAATCAATGGGTAATTACTTCTGATTCTTTTTCTAAATTTTTGTGCTTTTAAAAACAATTTGTATGCCTTTGAAACTACTTGGAATAGAAATTGAGTTAGATTTCCTATAATGAGTGATCCCATGGTTCTCAAATATTTTAGCAGCAAATTTCTTTTACAAAAAATTAATAAAGCCTATAAAATTGAGTTAGAACATAATTTTAATAGTGTTGTCTTTTATGCCATGTATGTGTGTATGTTTGAGTAAAGCCCCGACAGTTATTAACCACAAAACTGGGTAATTCAGTTCCCAAGACTTAGATTCTTCATTTGAAAATAATACAAATAACAGCCTACCTCATGGAGTATGTGTGCAACAATGATTCTGCAGTCTTAAGCATTTACCACTCAGAGAGTAATACTAGTAATTACAAATGAAATAGGTGAGTAGCTCCAGTGAAGCACAGGTTGGAGCAACTAAAGTTCCACTCTCCAAGCATTACCCCCATTCCCTTCTGAACACCATTAATGATTCAGAATATTAATTTCAAATACTTTCTCCTCCTCACCCCACATTAAATTGAGGTTTTTATCAATGATCCAGAAAGCAGTGGTTTAGATCAATGATAAGCATTTTCCTTATTATATGCTAGATTTTTCCCTATGGTCTCATTGAGACAAAGAACAAAAATTATTTCCTGTTTACAGGGGCTCACGCCATTAGAGTAGCTTTAGGATTACAGTACAGTTAGGAGCTAACCCTTAAAATGACTCCTACCTCACCCATAGTGGCTGGTAATGGTGAACAGTATTTTAAACCTAATTCCTCTTAAGTACTAAGGAAAGGGTGACATTTGCAATTTCTTTGACTTCATGGAGCATGAGACAGTCCAGAATTGTCTGCTAACATTTTGCAATCTTAACGGGTATCCCTAGTGTCATGACATCAAGAAAAGAATACTAGTTTGGGACAGATGATAAGTCTGTGTTCCTTATTACCTGAAAAGATTTCTCCCTATTATTTCATAAAACTCACAATCAGAATGATTTCCAGGGTTAAGGGTCCCACATGTTAAATCACAGGGAAGGTTTTATTGTGCCAACCTGGGCATTACAGTAAGCAAATGCAAGATACTGTGTCTAGTCTAATGGATGAAAATTATAGATGGTCAAATCAGGCTGCGCTATGCTGGGAAATTTTGGGGGGAATAGCTTGATTCCTACATGCATCTGCAGTCAACAGGTTAGAAAGGGGGTTCTTCTTCTTAGGTGACAGGCGTACTGAGTTATGTGCTTCTCATCATCCAAAAAGTCTTGTCTGGACTTAATCACATCCTTTCCACTGCAATATATGCTACTGCCATCCCAGGAACCTCAAAAATCTCATGTAATTTTGGCCCCAGGTTCAAATTCCTGGAATTTGCAACTGGTCTCAGTTCTAGATTCAGCTATTTGGATACACCAAATTTTTTTCTCCAGAGACCCATGAAAAATGAGCTATCTTTCTCCTACACCCCAACAGATAATTGAGAGACAGGAACAGAAAAACTACACAAGCACTTGCATTTTGGGGAAAAACACAACAGTATTGCAGTCCCTGGTCCATGACAATTCAGAAATCCAGGGAGACCCATGTTTCCGGGTCTATCTATTTTAGGAACACAGACTGTGTTTTTTTTTTGTTGTTGTTGTTTTTGTTTTGTTTTTTTTAATTAGGGCCTGCTTCTGCTCGCTGGAAATCACTCTTCCAGTCCATTGTTTCCCATGACTTTCAGCCCAAACTTCCGGATGTCCTCTCATTTCCACTCTCCTTGGCCACTTCTGAAGATGGCACTGGAAAACAGAACTTCTGAGGATTTTCCTAGTCTAGTTCCTGCTCCAAGATAGATAGGGGCCCAGAAGTATTTTTCCTTTTTGAATTGCCTCAGTCCCTTTTCATCATGCAGATGGTGCTTTTGTTAGCATAATTCTCTTTAAAACATGTGGGTTACAATAAATTTTGTTGTATGAATTCGATTTACAAAAACGATACCCATAATTCTCTCTGCTTCGATTAGGCATGCCAGGCTGCTGTGAAAGATCCTTAGGACTCCTAAGAACCCCCACCCCTCTTTTTTTCCTATTTGAAAGGGTTCTAGTAAACACAATCTGAATACTTTTAGATGTTTTAAGAAGGGGGTCTTACAGCTGTATAGCTGTAAGGGGGTTTTACAGCTTGATTTAGTCATTCCCCCATATGTTGTTTAAGAATCTTTTATCAGTTGCAGAAACTAGGTATGAAAGTTTTATTTTCCAACCCAGCTTCAGGCAAGTTTGGCAGCACTATTTCTGGGGTTTGGCTTGCTGTTTACTGGAGTAAAGAGGGGATCTAGTGACGAGTATCTCATGCCCAACAGGCTAACTCTGATTTTGTTCACATAGCAATGTCACAGTTTCACGAGAAAATGGAAAGGTGGAAAGGAGCAAGGCCTCATAATTGGTGCATGGTAACTTCCACCACATTTTAATGGGCAATTCAGATTCAAGGGGGAAACAGACTGCCTCTTTATGGAGGAAGTAAAGAATGGTGGACATTTTTGCAATCCTCCATAGGAATGGTAACCTGAGTTACTGGTTGACCTTCATGTAGCATTGGGTAAACTGAAATTGGTTGCTACAATTGTTGGTTCTTTGTGAGTATCCCATATGCTGGAAGAACAAGAAACAAGCAGCAGTTGGATAACGTTTGTCTGTTCCTACTATCTGTTAAGATTTCCCTCCATTATCTCATTTAGTCTGAAAATCAGGATCATTTCTTTGGGGCAAGGAACATAGGGTAGAGTTCATATGGCATCCTGGGCATTAGAAATCACAAATGAAAAATGTCATGCACAGCACAATAGTTAAAAATAGACTCTCACAGGACACTAATCACTGTGACGTTCAGATTACTGGAGTCAAAGAGATTTCAGAGAGGAAAAATAAAGAGATCTTCAACAAAGGATCATAATCTAGTTTCTAGTGGAAACTAGAAAATAATAGAACAATGCTTTCAAAATTCTGAAGGGGAACATTTGTAACCTAGAAATCTGCAGTCACACAGACTACCAACCAAATGAAAGGACAAGAACTTTAAACATTTTTTTCTCATATACACTTTTTTAGAAAATTACTCAAGGGCATAATCTACCAAAGGTGAGAGTAAGAGAAAGAGAGAAAGGAGGGGAGAGGAGTAGAGGAAAGGGGGGAGGGGAAGGAAGGGAGCTATTATACACTGGGAAAACAAGATCCCACAGGGAAAAGAGGTCAAGGAAAACTGTTCATGATGGTGAAGGGGCATCCGGGATCACTACAGTGTAGCCTATGTATAAAGGTAAACTAGTTTAGTGTGGAGTAGGTTAAGTCATTTGTAGACAAAAAAAGTGAAGGGCTCATTACCCGTAACCTAATGAAAGTCAATGGAATTATCACACTTATGGATGATGATGTATATCTGAAATCGAACCACAAGACAGTAAATAGTCTATATTACTAACTCAAAAATTAATAAAAAGTCAACATACATAACTTTCACTAAAATGATAAAATTATGTCAAATTGTGACTGTCCTGGGAAACCGTGATTATCACCTGAGTACCTGAGTCCCTGCTCTGCTCTGCAGTTGTTCCTACTGTTTAAGTTCATTTAAATGACATGACCACTTTATGGGCCTCAGTCTTCTCATCTGAGGTTCTATAACCTTTTACCTAGTAACATTTTTAATTCGTGCTTATTATAATTTATATTAAAACTTAACGACTTTGAATAATTTTCTGTTCTATGTAACACAACTTTTTGTTCTGTTTGCCCATTAACTCAACAAGACAGCACCTAGAACAGTGCCTGGCATTGACTGGGCACCAAACAACAGGTTTGTAGCATGAATGACTCAATGGAAATTGTCTCAATTATTATTAGAACAAAATGCTAGAAGTCTGACATTGTAGGCAGACTTTAACGGTGGTTAAGCTGTTAATATGCAACTGTGCTCTCATTGGAACTGCAGCATATGTCACAGCGCTTACCCTGTTTGAACTGTCTGAGAAATAAGATTCTCACTCAGACAGAGCTGTTATTTGTATGCCTTGTTCCCTCTCTCTCAGTGGCTGCAGCAATCCATACTTCGTCTGGAACTTATTTGTGATTCAATGCCAGCTATCATTAGTCCAATCAGCATCCTTAACTCCAGAGAATGAGGGACAAGTTGCCTCATATTATTACAATGTACAAACTGAAATTTTCGGATTCTTGACATCAATTAGTCAAGAGAAAATTTTTATTAGAGTTTGAAATTATTTTCTTATATATTTGTAATAGATGATTGTTTCTGATTAAATTTGAAAAATATATATCCTCACCAGAATTTGCCAGTATGGAGGCTTGAATAACATCAAAAAATTATTTTTAAGTGAATAGTGACTTAAAAATATATTGTAGGAAATATATCAAAAAAACTAATTAAATGTGACTGCTTTTCTGTGGGTGACATTTGTGTTGATAATTAATTTTTCATTTCATAGAACACATAATTTTGCAAAAAGTTCTGAGACCTACATTCAAAAGTTATGGTTTGAGATGGAAATCACCTAAAATTGAACAATACAATTAATGCTATCATTTAAAAAAATTGTATATTTGATCTTAAACCATCTCAGGTTTTCCATATATTTAAGAAGACGAGAAATTCATATTATAAATTTTCCCAAGCTAACATTAAAGTAGAAGAAAAATGTATATGTATATTAATTCATTTATTCAACAGCTACTTACAGTTAAGTACAAGTACTGTATTCAGTGTTTGGAATTTTAAAATACGAATTATACACTGACTTTTTTGAGTCCTGATGTCTTCATGTATATATACTTAAATGAATACAAGTAAGTTTAACCTTTTTTTTTTCAGTCATGCAAAGCTAAACTTCATATCCAAGATAGTTCAAGCAAACCTTGATCATGGGCAAAGCTCTTGAATGACACGCTAGTGCATTATTCCTACTTAGCTTAATAAAATTTGAATTCATCCTGTAACACAACTATTTTCCAGCAGGTCATTCCATACATATTTCTTAGGTTCCCACTGTGTGCTAAGAACTATTCTAGGCATTTGAGATATAGCAGTGAGCAAAATCTGATACAAGTCACCATCTTCATCTAATCTAGTTTGCTATGGGGCTACAAAGAACAGAAACAATAAAGGAATTAAGTTGGGAGCATAGGGCTTCCCTGACTGGGTCAACTCATTTATGGCCAGAACTAAGGGGGAACATGGATAAATGGTCAATGACATACGCATAACCTCAAGCTATCAGTAAGCTGGAGGTCATGAGTAAGTGATTGCTATGATTATTAAACCAAATTCTTCCCATTTCACATCTTTGCTGTGTCACTCATTCCCTAACTCTCTAAATGGATGACTCCTGTGAATCCCTGAATCTAAAGCAGTACTGGTCATCCCCAGCTTTGCCCCACTTAGGTCCCTTTTAAAATTGTAAGCCCTTGTTTATTTCCTTTGTAGAACTTCTCACAATCTACACTTATCTTGAATTCCTAGTTAATCTCCATCTCCTCCCTAGAAGGCAAAAGCTGTGAAGGTAAAATCATCTGTCTTGTTCACTTTTGCCACCCACAGTCCCTAGTGTATAAAAGGATCTCAGAAAATAATGAATGAAGCAAGCTATGAAACATTTAAGAGACACACAGAACAGAGGGTGAAAAATCTGCAGGTAGTGAATGGAGAACTGAGCTGAGGTACAGAGAATATGTGAATCAGGTTAATGTTAAAGCATTGGAACGGATGCATTAGCTAACCTGGATGAGTCTCTCTCTGAGTCAACTATTGTAACTGGAAATACCTTATTTGATTCATGAGTTGCTACCTTAGAGACGTGTCACAGTATCTGTGATATAGGATAACTTTTTAAAATCCTCTCCTCAGAGAACTAACATATTTACTTAATGGTATTAAACCAGTAAGAAAATTATTACAGTTTATATGAAAAGATTTACCTTAGTCTAATAGTTCAAAATTAATTCAGATTATGTTGATTATCTTGTTTGTGACCTGGAGACATCAGAATATTTCCTGATGGTAATTTATATCACAATCATAAAACCACAATATTCAAGTTGGTTTCAGGCATCAGCAAGAAGAAGCAATTTAATGAAATATAAAATGCTTTTTTGGCTACCCTGAGCTCAACTGAGTTACTCTCATCTGACAGCAGTTCCACTTATGAGGTTTAAACTCTAAGGAATTTGCAGGTTTATTATCTTAGAAATTACCTATTATCTCAGTGGCCACACAAAGCTAAAGATTTCTCCATTTTGAAGATAACACCTTCTAGTTTTTGTATTTAGGTACTAGAAATGGAGTATTTTCTCAAGTGCTTTACATTTTAATGGAACTTCTTAGCATCAACTATATGGAGAGCTAAACATTCCACTCATAAAACATTGACAGTATTTTTGGATTTATATAAACTTTAGGGAAATTTGCCATGAGTTTATTTCTAATGTATTTTTAGAGGGATTGTGAGACCTGTGACTTGCATGTAATTTCAGAAATTAATTTTTGTAAGTAAGTAGTGTAGGTAAATACATTTGGGTTAGTATTTTCATTTCTAAGACTTATCCACCTTTCAAAAATAATTGAAAAGAACACATTTGACTGAACAGTTTTATCTCTGGAGATCTGGTGTAATGAGGGAAATAAATTGGGGAGCAAGTTGTTGGACATGATGATTTCAGTTAGAGGCAGATATGGCAGCTGTAACCGAGTAAATGAGACTTCTTTCTGTAACATGATTTCAAGTTATCAGCAGAATGTCACTGAACATGGAGTTTCCGAGAAATGCACAGTATCACACCATTGTAAGTAGACTTTCTACCATACAGACATAGTAGAAGTAAATAACTTACAGAGTATATGTTATGGAAATAATGGTTGTATCTCCCTTGAATTCATATATTGAAGTCCTAACCCCCAATGTTATTATATTAGGAGACAGGGCCTTTGTGAAGTAATTAAGTTTAGATAAGATCGTGAGGGGGTGTGTCCCCATAAAAGAATTATTGTTCTTATAAAAAGAGGAAGAGAGATTAGAGCTCTCTTTCTCTCTACCACGTGAAGACACAGTAAGAAGGCACGCTAGGAAGAGAACTCTAACAAAGAACCAAATCTGCCAGTGTCTTGATTTTGGTCTTCCAAGCTTTCAGAACTGTGAAAATGCCTATTTTTGTTCGTTTGTTTCACCTCATTATTATTGGAAAAGATACTTGATGTAATTTCAGTCTTTTTAAATTTATTGACTTACTTTATGGGTTAACATATGATTTATCCTGGGGAATGTTCCACGTGCACTTAGGAAACATGTGTATTCTGCTGTTACCTATTGTTTTTCCTTTTTTCTCATTGAAATATAACATATATAACATTATTTTAGTTTCAGATGTACAACATATGATTTGATATATTTATGTATTGTGAAATGATTACTACAATTATTCTAGTCAATATCCATCACAACAAATAGTTACAAGTTTTTCTTTGATAATAACTTTTAAGATCTACTCTCTCAGCAGCTTTTAAATATAAAAGACAATATTATTAAATGTCTATTGTTTAAGCTTCCCAGTCTAAGGTATTTTGTTAGAGCAGCCCAAGCTGATTCAGATAGAATATATCACAGTAAACTATTATAAACTATTAAGAAGTGATGAAGTTTATATTTTTTGATTCTTCTTTTCTAATATCAGCTCCACTAAGATTTCTACATATTCTCCATAGGTGATCTCACCCAGGTTTAGTTTAAAGACTAACTGTGTATTTACGATTCTCAAATCTCTTATCTCTAGCCTTAATTTCTAAACTCAGAATCTCCCCCCAAACTCCTGTTCACAGCTGCTCTCTTGACTTACATATATAATAGGCATTTGAAACTTAATATATTCAAAACAGAATTTTTCCTATAAAAATTCTACTCCTTTAGGGACTCTATGTCTTCTTATTTCACATTGCTATAATGTTCTGAGTCATTCAAAGTGAAAATCTAGGTGTCTTCCTTCATTTCTCTTGCCCTTACTTCCCAGATCCAAGTTGGGTAAATTCCATTTCTAAAACATGTCCTAAATCCAGTCACTTCTCCTTATATCACTACTTTTATCCAATCTCTCTCTTGGAAATTATGCATCCATCTTTTCTCCCTACCTTACTTCTTGTCCTTCTAAAACCTATTTTCCAAAGTTTAAAAAATGCAATGATATATAATATTTATTAAGTACTTATTAAGTGCCAGACACTGTCCCAAAGTAATTAAAAATGTAAATTTATTGAATTTTACAGTGAACCTATGAGTGAGGGTATTATTATCCCCACCAGATGAGGAACCTTAAGGCCTAGATGTTTAAAATACATTGCTCCATGTCACATAGCTAATAAAGGCCAGGATTCAACCTAAAGATGTCTAGCACTAAAACATGAGCTGATAACCACTATCCTTCTGACTTCCTGAAAAACCAGACCATCTCAGTCCTCTAACAGTGCCTCATCCTTCATCCCCACTTTCCCCTTCCATTTTTTTCGTTTTAAACTTAGATAAAACTCTAAGTTCCTTATACTTATCCTCAATGCTCTAATTTTATCTGCCTACTGCTCATCTTTCTGTATTAATTTCCTAAGGCTGCCATAACAAACCACCCAAAACTGGGAATTAAAACAACAGAAATTTATTCTCTAGCAGTTCTGGAAGCCAGAAGTCCAAAATCAAGATGTCAGCAGGTTTGTACTCCCTGTGGAGGCTTCTCTGGGGGAATCTTTTGCTTCTTCCAGCTTCTGGTGATATATGTATATGTATATATTGTACATATATGTATATGTATATATTGTACATATACTGATATATGTATATATTGTAATATAAATTGCACACACACACACACACACACACACACTCTCACACACACGAGGTCTGTCAATTAAGTGCAAATTCATCCTAGAAAAAGTGCTACACATCTCATTGCTGAATATGGGTGGACTACAGTCACCTTCAAAATATTTCACTTGGAAAGCTATGCGCCAAAGCCAGTGCCTAGTCCACCCTTCAAAGCAATTTTGGAACTCTTTCTCTGGAATGGCCATCAGAGCTGTTGTCGTATTACTCTTGATGTCCTGAATGTCATCGAAATGTCTTCCTTTCAATATTTCCTTTATCTTCAGGTAAAGAAAGAAGTCACTGGGGGCCAGAATGGGTGAGTAGGGAGAATGCTACAATACAGTTATTTTATTACTGACTAAAAACTCCCTCACAGACAGTGCCGTGTGAGCTGGTGTGTTGCGTGATGCATGAGCCATGAATTGTTGGCGAAAAGTTGAGGTCGTCTAATTTTTTCATGCAGCCTTTTTAGAACTTCCAAATAGTAAACTTGGTTAACCGTTTGTCCAGCTGATACAAATTCATAATGAATAATCGCTCTGATATCAAAAAAGTTTAACAACATCGTTGCGAAAAGTTCACGAACTTAATTGTCAGAACTGTGTGTGTGTGTGTGTGTGTGTGTGTGTGTGCGTGTGTGTGTATACATACATCATTTCACAACATATACATATATCAAATCAAACCAAGAAATTTTTGGCTCACTTGGCTTGTAGTCACATCCCTCCAGTCTCTGTCTCTGTCTTTATGTTGCCTTCTCTTCTGTCTCTTATAAGAACTTCTCATTGGATTCAGAGTCTACCCAGGTAATCCAGGTAATCCAGGATCATCTCAGCCCAAGACTCATTTTGTATCTGCAAAGATTCTTTTTCCAAATAAGGTAGCATTCACAAACTTTAGGACTTTGGACATGGACATATCTTTTGGGGACTACTATTTAAATCATTACACTCTCCAAACTCATATTGTACATTTAACCTTCTCCACTATTAGGCTCCAGTCACATTGGCTTTATTTCCATTCTTAGGAAATAAATAAATTCCCTCTACCTCAGAACCTTTGCACTAGTCATACTCTGCTTAGAATGATTCTTCACAGGAATTAAAGGCTGGCTGCTTCCCATCATTCAGATCCCAGATAAAGTGTCATTTCCTCAGGGTGGATTCTTTTCCCACCCAACTGTAAGTAACTAGCCTGTCACACTCTCTTATCACTTTATTTAATTCTCTACAAAACCATTCACCTTTATGTGACATATGTATTTATTTATTTTTATTTGTTTATTCATTCGTTTTAAAAAAATCATTGCTCCTTACTCTTATGAACAAAAGTTTAATAAAAAATTATGACTGCTTGTTTTGCTTTCTTTTTGATCCAAGGACATTCAAATTGTAATTTTTGAATGAATTAGCAAACAGGTTACCAAATTTTGTGTTTTATATGGAAGAGCAGAATTGTGTTCTTCATATCAGGAGTAGAGTAACAGCATAATATCCAGTTTGTTAACTGAGAAGTGGTTTTAAGAATGCTTTACTTTTGTGAGAGTGCAGATTACTCAGGGAATGATGATCTACTCTCTGCAAAAGAGTATATGCACTGATGGAAAAATTAAAGCAGAGTCCAGCGTTAAAGATTTTTCCCCCTCTATTCTTTATCTTTCTCATATGGACAGGGGACAATCAGAGGTAGTAAAGGGGGACTTAATAATGAGAACAGAGAAGAAATGTTCGTGACTCAGTTAAGTCAGTATTTACACTATTATATATAAATTAAATGTCTTGGGTTTTTTTGGTTGTTTTTTGTTTGTTTGTTTGTTTGTTTGTTTGTTTTTTAAGTAGAATGTTTCAGGACTATTGTGATCCTACAGCTCCTCTCCCAAACTCCATTTTTCCAGTCACGATAGCAAACCTGGGGTAGCTGCATGCTGCTGAGAGTGTATCTCTTCCTCGTGGTGCATAGTACAGTGATTTGCTCAAAGCAGATAGCCCTAAAACAGTGTGCTCATTGTCTCCAAACAGCTTACAAAAGAGATAATTCATAAATATGTATATTAACATAAACAAATTATCAGTTTTCTGGGAAATTGGCATCCTTATCCATCCCAAAGAGGTTAGAACCAGTTCTATGGTTAGGGATGTGGTGAAGAAAATTGGTGGGAGCTGATAATTATAACCATTAAAAATATGTATATTTTAAAAAGCCCTTAAGTTTATATTTGATAAAATATGGTTGATCATTTTGCAGAGCACATAGGAAAATCAAATCCTATTAATTGCAGCTCTCATATCTGTGGGGGCATGACTGTGGATACATGCATATGCTTCATCAAGATATTTATGGAAATACTAAGAAATAAAGAAGAATTAATAAGATGAATATGATATTATAGCCTTGGCAACCAAACTACGCTCTTGATAAATAGATGGAAGGCTCAAAAGAGAAAAAAATAAGCAGAATGGAAGGATCACTGCAGTATTCTGGGGAGTATCAGTGACAGCGTCAAGAAAATTTTAACTTATGATTATCTAAAGATTGTTGACTCCTTTTGGAACCGTTTACGTGTTCAGAAAAAAAGAAAAAAAGAAGAGGTTTGACCATTCTAAGAAAAGCTATGGTAGAAAAAAGAATGAAACTGAAAATTTCAGATGTTTGGTGAATATCAGTAAATAAGGTAATGCTATATACCAATAAATTTTATACTACTTCATAATCAAAAAATATCATGAGGAACTAAAGGTAAGAAGTGCCCCATATTTGGATGAACTCAAAATGGCTTTCTTTATACACTTACACTAAACAAAAATAATTAAGTGGTAACAACTTCTATTACTTCCACATTTCTTTTGCTTTGAATTGGTTTTATATTGCCATATATGTTTGTTTTGTTTTGTTTTTGTATGCAACTGTTTTAAATGTAGTTTGAAAGTACAATAACCAGGAGCCCCAACTGGTTTTAAAAAGTTTGCAGAAAGACTGAAATAAGGAATGATTCTGTACTTCTTCATCACTTATAATCATGTCTTTCTAGTTTTCGTATTTGATGCTTTGGACATCTTGGGACCTTTTTGACTCCAGAGGAACTACTCTATCCCAGGTTAGGCACTTGCTAGAGAGAGTACTCACAAGCACCCCCTTCATATGCAAATAAATCCAGAGCCCATCCCCCAAAACACCTCCTTTATTGAGGTCTGAAACACAGGACCATTATTCCCCTGTTCTATCATCCCCAAGGACAAGTACCAGACAGCTAAGGACATCTCCTATGCCCCCGGGCCTGCCACAATTATTCAAACTAGGTAATCCTAAATCTACTTACCCTTCCTTGTTGATTCATTCCCAAGGAAATGGGAATGAATCAATGTTTTTTGCCCACATTTTTACTTTTCAACTTTCTCCTCTATCTCCTGACTGACACTAGTGCTTCTGGTGTGGCCCCTGTGGTGTGGTGTGCCCCCTCCTCTCCTCTTGGAAATGTGACTAACACAGTCTCTTCTTAATGGCAGTTGTTCTATTGGTCTCATCATACCTGAATAATAATAAAGTCTACATTTTAAAACAGTACAGGACACCTTATTCATGTTATTTTTTATTGGAAAACGCTGTTTGTTTATTTTTAAATTGTTATTAATTATATGTAGAAATGTGTCCTTGTTTAATTGATGTTGTGAAAATATTTGGTTGTCTTAGACTGGGATGGAGAACATCATACTATATCTGATTAAAATTAGTGGTTTTCTTCCAACTTAAAGGCTTGTTCTACTAAAGAGGAAAGCTTTTCTGGAAGAAATTAAAGTCATTAGGAAAAGACAGGTGTACTTAACATTTTGAAATATTAAAAAAGTTTCATTCATTCATCTGATAGATAGATATAGATACAAATATATAGATAAATAAAATACTTAGTGCCAGGAACAGACCTAGGCATGGCCTAATTATGTATAAATTCTGTGTATAACAGGACACTGGATTTCAACTATTATCCCAGAAACAAAGAAATGAAACGAAAACAATGTGTTATAGTAAATACTTGAACATTTTTATCTCAGTATTAGAGTGAGAACTTAGTTTTTACTGTCATCTATATGTGGAAATTTCAGCAGTTGCGGGCATCAGAGTCCTGGAGAAGCCTGTGACCTCTCTGGGAAGGCCAACAATTCAGTGCTGTAAGAGAGGAGGTCAACATTAACCTGAGGGCAGACTAATTTAGGATAATGCAAAACCAAATAAAGACTGCAATCTGATCTAAGGGCTTAAGTAGAAAAAGTTAAAGTGTAACATTTCAAATAATATTAGCTCTAGTGAACAGTCACTAGAGAAAATAGTTATATGGATTTAAATTCTAAATGTTTTTGGAAAAAGTTATATAAAAGAAAAATCTTAGCGTCTCTCTGTCCTTTTAAAATTTGAACAAATACATCTTCAGCAAGAAGAAATTCCCTCTCCAACTCCTTAGCTGCTTTTGAAATATTTATGCATGTAAAAACAAATGTTTCCATAGGAAGTAATGGGACGTGTCATTTTCATTTTGTAAGCATATACTGACTGTAAGTCACACAGTTTTCTCTGCTTTAAGAAAATGACAATATCCACAGAAGGGCTAAGAGTAGAGACAGTCTTCAAACAGTATAGACTTGATAGCTGAATGTCTTAAATACATTCGTACATTTGAATTATAGTAATTATATTAAGGACATAGTATGTCATACATACACACACGCCACAGTGGAATATTATTCAGCCATAAAAAAGAAGGGATTCCTGCCATTTGTGACAATATGGATGGATTTTTGTGGGCAATATGCTAAGTGAAATAAGTTAGAGAAAGACATGTACTATATGATCTGATCTACATATGGAATCTAAAAAAAGCAAAACAAAAGAATCTCCACAAGACCTCATAGATACAGAAAACAGATTGGTGGTTGCCAGAGGTAGGGGGTGTGTGTGGGGAAAATGGGTTATGGGGTCAAAAGATACAAACTTCCCGTTATAAGATAGATGAGTCCTGGGATGTAATGTACAGCAATGATCACTCTATTTAACAATACTGTAATGTATATTTGAAAGTGTTAAGGGAGTAGATCTTATAAGTTCTTATCACGAGGAAAAAAATATCTGATGTGATGGATATTATCTGATCTCATTGTGGTAATAATTTTGCAAAATTATTTTGCAAAATGATTTATCAAATCATTATGTTGTACACCTAAAACTAATACAATGGTATATGCCAATTGTATCTCAATAAAACTTCAGGAATAAAAAGCTAAGGCACTTATTTATAAAAAATGGCCCAAGTTCTATGTTGTGTATTAGAACTGCATTAATATATTTTTAATTACAAAACACATAAACATAAATATGTAGAATGGAGGCAATATGTACCTTGAAGAGGCAACAAATCTCTATTAGTACACATTACAGGAATGGTATAATTTTATTACTGTAAACTGATTATTCTTTAAATTTGCAAGTTTTTTTTTTCATTTCCCTCCTTTCTTCCTTCTTTCCTTTCCTCTTGCCTTCTAATCTTTTTTTCTCTCCTTTCTCCATCCATCTTCCCAGTCCTTTCCTGTCCTTCCCAGTCTTCCCATCTTTTCCTTCCTCTTTCTGTCCTTCCCTCACTCCCTCTTTTACTCCCTCTTTTTCTCTCTCCTTTCTTTATACCTTCCCTTCCTCCCAACCCTCTATCTCTCCTCCTTTGGTCAGACAGTCTTGACATTAAATATTTCTTTGGTGCTACACACTGCTCTGGGCCATAAAGATCCTGTGACGAACGAGACTGGTATAATCTGTATCCTTGTGGACCGTACAGGTTTGAAGTGAGGAATGGAGATAAGCATTAGAAAGTAAATAAAATACAGTTGGTCAATTATTAAAGTAGAGGAAGATGTTTAGGAACTATGGTTAAAAAAGCCTTTTACTTAGGTACAATCATTTGTCTGATAGAGACGAAAATCAAACACAGCTAAATTCATTTTGTTGATTCTGAGATTAAATTTTCATGTTAAATAATTTAATATGACTTTGAAATAGTCATTTCCACAGAACATTAGACTTTTCTAGGATTATTTTAAAGATATATTCAAATTTTGATTTACATTAAAATTAAAACTTTTGAAAAACAACACTAACTGCATGTTTCAGATTGTAAGATTGTTTTATATCTGTTTTACTTTTGAAAATACACTTAAAGTATCAATGAAGAAATAATACATGATTTAAAAATCCAGCTTTCACAAAAGAAATCTTTTCAGAAATATATTCTGTTGCATAATTCAAAATACTTTAGACTTTGGCTTGGACAATCAAAATCATCATATGGAAAATAATCCTCATTATGCTGTTGAGTTATAGATATTATCATGATTGGAAAACTAAAGGACAAGTGATTTTTTCTCAGCACAGCAAGTAAGTCATATTTTCATCATATACTTAGCCTATCATCTCTATGTAATCAATCCCTGGGGCATTTGAATTGGTTTGGTTCAGTTGAAATTGAATTGTTTGAAATGAATGTATTTGAAGATATTACATTTCATAGTCTGAAAAACTTGGGAAATGAAAGAAAACTGAAGTTCAGTCTCTTAGGAGAAAATTGAGACGTGACTTTAACCTACTAAAAAGGAATTTAGATACATATTGACTTCCTACCACTGATTTTATGGTCGCTTCTTTTTCAGTTATGTTTTTTTGTTTGTTTGTTTGTTTGTTTAATTTTTAAAATATTTCTGATTTTTGCTTTGGGGCTTGATTTAATTTTGCGATTTGAACTGGGAAAGAGTAAGTAGCATTGAAGGTGAAAAGAGTGGCTATTTAAAAATTTTAATTTTAAAAAGCACTCATATTCTTGCATAATATGCCATTGGTTAAACAAATGAAAGGCCTGTGCTTGTTTGACTATCTGCATATCAGTCCCATTCTGGTAATACTGTATTCTACACTATCTCTGCGATTTGGAAAACTGGGCATTGTTTCAATTCTTCATGTTAAGAGCTAGAAGGGAAATTATGTCAATATGACTCATCCTCAACTTGTAATCATTTTAATTTAGTAGTATTTGTGTTTTCCTTTTAAGCTTGAGAGGGGGAAAGGTACATGTAATTGAGGATTTGAGACAACTTAGAAACTATCACTTGAAAAAAAAAACAACAACAACAACAACAAAACCCTCAATCCAGAACAGAGATCACCTATATTTTGCCAGATTTTTAACTCTGGGGGGAATGTTGTTGACATTCTCAGTCTGCCACAGTTCATCAGAACATGGTATGTCTTTAGCAAAGACAGATGTCTGCCTGACCTTCTGCACTACGTGCTGATACCCACTTTACATGTCTTCTGCCAACCACTTGATGTTCACACAGAAGTCAATGATCACTGTCAATTCTGTGCCAAAATTTCCTTTATGCAAAAACACAACTAGAGCTTTTGAGATCAATATAATGGCTTCTAGTCACCACCATGGCTAACTATTCTCTAGTTACTGGATGAAACAAGTTTGTTTTTTTGTGTTTTTTTTTTAATAGTGTTCCTTTTAATACTGATCTTGCTCCAAAAGAAACAAATATATCATTGAAATAATGGTAGAAGAGTAGGCTGATTGACTTACTGAGTCAGTCAATATATTTTCATTGAGAGCCTACTCCGTTTACAGAAGTTCTGAAGAAAACTGGGATAAGAAACAATTGCAAGAGAAAAATAAAACAAAATAATAAAATATGACTAGAATCTTTTCCTAGAAATGTGATAATATTCCTTTCCCAATTAAAAAAGTCATAATGGCAGCTGTCGTTTCTTACCTAAGAAATCACGTATTCTCTAACGACTTAAAGAAGTGTCAAGATTTGAATTCTTGCGTTGCTAAAATATGAAAGATTTCGTTAAGGAGAGTAAAGTCCTTATAAATAAAGTCTACCGTTTCTAAATTATAAACAAATATTTCTCATTTGCTTTTTAAACACTACAGATTCGACATTTTATTTTTATTATTTTTTAGTATTCCATGGTTACCGTGTATGCTGTATCCTAAAAGAAGACTGTGAACTATTTTCCCTGCTTTGTTCATCTTGAAAAATTAGTAAACTGTCACCTTAATGTCGATACGATTCCTTTAAGTCACTGAATTTTTCCTGTAAAGATTATATATAACTGAGTAGATTTCAAATGTAGGATTTGGAAATCCGAACTTATCAGAAGCAGTCTTTCAGAAACTTACAGCGCTGTGAATCCTTTAAAATATACTTTTTGAAAATTTTTTGGAAAATATATCACATTGGTTTTGAATAGTCTAGTTTTCCATGGCTTAAGAGGTAAATAATAGAGATAAATGTAGGTATGGAAAGACAGATAGAAGTAGAGGTCCTTTTTCTACCAATGTGTGTGTACAGATAGATTGAAAGACAAGTCCAGGAATCACTGATGTCTACCACCTTTATAGCTAATTTTTGAGGAAAAGGATTCTAAAACCCACTTCACCATCAGGATCCATCAACCTCACCATCCCACTCCCTCAGCACCTGCCTTAAAAAAATAAATAAAAAATAATAACTGCTCCTGCGGTGTTCTCTTGAAGTAAGTCTCAGCATATCTTCTATTCTAGGGAAAGTTGGCTATAGAGTGCTGTATCAGCTAAAGGTGATTTGAATTCTTTGTAAGCAAAAAGCTTATTTAGCATCAAACCAGAACACTCAAAAGCTTATCTGTAGAGGTTATTTCATTAAGGTTGCTGTCTTGAGGACTGCTGAACAAAAAATTCAGTTGCTTTAATTAAGCCCATTTGCACAACAGTTAGAAGAAATGGGGTTTCTTTTCTGTGAGGCTGATGAAGTGTGTTCCCCTTCCTTGTTATGTTTCTATGTACTGATGATAAACTTCAGTTATAAATCATTTTCCTGTGTTTCTTGCTTGGGATCTTAGCACACTGTCTCTGTGGACTGATAGGAAGTTGTTACATGTTGAAAAATATTTTACAAGTTAGAACTACTTTAGCAAGCTTGAGTTCCAGTATTTGGAATTCATCCTTGCCATATGGAGCTACATTGTAAAATATATTTATTTACGTCACAGGATATACATAATTTCAGAAACTGGTCTGCCCCTTCTGTTTGGGTTTTAAAATACTGAGAGAAACATCTCTTATCCCTTTCTATGTTACAATCCAAAGTTAATTTTAGGTTTCATTCTCACCTATATCTTAACATATACATATCACATGCATACTTCCTATATGCATAAATATATATCCCTATATACATACATATTTCTATATACATATATATGAGTATATATAAGAAAAAATTCAGAAAACATATAAAACAAAGACAATGCATGTATTCACTGGTTTAAAACATATGAAATGCAAAACATATCTAAATCCAAATTCAAAACAAGTAAAGATACTTAGAAAACTTAGAAACCATAATGTTCGTCTTCTCTTCTTAACCCACAAAGAATTAAGGAACAACTGTGGTGTTCAGAGTACTTTTTTTCTTTACAGAAAGCTTTATAAAAGGCCAAGACACACAGATAAAAATGTTTGATTTCTATTTAAATGGTTGTCCTGTGGGGAGTAAAGTGTTCTCCAAAGCCAAAGCTCTAGAAATCTGTCAGCATTAGAAAACTAAGGGTCAACTCCAGAAACATACAGCTCCTGAAGTTTGCAAGTCTCCTAGAAGTAGAGGAAATGTTTCTCCTCTGAACACTCTCTTAAAAATCTTTTGTTCTCCTTTTTTTCCTTCAAATACCATAATTTGCGGTCCTTAGCTACCTTCAGAATATGTTTGCTCATGTGCCAATCACCTGCCCTAGCCCTCATAGGAATGACAGAATTCATGGATTAGGTATCTTAAAACCTTTCTTTTTAGTATTGCTTAGAAAGTACATATATTTAAATTGTTGTCATTTCAAATGCTCTGAGAACCACATAGGTCCTCAAACAATGATTAGAAGTCTACTTTAAAATGGTTAGATTAAAAACAAAGCAACTGGATGAAAAAATGCAAGAGGAGAGTAATGAATTATGATTCAGAAAAAACAGTAAAGCAGAACTGAAAAGTCATAGACTTATTCTTTGAGGAAAACTAATAAAATGGTCATTATCACTAGGAAATATATTTAAGAAACTAAAAAATAAAATTATAAAATAATTTGACATGTCAAAGCAAATACAACAAGAGCTGTAGAGAAAATTTTGTGCTTTTTAAAGAGATGAACACATATTTAGATTTAACTCCTGGGACTGATAAGCTTTGTCAGTTTTATATTTATCCTAGGTCAAAAACAACAAGTCTGAAATCAGTGGGAGGTAGGAGAATCAGGCCTGCTGCAGGAGAGTCACTAGAGAGGAAAGTACAGACCAACGCATGGTCAATGACCTTGCCAAGGGAAGACGATGACAACCAGTGCCCTGTTTGATATATCAGCCAGGAAAGGAAACTGCTTTCTTGGGTATACACTTTGGTAGGGGGCTGGACAATTAACCGGCGATTCCAACGCAGTGTGATAAGCATGACATTAATGAGGAGGGGGATGGCTAGTGGGGAGTGGGCTGGGGTGGCAGAGCCCGGTACAGAGAGCTATCAGAATGGATGTACTCAGATGAGTAGGATGGATGCCCTGTGATGGCATAGGAGCGGGGGGAAAAACGAGAGATAAGACGAGAAATTAAGCAGAGCCAAGAGAATGAAGTACCAGCACAAAAAGTCACCTGTCTTACTTTTTCTCTGGTTCCCTTGAAGCAATCTTCCTGAGTGTCTGATCTTTTATAGAATGGTATGGGCTATTACAATGCTCACCACAGTTACTCAGTGGGAGACCTGAAATTTTAACCTAAGCAATCTCACTCCATTGGCCACCCTCATTAAGTCACCATGCTCTGATGTCTCTCTAAAATGATTTGTGAGAATACTGAGTAAAGATCTAGAATAATTCGTGGGATTGGCACCAACTAACCATTACTTTGAATCCCCTTCAGAGTGTATTTGAATAGAGAGTTTACTATGTTTGAACAATAGTACCTAGAAGAATTCTTGGCACCGATTAGTACTAAATATATATTTGTTGTATGACTAAATATATGTTTTAAAAAGAAATCTATCACAGTTGATGGCTGTCAAGCAAATTTATCTTTAACACTAAGACTCGGTTTTGATTTTTTATGCAGTTATTGAGGAACTCCTAGGAAAATCAAGATAGCAAAAAACGAAAATCTGACTTTTTGATCTCTAGCTCACTCAATTCTATTTTTCTGCTTAATTTTCTTGACCTTTTAATCTGGAAGTCTGGGTTTCTTCTCTATTGGTTAGTTAATACCATGCACACAAACTACCCCAAATTTTTACTTACTCAGTACCTTTCGATATCCTTTTAGAGTCATCAGAATCAAAATGTCTGGGTTTAAATCTTAGCTCTACTATTGAGAACTGGGTATTAATCTGACTGGCGACAGAGTGGCATACTCAAGGGCAAATTCACTGGAAGGCAAGAAGGCATACTATTAGAAGTAGATATATTTTGGAAACAAACTTCAGTGAGTCTCTCTTATTTCTATACATCTTATAAGCAGAGACTTACTGTCCTTTTATATTCCAGAGTATCTTTCAATAATGCTTATATAGTAAACAGCCTTGGAATATAGAGTGAGTGTCTCCCTTGGGAGAAAAGTAAAATAAAGTAAAAGAAATTCAGTAAAATAAATTGAAATAAAAAGTCCCTCTCCAGATCAAAAGGCAGGCAGGTTATTTTATTATCCATTATAAAACATCAGGTTCTCTAGGTCAGTGTTTTCTCAGTGGTAGCACAGACCTACTGTGTGCACATCATAAAACTGGATCCTTTTGTGTTGCCCATGTGGGACTTCGGGACAAAAGAACGGACACAAACATGAAACTCATGCTGCTTACTGTGCAATAAATAATCAAGTCCTTTGTCTATGACCCAGGAATCTTGTGTCTTCTGCCAGCACCCATGAAACTCTGGCAGGCTAACTTGTTTGCTTGCAAGCAGGATAAAATCTTAGAGTCTTCCCAGTTATTCACAGGTCCCTCACTAAAATTCTAAAACCACTCTATTTGTCAATATCTTAATTTGTAAAATCAAAAAGCATGTAGAAATAGTCACACTAAAGGCTATTGAGAGAATTAAATGAGATGATGAATTTAAATGAGCTAATCTAATGCCTACCATATAGTAATACTCAATAAAGATTAGTTAGTATTACTTAACAGTTACACATCATGAACCAATAGTGCTATAATATAATTAGGGCTATATAATTATACCCTCTTCCTATCAAAACAAAACATAAAACTCCCTTCCTCCCCCAACAATTTCTGTTTTTTGGATAACTGCTAAATTCTTTAAGCTCTTCCTTAGGCACTTTCTCTATGCTGTCTTGAATTTTCCTATTTATTTCACTTCAGATTAATAAACATTTATTGAACAGTTTTGGGAATACTCAGTTATAGAGTTTATGACACTGAGTAGGGAATATAGCAAACTATTCACACCCATGATATCCCTTAAATCAATTTTTTAATAAATGTATTCAAAAAGTCAATGCAAAACATGTATTCACCCTTGAAAAGTGCAGGAACCAGGTACACCTTGAACTGCACATACATATTCAATAACTGATTTGCAACAAGAATGTCTTTATGCCTCCCAGGCTATAGGTCCAATCAGGTCACTCTAATGTAAATTCCCAAATATTGCTGGCTTGTTTTTCACATAATTTGGAGAAATCAATGTCTATTTCAAAATCTTGCCCAGTTGTTTTTTGAGAGTCTCTAGAAGGTATCTGAAGGAAATCAGAGAGAAGTTTGCTCTTGTTCTAAATTCGTCTGCAGAAATGCTCTGCAAAATATGATAGCTATAATCTGGGAAGGGCATTGACGATTCAAATCAAAATGAGGTAACATGCAAATTAACTCCAAGAAATAGGGCATGCCAGTGGCTGGTGTTGGTCACTGCCTTTCCTCTAGTGACAATACTTCACCTCCCTTTGCAGGCTCACTGACCCCAGAGCTGCCAAAGCTGTACAGATGCCTGGGGCACAAAGCCAGTTAGCTATGGTATGCTAAAGCTGGTGCAGCCACAGGAGGAAATGAGCACAAGGCCTGTAAGGAAAAAGTTTATTATACTCACAGATCCCAGAGAACGGAGTCAACACATGCCAATCAGGGCTACGGGGTATGATGCTAGCAGAAGGCAGGAGTAGGAGCAAGGGCCACACTTAAGGGCATGGCCTTTATTGTGGTTTCCGCAAGAAAAGTCAAGCAAGGCAGGTTAAACAGTTTAGTTGGCTAATTTGAATAATTCCCGCAGGATAGAGCTACAGATGATCTCTAGTTGCCTGGTACCTGGCACTAGGATGATTAAGGCAAAGGAATACTGCCTCCAGCGGTGCAGAGGCCATATGGCTCTGGATTGGTTAGTTTGCATGTCAAAGGCATGCTCCCAGCTGAGCCCTTTGTTATCTTTAAGAATTGGTTAGCCCCAGGAGGGAAGGTCTCTACCCAGCAGAAACATTTTTTTAAGATGACAAACATCCTAATACATGGGGGGGAGGGGGGGAATACAGTGGGAAAAGGGCCATTTTACAACTCCGGAATGTATGTCAACACATGGGCTCTGAATTAGCACTGCTTGTGCCAAAACTTCAAAATGTCCCTTCTGAAACAAATATTTATTTACTTTCTGTCCTATTCCTTCTCCCTGTGATAGGCCAAGCTTAGGCCTTGGAGTATGGCTGTAGGAAGGCATTCCATTATTTATCATTTTCCTTCTACTGTGACATATTTCCCACATCACAAAATTTTGAAAGCTGTATTTCCAACATCCAACTCATCTCAAACAATTAGATACAGATATTTAGAGTATAGCAGTTTCTTAAATTCTAATGTCTATTAATTGATTGTTAAATTGAAGACAGAAAGGATTACCTTCCTTTTATTTTTCTAATTAATTGATTAGAACCCATTAACTTTTTCATCAGAACCCAAGAACTGTCCAAGTATCTGAATCACTTAAACAATTCAAAAGTGGCCATACCAATTTCTACAGATAAACAAAGGCCTTGAGGTCTGATCAATCCACTTTTAATATGTTTTGATGCCAAAATGTGTTGCTGTTGAGCTTTTGGTCCAGTTATAATTAGGCCCTTGAACACTGTGCTGGATTTCCACTTGTCCAGGGACTTCCTCCATTCCAACCAAACCTGTAGCTCTCAATACAGACATTTTCAGTTCCCACAAACAGTAATCTATAAGGACATCAACTGGTTCCAGAAACATCCCCTACAAAAATATCTAGAATATGAACTTACTCCCTATATTATTTATTCCATCCCATCACCCTTCATCAACCACCTGATCTAGGATTTTAAAGATTTTCATGTTGGACCCTCAGAATACAAAAAGTTTAATTACATCTCTTTCTTCCGAAACTTTCTAAAGGAGGGTATTTCTGTAAAGTTTCAAATAGATATTTCTTACATTTTGTATGGCTTCTTTAGTTCTTTTCTGTAGAAGAGTTAGTCTGCTTTAAGCTAATTCACCACAGCTAAAAGTAAAAAAAAGTCATATTTTCATCTAATTTCATCCATGGCTTCAACTTCCTTTTTACAAATTATCTCATTGAACATTAGGATTATATCTAATAAATTATCATTCATTATTCAATCATTATAATTATTTGTTCTCTTTCTAATTATATATTCCAATGCTACTTCCTCATGCATCCTTAAAAGCTGTGCATGACAACAGAATTCTGTGTCTTTTTATGGATAGATGTAACCCGATTTTATGGCTGGCCCATAGTCCTTTTCTAATCTGCCATTACTTTCTGAAAATTACGTTTCCCTAGGTTTGAAAAGAGTAAGTGTACCACCCTAGAATCCTCCATCTCTGGGAGTCATCCAGGAAAGCTCAATAGATAATAGGTAATAGTTTAATTTTAAAACTACATGCTCTAAATTTCAGGGAATTATCTTGAGAAATAATCAAGAGTAACAAAGTGTATATGAAATATAGTTATAACATATCAAATAGATGGAAAAGTTACTTAATGTTCAATACATTCAAACGATAACAGGTTAGAAATATTAGGTTTTGTGATAATATTGAGCATTAAAAAAAAAGAAAAAAAAAAAACTAAAGCAGTGGGATTCTAATAGAATTTCCCAGGGTTATTTACATGTGTACATTCATGATCTCTCTTGCATTTCCTTTAATTTTTAAAATTTAAAACACTTTTCAATATTACAAAAAAATCAAAGTAGCTTAAACGATACATGGATATTCTTGATCATGTCATGTTATTTCTTACTTGGCTATATTGTTAAGCTATATTTAGGCCAGGAGCAGAAACCTTATCTTAAAAGCCATCTCTTTTGATCCTGTCTTGCTTTATCTCCTAGGGGCCTGGGCCATCTAGACAGTGAACTAGGGCCAGAGTGTGGAGCTGGAGCGCTTGGTCATGCCCTGAAACCCTTTCCCAAGAAAAACCCCCTGAAGCATTGAAGGAGGAACAGCCTCCTTTACCCCCTTCTATAAAATTCCGTACCCCTCTTTGCTCGGGGAGATTATGATCTTTTCCCTCTGCTCTAGCCTGACCTCCTGCAACTCAAACAGGCCAAACAAATTTTAATAGAAGAGTCTTGGTCTCCCGTGACTCATTCCTCCAGCCTTGCCTAACACATATGACACAGACTTTTTTTCAGGTAGTTTTCTAACTTTTTTTTAGATGGTTCTGTCAATTTTAAAAGCTGATTTTTTAAACGTGATGAAATCTGTTATATAGCAACTTGAAGTATAGTTTTAAGACAACTGAAATAACTAGATTAACAATTTTTTAATTTGATATTTTTATTTCTTAGCTAGTGATTCAGAAAGAAATAAAAGTCCACTAAAACAATACATTCATCAGTGGGAAAACTGCTGACAAATGGAGCAGGACCAAAAAATTTATTGAGTTTTAAACAAACAGGTATTTGAAGCAAATATATGCTTGAGATTACACAAAAATAATTTAATAATTTGTATATAAATCTTCCTCCAATCCCTCATCTGATTCACAATTTGCAATCAGCAAATTATTCAAATAAATTCAACTCATATAGATTTGTCTAAACTCCTCTTGATTCTGTTTCCTAAGTATATCACCTTAAGCATTTCTGACATTGAGTAAAGTGAAATTCAATATGTTTAACAACACTGCACTTTTTCTCCAAAAATATTTTCGAACAAAAATATGAGACAGTGATGGTAAATTAATTGCCCTGTGTAAATGTCCTAAAGTTATCGTGAAAAGTCTATGATACCCATTATCAGCATTTTAATAATTAGGAAGATAAATGAAAAAATGCTAATACAGGCATATCTCAGAGATACTGCTATTCAGTTCCAGGTCACAGGAATAAAGGGAGTATCACAATAAAACAAGTTGAAATCTTTTTGCTGGTTGAGAGTCTTGCCTCCAGTTTGTAAAATACACATCTCTGAAGCACGATAAAGTAGAAGCACAATAAAACAGGGATGCCTATAGTGAACAATATTTTTAATGAAGAACGCAAATCTTTGAATATTTTAACATCCTAATGTTAAAGTTATGACTCACTTATTGTGCATATTGGACCATAATTCGATTCTTATATTTAAATTATTTTAAATTGAAATGCAGATGTACACCATTATATTAAACTTTTAAAAGTACTGTCTGATTTGTTCTTTTTCTTTACTGTAATGCACTCTTTGAAATTTCATTTATACTGCTAAAACAGTTATTGACTGTAGTTAAGTAAGCATAGCTCTGGGAGCCATACTTCAAAAGGATTTTAGGTAATCTAAACACCTCACAAAGGGAAAAAAAAAACTTTTGGGGGGATGAAAGTCTAGAAACTCTGTCATAGTAAGAATCATAAACAGGGCTGTGTAGCATGGAAAATAAATGTTCAGGGCTATCACATGAAACAAGAATTGTATGACTCTGCGGGCCCCATTAAAGAAAATATAGAATGAATCAAGGCATACCACTGAGAAACATAATTAATTTTACATTATAAATGTTCTAAAAATCAGAGTTGTCTAATTTGTTTAAAGACAAAATGAGTCTCTGAGATTTCAAG
Organism: Rhinolophus hipposideros; assembly: GCF_964194185.1. Lineage (NCBI taxonomy): Eukaryota > Metazoa > Chordata > Mammalia > Chiroptera > Rhinolophidae > Rhinolophus > Rhinolophus hipposideros. The sequence continues at coordinate 45,744,894 of NC_138053.1, read as the reverse complement.
CACCAGATGTGTGAGGGACATGAGAGTAGACATATGAAAAATGTTTAATAGTCTTAAATGTCCATTCCAACACTTATAATCTTTTATGGACAGTGATAAATCTATGAACTATTAAATATGTAGTTTTAATCACTATCGAGGTGGTTATAGAATAATTTAAATCATCATATACACAAGTATTGAAGAAAGGGTCACAATGTACCATGTTTTTAACTCTAAAAAATGTTAAAGCTCATCATACTCAATGGGAAAAAGCTAAAACCATTCCCCCTAAGATCAGGAACAAGACAAGGTTGCCCACTTTCTCCACTTCTATTCAACATAGTGCTGGAAGTTCTAGCCACAGCAATCAGACAAGAGAAAGAAATAAAAGGCATCCAAATTGGTAAGGAGGAAGTAAAATTATCATTATATGCAGATGATATGATACTATATATAGAGAACCCTAAAGACTCCACCAAGAAACTATTAGAACTGATAGATGAATTTAGTAAAGTAGCAGGATATAAAATTAATATTCGGAAATCAGTTGCATTTGTATATACCAATGATAAAATAGCAGAAGGAGAAATTAAAAAAACAATTCCATTTACAATTGCTCCAAAGACTATAAAATATCTGGGAATAAATCTAACCAAAGATGTAAAAGATCTGTACTCAGAAAATTATACAACACTGAAGAAAGAAATGAAAGAAGACATAAATAGATGGAAACACATTCCATGTTCATGGATAGGAAGAATTAATATAGTTAAAATGTCCATACTGCCTAAGGCAATATACATATTCAACGCAATTCCTATCAAACTACCAACGACGTTTTTCACAGAAATAGAACATATAATCCTAAAATTTATATGGGACCATAAAAGACCCCGGATAGCCTCAGCAATCTTGAGAAATAAGAACAAAGTGGGAGGTATAACGATACCTGATTTCAAACTATACTACAAGGCTACAGTAATCAAAACAGCATGGTACTGGCATAAAAATAGACACATAGATCAATGGAACAGAATAGAGAGTCCAGACGTAAATCCATGCCTATATGCCCATCTAATCTACGACAATGGAAGCAAGAATGTACGATGGGGTAAAGACAGTCTGTTCAATAAGTGGTGTTGGGAAACCTGGACAGACACATGCAAGAAAATGAAGCTGGACCACCTCCTTACACCATATACAAAAACAAATTCAAAATGGCTTAAAGACTTAAATGTAAGATCTGAAACCATAAAATATCTAGAAGAAAATATAGGAAGAAACTTCATGGACATTACCCGGAGTAAGATTTTCACTGATATATCCCCTCGCGCGAGGGAAGTAAGAGAAAAAATAAACATGTGGGATTACATCAAACTAAAAAGTTTTTTCACAGCAAAGGAAACCATCAATAAAACAAAAAGGGATCCTACTGTATGGGAAAAGATATTTGCCAATGATATATCTGATAAGGGATTAATATCACAAATCAATAAAAAACTTACTCAACTCAACTCCAAAAAAACAAACAACCCAATTAAAAAATGGGCAGAGGACTTGAGGAGACATTTTTCTAAAAATAACATACAGAAGGCAAAAAGACATATGAAGAAATGCTCAACCTCACTAACCATCAGAGAAATGCAAATAAAAACCACAATGAGATACCACCTCACTCCAGTCAAAATGGCTATCATCAATAAATCAACAAACAACAAATGCTGGCGCGGATGTGGAGAAAAGGGAACGCTAGTGCACTGTTGGTGGGATTGCAGATTAGTGCAGCCACTATGGAAAACAGTATGGAGGTATCTCAGGAATCTGAAAATGAAACTACCCTATGATCCAGTAATTCCACTCCTAGGCATCTACCCGGAGAAATCCAAAACTCCAATTCAAAAATCTGTATGCACTCCTATGTTTATTGCAGCACTTTACACAATAGCCAAGATATGGAAACAACCGAAATGCCCATCGGTAGATGACTGGATTAAGAAGCTGTGGTACATTTATACAATGGAGTATTACGCAGCCATAAAGAAGAAAGAAATCTTATCATTTGCAGCAACATGGATGGATCTAGAGAACATTATGTTAAGTGAAATAAGTCAGAAAGAGAAAGACAAGTACCATATGATCTCACTTATATATGGAATCTAAAGAAAAGACTATGTGAATGAACTAATCAGAAACAGTTTTGGGGACACAAAGAAAAAACCGAGAGTTGTTAGATGGGTGTGGGGGGGGGGGTTGGGGATAAGGGGAAAGGTGAAGGGATTTGGAAGCAGCTGGTAACCACAAGATGGCCTCAGGGTTTTTTTGAAAATTAATTTGGGGAAGGTATTCAATAATGTTGTAAAGATTTTGTTGGGTATCCGATGGACATGCGTCCTATTTGGGAGACCACCTCAGGGATACTGTGGATACCTGATCATGGCATTGTACACCAGAAGCTAAACATTAATGAATGCCAACTATAATTTTATATATATAATGTGATGGTTCAGTGTGAGGTCGGAGGGATAGTGGATGGGGGGAGGGGGGTTCACAGTGTGAGGGATATAAATGATGAACGTCTAAGTATTACCTTGTCTTGTACACCTGAAACTAATAAATAAATAAAAAATAAATAAATAAATAAATAAATAAATAAATAAATAAATAAATAAATAAAAAGAAGAAAGGGATGATGTAAAATAAAGTTCAAAACAAGGAAAAAAAATGTTAAAGCTTATTTAAGCCAACTTTCTCATTTAATAGATATGAAAACCAAAGCCTAAATATATAAAGCAACAACTTGCTAAAGATTATTACTATGTAGTTAGAGAAAGTAAATCCTGTCCATAGACAATAGAACGCTTAGTAGAGTGATCAAGAACACAAGTATTGGTTTGAAAGAAGACCCACAATATTACATACAAGTTTTGAGATCTTGGGTAAATTATTCAATTTTTCTAAACCTTAGTTTGCATTTATGTAAAATTGGAATTGGAGAAAAAAAGCTTATATGAGACTTCATAATAATATATGTAGGGTAGATAAATAAGAAATAGTGGAGAAACATATTAAAAGGGGGGGTTTCTTCACTTTCTATTTATTACATTCTCTTAGAAATATATGATCTTAGAAATAGTTTAAGCTTATGGATTAACATCTATATAATGTACTAATCTTATTTACTAATTTTGTCATCTAATTTACTTTAAATTCTTTTTTACACTTCAGGAAAAGATTCTCTTGTTGTTATTTTTTGTATTTTAGTTATGTCTAATAATAAATATATCCAAGATTTGAACATTGCGTGTATGTGTAATCATAAATGTTAAAAGCAAATAAAATAAAAATGCATTCTAGAGAATTTTAATCACACTAAAAGTGATTTTGAATAAATAGTATGCTTGCAAATGCAGTATTAATGGTTTCTCTAAAAGCTCAGGAAAGCCTGTAACTCAGCTGAAACACTTGATATTGAACTAAAATTATATTTCAGATAAAATTTGCTTACCTAGACTAATTGTACCGTGTTTCCCTAAAAATAAGACCTAGACAGACAATCAGCTCTAATGCATCTTGGAGCAAAAATTAATATAAGACCCGGTCTTATATGATATTATGTTAGATAATACCTGGTCTTACATTATAGTACAATAAGTCTGAGTCTTATGTTAACTTTTGCTCCAAAAGACGCATTAGAGTTGGTTGTCTGGCTAGGTCTTACTTTCGGGAAAACAGGGTGGATGTCTTCAATTTTTTATAGTAAATGCTACATATACGTTTTCGGTAAGCTGAAAATATCACAACAAAACTAAGACATGAATTTTGGATCACTTACGAATAAAAATTTACTTTAAAATATGTAACGGTTCAAACATACCTGAATTCCAATACAGTACATGATTTAACCTAATATTACATCAATATTTTTTACTTCTTTGGAATCATTAACCTTTCAAAGCAAAGCTATATCTAACGTCTTCCTGGAAGACAACTTAAATTTCATACATGATTTGGATTTATTATGAATTGGTTATACATTGGTGCATGGAAAAGTTATGATACGTCATGCCAATAAAGAAACACGCATTGGTCTTCTCTAACACAACCAGGACCATTGTAACTGCTGAAGTACTCTGAACAATACTTTCTGTCCTACTGCATTTATTAGAAATATTTATTCCTCTAAAAAGTCTTACCCATTATTCTTTCTTAAAAGAGCAAAGAAAAACATTGTACTCTCCAAAGTTATTTATGTCCTTGAAAAGGATATTTCCCTGTCACTAAAAAAGAGCCTACCAATGTTATTCAATACAGTGTGCCAACATCAGGAACTTGGTATTTCTTTAATTTGTTTGATCGGCCTTTACTTTTGCTAATGCAAGTAGCTTTGTGAAAATGAAAGTTATTTTAAGAACTGCTTTTAGGAAAGGAATGCTTATATTTTCAACTATATTAAAGAAATGTATTAACATACACAGTGGTTTAAAGTGACAAAATAGCTAATGATTTAGCAGGGCATTTTCTAAAGCTTTAATAGCATTTTTAATCAAAAACTACACAAACATCTACCCTGAGTTCCTACAATAGCAGAGGCACCCGTCTTGTTGGACTTGTTTTTTTATGTCCTAATAGTGTGAACTTATGATTCTAAGTCCTGTTTGTCATTGTGCTAGTATGATTTTGAAGCTTGGTTTCATTCAAGTTCAGTAATCAAGGATAAATATTTATAGGTGAATCTGTATATATTTTACTGCATTATATCATGAGGTATATATGTGTAATTGTTCCACTTTTAGGGATGCAAATACTAATCAGTGGATTCCAATGGTGACAGCCTTATTTATCCATTACTACGTTCCCCATCGATCATTCACTTATTGGGCTCTGTTTCCACTAACAATCATTACATAGATGGCTTATTTCAGGAAGTGTTAAAAATGGTGATTCTAACTCTATCATTCTTTTTATATTTAATATGTGGAATTCTTCTATATAATTCTTATACTTTCATTTGTCAACTAATTTATCATCTTGAAATAAAATACTCACAGGAATATAAAAAAGCTGAATGAGTAGAGACAAATGTGTAGATGGCCTCATTTGGTTACTGATTTGGTTGATAAAAAAGCCTATGGCTTGATATGTACCCTAGGAAAGAATTAAATGTATGTATTTATATTTAAATGCGTGTACACACACACACACACACACACACACACATACACACACACTTATTTTTAACTAAAAGACTCATCCTTTGGAATCTGTGAGGACTTAAATGCCAAGGTTTAAAGCTATGGGAGAGATCACTGGTCTTGTTTTATTGCTCTGCCAGTGTAAGAAAATGGAAAAATCTGTCTCCTTTTCTGCATATTTTGTAGACTCTGCTCTTGATATTAAGTGTACCTCTCTTTCTATATCTCAAGTTCAAATGTCCCAAAGATGAGTGTCTAGACAGATTAGTCACCATTCTCAGAGCTTTTATGCTGGATGATTTGTCCATGGTGATTGGACATATGGGGCCAATCTGACAATTCACTTGTAAGAAATCACTTATAAATAGACTGCATGTAATAACAAGAATCAAAATGAAAACATCTTGCTGGGGAATGAAAGAAAGCAGACCAGTAATTGACTGGAGGTGAGGAAGGGGGTACAGGAGGGAAAAATTACAATAGGCACAAGGAAACCTTAGTAGATGATTAAAGTTTTCTATCTTGATAGGTCATTAACTTGATGGTTTCATAGTTATATTCATATGTTGAAATTTATTATATAGTACACTTTAAACATGTGAAGTTTATTGTAAGTTATTTATATCTTAAAAAAGCTGTTTTAAAAATAGGTTATAAATGTGGAAACAAACCTGAAGACAAGATTGCCCTTCCAGGGGCTTATAAGGAAGTAAGTTCTACTGGAATGACAGGAAAAAGGGAAGGATTTGGAGTACAGAATGCTGCATTAAGAAATTAGGTATCTAAGATTAGGTATCGCAATGGGAGAATTTAGAAGCCTTATAGCATTTGACTACTCATCTAATTTATTTTAAAAAGAGAATATGCATATATACATATATATACACACATGTATACATACATATGTATATATATACACATATATATTCTTTTTTAAACTAAATATATTTATATATGTATATAAATATATATATATATGTACACAAATATGTGAAAAATAAAAAAAAAAACTCCAAATGCTTATTATATTATAATCAAGCCCAATATTAAAATATTTATCTACATGATATACGAGGTCTGGCAATTAAGTTCGTGAACTTGTAACAATGTTGTTAACCTTTTTTGATATCAGAGGGATTATTCATTATGAATTTGCATCAACTGGACAAACAGTTAACCAAGTTTACTGTTTGGAAGTGATGAAAAGGCTGTATGAAAAAGTTAGACGACCTGAACTTTTCACCAACAATTGACAACAATGCATCAGCTCACATGGCACTGCCTGTGTGGGAGTTTTTAGCCAATAAACAAATAACTGTATTGGAACACCATCCCTACTCACCTGATCTAGCCCCCAGTGACTTCTTCCTTTACCCAAAGATAAAGGAAATGTTCAAAGGAAGACATTTTGATGACATTCAGGACATCAAGGATAATATGACGACAGATCTGAAGGCCATTCCAGAAAAAGAGTTCCAGAATTGCTTTAAAGGGTGGACTACACACTGAGGTTGGTGCACAGCTTCAGAAAGGGAATATTTCAAAAGTGACCATAGTGATATTTAGGAATGAGGTGTGTAGCACCTTTTCTAGGATGAGTTCACAGTCTTAATTGTCAGACCTCATTATTTACATGGCAGTTAATTACAAAGGAAGAGAATTGTGAAGCACAAAAAAATAATCAAACAAAAGGAGATATGAAACAGAAAATAATGTACAGATAAAGGAGTATTTGGGAGAAGGAAAAATTGGAGAGAAAAATAAACAAAAGAAAAATACAGGCATGGAGAAAAGGCCAACCAGGAAGTTTTAGGAGTTTGTTCATTCCACACATATTGTTCATCTGGTCTAACAGTGATAATTCCTGAATTATCAATAAAATTTCTAGCAGCTTAAAATAGTCCTTTTTGCGCTAAGATTCTCTTAATTTATTTTCAATTATATATTTTAATTTACATTTAGCACAATTTTAAAAGTTTTGCATCTTATGAAGGATTGACTCACATTTCTGAAATATGTCTTAAAAGGAATATTTTAGAGTTAAATAAATATATTTTGTGTTATCAAGTAATTCATCAAGGCCAGTGTGTCAGCTTATAAGAACCCAAAGTCATTATCTGGTTATGTTAGAAGACAAAGTTGACTCATTTACTATTTTGTTCTGTTTTTTTTTTTTTTTTTCAAATTACAAAATCCAATCCGTTACCTAACCAGTTTAAAGATATTCTTGCAATTTCTTGTCTTAAACCCTGAGAATCTACTTGTTACAATTAAATTTAAGGTTACTTATAATTAGTAATACTAATGGGACATTACTAACTAAAAGTGAATGAGGTTCTACAAACATTACTGTTGAACCAGGAATTTACAAAATTATTCTGAGATCAAAGATTGTATCTCGGACTAGATATTCCCTATTTGTTAAGGAGAATGTGCAGAGATCAAAAGTTATTTTCATTTATATAATTCTTAAACTCAAAATGTTGCATGAAGCTGTAGAAAATTCAGGGACAACACACTGGCATGATGGAACAATTAAATTCACAAGTTGAAAAAAAAATAATGTTTAGTGTGTGCAAAAAATCGAATGTGTGGATATCAGACCCTCACAATAAAACACTCATAAATCATCATGTCCAAAGGTGACAGAGGGCCAAACAAGATGGCAGGTCAGTGGTTCACAGATATGGAGTATCAGCAACAAGGAGATCTTGCAATTGACTACTTTAATATCAGAGAGAAAACCTCATATAAGATTTCAATTTTGTTTGGATCTAGCAGACTCCAAAGATAGTTCATGAGTCATTAGATGTGATAGTTATAGTGAGAGTTTGACGATAGAATTTGGCATATTCTACAAAGCAGACATAGAAGTCTAGTAGTATGGAGGTGGACATGATCTTGAATAAAGACTGTTCTTAAGACAAACTAATGTTCATTAGCACAGGCTTATTTAAACAACATAGCATTTTTTATATAGTGCTTTTATGATGTTGTTGAACAGTGAATATTCACTGATGATTTTTTTTAAAGTTTCCTACACTTTTGATATTATCTAAAATCCCTGTTTCATGTAACAGATGAAGAAACCGGAGCATAGTGGGTGTAAGTAACAACACTAAAATCGCATTAATTAATAGTAGATTCAAGTTTAAAACTATTTCTTAGGTATATTAATACCAGCAACTATGTCCCAACCTTTTGGTAGTAGGAGGCATGTAAATGAAGAAACCTTAGATGCAGTAATACCTCTCACATCCATTCAAGCTACAGAGATACACTGATTCCAAAATAGTAGTATAATTTAGGTGCCTTGATACTAGGAATATCGAGTAAGATTTTGTTGCTAGAACTCTACTAACTCCTACTACTTTTTAGGATTTCTTGCAGAGCATGATATGTACAGGAGAGATGATTGGACAAAGAAGATGTGATTCATATATACACTGGAATACAACTCAGCCATAAGAAAAAATGAAATATTTGTAACAACATGGATGAATTTTGAGAATATCATGCTAAATGAAATAAGTCAGACAGAAAAAGTCGAGGACCTTATGATTTCACTCATATGTGGGATATAAAACTGAAAATACAAACAAACAAGACAGACAAAAACTTATAAACACAGACAACAGTATAGTGGTTACCAAAGAGAAAGTGGAGTGCAGAGATGGTAGTAGAGGGAAAAGGGGGTCGAGTATATGGTGACGAAAGAAGATTAGACTTTGGGTGGTAAACACACAATGCCATATACAGATAATGTATTACAGAATTGTATACTTGAAACCTATATAATTTTATTAACTGATGTTACCCCAATCAACTTAATAAAGTTAAATGAAAAAAAAAACAACTATAAATGCAAGGTGTCTCCCATATGTAATACTAAAGAAAAAAGATGACACTATGTTTAGAAATATTTTTTTGCAGTATTCCATTTTTTTCTCTAAAAATCATATCCACATTGTGAAACCAATATATTTCTAGGCCAGATTAATGTAGAAGCCAAGACAACTCAAGTTTGCTTTCAATTTTCAACAGAGAAAAATGCCAGAGTATCATGATTTAAACTAACACTTGCTCTATCTTCTACCATAATATCTAAAGCTAAGTTGTTCTTATAAACCTTTGTGATGTAGAGTATTTAACAAGATCATAAATGGAATGTTTAAAGCTGCCGTGGCAGTGAATTTAAACAAGCAGTTATATGGCTCTCTGTCTTTACCTTTAGTTTCCCCTGACAATCATTCTTCCTAAAATTAATTCATAGTATTCATCTAAAGTTTCCTCCACTTGACATCAAGTTGTCTTGAGGATTGAAAAGATTTTATTCTTACACAGGTTGTATTGAAATTGATTTCATTTTAGCTTACATTCAATTTTGACATTATTTGACCTGGACCTGAATTCTCTTAACAAACACTGAGTAGACAAATTCTTATGTAAGATTACCTTGATTAACTTGATCTTTCAGCAAAGTATTGCACAAATTGAAACCACATCCAATGTATAATTTACTTGAATTTTGAGTTGGTTATTCTTGTGCTGTTTACTGGCAAAAACAGTTAGAAGGTTGTTCTTCTCATTCCCAAAAGAAAAGGTCAGATCTCTCAAATGAACCCTTTATAATTCATTAAATATTGTACCAGCAAAGCAATTCAAGTTATCAACAAAAGAGAGTGAAAGGAATATTTATATTTTACTTATGGAATTATTCCTTTTTAAAAAACATACCTTTGAATGAATACTCAGGAAGATTAGACAAAAAAAGGGGGATTGGGTTTTGCCAGTAAAGGGAGGGGTAGACCTTAGCCTTTTTTTTGTTCCCCCACTTTCCTTGGGGCTAAAATTCTCTTATTCATTATAAATAGAAAGGGAATTTTATTTTGCTTAAAAACGTTTGGCTTTTTGAAATTTATTTTAGCACCTTGAACTGGAAAACTCCAATTTTTACACTTTGCTTTCAAGTTGTTTTCAATTTATTTGAGGATTTTATAAGCTAAGGAGATAGGTTATTGATCTAAGCACCTGCTAATTCCTGTTTCCCATAGAGTAAGATGAATGTGGATTTCATGGTCCTATAATGTTGCTAAGTGGCTTTATCTATCTCACGTCTTTATAATAAAAAAATAGAAAAATAAGCTATCTAAGATCATTTATTGCAAGACTTTTGTTGCAGTATATAAAAGATTAGAATATCTTAGCCCAGAAATTTATTTTTTTCCTGTCTTAGATGCATTGGAAAAAAAAAATTAAGTATTACCTACCCTTAAAATGGAAGCAAGTTTTCTGTTTGGTTTAGGCTGTGGAATCAATAGCCATCAAACTCCATTTTGAAAGAACAAGAGACATGAATTTTTGACTGGGGAAAAAAAAGCGAAAAGACTATCCCTTTGTAAATGAATGTCTAGTGGTTGAATTTATCAAATGATGACCATGAAGAACATTATTTGAAGGCTCAGGAGTCAAATGGGAATTAAATTATCACTACAATGACCATATAATCAAGATATATGGCCACTTCAATTATTACCCTGCCTAGCCTTCGTTTGAATAGGTTGCCTTTGCTGGTCCATAAGAACTGTGCCATCTGTTCTCCCAGCAGCAGCAGGTGAGGAATGACTTCATCAGAAGCCAGCATCTCTCCAGTCAACCATCAAATGCCACACATGTGTCTGCTATATGTATCTCTACCACATGTTACAAAACACAGCTATGAAAGCCAAGAAAGCCATTCACTTTGTGGTAATTTGTTACAGCAGCCCCAGAAAATTGATACAACCGCTTAAAAATATTATCTTTTGTAAATCCATGGGTTGAATGAGCTGTTTGGCAATTCTTTCTTGGCGTCTATCATGAGGTTATAGTCAGACTGGCTGAGGCTGTACTGACCTAAAGTTTGACTGGGCTAGACTTCAGGATTGCTCACTAACATGGCTGATCATTAATGCTCTCTATTGTCTGAGATCTCTGCTACAGTTACAGACTGGAACCTCTCAACGCAGCTTCAGCTTCTCACAGCATGGCAGCTGAATTCCAGGAGGGAGCATCTCAAAAGAATTCCAAGAGTGAGCATTCCCAGAGGCCTCAGCGGATGCTGCAATGCTCCCTAGGACCTGGCCTCGGTAATCCCAGACACCGTTTCCATTGTATTCTGTTGCCCGGGGAAATGAATAGCAGTCCAAATTCAAAGATAAGTGAATCAGCCTTTACCTCTCAATGAGAGAAGCAACAAAATATTTAGCGCCAGCTATAATCTACTACAGCAGGTTACACTTTTTAATTATAGACAATATGGAGTAATTCCCAAATTTGAGTCTAGCCAATTTTGTTGTATAATATTCTACACTATACAAGCTGTTCCAAGAACATAGTTTCTTGATTTTTTTTCCTACACAAGTGCTATGCTAAAATGTTTTTTCCAAGTGCAAAATATAGTCTGCAGTCTTTCACTTTTGCCAAATTCTTAGAGAAATCTTAGTACATTGTTTGCATCCCTGCTTTTCCATTAGTATTTTTCTTCTTCTTTTTTTTTTTTTTAGTTTTTGAATACTCCACACTACATCTATTTTCTGAATTTGTTTTGCTATTTTTATTCTAGACTACCCATATCTTCAATGTGTGTGTGCTGGTGAGGCGAGCTCACTTTTGACACAGAACTTGTTTAGATACAGCAACTGGATGAGGAGCTATGATACTCCATTGCTGTGGCTGGCATCAACCTTTTGTTGGCTTACTCATGATTTCTTCTGATTATGTAACATTATAGTGACATACTTATGATGCTGGTACCACCATCATTAGTGAATTTCTCATTTCCTTGGTGAAGACAATGTCCTCTAGGAACATAGTGAAGTAATAGGTTTCCAGGCTACATACAATTTTATTCTAACATGCCCACATCCCAGCGGCTTATGATGAGGCCAGGGGAAAAAGGGATGTAGGAAACGAAGGAGAAAAATACAGAGTAATAAGAACTATAAAATGAATAGAAAATATGTAATGCATGGGTATAATTGAAGTTTTTACTTTATTTTTTTTAATTAATTTATTTATTTATTAGTTTCAGGTGTACAAAACAAGGTAATACTTAGACGTTCATCATTTATATCCCTCATACTGTGAACCCCCCTCCCCCCATCCACTATCCCTCCGACCTCACACTGAACCATCACATTATATATATAAAATTATAGTTGGCATTCATTAATGTTTAGCTTCTGATGTACAATGCCATGATCAGGTATCCACAGTATCCCTGAGGTGGTCTCCCAAATAGGACGCATGTCCATCGGATACCCAACATGAAGTTTTTACTTTAGATTGGATGATGATGTAAGGTCTCTGATAAAACGGCATTTAATCTGAAAACTGAATGAAGTAAAGGAGCCAATCACTTGGAGTTAATAGTAGAAAGTTTTAAAAAGGAGAAAATTCTTAATCTATATATTGAGCTCATATCTCTTTCTTAGTTTTTAAATTTAATATTTCTAATTCCTTCTGGATTTTTCCACAATGACCTCAAATATAACCAATGAAAATCTGAATCAATAATACCTCCTCTCCCTCCCCATAATCTTGCTTACTGTATTTGTCCTAGGTCGGCCATAATAAATTACCACAAACAAAAGAAATTGATTCTGTCACAATTACGGAGGCTAGAAGTTACAAGTCAAGCTGTTGTCAGAGTTTGTTCCTCTGGAGGGTCTGAAAATCTGTACCATGCCTCTTTCCTAGTTTCTGGTGGCTGCCAGCAATCCTTGCTGTTCCTTTCCTTGTAGCTACAGCACCCCAATCTCTGCCCCCATCTTCACATGCCCTTCTTTCCTCTGCATACTGTCCTTTTCTTTGAGGACACCAGTCATTGGATTAAGGACTCCTTTTAATTTGATTATATTTACAAAGACCTATTTCAAAAATAAGTTCACATTCACAGATTCCTAAGGTTAAGACTTGAGCATATCTTTTTGGTTGACACAATTCAACCCACAATACTTGCGATCCTATATTCCCATTATTAATGATGGAATACTCATATTAGTCAATCACTCTCCACAGTCAGTCACCAAGTATTTTCAGTTGAGCATCTTTAGTATTTCTTGAATGTATTCAGTTCTATCCATACCATTTCATATTATTTTAATTTAGATCCTCATTATTTTTAGAGCCTTCTAATAGGGACTTCCAAAATGTCTCTCTGCTTCCAATATTGTCTTTTCCCACCCACCAATTCTCTATAAAATCATTCTATAGTCAGACTATTTTAAAATTCAAAAATGTCAAATTTACTTGAATGAAGTCAATCTCTTACTGAAAACCATTCAAGGCTTCTCTTTGCCATCAGTAAAAGCACACAAAGTAAAACAAATAAAACAAACAAAAAATAATAAAAATGAGATGTTAAATATGTTTTAGGGTAATAATTAAATTCTGCCTTTGACGTTAGAAAGACCTTCATTCAACACCAGTTCTAATGCACACTACAGTGGAGGTGGTTACTTACTCTTTAAATCTTATTTTTCTCACTTGTGAAATGGGGGTGAAATAATTGACTAAGTAGAATTATAGGATTGTTATGAAGGATAACTTAGCACAATTTCTGACACACAGTGAAAGACTAATACACAGAATTTCCATCTGCTAGCTCTCCAGGTACGTCTCTAACCCAATCCTATGCCAGTCTCGTCCTTCTCTTTGCCTGGTGTGCTCATTCAGCAGAATGTCTTTATGTCTTACATTGTACTATTTACTCCCTCGCATCTTGGCTTTTGAACTTGAATTTAAAAACTGTTTAACTTCCCACCTTTTGTGGGAAGTTAAATTAACCTTTTGTGGGTTAATTTCTTCACACAGATTTCATCTGTTGGACAACGGTATCTGCTTACCAGGAAGCTGGGTTTGACTTCTTAGTCTTAATTAGAGTCTCTCCTTTGTACAACACTTCTGTCCCAGCATTTATCAATGTCAACTGCAGTTGCTACTCTCCGTTTCCATCTTTTTCAATATGTTATCAGCTCTTTGAAAGCAAGGACCACATCTTATGCTTCTGTCTATCACCAGTACCTAGCTCAGTGTTCCATGTTCTTGGAATAAGTAAAATGGTGAAAAAAATGTTCCTTGAGAGTACCTATTTGTCTACCACTGGAAAAAAAAGAATAAATTTATGTTACTTGTCTTAAGCTCCATGAGAGTACTGAAATCATCTATTGAGTTTATTACTGTATCCTAATTTAAAAATAGAGGTTGACATATAGTGAATGCTCAAAAAATACTTGATGATTGTTGAATGTGTAAGAGAACTGCTTCATTTAAATTAGCAAAAATTGAAAGGTATTTATCAGTACATTTCACTATGGCTCTAAACAGTAAGCAATTGTGATCCAAACCTAGAAATCAAGATACATAGCTCTGCTGGGAAATAAATGTCTATTGCTTGGCCTAATATAAAAACACTTGTTTGGCATCCAGGTACCCTGCCTCCAAGGGGCTATATAACTGTGCACTTGGGACCAGTTTATTTCAGTTTCCCTTTTTGGGGATTGAGGGTCTTAGATCATAATCTCTAAGGTCTCTTCTATATTTAAATTCCTTACTTTTTAGACACACAAGATTATCAAGGTAATCTACGATTTCCATGGCATTTCTAATGTAGATATAAAAGTGAGGAGAATTGACCTATATAGCCCTTGTGTTAAAAATAAATCCTGCTCTGACAATTTTCTATAGAAATACTGTGTCTTAATTGGAGAAAATTTTTTTATCTGGAATGATGGAATTCTACACGTTTCTCTGTTGTTGAACAGATTCTTTGTGGTTATGGATTAAAACTAAATATGCCAGTAAAATATATTATTATTATTGTTCTTGTTATTGTTATTATAAAATAGTAACATTTCAGCACTGGGAGAAATGTGAAGGTAAATAGTTCAATCCTTACATTTTGAAGATAGAAGAAGAGAAGTACAGAAACACAGTTATATACAACGCTGTCCAGACAGCAGATCGTGGGATTTGGTCTCCATAATTGTGTGAGCCAATCCCTGTAATAAATCTTTTCACTTATGTACGTGCACACGTGCACTCACACACACACACACACACACTCTAACACACTTTCTGTTTCTCTGGAGAAACAGGTGTCTAATATACACCTTCAGACTTTGAGACCCTAAGTAGAAAACCCAGGCTCACCATGCCTGAACTTCTGACTTAGAAAATTATGAACTAATGGGTATTTTAAGCCACTACCGTGTTTCCCTGAAAATAAGACATATCCAGACTATTAGTTCTAATGCACATTTTGGAGCAAAAATTAATATAAGACCCTGTATTATATTATATTGTATTATATTATATTATATTATATTATATTATATTATATTATATTATATTATATTATAAGACCCGGTCTTACATTATAGTAGAATAAGATCAGGTCTTACATTAATTTTTGCTCCAAAAGACGCATTAAAGTTGATGGCCCAGCTAGGTCTTATTTTCAGGGAAACATGGTATATGTGTATTAATTTGTTAAATAGCAACGGAAAACTAATACAGAACTCAATAAATGTATGTTAAATTAATAACTATACTTTATCACTTCAATCCTTCCAAAATAACTGATATTTTTATAGTGCCATGAATGCTGATTTTATATTAAATTTAAAAATAAATGTCTCTATTTCCTGAGGCATGTAATTTTTATTTCTGATCAAAGGTATAATTTTTTTAATTTCATAGAATTAAAAATAGTTATTGAGAATAATAGAGATCTATTCAGTACTATGTACATTGTTTTTTTAGAATTATTATGTTTATATTTTCATTAAAACTTTTGCTAGTTGGTGAACTGTTTGAGCCTTAAAATTTAACTTGCAAAGATGGGCTTATATTTTAGCCTTTTTCACAATCCTGAGGTCAAACGTATTCTTTTTTTTCTATTTGTTCATACCACTGATTACTAATGACAGCTGTTCCATTTTTACTTTGGATGATCACAATTTGAAAATGATTGAGCGTGGCAAATTAGAGAGCATATGCATAATAGGTTTTCACCTAGCACCTATGTGTAAATTCTCATCTATTCCGCACAGTCTCAGTAACAGGCAAGTGTTACATTTTAATCACACTTTCTGAAACAAGCTTTTCCTTTTTCTGTTGAAAAATAAATTACCTGTCCTTCCTATCTGCATATCCTATCATAAGGACTAAGTGATAGCTTACTGTTTGATGTTAATTTGATGTGAAAACCATCAGTCTTTGATAACTTTTAAAAAAAATTTTACAACTCTACAAGAAACTTTTAGCTTATTACCCAGTTTTAGAAATGTTTCATATTAACAGCTAAATATAAAGATCAATAAGAGAATAGATTTAAATGAAAAAGCGAAGATAAAATGTAAAGGAGATAGCTGAATTTTATTCATCACTTTCCAGAGAGTTAAAAATATATTGCCATTTTTTCAATTGTGCTTCTGCTTACCATTTATTTGTTGATAAACATAATGATACTAGTAATATAAAATATAAAAGGATTCATGTGAGAGATGCAAAACTCAGGGGTAGTGTGTGGATTATGTTTCTTAAATAAATTGATACTACTGTTTTATCCAGTTACTGTTTTTGATAAACTGTTGTTCATAGTTCTCTTGGTTGACTGCCTGTGAGAACAATGTAAGTGTATTTCCCTATGTAACTATTACCACTCAGTGGAAAAATTTCTCCTTTTTCACATTAAAAAAGTAGTAAAATGGCAGAACACACAGCTAAAAGGAGCCAGTTTTTTTTTTTTTCCTGAGAGTTGATTAAGAATAAAAGTAGCAGAAGGCTCAATTAGAAGAATATTTTTTGTTCAATTGCACTATAAGCTGATGTGATTTTTACCTGTGAGGGGGTAAATATTACAATTGTAGAAAAAAGAAAGGTCAGAGGTCTTGTTCTCAACTATAGCAATAAGTTATGTTAAGATAAGCATTATGTGCACTTGTTTGACTCCTTGCCTAACCAGTATTTTTCCTTCCTTCATTTTCCCTGGCATTTCCTATTGCTTTCCTCTCTTCTCATATGTTCTTTCTCCGTGTCTTTTAGTAAACTATTTCACTTTTATTTCACTTTTTCAACTATTTAGTAAACTATTCCTATTGCTTTCCTCTCTTCTTATATGTTCTTTCTCCATGTCTTTTAGTAAACTATTTCAAATACTTTTTGGAATAGATGAAAGTAAATACAATCTTTACTCTTCCTGGGCAAGCCATAAAAACTAATAAGGAGACACTTTAATTATCAGGCTTAACATATACACAAATTTTAAATATTTTAGTATGTATTTTTTGCTACATGGGGTTGTTGATGAGCTATCCATCTGCGAGACACATTAAAAACACTCAGCAATTTGTTATAAAGTGGAAGAAATTATATTTGCTTTTTCAAAATCAGGTGTTTGGGGATATTATTTTTGTGTGTGTTTGCCTTTGGTTTTGGCCATAAACTGAAAAACTTTTAAAATTTTCAATGGGAAATAACACCAATTCTATTGGAAAAAGTTAAATTATAAAAATTAAACATATTCAAAGAATGTGTGAAAATCATGCTATAAACAAAGATATCAGGTGAAAAAAAATCAAAGTTACACTTAATAAATATTTGGGTGGTGAGACTCCTAACTTTTAGTTTCTTAATCCTAACCTAAAAGACCTAGGGCAAGATATTGAATTTTATCACATTGTGAAATTCTATGACTTTGCTAATCAGTTTATTCTGCTGACAATACACTGAAAAAGTTAACTTCTTTAACTCATTCTTTACATCTTAAAGAAATTATTCAACGTGAATTTGTTATGGTGTCTCTGTAACAATAAAATGAAATACAATAAAAATAAATAAAATGAAGCTAAAAGGGATAATGTTACAAAAGAATAATATCTGGGATGCATGTATAGCTACGCTAAAAATTGTTTTGAATACCTAAAGTCAATAAAAGAGTAAAAAAAAAAAATGAATCTGGAAGTTCAAGGTTCCAGAATCACTCCTACAAGCTCAGACAGTCAGGCTGAATTTATATGAAGCAAAAACTACATAAAGTTATAAGAGCCATTACAGGGCAATTCTATTAATCTTTGAGCTGAGACAAGCCTTAAGAGACAAAACTATAATGTGGACTAGGGAGGCATCGAGGTTGAGGGAGTGAAGATGAGTTTTTAGTGGAAAGAATGAAACAGGGATATTAGGGAAGGTAAGTAAAACTGAAATAGATATGGCTACAGGTCAGAATGTTTCTTTCATGAGAAGGTGAAAGACTGCTTATAGACTCCTTGCTAGGCAAATCCTAGGGTCACATTCCTTGTGTGCCCTCTCTCACAGGTTTTATATTTATTTTATTTTTTGGGGTTGACAATGTTTAGTAAAATTACATACGTTCCAAGTGTACAATTCTGTAATACATCATCTATATCTCACATTGTGTGCTCATCACCTAGAGTCAGTTCTCCTAACATCACCACACACTTGACGTACTTTTCCCTCTTCTATCACCCTGACCCCTTACCTTCTGGTAACCACTAAACTGTTGTCTGTGTAAATGAGTTTGTTTCTTTCTTTGTTCATTTGTTGCTTTCAGTTTCCTATATGAGTGAAGTCATATGGTTCTCGACTTTTTCTGCCGGACTTATTTTGCTTAGCATGAGGATTTTGGGTGCCTTTTGTCTCAGAGAATTTATAGTGGATGAATAATACCATAACTTAAGGTTTTTAATTAACAAAAAGGAATCATATTGGAGGAAAACAATGGCTTTTCCATGGAAAGTAATATAAGCATTAGATCATCTCATTAAAAAGAAAAAAGAAAAACAGCAAACAAAAAAACAATTTTTAAAGTGCTTCCCATAATGCCAAGCTACAGTATTTGAGGGAAAAGGGAGGTAGAACTTTTAAGAGTCTATTTTGAGAAACCCCCAATGACGAGTGCTTAAATTAGAAATTTGGAGAAAACTTACTTTATCTAATTAATACACTCAAAACTCTGCTAAAATTCCATTTTCAAGAGTATTTACTAGATGATGCCCTTTCCTCAACCACAACTTCTGGCAGAAATAGCTATCCTTAATTTCGATCTTATTCACATCCTCTATTAGCACTTCTCAGAAATATAATTATTTTCATATGGCTATATCTCTTACAAAATCACATGTTATTTGAGAGGGAATGGTCATATCTTATTTATATCTCTGTCCTCATTGCCTGAGCCTTTTATGCTAGTCACATTACAGGCACTTAGTAGTTAATGAGTTAATAAATGATTACAAATACAAAAAAGCATTTGTTGTCCCAAATATGAGTAAGACTTACACCAATTTATATGTAAGACCTTAGTGTCATAGGACATTCTAATTTCTGACTAAACATTTATTTGGTTTGAGATAAAATTCTAACTTCCAGAAACCTTGGATGCTTATCAAAGCTCCATGAAATCTTTAGAGATGTAGTTATCACCTAATTGATAAATCTAAATTTCTGTCCAATCTGTTTTTCATTGCTTAATACACATACAGATAACTATGTGAATCTCGAAAGCTATATTTATTATGGTCTTCCCAAATGCCTATTTCCAACAGCATACTCTATTTTTGCCCTATGGTTTACTTAAAAAATTAACTAACATATTTTCATAATGTTTTAAAAAGGCCCATCATATTTAAATTAGTGTGTTATTAATTATAACAAAGTCTTTAAATTTTAGATAATATAATTTTAATGCCTCTCAGATGATTAAAATTTAATTATCTTCTATAAAATGATTGGCATTATGTGTGAAAAAGTATATGAATGTTTATCAAACTAAAAGTCAAAGAATTAAAAACTAGCCTGTTACTCTATGTAAATTTATAGCCAGGGTTACATGAAAGGTCAACCATGCATTAATGTGCCTTGGCAGTTATTCCTGGAAGCTATGCAATTTTTTACACCTGATGAAATTTTATTTATCATGAATTGTATTTATCATGAAAGGCAAGAAAAAGTTCTTGAGAAAATCAGAAACTGTAAGACCAAGAATAGCCAGTATGTTGTAACTGGCGATGGCATTCCGGCACATAGGGATTAGACAGCCATACTTGCAAAGCCTCATTTTGCCACATAGTAGTTAGGTTATTTAACCTTCTGAGACTCAGTATCTTGATCTGCAAAGTTAAAGCTGCAGGACTTGCAGGATTGTTACAAACATTAAATGATCCCAACATAAATTACCCTCAATAAATGTTAGCTGCTATTATTACTTTACTGCTTAGCTTTCTTTTATTTCTGTATTCTTTTCTACTTTGCTAATTCTGTTTTTCATTTTATTTTTTCACATTTTTCCATGCTTTCTTTCCTTCAACTTCCTTGCATTTCATGGATCCTGTTATCCACTGCCACTCCTCCCCAAATAGAATTTGAAAATACCAGAGGTGTCAAAAAAATGTATACAAGTGGACACTTTGGTCAACGTTGC
The DNA here is from genome assembly GCF_964194185.1 of Rhinolophus hipposideros. Lineage (NCBI taxonomy): Eukaryota > Metazoa > Chordata > Mammalia > Chiroptera > Rhinolophidae > Rhinolophus > Rhinolophus hipposideros. The sequence continues at coordinate 45,724,233 of NC_138053.1, read as the reverse complement.
TCAAGCAGTAGTTCGCTGTAATCAGAAGTGTCTTGATGCTGATGGTAGCCACTTTGAGCACCTCTTATAATTGCAGAAATCAAAATGTGACTGGTATTCACCTTTTGTTATTGATATATATTGAGTACTACAACTTTAATACAGTTTTCCTTTCTTAAAATGTATATACATTTTTTTGGCTCCCTCTGCATTTACTCCAAGTAAGATACAAAACTAAAAAAGAGACCTAATCTTCTATTTCCAACACGCTTATCACAAGGCCTTTCTCTCTCCCTATCTGTCCTCCCCTACCCCCATCCCTCCCTCCTCTTTCCTCCTTTCCATCCCTTAGGAAACCAGGTTGCTACATAAAGGGACAAATGTAAAACTAATGAAAATACCAAAGAGTATACAATACATAAACAAAAGTGAATAAATGATTGAAAGATGTATTGAACAAAAGATTTAAAGAGTTTAAGAATTGTCTTCAGATTGTAGACAATTCTAATATAAACATGAATTTGAATTGTCTACAAATTGTAGCATGTTTGTATTACAGGAAATAATGGCCAAACCTATGCCAGAAACACAAATAGGCTCCATTGTTTTAAAGAACGAATTCATAGATTGAAGGTTTACACAATAAAGAAAGCTTTGATTTGCGGGAAGTGGCATCACTAAAATCAGAATTTTAGCCTTGTCATTTCAGCCCTGTCATTCTACTCTTTAAATACTTCCATGGTTTTTTTGTTTCCTCCTTATTCAAATCATAGCTATGTCCAATGAAGAGAGCAGTTTATTCTGTCATTCCCTATCTGTACTTCACGTCCATTGCTAGCTTCAAAAGTTGAGAGGACATATTTAAGAAACAAATTATTTCAAATTACATAAGAAACATGTTTTAAAACTGTATCTTTATCCTTTATTCTATATTCCAGAAATTGCTGGCATTTCTTCCCAGCCACATAAAAGCTACAAGAAATTAATCAAAACTTCGTAGGGTAAGGTTATGAGATAGTTCCAGAACCACTCTGCCAACTGAATTTTGAGACATTTTGTTAGTCTTTTGGGATGGCTGTTCTCAGGAAACTCCAGTGAGATTAAAACAGTAATTTGCACTCATCTAATCTAATCAAATTACATCTTAGAAAAGTGCTTTGCTAATCTTCATTATCTGAAGCTATAATATAAAACTTTCCTGTGACGTAGGAACTAATTTTTCCTGTATTCATTACAACTTAGTTGGTTAATGACAGTCTATACATTTTGGAGACAAATTTTTTTGTTGTCTAACCATCTCATTACCAGTATTATAATGAAACTGGAAAAAATTAAAACACAAACTATCATAAACTCAAAATTACTAAATGATACATTTATGTAAACATTTGCTTGAGATAATTTAACCTGGTGTGAGGACAGTTAGTGCTTTGAAGAAAGCATGTAGTTGGCTTTTCATCTAAATATAGCGTTTCATAACTTGACTTCATAAAAATCAGCACATCAGAGCAATAACAGACACTATAACTTGCTCTGTTATTTTAACACTTTTAGGCACCTATAGTCATTCATCTGATCAAATGTAAAAGGTGAAAAAATAAAAGACCATTGACCTTTTAAACCTTTAACTGTAAATCTGAGGTACAAGCAAAGTCCATAGCAGTTTTGTTAGGCTTACAGGTAATTCTTGAGAAGTTCAAAAGATGTCACTGTGGAAAACAAGTGAGAGTTCATATAAAATTGAATTTACTGTGATGCAGTAAAATATTTATTTCTACAAATTCCTGAAAGAAAACTGGAGTCCCTCTCACAAAAAGTTTTAGGGATTAAAATCTGGACCTTTTAAAGAACACAATCATGATTTAAAACTGTATATTTATGGGAGAAAAAATGATAAAAATTTAAGTACTATATATTTATGACCTTGTTTTAAGCTGACATTTGTGTGAGATGTTATCTCCATTTTTCAGATGAGGTACTTGAGAAAAGAGAAATAGTACAGGTAATTTATCCAAAGTAACAGAGCTAAGGAAACATGGGACAGAGTCTAAAATCAAGAAAGGGAGGAAGATAAGGAGGATGTGAAAGAGAAGCTCATCAAGGTCATTTAAAGCTATGAATGTTAACAGATAAACCCAAAAGTTCCCCACCCCCCACCCCCCAAAAAACCCAACATTTTCATTAAAGAGGCAATCAGAAATTTCAAATCTTCGATATAGACCATTTTCTCTAAGTATACATTAAAATTTGTCATCAAAAAGTTTTAGAAGTAAAAACTGGATTTGTTTTCTTTGTGAGGGGCAATAGCAGTAAGAAACCAGCCCAAGGCACACACTAGACACAAGGCACATGGGAGCCCAATGCTCTCCAGACACTGGCACCATAACATCTGCCTTACTATACCAGGTCATCCAAGGTAGGTGTCACCAAAGAGAATGCCCGGCTTCCAGGGTGACCTCCCCACTGCCACCTAGCCTCTCCAAGTCCCAAGCTGGGGCTAATTTCCAGGCCTAGACAGAACCTGTTCAACTTCTTACTCAGCAGAAGTGGCCATAACATGAGCACTGTATTGGTGGCAGCAAAAAGGACCTCCAGACATAGACAAGATGGGAAGCACTGAAATTCATGCTCTGTAACCAGACCCAACTGCTGCTCTAGCTTCTGTAGGCAGCACTTCTAGTGGAGCAGCAACTTCGAGGCTCCCAGATATCAGGAGCAGCTGAAGGTGATTTATGTGTCACCTAAGATATATGGTAACTGACTCATTCTTTCATTCAACAAACAGCAATGCTTCACCCTCTCCAGCAGCTCTACAATTTTTAGAAAATACTGTTGTCAGTTGGCTTTCTTTCCCATGCCCAACCAAATTATATCTCATGAAAATTTAAAGTAAAATCTTTATAAAGACTGGGGACATTTGCTCAGTGAGTTTTTCCAGTCCTCCACATACAGGGCATACTAAAGAAAATTCAGTTTTCCCTTAGTTCTGATGCATCTGTGTAGTGACTCTTCAGATTCTGTAGCTTTTGATTTTAGTAAATCAATCTTTTCACACATCCAGTAGTTCCATCATTTTCTTATTTCCAATAATATAGATTTATACTGCCTATTGATTTAGCTTTTAAAATAGAAATATTGCATCATTATCATTTACTATATAATTTAGAAATCCCAATACTTAAGTCATGTTTTGCCAGAAATGAGCTAAATAACTCCACTTCTTTAAATTTATCTTTTTAAATCCCGAAACTCTACTACCATTCTTTTACTCTGCAGAAAGTCAATTCTGGAAAGACCATTCACCAAATTCTACTGATCTCCAGAAGCAGTGCTGCATAGATATTATACGTGCTGTAATTCTGTGGAATCATAAAAGACCCTGAATAGCCAAAGCAATCTTGAGAAAGAGCAATGATAGAGGTATCACACTTCTTGATTTCAAACTATATTATAAGACTATAGTAACCAAACAGTATGATACTAGCATAGAAAGAGACATACAGATCAATGGAACAAAACAGAAAGCCCAGAAATAAATCCATCCATATAAGGTCAATTAATTAATGACAAAGGAGAAAAGGATATACAATGGGGAAAGGATAGTCTCTTCAATAAATGTTGCAGAGAAAACTATACAGCCATGTGCAAAAGAATGAAACCAGATCCCTATGTTACACCACACACACAAATCAACTCAATATGGACTTAAGTGTAAGACCTGAAACCATAAAACTGGAAAGGAACATAGAGATAAGTTCCTTGACATTGGTCTTAGCATTTTTATTTTTATTTGACACCAAAAGCAAAGGCAACAAAAGCAAAAATAAACTAGTGGAACAACATCAAAATAAAAAGCTTCTGTACAGCAAAGAGAATAATGAACAAAATGAAATGGCAGTCTATGGAATGAAAGAAAATAATTGAAAGTCATATATCTGATAAGGGATTAATATCCAAAATATATAGAGAACCCATACATCTCAGTAGAAAAGACCTAAAAAAATAGATTAAAAAATAGGCAGAAGAACTAAATAGACATTTTTCCAAAGAAAACATACAAATAGCCAACCGGCACATGAAAAAATATTCAACATCACTAATCATCAGGGAAGGACAACTCAAAACCAGGAAATATTACCTTGTACATGGTGGAATGACTTTCATCAAAACAAACAAACAGGGGTTACAGATGTTGACTGATGATGATGTGGAGAAAAGAGAAGCCCTGTGCATTCTTGGTGGGAATGTAAATTGGTACTACGGAAAACAGTATGGGGGTTCCTCAAAAAATTAAGAATAGAACTACCATATGATCCAGCAAATCCATTTCTGGGTATTTATCCAGAGAAAACAAAAATAGGGTATTAAGGAGATATCTGCACTCCCTTGTTCATTACAGCATTATTCACAATAGTTAATATATGGAAACAAGTGTTCATCAATGGATGAACATAAAGAATATGTGAGATATATATACATATACATATATATCTCACCGGTATAAAATACCGGTATATTACTCAGCTATCAGAAAGAAGCAAATCCTTCCTTTGAACCAACATAGATAGCCCTTGAGGGTGTTATGCTAAATGAAATAAGCCAGGCAGAGAAAGATAAATACTGGAACGGTATCACTTATATGTAGAATCTAATAAAAAGCTAAACTAATAGAAACAGAGAGTAAAAAATATGCTTTCCAGGGGCTTGGCAGTGAGAGAAATAGGGAGAAATTGGTAAAGAGAGTATAAACTTTCAGCTATAAGATGAATAAGGTCTGAAGCTCCAACGTAAAACATGGTAACAATAGTTGATAACTCTGCACTGTATAATTGATATTTGCTGAGAGTAGAACTTAAATGTTCTCACACATAAGAAAAGATTAAAAATGCAATTCTGTTTAATTTGGTGACACTGGATATATTAATTTTCTATTGACACTTAGCAAATTGCCACACAGTTAGATGCTGAAAAATCCACACACTTATCTCAGTTTTGTGCACTGAGTCAGGCATGAGTTAGCTGGGTCTTTTGCTCCTGCTCAGAAAGCTACGATCAAGATTTTCACTGGATTGTGTTCCGTCTGAGGCTCAACTTGGGAAGAATCTGTTTTCAAGCTCATTCAGGTTGTGGGCAGAATTGATTTCCTTGTAGCTGTATATCAGAGGGCTCTAGCTCCTTGCTGGCTATTGACTTTGGCCCCTTAAGGTCCTAGAAGCTGCCCATAGTGCCCCAACAAGGAGTCTGCTTCCTAGTCCATTCCTAATATGGCTGCTTGCTTCTTCAAAGTCCGTAGAAGGCCTCTGATGCATGTCTGCTAAAACAGTGTCACTACTAACTCATTTACTGCATTTTGTTAAGAGTAATATTCCACTTACTTTACAATTCTACTTTTTCTTCACTTCTATTCCTTTCTAAGTATTATGGGATAGTAATAAACTTAAAATTTGCTCAATTTTGCATTTATTCATACCCTGAGGCCTCTTTTTGTAGCAAAACATATTTTTGATCTTCATAATGGCTTCATCTATAATCTTTCTTGTTTTCCTACAGAGAGAGAGAGAGAGAGAGAGAGAGAGAGAGAGAGAGAGAGAGAGAGAGACAAGCTCTAGTGCTAGCAACTGCAATATTCAGAATAACAAAGATAGGCATTGAAAGACTTGGCTGGATTGACATCAATAGGAAAAACAAAGTATTTATAAAGCCTGCTTAGCTACAATTTTCCAATGGTAATTTCTACTCTCTGACTCATTTTTCTTTTAACATACACATTTAATGAAAACATTATGGAACAAAACCCCAAAACAATCTGAAGCCAAAGCACACTCAAGTATTGCTTAGCATAATAAAAAATATTGTGAGAACAATTCACTGTGACTGGGATTTTAATGGGACAAGCCATGACTTCAAAGTAGCTGTGGGTGTAGAATTTGGTACAACTGGTAAACAAAGCAGCTGTTTTGTCTTTGTGCAACACAGAAAGCCACACCCTTGTCTAACTGCCTGGCTTAATCACACTCCCTTTTCAGTAAAGCTATATGCATGTTTGTATTTGGAAGCAGTTTCCCTGTGGAAATTATCATGAAGGACCAGGCAGCTGAGGTAATGATTTAACCAGAGTTACTAAACATTTCACTGCATGCATTAGCAAGAAGATTATATAGTTAATCAATCCACACATACTTCCTGGGTTCTTATTAAATGCAAGACACACAGTAGCAAGCCAGACTATAGTCAAATGAGATAATGCAAATGATAACACACTATAAACTGTAAATCTCTGTTAACTTGTGAGTTTTGATTACTTGAAATAATAAATTATTAATTATATTATTTTTCAGTATGAACCCCATGTGATAAAATAGGTTTGTATCGATTCTATTGGCAGTGACCCAGAATTATCTGGATTAAAGTACTTTCTAGTTGAAACTAAGCATACTGGGAACTAGGTCAAAAGGTTAATAGAAAGCAGGTCAGTTTCTTAGGATGGTTCCCCTAAGACGCTACTATATATATTCACTTTATAAGTAGCAAGATGACGAATCTTTACTCCCCACTGAATAAATGGACCAACTTGGGGAGAGACCAGCATAACTGTGGGTGTCCAAGATTCCAGGCAAATGTAATTTATTAAACTACATTACAGGTGTTTTCTCTACATTAAAGGTGTTTTCCTGCTGTGCAAAGTGCAACTGATCTCAAGATCATCAAGTGATCAATACCTTGAACTCTGATTATGAATGTATAGCTTGGCTTAACATGGGCACATTTTATACACAGAGACATGGAAAAATGATTTTTACACATTTCACTGATTATGAAAGGGAAGCTATGATTTAGCCTTAAGTCAGCTTCCCTGCCTTGGGCTCTAGGCTTTTTTCTTATTTTCTGTTACTTTATCATTTACTGAGTAGCTTCTGTTATTCTTCACTTCTCTTCCACAAATAGAGTCCTGAACTCAAAGTAGCATTTTTAAGATACAGCACTAATCCTACTTATTTATTAAGTGGGCTTTGAATTATTAGAATTCAATGCTATCTCTTTTTGACATGTCAAGTTTGGTGTTGCCTTCAGCTGGAGGGCATATATAGGGAACCTCTTTTTTTTTTTTTCTTTCTCTCTTTTTTTTTGCCTTCTTTACAACAGTAACAAGTTTCCTTGTTAGCAACAGTAATATCAGAACACAGACAACCAACAGCTCTCAAACCGGATGGCTTCCGGTGCTACTTTCAGGTTTTAAGTGAAGGACAGTGAGACTTCGCAAACCATTATATATCCTCCCAATTTGCATTTGATGTTAGTGCAGTATTTCTAAGAATATTCCCCAAACTGCAAGTTGCTAAATAGATGCATTTCCCTGACATTACTCTTCAATTCATAGGAAGTTTTGAGTTTAAAGGCCTCAAAAATACTCTCCTTGCAGTAAAGGCACTGGCTTCTAGTCTCACCAGTTAGAATTGCATACATATAGAAAAGTTAATATGTTTTAACTTTGGTTTCAAATGTACTTTTCACCTTCTTTATAATGTCTCCATGCTAACAATCAAAATACCATTTTTAAGCACATTATTATTTTTTTTAAATGTAGATAGGTCTGGAGCCTAATTAAAACCTTGTGACTTTTAAAGGAACCAAGCACATTTTAGCCTAAAGCAGATAGGAACTGAGATTCAACCCTTTAAGAAACAGCCTTGTAAAACCCAATAATTCAGCTGTCCAGAGGTCACTTGCCCAACATTTGAACATAGGAGCTTAAAATATAACATAGTTTTGGTTTGAGAGAGAGTGTCCTACCACATGTGATTCCATAGTTACCTGCCATTTGTCTCAGAGTATACTGATGTTGTTTTGAAATTTCTTGATCAAGAGTAGTAGATGTTAGATGTCATAGGAAGAAAGCCACCAGGCAAGACAAGGGAAGGTATCACCTAAATTTTAGAAAGAAATGAGCTTTCCCAGGGTCATTCTATTTACAAATAAAAATGTACTACAATGTTTTATTTTGAAGAGTTCTTCCAAAGTGCAGTGAAAAAAAAAGACAGATAGATATAGATAGATGATAGATAGATAGATAGATAGATAGATAGATAGATAGATAGATAGATGATAGATAGATAGATAGATAGATAGATAGATAGATAGATACGGTCTTTAATTACAAACACTTGTTTTAAATCAATTTTTAAGCTAAATTGTATGTAATAAAATAAAATTTAAAAATCTAACATAACAGAAATGTAAATGAAGACATTTTTTCTCTCTCAGTTAAAAGTCAAATAAGCAGATGTAGGGTTTATAGGCTGCACTACAGTATAAAGGATTCAAACAACCCTACTGTTCCATGGTATAAACTTAACCTTGGATCAAAGACAATAGCACCTGAATTTCAAGCGGAAGGGTAGAAGGAACAGGAAGGCAAGAATATGGGTGTATGCCCACTTTCTCTTGAGAATGGTTTCTGGAAGTCAATGATAACACTTTGATTTTTTGTGACTCATTGTCCAGACCATAGTATTTGGGCATATCTAGCTTCAAGAGAATAGTGGAATGTATATTCAAGATAAAAATTAAGGGATTCTATTCCTATGGAAAAAGAGAATAAGTAAAGGCATAGGAATACCTGACATGGCTGAGAATGATAAGAAGATAAATAAAGGGTGAAACTTGAAGAACAAAGGACCCAAACATAAAGGGACCCACCAAAATATTGAGATTTACCTCAAGGAGCTCCACTTGGTCCCAAAGTAGATATATAAGAGAAAAACTCTCCATCATGTTTCCCATGGGGGTAGAGGAAGTGGGAAAGGGAACATTTTTAAATACTCCAGAGCATTCTGTTTTTCTCAATAAGTCCGGCAATCAGGGGAAACTAAATCCTAATCTAGGGTATTATTAGAGCCTAAATAATCTGTGGAAGTACCCAATTCTAGCCCACTCTAGTCATCCCCCACTAACCTGGGAGAAAAACTGAGAAACACATGAGAAGTTCACAGTCTAGAGGGACATAAAAGACTGAATCTTAATTGTAAGACTGTAGAATGTCCGACCTTGCTCTCCACCTCACCACGATCCTATTACTAAAGGTTTATTTGCAGCAGTTCTTTATCAGTTCCTCACATTGGGCTATTAATAGATAGATAGATAGATAGATAGATAGATAGATAGATAGATAGATAGATAGATAGATAAATTTTAAAAAGTATACCAAAATGTACTAAACACAATTTGAAGAAACAGCAACCATCAGAACAGATAAGGCAGAGATGTTGGAATTACAAGATTGAGTATTTAAAACAAGTACGATTAGGATAAAGGCTCTAGGGATCAAGCAGACAGCATGCAAGAACAAATGGGCAATGTAAACTGAGATAGAATGTCTAAGAAAGAATCAAAAATAAATGCTAGAGATAAACACACACACACACACACAAACACACAAAAAAACACTGTACTAGAAATGAAGGATGCCTTTGAAGGGCTTATTAGTAGACTGGACACAAATGAGGAAAGAATCTCTGAGCTAGAGGATATATCAACAGAATTCGTGAAAACTAAAGAGCAAAAAGAACAAAGACTGAAAAAGAAAGAACAGAATATCTAAAAACTGTGGAAGACTAGAAAAACAAGAGCAAATTAAATTCAAACTAAGCAGGAGAAAATGATAAGAATTTGAGAAGAAATCAATGAAATCGAAAATAAGAAATCAATAATTAAATAAACAAAAAAAAAACCCAAAAAAAGCTGAAAATATCAATAAAATTAATAAGCCTCTAACCAGGTTAAATAGAAAAGACAGAGGATACACTAACATCAGAAATAAGAGAGGGGACATCGCTCAGATCCCACAGACTTTAAAAGGTTAAGAAGGGAATATTACAAACAATTCTATTGCTACAAACTTAATAACCTAGACAAAATGAATATGCCAAAAATCACAGAAGGAGAAAAAGTCTTAATAGGCCTATATTTTTTTACAAATTGAATCTATAATTAATAATCTTCCAAAACAGAAAGCACTGGATTCAGATGGTTTCACTGGTGAATTCGACAAAAATATAACAAAGAAAATATACCAATTCTCTACAGAGATACAGGCAGAGGGAATATTTCTTAATTCATTCCATGATGCTACCACTCCCTTAATACCCTACACAGACAAATACATAACAAGAAAACTACAGACCAGTATCTTTCATTAATATAGATGCAAAAGTCCTCAACAAAATATTAGCAAATTGAATCCAAGAGTATGCAAGAAGAATTAAGCATCATGGCAAGCGGAATTTACCTGAGGTATGTGCAAGGCCAGTTCAACATCCAAAAAGTCATTAATGCAATCTATCACTCAACAGACTAAAGAAAAATCATATGATCATATCAATAGATGCAGAAAAAGCATTTTACAAAGTCCAACACTCATTCATAATAAAAACTCTCAGAAGACTAGAACCAGAAGGGAATTTTCTTAACTTAATAAAGAATATCTACAGAAAACTTACAGCTAACATCAGACCTAAGGTTGAGACACTCAAAGCTTTCCCAGTAATATCAGGTACAAGGCAAAGATATCTACTTGCACCAGTCCTTTTCAACATTATAGTGGGATTCCTTGTTAATGAAGCAAGGCAAAAAAGCAATTAGAACAAGGCTGCAGGATATAAGGGATACAAAATCAATTGCTTTCCTATGTGTCAGCAAAAAGCAGTGCAATTTGAAATTACAAACACAATATCATTTACATTAGCAACCCCAAAATTGAAATGATTAGGTTTAAATCTAAGAAAATATATGCAAATCTACATGAGGAAAATGAAATAAAAATAAATAAACTAAATCAATGGAGATATTTTTCTTTCCATGTTCCTGGGTAGGAAAATTCAACATTGTCAAGATAAAAGTTCTTCCCAACTTGATGTATAGGTTCAATGCAACCCAAGTCAAAATCCCAGCTAGATATTTTTATGGATTTCAACAAACTAATTCTAGTTTGTAAGGCAAGGCAAGACTCAGAAGAGCCAACAAAATATTGAAGAACAGTCTGAGCCAACCCAACTTTAAGACTAACTATAAAGCTACAATAATCAAGACAGTGTGGTATTTGCAAAAGACTAGACAATTATATCAATGGAACAGAATAGAGAACCCAGAAATATGTATATATATATACATGTATATATATGTATATGTGTAGTCAACTGACCTTTGGCAAAGGAGCAAAGACAATAAAATAGAGCGATAGACTTTTCCACAAATGGTGCTAGAACTAATTATCCACATGCAAAACAAATATAGGCACAGACATTATATTATTCACAGAAATCAACTCTAAATGGATCACAGACCTAAATCAAAAATGCAAATCTATAAAACTTCTAGAAGATAATAGGAGATGTCGTAGATGACCTTGGGTATGGGCATGACTTTTAAGATATACTACCAAAGGCATACTATATGAAAGAAATGATTGATAAGCTGGACTTTATTAAAATTAAAAATGTATGCTCAGCAAAATACAATTTCAATAGAATGAGAAGACAAGCCACAGACTACATAAACTATTTGCAAAAGACAAATCTGATAAAGGAATATTATCCAAAATATAAAGAGAACTTATAAATCAATAATAAGAAAACAAAGAATCTGATTAAACAATTGGTGAAAGACATGAACAGATAGCTCACCAGAAAAGTTTTACCATGGCAACTAAAGATTAAAAATGCACTTGGCACCATATGTTATTAGGGAACTACAGATTAGTACAAGGTACTACTACGCACCTATTGGAATGGACAAAATACGTTCCAACACAAATGCTGGTGAGGGTGTAGAACAATAGGAACTCTCATTCACTGCTGGTGGGAATGCAAAATGGTTCAGCCACGTTGGGTAGCAGTTTCCTACTCTTATATGACGCACCTTGGTATTTATCCAAGTAAGTTGAAAATGTATGTCTACATGGATGTTTATAGCAGCTTTATTTATACTTACCAAAATATGGAAGCAACTAAGATGTTCTTCAGTAGGTAAATGGATAACTATACTGTGGTGCATGTAGGCAATGGAATATTATTCAGCACTAAAAATGAGTTATCAAGCCATGAAAAGATGTGAAGGAAACAAATCCACATTAGTAAGTAAAAGAAACTAATCTGAAAAGATTACATTCTATATGACTCCAACTACATGAGATACTAGAAGAGGCAAAATTATGGAGACAGTAAAAAGATCAATGATTGTTACTGGTTGGAGGTGAGGGGGGGATGAATAGCCAGAGCACAAAGTATTTTAGGGTAGTGAAAGTACTCTTTATGGTATTATAATGACGAATACATATCATTATACAATTTTTCAAACTTACAGAATGTACAACACCAAGAGTGAACCCTATTGCTAACCATGGACTTTGGGTGATTATGATATGTCAATGTAAGGTCTTCAGTTGTAACTAACGTACATTATGGTGGGGGTTGTTGATAAGGGGGAGACTTTGCATTTGTGGGGAGAAAGGAATATATCCAAAATCTCTGTACCTCCCCCTCAATTTTGTTGTGAACATTAAACTAATCAAAAAAAGTCTGACTAAAAAAAAATTATAATCAAGTGATATATAATACATGGCATCTCTGTTCTTACAGAATTGGTAATCTAATTATAGAAATACATTGTTAGCCATGAGAAGTTAAATAACAAATTTAACCACAATTTACATGCTATGAATATATCATGCTTAATGAGTCTAGAGAGAACTATGACGTCAGAACAAAGAAAACTCTGAATGAGCTGGAGTTGCCCATGAAGATTCAATAGAAAATAGGAGACTGAATTTCATATAGTTTGGTTAAAAGGAGAGGAGAATGAGGAGCCCGGATAAGGCTATAAACAACATTTATCCCTTTTTTGCAATAGTGGGCTGCCTTTGTTCTGAGATTAGATACGAGTTTGTCATTCTGGAAGTGATGTCAGAGTTGATTTCTCAAGGGAAATTTCAGGGATGACACTCAAAAATCATTTATCATTTTTTGTTTAGTGTTGACAATCTTTATAATATTATAGTACTGTATTTTAAAATAATTTTGATGAACAATTTATGGATTTCCTGAGAAAATACCATCCTAAAGAAAGTTCTATGTTAAATAAAAGTTACCTGCTCCTTCCTAGTTCAAAGTGGTCAGGTCACTGACACAATATAAACATCACAACATCATATTTTTTTCAAATTGAAACATGTTGAATGAATCAATAAATTTAAAAAAATGTATATATATATGTATATATATACATATGTAATAGACTGTGAATTCCTTGGCATACCCAGTCTTACTTACCGATGCTTACGTGAAACCTAGCACATAGATGACACTCAAAAATCTTTTTTCTGTCTTGAATTTAAAATAATTCCAATTTAAGTACATTCACACATTAAACATAATCATTGTTATACATTTTCATGATGATCCTTAAATAACAAAATCACAACTATTACACTGTATATATCTCACTTAAAACATAGTATATAAATTAAACCCTATTCATACATATTTAAATTTTAAACGTCTTCATGAATGCAGATTCTAAAATGTGGTCAAAGATAACTGTTACATATTGTTTATATTTAATAGTTGGTGGCAGAAATAATTTCAATTGCACTAACCTTTGTGTATATAAATTTATAAATTTCAGTATATTTTGATTATGGAATTGGGCTTAATATACTTTTGAACTAAGTTATCTGAATGACAGATTTTTCTCAATATATATTATTTCATCTCACCATATTTTCAAACTTTGTAAGTTATCATTTCTTTGAAATAACCAGGCAAATGATTTTTTTTTTTAATGGCAGGTTAGCACATTGCTAACAAATTGTTCAATTTAAAAGGCAATTGTAAAGATGTTATCAATATTTTGAGAGAATTCTGCATTAACACTAATTTATACTTATTTTGACAGCTTTTCAGTAACATGATATTGTAATAAAATTAATATAAATCATGTTTCAAGGTTATTGAAAAAGTCCCAAGCCTTACTCTTGAGTAACAGACATTTCTTTTCTTTTCTTTTTTAATTAAAGTTTATTGGGGTGACTATTATTAGTAAAGTTGCATAGATTTCAGTTGTACAATTCTGTATTACATCATCTATTGCTCAGTTATCAGTAAGGCACATAGCTGAGCTACAAAGACTATGACACAAGTGTGATATAGGGCCATGTTACATTCATTCATCCACCAATTGAGTCATGCCTCAGAGTATTCTTGGTTCTTTGGCTTGTCACCATTTGGTGACTTCCACATAGAGAATGATGAACTATCTCTAAAATCTCTCACTGAAATACTCTACACTATGAGCACGTTATTTCACCCTTTCAGTTCATTTGCTAACTCATACCCTTCCCCATGTTATAACTGTATATATAACACTTGAGGCTGCTAGTCCATGAATCTCACCACTTTCGGTCAGTCAATTCCCCCCTTCATTTAGTTCCTTTCTCACCCAACCTACATTTCTTGATTTATAATAATCATACTCTTGCAAATGCCTTCTACGCTCTACTTTTTTCATCCTTGGACTCACGAACTGAATAATTCTGGTAAAAACAAAATAAAACAAATCCAATCCAAAACAAAACAAAACCCCACAAACTGGGGAGATTGGATTCAATATGAATGCACAATCACTTCCTAAATATTAGTAAAGTTTTCTCCCATCTTCTTTACCATCACTACCAACTTCTCTTTCCTAGCTATATATGAGATTCTACCCTTTGTTATAGTTCTTCCCACTATCTGATCTTTGACCAACTTTCACAGTCATCTTTGTAAAATGTAAATCACTTTCCATCACTCCCAAGCTTAAAAGACTGTAAATGGCTTTCAGTTGCCCTTAAGTAGCACCCTAAACCCCATAAGGAGGTTTAAGTATTCTACATTACAGAGCCTTTTAATCTGCCTTACATTCTCCTCTTAGGCTGTCTTCCTCTTCAGCACACTTAATCCACAATGACTTTCCACTTCTTCAAACATGCCTTGCACTTTCTCACCTGGGGCCTTTATTCATTCCTACAGTCAGGCTGCTGCAAAGCCACTCCTCACTTTCAGGTAGGACTTCCCTCTTGTCCAAATGTAAAGGAGATTCTCCATTTTACCTCTCAAATCACCTTGTCCTTCTAATTAGTTTGTACCATGTGTAACTGTATTTGTATTTTTTTGTACTTACTCTGCTTCTCCCAGTAGACTCTCTGTTCCAGGCAGCAGGGAGCATCACCATATGCACATTGCATAGCACAGTCCCTGGAACACAAACATTGCTTCTTAAGTATTGATCAAATGAATGAACAAATTAATGGATGAATGAAGTGTGCTATTAGTTGGCAAATATAGTAATTTGCAAACATTATACTTTAAATACAAGTACACAAACTGAGAAAGAATATATTAGAACTTTATAAATCACCAAAGGATTAACATGTGTTTCAGAAATATGAAAAATCTATCGTTATGTGATTTACTTCTAATAGAGTGAAATACACTTTTACTTCTCCAACACAGATTTAATGGTGCAATCACCGATTTTTGTATTTTTAATAACCAGGCAGAAAGTGAATATATCATATTGTTCTAATACAGCTTTATTATAGAAGCAGAAACTGAGGGCCACAGAATTTAAATGAATCACTAACTGCCACACAACGAGCAAGTGGAAGAACTGCTACAGGCATCTGAATGTAAATCTAAAATCTTCCTGTATGTAAACTGTAACCTAAAAATCCTCCAAAAGTTGGACAACTTTCACCTAGTTGGTTATTAAATATATGATGACAGAGGGTTTTGATAAGGTCCTAAGTTACTGAGTTAGCTTAGTTCATATGTTCTAATGGTAGTAAAAAATACTTTCCAGCGAAATGGAACCTGGTGTCTCTTTTCTATAATTGGTTTTCTCTGAGACTGAGACTTTTGTATTACTCAGTTTTCCTCCTTAGCACTCCTCATTGTCTTCCTGTATAATTAATACTTGTTTACTAAAATCTCATTGTCTTCCTGTATAATTCATACTTGTTTACTAAAATGCACAGTGATATTTGTGGCCTTTTAAACCTTCTTTTGCTGTTACTTTAAATTTAGTTAAATTGCATTTAGTTCTTTATTAAAGGCTAGAGATAGAATCAGACTCGCCAATTTCACTGTTGCCTCAAGACCTCCAGAAACGGATTTATAGAGGAACTATAAGGATACAGCCAGCTTTTTAAGTTTAATCTCTAACCACCCAGAGTAATAAAATAAGCAGAATTCATTATAATTACATCCCTTTCTCAATTAGGTATGTGTCTGTGTGTGTGTATGTGTGTGGTTATATCTAGATAGATAGATAGATAGATAGATAGATAGATAGATACACATATATAATATACAGCCTTAAAAAGAAATACACACACACACACACACACACACATACACACATATAATATATAGCTTTAAATATATATATCTCCCAGTTTAATAGTTGTTAATACATCTGGACTGTAAGTTTGTTTTTTGTTTATTTTGGGGTGTGGTTTTTTTTGGCCTGTTTCCCTAACACTACATTTACCCAAATTTCTCCTGTGCTTGTCTCACTGTTTCTTCTAGGACACATCTTTCGGTTAACTCACAAGGATATTGGGACTTCAACAGAATAACTGTCAGAGAACTGTTTCCAACTAGGCAGGTTCATTCAATTAAAATAAAGTGAGCTGTATTTCACTGGTATAGGTAATGTTCTAGAGTTCCAAGACAGAGATAATTGCATCCACAGGTCAAGCTGCTTTTATTTATTGGTTTTATTAAATTGTATTGCTTATTACCATGTACAAGTCTATAACCCACACCCCATCTGTTGTCTTATTTTTTTTTGTTTCTAAAGAATAATATGCTTCTACATCCATTTCTAACTTTTCATTCATAGGTTGTTTTGTATGTCTTCTCCTTTTAGTTTATATTGTGATTCTCTTTCCACTTTGTGAAACCTTTCATATAGAAATCCCTGAGCGCATTACCAAGACCTATTCAGAGCTCTTGTCTCTGAATGTAAAACGGGTACAAACACAGTTCCCACGACAATTAGCCTGGCTCCTTTCTTCTACATGCAGATCACATTGCAATTTTCTTGATCTACAAGTGATTTGAATTTCAAAATGTAGAAGTCAAACACTAAAACCTCGATTTCTTTAGGGATAACAATACTGGCCCTACCCAATCTACAAATTATTGTGAAGTTCAAATTACGCATTCGTTGGAAAGCAATTTGTAATAAAAAAATGTATAATAAAATGAGCAATAATTATGTCATTATTCATGTCAACATAAAAATCATCCAAACCTGTAGATAAACGTTATGTTTATTTGAGCCAAACTGATGACATACGAAGGGGAGAAGATGTCAAGTGTTCTGGAGAATAACAGTTTCGAAGCTTCTTTTATTCGTTTGAAATTAAGAAGGGAATGTAAGGGAGATTACATGGAGGTGAAAGAAAGTGAGGTAGGGAATGGATTACAGGATAATTAACAAGATTATGTGCTCTCTAGGGTGGTTATAGTTTATCTCAAAGTGTGTTAACCTAGAAGCACAGGAACAATAGACAGGGCTTACTGAAGGCCTTTTACTGAGAAGTTATACGCCTGGGGCATGACTAACCACCACGACATGCCCAGTTAGAAATTTATGATCCGATCACCCTGTGAGGTGACTTTCCATAGAACACCTTTTTTTGTCTGCATTCACTAAGTTACAGGCAGAAAGCAGTGCAGATGTGGGTTGTTCTCCAATGATAAATCTCCAGAGTGTGTTAGTGATTCTCCAGTTTTCCTCAGTTTCCATTCTACTCAAAAAAAAAAAAAGAGGCAGTATAGAGCTAACAAATGAAGGTGAACATTTTACTTTAATTTCTAATTTGTCAAATAAAAATTATATATTTTTTCAAAAAGTCAGATTTTTGTAAACAATACAAAACTTCAGTATGCAAGTTAAAAATATGGAGCATTTAAATTTCCCAGCAGGTCAATTTTCATCTGTATACTTTAAAACTGTCTCTGTCTGCTTTTCATGCATTTCATATCACTGTCAATAGCTTTAATATTGTTAGGACACAAGAGCCCATAGCGGTCCAGCCTCATTTGAGTGGTCAACCTTCACGCAGCAGACCATCCACTGTGGGCATAGCCAAGTCTCACAACTAGTCAGCCTAGGAGTTAATCCCGTCTACTGACAAGTCAAAAACAAGTAAAGCTCAACTTTAATAGGACAATATACACAATACAAGGGTCACCTTTGGAGCACATTCATAGGAGAATAGGGAAGTGGTACAAGTCAAATATAAAGGGCACATACTAATTACATAAGACCACCCAGCAAAGAAGGAAGACCAAGAACCCTAGGGGATCCACCTAATACATCAAAGCAAACACAGAGAGTCAGCCAGAATGGGGAAACAAAGAAACATGTCCCAAATAAAAGAACAGAAGAAACCTCCAGAAACAAATGAAATAAAGGTAACCAACCTATCAGAGACAGAGTTCAGAACACTAATGATAAGAATGTTTGAGTTTAGTGACGACATAAAGAAGGATAGAGAAATCATAATGAACAACCAGTTAGAACTAAAGAATAACATAACTGAAATAAAGAACACACTAGAAGGAATTATCAGATTAAATGAGGCAGAGGATCAAAATAAGCAACTTAGAAGACAAGTTAGCAGAGATCACTCAAGCGGAATAATAAAAAGAAAAAGAATAAAAAACAATGAAAATGGTTTAAGAGACTCTGGGATAACATCAAGTGTAACAACATTCGCATCATAGGAATACCAGAAGGTGAAGAGAGGGAGCAAGGGATCCCGAGCATATTTGAAGTAATAATTACCGGAAACTTCCCTAACCTGTTGAAGGAAACCGACGTATAAGCCCAGGAAGTGCAAAGAATTCCAACCAGGATGAAGGCAAACAGGTCCACACCAAGACACGTTATAGTTAAAATGGCAAAAGTTAAAGACAAAGAGAAAGACAGCAGGTTACTACAAGGGAACTCCTACTAGACTATCAAATGACTTTTCTACAGAAACATTGAAGGCCAGGAGGGAGTGGCAGGAGATACTCAAAGTGATGGAACACAAAGGCCTACAACCTAGATTGCTTTATCCAGCAAGGCTATCATTTAAAGTTGATGGAGCGATAAAGAGCTTTCCAGAAAAGAATAAGCTAAAGGAATTTACCACCACCAAGCCAGCATTGTAAGAAATACTAAATGGACTTCTGTAATTAAAAGAAAGATGAAAACAATCTAACTACAAATTTAAAACAAGCCAGCATTGCAAGAAATACTAAAAAGGACTTCTGTAAATAAAAGAAAGATGAAAACAAGCTAACTACAAATTTAAAAATGGCAATAACTATGTACCCATCAATAATCCCTTTAAATGTGAATGGATTAAATGCTCCAGTCAAAAGACACAGGGTGGCTGAGTGCATAAGAAAGCAAGACCTTGCATATGCTGTATACAAGAGACTCACCTCAGTTCAAAAGACACACACAGGCTGAAAGTGAAGGGTTGGAGTAAGATATTTCATGCAAATGGTAATGAGAAATAATCTGGACTTATATCTGACAAAATATACTTTAAAAGGAAGAATATATTAAAAGACAAAGATGGGCACTACATAATAATAAAGGGATCGATCCAACAAGAGCACGTAACCCTAGTAAACATCTATGCACCCCACATGAGAGCACCTAAATATATAAAACAGATATTGACTGATATAAAGACAGATATCAATAGTAACAATATCATAATAGGGGACTTCAACACACCCCTGACAAGTGACAGGTCTTCCAAACGGAAAATAAATATGGAAACAGTGACCTTAAATGACACATTGACTAGTTGAATTTAATCAGTATTTTCAGAGCATTTCACCCCAAAGCTGCAAAATACACATCTTTCCTATGTGCGCATGGAACATTTTCCAAGATAGACTACATGGTAGGCCATAAAACAAGTCTGAATAAATTTAAGCAAATTGAAATCATACCCATTGTCTTCTCTGACCATAGTGCTATGAAATTAGAAATCAATTACAGGAAGAGAACTGGAAGATACACAAATACATGGAAGCTGAATAACATGTTACTAAATAATGAATGAGTCAAAAATGAGATCAAGGAAGAAATCAAAAGATATTTCAAGACAAACAAAAATGAAAACATGACGACCCCAAATCTATGGAATACAGTGAAAGCAGTCCTAAGAGGGAAATTCATAGTGATGCAGGCCTACCTGAAGAAACAAGAAAAATCACAAATCAACAGTTTATTCTTACACTTAAGGGATCTTGGAAAAGGACAGCAAAATATGCCCAAGAGGAGTACAAGGAAGGATATAATAAAGATCAGAGCAGAAATAAATGAGAGACCAAAAAAACAATGCAAAAGATCAATGAACCCAAGAGCTGGTTTTCAGAGAAGATAAACAAAATCAACCAACCTTTAGCCAGACTCATCAAAAAAGAAAAAAAAAATAAAAAGAAGAGAGGACCCAAATTAATAAGAAATCAGAAATGAAAAAGGAGAAGTGACAACAGATACCACAGAAATACAAAAAATATTAAGAAATTACTATGTGCAACTATATGCCAACAAGTTAGACAATCTGGAAGAAGTGGACAATTTTCTAGAAGCAGGCAACCTTCCAAGGCTAAATCAAGAACAAACAGGAAACCTGAATAGACTGATTACTACCAGGGAAATTGAATCAGTAATCAACAGGCTTCCAACAAACAAAAGCCCTGGACCAGATGGTTATATAGGTGAATTTTACAAAACATTCAAAAAAGAATTATCACCCATTTTCCTCAAACTATTCCAAAAAATCCAGAAGGAGGGAAGCCTCCCAAACACTTTTTATGAGGCCACTATTACCCTGATCTAAAAATCAGACAAAGACATTACAAAAAAAGAAAACTAAAAAAATTAGGGTAAAATTTTTCAAAAATGTAAATTACATAATGTCTGAAGCTTTGTTTTAAATGTTCCATTTGATTTTCCAAATATATTGGGGATTAAGGTATTTTGAGGAAAAGAAAAGAATCCTTTGAGCCTTGAAGGGAGCAGCTAATGAATCAATTTGTTTATTGGCTTTATAGATTTCTGAACCAACATCGTAAAATCAATTAAGTTCAAAAAATATTTATTTCATTAAAGGTGGTGAATGTTGCCAATTAGGGATCCACTGTCCCCATGAGAACCTACTGATGATTTTTAGCATAAGTAGCTGAGGCGTAACCTAACACTGTGTTTCTTCTGATATGACAGCTGTTTTCAACCTTGGCTGCACATTAGAGCTTCCGAAGGAGTTTTGAAAACAAACAAAACAATACACACACACACACACACACACACACACACACACACACACACACACACAAAGAGAAATAAAAAACAACAAAGAATGATCAGTCCACACCTCAGACCATTACATCAGATCCCTGGAGGCAGAATTTATGCTTGTTGTGGGGGCTCAGTGTTAATCTTCCCAGGTGATTCTGGTATGCAACCACATTTGAATATGATTGAGCCTATGGAGATGACTTACATTTACAGAAGAGAATTCAGTCCATAAAGAAGACCTTTTCAAATTTGAATGTTTATACAAATCACCCAAGGTTCTTGTTAAAATGAAGATTCTAATAGTGGTCTGTGGAATGGCCCAAGATTCTGCATTTATAATAAGCACTCAGGCTCTCACTATCTGGAATCCATGCTGGTGAATTCCACCCATACTTTGATTAGCAGTGGGATAGGAACATAACAAATGATGCTATGAAGAAGCAAAGTGTGAGAGGTTTCATAGGAAAATTCTTTTAACCATTTTTAGATCCTTATGGTAATAAATGGATTTTTTTTACTGTCTTTGTGTTGTTGGATAAACATTTTCATTGCAATAAAATATCATAACATAAAATTTAACATTTTAACTATTTTTAAGTGTAGAGTCCAGTTGCATTAAGTACATTCCTATTTTTGTGCAACCATAACCACTGTCCATCTTTAGAAGGTGTTCACCATCCAAACTGAAACTCTGTCCCCATTAAACAATAAATCCTCACTTCTCTCTTCCACTAGTTCTTATTAACCATTATGTTACTTTATGTCTTTATGAATTTGACTATTCCAGGTACCTCATATAAGCAGAACTGTATAATATTTGCCCTTTTGTGTTTGGTTTATTTCACTTAGCATGATGGCTTCAAGGTTCATCCATGTCGTAGCATGTGTCAGAATTTCATTTCTTTTTAAGGCTGAATAATATTCCATTGTTATGTATATACCAAATATTGTTCATCCACTCATCTGCTGATACACATTTGGGTTGTTTTTACTTTGGGGCTCTTGTGCACAATGCTGCTGAGAACATTGGTTTTAAATGGATATTTTAATAAACAACAGAAATATTTGATAATTTGTATTAAATGATTCAAAGGAATTAGTGTTAATTTGTAAGGTATGATAATGGCATTGCCATTAATAAAAGTGTCCTTATTTTTAGAAATTCATAGGAGTGAAATGGCATTATGTCTGAAATTAACTCCTAAAACATTTTAGCAACAAATAACCGAGGAAAAAGTGATGAATAACGGAAATGTGGGAAAATCTTGATAATTGGTGAGTCTAAGTTTTGGGTATGCTGGGTTGGTACATTATGTCCCTTTCTATTTATTTTAAAACATTTAAATATTTAAAAAGTTACAGTCAGTCGTCATTATTTGCAGATTCTGTGTTTGTGAATTTGCCCACTTGCTAAAATATATTTATAACACTAAAATCAATACCAATGACACTTTTATGGTCATTTGCTAACATGCACAGAGTGTTGAAAAATGTGAGTCTCCCAACAGCATATTTTCACAGCCGAGTTAGAACAAGTTGACACTCTGTCATCTTGATTCAGCTCTCATACAGTAAACAAATGTCCTTTTCACTGTCTACTTAGTGCCATGGTTTCCACATGTTTGTGCTTTTGATAGTGATTTTGCTGTTTAAAATCCTCCAAAGGGCAGTGTTGGCTAGTGTTCCTAAGCATAAGGAGGATGGTGGTGTGCCTTACAGAAAAATATCTATGTTAGATAAGCTTTGTTCAGGCATGAGTTATACATAGTGCTGTTATGAATGAATTCAATTAAGCAACAATATATATCAAATAAGGTGTTTTTAAACAGAAACACACATAAAACTAGGTTATGTATTGGTCTATTGGAGAAACATATGAGAGGCTTGTAGGGCCCAACCCTGTTTTTTGCCTTGGAGCAATCATTCTGTATTTGTTGATTAAGTGTTTGTGGCAAACATGTAGAACACAAATACTGCAAACAATGAGAAGTGGCCATATTTATTAAGTGCCTACTCAAAAACTTTATACTCTCTGAGGAGTCAAAGCATAATGTAAAATGGTGCATGATTTATTATGATATAGGTGGCATCACTAATAGGAGTGAAAGGTGACAAAAGTCAAATGATGTGGGATATATGAGGATCCCTGACCACAAACCAGGGGACAGCTATTTACTAGTATCCCGCCATCACTCTATATATACAATCAATCACCATTTCCTCTGAAAACCATCCGATAAGTAATTTGTCTCTACAACCCATCCTTTCTCTCTCCTATCATCACTTCTGTATTTCTTGAATAATTTCCTAATCATTCTTCCTATACCCTACGTTGTCTTTCTCACATCTATTCTTGTGGCAAAGGATACCATGATGTATTATTTAAAATGCTACCCTGATTAACATCATTCAATGACTCCAAAAGATTCTAGCAAGGATTTTTAACCCCAGTCCAAGAAGGGCATTCAGGGGATTAGGACCCTATGAAATTGTGTACAAATTTTAAAATGTTTTTAATTAATTCCCACTCCTCGCCTTGGAGAAGATATACAACTTTTATCGTATTCTGCAGAGTCTTGATCACATACTGTCACGCAGGGGACCCTGCTCGCTGCGCCATTTGTCGTGCAGGGTCTCAGCTCCCACTCCCCGCCCAAGAACGCAGGACACGGTAAGGCCAAAAAGGAACACCCATGGAGCCATAAGTAGGGGAGTCAAACCAATATATTCTCGCTGGCGTCTGGGCTGGAGACACAGGAAGCAGGATCTACATAATCTGCCTAATAGCAGTCCGCACTTGCCAGCCACCATCTTCTTGCTAGCCCCCATTCCCTTTCTGCTAGCGTAGCCACAGCCGTTATATTAGTGGCCAATGGCTTACGGGTTACAGCTGACGGCCAACTAGCCACAGCTGCTGGCATCTGATCACAGTTGATGGCCATTTACTACCCGAGCCAGCACCTTTCTATTGTGAGGCCGAGAGCCTGGAAACTGTTTTTTGGGGCTTTGTCCCCACACTCCACCCCTACAGGGTCTCGCCTCACAATCTACGCGACAAGTGTCTTCCCTGTGCAAGGAGCCTAGAGGTGAGTGCAATATACACAGCCAGGCTCTCTGAGCACAGCCAGGGTTTCTCAGGGCACCACCAGTACTTCTGGGCACAGCCAGACATCCTGGGCTTCTTAGGGTACCACTGTTTCCCCGGACACAGCCAAGTTTTCTCAGGGCACCACCACAGTACTTCTGGGCACAGCCAGACTTCCTGGGCTTCTTAGGGTACCACCTGTCTCCCCGGGCACAGCCATGGCCTCTCAGGGCACCACCACAGTACTTCTGGGCACAGCCAGACTTCCTGGGCTTCTTAGGGTACCACCAGTCTCCCCGGGCACAGCCAGAGTTTCTCAGGGCACTGCCACTCTCTCTGGACACAGCCAGACTTCCTGGACTCAGCCAGGGCCTCTCAGGGCACTGCCACTCTCTCTCTGGACACAGCCAGACTTCCTGGACACAGCCAGGGCTCTCAGGGCACTGCCACTCTCTCTAGGCACAGCCAGACTGCCTGGACACAGCCAGGGCTCTCAGGGCACTGCCACTCTCTCTCTGGGCCTCTCGGGGTACTGTGCTGGAACAACAGCGTCTCACATCAAGGTGCTTACATATTATCAATGGCGGCCAGTCAAGACACAAAAGCAAACATCCGCCAGTCCCACTACATGGTGGTATGTTCCCAAACAGTCAAGTGTCCATTAAATTAGGGATGAAAGGCAATTCCCCATAGTCCATAGTCATTCGCCAGGGCTGTCCTGGGGGTGAGGGATGACCTTAACCTCACCCTCATCTCCCATGGAGGACTCAGCAAGCATTTCCTCTTGGGACAAGTCCCGCATCCAGGATGCGTCAGCAAGCAGTTCTTAGCCCACAGGGCAGCAACAACCTCTGCTTTCTCTGGCCTCTGCTGGTTGGGAAACCGTCCACATCTTTCCACCCCTCCACGGGGATCGAGCTCTCCAGCAGCTGCTCCTCCTGGTCTTCCTCAGACTGAGCTTTCATAGGCACAAACTGCTCCACTGCCCTTCGGAAAGCTTTGGCCAGCACCGTATCCTGCCGACTACGCCATGTGTCACGCAGGGGACCCTGCTCGCTGCGCCATTTGTCGTGCAGGGTCTCAGCTCCCACTCCCCGCCCAAGAATGCAGGACACGGTAAGGCCAAAAAGGAACACCCATGGAGCCATAAGTAGGGGAGTCAAACCAATATATTCTCGCTGGCGTCTGGGCTGGAGACACAGGAAGCAGGATCTACATAATCTGCCTAATAGCAGTCCGCACTTGCCAGCCACCATCTTCTTGCTAGCCCCCATTCCCTTTCTGCTAGCGTAGCCACAGCCGTTATATTAGTGGCCAATGGCTTACGGGTTACAGCTGACGGCCAACTAGCCACAGCTGCTGGCATCTGATCACAGTTGATGGCCATTTACTACCCGAGCCAGCACCTTTCTATTGTGAGGCCGAGAGCCTGGAAACTGTTTTTTGGGGCTTTGTCCCCACACATACTCTTACAAAATATAAAATCCAAGGTCCTTAACAAAGCCTAGAAGGCTTGGTTTCCATAATCTCATGCCTGCTACCCTTCCCGCCTCGTCTCTCACCACTCCCTACTTACGCTGCAGCAACATTCAACTGCTCATGGACCCTGGCACACGCCAGAGCTGTGCTAATAAACACAGTCACTGAAATGCAGTTTTGATTGCACATTCCTACACTTTGGCTGGTTAAGTTCTTATCATTCTTTACAATACTCCTTAACCGATATTTCAAAATGCATTAGATGGGTTAAAATAAGTAATAAAAAGATCAGTGTATCTGAGCACAACAAGAGAGAGTATAGTGCTGTGAAATGACGTCAGTGTATCAGAGACATAGTCAGGAGCCAGATTATGTGGTGTTTGGTAATCTGGGCTAAGACGTTTGGATTGTATTCCTGTGTGATGAAAAGCCATTAGAGAGTTGTAATAAGGGATTCCAACATGAACTAACTTCCATATTTAAAGACATCATTCTGATGTATAGAGAAGAGACTATGGGTAAAGTGATGGGCTAAAGTAAGGAGATAGGTTAGGAGTATATTGCAATAATACATCCAAAATGATGGGCATTTGGCAAGGATGGTAGCAGTAAAGATGGAAAGAAATAGAACTTCTGGATTTAGACTAGGATATGTATTGGAGGTCAAGTTAGCAGGGAATACTGGTGGACTATTTGTGGGAAAATTGGAACCAGTAGTTTTTGACCCCAGTAATTGAATGAATGATTGTGCCATTTACTGGGGGAGGGAGGGCAAAAGAGGAAAGGAAGCACGACTTCCAATATTCTTTTTTGGAAAACTGACTGGATGGTAGTATGCATAGATATGTAATCCATAAGAAAAACACGTTTTCTATGTGCTAGACTATACTTA
The DNA here is from genome assembly GCF_964194185.1 of Rhinolophus hipposideros. Taxonomy (NCBI): domain Eukaryota; kingdom Metazoa; phylum Chordata; class Mammalia; order Chiroptera; family Rhinolophidae; genus Rhinolophus; species Rhinolophus hipposideros. The sequence goes on along the minus strand of NC_138053.1, from coordinate 45,697,381 downwards.
AACATGTGCGTTTTAGTACGTATGAATATCTAGTTCCAGAAATCTATCTGTAATTCTAAGGAAGTTTTGTTTTCAACAAAACTTTAGGAAGATTTCCTTTAAAAGCAATATTCTTACTCTGATGGTGTTTATGAAATAACTCCATGCACATGATAAACTATGTAGAAATGAAGTCTTCCAAGCTCATCTGGAGAAAGATTCACATTTAATTAGAATTAAGCATACAATACTTCAGACTTCTTGTTGGGCTTTTCATGATTATCGATGGTAGGGATTTATATACAACTTGAATCATTACAATTAATTCTTTTTTAAATAACTGACCTTCCAATAAAATAATAAATGAACAAATCCTTTACAAAATCCTTTAGAGATTATAGGCTGTAATTTTCAAAGCTTGATAATTGAGGGAGGATTAATGGCTGTAATTTTAATCCTGAATAAAGATGACAGAATTTGGTTTTCTGATCTTACTACACAAAGTAATATTTCTTTCTTTCTTTTTGTTTTGTTTTTTTTATAAATGTGGAACAAATGCTTTGATTTTCCTTTAGTTAAACAACTATGTGTTACAACTTACAGTCGGCTACTTCATAAGGAGACTTTTTTTCTCAGTTCTTTCTTTTTTTTCTTCTACTTTTTGGGTTAAAATTGACACATTTTGTGTCATGCTGACAATACCTTCACTCCCTTCTTAGCAGTCATGCATGAAATCAAGATTTCTTATTGACATTTTTAATTGGATGTCTACTAGCATCTCAAACTTCACATAGTTCATACCATTTTCACTCCCATGTGCTTTCACTCACTCATTTGCTTAAATTTAAACTTGCTTAAACTCACTCATTTAAAAGTTCGGATTGTATTCTCATTTCCATTTGTCATTATCTGCATTGCTGTGGCTGAGGATTACTTTTTCCAAAACTGTAGGAACCTACTATGAAGCCCAAAGTGCTGTAGTGTTCTATTTCCCACAGTTTTCTCACAGCATGAATCCTCAGACTCTCTCTGTCAGGTATCTTAATACGACATCCATAGTGGCAGCCTTCCTTTTCTTAGTTCACTTCCACACTTCCCTACTCTTGTTCTTTAAACTTCCCAGGGAAACTACTTGCACTCAAATCATAATGCTTCCGGAGACTCCAAACCAAAATGCTGTCCTACAAACCCACTCTTCTTAGAGTCTTTCCCACGTCAGTCAATTACACCTCTAATTCTACCAGCTCCAATGCATCATTCCTGACTTTTGTTTGTTTGTTTTCGTTCCTCATATTAGCTTCACCAGAAAATATTGTAGGATTTATTTCAAATACACATAGAATTTGACCAGTCATTTTCATCCTTAGGGTTATTAGTCTGCTCAGATGGCCATAACAAAATACCACAGACTGAGCAGTTTAAACAAACACTTCTTTTCTCACATTTGTGGAGGCGAGACGTCCAAGATCAAATGCTCTAGGTTTGGTTTTCTCTGAGGTCTCTCTCCTTGGCTGCCTTCTACTTGTGTCATCATATGGCCTCTTTTCCATGCACACACATCCCTGGTGTCTTTTAGTGTACCCTCACCTCTTGTTCTTATACGGACACCTGACATGTTAGATTAAGACCCACCCTAATGGCCTCTTGTTAACTTAATTGCCTCTTTAAAGTTCCTATTTCCAAATAAAGTCATGTTTCAAGGTACTGAGAGTCAGGTTTTCAACATATGACTTTTGGAGGAACACAATACAGCCCATAACAGTGATCCTACTCTTATGAACCCCAGTTTGGTCCAAGCCATTCTTTTTCAGCCTGAAAAGCAATAGCCTCCTCATTGTTCTATTGCTACCATTTTCTTTCTTGCAATTAATTCTTAACACAACAGCCAGAATTACCTCATTCAAATAGCTCAAAACCCATGGATGGCTTCCCATTTGACTTAGAATAAAATCCTATGATGAGCATAATCTACATTACCCCAGCTCCTTTTCTCTCTGGCATCACCTTTAATTCCTCTCCTCTCTGTCACACTCATCCAGCCACACTGACCTCCTTGCTGTTACCTGAGCAAGTTTGGCTGGTTCCAGCCTTAGGGCCTTGACATGTTGTTCTCTTTACCTGAAATTATATCCCTTGTAACATCTGCATAGTGACCTCTATTCCCCACTTCAGTTCTTTATTGAAACCTCAGCTCAGGAAGGCCTTTCCTCGGCACCATATCTAACATTTCAACCCATTCCTGATACTTTATATCCTACTTCCTTACTATTTTTCGTTTTTCTTAGCAATTATCATCTTTTAGAATATTGCCTATTTTACATATTTATTTGTTTTATTTTGTTTCCCTCACTAAAATATACAATTCAGGGCTGGGGTTTTTGTCTGTTTTATTCACTCCTGAAATCCAAACACCTAGAACCACATCTGAAACATAGGTGTTCAAAAATGTTCAACGAATGAATGGTTTTCCTTAGCATACCAGTAAAATCATCATTGTTATAAGAATATAGTATATTATTATCTGAAGATTCCAAAGCCTTTTGTTCATGTCTTCGTCATGGCTCTTATAACAGTTCCTGTCCTCAAATATGTGATAGATAGACAATGGATATTTCATTATAACCCAACGTCAAAAGTGAATTTCAGCTATTGTCTTGTATACAATAGATGAAAATATGGGAAACTAAATGAGTGGATTGAAGGGCAGTGCACCCAGACTGGCAGTTTCAGAAAGGTTTTCCAGAGTGACATTACCAATTTAATATTTAAGGGAAAACATCTTCATTCATTTAGCAATGATTCATTGATTATTATGAATGTGCCAATTGCTCATTTAAAAGCTGGGGTAGAAAGATCAATAAGACCCAGGCTGTACTTAGGAGGGCTGTATAGAGCATAGAGAGCTTTTCTTTAACCTGTTTTGAACTTCTAATTTCCAGCTTTGTGGGGCTATGAGGAAGAAGCAGAAGAAGAAAGGTGAGGACGAGAGAGGTGAAAGAAGATGAAGAAAACAGGAAGAGGGAGGAGGAGGAGGAAGAAGGGGAGGAGAAAGAGGATCAATCACTCAAATATTTGTAGAACTAAATTTCTAAGCAAACAGAAACAGAAAGCTATGGGTCTCTTCATAGTTAAACAAGGAATGTCTTTTCATGACTGAAGAGATGGGAGAGAAGAGAGCTTTCTCTAAAGGCAGCCCTGAAATGTCAAAGCCTTCTTCAAAGGCCCTTATTGCGTCTCACCTTTGTTCTAGCTTTGACACAATTGATATCCAGCTCGTAATAGGTGTCACAGTACAGGTGATTAAACAACTGTAACAAGGCTTCTGCTAGTCCTACTATTGGATGGAGAATACATTCAGTACAAGGAGTTTTCAAACTAAGGTCAGTTCCATATTTACAAATATAGATTCCTTAATACATGGTTTGCTACCACAGTGAGAATCTTGAACTTGATTTTATTTCTGGGAATGTGTGCTTGTGTGTGGAGCGAGTGGGGACTCTGGCAGAAAGTATGATTATTCCAATCCCAGTGTTTCCTCTTAGGCACACAGTAATTGCTGTTAGCAATGTACTTTTCTAAAGTTCAAAGCTATAGCATAAGCAAAACAAATGTTCATAGATATCAGTCCTTATAGCCAGTGAAATTGAAACAAACATTCTTAAGTCGCTCCTTAGAGATGCGCACAATTAATTGAAGACAGATAATTGCATGTGTAATGGATTTTTGTACTCTTTAAGTACCTGTTTACAAATCAAATTATTCAATTTGGAGTCTCAAGTGTGTGCTGTCTATGCTCAATTAACCCCTTATGGCTATGCATAAACACCTAATTTGTAAAAATGAGAACTTTAATATTTTTAAGATCATTTAAATTAGAATACAAATTTACACAACAAAGTGTGAAGTAAAAAATCTGTCATCATATCTTAAGTTACAATATCTAACATATCAACTATTGCTCAAAGTCATTTGCTGTTATTTTTTGAGGCTTACATGTTAATTTGCAAAACTTGTATTTAAGCAAGTTCTTTATGCAAGTGACATATATTTGAAGAGATATTAAAACGCCTGAAAAGAATTTGACAAGGCCATTTTCTAAAGACATTTGAGAGTAGCAATGAAATTTCTCTCAAGAGCTACAACCAAGTGTGCAAAGTAGGTATATAATTCATTCATTTGAAAGTTATTGCACAGCATTGTAAAGTACCATGGAAAGTGTACAGGAAAATAAGATATGATCCTCGTATTTGACACAGGATTAGGTGAATCTGATCCATAACTCTAAATGCTGTAGGAGGCATAGGCATGACCTCAAATGTTGGAGTCACACAACTACAACCAGCTCCATACCTCAGGCAATCTTTTTTTTTTTTTTTAATTAAAGTTCATTGGGGTGACAACTGTTAGTCAAGTTACATAGGTTTCAGGTGTACAATTCTGTAATACATCATCTATACATCACATTGTGTGTTCACCATCCAGAGTCAGTTCTCCTTCCATCACAATATATTTGATCCATTTTACCATCATCTACCACCCCCCTCCCCCCTTCAGACAATCTTTACATCACCACTTTTAACCTTTATTTTCTCAGCTATAAAAGTGGACCAATATAGTACCATGCTCAGGTAGTAATGTGAACAATAAAGTGTTTGCATATTCTAAAAACTCATAGAAAAACAAAAATTATATTTTATTGCTCTCTAAGTTAAAGGAAAAAAATGTTTAGTTTGCCATGACTTAATTTCTATCATCTTTACAGATGGGTAAATCAAGATTTATATATGGATAATGGAAGCCAAAGGTAAAGTAAAATTTTTTTGCAGGTAAAGCACAAAGAATCAGGGATAGGATTATGATTCTTTTGGTGAAGTTGGACTATTCCCTTGAATGTTGTGTGAACATCTGGATAAATAAATGAGAAAATAATATGGTAAGAAGGCAAATTGTACAATGTATGGCAATGGATAAAAATTACATCTCTTACTGTTCTATAGATTTGAGGCTTAGTTTGATAGCAAAAACCTTATACAGGAAAATATCGTAAACACCAAGAAAAATATTTTGAGAGTTTTCCTTTAATTACCATTTATTTGTCACTAGGCTCTCTAACTTGAAAAACAAAAACAAAAACATTTGAAATGATTCTTCTCTCTAGATGAAAACAGGAAAATCATCATATAGAACTTAGGATGAAGACAGAACTTATTTTATTTTTATATTGTCCTTTAAAAAGGTTCTGTTTGGTAGAATTTAGTTTGCCTTTTAGGGGTAGTAAATAAAAATAAAGATATATTCCTGGCATAGGTTGGCCTTGGTGTTGGAGACTTGATAGAAGGTTGTTAGTTTATTTCTTGAACGTTACTGATATTAGCATTCACTTTGATGATTGAATATTGAATGTTTGAATTGGGTGAAGTTTGCTAGTAATCTCTATTTATTTTCCTTGGCTTCTAAAATATAATTGCATTATGTATGAGGCTTATAGGCTCAGGAGAAACAAGGCTTTCAAATGTGATTTTTCTTTCTCCCCCCCTCCCCATTCCCTCTTCCCTTGGCCCACTGATCTTTCCCCTTCCTTCCTTCCTTCCTTCCTTCCTTCCTTCCTTCCTTCCTTCCTTCCTTCCTTCCTTCTTTCCTTCCTTCCTTCCTTCCTTCCTTGTTTCCTTCCTTCCTTCCTTCTTTCCTTCCTTCCTTCCTTCCTTCCAGCTTTTCCTTCCTTCCTTCCTCCCTGCCTCCTTTCCTTTTCCCCTCCAACTCTCCCTTCCCTCCCTCCCTCCTTCCTTCTCTCCTTTTGGAGGATAAGCAGTGTTCCCTATTTATATTCTGTTCCCTTAAAAGGAAGAAAGCCTTGAAAAAAATCTTTGATAACTTATTCCCATGATGACTTGACTATACATGTTTAATATCTACTATAAATAAAATTTAAATAGAAAAGACTGGTTCTGTTATTATAAAATAACCATGGAACTTCCAAACTCTAATTGTATTGTGTCCCTCTTTTTGTAATTAGGTTGAGACTGTATATTAAAAAATAACCATACATTCATTTCATGCTTCGCACCAGTCTTTGAGAATGATGGTTCCTACGGTAACTGCACATTTCCAGCAGTGATCCTAAGTATGACTTCTGTGGCCCTTATGCATCACAGCCTTTACTACCTGATAGCCTTTGAGCATGCTTTCATTGTAGCCACTTTCTACATGTTCAGCTCTCTATCTCTTTTCCATGAAGGCACTGGGGCTGTCAGTTGAATTGTATTTATTATATAGTCACCACTAGAAAGGAATATGCCTGTAATTCCATCAGATGTAAAGGGATTTATGAAAATATTACACATTTATCAAGTATTCATCACTGGAAAGATGATATCATATTACAATAGCTTTTCAAAATAGTAGGCTATGGATTTACTTGTGTCTGAAACAGTGGGGAAAAAAGGGGAAAAAAAAACCACTAATTTACTACATATGTCTCATTTAGCACCCATTCCATCCCTTTACATTATAACTCACTTTTTCCTTGTTATTTTTTGGAAGACAAATGTTACTTAGAAAATGGTGGCAATGTAGAGGAAAAGAATACATTTGAGAAAAATTAGGAATAAAGCCAGCCAGTAACTGTCTTAAAAATATTTTGAGAAAAAAAATTGGATACATGCAGGACATAGTGGTAGAGCCAACATTCCTTTTAAAAAGTGGATCAATTTCTCAGAGACAGAAAAATATGACTTGTTTCCAAAGGTGTCAAGGCAACATTCATAACATTAACAAATAGACAAGAGGATTTACAGAAGCAGCAGAGTAATGGTATATGTCTGAGTTTTCTAAAATAGGATGGCCTTATAGAATTTGACTGTTTTGATTTTTATTTCCTTGAACAAAATATGATATTGAAATATCCTTATCTTTTACCTTTTCTACCACTTCTGGTGAATACATAAAGAATCAATGCTTTTCAACAAATCTAAAGAAAAAAAAATGTCATCAAGATATCTAACTGACAGATGTCAACTTATTTACCAAATGGAGTACATATTTTCCATCTTCTCAAAACTAAATACAATTGGCATTTTGTTTATTTACCTGCCATTTATAATTATGGATCAGAATTTCTTAGTTCTCTGGTTTATATGTAGCAACACAATGACAATCTTTTGTGTTTACCATCATGTGGAAGTCACAGCTAATTTAAGTGAAAGTATTCTCAATACACAAGTAATAGTGTATGTGCTTTGTATTTCTACAGCCGCTGATGGTTTTGAGTGTCCTGGTATACTGTCCTTGGTCTCAACAGACTCCCTCTTGGCAAAATTATACATTTGCATCAGGCTGGCTCTGGAATGCATACTACCTGTGCAACATTCTTTCACCTTGTTCCCATCATCATGGTCTAACAGACTGAGCTAACCACTAACCAGTCTCATAATAAAAGTAAATTACTGACCATCTATTTAGTGCCAAATCCTTTACATGCTGTCTGTTATAAAACGAGAGCTTGTATGAATTGAGTATCTGTTTTACACCATGTACTTGGTGTCTTGATCATTTGATTCTATCTTTCAGTTCTCTCTTCTTAGGCTTTTGGTAACAGAAGCTTTTAACATAAACATGGATTATTAATAGCAAAATTCCTGTAAATTTTGCTAGATTACAAGAATTCAAATACAGTAAAAGTATACGTATGGAGAATCCCTGGGGGACAGTGGTGAAGCGGTAGGTGCAGAGTATAGCAAAGAAGACCTGAGACATACAGATTCCTGGGTTCACTGCATCATGTCTATATACTCAGTTGTACCCATCGAACAACAACCATTTGGAAAGGAAGCACCTGTCCTATTCATCTTTGTATTCCTAAAACACACAAAATAATGCATTGCAAGCAGTGGGAGCTTGGTATTTGCTGACTGAATTAGAGAAATTTCAATTTTACAGAAATTCTAGAGGCCCTATTTGGAAAGACTTTTGTGGAACTTCAGTTTTCTCAGTAAAGCTTCTGAGAAGTTTATTTATTTGCCATCTACCTTCCCCGATTACATATACAGTAAGACCAATGTGAGCTAAATTTATCAGACGAATCAGGAATAGAACATTTTGGTCGATCAATTTTTTTAATGTGTAAAATTGCTACATATTAATGATTTTGCACATATTAGCTATACAACAGAATACATTTAATATTAAAATTATAATATGAAACGTACAATTGCATTGACGGAATTACAATTTAAGTTCTTTGAGTCTTGATGGGTTATCATTATAAGCATTAATTATCTTGTTATAATTCAAGCAGCCAAAAACATTTATTGACCTCCCATTATATAACACATAGCATGTAAAGGATTTGAAACTAAACAGATGGTCTGTAATTTACTTTTGTTATTACTGAGTAAAACAAACAAACAAACAAACAAACAAAAAAATATATATATATAAATATTATTTTATAGAAGTATTTAATCTTTATTTTTTGTATGTACTGGTATTTACTATCTTCCTCCAGTATATCTTCGGAAATTTTACATCTGTCATTTTTGTAATTGTATTTTTCACTTTTTTCTTATAAATAATTTAATTTGCCTTTTATAGATTTGTTTACTTGGAGAAGAATTTATATTAAGATATGTACCTCGTTTTCTAAATCATTCTTTCAAATGTATAAGATTCTTGTTACTGACCTTTATTCATTGATTTTAGAATAATTGGTTATGAGAATAAAAATTGATTATGAGACCTCAAATCGATTATGAGAATAAAAGCATTATTCATCAACCAATGTTTTAGGTAATGACGCTATTTTTGTATTTTTATTTTATATTGTTGAACCACATGATTTACAGAACAAACAATGCTTAAGATATTCATGAGAGATGTATGCTTTGTGCTAACACAGAAAAATTGAAAGAGGTGGGCTTATTAAGATGAAAATATTTTGAGAGAAGAAATAATAGTAATATTTTGCTCCGTGGAAGAACCAAATGTGTTTACAATGACCACAATCTTTTGTATTAATCTACTCTCTCCAAATCATTCTTATCCTGTTCTGCTAACATAAAAATGCCACCGTTTTTAATATAATTTTCTTTAAAGAGGTTATATATCAATTATTTCATAATATTTACAAAACAACACAGTCCTTTAATGTATCAATAAATATCTTTTTTTTTTGCTCCTCTCTATGTCCTGTTTCTTTTATTTTTAAAATTTATTGGAGTGACAATTGTTAGTAAAGTTACATAGATTTCAGGTGTACAATTCTGTATTACATCGTCTACAAATCCCATTGTGTGTTCACCACCCAGAGTCAGTTCTCCTTCCATCACCATATATTTGATCCCCTTACCCTCCCACCCTCCACCCCCTTACCCTCTGGTAACCACTAAACAATTGTCTGTGTCTATGAGTTTTAGTTTCTCATTTGTATGTCTTGTTCTTTTGTTGTTTTTGGTTTATATACCACATATCAGTGAAATCATATGGTTCCCTGCTTTTTCTGTCTGACCTATTTTGCTTAGCATCATACTCTCAAGATCCATCCATGTTGTCACAAATGTTCCCATATCATCTTTTCTTACCGCCAAATAGTATTCCATTGTGTATATATATCACAACTTCTTTATCCATTCATCTATCGAAGGACATTTTGGTTGTTTCCATGTCTTGGCCACCGTAAACAAAGCTGCAATGAACATTGGAGCACACGTGTCTTTATGTATAAATGTTTTCAGATTTTTTGGGTAGATACCCAGGAGAGGGATTGATGGGTCACATGGTAATTCTATTCGTAATTTTTTGAGGAACCTCCTCACTGACTTCCATAACGGCTGCACCAGTCTGCATTCCCACCAACAGTGTATGAGGGTTCCTTTTTCTCCACAGCCTCTCCAACACTTGTTACTGTTTGTCTTGATGATAGCCATTCTGACTGGGGTGAGGTGATATCTCATTGTGGTTTTTATTTGCATTTCTCTGATGATCAGTGATGTTGAGCATTTTTCATATGTCTATTTGCCATTTGTATGTCCTCTTTGGAGAAATGTCTCTTCAGGTCCTCTGCCCATTTTTCAATTGGGTTGTTTGTTTTTTTGTTGTTGAGTTGCATGAGTTCCTTGTATATTTTGGATAGTAGCCTCTTATTGGAGGCACTGTTTGCAAAAACCTTCTCCCATTCAGTTGGTTGACTCTTTATTTTGTCAATGGTTTCTTTTGCTGTGCAGAAGCTTTTAAGTTTCATATAGTCCCATTCGTTTACTTTAGCTTTTACTTCCATTGCCTTTGGAGTCAAATTCATAAAATGCTCTTTGAACCCAAGGTCCATATGGTTAGTACCTATGTTTTCTTCTATGTAGTTTATTGTATCAGGTCTTATGCTTAAGTCTTTGATCCACTTTGAATTAATTTTGGTACATGGTGACATATAGCAGTCCAGTTTCATTCTTTTGCATGAGGCTATCCAATTCTCCCAGCACCATTTATTGAAGAGGCTGTCTTTCTGCCAATACCATGATGTTTTGATTATTGTAGCCCTGTAGTACAAGCTAAAGTCAGGCAGTGTGATATCTCCAATATTGTTCTTTTTTCTTAAGATTGCTTTGGCTATTCGGGGTCTTTTGTGGTTCCAAACAAATCTGATGATTTTTTGTTTTATTTCATTAAAAAATGCAATTGGGATTTTGATGGGGATTGCATTAAATCTGTAAGTTGCTTTGGGTAATATGGCCATTTTAACTATGTTGATTCTTCCAATCCATGAGCACGGAATGTCTTTTGATTTCTTTCTGTCTTCTTCAATTTCTTTCAAAAATGTCTTATAGTTTTCAGCATATAGGTCCTTCACATCCTTGGTTAAGTTTATTCCTTGGTATTTTATTCTTTTTGCTGCAATTGCAAAAAGAATTGTTTTTTGAATTTCTCTTTCTGAGATTTCATTGTTAGTATATAAGAATGCAATGGGCATCTGTATGTTGATTTTGTAGCCAGCAACTTTACTGTATTCGTTAACTTTTTCTAATAGCTTTTTGGTGGAGTCTTTAGGGTTTTCTATATATAGTACCATGTCATCTGCAAAGAGTGATAGTTTAACTTCTTCATTCCCCATTTGGATGCCTGTTATTTCTTTCTCTTGCCTGATTGCTCTGGCAAGGACTTCTAACACTATGTTGAAAAGCAGAGGTGATAGGGGACAGCCCTGTCTTGTTCCTGAATGGAGAGCAAAGGACTTCAGTTTTTCACTATTAATTATGAGATTAACTGAGGGCTAATCTCATATATGTCACATATGGCCTTTATTGTGTTAAGGTATTTTCCTTCTATACCTACTTTGTTAAGTGTTTTAATCATAAATAAATGTTATATCTTGTCAAATGCTTTTTTCTGCATCAATTGATATAATCATATGATTTTTCTCCTTTATTTTGTTTATGTGATGTATCACATTGATGGATTTACTGATGTTGAATCATCCTTGTGCCCCGGGGATGAACCCCACTTTGTTGTGATGTATAATCTTTTAATGCATTGTTGTATTCGATTAGCTAGAATTTTGTCTAGGATTTTTGCATCTGTATTCATCAGAGATATTGGTCTGTAGTTCTCTTTTTTTGTGTTGTCCTTACCAGGGTTTGGTATCAGGGTAATATTGGCCTCATAAAATGAGTCAGGCAGTACTGTCTCTTCTTCAGTTTTTTGGTAGAGTTTGAGCAAGATTGGTATTAGATCATCTTTGAAGTTTTGGTTGAATTCACTAGTGAAGCCATTTGGTTCCGGACTATTGCTTTTGGGAAGGTTTAGATGACTGATTCAATTTCGTTACTGGTGATTGGTCTGTTTAGATTTTCCAGTTCTTCATGGTTAAACTTTGGAAGGCTATATGTTTCTAAGAACTTGTCCATTTCTTCTAGGTTATTGTATTTGGTGGCATATAGTCCTTCATAGTATTCTAGGATCATCCTTTGTATTTCTGTGGGGTCCATGAAAACTTCCCCTTTTTCCTTTCTGATTTTGTTAATTAGTGTCCTCTCCTTTTTTATCTTAGTGAGTCTAGCCAAGAGTTTGTCAATTTTGTTAATCTTTTCAAAGAACCAGCTCTTGCTTACATTTGTTTATCTATTGTCTTTTTGTTTTCTATTTTATTTAGCTCTGCTCTGATATTTGTTATTTCCTTTCTTCTGTTGACCTTGGGTTCCACTTGTTCTTTTTCTAGTACTTTAAGGTGTAACATGAGGTTATTTATTTGGGATTTTTCTTGTTTCTTCGGATAGGCCTGTAATGATATACATTTCCCTCTTAAAACTGCTTTCACTGCATCCAAAAAATTTTGGTAGGATGTATTTTTATTGTCATTTGTTTCTATGTATCTTTTGATCTCTCCTCTAATTTCTTCTTTTACCCAGTCATTCTTTAAAAGTATGTTGTTTAATCTTCATGTATTTGTGTTTTTTCCTGCTTACTTTTTGCAGTTGACATCCAATTTTAAAGCCTTATGATCAGATAATATGCTTGATATGATTTCAATCTTCTTAAATTAAAAAGGCTGTGTCTCCATTGTTTCTTTGTCTTTTTGTTGTTGTCTATTATTTCTGAGTGGTGGTATTCTATGATGTTTCCCTCTGTTTCTTCTTTTATTACAGCACATATTTTGGTTGGATTTTTTTTTTGTTTGTTTTTTGAGTGGTTATCCTTAAGTTTATGTAAGAGAAAGTCTGATATTTAGAGTATTCCATTTTCTTAAGCACGCTTACTTTCTCCATTCCCATATTCCGGTTTGGGCCTTTACTCTCCCCCTTTTTATGTTTTGGTTGCCACAAATTGTCCCTGTTGATGGTGGTCAAATAGCCTCCTTTAGTATTTCTTGTAGTGCAGGTCGTGTATTAGAAAATTCCCTCAGCTTCTGTATGTCTGGAAAGGTCTTTATTCCTCCTTCATATCTAAAGCATATCTCTGCTGGATACATTATTCTTGGTCATAATTTCTCTCTTTCAATAGTTTGAATATTTGGTTCCACTCCCTCCGGGCTTGTAGAGTTTCTGCTGGAAAAGCTGATGATAATCTAATGTGCTTTCCTTTGTAGGTTACCGTCTTCTTTCCCTGGCTGCCTTGAGGATTCTTTCTTTGTTGATTTTAGACAGCTTCGATACAATGTGCTTTGGAGAAGGCCTGTTGGGATTGAGGAAATTAAGTGTTCTATTTGCTTCTTGGATTTGAGGATCCAGTTCTGTCCACAAGTTTGGGAAGTTCTCATCAACAAATTGTTTGAATATATTCTCTGTTCCCTTCTCTCTTTCTTCTCCTTTTGGTATGCCCATTATTCTTATATTGCTCTTTCTGATGGAATCAGAAAGTTCTTGTAGAGTTCTTTCATTTCTTTTAAGTCTCAAGTCTCTTTCTTCTTGTATCTGTGTAATTTCCAGGTTTCTATCTTCAATGTCACGATTCTTTCCTCCATCTGGTCAACTCTACTACTGAAGCTGGTTATTTCATTCTTAATTTCTTCTATTGAGTTCTTAATTGCCAGAAATTCTATTTGGTTCTTTTTTAAAATTTCAATCTCTTTCATAAAATGCTCATGTTATTCTTTGATTGTGTTTCTGAGTTCATTAAACTGCCTTTCTGTGTTTTCTTGCATCTCATTGAGTTTTTTCAGAACTGCCATCTTGAATTCTCTGTCATTTAAGTCACATATTTCCATATCTTTAAGGTCCTTTTCTGGAGACTTTTCACTTTCTTTCTGAGCTGTCTTGTTGCCTTGGTTATTCATCGCAATTACTGATTTAATATTTCTCTTCCTAGACATCTACAGGAGTGGCTTCTGCAACAGGTTGATACAGAGGTCTTTCTTTTGTTTTCCAGTACTTGTTGGTAGAATGTTTTATTTTCTCTCTGACTGTAGCCTTTTTTTTTCTCTCTCACACGATAGTGCTATGTTTTCTCTGCACTGATCTAGCTTCTCACACAATGGGGGTATTCCCTGGGAGATGGGCTTCTCCTCTGTTAATAGTTTGCCTGGGTCGCAGGGCACAGTGTCCGTGTGGGCATGTGGATAGCTTTTGAAGTTCCAAAGCTCTTCCTGCACCAGATGCAGAACCCATATATTTCAGCAGTTCTGTTTACTCCTGCAGGGATCCACCCAGATAGGTGGGGCCAGGGGCTGGGTGAGTTGTGAGAGGTGGCCCAGAGCAATGTTTGCGACCTCCGTCACAGCCAGTCCTGCTTCCACAGCTCCCTCCCCTTTACTGGAACTAGTTGGGTTGTGAATCTGTGTCTGCGGTCCACAGTTCATAGAACAGCAAATATTCTGTTCTTTTGATCTGACACTGCTACTATTCCACTTCTAGCACCGGGCAGGTGGGAGCAGGGCAAACTCTGGGAGGGTAGGAAGGGGGCGACTAGTCTCAGTGCCTAAGGCTTCTGTTCTCTGCTTGTCAGTGAGGGCTTAAACCACTCTTTTCAGCCTTCTTCCCTCAGTCTTTTCTCCGAGGTCTCTGCCACTAGCCTTGGGTTCAGCCATGTTATATGCTGCCCCCTCAGCCCTGTGGGCCATAAGCGGAGCCTTAGCAGTCCGAGTTCTTCCCTCTCCCGCAGCTGAGGTAGTTCTGGGATGCAGCGAGCTCGGAACACTGAGCTAGGTCTGCATCCTGCGCCCATGCTACTCTGTCTCCGCACTTCTCCTTTCCCTCCTCTCCCGCTCACGGGATTCGCCCACCTTTAGGTGAATTCAGTAGAGGGCCTCTTCGTCTTTCCTGTCTGTTGTTCAGGGAGTCCTTTGTGGAGTTATTGTTGTTCGATTAGTTTTAAATTCCAGGGGAGCTTTACAGAGACTCATCTCACGCCACCATTTTTGATGAGGCCTCTATCTCAATAAACATTTTTGAAGAACAATCCTTTCTTTCATATTCCAGAGAAGAACTAAAGGTCAATTTCCCCTAAAATGTTTCTTTGAGTCATAAAATAACCTGATAACCTTGAAGTTGTAACTGGGGAAAATAAAATGAACACGAAGATGTTTAATGCATGACTATCTTCATCACCAATGAGTTTTCAGAATTTTTTACTTATAGCTATATCCTAATCCACTGTTTCTTATTCTTGAAAAGCATAGTTATCACTTTTAAAGGAAAAAAATTCATAAACTCCCAGTAGTAACATAAAATATTTTAATTACAATGGTACTTAAAAATGGTAGAAAAATAAAAACAAATATAAATCCCTTATGCTTATAGCACTTGTAAAATCATAAAGGCAAACAATTTTACAAGTTAAATGTAATCTATAAAAACAATAAAATTCAAATTAACAATATCAATTTTGTTTGACAACCGATGTTTTGCTGAAACTAAATTGCCTTTCATGATGTGACTACTAGCTTCTTAGGCACAGACTCTTCCAAATTCATATAAAATTTTCCACTTCAAACTATACTAAGATTTTTATGTGTAGAACAGTGACACTGTTTACTGTTCTTTTGGTGTGAACTGTGTTATTGCATCTACCCTTCATTAGCTTGTGACAAATTAGTACTCCTACCAACTCAATCATATAATAAACACTAATGTAGCCATTCAAATACGGTAATATTTGGTTTTAGGTAACCAAATGATTCAAAATAATTTTTTATGGACTGATTATTGAGTACTCAGGGATCTCCAAGAATATTTTTGGAAAGTCTGATAGAGCCTCAGAACTCATTGGAACAATATTAAATCAGTTATAAACAAAACACAGAAAAATGTACTTTAAAAAACTATCACCTATCACACTAAATACATGTTAGTAGACAACGTCACACAAAAAGCATCAAATATAAAAAACAAAATGGAAAATTTTCTAAACATAAATTTAGAGTATCAAAACAAAACAAATTTAGAAAAATGTATAAAAGAACAAACAAACTGAATTTATAAAAATGAAAACTATGAAATAGCAGTACAATGCAGGTTTGTTTGTTTGTTTGTTTATTTTTCCCTTATAGAAAGGAAAAAAAAAGTAGTGTTCATTTCAGGGATAATGCTAGAATGAATGGAGTCAAATTGAAGGTCGGCTGGGGTTAGGACCAAATGCTGAATAACTAGAACTCAAAAAGTATCCTACTTCTAATTAATTCAGAATCCCAAACAAATTGAAGTGGGAAGAAAAGCTCAATTATGTTCAAAATTCTTTTGTGGAGATTTAGCTTTGCTTGGCAGCCAAGTTTTTGTCCTTTGATGTGAACTGACTTCTATCTAAACTTTAGACGATTTTCATTCTTTTGTTTTGTTTTCTTATTTTTAGCATCATGAAGCAGAATGTTTTCCCCATTTTTGCTAACAGAATAGGAACCGTCTTGCAGAAGAGAAGAAAGGGTCTTATCTGTGTGATCATCCTGCAGAGAAGTTTGACTACAGTGGAAATAGAGCCTGCAAGGTGTTCAGCAGGAGGTTTCTCTGTAGAGCCCGCACTGCTGTTTTTCTTCTGTGGCTATGGAAATGCTAATTCAGTTGTGGTTTAATACAGATTTTTTGTAGTAGTATTAGCATTACTATCGTTCAATCAGATTCTTTTAAAAATCGTTTTCTCCAAATGTGAATATTAGGTTGACATTTGGATTGATATTACAATATAAAGCAAATTCAATTTTCAAACATTTCACTGGACAAGTTTAGTTCCAAACAGCATTTTAATTGAGGAAAAAGGTAAAGTAATAATGGGAACTTCTGAGTTACTCATATGTATCTACTTGAGATTTGCTCAATGTGCAAACTTTTAAAACTAGATTCTTTGTTTACCTCTGCCTATAAATTTCCCATTTGTAATAATAAAAAAACAAAAATCATAATAATGCAATTTAACTGTCATTTTTGTATTTCTTCTTTATGTGTTTGTTTAAATATATTTTATGTATATATAATCTTTCGTTTGTATATTCCTGATTCTCACAAACAACATATCATAAGCAATTTCCATTTTGCTATATAGCATTTTACTAGAAGTAACTTGTCTCACTAAATTATACTATAAAAGATTATCAGATAAGCCAAAAAATACTGAAAAACTAAACAGAAGCCCCAAATCTAACCACCTGAATACTGTCATTGTCAACATCTTTTTTACAGATTTTAGACTTGACTTTTCCTAAAAATATATGTCCATGTAGGCATATTTATAAGAAATTCCATTGGTTCCCCCCAAATATCCCCAGAACCTCACTGACACATGCCCATGGTTTCCTCTTGAAAGCATCCATGATCCTCTGCCTAATAACTTTCTTTCCCAGGGTGTAATCCTTGTCCAATAATGATGGTAGTTAAAAAATGAACAGTTCAGATCCCTTGCAATCCAAGTGGGATGATTCTACGCCATTGTGATAGCCTATTCCTGTGAGACATTGGAGCTCACGAGTCTCTTCTTGCTCAATACTTTTTCTTTCCCCTTTTTTTTATAGACATGCATTGTGGTCTGAAAACTTCCTTCTAACTCCTCTCCCCACCCCCCTTTATTCTTCACAGGTGTTTCCCCAATAAATCTCTTATATATCTCCTCCTTTTTTGACTGCTTTTCAAAAAACAGAAAACAAACAAACAAACAAACAAATTAAGCACAACCATAGTTCCAGGAGCACTATGATACAGAAAACAAGAGGTAAGATGAAGTTTGGGGATTGGCCAACAGATCATCAAGTGGGCAAAGATGATTCAATTAGCATAGCAAGAAAACCACTAAACTAATAGCCATAGCTGCCACCAGGGAACATTGGATTCCAGATAAAAAAAGAGTCACCATCTTGGCCAAAGTAATTGATGCTCACAAACAAGACATGGTACAGTTGCTTTTAGACAAACAGAGCGGGTAGAAATATATATGGAATCTGGGTCAACCATATGTGTTCCTCAGGACCCTCATGCCTAATGTAACTGGGAATGGACATTTGTAACAACTATGGTCCAAGAAGCCATGATTACCAAAGGCTTAGGCCCTCAGGAATGAAGGTCTGTCTAACAACACAAGATTAATCAACAAAACCTGCCAAAGTGATAGATAAGGGTCAGAGAATTTTAGAATGGATAATGGAGGAGAGGATGAGTATGACTTATGACCCTGAGGCCAACAGAGGAGTGTCTGCTGTAGCTAGTATCAGCAATCTCTCTCTTCTAAATTTCCCCTCATGAAGGGAGGGCCATGGTCAACATGGTGGAACAATTCTTTCAACCTACACTGAGAATTAGATCTATTCAGTGCAATGGGTGGAATGTAGAAAATACACTGTTAAGATCTTATGCTGCAGGGATCATAGTTGACTTACAACTGTCACCTTTGGTAGTACTCCAATTGGTCTAAAACTTTTAGTACTGTCCTGTTGTTTGAGACTCTTCCTGTTGAGTCGTCCTTCCTTCCCCTCTCTTTTCACAGGTGTCATACCTGCATTGTATTCTAAATGCTCTCCCTGCCTATTCTTCCTTCTTCTTTTATCCCTCACAGAAACTTCCTCAATAAATGTATTACCCATCTAAACTTAACTTGGTGTTTGCTTCTCAGAGTCCTCAAACTAACATAGAATGTTCCACACTCTCTCCCAGAGGTGCCCTGGTGGAACGAATCCCAGGTGGCCACAGTAATTATTAACCTGGACATTAATATACCCTGTTTTGAACACTTTCCATTCCACTTTCACATCCCTATTCCTGTACTAGTCCCTCCTGATATTAAATTGATGTGATGGTTTTACAACAAATCCACACAGTTTGTGATACTCATTTTAAGAGGTGGAGCTTAATTCCTCTCCACTTAAGTATGAGCTGGAATTCATCATCCAGGGCTAATGATAACAGAAATGATGGCATATTCTGGGACCAGTCAGCAAGAGAATTAAGGTCTCCAAACAAGAGCTATGGATGTGAGCCCTTTTGGAAGCAGATCCTCTGTCTCCGTTAAGTTCTCAGATGATAGGCGGACATCTGGATTGCAACCTCAGGAGATATCCAGAATCAGAATTGCTCAATTAAACCATTTTGTATTCCCAACTACAAAAAACTGTGAGATAATAAATATTCATTGTTTCGAGATGTTATGTATTTAGGTAATTTATTATATGACAGATAATTAATATGCTTTTAAATTTACTACATATACTTAAATTCTTTTCTCAGGATCAACTTCGGGAAGAATACACACACACTAACATACGTATATCTAAATAATGTATAATATTCTGGTTATATCTTGATTTCTCATAATATAAACTTGAGTCATTTAATAATGAGGGTTTACGTTTTACCATTAACATATTTTGAATGATTTTCAAAAATATCTTTTACCATCATTAGTCACTCCATAATATTCTATTATATGAACATCTCATAATGTGTTTAAGCATCCCCCTTTTTTTTGGAGAAAAATTGAAGATGTTTCTCATTGATAGGCTCTTGTTGTCTACTTATTAAAAATGAAAAAAAGTACTACTTGATAATCATTGATTGAAAATGTAAAACATTTAAATCACTCATGCCTTATTCTGTGACATAATTCATAGTTATAGTCATTTTTCAACTGTAATTAGAGCAAAGGACAGATGGTAAAGGTTTAAAATGATGTGTTTATTAAAATCATGTAGGCTGCCAAATAATTTCTCACCATCACAACTGACTGTTCATTAACTGCTCTATTGAGACAGGATCAATGCAATTTGAAGGTGGCTAGACAGAATAATAAGTAACTCTAATATTTAAATAAAAAGTATACATATGCATCAAAGGGGCAGCAAACAATGGTATGGTCAATCATTACTTACAGTTTTAGTTTTGTGTTAAGTATGATAAAACTTTGTAAAAAGTAGATCTGAATATTCATTAGTTTTCTATAAAAAGTAATACTTGGGTATATGTAAGTTTCTCATATTAGGTATGACTCTTCTGCTTGAAAGTAGATACACTAAAAATAATCTTAAGCACAAAAACATTTTAGAATGATATTAATGGAGCAGTTCATGGAAATACAGGAGAGGAACTCTCTAGACATCAAAGACAACTGAAAACAAGGACTCCAGTGCCATGGATTTAGTTATTTCTTGATTATTTTTCTCTAAATGCAGATAAGCTTGCTCTATTTTTTTGGTTTATAATATTTCTAAGTAAGTAAAACAAAACAACAATAACAATAGTTATTGAGTATGTACTAAGTGCTAGGCACTCTCTATATAGTTTGTCTTATGTAATCCTCACAGCAACCCAAAAAGATAAGTATTTTTATTATCACTAATTTACACATATGAAAACTGAGACACAGAGGTAAATAACTAACCTGTGGTTACACATTTAGAAAGTGATAAAGAAAAGAATGGAACATATCCAGTCTTAGTCAGGAGGCTTCCCTTATCGCTATTTTGCACATTGCAGCTCAGAATCTCCAAAAGAGACTAACTTGACTTCCTGAATACCAAGTTCAAGTTCATATGAAATGTTCTCCTTGCCCCAGCCTGAATCATATCTCCCACACCTAATTCAATCAACTGGCTACAGGATTTGATCAAACGGATTTCAAGTGGTATTTCTTCTTGAAACAATAAAAATAGTGTGTGATGGGTTACAGAGGAGAGTATAAAACTAAAGAGAAAATATGAACAAATATTGAACTTTTGTTATTAGGTTGGTGCAAAAGTCACTGCGGTTTAAAAGTTAAAAATAATTGCAAAAACCGCAATTACTTTTGTACCAACCTAACAGTTTTTAAAGAGTAAATAAGGGTAACTTTTTTTCGGTTTCCAATGGATAATTAAATAGTACACAAAAAGAGCACAATGATCAAGAAAGAAGTGTAACTTCTTATACAAGAAATACAATAACAGCAGATTCAATTTCACAAGCTTAATTTTTTTTAATTAAATTTATTGGGGTGACAATTGTTAGTAAATTTACATAGATTTCAGGTGTACAATTCTGTATTACATCGTCTACAAATCCCATTGTGTGTTCACCACCCAGAGTCAGTTCTCCTTCCATCACCATATATTTGATCCCCTTACCCTCCCACCCTCCACCCCCTTACCCTCTGGTAACCACTAAACAATTGTCTGTGTCTATGAGTTTTTGTTTCTCATTTGTTTGTCTTGTTCTTTTTGGTTTATATACCACATATCAGTGAAATCATAGGGTTCTCTGCTTTTTCTGTCTGACCTATTTCACTTAGCATTATACTCTCAAGATCCATCCATGTTGTCACAAATGCTCCTATATCATCTTTCCTTAACGCCGAATAGTATTCCATTGTGTATATGTACCACAACTTCTTTATCCATTCATCTATCAAAGGACATTTTGGTTGTTTCCATGTCTTGGCCACCGTAAACAAAGCTTCAATGAACATTGGCGTACACGTGTCTCTATAGAGAAATGCTTTTATATTTTTGGGGTAGATACCCAGGAGAGTGATTGCTGGGTCATATGGTAATTCTATTCATAATTTCTTGAGGAACCTCCACACTGCCTTCCATAGCGGCTGCACCAGTCTGCATTCCCACCAACAGTGTATACAAGCTTAATTTTTTAAATGATTATCTTAAAATCAGGAGATATTTTTTGCTATGGCTCCTTTTTAGGGTTAAAGGGCACAATTCTGTATACTATTAAACATTCCTGAAAGTTACATTTGATGCCAGGTAGGTTGCCTGCAAAAGGGTTCAAGGTGAATTTATGGTTTGGTAGAGTTGGTATAGTTTCAGGAAGGGATACAGTGAGAGATGAGTAAAGCATATCCTTTATATGTCCACCTATATAAATACCTGTCCTAAATGAGAATTTCTTAAGTGGTGAGAGTTTCATGCCAAGACAGGCATATGCTTCCTATTATTGAGAGAGAGAGAGAGAGAGAGACAGAGAGAGACAGAGAGAGAGACAGAGAGAGACAGAGAGAGAGACAGAGAGACAGAGAGAAATATATTATATATATATATATATGTGTATATATATGTGTGTGTGTATATATATATATATATATATATATATATATATATATATATATGTGCTTGCTGTTGTTGTTAGCGTAGGTTAGGATCATATTTTGGCACAAATAGAAAAAAAATGGTGATCAACAAAGTTGGCTATGACATGGAAAACTGAAAAGTGATCTAGATTGCCTATTTGTTTGGTTTGGAATTTTTTCCTGATTATGGCTAAGTTTATCCACTATTTAATGCTTCAGAATATTACTATATTTTTCAAAAGAAACACTTCATACTAGATGATACTGAGATCATGAATTTAAGACATTAAATGAAAGAAATGAGATCCATACATTTTTATATCTAGTCAAAATAAACTTTCAATATGTATGCGTCATATAATCTGAATTGAATATGCAAAGATAGTCCCATAACTCCTTTTTGAAAAAATCTACAAACTTGGCAAACAAAAAAACGGAGAGACATTGATATAGAAGGGGATTGTGAGCATTAAGTCTATTTTTATCTCCAGAGGGTGCCAAAAAATGTATACACATTTTGAGATAGGAAAAAAAAAAGTATTAAAATTGTAATACTCAATATATACCCATAACAAAAGATGAATACAAGTCATGTGTATACATTGTTTTGGCACCCCCATAGTTACCTAAGAGTAAATGATGGCTAGCAACACTGTATGCTCTGCCATAAATGTGTATATGCTAAATTTGTTAGAATTGGAGAAAGAAGGAAGAGCATATATAGGTGTTAATAAGGGTATATAAGGAATAATAAAGGTATTATTTCAACTCCGATCCTGGGGAAAGAGAGTGATGTAGAAAGAAGAAATTACTAGCTCATTTCAATACACTAGCTTGTATTAAAGAGCCATAAAAATAGAGATAAAATAAGAGGTTAAGAGTATTGCATTAAATTTTAGTCTCAAATAATTAGAATAAAAACCCTTCCTAAAACACAAAATAAACACACACACACATACACACACACACACACACACCTCAAATAGAGACAAAATAAAACAATATGATATAACTGACCAAGCATGAATTGGATTTGGTCAATATGATATAATTGATTAATATGATATAATTGACCAAGCATTTAAATTGGATTAACTCACTGAATGAAGAAAAAAAAAAAGATCTGATTGGTAATTGGCTAACAAAGCTAATTCAACATTTTGCTCTTTATATATTATGTTATTTATTAACATTTATAGACCCTATAACATAGCAATAACTTTCTTAAAGCAGAACACAAACTATGCAAGCACAAACAAGAACAAATCAAAGACAGAATATATTCTTTCAACCCAAAATGGAGCAAGTCAACAAACATTAGTAAGCTTATGGAAGATCAAAACATGTAATCAGCGAAGTATATTTTTAGATATGTA
Source organism: Rhinolophus hipposideros (assembly GCF_964194185.1). Classification (NCBI taxonomy): domain Eukaryota; kingdom Metazoa; phylum Chordata; class Mammalia; order Chiroptera; family Rhinolophidae; genus Rhinolophus; species Rhinolophus hipposideros. The sequence goes on along the minus strand of NC_138053.1, from coordinate 45,674,081 downwards.
ACTAATTCTGAATATAAATAATACAGCCTATTTTTAAGTTCATGTGGCACATTCATGAAAATGAACCATATTTTAAGCTACAGTAACAGCTTTGTATTGTGTCAATTTAGCTAAGCTAGAACTACAGATCCCTTCCTTGGATGGTTCTGGGTCAGAATTCACCACAAGAACAATATTGCAAGAGGTGGAATGTGAACCCAAATAGCAGCCATATTTTCACTCTGAAAGAACTTGTACATCAAGTACATTGGCTGGCAAGTGCTGGCTCACTTTGGTAAAGGATAGCAGCTGGGTCATTAACTCTTTCAGTTCACACTAGTTAGGCCACCTCTTTCAGTTTTGCTAATTCCTGGACCAGTTTGGATACAGGTCTTAGGCAAAGTGCATTACCATTTCTGCAGTTCACCTGCATCATCAAATTTGGAGGCATGGAAGCAGTGAGACTGATGCAGGTTCTGGAGAGAGACTGGTGTGAGTTCCAGGTCATTCTTAATGTTCCAGTTCATCCTCCAGATTTTAGTTTGTATCTACTAACATTCCCCTACTTCAATTCCATCTTCTCTTCCAGGTTTCTGGCCACCACTGGACTCAGTGACCCAGACTTCCATCGACTTCTTAACCAGTTATCATGATTACTTAAATTCTAATCTCTATAACAAATTCCTTATTTCATTCCTAAAAGTTCTAGGCAGATTTCATTTTCTAAAAATGATCTTAATAATATTTCCCTTCTCAGAGGTTGTTTCAGAATTTTGTTACTGAATTCAACCTCCCTCTGTTCTTAAAACTGGAAGAGACTTTGCAATTGCCTAAGCTAATAAAGTAGGATGGGAGTGATTACTGAGACTTCTGAGGTTAAGTTATACAAAGTGATAGAGCTTTGCTAACTCTCTTCTATGATGGTTAACCTTGAAAGTCAGCTGCCGTGCTGTGAGAAAGCCCACATAGTGAGGCTCACATGAGAAGAAACAAGACGCCCAATCCAATCCCTCAGTTCAACTTCAGTTCTCAGCCACATCCTACACCAACTTGGCAACCATGTTGGTGAATCTTCCAGTTCTCAATTGAGAACTTAGAAGTAGATCTTCCAGTTCTCAATTGAGCAATCCTAGCTTATGATGAATGGAACAGACATGAGCTTTCCCCACTGAGCTCTGAAAAATTGGAGATTTCCTGAGAAAAATAAATTACTATAGTTGTTTGAAGCCACTAATTTTTAGGGTAGCTTATTACCCATCAATAGATGACTAGAACAGTCATTTGAACCAGCCTACAAGTCTCTTTTATCTGTTTTATGCTGTGGTTGAATAATCATATAATTCCAGTAAGTATTAGATCTTTCTGGCCCTTTCTAAAAGATATATTAATAGGAAAAAAACAAAAACCCTAAAATGTTCAGTAGCAAAAGACGCTGTGGTCTGGTGGCAAGGCATGTTGATCATTTTATACCTCACTTCTCTTCTTCCACCCTTTTATGATTAGGTCCTTTTAGTACACCTGGGAGGCTGATCCGGATTTGACAGTCTTAGCCCTTCTCTGAAATCCATTTGCATGCAGGAAATGTCAGCCAACACTTGATTCTTATCAAGTGCCTTATAGTGGTAGTCTCTTAAGTAGACAAACTGGTTGTAAAAATTTTCATGTCACCCAATTATTATCCAAGGGGTTTCTGTCATGTCTCTCAGTAACAACTCTGCAAAAATTAGAAGCCCTTTAGTGAGAACCAGATTTAGCAACTAAAGATCTAACAATTGACACCCATATTTCTACTCAGAATATGTAGGAAAAAATATAAGGACATATCTCATAATTTATGTGTTGATTGTCTTCTAATAAATACAAAGGCTATAAGGCTAGATACACAAATGGTTCAGTGGTCAAAATCATTGTGTTCTTTTATAATGTTTTTACCATCTATTTTTAGCAGGTAGTACTTTAGATAATATGAGCTATGAGAATAAACACACACACACACACACACACACACACACACACACACACAGAACACAGTCACATAAAATTCATTTCCAGTAAAACTTGGGAATCTCCATAATTGATTATTAAAGTAGATCTCAATTTTGAAGACCTCAAGAAGGGTTAAATCTTTCCGTGTTTTTTACTCTCTTCCCACAGTTGATTTTCCACTATCTATTTGAACTTCCCTTGAACAAGTCCCTACTGGCATATTAGCATTTTTAGTCTTAAACAGTATCGTATTAACAATACTGTTTTTAAACTAAAACACATTATTTATACTGTTTTCATTCTCTATGCTAAGTCACTAGAAAAAAAAATAGCTTTTTCCAAGCTAGGGTTTGTGACTCACAGAAATCTTGCTGGGAGAATTAGGTTAGTCAATACTTGATTCATCTCAACTCACAAGACTTTAATTTTTTTTCCTCCTTATTTTTTTTTTCTCTTAGTAGGAATAAAAAAATTCTGAGAAGTCTTTCTGCTCAGATCCTGAAAAAAATTTCCCCTAATAGTACAGTACTAAGTTGACTCACTGTTAATTTAAAGCATGTCCTGGGCATGTTGCCTTGAGTTGAAGGTTGTGGTTAGAAGTCATACCATGGATATTTTCTAAATGGTTTCACTGTATATTATAGAACGCACTCAGAATTTTGTGGAAGCTGTGGGCAAGAGGCAAAAAACACTGCCACGAACTTCAGACTCTAACTATTCATTTGTTTCTCTTTGTGTTTATGCATATACATGATAGGTAATTATGATAAACATTTTTATAGGCTATCTCTCTGGAAGGGAAAGGTTCACAACTTTTTCCCCTTATGGAAGAAATGGAACTAAATTATTGGAGGATTTTTTTGGGGTCAGGAGGCCTTGTGCTAGAGGTAGAGGAGAGAATGGAACGTAAAAACAAATAGAACAGGCTCTTGAGAAATTCACAACCAAATGAGGGAGAAAGATACATATTACAGTACCGTATGAGATTTGTTCAAATAGAGATAATAACGTATTCCTATGGAAGAAAGAAAAAACTGAGATAACGTAGGGAGCGATCTCAGGGAAGAAAAAGGAGTTATTCCGATTTTAAGAGAAAAAAATACACTGAAACATAAAACCGATACAGAAAAAATTAATAAGGGTAGTGGCTGAAGTTAGGTTGTAGCATATGGATACATAACTAGAAAACAAACTGACCTTATATCACTTTGGAATTTAAATAATTAAGTCCAATGATTTTCCTGATTTGTGTCTTATGCATTAAATTTTCAACATCTTCTTAAAAAACAGGTCTTTAGGTTTATTTATTTCAACAGCTGCACACACCTCTTTGTTTTCCTGTTGTTCAGTTCTGTGGTTCCCTATACTTCAAACTTAGGTGTGTCAAGTTTCATTTTCTCTACTTATGCAGCTGTACTATATAACTTTAATTGACATAGTTTATAGGTATAAGAATAAATCAGCTACGTTCCCCTTCCAGACTCTTAAATGTACTGTTTACCACAATGAGCACACCTATATCTTGTCAACAATTCCCATGTTTGCATCATCCGGAGAAAGAATAGTGGGAAGTAAACCTCACCTTAGTTGCAGTAAATCAGGATATAGAATCCAGAAAACATCCCTCAAAGGGACCAATATTAACATTCTGACACATAATTAGAAATTAACATGAAATAGAAAAACTGATTTGGATAATACATTTTACTAAAGAGCAATTTTACCAATAGTTGGCAGACGGTAAGTTGACAAAGTTCATCAATAAGTAACAGCACGTTGTTGTGAATTAGCTTTCCCAACAGCTCTATGAATCTTTATTCAGGATCTTAATCACTGTTTGTACACACTACAAAATTCTAATGGTAGGGATATATTTTAGGATTGGGATCTTAGTTAACATAGTAGCACAACTGATTGGACATATTCACATGATTGGCTTTGTCAGAAATGTATCCGGAGACTTACCAGACCAATTGCCTCATTGTCATTAGCAATAATCCAGGTGACAGTCTGTCAGTAAAATATTTTCCCAGCATGTGTTGGTATCATCATCAGCTGCTCCAGTGGGGACTATTTTACTGTAGGGAGTGGAAATGTTTATCTTTCTTTTTATATACAGAAAAGTAAACTGTATGATCCTAATATACATATCCAGCAACCAGGAATTTTAAGACTATGAGAAAAGACAATGGAGTGTAGGGTTATAACATTAATATTTATGAAAAAAAATTGCACGGATAAGTTAGAGCTGAATCATCCAATTATGCAAATGAGAAAGTGTGGATAATAATATCATACAGAAAACAGGTATTGTATAAAAAATACGCGGCCCCATGTTTTGAAAGAATTGGTCTAACAAATAAATTACAATTACTAATTACAATCAGTTTATGCACATTCTGGGTTTAGTAATTCTAATCACGTAAATATTTACAATCACCATTTTATATTTGAAAATAACTTTAAACTTCATTACCTTCACAAGCTTCTTGGTATCTCATTTCTCCAGTAATAGGAACTACTTTGCTTGTCTAACTTATCATTATCCAGAGAAAATCATTGACCTTCTCAAGACTGCTAAAGGGGAGATATGACTTGTTTAATCTAGGACTTCAAGTTCCTCCATTTCCTGTACTACTCTTCTGTATGCTTTTTTTCCTGTAAAAACTGAGTTCATTCTAGATTTCACTGGATCCATTCTTATGGATATTCAGTTACTTAGAGTAGGTAAGACGTAATCAATAAAAATTGAGTTAACCTCAAATGTTGCTGGAAACATTCTAAATATCTTAATATTTTGTAGTTAATAAATCAGCAGGTACATAGGGTAATGCTAAGTGAGATTAGCTGATGAATAGTTGTTAATGTGTGTGCAATATACATGTATGCTAAATACAAGTGCGTTAAATATACATGTATGCTAAAACATGGATAACAATCACTTTGATTTTCTACTATATTATGAGATTTTAAAGTCTCTGGTCTTGAAATTCTTTGATTTTACATTATTCTCAGGCTGCCTTTAAACTTACTGCATTAACCTCTAACATGTACCACACAGGCAGCTCAGTGAACATACTGTAAGTTGATTTTGTCATCGTATGCAACAGTAAGGGCGGATCCACACTAGCTTGCTCCTAAGGATATAAACCTGGCCTTTTATAGAAATGACTTCACATGGTGTTTAAAGGTGTCCAAAAGTGAATATTTTTGAGACCAGCCTTTTGGAAATAGCCTGATTTGCTTATTCTATAACTGCTGATTCCATTTAGATACAATCATGAGCTAAAGCATAGCTATTGTGCTGCTCAGCAGTCTAGTTTTACAAAATCAGGCTGTGTTCTTCCTACATCTTTGAATAAATGGAATGATCATGACTTGTGAACTGAGTTTCAGTAATCCTGTGGGGGTAATGACACTTTAAACAAAAGCTCATGATTTTTGAAATGTAAGTCACATCCTTAAAAGAAAAGCCACAAGTAAATTAGTTACTAGATGCATTTAGCACAGGGGATTAAGAAATGAAAATTTGTTTCAAAAATTGTAAGTTTCAGCTTTATTTTCTAATGTATTATGTTTCAAATTTGTTTTTATTTAGATACAGAATAATCTATATTTTGCATATTCATATTAATGTTATTGTATGATTTTAATGAAAAAAATCAAGTTTCCATATAGCATGTACCTAAGGAAAAGAACTTTTCATATTTTTTTGCACAAAAGACTGCCTCAGAAATGTTCTTTTTTTTTTTTTAATAGTATCAAGAGTAATAAAAAGTCTAATGTTCAGCTTGAAATTCTACCTTGGAATTATAGTTAATGTTGTCTTGATATTCTTTACTATTGATCTAGACTATATTTTATTATTTCATTAATTCAACTATTTGTAGCTAAAATTCCTATATAGGTCATGGACATGTGTTCCAGTCCCAGGAAACATACCAGATCTTTGAGTGCTAATGATCAGTAGAGGAATCTTATAAGGTCAAGAGTCTGTAATATGCCCCCACCCCTCCTGGTTGCTGACTGTATCTATCTACTTTGTCTGTTACCTGATAAACTGCCATGATAAATATATATATTGTATATATATATATATATATATATATATATATGTATATATATATATTATTTATATATATGTTATATATATTATTTATATATATGTTATATATATTATTTATATATATATTATATATATATAAAGGATTTCATGGACTGATTTACTCATAAGTATTCCACAAGGGGACTGATACATGCTTAGGTGTTAATGTGACAGGCATATGCTTTCATCTGTTCTGAGTCCAAAAAAGTGTACTATAAACCTTTTCTTACATATCTCTGTTATTTAATATCCTTGATAATAAGAGGCTGGCTATTATTGGGGCCTAACAGTGATTCAAAATAATGCTGTAAGGAATCTTTACTTTATTCAAGTATTTATTATTAACTTGATTTTAGTACATATTATAGTGTAATGTTTCTTGCCTGAAAAAATCTTCTGACTGAGCGTAATTACATGACATATCAATACCAAGACCAAAAGTTCCTTGAGAAGTACAGAAAAAAACTGCACACAGATACACACACACACACACACACACACACACACAAAGTGTGTTGGCCTAGATTGGTCCAACAGCTCAGAAAATAATATCCAGGGAATTACATGTAAAAAAAAAAATCTTCTGAACAGAGAAACACATGACATGTGTGAGTTAAGTATGTCTCGGTTTACCAATATTGAAGAAAATCCCAGTAAAAGACTTAAGTCTCAAGGTATATCTTTCCCAGAGAAAAAGGTTGCTCATTATTCACATATATTTCTCAACTAAAGAAAACACACACTCTTCTTACAGTTCCCTTTTAAAACAGAATCTCTACTTACAAAAAAACTAAAGCCAGACCTTAGGTTTGCCACAATTGAACAGATAATTACAGCTAAACTAGTCTATGATTTACCATAAAATACTTAATTATACTTCCAGCATTTATGGTGAAATATTTTCTACTCAGCTATTAAAATATAAACTTTTCATAAACTTGAAGTCTAATTGTGTTTCAAAGTGCACATTTTATTTTTAATAAACAATAATGCATGAATGTATGGCTTGTATAATCTTAATTACTACTGATAGGCCAAAGTCTCCTATAACTCTAAATTCAGTTCCATTCTCAAAACTAAATTTAGATTTAAAAATATTAATTATAAGCTCGAACGAAGGCAAAGTAGTAAGGTCGAGAAAAATACAGTCCTTGGACCTAGTAGGTAAGTGTGGGATCAAAGCCTTGTTTTTATATTACTGGCTGTGTGTTCTAGGGCAAATCTCTTAGATTCTCTGAGCATCAGTGTCCTTAAATGTAAAATGCAGAATAGTTATGTATGTTTAGAGATAATGTGTGTGATGTGTCTTATGTAGTAGTTGCTAAAAAAAAAAAGTTAAATTATTAAAGAAACCATAAATACAAAAGTATTGGAAAATCAAAGACATAGTGAACAATCACAGATTGTGATCTGAAAGCAAAGAAACACAGGCTTAGTAAGATTATTTCAACATTTTCAACGAAGAAATCAGAGAAATTTTTTTGAGGACATATCTACAGAATGAATTCCAGAGGTGGTAAATTACATTCCTCCAAGATACATGTACATTCACTCTGACGCAGAACCTCTGGAACAAAACACAGAATGGCATGAAAAACAAAATGTTTTTGTACCAAAGACTGAACAAAGCTAAGCAAAACAAAACAAAACCTACTTCCAGTTTTCAAAGTGTAAACTTTGAGTCATTAACAAAATAAGACTTCTGGCTTTAATTTACCATTCTAGAAAAAAAAATCAGAATTTTAAATGACATGGATTTAGTAAACTCAAACCAATCCTGTATTGACTACTTCATTCTCAAAATGTTTTTGCTAAGGTAAAATTTTTAATAAAAGCACATCCCAAATGATGTTTAAAGAAGGTCAAATAAACCTCCTAGAATGTAGAATGCTAAGCCTGTAGCTCAAATGTCTTAAAACCATAAGTACCCTTATGCGACACGTTGTACAACATTCAATGAGCGCACCATCTGAGAACTGGAATTTCTTATAGTACCAAGTATGTGAATATTCCTTTTACATATGTAATATTAGAGACATTTTAAACCAATCACTTCAACTTTGAAGCTTGTATGCTTGCAAATTGAAAGAATACAAGCTCTAGAAATATTATCCTGACAGGAGGCTTGGGTTAGAACACAAGAGAGGAGTCATTTGCTGTCTACATAAAATAACAGATGGAGATATAAGGACTTAGGTGGAGAATCCTGTACCTTCCAAACGTCATATGATAACTTTTGTAAAACCAAATTGAGAATTGAAAGGCAAACTTTCAATTCTCAAGAGAAAAAGGAAGGCATAAGTATGAGATGAATAAATGTGTCAAAGGGAAAACCAAATGGGTATTGGATAATAGATTCTGGCTGCTCTGAAATAAAATAATTGGTTAATTTCTAAGAAATTAAGTACGGTCTAATTTTAATCCCATTTGTGCAACAAGAATTACATTCTTCTATTTTCATGAATGCATTTGAAACTAGAATAAAGTATAAAATGTATTAAATGAGTAGCACAACCATTTCTTAAGGAACTGTTCATAATATTGTGCCACCAGCTCACTTGTTTGGTTGAATCTTCATATTGTACATATTCCTTTAGTGTAGGAACTGAAACAAAATGATGAATTAGAAAAACTTTTTGATCAAAATGATGGTGTGAGGTGAGTCTCTGTAAAGCTCCCCTGGAATTTACAACTGATCAAAAAACAATAACACCAAAAAGGACTCCCTGCACAGCAGACAGGCAAGACGAAGAGGCCCACTACTGAATTCACCTAAAGGTGGCCGAATCACACAAGCAGGAAAGGAGGAAAGGGAGAAGTGTGGAGATGGAGCTCTGCTGGCTCAGGACGCAGACCTAGCTCAGTGCTCCGAGCTCGCTGCATCCCTGAACTATCACAGCTGCGGGAGAGGGAAGAACTCGACTGGTAGGAAATGCTTACCACACACAGGGCTGAGGGGGCCACATATAACATGGCTGAACACAACACAAACGGCAGAACCTCAGAGAAAAGACTGAGGGAAGAAGACTGAAAAGAGTGGTTTAAGCCCTCACTGCCAAGCAGAGAACAAAAGCCTTAGGCACTGAGACTAACTGCCCCCTCCCTACCCTCCTAGAGCTCGCCCCGCCCCCACCTGCCAGGTGCTGGAGCAGAACAGCAGCAGTGTCAGATCAAAAGAACAGAATAACTGCTCTTCTGAGAACTGTGGACCGCAGACACAGATTTGCAGCCCAACTAGTTCCGGTAAAGGGGAGGGAGCTGTGGAAGCAGGACTGGCTGTAGTCGTGGTCACCACCATTGCTCTGGGCCACCTCTCACAACTCACCCCACCCCTGGCCCCACCTATCAGGGCGGATACCTGCAAGAGTAAACAGAACTGTGGAAACAAACAGGCTCTGAACCTGGTGTAGGAAGAGCTTTGGAACTACAAAAGCTCTCTGCATACCCACACAGACACTGCGCCCTGCGACCCAAGCGAACTATTAACAGAGGAGAAGCCCATCTCCCAGGGATTTCCCCCATTGTGTGAGAAGCTGGAATAGTGCAGAGAAAACATAGCACTACCGTGTGAGAGAGAAAAAAAGGCTGCAGTCAGAAAAAAATTAAACATTCTGCAAACAACTACTGGAAAACAAAAGAAAGATCTCTTCCTATCAATCTGTTGCAGAAACCACTCCTGTAGATGTCTAGGAAGAGAAATAATAAATCAGTAATTGTGATGAATAACCAAGGCAACCAAACAGCTCAGAAAGAAAGTGAAAAGTCTCCAGAAAAAGACCTTAAAGATATGGAAATATGTGACTGAAATGACAGAGAATTCAAGATTGCAGTTCTAAAAAAAACTCAATGAGATGCAAGAAAACACAAAAAGGCAATTTAATGAACTCAGAAACGCAATCAAAGAACAACATGAGCATTTTATGAAAGAGATTGAAATTTTGAAAAAGAACCAAATAGAATTTCTGGAGATTAAGAACTCAATAGAAGAAATTAAGAATGAAATAACCAGCTTAGGTAGTAGAGTTGACCAGACGGAGGAAAGAATCAGTGACATCGAAGATAGAAACCTGGAAATTACACAGATGGAAGAAGAAAGAGACTTGAGACTTAAAAGAAATGAAAGAACTCAACAAGAACTTTCTGACTCCATCAGAAAGATAAATATAAGAACAATGGGCATACCAGAAGGAGAAGAAAGAGAGAAGGGAACAGAGAATATATTCAAACAAACTGTTGATGAGAACTTCCCAAACTTGTGGACAGAACTGGATCCTTGAATCCAAGAAGCAACTAGAATACCTAATTACCTCAATCCCAACAGGCCTTCTCCAAGGCACATTGTATTGAAGCTGTCTAAAATCAACAACAAAGAAAGAATCCTCAAGGCAGCCAGGGAAAAGAAGACGGTAACCTACAAAGGAAAGCACATTAGATTATCATCAGCTTTTTCAGCAGAAACTCTACCAGCCAGGAGGGAGTGGAACCAAATAATCAAACCATTGAAAGAGACAAATTATGAGCCAAGAATAATATATCCAGCAAAGATATGCTTTAGATATGGAGGAGGAATAAAGACCTTTCCAGACATACAGAAGCTGAGAAATTTCCTAATACACGACCTGCACTACAGAAATACTAAAGGAGGCTATTCGACCACCATCAACAGGGACAATTTGTGGCAACCGAAACATAAAAGGGGGAGAGTAAAGGCCTGAACCGGAATATGGGAATGGAGAAAGCAAGCGTGCTGAAGAAAATGGAATACTCTAAATATCAGACTTTCTTTTACATAAACTTAAAGATAACCACTCAAAGAAAAAAAAAATCCAGAACTGAAATTCATACTGTAATAAAAGAAGAAACAGAGGGAAACAACATAGAATACCACCACTCAGAAATAATAGACAACAACAAAAAGGCAAAGAAAAAAATGGAGACACAGCCTTACCTGAAAACTAAAGATAGAATGACAGGAAATCCTCACATATCAATAATCACTCTAAATGTAAATGGACTGAACTCATCAATAAAAAGTCACAGAGTAGCAGATTGGATCAAAAAACTCACCCCAACCATATGCTGTCTCCAAGAGACACATCTCAGCTACAAGGACAAGCATAGACTCAAAGTGAAAGGGTGGAAATTGACACTCCAAGCAAATGGTACCCAGAGAACATCAGGTGTAGCCATAATGATATCAGATGAAACAGACTTCAGGGTAAAAAAGATAACAAGAGATAAAGATGGATATTTTATATTGGTAAAGGGGACTACAAAACACGAAGATGTAACAGTCATCAATATTTATGCCACCAATCAGGGAGCACCAAAATATACCAAGCAACTACCAGCAGAACTAAAGGGAGAAATTGACCAAAACACAATTATACTAGGGGACTTAAATACATCATTGACAGCTATGGATAGATAATCCAAACAGAAAATAAATAACGAAATAGCAGCCCTAAATAACACATTAAATGAAATGGACATAATTGACATATCTACAGCACTTCATGCTAAAACATCAGACTATACATTCTTTTCTAGTGTACATGGAACATTCTCAAGGATAGACCATATATTGGGACATAAAATCAGCCTCAGCAAATTTAAGAAGATTGAAATAATACCAAGCATATTTTCTGATCACAAGGCTTTGAAATTGGATATCAACTGCAAAAAGAAAGCAGGAAAAAACACAAATAATGGAGATTAAACAACATACTTTTAAAGAACGACTGGGTCAAAGAAGAAATTAGAGGAGAGATCAAAAGATACATAAAAACAAATGACAATGAAAATACATCCTACCAACATTTTTGGGATACAGCAAAACAGATTTAAGAAGGAAATTTACATCATTACATGCCTATCTCAAGAAACAAGAAAAATCCCAAATAAATAACCTCATGTTACACCTTAAAGAACTAGAAAAAGAAGAACAAGTGAATCCCAAGGTCAGCAGAAGAAAGGAAATAACAAAAATCAGAGCAGAACTAAATGAAATAGAGAACAAAAAGACAATAGAAAAAACAAATGTGACAAAGAGCTAGTTCTTTGAAAAGATTAATAAAATTGACAAAACCTTGGCTAGACTCACTAAGATAAAAAGAGAGAAGACACCAATTAACAAAATAAGAAATGAAAAAAGGGAAGTTATCACGGACCCCACAGAAATACAAAGGATCATCCTAGAATACTATGAAGGACTATATGCCACCAAATTCAATAACCTAGAAGAAATGGACAAGTTCTTAGAAACATACAGCCTTCCAAGGCTGAACCATGAAGAACTGGAAAATCTAAACAGACTGATCACCAGTACGGAAATTGAATCAGTCATCCAAAACCTTCTCAAAAGAAAAAGTCCTGGACCAGATGGCTTCACTAGTGAATTCTACCAAACTTTCAGAGGATCTAATACCAATCCTGCTCAAACTCTTCCAAAAAAATTGAAGAAAAGACAGTATTCCCTAACTCATTTTATGAGGTCAACATTACCTTGATACCAAAACCTGGTAAGGACAACACAAAAAAAGAAAACTACAGACCAATATCTCTGATGAATACAGATGCAAAAATCCTAAACAAAACTCTAGCAAATCGAATACAACAAGGCATTAAAGAGATTATTCTTCACGATCCAGTGGGGTTCGTCCACGGGGTTCAAGGATGGTTCAACATCCACAAATCCATCAATGTGATCCATCACATAAACAAAAAAAAAGGAGAAAAATCATATTATTATATCAATTGATGCAGACAAAGTATTTGACAAGATACAACATCCATTTATGATTAAAACACTTAATAAAATAGGTATAGAAGGAAAATACTTTAACATAATAAAGGCCATCTACGACAAGCCCTCAGCTAATCTCATAATTAATGGTGAAAAATTGAAGGCATTTGCTCTATGTTCAGGAACACGACAGGGCTGTCCCCTATCACCTCTGCTTTTCAACATAGTGTTGGAAGTCCTTGCCAGAGCAATCAGGCAAGAGAAAGAAATAAAAGGCATCCAAATTGGGAATGAAGAAGTTAAATTTTCACTCTTTGCAGATGACATGATGCTATATATAGAAAAACGTAAAGACTCCACCAAAAGGCTATTAGACACAATCAACGAATACAGTAAAGTTGCTGGCTACAAGATCAACACACAAAAGTCCACTGCATTCCTATATACTAACAATGAAATCTCAGAAAAAGAAATACAAAAAACAATTCCTTTTGCAATTGCAGCAAAAAGAATAAAACACCTAGGTATAAACTTAACCAAGGATGTGAAGGACCTGTATGCTGAAAACTATCAGACATTTTTGAAAGAAATTGAAGAAGACAGAAAGAAATGAAAAGACATTCCATGCTCATGGATTGGAAGAATCAACATAGTTAAAATGGCCATAATACCCAAAGCAATATACAGATTTAATGCAATCCCCATCAAAACCCCAATGGCATTTTTTAAAAGAAATAGAACAAAAAATCATCAGATTTGTTTGGAACCATGAAATACCCCGAACAGCCAAAGCAATCTTAAGAAAAAAGAACAATACGAAAGCTTGTACTACAGAGCTTTAGTTTGTACTACAGGGCTACAATAATTAAAACAGCATGTTTTGTACTTTAGCTTGTACTACAGGGCTACAATAATCAAAACAGCTTGTACTACAGGGCTACAATAATCAAAACAGCATGGTATTGGCAGAAAAACAGACACATAGACCAATGGAATAGAATTGAGAACCCAGAATTAAAACCACGTAAATACGGACAGATAATTTTTGTCAAAGAAGCTAAAAACATACAATGGAGGAAAGACAGCCTCTTCAATAAATGGTGCGGGGAGAATTGGATAGCCACGTGCAAAACAATTAAACTGAACTGCTATTTGTCACCATGTACCAAAATTAATTCAAAATGGATCAAAGACTTAAGCATAAGACCTGACACAATAAACTGCACTGAAGTAAACATAGGTACTAACCATATGGACCTTGGGTTCAAAGAGCATTTTATGAATTTGACTCCAAAGGCAATGGAAGTAAAAGCTAAAATAAATGAATGGGACTATATGAAACTTAAAAACTTCTGCACAGCAAAAGAAACCATAGAAAAAATAAAGAGGCAACCAACTGAATGGGAGAAGGTTTTTGCAAACAGTGCCTCCAATAAGAGGCTAATATCCAAAATATACAAGGAACTCATGCAACTCAACAACAAAAAAACAAACAACCCAATTGAAAAATGGGCAGAGGACCTGAAGAGACATTTCTCCAAAGAGGACATACAAATGGCAAATAGACATATGAAAAAATGCTCAACATCACTAATCATCAGAGAAATGCAAATAAAAACCACAATGAGATATCACCTCACCCCAGTCAGAATGGCTATCATCAACAAGACAAATAGTAACAAGTGTTCGAGAAGCTGTGGAGAAAAAGGAACGCTCACACACTGTTGGTGGGAATGCAGACTGGTGCAGCCGTTATGGAAGGCAGTGTGGATGTTCCTCAAATAATTACGAATAGAGTTACCTTATGACCCAGCAATCCCTCTCCTGGGTATCTACCCCAAAAATCGAAAACATTTATACATAAAGACACGTGTGCTCCAATGTTCATTGCTGCTTTGTTTACATGGAAACAACTAAAATGTCCTTCGATAGATGAGTGGATAAAGAAGTTGTGGTATATATACACAATGGAATACTATTCGGCGGTAAGAAAAGATGGTATAGGAATATTTGTGACAACATGTATGTATCTTGAGAGTATGATGCTAAGTGAAGTAAGTCAGACAGAAAATGCAGTGATTTCACTGATTTGGGGTATATAAACCAAAAACAACAAAAGAACAAGACAAACAAATGAGAAACTAAAACTCATAGACACAGACAATAGTTTAGTGGTTACCAGAGGGTAAGGGGGTGGGGGGTGGGAGATGAGGGTAAGGGGGATCAAATATATGGTGATAGAAGGAGAACTGACTCTGGGTGGTGAACACAAAATGGGATTTATAGATGATGTAATACAGAATTGTACACCTGAAATCTATGTAATTTCACACACAATTTTCACCCCAATAAATTAAAAAAAATTAAAAAAAAAAGAAAATGAAAAAAACTTTTAAAAAGCAAATCAATTGTATTCTCATTCTCTTCAGTCCATTTAAGAGATTTAATGATTGGTGTCCTACCAAAATCTTACATAATCAAAGACAAGAAAGCTTCAAAATGTTTATCAGTTCAAGTGTTATTTTGAACAATAATTTCAATGTGCTTTATGAAATTGTATTGTAATAATGAAAAGCACATGCACTCCCAAGGTAGAACTTAAAACCAAATGTGGATTTTAACTTAATATTTTCTTCTTTTACTCAGACTCCAAGAGTTCAGTAAAAATAGCTTTTCTCAACTTTATGCTAATATATTTACGAGTCTATTTTAAATCCAAAAAACATAAATAGTATGAAAGTAATGTTTATAAAAGAAGAATTAGGAAGCTTATTAAATATTTATGGAGGTCTTGTAATACTAGGTAAGTATTTTAAGGTTTAAGTAAACATGATGCCTTCCTCTATTTTTATCAGGGCTATTTTATGTTGAATAAGAAATAATCGACACATGCATAGG
This sequence comes from Rhinolophus hipposideros, assembly GCF_964194185.1. NCBI lineage: Eukaryota > Metazoa > Chordata > Mammalia > Chiroptera > Rhinolophidae > Rhinolophus > Rhinolophus hipposideros. Next base: position 45,658,368 of record NC_138053.1, on the reverse strand, counting down.
CTCCTTTATCTAGGTTTTTCCCACATGCCCCAGCTATTTTAGAAAGCTGTTTTTCCCTATTAACTGGATTTTAATTATTATATATTAGTCACAATATTTTAAAAACTATTTTATGAAAAACATGGTTTGTGTAGAAACCCCTGTATTGACTACTGAGATCTATAGGATATTGATATTTTTTGGCACTCTTTAAGGAACATACTGAAATTCCTCCAAGCCCTCTAATAACTCATCATCCAGACTATTAGCAGTTTTTTTTCCCCACTATTGTTTGTGTTTTCAGAAAAGATTAGGAGTGGCATGATGTTGTAGATACAGTGTGAGCCAAAAGTAGTGATCTGCTAGTTGGAAGTACAAAGTTTTTTTTTTGTTGTTTTTTTTTCCTTTTTTGGTTGGTTATCTCCCATATTAGCATACATTATACTTCCCATCACTGTTATTTATTTCTTATTTACTGACTTTGGAGGAGGAAGCAATTATATGCACTGTCTTGATAGCCAGAAGGAACAGCTGGCATTTGCTATTCTTGGAAGAGGTGCCAAAGATAGGAATACATGGGTAACTGGTGGTGTAAACGACTTTGAAATCTGTCTCAGCAGCTGTCACTGCAATGGGCACAGTACAAATACCCAGAATGTTGCTCTTCCCTGCCAAGGCTTTCTGCGCTTTTGGCAGCGTATCCTCAACAGTTCTGAATGTTGTGTGTCTGCCTGCAAGGTAGCAGGGCTACATGGGTCAATGAATAGAAAGATACTGGATCTTTCATTTCATGGCATGTTTGCCAAAGGAAAACAAAGGGAAGGTGTTGTATCTTTGTTTCTCTGACTTCATGTATGTCTTTGAATTTGATTTTGTCTTATGGTTAAGTAAATTTTAAGAAATCTATTGATGGTTTTGAGAATTCTGTGGTCCGTAAGAAAAGATGATTTGGAACAGGGAAGCTAAATCATAGGTATGAGGTCTGCCTCATGTTATTTACAGGTACTTTCACATAGACAGTTATCGTTTCTTCTTTATCTACAATATATCAAAAATAGATTTTGTGAATATCAAAGACCATCAAGTGTGAGAATGTGAAACACTTAATGGATCAAATTATGTTGTAAGGAAAAGGTAGATAATAATAATCCCATTACATAAACAAAATATTAAATTTAAATATATCAGGGTGTATTTAGTCTGCCAAAGTGGTAACTGCTATAACAAATACTTTATCTACATAACACTTTAAGTGGAAGATAACATGAATTCGTCAAAATACAAGCTGAAACTTTTTAACATGCATCTGGACTTGAAGCTAAGCACTTAGTAAAAAAACCTTGTTGAAAGCTTGACTCTCTAATAGGCTTTCCCACACCTCTCTCAATGTATTCTTACCAGTAGCTGGTGGAAGCCTGAGTACGATACTGTAGTATACATATACAGGCCTTTAAACTTAAATAGAACATATTTTTTAAGTGATATAAGGTGTTGAGGGACATATTCAATGAAAAAAATACTAACTGGACTTTGAGCAGCACAATGTTTGTGGAAATATCAATGATGGAATTACAAAAACAAAACAAAACAAAACAAAATGCTTGGGTTAAATTGTATGGAGAGAGATAAAGAGGGACTATAGCCCTCATGTAGCATTATAGCATTCATATGTTGATAACTGTTTAATTTCCATTATATTCTGGTGTACTACACCAGATACTAGATACTATATAAATATATACTACAGCTTACTTTAGAAAGCTTAAAATAATAATTTGTATTTGTCTTAATATTTTAAAATTTATTTTAACATTCAAAATTAATGTTTCTGGGTTAATTGAACTGTCACCTGGTGAGAGTACTTTAGAAAGAGACTGAGGATCATGACCATCAAATATGGCAAACATGTAACCAGATGAATAACAATCCTACAAACATTCTCTTGGTGAGTTTTCTTATAAAAAAATTATTTTTTTCCGATAATATTATATATGTGACTTAAAGATCATTGCTATTTTCCTAAAAAAAAGGCAGTGAAATTCTTTCTCCACTAAATGTAAAATTATTTTCAAATGCCATAAGGGTGTATATAGTTACACCCTTATGGCATCGGAAGCCCTAGGAAATGGTACATCCATAATTTAGTATCATGTAAAACTTGCATTGGCTTGAAGAGAGTTTATAAGCAGGGTGACCAATTAGCAGGGTTTGGGGCACTACTCAGATAAATGAGATAATGAAGTTGGAAAACAGAATAGGGGAAGTAGGAATAATGAGAATACACAAAGGTCAAACATATTACAGAGGAGGAACTTGGCAACTGTTTGGTTTGTACTGTACAGGGTTTTTGCTGTGTACTTTGTGTACTAACTCTGTCTTGGATTAATTATCTTTTCCCATTCTTTTGTTCCCTTTTCTGTTTTCATTTATTTTTTGGCACTGTTGTCTTAGATACATATATCTTTTTAGTTTGGGGGAAATTAGTTTTAAAAAAGTAGAACAATAGAAAACGCAATATACTAAACATCTAAATTCCTGTCACACAAAACTAATCTTTAAAAATTTGTTTTTACTTTTAATCTTCTTAAAATAAATAAATAAATGTAAAATAAAACTAAAGTTTGCATTATTCACCACCCTCCTAGTTGCAATTGTCATCTTGAGTTTGGTGTATATAATTCACCTATCTATATGTACACCTGTAATATTTGATATTTCTAATGTACATTAAAATATATACAAATATAATAGTCTACATCCTGTTTTTTTCACTCAATATTTAATAACAAACTAAATTATAACCTTGATGTCTATGATCAAGCAATTAGGATTCTTGGTATTTAAAACAAAGGAGGTGAAAACTTATCCCCACACAAAAACCTAAACACACATTTATAGCAGCTTTATTCAGAATTGCCAAAAGTTGGGAGCAACGAAGATGTCTTTCAGTGGGTGAACAGATAAACTCTGGTACATATATACAGGAAATATTAGTTGGTACTAAAAATAAATAAGCTATCAAGCATAAAAAGACATGGAGAAAACTTAAATGCGTATTACTAAGTGAAAGAAGCCAATTTGAACAGGCTACATATTGTAAGATTTCATAACATTCTGGAAAAGGAAAAACTGAGCAGATAACAAAAAGAACAATACTTGCCAGGGGCTGGGGGCAGGAAATGATGAATCGGTGGAAAACAGAGAATATTTTGGACAGGGAAACTACTCTGGATGATATTATAATGGTGGATGCATGCCACTATGTATTTGTCCAAATCCATACTATGTATAACACCAAGAGTGAACCCTACAATAAACTATACACGTTGAATGATAAAAATGCATCAGTGTAGGTTCATCAGTTGTATGACACATGTACCACTCTGGAGGAAGCTGTTTACAATGGGGGAGGCTATGCATGTGTAGGGGCAGAAGGTATGGGAAATCTCTGGACCTTTTGCTCAATATTGCTGTGAACCTAAAATTGCTTTAAAAATAGTCTGATAACAATAAACCACACACACACACACACACACACACACACACACACACACACACACAGAGCTATGCCAAGGTTTTGAGTCTCAATTACTGAGAGGGTGGTACAATCAGCAGAAATGTGGCAGAAAAAAAAGAGTAGAGGGAGAAGTTTGGAAGAGGAGCTGTGTTAAAAGTTCACTTTGGGGCCTGTTGAAATTGATTTTAACAAAACATGATGGTGGAAAGGCATTTAAGGCAGGTTGAAATGTAAAACTCGATTTTCAGAAATGTATGGAAGTATTCTCAATAGAAGTGACTATTGAAGCCATTTTGGATTCTGTATTTTAAAACCACTTCCTTAACTTCAAAGTTCTCTAGGCCATTCATTTCCTAGACTTATGACTGAAGGAAAAAAACATCAAAGTATGTAAAATCTCCTTAATATCTGTAGAACATTTTTATGTGTTTTAATAGAAAGTTAAGTCTCCCTAAACTGAGACTAAAATGTTTCAATTCTTATATTCAGTTTGAACGTTTAGAGACATTACCGATTTTATGTGCTATCAATGTACCAATAAATAGTTGCTCTAAAGTATATATCAAAACAAATGACATCTTCAAAATAGGTAATAGGTACTGCTTTAAGGATATTATTTGTTTTTAAAGTCTGTTTTTAACAGGGTGATTTCTTTTCTTTATTGCATATGTGTAATTGTTTTCAATTTTGTAGTTTTGTACCAGACTTCAATTAAAATTTTATTCACAATTGGACACATCATTTTAAGTTACTTATTTAATCCAAATTGAAGTGTGTGCCCGAAAAGCCCTTTCCAAATAATTAGAAAGTGTCTTTAGTTTAACCTAGATCAAGTGCTTATATTTTAAAACTCATGTGAATAGGCATCCTAGCAATTACCTGAAATCTGTCCCTGAGCTTTTGGCATTAAACAATTAAGCTCTATTTCTTGACTTTCAATTAGTATGTTCACTATCTCACTCTGTATTTGATAAGTTGATTAATGAATCACCAGAGCAATTTAAATACTGTCAAAATAATGGAGAATTCATGATATTTGTTCTTACTAACTAAATGTAAAATATTAATTCAGGCTCTGAGGCAGAGTTTAGTACTGAAGATCATGAAGAAAGATGTGGAGTGAAAGAGAGAGGGTACGTGTCTCCAGAAAAGTTCTATAGATCAGTTAGGGAGGAAAATTAGATGTGGGCTGTCCCAGAGAACTCATTGTACTGCACACATTTTTATTGTTTTTTTTTAGCTTCATGAAACATTGTATTTTTGACTACTGAAATATTATAAAAAATTATTTGGTTCAGACACGTTCCCTTCAATTTTTCCAAATGCAATGAACTACTTTCATCATCCTATTTGGACGCTGGATACTGCCTCCCATTCTTCTAGGAACCAATTACTCCTTCTGAAACATTTGTTCACTGTATGTAGACATGGGTTAGATAGCAGAAATCACAGAATTTCAAAAGATTAACTGAGACAGAGAGGAAAAAAAATCTTTAAAGAGCTTTGGAGGTAAACATAGAAACAACCTATATGAAAAAAAAACTGAACCACTGATGGAAATTTTTTCCTTTGCTGTTTTACAGAGGCAAATAAAATATGGAAATAATTTTGCTCATTTTTTTTTCTTTTGTAGTTGTATGAAACTACTTTTATATAGGCTTACATGTGGTATGAGGTGAAAGGTCAAAAACAATTTGTGTAGCAAATGTTTTATCATGAAGTCACATTTAGTGATAAAAAACATGACAAGATATAGTGCCCCTGACTATTTTGGGGACAAATGAAGTTTTTAGAGCATAAACTTTAGAAGGTCCCTTAGACCTAAAATATTTAAAACACTAATACATGTGAAAAAGAATTTTAAAAAACTCTAAAATAACTACTGGTTAGTGCCTCTCTTTGAGTGCCTTGGGAATATGGGAAAGTCAAGTTCTATAGCTCACTATGTTATCACTATGGTCATTAGCCAACCTTCTCCCCCTACTCAAGTATCTTGAGCTAACCTTCTATGTCTCAGGGCTATTATAACCTAGACTTTCAAAGTACCACTCTTCACTCTCTCTGCCTCTGCAACGTTCTGGAAGCCAATTATTTTTAAGTGGAAACCACTTTTCCTTCAACTTTTTCCATGAATACATTTGGGTTGCACCATTTTTCTCCTATTCATCCTTCAGCCAACTCCCAACTTCTAGTTGTACTTGCTCACTATTGGCTAACCTTACCCATTGTCTCAGTTATCAAACTTTGTTCTCTTCCCTGAGTTGTCATTTCTGCCATGATGAATCTCTCCCATCCCCTTTCTCTGCTGCAACCCAGGGAACTTCTTATTGTAAACGAGCAAATTCTCTCCACTATACTTCCTACCTAGAACAACATTTGTGTTCCAGAGATATTCTTTCCATTGTCTAGTTTATCAAAGTTCCTGTTGAAACCCACAGTCTCTTCCAAAATAGCACTTCTCCACAGAGGCTGCCTCAAGGGAGGCTTTACCTTTTTTATAGTCTGTGACTTTCCAAAAGAGAAGGCAAATGAGCCTCATCCCTGTTCACCCACTCCAGATCACTGTTCTGTTTTCTCAGTTACTCAAAGAATTCAATGTTTTTAAGTCCAAAGTTGTATCATGGAGTCAGACTCTGTACTTTAGAGTGTGAATATCACAGCTTTCTCTACATCTGCATCACCGTTTCCCTCAACGTCTGCTGTATCCCTCTAACCCCCTCAACGACTATAGCACTTGGGTCTTTCTTCCTTATTATCTGTTAAGTATTGTTTGTATATCATCCACATTAATGGCAAATTGTTCATTTTCATGTCCACGTTCTTTGACTAAATTTCCTCATCATTCTTTCAAAAAGACTCATATAGCAAGATCTAATTTTATATCTCCCATTGTTACATATCAATAAAATCTATTTTAACTATTAAAACCACTGATTCCTAAATTTTTTAGAACGTTCCTAACCTCTTAAATATCTGTCTTTTCATTGGTTGGTCACCTCCCGCACTCAGTCACATGTATTTTCTGAATGCATTTTCATGTCATAATAATATGACAACCAAGTCCTCAGTACTCTCAGCTGCTCTTTTGTTTATTTCTTGTTTTCTTCCAATTGTATTCCCCACAGTGGTTGCTTCAAATTTTTTCTGACAGCACCTAAGTGTGGAATCAGTAGCCCTGGATTCTCCGTTTTTCTTATTATTTTTTCAGTGAATAATCTCATAGGTGATTTGAGGTCATCCTTTCATCAACCCCAACAATCAGAACCCCCTCTGCACAATATCTGTGTTTCATCACTTAATCATTTCTTATTTCCTCTCCAAAGAGAAGGTGACACTCCTCTGCCTTCCATGGTCTTGCTATACGCCTTCTCCCCCATCCCCCTGTTTTCTCTGTATGCTCTCATGTGACCTTTTTCAGGATAAACTTGGTATAGGTATAAAAACAATGGTCTCTGGTATTAGGCTGCCTGAATTCAAATCCTCATGCTGCCATTTATTACCCACAAGAAGAGTTGTATGATCTATATTTGTACCAGTCTCCTCATCTGTAATAAGGAAATGATAATGACACTTCTCTAATGGGTTTTTTGAGATAAATGAGACAATATATTTAAAAATCTTATATCAATGTTGCACATAGTGTTTTCTATTTTTATAAAAAAATACTTTGCCCAATTACAGCACCTCCAATTTTTGTGCTTTACCAGCTCCTTTACTATAATGTACTAAAATAATCAGGTTACTCACATTTTAAAATCAAATTCTCCATAACTGGCAAATGTAATTGAAATGAAATGACTTGTCATAAAATATCTGATTTAACAAGACTCATGCAGTTACTTTTTTGCATTTAGCATCACACATGCAGAATGTTATGTTTTCAGTTCAATATACAGAAAGTATAGTGTTAAAAATATTTTAATTGATGCAATGACTATTTTATCTAAATATTAATAGTCATAATGGATAGAAATTGTTGTAAAGTCGACTTCTTGATGCTTTGATGTTAAAATACTATTAAGGGGAATTCACATATATTAAATATATCTGTAAACACTTATATCTGACTTATTTATTTATTATTACCCCCCAGCCCCTATATATGACTTTTAAAAATGACTTTTACTTTTTGTTCTTGGAAGAAGGGAAAAGTCTTCCTTTTCACTGTTCAAATGTTATATTCCCCTGTTCTGTCTTGTATAAAACACATCCTTTCTTGATTCCTAATCAAAGGATATGAGATTGTCTGTTACCAACCAGGCAGATGTCAACTATGCTCTAGGTTTCTCAGCTGCTGTTGGTATCTGGCTATGACGTTCTGAAGAGACCTTATAGTGATTTCAGAGTTAGAGGATTCTGTTGGGCAGCCAAGTCGCTTTGACGAATGCTTTGCAGTTTGGTTCCATAAACATCATGTTTATATCCTTAAAAGGTAATGAACACATGTACATGTGCACATGTGAACATTAGATATGCAAAGCAATACATGTATGTAAATGTAAAGAGCACTGGAAAGCAAAAAGTTTCCCTATTGTGAAACTTTGCAGTGACTTATAAACAACAGTCTAAAGCCTTAAAAGGTCATTTGCAATTCATATTGAAGCTTATATCTCTATTGTAGGCATTTTTAAAAGGTTGTGTGCATCAGAGTAGAAAAAGAAATTGCCTTAATCTAAATATGCTCTTGCCATAACTGTCTGAGACAAAAATATGAAATTGGATTATCTTCCATTCAGTATGTTCTGTCTTTGACCATTATTTACAACCCTAGTGGCATTGTTTCAAAAGTACATAGGGAATCTATGTTTAAATAATCAAGAATCACAAAAGCAATATATTACGACACAAAAACCTCATGGTGAATAAATTTAATGTCTAATGAGGTTTGTCCTTAAACTCTTATTTACATCTAACCTAACTAAAATAACCAAAAAAAAAAACACACACCAAAACAAAAACAAAAACAAAAACAAAAAAAGCTCCTTTCAGCAAAGTTTTCGCCTGAATGTACATGAAAGAAGAATCCCTTAAGAAGTAAATAATAAAACTCAATAGTGGAGAATGCGTATTTTTTTCTAATTTCACATTTAATTTTAATGAAATGCTACAGTGGACTGCATTCAAATGTAATAAAAACTTGCAACTAATTATAGAATAAAACACATGTCAAATTTAATTGTCTTCAGTAATTCAGTTTCATTAATTTATAATTGAATTAGACTTTAAAACTTGGGGAAACTCTTATTCCCCCTGTGGAACAACTCTAAAATGGTATGTTCTCATATAATTGCCTGATCACAGGTCTTTTTTATTTTTTCAATGTCAGAAAATATATAAATAATGTAAATATTTAAGAAAATATTTTTTATGACTTGGGCAATACTGCCTTATCCAACATTATAATCTTATCAACATAATTGCTATAAATTCCTTTAAAGTGCAGTCTAAAGGGCACTGGCATCTTATCCAGTGCATTATATAATATCTGCTTATGTTGAACTTGGTTTTTGACATTATGCTAATTTTTTAGCTTGTCGAACTTCCTTTCTTTACATAGTTTAAAATATTAATGAGCGTTCAACACCCAAAGTCAATTCTCCATCACAATGCAATATGAATATATATTAATAGATGATGTATTATAGAATTGTATACCTGAAACCTATGTAATTTTACTAATAAATGTCACCTCAATAATTTAATAAAATTTATTAAAATACTAATGATGTGTTTTAGTTTTGCAGGTATAATAAAAGAAAAAATATCTTTCTGGTTTAGTTATTTTCTCAGAGGATTGCACAGTGTGCTATAGGGACTGAAATATTTGTATAATGATGGTGATAATCCATGGCATTCTATAGACCTTACAGCACTGGGTACTTTTGAGTACTTGATCACTTCTAATAGTGTAGCGCTGAATGTGATTCCTGTATTACCCAAGTGGGGAGAAAATATAATGGAAATAATCATGCAACCTACTCTAAAATCATTCTAGTGTTTAATAGCTCTTTTACAAACAGGTTTTGTCAATAAGGAGAAAAATGCTGCAACATATTCTGTGAATTCACTGATGAAAACAGAACAAGGTACCAGTTATAGTAGTTTCTGAATTTTTTCATATGGACATACCTCAAGCAGATGAGGCAAATACTATTCTCCCGCCATTTTTTCTTCCTAAGTAGTTTTGTGTGGTACTGAATTTGTCATTTAACAATAAAGCTATTGTTTCTGCTATGTGGGGCACAGGTAAAGAGGTGTGCATAAAGTAACTGGTGGTGGAGAGAATATCCTCGATGCTAGCTGCAAAGGGACTTCTTTGTTAGCCTTCAACTTTTTTTTTTTTCCTGCAACTTTGTTAAGGAAAAAAGAGGGCTCCCTATTTCCCGTCCTTTTTCCTTTTTTGCATTTTGGCATAGCTCCATCCTAATAAACACCCCACACTGTGTTCTTTGTGCAACATTAGTGAGCCCAACACCATGCAACAGTAGAGAGCCTTTATGGATGTTGGATCAGTGAGGATTTTTCTGCTGCTTCAGGAACAGGCCCTGCTATGGAGAATAATTCCATGACTACAGCTGATTATAGTTGATTAGTGAATGATCTCCCATCGGAAAGTGGTTGCCTTTATTATAGGAATGCAGGAATTTCAGGGAAGACACATGATTTACTAAAAATGCACCCCTTTCTCCTGATTAAATTTTGGAATCGTTGAACAGGGAAATCCCTTTCATGATATAATTTTAAAAGGTTTTAAAATGGAAACAGCTCTGGTAACATATTCTTCCTAAATTTATATTAAATGTAAATATGTAAAAATCTTAGAAAGAGAGGCAAGGAGAGCCAAGTGGCCTTGATTTTCTAGTAAGAAGGAATAAAAATGAAATTGGAAGGATGAAATTGAAGCCAGTCTATATTTTCAAATATATATATATATATATATATATATATATATATATATATATATATATATATATATAATAAGCGTGGACTTTAAAGATTGTCATTTATTTTTCTTTTATGCTGCTTCATTGTGAATGTATAGCAACTGATTGATTTTTTTTCCCTTTTTTATGATGAACCGCTTTTAGGCTTTTTTTTCTTTAGCCAGACCTTCATAGCAACTTATCATCCAGTTGAAAACATCGATTTGAAATCATACTGTTCTATAGGCAGCAACCAAGTTACTACACTGATGTGTAAATCCATAGATTAGAAACTATTAAAATTAGGTGTTGTCCTGATGGCCAATGATTGATCAAAGGCAATCAAGGAGGAAAATGAAATCTTGGAATGATGAAAGAATCTTTTTAAAATGGTAGAAGACATATCTTGCATATATATATATATTTGTGATACAGTATTATAATGATAGGCTTTTTTCCGTATTTTTAGTCCTTCCTTCTTTCTCTTCTTTCCTTCTTCCCTCTCTCCTTTCTTCCCTCCCCTTTTCTCACTTGCTCTCCCATTTATTTTTCTTTGAAAAAGCATTGCCATACTCTACCATAATTTCCTTTTTCTATAGCATACGGAAGTATTAAATGGCAACTCAAAAAAAAACAAAAAAAATGTTTTCTTTGATGTGTGTTGATAGTTTCTGTTTTCTTTCTGACAGGAACATACCAAGAGCAGGTATCAAAATAACCCAGTCAGTAGACATTGATCTGCAATTTTGATGGTTAATTAGTGGATCACGTGTCAACAAGAACTGTGTAATTATTATGACATTTGAAAAGTAAGTCCCTTGCTATGTTCCTTATTTATTATTTAAGCTACAGCACATAGATCTAATGAGTGCAATGTGTAGACAGTTACATTTCTAAGCATAATAATTAGGAATCAGATGCAATTATTCCTGATGCTTCATGGAGTTATGCTGAGAGTATGTGTTTAGCCAATGATGCCCTGCTGAGTGACTTTTATTTGGTACACAACAACTTACATTATTAAAGTATTTTAGATTATGGTCCCTTTTGCATTAAACTATTGACAATACTAATGGCTACTGTCATCAAAATAATCTGCAAGTGACAATAATTTTAATACTTCTCTCCTGGGTTAAAGTTGGCATTAGAGAGTATCAACTTGTGGTTGTGTATAACTCTTGGTTTCTTTGTTATATATGTTCTTGGGAAAATATTAAATGTTTAGACTGGAGGAATACTATGGTATTCATTTGTCACGTAGCGAATTTATTTCTGTAATTTATAGCTAAGAGAAGAAATTTTAGCCTTTCCTTTTCCTTTCTCCACCCAGTGTTTTCTGTTTCATGTCCATAAATAAAAACAGAATGTGTAAGCCAGTGGATGATATTAAAAGAGTAAATGTTTATACAGTTGGCCCTTTATATCTGTGGATTCTGTATCTGTGGATTTAACCAACCATGGATTGAAAATATTAGAAAAAAATGCTACCCGGTTTCTGACATATACTGTGTAGTTAGGCCTATGATGGCTTCGTCTGTACAGAACATGTACAGACTTATTTTTCTTGTCATTATTCACTAAACAACATCATCTAACAACATAGCATTTCCATTGCATTAGCTATTATAAGTAATCTAGAGGTGATTTAAAGTATGTGGGAGGATGTGTACAGGTTATATGCAAATACTATGCCATTTTATATAAGGGATTTGAGAATCTGAGAATTTTGGTGTCCACTGGGGGTTCTGGAAGCAAAACCCTGTGAATACTGAGGGAAGACTGCATTTTAAAATAAAAAACTAATTCGTCTCTAAAAGAAAATACCTATAGGGGATCTAGGGAGCAATGTTCTTCTATTTAATTAGGAACCTCATGATCAGTCCCAAAGAATAAATAAAAATGTGTTTGAAGAATGTGTTGCTTTCCACGTCAATTAACCATAATTAAATGGTCTTATAATTGGGAAATAATCTGACCTCAATATTTTTTGTCTGCTATAACAAAATTATTTTTCTAGAATATATTTACAAATTAAATAGACATAGAAATGAGACTTTGGATTTAAAAAAAGTATTTTTAAAAAAGTTTCAAATGTAATAAAAAAACAAAATTTCATATTTTTTAAAATTTTTATTTACTTTTTTAAACCTCTTCCTACCATCTGAACCGTTTGGGTCACTGGTGAAGGAGCTATGTATAAACCAATCTGGAAGTAATGTAAATCATGGTTTAGAATATTCATAAAGTGACTGTTCATAGTAAGTAGAATTGAACTTTAGCCTGTAGCTGGAAGAAGAAAGGACTAATTCCTAGAAAGAAAAAAAAAAAAAAAAAAAGCAGATGACAGGCCTGGTTTGACCAAAAGTGTTAAGAATGAAAGATGGAAGATGAGAGAGAGATCTTAGGAGATATCTAATATTAAAGTTTTGCTTTGTTCTGTTTAGTTTTTCTTCATTTTAAAAATGCAATATCAGACATGTCCATTTGGGAAGACAGGTGCGGAGAGAGAGCACTACATTCACACAAGTTGAAACTTATCAAGAAGAGCTTTGAAATACAGCCAGGCTAACTAACTATGCATTGCTGATAATTTTTAGCATTTTTTATGAATTTCTAGACATTCTCTTCTTCTGTTACCACCTCATTTTCTCCATTTATCACATAGCTATATGTGGTTACATATACTTCTATACAGTCACATATGTATATTTTGTGTGTAATACATATAAAATATGTGGCGATACATATGTATTTGTTGTTATATTACATGTATTATACATGTAACATATGTATTAAGATTAATTTGGTTTCAAATTCTCAACTCCTCATACATAATATATTTCATCTCTCTGTTTTAGAATACTTTTGATGTTAAATTTCTATATAAAATGGTTTAATGCTGCTGACACTTAACAGAGAATGTTTTCTAATATGAAGATTAGTTAGAATAATGGATTCCAGGTAAAGTTTATCTCTTACTATATGATTTTATAAGCATGCATTCTATTAAATAAATGTATTTAAAATATATTATCCATGTTTTAGAACATAAATGACTAAAAAGTGTTTTAAAATGTTGAACCTAATTGTATGTGTGTGTGTATGTGTTTATGTGTGTGTGTGTGTGCATGTGTGTGTACATTAAGACAGACAAGGATGTAATTTAGAAAAAGTAAAAACGAAAATACAAGTGGATGTAGAGGAAGACACCATCTGGCTTATAAATCCTATATGGTAATTGGAAGCAAAGAAACATAATAATTTCTCAAACTTAAAAATAGTTTCAGTTCCAAGTATGCTAAAAGTTTCTTATGTATTTATGGTTTGTAACACAGAAAATCAATTTTTGATTTGCATGAACAATTTGAATGATCTGCTTGAGGGACAGTTTGACTAATATAAAAAAAGTGTCCTGAAAACTTAATTTAAAAAAAATTCAATGAGCTCTCTGAAGTTGTTAATGGGGCATGACAATGTAAGTTTGAGAATCTGAATACATGTACCAGTCTTTTTCATGTAATTTCCAACTCACTGATTCCTAGTAAAGAGAAGAAAGTTTGGGAATTTTTAGAGTATTTTATAATGGAAATTTTAAATTAAAATCTGAAATTCGCTTTTGGTGAAGTTGAGTACATTTACAGTGTCGATTAATATATATCCAGACATCCTTTAAACTATAAATACTGAATGAGTTCCCATAATTAAACAATTTCTATGGATATAAACTTACATCATTCAAAAACGTTTAAATTTTTTTACTTTTTTCTACACCTAGTCAAAGATGTGATGTTGGGGTAATCATCAAAATTAAAATGTTTAGCAATTGTGAGACCCACATATTAAATGTTTTACTTAAGAATTTACTTACAGTTTATACCTAAAGCCTGCATAGTTACCATGAGTAATCCTACATGATACGGAAATAGAGATATTAGATCGCTTTCAGTGGCAAGCATAGAGATATCTTAAATACATTAAATGCTCATATTTAACATTTTAATAGTTTTTGATGTTATCTAACGTCCACAGGATTTATGAGTCTTAGGCCAAGACATTCTAATAAGATTTAATGCTAGAAATCTACGCTATTTGAAAATATATTTAGTTTGACAGTGAAACTCATAATCCACATATCTGTCTTTATTTTATGTCAAATACACTTAACCTAATGAATCTCACCCAAAAGCATAGACTGATAGGCTGGGTGCTGTGTTTCTCCTTTCTCTATTTAACCAAGGTCATAATCAACATTTAAGACTAATATTAAATACCACATTTTCTACAAGGTTTACTTTAAAGTCCCAGAGTTTATCAATCTCTTCTCGAACTTACATAGCATTGTCCACTTCTAGTATAACATTTGCATGGTATTGTAATTTGTTTGATTTCAATATCTACCTTCTCATGAGACATCTAACCCCATAGATGGAAAGAGTATCTGGAACTCAAATTTGGTAAAGGTATAAATGGATGATAAAATGAAATATATAGGTCATAAACAGATACTAGAAGAACCATTCATTCTGTCCTCTAAGGAGTGTCTCCCTGAGAACTGTGAGTCACATAAAAGGGTCTCTGACCTTGTTACAGTACCAAGGTCAGTGATTCTGGTGCTTCTCCTGTACCACTGCTAACTTTAAATCCATGTGGGCTGGTCCTGATCCCCTACTGTCTTGATGCAGTATTCTGATCTACATCTTCTGATGTACATCTGAATATTTTATTTATATGTACAGAAATGCCAGCCTTCCCACACCCTAAGACCCTCATCAAGATCACTGACCAGCTTGGATTCTTGGAGAATACCTAGCCAAGAAATGTTAGCGCTGGTTGCCCTAACTTTCTTTTTCTCTCTCTGGGAGAACGATTGTCATTCCTGGTAGAAAAAGCATCAGGAAGAGTCTGATGTGTAGCTTCAATCCAGAATTATGAAGAGATGAGAAATTTGGACGACAGAGGTTATGATTTACCCAAGACTACTGCCTAATAACCTTTACACAGACCTCCTCAATCAAAAACAATATGTTTACCACCACATAATGGAATGTATATTTAAAATTTACATTATGAGACTAGGGTGATTGGGATTTTGCTTTTTTTAGGTTATCTATTGCTGTGTAAGACATTGCATTGCTTAGAACAATTATGATTTATTATTTCTCATGATTCTATCAGTTGGTTGGGCAGTTTGTCTTTGGATTTTGCCTAGGTTCACTCATGTGAATATTTCTGGCAGTTAACACTGCCTGCTGGCTGGGGTAAACTGTGTCTCCTCTGTGTGGCCTGTCATCCTCCTATAGGATAGACTGTCTTCTTTTTAAATGGCAGTGTTACAAGAAGGCAAAAGTAAAAGCGACATAGCCTCTTAAAGTCTAGTTTCTGGAACTCACATGGTGCCACTTCTGCTACATGCAATGAGTCAAAGCAAGTCATAAGGAAAGCCCAGATTTAAAGGGTGGGGATATAACATCACCTCTTAATGAGGGAAGCTCTGAGATAATGTAGCCATGTTTTCAATCCATGACAGGATTCTATTACACACTTAGTGGTTCCCAGTATCCAACATCAGACTTATTCTTTCAAGGTCAGCTACTATTCATGCACAGAGTTTAAAATCATATAATTTGCTATGTTGGTGCTTAGTGTTTTGCTAGAGTTTCCCCTATTAATTGCATGAATAATTTATTATGACCAAGTCATGCTCTGCTAATTTTATAATTCTGGTTATTCTACCTCACTTTGAAAAATGGGGCTATGTTAAAACATGTACCTATTACTTTTTGTTTATAGAACATATTAAATGAGTAAAACGATAAATTTGTAAACATTGTCTCAAATTATTATGAGAAAATTATAGTGGAGAAAAAAAAATTAAACTAATAATGAAAAGCTCTTTGAACAAGTTACCTAATAGGAATTTTTCTGTTTTCTCATGATTTCCCTAAAGAACCAAAGGTAAGGAAAGTAGGACGTAAATAGGGTATTATTCTAAAGACAGCTCCAAGGGATTGCCAGACATCTACTCCTTCTGAGGTTTATAAGACATTCCCATCCTGTTATCCGTATCCCTAATAAATTAGTCTATCAAAAGACCCTAAGAAGACGGTTCACTAAGTAAGGGATTTTTAGGAGCACTGTTTTATAGGCATGGTAGCTAGTGTTATGTTTCAGGTCAACAAATTTATCAGAGGGTTAGGGTCGGTGAGAGGGAGGCTTTGAAAGAACCAATGAATGGGAGTACCAGTGCCAGTCAGAAGAAAAAAAAAAAAAAAGAAGAGATTGGCTGGGTGCTTTCCACAAGGCTGACATGTGAAGGCATATCCTGGGCTCCCACTGTACTGGGGCACAGAGGAAAGATACTGCAGAGTTTGGATTATGGAAGAATATGTGTCAATGTAGAAACTGACACCTTTTAGCCTGGGAAATTTTAGAAGCAGGAGGTGACCTGGAGTAGTCCTTAATGGCAATAACATTAGTAAGTGAGTGAGAGTGAGAGAGAGAGAGAGAGAGAGAGAGAGAGAGAGAGAGAGAGAGAGAGAGAGAGAGAGAGAGAGAGAGAGGAGATCCCCAAACTAGAGCAGCTTTCACTCACACTATGTGATTCTCCATTGGGCTATGTGATGGCTTGAAAGGAAGCTAAACTTGAATCATCCTAAAATCACTGCACTCAGAAAAAGAAACTTTTAGGGTGAGAAAACTTCTACAGTAAGACAATGTGGATACACTGCTGGCGGCAGGATGGGAAGGAGGTATGAACAGGTAAGAGTCTATTTCATAGAACAAGACCCACAGGATTTTGATGGACCCGCAAAGGGAGCTTAAAAGAGAACATGCATTGAACACCTACCATAAAGAGGGAATCCACAGTCATCTTACAACAATGTGAATGTTACAAACTTTTCACTTGGTACTAATCCTCACTACTCTATTTAAACAGGATCTCAATTTTCTGACTTTTCAACGTTTATGCTACTTAACATCTGCTACATTTTAAGAAATGACTAATTACAGATTTTACTAAAACAAACTTAAGGCAGGTCCATTTCCTAATTAAAGGCAATAATGTGATATTACTGAGTTGAATAAACTGAATAGTATGGCCATTTCTTTTCTTTTCCTTTTTCTTTTCTTTTCTTTTTTTTTTTTGTGACAGGGGAAACGCAGCCCTTATTGATTTTATTAATGTACCTATGGACAAAATAATACCGTATTTCAATTTAGCTTTTCTATTTATAAATCTTCTTTACTCAGAAAGTGACTGGGAAGTTGTAGCATTCTTCATATTCATGCCATCTTTTGCATCATCTTGGGCAAATGATAAGAACTAACTCTCTTCCGTACAGAAAATATAGTCACTTGCTTCTAACTTTGCTGATCTGAGCCACCACCATTCTCTCGTAATGGAACACTGCAGGCACCTCCTACTGGTCTCCCGGCTTCCACCATTGCCCACCTACTTATGCTCTATGTTCACAATAGCCAGAACCATCTTTGTACAAGGTGATCAGCTCAATTCAAAAAGGAGCTGCAACACTCTAAGTACTGCCTAAGTCCTGCTCATGCTGTAAAGGCTTTGCCTAATCTGTCTTGTCTCCTGTCTCCCCGTTGATCTCATCTGCTCCTCTCCCTTCACTCCTCCATCTGCACTGGCTCCCTGGCTATTTCCCTCAACAGCAACACACATGCCTGCATTAAAGACTTGGATGTGGTTGTTCCTTTGCCTTCAAAACGGTTAGATTCCCTTCTCCTTCAAGTCTCTGCTCAAAAGTCACTTGCTCATGAGGCCTTTCTTGACCAAGTTGTTTAAATTGTAAACGCTACCCCACTTCCCCATCCTAGCTGTCCCGTGCTCCATCCCCTACATTGCTTTATTCCATATCATGGGGCGCTTGTCACTTTTTTTTTTTTTGGCAAGATTGTATGTCTTTTTTTTATTATGATTAGTTTTGGGTGCACAAGACAAAGTAATACTTAGACGTTTATCATTTATATCCCTCACACTGTATGGACTCCCCTCCCCACATCCACTATCCCTCGAACATCGCACCGAGCCATTACATTTCCACTGTCTCTTCCTAATGCTGTACTCCACTTCTTGTAAGTATATACATACATACATATACATATATATATATATATATACACATATATATATACATATAGAAAATATAGTCACTTGTGACATATATATAGTCACAAATATATATAATTATAGTTGGCATTCATTATTGTTCAGTTTCAGGTGTACAGTGCAGTGATCAGGCATCTACATCATTCCTGAGGTGGTCTCCCAAATGGGACACGTGTCCATCGGATACCCTACATAATCAATAATCAATGGGGAACATTGATTATGTTCCCCAAATTAATTTTCAAAACCCCATGGCCATTTTGTGGTTACCGACTGTTTTCTAATCCCCTCACCTTCCCCTTTATTCCCACACCCCTCCCATCTAGCAACCCTCAGTTTTTCCTTTGTCTCAAAAACTGTTTCTGATTAGTTCATTCACTTATTCTTTTCTTTAGATTCCACATATAAGTTAGATCATATGGTATTTGTCTTTCTCTGTCTGGCTTATTTCACTTAACATAATGTTCTCTAGGTCCATCCATGTTGTTGCGAATGGTAAGATTTCTTTCTTCTTTATGGCTGTGTAATACTGCATTGTATAAATGTACCACAGCTTCTTAATCCAGTCATCTACCGATGGGCATTTTGGTTGTTTCCATTTCTTGGCTATTGTGTATAGTGCTGCAATAAACATAGGAGTGCATAAAGATTTTTGAATTGAAGTTTTGGATTTCTCCAGATAGATACCTAGGAGTGGAATTACTGGATCATAGGGTAGTTCCATTTTCAGATTTTTGAGATACCTCCATACTGTTTTCCATAGTGGCTGCACCAATCTGCAATCCCACCAACAGAGCACAAGGGTTCCCTTTTCTCCACATCCGTGCCAGCACTTGTTGTTTGTTGCTTTATTGATTATAGCCATTTTGACTGGGGTGAGGTGATATCTCATTGTGGTTTTTATTTGCATTTCTCTGATGTTTAGTGAGGTTGCGTATTTCTTCATATATCTGTTTGCCATCTGTATGTGCTTTTCAGAAAAATGTCTCTTCATGTCCTCTGCCCATTTTTTAATTGGGTTGTTTGTTTTTTT
Organism: Rhinolophus hipposideros; assembly: GCF_964194185.1. Lineage (NCBI taxonomy): Eukaryota > Metazoa > Chordata > Mammalia > Chiroptera > Rhinolophidae > Rhinolophus > Rhinolophus hipposideros. Next base: position 45,638,785 of record NC_138053.1, on the reverse strand, counting down.
GGAGTTGAGTTGAATGAGTTTTTTATAGATTTGTGATATTAACCCCTTATCAGATATATCATTGGCAAATATCTTTTCCCATTCAGTAGGATCCCTTTTTGTTTTATTGATGGTTTCCTTTGCTGTGAAAAAACTTTTCAGTTCGACGTAATCTCACATGTTTATTTTTTCTCTTACTTCCCTCGCACGAGGGGGTATATCAGTAAAAATCTTACTTCGGGCAATGCCAGAGAAGTTTCTTCCTACATTTTCTTCTAGGTATTTTATGGTTTCAGATCTTACATTTAAGTCTTTAAGCCATTTTGAATTTATTTTTGTATATGGTGTGAGGAGGTGGTCCAGCTTCATTTTTTTGCATGTGTCTGTCCAGGTTTCCCAGCACCATTTATTGAATAGACTGTCTTTACCCCACCATACATTCTTGCTTCCATTGTCGTAGATTAAATGGCCATATAGACATGGATTTATTTCTGGACTCTCTATTCTGTTCCATTGATCTATGTGTCTGTTTTTATGCCAGTACCATGCTGTTTTGATTACTGTAGCCTTGTAGTATAATTTGATGTCAGGTATTGTTATACCTCCCACTTTGTTCTTATTTCTCAAGATTGCTGAGGCTATCCAGGGTCTTATATGGTCCCATATAAATTTTAGGATTATATGTTCTTTTTCTGTGAAAAATGTTGTTGGTAGTTTGATAGGAATTGCATTGAATATGTATATTGCCTTAGGCAGTATGGATATTTTAACTATATTAATTCTTCCTATCCATGAACATGGTATGTGTTTCCATCTATTTATATCTTCTTTCATTTCTTTCTTCAGTGTTTTATAATTTTGTGAGTAAAGATCTTTTACTTTTTTAGTTAAATTTATTCCCAGGTATTTTATAGTCTTTGGAGCAATTGTAAATGGGATTACTTTTTAAATTTCTCCTTCTGATGTTTTATTATTGGTACATACAAATGCAACTGATTTCTGAATATTCATTTTGTATCCTGCTACTTTACTAAACTCATCTATCAGCTCTAATAGTTTCTTGGTGGAATCTTTAGGGTTCTCTCTATATAGTATCATATCATCTGCATATACTGATAATTTTACTTCCTCCTTACCAATTTGGATGCCTTGTATTTCTTTTTCTTGTCTGATTGCTGTGGCTAGAATTTCCAGCACTATGTTGAATAGAAGTGGAGATAGTAAAAAGAAAAAAAAAAAGAAGTGGGGCTATTAGGCAACCTTTCCTTGTTCCTGATCTTAGAGGGAATGGTTTTAGCTTTTCCCCATTGAGTATGATGTTAGCTGTGGGTTTATCATATATGGCCTTTATTATGTTAAGATGTAATCCCTTTATTCCCACTTTCTTAAGGGTTTTTATAATAAATGGCTGCTGGATTTTATCAAATGCTTTTTCTGCATCTATTGATATGATCATGTGATTTTTATTTTTCATTTTGTTAATGTGTGTCTCACATTAATTGATTTGCAGATGTTGAACCACCCTTGCATAACAGGGATGAATCCCACTTGATCTAGTGTATGATCTTTTTAATGTGTTGCTGAATTCTGTTCACTAATATTTTGTTGAGGATTTTTGCATCTATGTTCATTAGAGATGTTGGCCTGTCGTTTTCTTTTTCATGGTTTCTTTGTACAATTTTTGGATCAGGGTGATAGTGGCTTTATAAAAAGTGTTTGGGAGTCTTCCCTCCTTCTGGATTTTTTGGGAGAGCTTGAAGAGAATAGGTGATAATTCTTTTTTGAAAGTTTTGTAAAATTCACCTGTAAAGCCATCTGTTTTTTGTTTGTTGGGAGATTGTTGATTACTGATTCAATTTCCCTGGTGGTAATCAGTTTATTCAGGTTTTCTGTTTCTTCTTGAGTTAGCCTTGGAAGGTTGTACGCTCTAGAAAATTGTTCATTTCTTACAGATTGTCAAATTTGTTGGCATATAGTTGCTCATAGTAATTACTTAATTTTTTTTTTTTTTTGTATTTCTGCAGTGTCTGTTGTTACTTCTCCTCTTTCATTTCTGATTTTATTAATTTGGGTCCTCTCTTTTTTTTAATGAGTCTGGCTAAAGGTTTGTCAATTTTATTTATCTTCTCTAAGAAACAACTCTTGGATTCATTGATCTTTTGTATTGTTTTTCTGGTTTTTATTTCATTTATTTCTCCTCTGATCTATATTATCTCCTTCCTTGTGCTCCCTTTGGGCTCATTTTGCTGTTCTTTTTACAGACCCCTTAAGCGTGAAGATAAACTGTTGATTAGTGATGTTTCTTATTTCTTTAGGTAGGCCTGCAATGCTATGAATTTGCCTCTTAGGACTGCTTTTGCAGCATCCCATTAATTTTGGGTTGTCGTATTTTCATTTTCGTTTGTCTCAACATATCTCTTGATTTCTCTTTGATCTCCTGTTTGACCCATTCATTATTTAGTGATAAGTTATTCAGCCTCCATGAATTGGTGTGTATTCCAGTTATTTTCAAGTAGTTCATTTCTAATTTCATAGCACTGTTCTCAGAAAAGACAATTGGTATGATTTCAATTTTCTTAAATTTATCAAGACTTGTTTTGTGGCCTAACATATGGTCAATCTTAGAAAATGTTCCATGTGTGCGTGAGAAAAACATGTATTTTGCAGCATTGGGGTGAAATGCTCTGAAAATATCGATTAAACCCAAGTGGTCCAATGCACCATTTAAGGTTGTTGTTTCCATATTGATTTTCTGTCTGGAAGACCTGTCCCTTGTTGTCAGAGGTGTATTGAAGTCCCTTATTATGATAGTGTTACTGTTGATCTGTCTTTATATCAGTCAGTATCTGTTTTATATATTTAGGTGCTCCTATGTTGGGTGCATAGATGTTTACTAAGGTTATGTCCTCTTGTAGGATTGATCCCTTTATTATTACATAGTGCCCATCTTTATCTTTTAATATGTTTTTCATTTAAAAGTCTATTTTGTCAGATATAAGTATTGCAACTCCAGCTTTTTTCTCACTTCCATTTGCATAAATATCTTACTCCAACCCTTAACTTTCAGCCTGTGTGTGTCTTTTGATCTGAGGTGAGTCTCTTGTATACAGCATACACCAGGGTCTTGCTTTCTTATCCACTCAGCCACCCTATGTCTCTTGATTGGAGCATTTAATCCATTTACATTTAAGTGATTATTGATATGTACATAGTTATTGCCATTTTTAAATTTGTAGTTAGATTGTTTTCATCTTTCTTTTATTTACAGAAGTCCTTTTAGTATTTCTTGCAATGCTGGCTTGGTGGTATTAATTCCTTTAGCTTATTCTTTTCTGCGAAGCTATTTATCTCTCCATCAACTTTAAATGATAGCCTTGCTGGATAAAGCAATCTAGGTTGTAGGCCTTTGTTTTCCATCACTTTGAGTATCTCCTGCCACTCCCTCCTGGCCTTCAATGTTCCTGTAGTAAAGTTGTTTGACAGTCCTGTGGGAGTTCCTTTGTATGTGACCCTCTGTCTTTTTCTTGCTGCTTTTAGGATTCTCTCTTTGTCTTTAAGGTTTGTCATTTTAACTATAATGTGCCTTGATGTGGACCTGTTTGGGTTTATCCTGGTTGGAACTCTCTGCACTTCCTGGGCTTGTATGTTGGTTTCCTTCATCAGGCTAGGGAAGTTTTCGGACATTATTACTTCAAATATGTTCTCAATCTCTTGCTTCCTCTCTTCACCTTCTGGTATTCCTATGATGTGCATGTTGTTGCGCTTGATGTTATCCCAGAGGTCTCTTAAACCATCTTCATTGTTTTTTATTCTTTTTTCTTTCTGTTGTTCAGTTTGAGTGATCTCTGCTAACTTGTCTTCTAAGTTGCTGATTTGATTCTATGATTCATCTAACCTGCTGGTAATTCCTTCAAGTGAGTTCTTTATTTCTGTAATTGTGTTCTTTAGTTCTAACTGGTTGTTCGTTATGATTTCTCTATCTGTCTTTCTGTCTTCTCTAAGCTCCTTAAACATTCTTATCACCAGTGTTCTGAACTCTGTCTCTGTTAGGTTTGTTACCTCTGCTTCATTTGGTTCCACTTGTGGAGGTTTCTTCTGTTCTTTTATTTGGGACATGTTTCTTTGTTTCCCCATTCTGGCTGACTCTCTGTGTTTGCTTTGATGTATTAGGTAGATCCCCTAGAGTTCTCAGTTCTTGCTGGGTTATCTTATGTAGTATGTGTCCTTTATATTTGACTTAGACTACTTCGTTCTTCTCCTCTGCGTGTGCTCCAAAGGTGACTCTTGTGTGTGTATATTGTCCTGTTAAAGAAGATATTAAATTGCTTTTCACTTGTGAGTAGGTGGTGTTAACTCCTAGGCTGACTAGTTGTGAGACTTGGCTCTGCCCACTGCAGGGTGTTCTGCTGCGTGAGGGTTGACCGCTTAAATGTGATTTGGCCTCTATGTGCTCTTGTGCCTGTAGAGAATTCCCTCTGGGTCTGTGACTTGCAGGTCAAACCCGGTAGTACTCTGGTTTGGTCTGGAGTTGGCCTCTGAATATGTTGACTCTTGTGCCTCTTAAGCTGGGCTCTGATAAAGCAATTTCAGAACAAAGCAAATCACCAAGCACAACAACAACAACAACAACAACAAAGAAAAAATCAAATACATTCACTTGTAAAAACAACCGACAACCCCCACTCAACACAGGCAAAGATATCAAAGATATAAAGACAAAACAAAACAAAACAAAGCAAAACAAAAGGCAGTGCCAGTCTTGACTTAAGCCCACCAAGTAATCTCCCGGTTGTCCTCTGCTGTACCAAACAGTCCCCTGCCTATTGTGCAGGCAGAGCCGGTCACCTGGTGCCCAGAGTGATTTTGGTACTGCAGATTTAGGTGCGTGGGGCTGAGGGGTCTGGATGGTAGTTTTTACAAAGTCAGTGAAGTTTCTGCCCTTGCCTGCACATATGCACACTGAGAGTAGCACCACCAGCCCTGTGTCCAGTTCTCCTGAGTCTTAGGGCACTTCTTCTGTGTGTGTGTGTGTGTGTGTGTATGTGTATGTGTGTGGCGGGTGGGAGATTTCTGAGCTGCTGAAAGCCAGGAGCTGGGTCTGCCGCTTACTTGTGATCTCTTAAAGTGCCTCCACAGTTGTACTTGCCCCGCCTAGGCAGGTCAGAAAGGGTAGGGGCTTGGGATGGAGGTGTCTTTTCTCTCCCAGCCCAGTCGTGTCACACTCTTTCTGCAGGCCAGAAAAAGCGGTAGCTGGGGGTGAAGTAGTCTCTTCTCTCCTAGCCCAGCAAAAATCACACTCTTCCCAGCCTCTTCCTTGGGTCAGAGCTGCCTGCCAGTCTTCCCAGAGCCTGAGCACTAAGGCTTCTCTGTAATCTGACACTACTCCTCACTTCAGGGGCGAGTTTAAGTCTCTGGAAGGGTGGGGGTAGGATTGGAAGAAGGGGGGGGCAGGTATGGAGTTTGTGTTCTTTGTCCGACCTAGGACCCACCTAGCTGCCCCCTCGGCAGAAGAGATCAGCTGTGGGACGCAGGGAAAGAGCCCACCTCCTGGTTTTTGTGTCCTCTGTTCTGTCCTGGGATCCCCTGTGTCTCTGCAGCTGCGGATGCTGGCTGCATTTCCACAGACGCAGATGCTGGCCACGTCTCCACTGCTCTCCCTTCCCTCTTTCCCTGCTCATCCAATTTGCACACCTTCAAGTAATCCTTCCATGAGTCTCTTAGCTGTTCTGTGTGATGAGCAGAGTCCTTTGATGGGTTATATGTCCCATTTGTGATAAGATCTGGAGGAGAACTCAAAAAGTGCGCCCCGCTGCAGCCTTTCCTATGATGTCACCTCCGCCGTTTCTATATAAAGTTCAAAGATCGCCACTTGAGAATCTTCTATGTTGAGAATCAATACATTTGCAAGGAGTTATGACCAACATAACATCATAAATCTAAACAGTGGATCTTAACATGGTGATACAGAATAAAATTTCCCTATTTCACTTGAAAGTGTACTGTATCTTTAGATCGATTATTTAAGCACAGTCCTAACACTTACCATATTTGCCGGCGTATAAGACGATTTTTTGGCCCCGAAAAATATGCCTCCAAGTGGGGGGGTCGTCTTATACGCCAGGTACACTTCAGATAGACTGCCCATAGTGCTTGCCCTGTGCCATAGTGGCCTCCCGATGCCCGCCCACTTCATTCCACATACCGTTCAGACATCAGCAGCGCTGCTGGGTGTATGCTCGGCTGTTATGCGATTTTGCTGTTATGCGATTTTACCACACTCGCAAAATCTCACACAGCCGAGCATACACCCAGTATGATAGCGCAAAATCGCGAATCGCGATACCATACTGGGTGTATGGTCGGCTGTGTGCGATTTTGCGAGTGTGGTAAATTCGGGTTACCGTATATTTCTTTACATATGCATTGAAGATTCGCGATTTTGCGCTATCATGGTGCCTGTTAGAATGTTGAAGAGCTCGCACTTGTGCACTAGTGAGGTCCCACGGAGATGCTGATGCAAGGGTGGACCAGACTGCTATAGTGACAGGGCGGGCAAACAGGGAGCAGGGACCAATCAAATCAGGCTTTGTATACAGCCAACAGCCAACCACAATACTGCACCATTGTACAGTACAGCACAGAAAATGTCGACCAGTCAAACCCCTATCATCCCTATCATGGCACCAGCCTAAAGAAAGAAGTATGATGCAAATTTTAAACTGAAAGTTATTTGGTGTGTGGAAGGTGTGCGGAAGAGGGGGTAGTCTTATATGGCGAGTATATAACAAACTCTGTATTTTGAGTGGGAATGTTAGGGGGTCGTCTTATACGCCCAGTCGTCTTATACGCCAGCAAATACGGTATATATAGAGAGCAGAACCTTCTCTGTGGAATACATTCAAGACTCCTAATGGATGCCTAAAATCATGGACAGTATTAAATCCTATTAGGCAAGTAAGAGATTAATGATAACAATAAAATAGAATAACAATATACTGTAGTAAAAGTTATGTGAATGTGGTCTCTCTCTTAAAATATTTTATTGTACTATACTCACCCTTCTTGTGATGATGTGAGATTATACAATGTCTACATGGTGAGATAAAGTGTCGTGAATGACATAGCATTTGTAGTGCTATGTGAGACTACTATAAGGGCTACTTTGAACACAAGTATCACAGTACTGTTACAGTTGATCTGATAACCAATGTGGCTACCAAGCAACTAACGGACAGGTAACATATACAGCTTGGATACACTGCACAAAGGGACGATTCAAATCTCAGACTGGATGGAGCAAGACAGTCTGATTGTACTCAGCTGGACACTAGATGGATACCCTTTGCAGATCTCCAGAGCTCTTTTGCTGGTTCTCTGGCCTGTACATACCTGACTGTTAGACTCCCTGGACCCTCAGCCCCGCCTCAACTCACAGTGTTCCTCTTGGTTGGAGTCCATGGGGTCTACCAGGTCCCATCTGTGTTCTCTCTGCCTGTGCCATATCCTGGGAACTTTTTCTAGGCACAAAGCTGGGTCACACCATTGCTGGGACGATATCATTGCTAGGACTCCCTTGGTTTAGTGTCTCTTAGGGATTACTATTCTTTATTGCCTAATGTCAAGTGTATAGGAAACTACCGTTTCATATAATTGGTTCATGTTTTGGTTGTTTCAGGTGGTAAATCCAGTGCCTATTACTCCATCTTGGCTGGAAGTTTTATGTAATTCTTGTAAAATGTTAATCATCCATTTAGTTCCCACATTACCACAAGAACCTGCCATATTTTGCCAAAAATTGAAAACATGAAGGAAATATTCCCAGATCCAAAATTCTTCATTTATTCTAATGTAGCATGTTTAGATGTCCTTTTTACTTCTTTTATGCTGTCCAGACACTGCTCGGGGATGTCTGCAGTTCATTAAGTTGACTAAAGCAAGACCCTAAGCAAATTTAGTCTTGGGTTACACATTGTATGTAGGGTAACTGGAATCTTTAGCTCTGATTGGCAGACATCCCAGCACCAAAAATCCACCCATGCCTTAAATCCATGTGTACTATTGGTTGTGCTTACAAGGAATGGACAAAATTCCTGACCAGATTAAACTTATAATAAGTTAATGGAAAAGTAAATAAAATAATAATAGCTATAACTAACATTAAGCCCTTACCATGTGCCATGTACTATTTCAATGGTTTACACACATTAACTCATTTAATTCTTATAATTGCTATCCTTGCTTTAAAATGAGGAAACTAAACCATAGATAAATATGTGATGTTTTTATGCATTTACTTATCCATCAAAACAAATTTAGGGGAATACAAAGAAATATAATATATTGATGAATATAAATAAATTGGAAAAATATTAAGTATTTAAATAACAAACTGAAGAGATATAAGATGAAACAACAAATATGTGTAACAATAAAGTTATTAGCATTTAGAAAAATCTGCATATATTTGGAAGCAATCTTTTTTCCAGAGTTTAAAGTTTTCATTATCAGTACCATTCCTGCCAATAATAGAAAACAGGTAAAACCTTCTCTTGGAGGTTTTTGAAGAGGGCCATAATATAGGTTTATGGTTTGTGATAAGAACTGTTTTGCATATGTTTCATGGAATCGGAGGCCATTCATTCAATAGGTGGGTAATTATAAAGTTATTCACAAGATTTTCAGAAAAATTAAAAGAGCATTAGGAAAAAAAAAAGCAAAAGTAAAATTCTTATTTGCAGACAAAAACTGCTATTAATTGACCTCTTGGTTTTGTTCCATTATTAAACCTTTAGTTGTAAATTCTAAACTATCTGCACATGACACTGATCTAAAGGAGTACCTATTAAGGATATCTTAATTCCTGACAGTGGCAGTTTCAGAAGACACTGGACTCATTATACAGTACATCACAAATGTAGAGTTGAGAACATTTCCCATATTCTGTGGTTCAGATGGAAATCCCGGGAAGAGCGCTGCAGAGGCTTAAAGTTAAAAAGCTAATTAAGCTAATCTCACTTAAAATCTATAATTTCTATGTAAAATCTATGTAATTTTGGTTTCAGTTTTGGTGGATTTCTACACAAACTGAATATTTTGATGTTTGTATATGTTCTGTTTCTTGATTCACAAGCTACTAAGTTTATTAAGCATACATTAAAAAGTAGAAATTTAATCACTTTCTTAGTCTTTACTTAGATTGGTGGTTCCCTAAATTTCTATCTGTTCTTTATGAGTTCAACTAAATTTTCGGGAATTCATTAATAAAATACTGACTCACTGATGAATAACATGTGTATCTATAGATTTTTATGTATACTACTTGTACCTCCCTAATCATTTCTCTATTATGGACTCTTATTTCTCATTCATATTTTTATTTTTTTTCTAATTTTGAGTGAATTTCTCAAAAAATAAAAAGTGTAAAAATTGATAAAATTATTATTTTTTTGTTAACAAACTAAAGTAGTTAAGAGCACTGTCTCTATAGATGGGACACCTAGAATTAAATCTTGGTACCAACATTTAGTTGTATGATCTTGGGCAGGTTGCTAGCCTCTCTGTTTTGGTTTCTTTATTTGTTAAAACAACGAAATTGCAGGAATTATATGTAGCAAGTCAAGCACAGCTGGGCATATTCTGTGTTGCCATTGCTACCATTGTTCGGGGAAAGAAATGGTCACTTCACTAATTCATAGAGTGTTTCCCCTGGTTGAAAGAAAATTACAAAGAACGTAATAGTGGTTCCATTGAAGGTCTATGTGACAGAGAGAGTGTAAGTGTATGTGATAAATGAGTAAAATTTATATTGAGATAGATTGGCTATATATAAAGAAGAAATTCTGAATAAGTACAAAGAGCTAATTATTGAACAGGTTTCCGCAAATATTTAGGGATTTCTTATCAGCAAAATTAGCCCAACAGAATCAAATCACCACTTCCTGGTGATTTTTACTGAAGGGAGTCATGCACTTAAAAGGGTTGGATTCAATGACCTGCACGATCCATTGAATTAAAAAATTCTGTGAATTAAAATACACACACCAACTAACTGTTCTACAAAGAAAGCCAATACTTCTGGTTCTTCTCTCTTTTATTACTTATTAAATCAGAGATATAACCTCCCTTGAGGTCGACTTTCATTCTTTTCTCTTCTGAATCAAGTCAGGAGATGAACTCTCAGCTCATGTATCATAGCTCCTTTGTCAGGGGGCCACCCCAACTACAACCTTGTGAATCTGGCTATAGAAGAATGATAAACCTAGTGGCTAAGCATTCTTTTACTTGGTGATAAAGTTAGGAATTAATTTCTACCCTTTCTCTCTACCCGCATATTAAATGCAATGAAAATGATTAGTGGATTCAGAATATTGGATTAGTCAGTTGGTTCAATATATTTCACAAATATTTCTTTATACAATTCTCTCAATAATATTGAATATGAAATCATCAAATTTGTTATCTTCTCCCACAAACTCAATATGCAGGAACTAGAAACCCGTGCACACCAATTACACCTGACCTATCAAACATACATCCTTTCTCGGGGTCTATGTATCATTTACTTGAGTCATAGCTGGCACCTATTTTCTACCCATCACTTCATACTCTGTCCTCCAACCTTCAGTCTCAGTCATTTTCAAATGATTCTTTGTGATCCCATTTAATTTGCAAACTGATTTACATGCCCCATATCTATAGGAAATGTCATGATATTTTCAATCTGTTTCACTTAACAAATTGTCTCACAGTAGGGAAGCCACACCAATCATTCTTTCATGATATAAATTTGCATAATATGGAGATGTCCTATGTCAATCTTTTGAAGGTTGTGGGCTTCATCCCTACTCACTAGTGAAACAAAGTCAAGAAACAAATTTTAAACAATAGCTCTCCCTTTTTATCTTTTGTGATTGTTTGTAGAATTTTAATTCATGCTGCATAAGCACACATAAAAATACATCAGAGGGATTTTAGGTTTTTTAAACAAATATATACACATCTTTTCAAAATTCACCAACATTAAGTATCTTGCTCAAATTCAGGAAATAATTATTTGTCCTCTTTCTCACCTTTAGTGGTGTGTACTAGAAATATAAACTACCTGGAGAACATAGGTCCTCTGTATTATTCAGCTCAATAAACTCCATATTATCAGCCTCTTCACCTGCTTTAATGCATTTAATGCTCAATGCAATCCTCAGAGTTGGATATTTCTACTGCCATTTTTACTGAAGAGGAATGTGAAGGTTAGAGAAATGTGACTTTCCTGAGGTAGTGCTTTCAGGATCTGAGCTTGACTCTTCTGTCTACAGATTCAGGTTCCTTTCAAAACACCAAAATTATAAGATCCATTGAAGGCTTCCAAATAAGGAATGGTATGATCAAAGCACTATGTCATTATACCTTTCCTCTCGACAAGTATTTGCTCTATTCATATACCTTGCATAATTATTTTAATAATGTTTTAGATCTTTATTCAATAATGTCATTGTCTTTTAAAATTGGAAACAGCCATTAAAATAATAACAACAATGTCTACATCAGAAATTCACAATACAATTGAAAATCCCAAAGCCTGATATAATCAGATATACATGGCTTTTTTGAGTGTATCTAGAGAAATAAACCTTCCATATGGTGTGATGGTAGAGGTAAACAAATGTTATCTGATATTTCATGATTAAAATTTAACTTTATGCTTTTATTAGCATTAAAATGAAACTCTCCCTGTATATTAAATATTTAAAGAATTATTTTTTTTCATTTCTACATTCACATAAGTGTGGAATAGAGTCTGATAAGAAGCTTAAAAGAGTCTGATAAGAAGCCTGAGGAAACAGGTAATTCAAAGGCCAAGGGAGTTAGGGCTGTGGCTGGGATAGAGAACTTAACCACACTGGCTGTTAGAGAAACCAAGATGAATGCTACTTAAAACAGTCGTGCTGAGCACAGTGAGGAAATTAAGTGATGACTTAGATGATAACTGCTACATTATCATGACTCTAAGACATCATCAATTTAATAACGACCTTTCTGAAGTGATGTGTCACAATTTTTGAAATGTTAACTTATGCCAATCAGGGAGAAGGGGGGAGAAACCCTGTTTTTAAAATACATAGATGCCTTAAAAACAGTTATGGTAGATAGTGTGAAACTCAGGCTAGAACTCATTTTTCCGGCCCTTCTAATAAGTTTGTAAATACCTAACTCTTACATTAAATGCCTCCCTTTTAAAATACATGCAATTATTTCTAGTCTTTACTAAAATCTGGATAATTCAACGCTTGGTACTAGATGTTTTCTAGCATCAGATAGTGTCTTTTTTTTTGTTGGAAAAGGGTACACCGGAAGTCCACAGCACATAATGGCTAATGGGTTTCTTAAATTACCTTCTGTGGCCACCTGGAATGAAGTACCTACTAGAGACAAAGCATAGGTGAAACAAGTGGCTATTGCAACAGATCCTTAGAGTAGGAATGATTACAAGTACTGTGAGATGTGCCAGCAACTTTTGGCTGCACTGGAAAACCTAAGAAAAAATACTTCAGAGGCAATTAATAAGGACAGGAACTTAAGCAGTGCCAGTGATGATGAAAGAGGCTACCAATTCTAGAGATATTAAGAAAGTAAAATAAATGACATAACAATGGACATGGTTGGAAAGGAAAGAGCCAAGGATAAACCCTAGGTTTCTGTCTTGTGTTTAAAAATTGGTGTAATGATGCTAGTAATAAATATGATTGAAGTAAACAACAGAAAAAAAAAGAATACTTTTTGGTGTTAATGATTTTTTAAATTATCATAAGTTATACTGGATTGAAACACTAAACATAAAGCTTTTTTGTCCTTAGGGCTGGGAAAACATTTTCTGGTAAGTTAGCATGCAAACCACTACAGTTGGCTCATCTTTTTATATACTTAGTCCCAGTAGGCAAGTGTTTTTGCATGTGTAGTAAATGTCCCCTCCCATTAAATCACTGTCTATAAGGAACCGAGTCCAGTTTTACTAGAGACAGAGTGCTTACAGTTACATGAGTTCTACATGTGCCAATATGATATGCTGTTGCCATGCAGCAGCCTACCCGTCTGTCTCCTCATACCTGCCCCTAAAGAAAGGAGAGTCTGTGAGATGGATCCTTTTAGGGACTTTGCTTCACCTTTATGCTTACACCTTATGTCTCTGTTTGGTCCCAAACGATGGCTGGTTAGTCAATGACAGGTAAGATTCCCCATGGTGGGAACGACCTAAGCCAGATACAGTCACATGGGGACTCTCTGGGGAACTTGTGGGGTCGCTAGTGATGGGCAGTCCCCCATCTTCCCTTGGCGAAGGAGAGCCTCTGCCTCTGTGGCTGCATTCCTTCTCACAACCTGCAGGGGAAGTGACTCAACGATGTAGATGTACCCTCCATTTATTCATATGCATAAAGGTTTTGTCCCTTGGGGAAGTCCATACATCCTGAGACTTACGGTTCCACTGCCTGCAGGCAAGGGTGATTGGTTTGAATCAGTTTCCTATTATAATGTGTGGGATTCACAGATCTTGAGATTGACAAACTTCAGTTTCTCACCTAGCTAATAAAAGCTATGCGTTGGCCCGATTCGGGGCTCTCAGTCCTTGGGGCTGGAGTCCCTTGGCCCCGCTTGCACTCTATTCTTGGCTACTGTATTTCTTAATCCTGTGCCGCCCCCTCATTCCCCACAACTTTTGTCATGCAGGACGTGACAATACACAATCATTAAAAAGAACAGTGGATGTAGGAATTATTTAATGGAATAACATGTATACCAGGGATGCCAAAAAATGTATATAAGTGGACACTTTGGTCAACGTTGCTCAAGCAGTAGTTCGATGTAATCAGCAGTGTCTGTACAATTTGAGCACCTCTTGTAATAGCAGATGTCAAACATGACTTGTATTCATCTCTTGTCATGGGTATATATTGAGTGTTTTTAATTTTTAATTTTAATACAGTTTTTCTGTCTTAAAATGTGTATATATTTTTTTGGCATCCTCTGTATAACATAAACAAGATCCATTCCTTCATTCATTTTCAGTGGGGAGATTTGGCAACCTGCCTTTATATCATAGCAAGATTCTGAATCAAACAATTTAAGTGGAATCAATTTTGATGAGAAATTAGCCGATAAATAGAGTAAGCATTAAATGTTAGTGAAGAGTACAGCTAGAATAGACAAGAAGCCATTCATATTCCTTGTTCTACAATGACCATGGGTCCAGGATTTTGTTAATGTGAAAAATATTATTTCTTTAAAAAACGGAATTAGAGTGCAATGTCTCAGAGGAAAATAATACAATATATTTTGGAGAGATTGAATTATTTACCAGATAAAGAAATTAGGGACTCATACTCTTGCTGGTGGGAAAATCTGACTAGAATCTGAGATCCTACTTACTGCTTGTTCACAGCCTAAAATCTCCCTGGAATTTATGAATGAGTAGAGGGACAAGTCATTACATATGCATATGAACTCCAGGTATTGACCCGGAATGAGGATTCAGGAGAGACCTAACATATTTTCCTGTGAATAAGTTGGACATTTTTCACAAAGAAAGAGAATGTGTTCTACTAGACAAAGAAATCTGAGGAGTTAGATACACTGATAGAGTGATGAAGACCAAAGGAAGGGAGAATCCATAAGGTCCATTCTTCTTGTGAAGGCCTTTAGCTTAAATTTTCCACCCTTATGTGGTACTGGGAAATTTTAAGCTAACTGGAATTTCCACCTAGTTCTCCCTGTGTTATAGTTGTCTTCCATGTATTAGTAATGAGTTTTGTATTTGAATTACAGTCCAATCATTGGTCTTGTGAAAGTTGATATAATATAATGGCTTGCTTCTGCTCCATCCAATGGAAGAAGGGGTGTTTACCTATTTAGTGGTCTACAACATGAAGACTAGTGCCTATCATTAGTGATAGGGACAACCTACAACCTGGAAAGCATCAGAGGGCAAATATGTAAGAGAAAAAGGAACATTAAATCTAGTTTGCTAGTAGATTAGGGAAGACCACATTTAGAAAAGGGAACGGCAGATAGTAGGGTGACGCATTAAGTAACAGTCTTGTGAACCAGGCCAGGTGCTTAGTATCTTGACTACATGGAGAGAAAAAAGAAAGGGAAAACAGAAAAAAAAAAAATGGAAAGAAATCCCATCCTCAAAGGTTTTGCAGTTCTTAGGAAAATAACATAATATAATGATTAAAATAAAGTCTAATTGTGAAGTAGAAGGTACTCATAGAGGGTTATAAGGCCTCATAAAATGGCACATTTAACATTTGGTAGGCAGGATAAGAGAAAGGGGCTTGAAGAGGATTTAAAACTTGAGCAATATCTTAAAGAATGTGATATAAAACCTCATAATTTTTTAAAGTATAGCACTTTCTCATTGACAGGTGGAATGAACTAAAATTGTAAAGAAATGTATGTAAACAGTGAATAAACTGTATTTGAGAATCATGTTGCTACCGTAAAGAAGACCTAAATTGTCTTCTTAGTTAATGACTGGTTCTTCAAATAATTTTTCCCAACTTGTATCTTATTCAGAACTTAGACAGTGGCCAACTAGCCACTATCTCATACTTTATATTCTCCCCTTTTTGGAAGGCATCCAAACCTCTTTTCTGTTTCTCCTTCTACTTTTATGGTGGTTCATTCTTCAGTCTTCTCAGAGCCCTGGATTTTCTTGGGGCTCTTGCCTTAGAATTTAACCTTTTGTCATCTTATACCACCTCTTAGGCTTTTTTATCCATGTCACAGGTTTTAACACCTATTTGTGGGCAAGTCAACATAGTAATTCTCAATCTAGGTAACCTCGGTAAATAATTTTCTTTATAATAAAATAATGCAACATATCAATAAAATACAAGCAATCAATTAGTACATAATAAATGCCACTTTTAAACCAACAAAAAAGTGAAAATAAAGAAAAGTAAAGAAAAAGTCATACAACTTGAACCTGGAAAGACAGGCATAGGAACTTCATGTAAGTGCATTATTCTCTGAGTCCAAAATACAGAAAGATATGCCCACATTTTTAAAAAATAAAATACAGAAACTACCAATTGTAAGGAGTTGTCATTTACAGTAACTTCCAATTTAGTGACATCCAGAACATTAAAAAAATAAAGTTTGGAGCCTCTCTACTTCTGTTCTAAATTCTGTCTGGAAAAAAGGAACATGATAAACTGCCCTTGACATGCTGTGAAAGGGAAATAAAACTTTATTATGTCTCTCTAAAGTTAGTTCTAAAGGTTCTTCAGCTTGTCACAGGAAACTGGGAGGAAGGCTGAAGTTAATGAGCTGCTTGCATTGTGATGGACTTCTTTGAAAGAAGCTGTGCTTCTCCATAGTGAAGCCATCAGAAAAAAAAGAATCAGTATGGCAGCAGGACATATCATAATTAATAAAGAGTCCACAACAGAATGCTGTTTAATCTAAAATGACTACTATGAAATGTAGACAATAACAGCATGAGTCTTCATTTACAAAGGCAATCTATCACTTTTCCTCCCCAGAAAAATGAGAAACTATCAGTCTCTTCAGAAGTTCAAACTTAAATAAAATGTGGTAGAACAAAATAAACTTTGTAGAACAAAAACATAGTTTAAATGATGTGGAGACAAATGTGAGAAAGAAATTTAATCTCTGTATCTGGGATGCATTAGACAGTGAAAATTCCATTTACCATCTGTGACTAAATATTCTAATGCCAATCTTCTACTCTCAGTAGTACCTTTACGTGGTCTGTGGCTTATTATCTAAAGGCTTGGGAATTACAAATTCCCTCCAAGGACTTAGTAATAGAGGTAAAGGATGGCTTTCAATATTTCTTGAGGGAATAAGTGGTTAATCAAGAGACAAAGTTTGCATTCCACAAATTTGCATTCTGAGACTATGGGAAAGAAAGGGCTCTAAGAAGTGAAACTCTTTCATAACCTTTATTCAGGTGACCAGGTTTATTTCTTTCTTATATTATAATACCACTTCCTTTCCCTACACAACTTTATAAGAAAATTAATCCTGAGGATAAATTTTACACCAAAAGTAAAAAATCAAAGATTACCAAAAATATGGCATGGGCTTCTTCCAAGTTTAAAAGTTTATCTTTGTTCTTTAGAAAATAAATGGACAATGATACAGGAAACTGAAGTAATATGAGGCAATTCAATTTATTTATAAGTATTAACACTAATCAAGTCAGCTAGCAGGGGACTCACATTTGAAGATTAAAAATATGAAAGATTTTCTTAGAAGCAATGAACTCCATTACAGACTATTAGAGCTTTCACTTTTATTAAAGCATGTTTTACCCCACACATTTTGCATTAAATCTATTTGGAAATGGAAAATTAAAAAAAAAAAAAAGGCTAAAAATACGTGAGAGAAGGAAGTTTTAAGTGCTGTTGAAAGAGCTTTGATTCTTGTCGATTAGCATTAGAAAGGGAGGAGGTCAAATAAAGTATGGTTTTAAATACCACACTTTTTTTTAAATTTTCTTTCATTGCCTATATATTGTTTTCAGAGTTCCTTATTATAAAATCCTCCTCTGGTGGAAGAAAGTTATTGTAAGGTATTATTAAAAACAGTCTGTTGACTTTGAATAGCAAATTTCTAAATACCTCTGGGGAAGCTTAAATTACATAAAATTTCAAGTTCGAAATAGGAATTTATACAGATTTTTTTCCTGGTAAATTGACACAGTCTAGTTTTCAACATATTTGCTCTCTATTTTTTCATTTACTCTTATTTCATGTACCTGATTTTTTTAAAAAATGTGTTCATGTATATAAAATGAATTACTTCTCTGTTTTTCACATTTTTATATATAGTTTCATCATATTTCCAGATTATTAGCCATCCCTATTTTGCATGTGAAGTGAAAAGTTTAAGAACTGTTTTAGTGTTGTTTTTTTCTTAAAAACTAAACATAGTATAATAAGAATGTATATGATGTGAAATTTACTAAGCAGATAACAATTTCTTTCCTATTTGAGGTTCCTTCAGATTTTGAGCTTTGTACCTTATATTTCATGTGATGTTCATATACACAGTAAAATTTTATTTTCATTTCATATTAATTATTGGATCATTCAAGATAACTTAGTGATTTTGAATTAAAGGGGAAGCGCGTAGAAGGTTTAAATATAAACAAGATTTTTAAAATTATAGTAAAAAATCATAACATAAATTTATCAATTTAACCATTATTAAGTGTTCAATAATGTTAAATATATTTGCATTGTTGGGAAATAGAGCTGCGGAACTTTTTCATCTTATAAATCTGAAACTATGTCCAATAAACAACTCTCTCTTCCACCCTCCCCTCAGCCTCTAGCAAAGGCCATTTTACTTTCTGCTTCTATGAATTTGACTACTTTAAACAACCTCACATAAGTGAAATCATACAATATTTGTGTTTTTGTGACTGGCTTATTTCACATAAAATAATGTTCCTGCATTCATCCATGTGTAGTATGTGACAAGATTTCTTGCCTTTTAAAGGATTAATAATATTCCATTGTGTGTATATACATTGTGTCCATTCATTCATCCATCAATGGACATTTGGGCTACTTCCAGCACTTAGTAATTATGAATAGTGCTGCTATGAACAAGGGAGGACAGATATCGTTTGAAGACCCAGTTTTCAAAAAGTCTTTTATATATATCGTGTTTCCCTGAAAATAAGATCTAGTCAATCAGCTCTAATGAGTCTTTTGGAGCAAAAATTAACATAAGACCCAGTCTTATTTTACTATAAGACCGAGGCTTATCTAACATAATATAATATAAGATCGGGTCTTATGTTAATTTTTGCTCCAAAAGACTCATTAGAGCTGATTGTCTGGCTAGGTCTTATTTTTGAGGAAACACAATATACCCAGAAGTGAGATTACTGGATCATACAGTAGTTCTTATTTAAATTTTTTAAGAACCTCCATACTATTTTCCATAGCACTTGCACTGTTTTAAAATCTTAACAATAGTAAACAAGGATTCCAATTTCTCTACATCCTTGCAAACTTATTATTGCTATTATTATTATTATTATTATTATTATTATAATTATTACTTGTAAGTAGCCATCCTAATAGCTATGAGGTGACAGATATTGTAGTTTCGATGTGCATTTTTGATGTTTAGTAATGTTAAGCATCTTTTCATATGCCTATTGGCCATTTGTAAATCACCTTTGGAAAAATGCTTATGTAAGTCCTTTGCCCATTTTTAATTGGGTTATTTGATTTTTTGTTGTTGAGTTGTAGTTCTTTATACATTCTGCACATTAACTTTTCCTCAGATATATGATTTGCAAATATGTTGCCCCATTCAGTAGGTTTTTTTCTTTCTAATGTTGTGGTCTTTGAAGCACAAACATTTTTAGGTTTGATACAGTCCCATTTGTCTCTTTTTGTTTTATTGCATATGATTTTGGAGTCATACCCAAGAAGTCATTGCCAAGTCCAATGCTATAAAGCTTTTTCCCTAAGCTTTCTCCCAGAAGTTTTGTAGTTTTAGGTTTTATGTTTAGGTCTTAACTTGAGTTAATCTTTATATATGATGTAAGATAAGGGTCCAACCTCATTCTTTTGCATGTGGCTGTCCAGTTTTCCCCATTTTTTTTTTTAAGTGATTGTCCTTTCCCTGTTACGGTATACTGGCACCCTTGTTGAAGATCATTTGACAGGTGTGAGTTGTATCTAGGCTCTCTGTTATATTCCACTAGTCTACTTGTTTGTTTTTATGCCAGTACCATAGTGTTTTGATTACTGTTGCTTTGTAGTATGCTTTGAAATCAGGAAGTTTGAGTCTTTCTACTTTGTTCTTTTTCAGCGTTATTTTGGTTATTCCTGTCTCTTAATATTCCATATGCATTTTAGTACTAATGATAAGTCTTTCACATTCTTGGTTATGTCTATTCTGAAGTATTTTATTCTTTTCCATGTTATTATAAATAAAATAATTTTCTTAACTTTCTTTTAAGGTTGTTCATTGTTAGTATATAGTAATACAACTGATTTTTGTTTGCTCATTTTGTGTCCTGAAACTTTATTGAATTTGTTTATTTGTTCTAATCTTTTTTTTTTTTTTTTGTAAAATCCTTAAGGTTTTCTCCATATAAGATCATGTCATCTATGAACACATAATTTTACTTTTTCCAAAAATAATATTTTTAACACAAAATACTTTTAACACAAAAGTATATGAATTTTACACTCATTACATTCTGTAACAGAATGCAATAGCCTTAGTAGGTCTAAGGAATAAAAGAAAAATATACTTGGAAATGCAAAATTATCACTAATATTATAGAGCTAGTGTGGGGACAAAGCCCCAAAAAGCAGTTTCCAAGCTCTTGGCCTCACATAGAAAGGTGCTGGCTCAGGTAGTAAATGGCCATCAACTGTGATCAGATGGCCATCAGCTGTGGCTAGTTGGCTGTCAGCTGTAATCCGTAAGCCATTGGCCACTAATATAACTGCTGTGGCTACCCTAGCAGAGGAATAGGGACTAGCAAGAAGATGGTGGCTGAGCTAGCAAGAGCGGATTGCAGAGAGGCGGATGCCGCCAGAGAGAATATAGTGATATGACTCCCCTACTTATGGCTCCGTGGGTGTTCCTTTTTGGCCTCACCATGTCCTGCGTTCTTATGTAGGGAGCGGGAGCAGAGACCCCGCAGGCTGCCCCTCATGACACATGGCACAGCAAGCAGGGTCTCCCGCATGACAGCTAGTCTATATAATTGGTTTCCAGTTTAAAATATGTTATACAGGCCTTAATCCTCTTATCTATTAACTGTCTTAATTGTATTTCTTGTATTTATAATAACTTAATCTATTACCCAAGATAATGTTTTAATATGTGTGTTCCTAATAGTTGTTGACATTTTCAATCAAATTTACTGGAATTTTTAATTTGTTAAAAATCAGATAAAAGAAAGATTGAATAACATTAATTTGGACAAAATGAAGAGAACCACTATATTTATGTACCTTTCAGAGATTAATATGAATTGTCAATTCTGTAAAATTTAAATCCTGTATCAGTTAGAATAGCACTATATTATCCTTCTTATGGTCCCAATTATATAGTCATGATATATATGTAACTTATACATGTGATATATTTTATTAATATACTACCATATTAACAAAGAATGGATTAATATACTATCATATAAAGAAAATTAAAGCATTTATTCATGAGTAGGGAATTGTTTTTCCCAAACCATAATATCTGTACAAGATTTGGCCAGTTGCTTAAATTATCTGGATCTTAGTTAAATTAATATTAACGAAGGGGTTAGACTAGAGAGATTCATAAGATACCTTAAATATAGAACAATTTATAAGGTTATGGAATCTCGTAACCCATGATTAAAGAGCCTAACTGTCATCTATGGAGTGTTGAAAATAACTAGAGGAGTCTCAAAAGATACATATGTTGAAAGTTTTAAAAGTCACACTGAATAGAACAAAAGCATAAAGTTAAATAATAAAAGGTAATTGTTTATGTTTTTCAGCATATAGTAGGACTGTTTTATTCCTATGCCTTTATAGACTGCTTTTAAAATAAAATAAAATAAAATAAAGTAAAATAAAAATCATGAAACAAATTTCTATCCATTGTGCAATCTACTCATTCATTTCTAAAAACAGAAGTATTAAAAAGCTTTGAAAAATCACAAAATAGAATGAAGATTGATCATCTACAGAATAAAAATGTCGTTTATTTTACATGTGTTATTTCTTTCTACTGAAATATTAACTTTACCCAAATATTTAATTTGGGTTTCATAGCTCTAAATTTTGTTTAGTAACATATGGATCAAAGAATCATTCCTAATGATTATTTCAAATTAAAAAAAAAAAAAAGAAAGAAAATTACAGTATGATGTTAGTGAACTCCCATAAAATCAAAACAACCTTAGTGGCAGCTGGATTCTGTCTGTATTATATGAATTTGTCATCTTTATAAGAATTTGACACTCCTGCTTGTATGTATTCACAAATAGAGTATCTATATATATATAGTTTTAACTTTATGTTTTAAATTTGGGAATTAGGCAGATAAGTATCTTCTTTCACTATATGACCTCAGTATATTTTAGCAGCATTCCACATTGTTCTTATCATTATTTTCATATACTATATTCCCCAAATTGAAAGAGGGAACATGGCACAGGCAATAATGAATCCACTCTCTGGCTCCATTTTAGTAAGACTATAATGCTTCCCATAGACACTATAATATTTAATAATATATTCATATATCCATTCATCTACCCAGTATTCATATGACAAATGTATGTTGAAAGTGTATAATATACCAAGGAATATACAAAGTGTCTTAATTTTAAAACACAAAGTGTAACCTCTGCCTTCAAAGAGTTTATAGTCTAATGACAGAGAGAAAGAGAGAGAGGCAAGAGGCATTTGGTAAAAAAAAAAAATGTTATTAAAATGTCTACTAATTAAAAGATAGAGATTTATATAGTAGGACAACAAAAGAGAAGGTGTCAATGCTATTTGATGGAGGAATGTGAAGTAAGAAGACCAAAGGAAGTATGGCAAAAGCATCCAAGATAGCACAGAGATATGAATTAAGTAACAGAGACATGGAACAGCATGGTTTTCGGGAGGAACTTTGAATAAATGGATTGTCTTGAAACAGAGGGTGCTGGGATGGGAGAAGAGGAGGAAGTACAGAGGGAGTTACTAACAAGAGAGCTAATATTTAGATGGTGAGTCTATGGAGGGTCTCATATGCTATAAAGTTATTTGGACTGTATCTCATAGGCAAATATATTACTTTAAATGTTGCTGAGAAAGAATATGTCATTAATAGTTTTATACAGATCTCTCCTGCCGCAAAGGATTTGAGATGGCTTAGAAAAATAAAGATGGTAATAATGAATGGGGTGAATAATTGAGGGAAGCAGGGGTAAAGTAAGGTGACAGTGCCCAAGCCAAGTTGGCCAACAGGAATACATACCGTATTTCCTACACACAATTACTAGCAATGTGTGCCAAATTTGACTCTAAGATTCTTGGATGCCAAGTAGAGAAACAAAGGCAGACAAGTGAAAGATTCCCAATATCCATGAGATACCGAGACTCTTAGATGAAAAATAGAGAGGAAACGGCAGTCAGCTGCAAGGTTCTAAGCCCAAAGAGAAGAAAGCAAATAGCTATTAAGAATGAGCATTCTCTAAAATATATGAGAAAAATTTCTCCTGAGGGTCTCCTTAAAAATAAAGACATTGTATGATACACTGCAGGATATTCTCAACAGTCTCTCCACAAAAGACCTAATTACAAGTTTATAGTTTTACTATTTCCCATGTTCTTCATTGTTGGCTGGCAGCATAAAATCAGAACTCAATTTGACAAAAGCAATTAGATGAAAGGCTCAAATGGTGCAATCCAAATCTAAAGGTCTTTAATGGTCTAGCCTGATCCAAAGATAAAGTTGAGTTTATCAAGGAATGGAGGAGCTGAGTATATCTGGGGAGCAAGAGTCAAGTCCTTAGACATGGAAGATCCTCTTAGTGGTTGGGGATGAACTGTCAACACTAATTAATGTCATTTACATTTCATCTGTGTGGAACATAAAAACTTCAGAGACTCCTAAGCTCTCATTCTTCAAACTCAAAGAACAAAAATGTAAACATTTTAAATATTTTCCTTCCTCTGCTTTCAGCAATATATAAGGAGATATTTACTGTCTAGGTAAGCAGGAAAAATTCATGCTCTCCACACAGTCTCATTATCATGCTGTACCAGGGTGAAATCTCCCTCATTAAATGCCTAAGCCTTGAAACAACCCAATTGTAAATACTTAGACAAAAACAAAAAACAAAAAAAAAAACAAAAACAAACCACACAAAAAAACTCATACAAAATAAAACATACAAGATCTAAGAATAGTGTCAAAAATAAACGATGGATTCATTCTCTCAAAGCAAAACATAGCTATAAATCTTAGAATAACGAAAGTGTTGTATATTAAGGAAAGTATCACGGCTCAAATTTTAACAAGCCTACTTGTTTACTCTTTTATTCAGTATATCACTGCCAGGCATTGTGGCAAGAGCCATAATTTTGGTATGAATAGACAGATATTGAGCTTACATTTCAATAGTCAATAGCAAACAATAAATGAAAAACATGATCCTGATAAGGAGCAAATGGGAAAAAAATGCTGATTATCAGTACAGCAAACTTAATATTAGAATATTGAAGGATATAGCAGCAAAGAAACTGATAATTTCAATAAAGATTCCTGAATCATGATGTCAGTTGTAATGGTAAATTTTCTAGCTTGTAATTCATTTTGGGCAAGCCTAATTTTGTTCAGGCCCAAAAACCTGCAGGTCTCTGGTAATTTGCATTACTGAAAAAGACTTTCAGTATCTCTTTGAGCATGATAGGAAAAAAAAAAAAAAATCTGCTGAAATTGTTCTCTTGGAGGTTGCTTCAGGCCAAACATGCAATAATAAGGTAATAAATAATACTATATGAGTTCATGGAAAGAACTCATTGGACGATGACTATATTCCACTAAAGGACTTTTCTTCTAGGTAGTATGCAAAGCAGAATTTCAGATTTTAGGTGATAATTGCTCTGATGTCGAGAGTCTGACTGTACTTGGGATGTAGTTTATCATAATTAAATAAAGTGAGATGTGACCATCTTTTTAAATATCTTTTTTCTCTTTCATCTCTTTCTTAATATGATTAATGTAAAGTTCAGATTCTCTTAGGAAAACATAAATCTACAATTCCTCTTTTGTAAGTGAGTTATACCAACACCAGTAGGGCCTATTTCTTGATTTATTATGTATGAGCCCATTTTATTTTTGTAATACCCACGAAGGAGCGTTTTCTGTGCTTCATAATTGAGCAATATGACATCGACCGCAAGTGTCTTCCTCTGTCTCCACAGAACATTTACAAAAATGAAGGGTGAAGTGCAAATGATTTCAATAATCAGAACAATGCAATAATCTCAAGGAAAAACAAATATATGTAACTTCTTAATGCTATTAAAATAGAAATAACAAAAATGAAAACATCTGCAACTACTGGATCCATTCTGTGGATATTTGGGGATGCTGTTCTTGGCAGCAAATTGAAAATTTAATTTGTGTCAAGAGTCCTGAAGCTATTCCACAACAAGAAGTTTTTTATTTCTTTATTGATGTTCTCAGAAACAAAAATGGCTTATTCCTGCAATTCGTTTGATGATAAAACTATGCAAATGTATCCCAGGAGAATTCAGTAACTCTGAACAAAGGAAATCTCATTGATTATTTGTTTGTTTCCAGAATGGGAAGTTAAGGAATGAGACTCAGTCTCTGATAGAAAACACCCCATTTAAATCCTTTTTTACTCATCCCTGAGCTGCAAAGTCCATATTTGTCATTACCGTTTATAGTAAAATACATAAGTGATATCATAGTCTGTTGTACATAATCATTATCAGCAGGCATAGTATGGGGCAGAAATCTGCAGCTGTGTTTGTTTATCTAACCTAAAATAAACACAAATGATTTGAGACTACTTCAAGGATTTCAAGAAATATTCTGAGATTACTCTTATGTAGATAAAAGGATAACACTAAAACTGAAAAATCAGGATATTTACCATGATATTTCTAGGGGAAAAAAAAGGCAGCTGCAATCTTCTATTTTTTCAATTAACTGCATGGTTGTCAAGGAACACGATAGTTGTACTAAAGGCTGGTTTGCAGAATCAGAGATGTGCAAAATTACGAGAGCTTAATCAATATTGTATGGTTGGCACTAATCAAAACTTTACTAAGTCCATGAGGGTCTTGAGGCCCCTGAAAGTCCATCGGGCACTTCAAGAGAGGCCAGTGGCAATTTTCATCTTTTTCTGAACACAAAAACATATATATGACACAGTTGGAGATCATCAAACTCACTAACTACTCTTACTGAAAAAACTGAGACATACAGGCAGCTTTACCTTTACATTCTCAGGGCTTTGGGCAAAAAGGTAAAGAGACCCACATATATCTAAGTCTTCAAAAGTTATAAATTAAACCATAGGTTTTAAGTAAAACATGTTTTATCCTCCCTCCTGGCCAGTCTAAAAATATGAAAATAATCTTTTAAAGTCTATGGCTTTAATACAAAGGAAACTTGGTAAAATCTTCTAAACAACTAAATTTAGTGATTACTGCTCGTTTGTGGTTATTCTGATAGTATTTGGATGACTAATAAAATCAAGACATATAATTCATATTATGGTTTTATATTTCTGTTAAATTTGGGTATCTGCTTTAATTTCAGAAAAGAATCAAATACGTTGTTGTTATAATTAAGATTGTCATGTAACTTGTGCTTTGTTAAGAAAAAAGAAACACATTGTTAACATAGGCAGAAAGAACTGAGACAACAGATAGAGATGGGGAGGAAGGAGGAACTAAGGAGAGGCGAAGGAAGAGAAGAGGAGGTCACTGTTAAGAAAAGGCACAGCTTCCAGACTGGGCAGAACTAGATTTTGGTGATCCAAAACAGACTTAGAAAGCCATCTTGCCCCTCACGGTGAACTTTAACTCATTTGAATGGATTATAATACAATCAGCATTGCAGGCAGGGAAAAATCTCCATTCCCTGTGTCACCTTGACAGTTCTGACAAGGGCCAAGTAAGGACAAGGGAATCCCATCTCCTGATGGGAGGGAGTAGTCAGCCAGGACCTGCCTGGGAATGCCTATACCCCACCCCTAAATCTTGCATATTTCATGTCCTCATTCTAATGAATTCCTAAGCCACTTTCTTCTTTGGTGCAATTGCTCTTCTCCTGGGCTGCCCACTCCAACTATTTTGGGAGTATATTCTTACTTTTTCCCCATAAATCTTGTGCTTGCATAGGTTTGCTTGCTTGGCTTATTTGGTGGGTCCTTGAATTCTTTCCTGTGACATTCATCAAGAACCTATATCTTGGAAACAATATAAGGAAATCTTTGAATGATTATAGTTATTAGAGAGATTTTTAATATTCATTTCAGTATGGCAAAATTATACTCTGCTGAAAACTGCAACTGGAAGTATCTAAAATTAGCATAGTCATAGTTATATTTGGAAAAAGCCATTCATTTTTACAATGAATGTTAATGGCTGAGTCCTACGAGATTGCCAAATATTACAAAGTATAAACATGTAATGGGCTCATACATGGTGAATTCATCGTTAAAGAAAATAAAATATTTTAATTTCTTCAAATAATTTTGATGTTAAAGAATCATACTATTTCTGAACTTCTTTCAAACTTTAAGGCTGGGAAATTATAAAGAAAATTTAAAAGTACAATATGTTGATCACTTGCTCAAATCTCTCTTCAGCCAGGAATATACCCGAGATACTGTGATTTGTAATGAGAAATACATATTTGATCTTCATCCTTTCCTGGCACACAGAACTCCTAAATGTCTTGGAATTTCCAAAATGGTAAGAGTCATAAAGGTGTCCTTTATTATTCATATCAAGCTTCTTTCAGCTACCCCTAGGGTTATGTTAATGAGGTGAGCTTTTGGATCAGGGTTGGTTGCCAGAGAAACTAACCATGTGATTAGAGGGTTGGAACTTTCAGCACTGCCCCTCACAACCAGGAAAGAGAGTGGGACTGGAAATTGACTTAATCACCAATGGTCAGTGATTTACTCAATCATGCCTATTATATGTAGCCCCCATAAAACCCCCAAAAGAACAGGGTTCCCATCGCTCCTGGGTTGGTGACCATGTGGAAGTACTCGCTGGGTAGAGAGTCCAGAGAGGACGTGAAAAGTCCAAGCTCCTTTCTTTATAGTTTGCTGTCTGCATCTCTTTCATCTGGCGATTCCTGAATTACATCTTTTTTAATAAATTTGTATGTTACCGAATTATGAGAATGTTCAATTTATATTCAGTCTATTGGAAGCACAGGTGACAACCTGGTCATGGAATTGGCATCTGAAGTAATGCGGCAAGTCTTGTGGAACTGAACCATGAACCTGTGGGATCTGATCTATCTCCAGGTAGACAATGTCAGAAGTGAATTGAATTGACCCAGCTGGTATCTGGAGAGTTGGAAAAATTGTTGGGGGTGTGAAACCCATACATTTAATGACTGGAAGTGTCAGAAGTGAAGTATTGAGAGTAGTGTTGTAGTAGAGAGAGGGACACAACAGGATTTTTCTTAATGAAGTGTAACGGCAAAAATAATAGTGTATATAGTAATTAATTTTAGCATTGAGAATTTTTAGCATGAGAATTTTCTATAATATAGTCAGAAATGTTTGTTTCCTGGCTGTATTTCCCTTACATTGGAAAGGAAATTGTCATATATTCTTCTATTTATTTATGTTTTTCTTTTTCTAAAACAATCTCTATTTTCTGAAACATTGTATAATTTTGTGAACAATTATTTTAAGTACAATCGTTGCAGATCTCTGTTCCTAGTTTTTACTAACATTAATAGCAAGTAGAAGTTCATACCCAATGACCACATATAGAATGAAAATGAGCATAATTTACAGAAACCACAATTTACTCTTAAGAATCTGTCTTTTGTCATTTGTAACTTTTCTTCTGTCATTTGTAACTTTTCTTATGCATCTTCATAAACACAAGCTGCTTTAAAAGCATTTATCTGACATTCATATTTTGTGTCTGACAGTGCTTGTCAGGTCAAGTTTTGTGTGTGTTTTATTCATCAAGCTATTTCATCTTAGGACTGATTCAGAGTATATTGTATTTGATCTATGAATTGTTCCAGAAAATGTCATCATTCTATGCACAAGTAAGGCCATGACTCCTACGAGTAAATTTAAACTAAATAATATACATGGCACATGCATATATATAAAATCTGCTTCTAGATTTGGAGCCAAAATGTCAAGAAAGTCAATGCCATTGTAATGAACTTGTGGTTAATAATATTTCAAATTACTTAAAATAATTCTGAGTTTGTAAAGTTGGTTTTAATGAAATATATTTTAGATATAGATTAGCTTTCATTTCCAATGTTCAATATCCTTCTAGTTACTAATGTAAAATTTGCTATAATTCTCCATGCATGTTTTATCTACATTTACACATATACAAATTTAAGAATAATATGAATTATTTAATAACATCAAACGTTCCTTAGCCATCATGTGCTACCATTAATGGAGCATTAATTTGTTGTACTTCTAGAACCATAAAAGAAAGGCAAGAAAAATGGACACTTAGCACTACTAGAAAATGACACTTTTTTTATGGAAGAGGCTACTGCATGCCTACTCTCTGAACGGAGGAATCTGACAAGTTAATTTGTCTTTTATCTACACACTTCTCCGATTTCAGTCCTCTATACACTTTGAAGCAGTGTCCATCTCCCACTTCGGCAGTGGCAAAACCTGCACATTTGACCTCATTTGAATGCTGTTGCCTAGTGTTAAAGACACATAGTAAGAGACGTCCTGAAGTGTTTCTGGATTTCTTTGAGGCATTTACATACCAGTGCCCAGAGCAGGGTCTAAAATCAAAACTGCTTAGGAAAGGGATTTAATTACTCAAGACCTCTCATAGTTAGCTAACAGTGTAGTTTCCTGACTCTATGTGCAGTGATTATTTTTTACGTGTTCTTTCATTTCCTGTTAAAGTCTATATAAAGATATTTTAGTAAACCTGCCAACTTTATCAAAGAAAACATGAGAGTTATGATAACTGCATTCTATCAGTCTAGAAAATCAAGGTATTATAGTAATTAAAATTAGCATTTTATATATTGACATTTCACACTAACTATAAATGAAATTTATGTGAGGACAGACTAATGAGCTGAGAATGAAAAAAACCTTAATTTTAATCTCAGCTTTGTAAATGGCTACTGAATACATTGAAGTTCTTTTAAGCAAAGCAAATAAATAAGAAAATATGAAACTATTTTTAAAAACTATGAATATTTATAGTTTATGGATAATAAGTTTGACAAGTAAACATAAGAAAGAACTATTATTTAATTACATGGTGGCAGATATTTTTTTTTGTTTCCCTTCAAAGACGAGAACTGTTTAGCCTCTTTTTCCAGAGGTGTGGTTTCCAAAATGGGCCTCCAGATAGAGCATCATCTACATTATCTGAGAGCTCATTAGGAAAGTAAATAGTGGAGTTTGAGAACTGCTGCTCTAGATCCATTCAGATGTAGGGAAATATTTTAAGGAAAAATGATAACATTTGAAGGGAATTAATTATAGAAGCATTTGGCAGAGATTAATGATAGAAGTTATGAGTTAAGTTCATATAAAGAAGGCTGTTTAAATGTTACCTTTACAATATGGAAAAGAGAGAATTAAATGCTAATGTTTATCAGCTATTGCTTCTGAGAAAATAATCAATCATTTGAGGCAATTAAGTGCCTTTCTGTTAACAGCAATGGCTAGTCCTTTAGGTAATTCTAAAGGGGTTTACAATTTCCTATTTTTCACCAAAAACCAACACGTTGAAGAGTGACTGCTGCAAGGAAAGTAGAAGCCCATGGAACTTCTATTTAAGTATGCAAAGTGGCCCAGAACTCTTCAACCATTATAGGAAAGACAGGTGAAGAAAGCAGCCAATGTTTCCAACACTTTTTGAAAGAAAGCAGCATTTTCAGAGAAATGATTCAGTTTTAAAAAACAAAACTTTGAGAAATTGCCTAAGTAAAGCCCAAGAACTACATAAGAAAGATTTTAAGAAAAGCAGGATACATGGCTTCTAAGGATGAGAGCTTTCTTGATCCTCAGACCCTGCAGGAGTACCATTTGAACTATTCCTTTTTACTCTTCACATTCAGTTTGATCAGGAGTTCAATCAAGAAAAGAAACTATCAAATGATACTGGAAATTGTATGTCATGGTGCAGAAAGTTTAGGAGACTCATTTTGCTGTGGTTTTAGCCATTTGATGCTAATTGGGAAGCATTTTAATAAAGCCACAAGTACCAAAAAACCCCAAAAAACCAAAAACCTTTAGATATGGTTATTCATACTCATGTGAATTGAGTGGATGCTACCTGGCTATTTCAGTTCACAGAATACATGAATAGACTAAAATCACAAGGCTTATTTCTTTCTGTGCATGCTGCATGCTACATTAGCATGATAATAGAGAGAAGAGACAAGTGAGAAATGCATTTATGCACTGAGGAGACAAAAATAGCAAAATCTACTACCATAAAATGAAGATAACTTTTAAGAAATGTAAGAAGAATTAAAAATTCTGTGAATACACTCATGTGTCATTTATGAAGTATCAATTAGAGCCATTTATTCCAGTCTTAGCATTAATATAAATGAGGTAAGAAAACATTAGCAACAGATATGTAAAATAAGCGTATAGTTTAGTTTTTAACAACAAAAAAAGTTAGTAGAGGTAATCTGTAGAAATAACTTTTTCCCTTTTTGAAGCATACAGAGAAAAATTGAAATAAGCTGGTATTATCCCACAGATTTGTTTTATAACTATCAACTTCTACTAAATACATGGATCAAGGAAGAAATCTCAAAAGAAATTTCAACATATTTTGAACTAAATGAAGATAAAAACACAGGTATCAAAATTTGTGGGGTGCAGTAAAAGTAGTGCTTAAAGGCAAATTTCTAGCTTAGAACACATTTGTTAAATAAATGAAGGTCTAAAATCAGTCATATAAGCATCCATTTAAAAAACTAGAAAAAGAGTAGAAAAAAAGAGATGAGAATTAGAACAGAAATCAATGACATCAGAACAGGAAACCAGTAAACAAATCCACAAAATATAAAGTTGATTATTTGAAAAGATCAATAAATTTGGTAGGCCACTACTCATACCAGCTAGGCAAAAAAAATTCACACAAATTAATATCAGAAGTGAGAGAAGGAACATGACTGTAGATCCCATGGACATTAAGATAATAGAAAAGGAATACCATGATCAACTCTATGCCCACAAATTTGATACCTAAATGCAATGGACCAATTATTTAAAAGTCAAAATCTGCCAAAACTCACATAATAAGAAATAATCTGAATAGGCTAATATCTACTTAAACGGAAAATAAAAATTTTAGATTATAATTTCAATTTATAGATATGTCCTTTTACAAGAGTATGTCTTTAAAAAATGTAATTATCCCTATTACATTAAATATTTATCTGTACCTCCAATATATCTAGCCAATTTCTTACATAATGGGAATTCAATTTATATGTTACAAATGGAATATGCAATGTCATGTGAATTTTATATAATTTTAGATTAAACATAGTCTAAAGAATAAGAAAGACAATAGATATGGAGGCTATTCTGTTAGAGAAGTAGTTAATTTTGGCATCAGAATAGGTGAAAGAGCAACTATTGGCCTCCAAAGCAGTCAGAGGTAATTGTCATTATTGACAAAGAAAAAAAAAATGCACATGCTTTTGTTGTTGTTGCAGATCTCAGAAATTATAATGAGCTTGGATAAAGGTCTGTATGTGAATATACTTATAGGTATAAAAGCAGAATCACTATTTCCTTCATTGGGTTTCTTGATATCTTCTTTGTTGTGGCAGAACTCATATGGTTAAAATTATAAAATCATCCTTGAAGTTGGGATTCAGAAACCTGAATCACAAAAAGTACTCAGAATCATCTACTGAACCTCTGGTCTCATTACTGCTGCTAGTAGTGTTTACTGTACAAGCATGTCTAGACTTTAATTTCTGGCATAAATTAACTCCTAATCTCTCTCATTAGTGACTGGACAAAGACAGTGACATTATACCCATTTGTTTCATTGTGGGGTTCTCTTACTTTTATAAAAATATGAAAAATATTTATTATATTTCAATTTCAGAAACAGAAATAGAGACAGAAATAATATTGAAGCTAATATAATATAAAGAAACCCAATCTTCATCTCAAGGTGGGGTAAGGAATTTCATATTCCCTTGGAAATCCCAATTTTACAATAATACTTGGAATCTCTAATTCATGTTGCTGATACCTTTGGATGTTATACCTGTAAGAGAGTTAGAGCTACTTGACAAGCCAAAGACTCCTAGACAGAGCTCAACAATGTCTGTTCAACTTGGTAAAAGTCTGATTTTTGAATGGTTAGAAGACTTGTCCTTTCAAAAACACCCAGAAATGACCCTGGGTGGTGAGCACACAATGTGAGATATAGATAATGTATTACAGAATTGTACACCTGAAATCCATGTAAGTTTACTAACAATTGTCACCCCAATGAACTTCAAAAAAAAAAAAAAAAGAAAAAAGAAAAAAGAAACACCCAGAACAAGCATTCTTAAATAAAAGAGAACTGAAAACTCAATTACTCAAATTTTCATCAAGACTAATTAATGCCCAGTTTAATGTAATAAATGTAATACATGTTTAAAATGTAAATCATATGGCAACAATGTAGTCAGCTAAGTGGAGAAAATATTTTAATAATCTATAAAACTTCTAACATGTAATACATGTTTAAAATGTAAATCATATGGCAACAATGTAGTCAGCTAAGTGGAGAAAATATTTTAATAATCTATAAAACTTCTAACCCAAACATACACTTCTTAGATAGAAGATACAAAAGCATGCACACACTTTAGGAAAATGACAACATCAACAAGCTACTGGTATGAAGTCTGAGAATCCAGATGCATTGCAGTTTCATTTCTAACACATAGCTTAGTCTTAATGAGAAAGGAAAGTGAACAGTCTAAGACCCAGAATAAGCAAGAGGTCTGGAACCATTATGGAGAGTAATATACTAAAGGGGGCACACATTAATTGCAAGGAACAGGAAGAATTCTTAAATTACTGCCATTAGGCAGAGCACCAACCAGAATCCAGCAGACTGGTGCCCTCTTCCATCAATACATTAAAATGGAATTATTTCCTTTACATATTCTATTTGTAAATAGTGCTCTCCCTGGATCCTTTTTGATGTTTAAGGAAAAAAAAAGCATAGATTTATCTATGATATGTATATATGATATGTAGTATATACGTTATGTATCATACATAACATATATACTACATATCATATATACATCAATGTTCACATTAAATTATACATGATTGATTTGAATACTCTGTTCTAAATCTCAACAGAGTGCAAATGATGAGTATGAGAACATTTGGCTTCCTCTAACTACAATCTACCAGCACTTGATAGCCTTTAGATCTTAAGTATATTACATGTGGATTTTAAGATTAGTTCAAATGTTATTTTATCCAGGATCCTTGTGCCTTGGTCCAAAAGAATGTTTCAAATGAGAATGGCAGATGCAAATGCATATATTTGGTGGTTAGTGGAGGAAGGCTTTGTTTTTGGTGCCTGTTCTGCTTACGTGTCGACAAAAAAACATCCAGCCTAAGAGAAAGCATGTAAGAATTTATTTGAGTCAAACTGATGACAATTTCTGGGAAGCAAAGTCTCAACAGATTGAGAAAATCCTCTGGAAAATGGCAGGTTGGCAACTTATTTTATGCATTAGAATCAAAGAAGGAGGAGGGTTACATAAAATCCACTGGTTATAGATTAAGGGGGTGGGAGAAAGCAAAGCTGGGAAATCTCTGGGATTGGATAAAAAGCAAAATGGAGAGACACACACTTCTTTTACATTGGTGGGTACAGGATAGTTAATAGCATTTTACAGCACATAGAGATGGTATTTGGGGAACAAGATAACAACGAGGGATTTTGTAGTTTCCTGCTCTGGTGTGGTGGCGTGTGCCCCTTGGGGGGGTCTGGAAAAAGGGGTTACTCTGACATTCCAAGGGTATGTTATCTTAGATACAAAAGGACGACAGACAGCCTCACTTAAGGTAAAGATTGACCTTTGTCAAGGAAGCTGTAAGCCAATGATGTGACTTCCGGCCATGGCGCACCTTAGTTAGGAATTTTTATGTTCACACCATCCTATGTGGTTATTTTCAGGTTTAAACATGTGGCCCCTTTTCTGGGGCCACATGGAAACAGGAATACCAAAATCTTTTCCTGAAGAGTAGCTAGCTGCTTTGGATTCTTCCAGGGTCAATGAACTATGGTCATGAGGAAAAGTCACTAAAGTAGAAATTGGAAAGATTATTAGCACAGAGAAAGGCTAACAGTTTAACCAGTTGAGGATTCCACTGAATAAATCGAATGGCCACACTGATTGATTAAAGTGTCCAGAAAGACCAACTTGCTAGTAGTGATTGCAGAAAATCAGTGACTAGAAAGAGGATGCTTTCTGATCACAGTTCACTTCTCTGGGCAAAAACATGAGATTTAAGGTCCCTATCAGAATATCTTTCAAGGACCATGAAACACTCTCATGCGTAACATCAGTGTTAAACATCTGTTCTTAAGTCAAACTATTCTGCATTTGAATGCACATACATTTTCAAAGATTAAAAACATCCACTGAAAAGATAGATTGTTGGAAAGATTATCAAGATTACCTTGACCTGTGGGGCACCCTTATGGAATTATCATGTCCAGGCTTCCTGTGATTTAAGATACCTTTCACAGGTAAGGATCTTGCAAATGGGCTTTCTATTTCTCCACAGAGCAGCCTCCGTAAATTTCCTGGGAAATCCAGCAAGTTAATCTCTGCTGTTGCTGTTTTGTGGTAGGCCTCTCAAGTACCAGATAGGTAATCTAGGATGATTCATTCTTCTCCAGCTCTCATACATTCTGCTTGTGATGAATGTTCAAGAAATGCACTGATGCTCTGGCCTGATAATAAAATTTTTGGACTGGTTTTGCAAATCTTTAACAACAACAAAAAAACACTGTAATACTCAAGTGTCAGACAGCATCACAGTCAAATTAGATTGTCTAGAGCTGGAAAGCAATTTTTGCCAGTAAGATATGGGCTGACATAAATGAGGTGAAAGAGAAATGAAGATATGCATGTTTTCTGTTTGAAGTGTATATTAACAGTTTTGATGTACTGTTTTCTATGCACAGCTTTAAAAATTGACTTTTTTATGGTTTTAATATAAGTTAAGGTTGGGAGGACCTGAAACAGATTAAAAACAAAGCATTTGAGTAATTGAGTAATATTCAGACAAGCCTGAACAATGAATAAAATAGTGAAATCCAGTCAGATCTATAGAGAAATGGAATAAATCTTTAAGGCTTTCCTTATAAATATTTATTTACGCAGACTACACCAAGTACTATGTATACTCATGTGTCCGCATATCTATCACTGCCAAAATTCCACTAGCTAATCTCCATAAAACTAAATAAACTAATCTCCATAGGATATTAAACCATTACATAATTCCTTCCTCCACTTTATGTTCATTAATTTTTAGGTAGCCATTTGTGTTAGCTCCCAGTAGTACATTTTTGTGATCCTGGGAGTGTAGTAAGTGTGTTGACAAAGAAACATCCCTCCTAAGAAAAAGTTTATAAGAATTTATTTGAGCCAAATGACAATTGCCAGGAAGCAAAGTCCCAAGGGATTGAGAAAATGCTTTGCAAAATGGCTACTCGCAGTTTATTTTATACATAGAATCAAAGGAGGAAGGTTACATGAAATCCACTGGTTATAGATTAAGGGGGTGGGAGAAAGCAAAACTGGGAAATCTCTGGGATTAGACAAAATTAAATTGGAGAGACAGGTACCTCTTTTACATTGGTGGGTACAAGATAGTTAACGGTTTGCTTCTTAGGGCACATAGAAATGGTAATCAGGAGACAAGAATACTAATGAGGGATTCTGTAATTTCCTGCTCTGGTCTGGAAAGGGGGATTACTGACATTCCAAGGATGTTATTTTAGGTACAAAAAGACAATAGACAGGCTCACTTAAGGTCAAGATTGACTTTATGAAGGAAGCTTCAGACTAAAGATGGGACTACCTGCCAGGGCTGACTTAAGTGAGGAATTTTTATGTTCACGCCACCTTATATGGTTATTTTCATTTTTAACATGTGTCTACTTTTCCATCCACATAAGTTATACTTATGTTGCCTTTCTTGTTTTCAAGATTTGTTTATTAAACATTTATTAAGTGACTGCAATGTGAGGATTGAAAGACAAAGATAACTGAAACAGTAATGGACCTTCACATTAAGATGCTATAGACAGATGGGGGTCTGAAAAAAGTAAAAGAACAGCCATAACGCAAAAAATGACTTAAATATACACAAACACACACACACACACACACACACACACACACACACACACACACAAAAGAAGTACTACGCAATTTCATCAGAAGGTGTGATTTACATCTCGGGGGATATAACAATTTAAATCATTTAAATATTATTTGAACACAATATTTCCTAATTATTTAAAAACCACTATTGTGAGATCTGTTCAATTCTTTAAATGAGTGCTCTATAAATGTTTATTGGCTTATCTCAACTGACATGTAAAATTTTGGATTGTGTTTCAATTTCAGTTTAGAAAGAGTGACTCTCTTTAAAAGGATTGAACATCCTTAATCTTGGGTTAAAACCATCAGGAAAGGTTGCATTCCACCTTTATTTATATGTAGTTTTATTCCTTCAATATTAATAACTCTTATGATTTAAACAAAGTATAGGTTTTGCTATATATCGGGTCATCTTATTCCAAAACCTTATTAGTTTTGTTGATATACTTTGCACTGTTATCAAGATACCGTTTAAGATTAATAAAAAAAATAATTCAAAAGGTAACTTATTCTTATATTTATTTTCTTCACTAAAGGAAATATGAAAGGGTAATTCCTACAAAGCATTATATATTGCTTGTTAATGAAATGCAGGGAGGGAGCTATTTTATTCTGGAGTTTGAAAATAAATCTTAGTGTATGGCCTTAAAGAGAGGTTATTTTTTTAGCTATTATTTCACAGCAATTCATCATTATAAAATAATTCAAATAGATATTTATTTTAAATGATTATTAAATGCAGATGAATGTAGTTTAGTTTGAATTATAAAAGATTATTACTTGATTTTGTAAAGAAAAAATGTCCTTAAGTTAATGAATCATTCTATATGAAACAAAATTCATTTTAAGAAACAATGAATCAATAAAAAAAGCTAAGCAAGTTTTCCATTCTGTTAAAAGAAGTAGCTCACTTCCTAACACTTCTAACCCCTTAATTTACCTAAGTTCTTATTCAGATCTATGGTTGATCCCTTTCTGAAGCTCTTCAAGTATATGTTTGCACATGTGTTCACATAAATGAACAAATAAAGAAATAATTTATATCTATCTTCAATTCAGTTTCATTAATCTGAGATCCTTATATTGATATCCCTGATTTATTTTTAGTTACTTCCACATTATCATTGTAACTTAGACTCAGAAAAATAAGAAATGATTCCTCGATTCAACAGTTTCTCAAAACATATATATGTGTGTATATGTGTGTGTGTGTGTGTGTGTGTGTATATATATGTATATATATATATATATATAATAACTATTTTCTTTTGAAATATTCCATTAGAAAACCATGTGAAATGATGACAGAAAGACTACATGCCTTTAACTCTCTAGGAAATATTAATGCTTTATATCAACCAAAAAAGAGATAGTCTCCTTAATCTAATTTATTATTCTGGCAAACATATATGGAATTTGTAAAGGTTTATGCCTTCATTTACCAATCAAGGTATAGACATTACCCACAACACCAGAAAGTTCTCTCATGCTTGTTTCTTTCAGTCAATCCCTGTAGCCTCCACTCCCTGGATAATCACTGTTTTGTTTTTTATCAGTGTGCGTTAGTTTTGCTTCTTTATATATACTTCATATAACCATGCATTGTATACATTTTTGTTTCCAGCTTCTTTTGTTGACACAATTTTAATATCCATTCAAGTTGTATGTATCAGTTGTTTATTCCTTTTTATTGTTAAGAAGCATTCCATTGTCTGACAAAGCTACACATTGGTTGATCATTCTCTTATTGCTGGACATTTGGATCATTTCCTATTTATGGCTATTATCAATAAAGCTTCTATGAATTTTCTTACGTGATTTGTTTTTTTCATTTCTCATGGAGAAATAATAAGAGTGCAATTGCTCGCATTTGCTGCAAATGCTGTGCAAATGTTGACGTTTATAAAAACATGAAATAATTTTACAAGGTTGTTTTTGTGATTTTACTTTTCTTTCTTTCTTTCTTTTCTTTCTTTTTTTTTGTTTTAAAGAGGGTGCCGCTCACAGTGATCCATGTGGGTACTGAACCGGCAACCCTGGTGCTACCAGCACCATGCTCTCACCAACTGAACCAACTGGCCACCCCTACTTTTCATTTTCTTGATGACTAATGGTGCTTAGATCTTTTTCATGTTCTTATTGGCCATTTGTATGTATTTTTTGAAGTGTCTGTTTATGTCTTTTGCCCTTTTCGGGAAGGTTATTTATTTATTTATTAATGCTTTGTAAGAATTCTTTATATGTATTAATGAAACTGTTACAATGCCAGATATATCTATCATGGTTATTTCCTTTCATTTCTAAGTTGCATTTTCATTTCTCAATGGTGTTTTATAAATAGAATAATTTAAATTTGAATTACATATAATCACTTTTTTCTTTTATGCTTCTCTATGCAATCGTTTCAAAATGTAAGGTTGTAAAAATATGCTTTCTGTTTCATTTAGAATTTTACAGTTTTATTCTTCACATTTCTGTCTATAATCCATCTCAAATTAAAGTGTATGGTGTGAGGTAGGGGTTAAAGTTCATATATTTATTTGGGGCTATAGAAGTGTGAAAATGAAAAAAAACAAAAATAAAACAACAACAAAAAACTTTCCTTAATGTTTAAATTATATTGGTAACTTTGTTAAAAAAATCATTCACTGAATGTGTCAGTATATTTCTATACCATCTGTGTTTTTACCTTGGTCTTATTGTCTATTCTTATAGCAATTTCCCACTTTCTTGAATTGTATAGCTTTATAATAGTTTTTAAAATGATATATTGTATCTTCCAACTAACAGATGTACATGTCCTAAGTTTGTTCCAAGCCTACTGGCACCTCATCATACACCAAAATGTCTCTGGGTCCATCATTTTTGGTAGTTATTCTTGAAAATATGACTATATAAAATAATTTTAAATTTTAAGGAGAATTAAATAGCTTTAATCAAAGATATAGATAAGCACACTGATTAGATTCATGTATACTTGAATTATAGACAAAAGTTCGAGTAATCATAGTGGACCTAAGCAGAGGCTACTTTATCAGTTAATCATAGAAATAATGATTATGATACAAGATGGATAAAAAGGTTTTTTTAGCATTGTTTTGCTCCTTAAATCTGTCCAAGGCGATTACCTTGTTCTATGTTCTAAAATGATTCTCTTTCCCGAACCCCCTTCTCCACACACATTTCATTCCTCCAAAACCTGGTGTTTTTTAAGTTTTTCCTCCTCACAAGTGTATCTTTAACTTCCCACTTAAACACCCATTTCTTGTTCTTTGTATAGAAATATATTCAAATTATGCATGACTAAAAACAAAGCAACAAACCTCTCTAATCATTAATAAAAGCCTTAATTATGTTCCCAATTTGTTGTATCTCTTCGTTCTCCACCCTTATGTTTCCTGAAGTATCAATTTATATTTATTTATATTACCTACATAATCATCTTTGTCCTATGTTGAAATATTAGTCAATGTTCTTCTACTAGCTAATCTCGTTTCCTTCGGCTAGAAGACTCTGTTTCTTCTAGGTTTCCTTATATCTTTCTATTCCTCCTCAGCCTTCCCTACCCACCTCCACACCCCATTAATCCATTTGTCATTAAACTAGCACTTTGAAAATAAACTGAATACATGAAATTGTTCCTTAACAAATGGTTAACAAATTGGAAAACAGAATACCTAGATTTAAAGTAGTAGGTAGAAGTTGCTAATGTTATAAGAGAAGGATATTTTTAAAAAGCTATTGAATAACATTAAACTAGTTTATGTTCAGAACAGTATGACAAACTGATCAAAATTTAATGTATTCTTCCAAAATGTTAAAATTTATAGGTTAGAATTTTTTAATTAACACAAGGGTTTAAAACATCATTCATTTAAAATGCTTATGGACTCCTGAAAATAGTGTCTAAATTTTAACACCTTATCTTTTTATCTGTTTAACCTACTGAACTCATTCACTCATTTTTGCAAAAAGTCCATGATAATGTAGGTGGTCCATGAATTATGCTTTAATTGCAAATCAAAAATTAATGAAATATGTCTTGCTTTCAAGTTCACACTCTAACAGAAGACAGTAATTTTAATATTAAATATTGCATATTTAATGTTACAAATTTAATATTAATATGTAATTTACATAATTTACTTATGACCAAGTCACAAGTGCTACAATAGACGTGGAACACAGCGGAGGTCAACTAAATTTATCAACTATGAAGGGAGAAAAATGAAGTCTAAGTAGAAAAAATAATTTAAACTGATTTTTGGTGGGTAGTTTTTTCCCCCCCAGCTAATTAAAAAGTCAAATAGCTGTCAAAGCAAAGGAAATAGATACTGGAAAAAAAAATATATATGTGTATATATACGTATATATATATGCCTTATATAACACACACACACACACACACACACACACACACATATGCCTTAAGAAAAAGGCAGAACTATAAAAATATCTGATAACTTCTGAAAATATACTAAAGGTTTGTTATAATTATTTGGAAGACACAGGTGTGTGTGTGTGTGTGTGTGTGTGTGTGTGTGTGTGTGTGTGTGCGCGCGCGCGCATGCGTTCAGAAGAGTGAACGGAATGTGGTAGAGATATAAATAACAAAATGTGAAAAGCATTACATGAATTTTTAAGTATTTAAAAGTATACCATCTTATTTATTGAGGTATTAAACACGGGGAAAAACAAAAAGGAATGACATTTGAATCTTTTGGTGGGAAGGGGGGATGATAAGTCCATCAGGGACATAGAAAAAAAAAAACTTAAGTTCTTGGAAATGATAGGTATAAGAGTAATTTCCAAATATCTTAGCTGATCATAAGATTCAGCTAAGACACATGTTTAAAAAGTGGTTACTTGGAGCCCTGGCTCTAAGTTTATGATCCTGTGGTTTGGGGGTGGATGACAGGATCTGGAGTTTAACTGGTTTTCTTTATGGTCATGCATCTGGAGGTATTTTTAATAGCTTGGTGAGTAGGTGAGCAAATTAAACTAAAATAATAAATGTAGACATGCAGAAAGGGGCTTCTAAGATACAATTTAAGAACTGACATCTGATTTGATGGAATTTATTGGATATAGGTGATAAGAAAAATGGGGATAGGAATTGGGGCTTCTCCCAAAATGTCTAAGTCTTTGTGTATTCTTGGTAGGCTTTTTGATCTTATTTGTTAAGAATCTCCCCACTCATTCTGTTCTGGCTACACCAGCCCATTGTTTCTCAAACACATTCTCATCTCAAGTTCTCTATGTTTCCTATTGTTTGGAATTCTTTTTCCTGAGTTATCCATATGGATTATTCCTCAGTATCATTAGGTCTCTGCTAATATGTCACCTCTTCTGAGACCTCTGTCACCATTTCACATTTAATAGCACCAATTTGCCTCTCTCTCAGTATTCTGCTTTAGTTCTCTGCATATCACTTAGCATAGCCTGGGTTCAATGTTCAGGGTAATTAAACATTTGGTTAATTGGTAATGGAAAAAACACAAAGATTGATATAATCATTAAGACCCAAGGGAATGAACTTCAACTGTTCACATTTCAGGCTCATTTATAGGTTGCAAGGGAGATAATTATGGAAAAGAGGGCCTTTTCTACTTCTAACAAAAATAATACATAACAGACAGCCAGTTATTTGAAATGCCCACTCAAATGAGTGTTGTATATTCTAGTTGAAAAATAAATGCCCTGCAAATATCAAAGATCTCTGAAAGATCTAGATTAATTCATTAAAACAGTTTCATCATTCACTGAATGTTATTTATTTATTTTTTTAAATTTATTGGGGTGACAATTGTTAGTGAAATTACATAGATTTCAGGTGTATAATTCTGTATTACATCATCTATAAATCCCAATGTCCTTCGATAGATGAATGGATAAAGAAGTTGCGGTATATATACACAATGGAATACTATTCGGCGGTAAGAAAAGATGATATATGAACATTTGTGACAACATGGATGGATCTTGAGAGTACAATGCTAAGCGAAATAAGTCAGACAGAAAAAGCAGAGAACCCAATGATTTCACTGATATGTGGTACATAAACCCAAAACAACAAAAGAACAAGACAAACAAATGAGAAACAAAAACTCAAAGACACAGACAGACTTAATGTTATTTCTAATGCAACCACTGTGATATAAAATGGCTTTTACTGAACTGTCCAAATGAGTTAAAATTTCAGATTCAAATTTGAGTCTTCCTTAACTTAGTTACTTTTTTTCTCCCATAAAATATCCTTAAATTAAAATGATTCCTAGGAATTTTCTGTGATATATGGACAGATTTAATATCACTTTTTAAAGAATCCTGAAACTTATTCAGTTTTCTAAGTATATTTGGTTTGTGGAAAATCATAGACCTCAATAGTGCAGATGTCAAACTATTTTGAATAAACAATACAATGTAATGATTTATTCTTCGGTCACTGAGTGAGATTCTTGTAATTTCACATTAAATTATAGGTAAAACAATGTCTTTTTCTAAAAAATGAAATAAATAGGACTGAGAAAAATTTTAAAAGGAAATCACCCACAACAAATAGGGACAATATCTGTGAAATCTGTATTATGTAGTTTGATATATATCATTCATAGTGCAGTTGCTTTATAAAATGCCAGCAATATGAATGCTTTTGAGAGCTTAGAGACTCTATATGGATATATTTTCAAATATAGGACACTCAAATCGGGCTTGATTTTATATATGGTACATTTAAACATACATAGAAAATGCACTTTCAAGAAACACTCTGAATATGCAAATGATATTTCATAAATATAGCCCTCAAAGTGAATCTCAGTTCTAACATAAAAATAAATTTTCATACAAGGCTACAGCACTGAGAGTAAATTTAAGTAGTATTGTTGGACAAAAAGAAAGAATGTATGTGGCAAATCCTCATTCATTAAAAAAAAAAGTTTTAAGAACTCACTCAACTCAGTATACATATTTGTTTATTTTACATGCCAGAATCAGATGAGAAGACCTTATAAAATAATAAATTAGCATATATGTATTCCACTGAAGGAACATTTTCAACAACAAAATTTAGTAGTAAATATAATAAC
Organism: Rhinolophus hipposideros; assembly: GCF_964194185.1. Lineage (NCBI taxonomy): Eukaryota > Metazoa > Chordata > Mammalia > Chiroptera > Rhinolophidae > Rhinolophus > Rhinolophus hipposideros. Next base: position 45,594,527 of record NC_138053.1, on the reverse strand, counting down.
AGATACTTTTATTAGCCTGAGATGTAATGAATGCAGTCATGGGACAGAGAAATATCATAAATTAGTAACAGGGCAGGATAGAAAATTGAATAGCTTATGTATTAATCCTGAATCATTCACATATTCACTTATTAAATATTAAACATATCATATAAGTATAATGGCCTTATAGTTTTCATAGTCCTGCTAAATGCTATTCCTACTCTCTTAGAAGGAAACTTGGAAGGAGAGATTATATATTTTAATATTTCTTCATAAACATATTTCCAATTCTGACTACAAAATAATTAGAGTTGGACTTGCCCTTCTACCTTAAATATAAAACTGGATGTAATATCAAAGTAACCACTTTCAGGTATTGAATAATAGGAAGTACAGGACTGAAATTGCTGAATGAAGGAAAACACATGAGATGAGCCCTATGTTCACTTAGACCTCTGTGTGGTGATAGTTTCATATCTGAGGCACAGGGAGATGGAAACCAAGAAGTATGGTACTGATTTGCAGAGGCACCGATTGGAGTTTGGGGCTCCTAAAGCAGTCACAATCTGTGATCAGAGTATGGGAGAAAGCAAGCCAAACAGAAAAGGAGCTCAGAAGTTTGTGTGGTGGTTTCCCATGAATTCCTGATTCAGGGCTAGACTCCATGTGTTCAGCATAAGATTCCTCAAGCCCCAGAAAAGATCAGTTGCTTTAAGATTGAGAACAGAATGGAGACACGCAGGTTGCACATGCTGGGGAAGTTGGGAGTTCTCCTCTAACCTGGGAAGAGGAATCTTGTCAATAACCTATCATTTAGCTAAGACCCTGAAAAGGCCACAGCGTAGGAATGATGACTATGCCCTACAATAAGAGCTATTCCAGAGTTAACCTTGAAAAGCTAAAAACCAATCTTTGACTAGAAAAGAGGGAGTCTTCAGTACAGTGGCTTTTCCAGGAAATACTCAAAACTCTTTAAAAGAAGGTGACTCCTTTAACATATCATAAACAAAATGAATCATGCAATAAGACATGCAAAGAAGAAAGAAAATGTGAACATCGAACTGTTTATTCTGAATTTGATTTGGTAGACATTTTTCTTTAAATTATTAAAACAGAGATCAGACTAAAATAGATAAGTTATTGACTATAAAAGCATAGATAATGATTTGAAAAGATATAATGCCTAAGGAGTATAGATGTTTTTTAGTAAATTATTATGATATTCAGTTCATTTCTTTTCAAAATTCGTATCTGTTTGGAACTGAAATTCTTTTCTGGGAAAGCATCATTGGAGACTGCAGCTGCCAAACAGAAAGTTATTCAGAAGGCCAGTATAATGATAGCTGTTTTCCAATCTCTGAAAATAAATGGCTTGAATGAAAAATAGGTATTATGTTTAATGGGAAATCACTGACATTCCTCCCAGAAGGAGGTGCCTCTCCCAATGGCAGGGGTCCCAGTAGAATATAAACTAGGTATTCTTTTTTACAAATGTAAAAGTAGGTAACCTAGAACTGCTTTTCTGGATGATCTCTAAGTACACATCAAATGGCAACTTTCACACATTGTGCTGTGAATGATTGCTGAAATGATGGAGAACTAAATCTCAACAGTCCCTTGCTTGTCCACCTCTTTTGATACTGTGGTCTTGGCTTGGTGCCTCTGATATATCTCAGTACTATGACAGATAAATGGCATTTGTTTAATTTAAATGACACTCGTCATGCTGCCTTTTGTTCTAAAGCACTATGAGGTTAATTGAGCAGATATGAAAAATTACCCAGACTAAAATTGCCTCTGCTTTAAGTCAGAATTATTAATCTACTCGCCTTAATTTAGAGCATCTTCATTTTCTATGATAGACTAAATTATGTAGACTGTTTAAGGGAGAAATGCTAATGATAATAACCTAATTTTAAAATGTTCACGTGACTAGGAATTTCAGCTTAGCCAAATTTAACAGGTTTCAAATTCTAACCATGAAAACATGGCTCTCACATCAAACGCATTTATGCCACTTTATGGGAAGGGAAATGTAAGAGTAGGTCTTATCAGTGACTTTTAATTTGCAAATTTGCTTATGACCTTCAAAACGATTTCACACTAAATATAATCTTAGATTTCATGAATACACAATGCCTTTCCATTTTATGTAGATAACAATATGTTGCAGACTTTGTATCTTATAGCAGAGTAATTAGGGCCACATCCATTGTGTTTCATACAGTAAGTAATTACAGAGGTGACTAGAACATTTCTGTAGAGGATTAGCTTAATTTATCAAGCAGTGGCTCTTGTGGAATAAATAAGCAGAGGCACTCTTCAGCTAAATTGTCTTCCACATTTTACCTATAAAATATGAATGGAATGATTTACTACAGTCCAATTAATCCCATGCCCTATTGTTAAGTGCGGCTCATAAGGTGGGGACCACGAAAGAAAACAAAGAGCCTATGTGGAAAGAATACTATTTCCTACTGTATCTCTTCCATACAAATCCACTCCTTGCCCTTCTAAGAGTATATTTTCAGTTTCCATATCTTATGTGTGAATTAGGTAATTAAATTTGGACAGCTTTCATAATCAGAATTCCACTTAAAATCCCTTAAATCTCTAAGATAAAACCTTTGAATGCTCAAAAGGCAAAGTTTAATTTCTTTCATGGTGTTTAGGTGACATCATTTCTTTATAATAATTATTTTTACAGCTGTGTTTCATTTTTTTCGCATGTGCTTCCTATTTCAAAAATATGTTGTCTATGTATATGTATTTTTTTCTAATTAACCAGAGATAATGGTTTTTTGGAAGATAAGAACTCTGGTACTTAATCCATGTATAACTCTAACACAGGTACCTTCTTCCCTCCCGTCTTTTATTAAGTTCCTTGTATAACAGAGTTCAATTTTAGCCATGGAATTTAGTTGTGAACATGAGAGGGAATAGATATACTAATGAAGCCACAGAGAACATAAAGCTGCAGGCATTATAAACAAAAGTACATAGTGAGCTGTTTATAGCTGCCCTGTCATATTAGGAATTATCCACAGATAATATTCCTATAAGGACCAGTAGGCTTTTTTGCAGCCACCTGAATTCAAACAGAATTTTTAAATGAATGAGGCAAAAGAGAGCACTAGGTAAAGGTGAAGACTAATTTAATACTCGTATGTTGTGTGTACTGATATTCTATCAATGACAATTTTTACATGCATTGGAAGATAATCAAAAATAATAAAACAAAACAAAACCATTTTTGGCTTTATCCAGAGATTTACTCTCATTTTGTTAATGATTGTCAGGACTGGAGCGCCAACACGCCCAATAAGACATGTTTTGTTAAATTCTTGTTAAATCTGTGTCTCCTGATTCATGTCCACGTCATGTTTAGACAGTATTCTTGTTATCAGGAAATATTAATGTTCTCTAGTTGGAGACAACTGCAAAACTATGAACAAATTTACAGTTTTTGAATACATTTACCTTTTCTTATTTAACAAAGTAAATTCAGAACAGTAATTCAGTTTAACATATATCAACTTTAGAATTTTATTACAGATATTAATAAGGAATTTGTTCAGCTTCTTTTCATAGACTTTAAAATCTTCCACCCTAACATATCCAATAGGATATGTATACCTGTATATTAAAATAGGAAATAACCAAACAATTTTCATATGGATACTTTTTAAAGTATATATACTGAAGAAAAAGTAATACAATCATAAAGAAGGGTTATGATTATCTGCAACTATGCAGAAATTAATTTATGATCAAATATACATTGTTGTTTATTTTTAGAGATCATTTAGCTTCTTTAAATTGGAGAATATTTATGTACTCAGACAACATGAAGTTAGATGGTAAAATAGAATATTCTTAATACAGGAAATAATCAACTAGATAAAAATTTAACAGAAAATATGGGGAGGGGACAATAAGGGATTCAATACGACACTCTTGAAAGGGGCAGAGTATAGTTGAACTAAAAAAGTATTTTCAAGAAAGAAAGTTATTGGCTGGAATGATTCAAGTTTCACACATTGTCAATGACTCTCAGTATTATTATATTAAGTCATAATTATGATTCAATAAAATAAAATTGCATTCATTTGGGGAGGAAGCTGGACAAGTTGCTTATAAAATTCATTTGGAAGAATAAATATGCAAGGATAGCCTTAGAAATATTGAAGATCAGCAGAAAAAGGGTAGAGGGTGTTATATATTAAAGTATATTATAAGGCTCTATAAATTACAAAGTGTGCTTATAAGTTAAATGGTACATGTATAGCCAAATGATACATTTAAAAAAGATTCAAAAATAGATTTAAATGCATATGGGAATTTAATTTGTGATAAAAGTGGAGAACAGAAGATTATTTTAATAAATAATGCTGGGACAACTGTATATCCAGATACAAAAAATATAAAATGAAATTCGATCATCCAATAGTATAAAAATCAAATGCATTTGAAATCTAAAAATAAGATATAATAAATCTATGCAAATAGCATATATCAGTTTCTACCCAGGGAGTGCAGAAAACTTCTATGACTTAAAGTTCAGAATCCATGAATGAAAAGCATGATAGATATAGCTACATACAAATAAAAAAACGAATGCATTCATTAAAAAAAGTAAAATGAAAAATGACAAAAGATATATTTGCAGATTATATTAGAAAGGTTTAATAGTCCTTACATACAAAATATTTCTAAGTGTTGAAACCAAAAATCCAATAAAAATTGGGCATCTTGTATAAATGCACAGTTCACAGAAAAAGAAATGAAAAATATTCCCATTTGTAACTCATATTTATAATACAGATACAAATTAAAAGTGCGTTGATATGCCATGTCTCATATATCTAATCCAGAAGACCCCAAAGTTGATAACATACTATGTTTGTAAGGCTGTTTCATAGAAAAACAGAAACATTCTCACAATGTTGGTGGAAATGCAAAAATGGTACCATCACGAACGTAGTTGCGATATGTACCTAAATTATGCATAAATCTAATTTCTACGAATCTACTTAAACATAACATGGAAAAAATATAAAATGTTTGCATCATTCATAGGAACAAAAGACCAGGACTTACGTTATATACATACAATAGAGTACTTTTATTTTTTAAAAGAATATTGGAGGAAGGCCTCTATAGAGTACCACAGATTGTGTAAAGAGAGGCAGGGAAATATGAATATATGTACATATACACACACTTGTTTATATTTCTTTTTTCTAAAGGTTTTATTGGGGAAGGGGAACGGGACTTTATTGTGGGGAACAGTGTGTACTTCCAGGACTTTTCTCCAAGTCAAGTTGTTGTCCTTTCAGTCTTAGTTGTGGAGGGTGTCATTCAGCTTCAAGTTGTAGTCCTTTCAGTCTTAGTTGTGGAGGGCGCACCTCAGCTCCAGGTCTAGTTGCTGTTTTCTAGTTGCAGGGGGCGACATCCCTTGTGGGAATCGAACCGGAAACCTTGTGATTGAGAGGATGCTCTCCAACCAACAGCCATCTGGTAGCTCAGCGGTAGCTCGGCTCAAGGTGCCGTGTTCAAACTTAGTTGCAGGGGACAGAGCCCACCATCCCTTGCAGGATTCGAGGAATTGAACTGGCAACCTTGTGGCTGAGAGCCCACTGGCCCATGTGGGAATCAAACCGGCAGCTTTTGGAGTTAGGAGAATGGAGCTCTAACCGCCTGAGCCACCGAGCCGGCCCATATAGTTCTAATAAGAAACAATGAAATAATAAGCTCCAAACTAATAAGAATAGTTACATCTAGGTGAGGAAGGCAACAATGAAAGAAAAAGACTTTCATGAATTTGGGGTGTGTTTTTTTTTTTCTTTTTAAATATATCATTTTGATGTGAGAAACCATGTAAATGTTTTACAAAATTCAAAACAAATAAAAAATTTTAAATTCTCTAAAAATTGAAAACAAACTGAAACAAACTAAATTATAGTATTTTAGGTTCGTGAATGACCCAGGGAAATAATACAAGAGTTTTTAAAATACAAAAGTTTAACTGTTCAAAATGAAATAATCCTAAGGAAAATATATGAGCACAGGATAACTTAAATGTATTCAATAATATGCTAACATTGGTAGTTTTGGTATTGTTATTAGAAGGTAAAACAAATAAGTACGGAACTAAATGAATGGTAAGAACCCCGTGATATATGAAAGAACCAAGCACTTATTTTGCTTTTCTTCTATGAACTATATTTTGGAGTTACCAAATGTTTATATGAGGAAGTTATTCTTTATTTTAAAAAATCCAATTAATAAATACAAAGGAAATGAGAGGCAAAAAAAGAAAAGTGTGCAATTCATTGGAATTATAATGATCAATTCTATTGACAAACTTGAACTAACTCATTTTAACACCTTTAAGTCTGGGGCAATCACACATCATGTTCCTCCTGGTATGATAATGGTAAGTACACATCACCACTTACGGTGTATTTTTGCTAAGAAAAATTCGAACTGAATCTTATCATGCCACCGGATCAATATATAATATACTATACTATCAATGTACTATACTAGAGATAATGCAGGGGCTAAAGAAACCTGTAAAATGACCCCACGAGGAAGCAATCAGCCAAATCCTGAATGTGGAAAGGCCTATAGGGCAAATGAACAAGTTCTCAACAAATAAGCACTACAAAAAAAATAACAGAGGATGAGGATATCACAGATTAAAAGAAACTTAGAAGACATCAACCGAACACAATGTGTGAACATGATGTGTATCTTGATTTTATAAAACCAACCTTAAAAACAAATTTTTTTCAGACAATCAGGAATATTTGGATGCAGACTAGGTATCAATTAACATTAAATAATAATTGTTAATTTGGTTAAATATAATAATGTGTTGTGATTAGTTTAAAAAAGTAATCCTTATTTTTTAGAGATACTACATTGTGAAATATTAATGGGAGAAATGATATGTCAGGGTATGCTTTAAAATACTGAAGAAAAAATGTGGGAAATAGATGAAAAGGTAGCAAACATTGATATATGTTGAAACTAGGTGTTCAATATATCATGTTTATTGGACTATTCATTTTACTTTTTTACATTTGAACACTTTCATTTCATGATGGATATCCTCAAATACACACAACAAAAGCATTTCTGTTGAGTCATATGCTATCATTTCAGGACAGTTAGGAATTAAGTGACTACTTGGAAACCATGGAGCCCACACAGTAGCAAAATATGCTTGTTTTGAAAAGCAAAAATAAGGTCAGGAGAAAGCACTTTGATTTCCTTCTAATTGCATGAAGAAGTTAATTGGCACCATGCTAAAGAAAGAGTATTCTGAAAAGATACCCATGGCAGAGGGAGAAAGATCACTGATCAGAGACTGGCTACTCTGGGAAATAGAGAAATAGCCCATGTCGATTCAATATACAGTTCCTATCAAATCTAAGGAAGGCACAGGGTATAAACATGTTAAAAAAATATGGAATGACCCACGAATCTCACTTTTATTTTTGGATGTTTCACAGTGAATAGCATTTTCTAATTATTAATGATTCACCAACACACCAATATTATCATTAGATGTCATTATATATCAGTATATAATGTGAAACACATACATCTGTGTATATAATTATTCACATATATAGGAAAGAGTAAACATACCACGTTTCCCGGAAAATAAGACCTAGCCGGACAATCAGCTCTAATGCATCTTTTGGAGCAAAGATTAACATAAGATCCGGTATTATATTATATTACATTACATTATATAAGACCAGGTCTTATATAATAGTAAAATAAGATAAGGTCTTATATCAATTTTTGCTCCAAAAGTTGCATTAGAGCTGATTGTATGGCTAGGTCTTATTTTCGGGGAAACACGGTATTTTTCAACTCAATTTTTTTTCATATACAGTCCCTGAAAACTTAAAAGGTCACATACAAACATAAAGCATTACACTTTTTAAATAAATGTTCTTATTGATGTTTAAAATTTTAGCTACTAATATTAACATTGATAATATTAATGTATTTAAAAAACCTTTTCTCCAAAAAAAGTCACAGTTCACATATGGAGTACCATATTGCTAAAAATAAGACAACAGGATCAAAATCAAGTCCTTTAGGTTAAGCCCCACATCACCAAACCAAGATGTAATTATACTTTTAGCTCTCACAGAAATGGAATCTTAAACCAGCCAATCACAAATTGCCTGCTCAGCACTAGCTAGGTAATTTGTTTGATAGATCCCTGGCATCCCTTAAAGGGCAGTAACATTGCAATCACCAACACACTGTTTATTTTTGCCTCATATAATTTTCTTGTTCCAGGCTCCCTACTGCGTATAAAAGCCTTTCATTCTTCTACAGCGTCTCAGAGCTCCTTTCTATCTGCTAGATTGGATGCTGCCAGATTCTAATTGATTTTTGCCCAAACTGTTAAAAATTTTAATAAGTGTCAGTTTATCTTTTAACAGTACTATATGAATGATAGATCAGCTACTTTTTATTTTATTGATAATGCTTTTAGAAATACTGCAGAACAGATACCATTTTCTGTATACTAAGACTTAGAGATGTTAAATAATATTCTTTATAGGAGATACATTACTATAATTTGTCCCACAATATTTTATTTGTTCTAATTTATTAGATATAATACAATGCATTAGAAAAATGTCATATATTCTGCTGTTCCTAAAATAACACTTTAACCTAGTGGTAATACATTTCCCAATCATTTGAATATCTTAAGTTACATTCCATTTCTACATGGATCATGTATAGCGTTATGCCATGAATATTTGTCCTAGAATTCTGATCAAAAACTACGAACAGTCCATTTAAGGTTTTTATTTCACTTGCATCTCATATAATTAAAAACAAATAACAAAAAACATTTTCCCTTCCATTTTATTTATTGCTCAAATGGTGTCTATAGCTTGTATTTCTGCAGTCTCACAAGGCATTGAAGCTTACTCTACAGGTAAGTAACTACAGTAAAACAGTGATTCTCAGACTGCAGTTCCAGCCATTTTAGAATTCTGCAGGTCCCCTTTGAGGACTTCCAAATGAAGAGCAGAAATAACCATGCTGGTCTCCAATCCGTACTCCCCCCACTCTTATTTCAACCTTTGCCATTGTGCTTTCATTACTATTTTATATATTTTTAATAAGATTTAATTGTAATAAGGTGTCTAAGGCTAAAACAATTTCCAGTAAAATTTTAGCCAGATAACTCTAAAGCTATTGTTATGACATACAGAAAGGTGAACATTTATTCTATAGCTATTGTTTGAGTACCTATTCTTTGCTAAGCATTTTACAAGCATTTAGGGGAATAAAAAAAATAGTTCAGAGGCAGGCCTTGACCTTGAGGACACTAAAGTCTAGTAGGAGAGATAAGAGATGCACAGAAGAAACTTCAGCAGAAGGAATTTAAGACTCAGAATGAGAGAGGCATGGGGAGGAAGAACTGAGTTGGACAGATGGAATCAGAGAAAAAACACAATCTACATAAATAAATCTGATTGTTTTGCATGCCAATGAGCTCTAGGTGCTTTTTCAGAGGAGTGAGAAGGGGGCCTGAGCATGCAGTGTTCTCAATCTGTCTCAGTCCCCCTGCCTTTCCCAGGGTGAGTATCTTGCTATGGTACAGGTGCTTCAAGTGTTTAGATATAGTATTTATTTTTTCCAAAACATGGGTTTCTGTTATATCAAATATTCAACTAAGAATGGTCAATGCATTATAACCTTAGGAAAATTTTTGCTATATTAATTTACTGAAATATAGTACATTAATTAATTATAGACGTGATTATGAGATTTTCAAGAATTTATCATCATGCATTTTTACCTTATTTACTGTCTTTAGAACAAAACTCTGCTGTGCAATATGATGAAAGTGGTTGCAAACTTTCACCAGACAGACTGAGGTCAACCTCTAGAGGTGGCTCAGAAGGTGAGCGTTTGCTTTGCAAGGGGGTTGTAATCACGGATTTCATGGAGATCATGGCATGGATGTTAGAAAAAAGGAAATAAATTTGCTTGTGTGTGTGTGTGTACGTAATGTACATTTAAGAAAATGAGGTAGCATAGATAGAACTACTACACTATTCTCTGTTTCCTAACAGCACTGGGCTTCTAATTGGAGGAAAAAGTTAAAAAAAAAAAGAAAAAAAAAAAAAAAAAAAGTAAAGAAAAAAAGTTTCAATAGTCATCCTACTTGGCTTCCTCACTCTTTTCCTTTTTAATGCTGTTTCTCCTTCCTCCAATGGAAAATGAGGAGAGCAAAGTAGATAACAATCCAAGAGAAGAAACTATCTCAAGAGGTGATAGATAGATTAACTCATTCCAAACCTTTATTCTGCAGCAGTAATCAGAATAAGTTCTCAGCAGATGGTTTGCCATGAGTTTTGGGAACTAAATACCCGTCAATGCTCAAAAGCGTAAGGCTTCCAGTCCCATTGCACAGATATGAGAATGTGCGAATACGGACCAGGACAAACTGAAATCGTTTTTCCACATTTACATTTTACAGTAGATAGTGCCTTCCCTAACCCTTTAAAATGTATGACTGTGCAGTGAAGCTGCCTAAATACCGATCCAATGTTTCAAATGTAAGACTAGAACAGTAATTATGGCTTCTTGCACATAATTTTAAATATTTCACAGCAAATTTAATAGACACTTCAGTTTCCAAAATGACACCATCATTTTTGTGTGCGTGTACCCTAGCTGGCAATACTGTTAAATGTGTATTCCCAATATAGGTGCAAATGCTCAACTTAACACAATATACTATTAGGTGAGAGAATCTTGACAGTTTAATGCTGTATGTTACAAAATGCTTAGAGAACAAACTTCTTTTATTGGAAAAAAATATCTTCTTATGACTTACAATGCCATGATCAGAGCAGTTCTTTTATTTTTCTTCTAAGTCAGAAAATAAAATAGACAGAAAATTAAGCACCTGTGTCAAGGCCAGCCTTTCCTTTAGTTCTATATCAAAGAGAGGCTGGTGACCAGGTCAAGTGAGAAAGTGGAAATCATTTGTTGGGCCAAAGTGGGGTTTGGTGTGTGTGGGTCAGACATACACTTTGAGGGGCACTCCTGCAGAGTTGGGTTCTGGTGAGTAAAACAATGACTCCACTGTAATCCCGCTCTTCAAAAAGTACATACATTTGTGGCTGAAGAGTTGTGCTAATCAGAAACCTACCTCAACTAGCAAAGATCAGAGCAACTGTAAAAGATGGCTGTTTATAATAAAAGTCAATGTTTAATCAAGAAAGTAGGCAACTGGAGAAGATCAACATAAACACAATAATAAGAAGAAAGTCTGAGGGAATATGAGAGATGAGAGCTTTTTCTCAGGATATACGCATTTCCCTTAGGTAAGAGAAAATGCTTGGTACATACAGTTTGTTGAAAGACCAGGACTCATACAGTGTCATCATAAAGCAGACATATTTTCCCCACACCTGTTGTTGAAATCTGCTCTGTGGGGGTAGGTTTATCTTGCTCCAGAATAAAACCTCTACCTAGTCACAAAGCTTATTTGCTTACTTTTAGATCACAAGAAACCCTCAGGTCATTTTAGTTTAAAAAAAAAAAGTTTCAGTTTTATAGTTAATATTCCCAGTACAGTATAATAATCAAAATTCTGAAATCACTCAATGATAATTATTCCTCTCACTCAAACCTAGTGCAGTCTGGGGAGGAAGGGGACATGCTCAGCTTTTCTTGTATTTCCAGCCTTACGAGGCAAAGGAAAAATCACCACTGTACTACTAATGGTTTGAGTAGCTGCGCTATTCAATGGGATTAGAAATCTTATCATTTGCAACAACATGGATGGATCTAGAGAACATTATGTTAAGTGAAATAAGTCAGAAAGAGAAAGACAAGTACCATATGATCTCACTTATATGCGGAATCTAAAGAAAAGAATAAGTGAATGAACTAATCAGAAACAGTTTTGGGGACAAAAATAAAAAAACGAGAGTTGTTAGATGGGCGTTGGGGGGTGGGGGGGTGGGTGGGGATAAGGGGAAAGGTGAAGGGATTAGAAAGCAGCTGGTAACCACAAGATGGCCTCAGGGTTTTTTGAAAATTAATTTGGGGAAAGTATTCAATAACGTTGTAAAGATTTTGTTGGGTATCTGATGGACATGTGTCCTATTTGGGAGACCACCTCAGGGATACTGTTGATGCCTGATCATGGCATTGTACACCAGAAGCTAAACATTAATGAATGGCAACTATAATTTTATATATATAATGTGATGGCTCGGTGCGAGGTCGGAGGGATAGTGGATGGGGGAAGGGGGATTCACAGTGTGAGGGATATAAATGATGAACGTCTAAGTATTACCTTGTCTTGTACACCTGAAACTAATAAATTAAAACAACAAAAAAAAGAATATGTTTAAAGCTGCTTTGTGTTGTTTTTTTTTTTGGTTGTTTTTTCTTTTGCAGAGCACTTTCACTAGGAAGCTATTCTCATTAGGCCAGACATAACAGACTAGAAACTGCTACCCCTCCTCCATGATAGCAAGGGAGGTACAAATTCTCTTCCGTTTCTAATATAACTCTTTTATAACGCCAAGTGTTTGGAGCAGAGGGGCACAAAAAAGATTTTAGACACCTCCTTTACATCTCAATTTGCGCTGTGGGATTATTTGTCATGTTTTTGTTATGAGGTAAGCAGCTTCCAAGAAGTACATTGCAATCTGAAATGCCACTTACCAAAATACTCATCTTACTTGCCTGATTTTGCTTAGAGATCATTCTTAAAATACATACAGTTTCTGTTTGTCTACACAGTGCCATCCATTATATTTATTTCACTTTAGAGGTTTGTTTCTTTTCTCTGTTCCCATACTGCAATGATGAATTCAAGTTCCCTCTGTGCTCCGCGAAATGCTTATAGCAAACGGTTTGTCAGAGAATCCTACAAAAATGCTTTCTATAGCTGAGGTCAGAGTTGCTTTAGAGATCTTCCTTAACTTGGAAGGAAACAGCAAAACAAACTCTTTCAAGCTGATCATAACCTGGAAGATTCACCTAGTAGTGAGTAAAGATGTTTTTTATCTTCTATGAAACACCTCCATTTTGAAAAAGTGGAGACTAACATTTCTCCTCTCTGTATGGCTTAGGTGTTGTTGCTCTTATTATAATCACTTAATATTTCCCTTCAGGTATGTGCAGAGTATATATCTTGTTTTGAAATCCTCCAAGATATGGAGAAATGGTGACAAGGAAGAAATATCCAATAATCAATCTATGTAATTATGGAAAAAAAGAAAAATCCCTATCCCTCATTCACTCCTCATTTCACTACAATTTCTTTTCTGTTTTGTATCTACAAATTCCAGAAACTGCTCTCACCAGCATCACCACCTCTACCTTTCTAAATTATATCCTTGTATTTTCTATGTCACCTGACACTTTTGGTCATTTGACCATTCTTCAAAATCATTATTTTGACTAACATGCAATATTCTCATCTCCTATGTCTTTATTTTTATTCTGACCTTTTCTTTAATCACATGAATTTGATCCTTGTCCTCTGCCTACCTTAGTGTATTGCTTTCTCTCTTCTATACATGAAGATAAAAAATGAAATTCCTGTTTATTCTTAGTTCACATCCATGATTTCAATTACCACATTTACAGTAATAACTCCTGTAATGCTATTGTGGAGTGGCACTTTAGCATTCATATGGACTTTATTTTAATAAGCCTTCTTGACTGTAGAGATTCAAAAACTAAATGCTATGTTTATCAGATTTGATTGCAGCTAGATATATGAATGTGATTTAGAATTTATCATACAGAGTATACACACAGTGTCTACAAAAAGGCTGAAAGCAAGTGTATTAGTTCTCTGGCTGTCATAACAATTATTACAAACATAGTGGCTTAAACCTAGAAGATATGGATAAATTCCGATAAACACACAACCTACCATGACTGAATCAGGAAAAAATAGAACATCTAAACAGACTACTTACTAGTAAGGAGAATGAATCTGTAATCAAAAACCTCCCAACAAACAAAAGTCCAGGACCAGATGGCTACACCGGTGATTTCTATCAAACATTCAAAGAAGATTAATACCAATTCTTCTCAAACATTTTCAAAAAATGGAATTGGAGGGAACACTTCTAAACTCATTTCACGAAGCCAGTGTCACTCAGATACCGAAACCATACAAGAACATCACAATAAAAGAAAATTACAGGCCAAAATCCCTGATAAACATGATGTAAAAATCTCCAACAAAATATTAGCCAACCAAATTCAACAAACTTAGCAGCTCAAAACAACATTAATTTCTAGATATATTTTGTTGTGACATTATTCACAACGGCCAAAAGAACCCAAGTGTTCATCACTGGATGAATATATAAACAAAAAAGAATATATGATTACAATGGAATATTATTCAGCCTTAAAAAAGGAAGGAAACTCTGACATAAACAACAGAGATAAACCATGAAGACATTATACTAAGGAAAATAAGCCCGTCACAAAAAAGGCAAATACTACATGATTCCACTCATACGAAATTATCTAAAGTACTCAAATTCATGTAGATAGAAAGTAAAATGATGGTTGCCAGGGGTTGAAGGAAGGGAAGGAGTGAGGGGTTGTTTAACGGGTATAGAGTTTCAGTTTGCAAGATGAAAAGAGTTCTGGAGATTGGTTGCAAATTATACTGTGAATGTACTAAATACTAACGAACTGTACACTTAAAAGATAGGCATGTAAACTCTGTTATGTATATTTTACCACAATCGTTTTTTAAAAACATTTTAAATACACACAAACTCCACATTTCTTTTTCCTTGTTTTTCTTTTCTTTCTTTTTTTCCCCCCTTAGAGTTCTTTAAGAGATTTTACCTTAGAGTTGGCAGTCCAGCACGAGTCTCACTGGGCAAAATCAAGACGGCTGCAGGGCCGCGTTCCTTTCTAGAATTTTTGGTGGAGAATCTGTTTACTCTAGAAAGAAACAGCTTTTTGAGACCTTTGTATTCCTTGGTTTATGGCTTCCTTCCTCCATTTTTAAAGCCAGCAACAGCTGTTGTGAGTTGAAACCTTCTGATGTTTAATCTCTGATTGACTGCAGCTGAGAAAGGTTTTCCACTTTTAAGAACCCATATGATTAGACTGGTATTGGTTAGCAAATTCCTTGGGTGAATTTCGTGGGTGAAATCTGAAACTAGGCCTATATGGAGGGGAAGGAGAGACTGAAGAAAGGCAGACCACTCCATTTGGAAGGTTATAACTTTAATAAGCAAGGGACATATATACAAGGACAACCGCAAGACAAGTTAATCTCTGCACCCCCACGCCAAAATCTTAAAAGTTTATATTAGAGGCCTCAGCTGGCTTCAGCCATATATTTGATCCAGTTGGTCTCAACAACTCCTTATATATTTTGGACATTCACCTCTTACCAGATATATGATTTGCAAATATATTCTCCTACCCTATAGGTTGCCTTTTAATTTTGTGGATAGTTTCCTTTGATGTACAGAAGCTTTTTGCTTTGATGTAGTCCTATTTGTTGAATTTTGCTTTTGTTGCTTGATTTTGGTGCTATACCGAATAAATTTTTGCCAAGGAGTAATTGTCAAAGAGCTTTTCCCCAATATTTTCTTCAGAACGTTCACCAAAAGCTCCTTCTGAAATGTACAGAGGGTGCCAAAAATAAGATATACACATTTTAAGAAAGGAAAAAAATAACTATTAAAATTATGCTGATGGTAACCACTTTGAGCACCTGTTGTAATTGAAGAAGTCAATCGTAACTTGTATTCATCTTTTGTTTTTGGTATATATACTTTTTTGGGCACCCTGTATATCAGATTGTAAGACTCCTTTATTGCAAATCTTCCAAATACAGTATTTATTTTGTCCTATAGTAATTTATGCACCTGTAGTTTACATTTTCACCTTTGCTGACTTCTGTAGCTTTAGTTTTTCATTGTGGTTCCAAATGCAGCCCATGTTGAAGCTACCCTAAACTACCTTTGGCTTAACACCATGCTACTTCTTTTTATATGACATGCTATCATTTTTTCACACGCTATTCCCTTTATTTGAAACTCCGTTTACTCATACATGCTCCATCTACCTCACTCTTTAAACTTCAGGTCTCAAATTCTTATCCCTTGATTCACATCAGAATCTTATTTATTTATTTATTTATTTATTTATTTATTTATTTATTTATTTATTTATTTATTTTTGAGTGAGGGGTGGCTTGTTTTGTTTTTAGCTATCTTAAATCAAGGCACATTCCCTAAATTTTTCACTTAATTAGTTTATGCCAAGGAACTACTGCATGCTTATGAAATGCAAAACTGAAATCAAATAATGGGCTGTTTATAGGAAAGAAAACAAAAAACGTACAGAAAATATAGAAGGGTGGAAAAGAGAATACTTGCAAATACTAACCAAAAAAATGTTGATGAAGCTATATTATCAAGAAAATAGAATTCAAAAAGGGAAGAAAAAGTCAGCGCATATAAAAATGGACATATTACCTTGATAAAGAATTAAATCCAGAAAAAATGTAACACAATTAAAAATGTATATACATTTTAAAATATAGCAAGTATCAAAATATACAAAGCAATATTGGTGGATCTGGAAGGAAACATAGACAAATTCAGAACTTTATTAGAAGATTTTAGTTAGTGAAGAAGAAGTATCTGGAAATAATGTATAAACTTTGAACATCAACATTAATAATTTACATATATATCATATGTTAATTTGCATGTATATTAATTTACATATATAGAATTTTGTGCCTCACAACAAAATGTACAGTCTTTTAAAGCACATATGGGCTTTTACAGAAATGACTATATGCTAGCATATTTTAGCAAAATTTAAAAGACTGAATTTATATGGAGCATATTCTTTAAATGCATTGCCATTAATCTAGAAGCATATTTTCCATATGTTTAGAAATAAAGAAACATGTTTTTAAATAATATATGGGTAAAGAAAAAAGAAGTCATGGTGGAAATTAGAAAATGTTTTGAGCTGAATGATAATTAAAATATAACAAATCAAACAACTAAGATACAAGTGAAGCCATCCTTGGAGAAAAACTTATAGTTCTAATTGTATATTGTAGGAAAGAAGAAATGATAAAAATTAATGGGTTACCTCAGAAAAAAAAATAAAAGAATAATATGCAAGGATGTAGAAGAAAGAAAATAATGAAAAGTAGAAATTAATAAAGCAGAAAAAAACATACTAAGACTAATCAAGATAAAAGAGAGAAGGTACAAATAAACTTATATAGGAATGAGAAGGTGAAGTTTACTACAGAACTTGATGATAATTATAAGAAAATATCACCAACTTTAAGTCAGTAAATTAGAAAATATATATGAGATGGACAAAATCAAAAGAATACTAAATTTTATGGAAACTGACACAATAAGAAATAGAAAATCTTTATGAACCTATAACTACTAAAGAAATCAAATCAATTATTAATAAAGCCATCTCCTCATGATACCTACAAGTTCAGATGGGTTCACTAGCAAACGCAAATATAAATTTATTTTTTTAATTGTAGATTTTACCAAACTCTTCCAGAAAATAAAATAAAATATTTTTTAACAAAAAGGAGTCTAGTAAAATTTTGATTCAATATTCAAAGAACATTTCAGTAAAGGAAAATTATATACCAATATCATCAATAAATACAGATCTTAAAATATTCAGAAAGAAAATCCCAAAGAGATACTACAGAGGTTAATATATAATGAAAAAGTTGGATTTATTTCAGTAATGTAAGGTCAGCATGACATTAGAAACAATTTAATATAATTCACCACATTGATGAATAAAGAAGAAATTATATCTGATCATCTTAATAGATGCAGAAAAACTTTCAATAAGATAAACATATATTCACAATTGTAAAAACTCTGTAAAATATGAATACAATAGAACGTTGTTAATCTGAATAAGAATACCTACAAAAAAACTGTTAAATGCAATAATAAAATCATGAAAACTTTTCCTTTGGAATGAGAAGACAGTCATGCTCTCTCACCACATTTATTTAAGATAGAATTGCCATGAACAACCAGTACAGCTAGCAGGAAAAATAAATGGTTTCAGGATTAGAGAGGCAGATATACAAGATTTATTATTTGCAGATGGCATGACTATACATTTTTTAAGGCTGAATAATATTCCATTGTAAGCATATATTCTTTTTTGTTTATATATTCATCCAGTGATGAACACATGGGTTCTTTTGGCCATTGTGAATAATGCCGCAACAAAATATATCTATAAATTAATGAGATTAACAACCTTCTTCAGTAAAAGCTCAATATGCCAAAAATCATTTGTGTTATCATGCTCTAAAATTTTTTTTAGAAAATAAAAATTTTAACAAAATACCATTTATAATCAAACAATATCAAATATCTAGATTATGTCTAACAAAATGAGGGCAAGATTTCTCTGCAAAACATGTAAAACACTAAAAAAAGAAGAAAACCTAAATGAGTAGGTACATGTACAGCTGTAAAAATATCAATTCTCCACATTCATTTATTCATATAATGTGGTACCAATAAAAATCCCCATAGGTTTCATTAAGCAGATTCACAAATAAATTATAAAATTTATATGGAAATATAAACGGTCAATCAGAGTCAAGACCTTTATGAAAAGCTAAGTAAAATGATTTGTTCTACTGGATATTACAACTTGCTAGAGAACACAGAAAAGTTTAATGTACTAGATTTAGCCAGTGGAGGTGAACTTGACCCAATTCATGTATGAGAGTTAATTTGTAACAAAGTCAGCTTTGCAGGACAGCATGGAAGAACGCATCCTTTTATTAAATGGTGTTAGGAAAATCAGATATTCATATGGAAAAATATGACTTCTAACACACAACATATCTAAATTTCACTTATCAGTTATATTGTAGCCATTTATGGAAGGTTAACGATAAAAGCTCTAGACGATAATATAGAAAAAATAACATCTTAACTATGGAAGAGAAAGTGATCTTAAATAATGAGAAAAATAGTACTTCCTATAAAAGAGATAGCTGATTTAGACAACATTAAAACTAAGAACTCATTTCATCAAAAACACCATTAAAATAGAAAAAAGGCAAGCTAGATAGTAGAAGATATACATTCTCACCATATTTCAATAATTCAATGAAAGTGTAAACATTACAGCTGAACACTGCAGGGTTAATGAATGACAGAAACAAAATTTTTAAGTAAAAGAAAATGAACTTGAAGGATTCTACTTATAGTTTCAAAAACCAGTAACATAATTTATACACATTGTGGGTGTGTGTTTAAAGGGTAAAAACAGCAAATAGGGAAAGAGTAGCCATAAAATTCAAGATAGTAATTCCCTTTGCACGGTAGGGAGGAAGATATAATTTCAGAAGGATATGAAGGAAGACTGCTGGAAATATACTATCATTTGACCTCAGTAGATATTATGCAAGTGTTCACTCTATAATAACTTATTGATATCTACATTTATATTTTATGCACTTTTCTATATGTGTAGTATATTCCACATTAAATAAGTTTTAGGAACTTAAATAAAACAGGAATTCTAATATGAGTAAAGGTCAGAAAGGAAGAAACTACAGAACATAACAAGGTAAACTTAGAAAAAAAAACATAACTTCAAGAAATGAAAATGATGATATAATCATATGTTCAGATATAACTGTAATAAATTAACAACTGGAAAATAGATCCTGAAGAACTTACCCAGCAGCAGAGTAAGACAGAGGCAGAAACCATGGAAGAGAGGTTGAGAGTCAATGGGGATGCTGCAGAAAAGAGAGAAAATAAGAGAGAAAAGTATTAACTGAGGAGTTTCCAGAACTAATTAATGAAAGACATTACTCTTCCAGTGCAAGAATCAAGTGAATTCCATGTTATTAAATAAAAAAGAATCCTCACGTAGACACATCACCATGAAAACTCAGAATACAACGAAGAAAAAGTAAATTCTAAAAGTGTTTAAAAAGAAGCTTCCTATATCATCTATATTTATACCTATAAATAATTAGACTGGCAATTTTAATTTGTTAATAGCTAAATATGTTTTGTGAAACAAATTTCAAAATACATGGCAAATTTATTAAGAAACGCAATAAATGCTAAAATATGTTTATCCTATTTTCTAAGCCTCTGGGAAAAACAAAACAAAAGAGAGTAACTTGGTGGCATTCCTTCCTTATACAAAAATTTCTTGGGTTTCCTTTGAATTGATGTACAATATTTACGTCTCATGCTGACTCCAGCACTTTGTTCCGCTTCATTAATTCAAGGAGTAAGAAACATCAAGGAACATCAGGAACATCATTAATCCAGGACCATTTCTGGCCATGCCTAAGTGAAGCTATTAAAGATATTTCAAGATGTGACTAAAATGGTTATTAAAAAGCCTAACCACTATGTCTCAATTTATTTTCCTAGATACTTGTAACATCTTTGTCTTGGGTCAGGAGTTGATATATGTCTTTGGGTTTCATTTGTTACATTATTTTTAGGCCAAGGTGAAAAGATAAGCTAAATCACAATCAAAAACACTATTTTTTTTTTCCAAACTAGGTTTAATAATCTTTTCATATATCATACTATATTCCTGGTAGAAGGCATACTGTACTTAGTATCACTAGACAGTCTGGTGTATCTTTCCTGTCTTTTATGGTCTATAATAAGGAGAAAATTCTTTTGTTTTAAAGAATCAAATGAAACAACACTACTTGAATAAGAAATTAGACAGTGTAATAAAGTTACATACTTTCTGAACAACCTTTCTGAATTAATTTTTCTTGAAATGCATGCTACTTTCTGTTTTTAACATAACTTACACCGCATTTATAATTTTATATTCAAATGAATGTTTATTTCATTAATATATGTTTCCCCCACAAGTTTAACAGACTCATGAAGGCAGAGTCCTTATTTATCTCTCCACTGTAGCCCACACAAGTAGCTTAATCCCCTGCACACAGTTAATACTTGATAACTTTTTGATGAACAGAAACAAATCAAATACTGACAGCAAAATAAAATAATTTAAAATATATATTTTGTTTTATTGAGGATATTTTCTGTCCAGATTAATAATTAATTTAATTGTAAAAGGTGGTATAGGAAAATACACACACATACACACACACACACATATTTTAATTATCAGATGTGAAAAAAATTGAAAATAACAAGGTTTAATATAATGGCTCCCCCCGACCCCCTCACTACCACTATACCTGCTATTAGAGTGCATTGACACTTTGGCTAAATGTATTTAGTTTTTACATTTACAAATTCTAATGATTCTTTTTTTTTTTTCTCTTCAATTTGTTTCTAACTTTTCCTATACCACTCAAGGGATAGGGATTTCTGAGAGAATCACCCAGAACAATGTAAGTTATGTCTATAAACTGGACACGGTTTTAATTTTCATTTTTTTTATTTTTTTATTAGATAATAAGCTCCATTAAAGTTGAATGAATGCCTGTAATCCTAAACTTAGATCCTACCTTTTCAGTCTGTTTTATCTTGTCTTTTAGGAATTCTTAGAGTAGTTATAATTGCCATCTTGCATTTTCCCAAGACTTCATCTTAAAAATCACTGATGCTTCTTTCCCACTTAGCATTATATAGACCCTGCATCTGTAATAGAGTTTATGGCTCCATCCTGCTCTGCATCAAAGCCATCAAAGGCAGTTTGAATCTGGAGGCAGCACTCTACTGAAGAAAGAGAAACAACTGCAGTTGTTTGAAGACCTTGAGTTCATTTCCAGTTTTAAACTTCAGACGTTATATAAGCACGTACATTCTCCTGATAGTCCTGATCCTGGGATTTTTTTCCCAAATGGTAGTAATTCCATATTAAGAAACTTAATAAAACTGACCTTGTTAATGTGATAATTTTATGATACATATATGTAAGTTATTCAGATAAGTCAGTTTCTGGCTACAACATTAGAATGATTAACTATCAGCTGAGTTCAAGACTTTTAAAAAGAAACAAAGCATATGTCATCTGGGAAGGAAGCCATTGAAAACAAGATGAGTATTCTAAAAACATACTTGGCTTAATCAAAATTAAGAATTTCTCTGGTTACAAATATGTCACCATAGCATAACCTTGCATTAGGTTCACTTATTTGACAATATTACTGTACTTACTACAAAATTCTGGAAGGCAGAGCCTTCCTGTTATTTCCAATCATACCACTACTGATTTTTATATTAATCTAAGATATTTTAATAAAATTACAGAAATGAGGAATTAGTCTAGAACATCTAGTTCCAAACTTTTTATTTATTTATTTATTTTGTAGTAAACTGAGATAGAGGATATTCATGACTCTCTCCTCATGGTCTCATAATAATCTTACTCAAGGAACATAAATGTTAAAAATACTATCCATTCCTTCTAGTATGCTAGCACTGATTTGCTAAGGTCTAGCTCCCTTTCATTCTCCAATTTCCGTTAAAAACACCAAATCCTATCACCAAAAAAGTATCTTGCAAAATTACCATGACTGGGCCTTGTCCAAGTTCAGAATCTTCTTCAAATGGAAGTACCTACATTTCTATTAAGTCTTTGTGTTTTATGATTAATCATACCATTTCCACGATGTATTAGATCTGCACTCCTGGGGAAAAGAGAGAATAAAAAGCGTGAGTGCTAATAGTGACTGCTGTACGTCTGCCTGCACCCAAGGACAGGAGGAGGTGTGAAGTCCTCTGCCAAGAAATAGTCAAAAATCCCAAAACAGGTAGAGACCTCCGCCTTTGCCAGCAGATCCCACTAGTTTAGTATTTATAATCCAATCTGCTAGAGTTTATGAGGCAGAAGAATGAAAACTGTGAGACTCTGTTAAAGGCTAAAAACAAAAGAAAAGTGACGCATTCTGACTTACACGATTTATAAGCCAATAAAGCTAATGTGAGAAATATCTTCCTTTATAAATGAATACATGTGCATGTGTGAGTTTAATCTCTAAAAATGATCGTTTTGAAAAATAAATTGGAAATTTTTGGCCACGTGTTAGCTTACGTTTTCTAGAATCTATTTATTTGATGCTGTGAAGTATAAAATTATCATCTAACTCGTTATTAAATCTAATGTGTAACCTTCAGTTAATTCCACTTGTACATCACCTTCATGTACACTCAGAACAGACTGTAAAGCCCTCTATGGAAATGGCTTATTGCAATAATTATGTACTATATCATAGGCATTAGTCTGCAGGCTACAAAATTGGAATCTTATGGACTTGAGTTTTCTTCACTGACAAAAACAAGCAATTAAAATAGAATTGTGACTCAAAAAAAATCTAATGTGTGTTAGAATCTGTCACCAACATGTTACTGAGGAGGTGACTCTAAAACACAGATATCATATCACTCCTAAGGGGCCCTCTGTAGAAATTAAAATTTATTTTGAATAATTTCCAGTAAGGTATTCTAAAAATGAGGGGTTTCATCCCTATCTTTATACAGAGAATGATCAACTGCAAATGCAAAATTAGAATGGGTTGCCTTGGAAATTTTGGGATTATTTCTACATTCCTTTTAAAAAAATTCAATTATATATTCTTGTGATGAATAAATTATATAAAAAGCAAAGAAAATATTTAAAACTCATCACTTCCTAATTATTTAACTATACTTTACTATTATATGTACTCTTGGACTTATTTACATCTACTGTATCAGTATAGTGAAAATATTACTATATAATGGTGGATTACTGTACATCTCTTCTCAATTTACATTCAGGGATGTAATGTTTGTGTCATAAAATTGGCCATGGTGGGAGTGTTTAAAACATAGAAATTATCAAATGCTATACATAAATTGGTGATTGATTTATTGGTTGATTATTGTCTCATTTTTAAAAAATGATGGGGAAATTTACTAATGAATATAAAACTTAAAATATATGGTGATGGAAGGAGAACTGAATCTGGGTGTTGAACACACAATATGATATGTACATGATGTATTACAGAATTATACATCTGAAACCTATGTAACTTTACTAACCATTGTCACCCCAATAACTTTAATTTAAAAAAATGATTTTTTGTCTGTAGCTGTTACATTGTGAGTAGCATAAAAAATGAGGACATTTTCTTCCAGTATTCAAACACTACCAAATGATTTACCAAAGAAGTCATCCATGTCACTGACTAATAACAAAAGTTCCAACATGGATATGTCTTCGTTGTTTCACTTTTGTCTTACTCTGAACATAGCCGAAAATATCAACCAGCATTCATGTCAGAACTACCCTTGTTTGTCAATGTGAGTGACAGCTTTGTTGAGTTGGATAATGATTAAACATTTATTTATAACATGATTTGAGACACTGCTGTTGGTAATATAATTATTAAATAGATTTTGGAAGAAATAGCAATTCAATTTGAAGTTGTAAGTCTATAGAATTTTTGATAAAGAACATTAAATATTGTATTATGACTTGTAATTTGTTTAACATGTACCTTGTAGTAGGAAATGTTATAATAAATGAATATATAGATACCCTCAGAGACCAATTTTTAAACATTTATTAGTTCAAACAGTAAGCTTTAAAACCAGATAGTAATTCCTGCCAATGTTTGTCTTTTATCAGGGTGAAATGGGAGCTATTACAAAGTTTTGAATAGAGGAATAACAAGATCTGACTAATACTTGAAAAGAATCATTCTTTGCTATTGTATTGAGAATAGATTCATGGGTATCACCTAATAGCAGTTACCTCTGATTTTTAGATAGATACATATGATTCAATATAAAGAATACATTGCCTAGATAATGCTTATAGTATGTTGTGTCCATATGAGTATATTCTGGCAAATGGGTTGCAAGTGGAAGCAATTGGAATACCATCCAAAAGGAGAAGTGAATCATGTTTCTGTTTTATGGGTGAGGAAACTGAGAAAGGTGAGTTTCAGTAACATATGGAATTTCATACAATCAGTAAATAACAAATGTATTTCAAACTCAGGTAGCTTCTCTCTGCAATTTATGCTTGAAGCCACTATATTATAGTGCCTTATAGTGTGTGAAGATTTTCTTTTACACCAATGCGTGTGAGATGGTGGTTTCAATTCGTTGAGGATTTAAATTTCCAGTGTATATTTTAAGCAGTCACTACAATTTATTGAAAGTCAAGATAGGTAGGGTAGATGGACAGATGGATTACTTGTTCTATGGATAAGAGACTGTTGCTATAAGATATGCAGAAATTTTTGTCTTGTAAAGTAACTAACAATAGCATAGGACTCCAGGGAAAATAAACTTAATATGTGTGATTGTAGTTATGTACTTACACACACACATATACAAATATGCACACATACTTATACGTGTAGGTACATATGAGTATGTGTGTTATCTATGAAGTCTGATAATTAAGTTTGCGAGCTTTTTGCAATGATGTTGCTAACCTTTTTTGATATCAGAGAAATTATTCATTATGACTGTGTACCAACTGGACAAACAGTTAACCAAGTTTGCTATTTGGAAGTGCCAAAAAGGCTGCATGAAAAAGTTGGACGACCTGAACTTTTCACCAACAATTCATGGCTCTTGCATCGACAATGTACTAGCTCACACTGTAATGTCTGTGAGGGAGTTTTTAGCAAGTAAACAAATAACTGTATTGGAACACCCTTCCTACTCACCTAATCTGACCCCCAGTGACTTATTTCTTTACCCGAAGATAAAGGTAATATTGAAAGGAAAACATTTTGATGACATTCAGGACATCAAGGGCAACATGATGACAGCTCTGATGGCCATTCCAGCAAAAGAGTTCCAAAATTGCTTTGAAGGGTGGACTAGGCACTGGCATCGATGCACAGCTTCCCAAGGGGAATTTTTGAAGGTGACTGTATAGTGATATTCAGCAATGAGGTGTGTAGCACTTTTTCTAGAATGAATTCGCAGACTTAATTGTCCCATCTCTATATGTATTGGTAATAAACTTGAAAACTTCAAAAATGTATATGCCTAAATGACTATTTTTAGTTTAGTTTACTTTAGCTTATGTGATTATAATTCAGTACTGCTGAAACTGTTATTCTAAGTCTAACAGATGTTATGATTCAAAATCATAAAAAAATAACTTAATTGGCTTTATTTCTGGAAAAGTATAAAGGCATGTTGGGAACGATTGAGTGATTTAAAACTACCAAAATGCATTGTCATTTTTGACTGAAACATAAAAAAAAATTAGAAGTAAACATGGATCTTGACTTTTTGAATGATAAATATGGGTCTCTGAATTCCAACTCCTTTGCATTTTCTTTCTGTAGGCTCAGCATAATCACTGCCAACAATTCAAAATATGAAATATTTTAAGGAACTTTACAAAAAAATCTGTCAATAATTTAATTTGTAGATAAGATGAAATCCGGAGAGAAGCAAAAATTGAACATTTCTGAAAGAATACCATATTATAAAATACCAAAGTTTAAGGTTTAAAAAACATGTCCAGGGAAAGTTTTTTAATTACCATGGCTATCGCACTTTACTTTATATTAATGTGTACCTCTCCATTGCCACAAATAATTTGAGAGGGTAGATGTTGCTTAACACGCCTGTTTTAGCATCAGAGCAGCAATAAAGAATGGGTCATGTCAACGAGAAAGTTATTGAAGGTACCGTCTTTTGTAAAACTTCAAATTGGATGAAGAAATTTGAGGGAAGAGGAGTTCAATATTTCTCTAAGCACTGAAGCTGTTTTTATTGAATCACTGAAGAAGTAGAGCACAGGCCCTATAAAATATAGCTATGGTAAAATGAGTGGATTCACGTGGAAGATAGAAAGCAATTTTTGCAAGGCAGGGTTGTTTTCGGTGTAGAGTTTAAGGAAGTTGCCTTTGGAGTCAGACCCAACTAAAATCCTGGATTAGTCCCTTATTAGTCATGAGAAATTGGGCATATTGCTTAAAATTTCTAAACTTCATTTAGGTAATTATTGAAAATGAAAGCAAGTTGCAAATAAAATATTAACAGAGTTTCCAACACATAATAGAAAGAACCCTTTGCCCCCACAATGAAAAAGTGGCATTGGAACTAGTCAAATTGATGTGGTAAAATGTTCCTTTGGACTTTACTAAGAAATAAAGAAGTTCTTCCAGAAATAGTAATAGTTGAGTATCTTATAACACCCAGTCATATAAGGCACATTTTATTTCAGGATGCCATTTAAGTTCAAATACAGAACTCCCTAAAGATTTAAAAGCCAATTGCCTTAGTAATCACTGCAAGTAAATCATAAAGTATACTTCCAGACATTTCTTACTAAATAGTCTGAATAAATGTGAATGGCTGTAAGAATCTAAGCTTGGTTCTACATACAAGTGCAGATTAAATGGAAATGAAATTCTTTATTCAAGGTTTTTGAAGTTAGTTCACACTTTCGTGTATCCTGTGGGTGCTGAACTCACAGTTAAAAATGTAGGCCATGCTCATAGGGCAATCATCTTTGTCCAAGGCAGTGTTTTTTTTTTTTTTTTTTTTTTTTTTTTGGTTGTTGAGAGCCCACTGGCCCATGTGGGAATCGAACCGGCAGCCTTCGGAGTTAGGAGCACGGAGCTCCAACTGCCTGCGCCACCCGGCAGGCCCCAAGGCAGTGTTTTAAAATTCACTGGAGTGCTAGGGTTTTGGATGAAGTAGCTCAGGGCCCACAGAAGTGAGCATGAGGAAAACATCGAGGGATGTTGTCCTTACAGGTAACTTCCATTTGAATAGAAATGTTTATTTTTGTTGTTTTACATATAAAATTTGCCTTTGACTTCCCTTTTTTGAAGTTATCACAAAAATATTATAAAGGCAAAACCTATTTTTATTTATTTTTGTAACTTACTTTTCTCTAGCAATTACATATATTCATGAAATGGGCCTGTGTGTGTGTACAAATATACACATTCATATGGAATTTGGGAACAATACCAGAAGGAATAAATAAACACCAATAACAAAGTTTCATTCTAATGTGAGCAAAATAAAACTTAAAATATCAACTTAAATAAATAATGGATTCAATTATCTCACACAGAAAGAAGATAGATGTACAAAACCCAATGTTAGACAGTGGATTAAAGTCTTACCATCCAGGTCCTTTCCTTTTTCTACTCTGCTACCTTTGGCATGTGCCATTAATATTTATGGTCTTACGCTGGCTTCCAGGGATCAGGTCTCTAATTCAGGCAAAAAGGTAAATGGAAAGAGGGGGGAAAAAAAAGCGTTTCTGTTGATTCCATCCATCTTTAAAGTGATTTCCCGGAGCCCCAAGCAATTTCTGCTTATGGTCCAGTTTTTAGAACTGGATGCCTGGCTACCTAACCTGCAAGAGTTGGGGAAAGTCAATGTTTTAGCGTTTTACTATGTCATAATAAAGGAATCCAAGAGAGACCTGGGCTGTAGATAATTTTGGATAGCCAATCATCATGCCTGCCACAGAAAATCCATAATTCAGAAAATTCAAAATTATGAAAGTATTTCATTATTTATACCTTGAGAAGTGAAACCAACTGTTTTATATTATTTTTGCCAACACTACTATAATTCACAAACTGAATTATAACATAAAATTGGATGAAAGCAACAAAACAAAGACAGCTCCTTGAATTGAGATGGATTCTCTCATTCCCAAAAGTATTTATAACAAACATGCAATATTTGTCCAAAAATGATTTTTGAAAATTAAAAAACAAAACAAAACAGCATTTTTTTCCCTTGGTGATTTCAGTAATTCTATAGACTAGATAAAGAAGATTCTTAAATGCTATCATTGAAAATCTTTAAAGGATTCTTCAATTTCTTTGTTGTGATTAAAACCATGAAATATTTAACAGTATAGAAAACATTAAATGATGATCATTTCTCCAATATAGTTCTTAGCTGAAAGTTCCTACCTGTGAAGCTCTCCAACAACAAATAATATCAAAATCCCTGTCCCAATATCTCAGAATAATTGCTAAAGGATTTTTTTAATTTAAAGAGTTTTTCCATTAAATTACATAAATACGCTGAATTGTATCTCAGACTTCCACAGACTTCAGTATCAGATCTGAAATTTAGAATTCCTGATGGGAACTATGCTAGCAAGTAAAGAAAGTTAATTCTCTTAGTAAAATTTAAATCACATTTTCTTATATAGTGTGGTAGGCTGAGGTTGGCAAGTCAGAGGCAGAGAAGATGTGAAGATGGAAACAGAGGTCAGATAGGACAGAGGATGATACACCGTTGGCTTAGAAAATGGAGGAAGGGACCTGAAGCCAAGGTTGTAGGTGGTGTCCAGAAACTAGAGAAGGCGAGGGAATGGGTTTCCTCCAGGAGCCGCCAGAAGGAATGCAGTGTTGCCCAGACCTTGATATTAAGACTTCTGACATACAGAATTGTAAGATGATAAATTTATGTTGTTTTATACCACTAAGCTTGTGATAATTTGTTATAGCAACAATAGAAAACTAATACATATAATATTTTGATACTTTGTAGAACATTAAGGACTAATTTTTTGTTTGTGGTACATTTTGGATTCCAACATTTATTTGTTTTACTTCCAACTCTAGATGACTTGTATGGCGTAACATTTAAATGAGACCTGTATGGTGTAACATTTAAATGAAGGGGTTTCCGATTACACTGATATATCCCCCCTTCCTCCATCACGTGACCTATTGTCGAGTTGTGGTATTATACACCATTAACATTTTCTTTCAGTAAAAACTGAATCTTTATCGAATTTCCATTTTCGAATTACCCGTAACTATCACAGGTACTTGCATCATTACCGCTACTGGGCACAAGTCTGTGGGAAGTATGATCCCATTTTTTTTTTACGTGGAAACCAAATACAGGTTTATTGTATTCTAAAGGTCAGTGAACAATTATTGGGGTTACTAATTGACTTTAATTTTTTATGGGACTTTCAGAAACTTGTAGTATATGTTCAGCCTGCGTGTGCTGTAAAAATGATTTAACAATTGGAAGTATTTCAAAAGTCTTAAAGAAAACACTGCCTGGACAAAAAACACTAGTGAACTATGAAATATCTCATCAAGGCTAGGTTTTACCCAGACTGTGACAAGGAATTTCTGTGTTGTAGAACAACCCTGTGATAGAAATAAATAGAAAGCAGAGGAACAATACTGTGGTTGTAACCTGTGGGGGAAAAGGGTGCTTTGGTGATTTTACTTCTGCCATTTGTCTGTCTTTAAATAAATTGAAAATGTAACAAAGGAACTATATAGCACTGTAATTTAATGTACTACGATGTATTGTTTATTGACAGAACATAGAAGCAGCAAAATTATATTACTTCAAAATACATTTCTATAAACTTATTTCAATTTCTGCTACCCTCTACCCATAATTTTTATTATTTATGCTCAACGGCTTTTGTTTATTAACAGACTTTAGTAGGTGTTCTACACAACACAAAGTTTTCTTTAAGACACGTGATATCTACATTGAGTGGTAATGCAGACTGTCCTGCAGATACTTGGGATTACTCTACTACTGTTCTTAGTACGTGAGCTTCCCTGCTCCAGTGACCATAAGGAAGCAAATTTATAAAAGACTCATATTTTAAGCATCTATAAAAACAGTTTCCAGATTGTTCAAATAGTTAAGAAACTATCTGTATTTCCTGTATGTGTCTTTTTCTATTTTACTCCTACTATTACAATCGATGTTTAATTTCACTTGCTATTTCATTAGTGAGGTGCCATTTAATCTCAATTCAGGCAATATTTCAATAGTACAGCATGAGACTTGACCAATAAATTACGTTTATTTCAATATTATATATTTGTTGCATATATGTATACTTGTGTATATGTAAATACATGTGTATATATGTGTGTGTATATGTATACATTTACATATTTATATGTGTGTTTGTCTGCCATTGGCATTTTGTACTCCAAAATGTCTAAGTCTAAAGGCTGTACATTTACATAAGCAAACTCACAAATTTACAAATGTAACATTTGCATTAATGAACTATAAGCCTGTTAAAATATAGAGAGCAATAATTTATAGACAGTATTCTCTAATTCATAATTCCAATTATAGAAATTAAATTAGATAATAGGTACTAATAGTTTTTGTCCGGCTACTCCTTTAGTCATTTAGAAATTATAAAAGTCAAATTTTCTACATTTGTGAAGATCAGCATCATTTTAGCAATTCACTACAAGTCAATAAACTCTCGGTAGCAAGAATAAATTCTTTGCCTCTTTGGACAGGAAGCAACCAGAATGATTGCACTTTCCCGTTCCCTAGAGAGGTAAACTGAAGTAAGTACATGCGCTATTATGGTTTAAACCAAGGTAAAGGGGGTAATGGAGTTTACATGAACAATTACATAAATACACATATGTATATCTGATCATGAAAAAAGAAACTGCTCTTGAAAATATACAAAAATGAAAGAATGATACCTCCTCGAACTTCATTCTTTTTGCAACTTGAAGATCATTTTGTTTACATTATTACATTTCATATTCAAAACCAGCCTTGAAAGTAGATATCACTATCTGACTTCAGGGAGAGGTTAAGGGCATTTTCCTAGCTCACTGAACCAGTAATTAGAGAAGCATGGACTCCACTATGTTGGTTCTACCTGCAGTGTTCTTTCCGGCCCTATGTGATGCTTTACTGGAAACTAGATTCTTCCTTTAGAAGGACTTTCCTCTACATTGCCCACAAAAAAGAATAGAAATTATTCTTTTTCTTAGGCCTAAAATTATTTAGGGTAGGCCTACTGAAAAGTCAGGGGTCTAAATGTACAGACAGTCTCCTTTCTCCTTTCAAAGTCTTTGTTATCTCTTTCAAAGAATCTACCAGTGAATTCACTACCTCTGTGTATGTGTCTATAACAAAATCAAACGAATTGTGAGATAACCCTTCTTAGGAAAAGGGTTTGCTGAGGACCAACTACAAGATCTTTCTAGCTGTGCTTAGCCAAATTGTATACCAATTTAGACAGTCATTAAAATATTATCAGAAAACTCTATTTCATGATAATTTGTTTGCCTGGATCTATGAAGATAAAGGCGTAAAATGTGTTTGTGCCAGACAGAAAAGTTACCAAGGCCTTGATTTCTCTCTGCAACACCATGAGTCACAAATATTAACACCTAAGACATACTAACATCCATTAGTATTTTCTACTTTTAGCTTTACATTCAATGTCTACAAATTGAAGAAATAGGCAGTATTTTATGGCTTTCTCATCTGCTCTTCTCATTACTAAGTAAATTGAATATATTACGTGAAATGTGGTAAAGTTTATTCAACATGTCTAATTGTTTGGAACTAAAAACCTTTCATAATCTGTTAGATTTGATGAAAAAAATAGCTTCTAAACTGCTGTGCACAGGGTCAGATGAGAGACTTGTGTTGCTTCTGAAGGCATAAAGAGAAATGGGAAAAGATAATGAAAATAAAAGAATTTGAGAGAAACTGGATATTATGGGCCTTGAGATGGGTGATAGGTCCTTTCAGTTACAACTCAAGTTTTGAAATACTTAGTGTAAATGGACCTATTATGAAAATTGATTGAGTTTTACACACATAGTTAAGGAAGAAGAAGAGAAAAATTAATGGTGGCAGAAGCCAGATGTGATGGTAAGCTTTGGCTCATATTTGGGTAACATAGATTTGAAGAAAATTGGTTTTGAAAGGTGAAATTGTTTACCTTTAGTAAATAAATTGCATTGCTTGATCTGAATATCATGCAGCTTTTAATAGAAGCACAGAGTTTTAATGCATTTGTTACAGTTATTTTAATAATTTCAGCACCCACCAACATTGCAGGAGTGTACTAGTTACTCCACATCCTTGCCAGAATTTGATATTATAATTAGTTTTAATTGTATCCATTTTAATGTTGCGTAGTGTCATCTCATTCTGATTTCAGTTTGTTATCTCATGATAGTTGGTAATATTAAGTACCTTTCATATGCATTTTAGACTTTTGAATATAAATCCTTATGAAGTATCTGCTAAAATCTTTGGACCATATTTAGTTGATATTTTTGTTTATTCAGAGGGACTTACAGATTTCTAGTATTTATTTATTTACATATTCTAGATCAAATTGTTTGCTTGTTTGTTTATTATCTTTACCAAAATTGAGAAAGTCAAGTAAGAAAGAGGAACACATGCAATTCAGGAATCAGGGAGTTTCAAAGAAAGAAAGATGAAGGAAATTCCTAATATTATGGTGAGAAGAAATCCTAGGATACCAATTACACAGAGGGTCCAAATTACAATCGATCCAGATTATTTCAGACTATGTTTTGGCAGGGGAAATTTTATTGACAAAACAACCTTATTTGTGATATAATTACATTGGAAAAATGGCAAAACAACAAATGATTTAAAAAAAAAATTTAGTCATTATCTATCATAATAAATAAGAAATGTCTAAAATTGATGAGTCCAAGTACACTTACACTATCAATGTAAAGACTAAAACTAGAAAGAACTGAAATGTTTGTTTCTGGGAACAGGATGAGGTGGTATGAAAAGATGAAATAGTGTCTTTCTTCTAAGTTTGTAAAGATTATATTAAAGTTACATGTTTTCATCTGTTTGAAAAACACAATGATATAAAAAATAAGTAGTTATAAGAAAATTAGTAATATTATTCTAATTTAATGATTTAGAAATATAGTGTAAAGATCCTCCAAATAGCCTTTAACGTCTGAGGGCAGACTCAGATGAAAAAGATTAACTGGAGCAAAAACTGTGATGAGCAGAGAGAAAGACAGCAATTGGAATGAGCTTTCCTGAGTTCATGTAGTTAAAAAATTAATATGAATGTAATCATCAGCACAGCTTAATTGAGACTCTTTTTTAAATTAAATTTAATTGAGTGATATTGGTTAGTAAAGTTATATATGTTTCAAATGTACAATTCTGTAATACATCATCTATATATCACATTGTGTGTTCACCACTCAGAGTCAGTTCTCCTTCCATCACCATACACTTGAATTGCTTTACTCTCTTTTACCATCCCCACACTTTCCGGTAACCACTAAACTGTTGTCTGTGTCTATGAGTTTTTGTTTGTTTGCTTACTTCTTGCTTTCAGTTTCACATACAAGTGAAATCATGAGGTTCTTCACTTTTCTGACTTATTTCACTTAGCAGGATAATCTCAAGATCCATTCACGTTGCTACAAATGGCAATATTTCATCTTTTCTTATGTCTGAGTAATACTGCCTTATAGAGAGATACCACATCTTCTTTATCCAATCATCTATCAAAGGACACTTTGGTTGTTTCCATGTCTTGGCACCATGAATAATGTTGCAGTGAACATAGGGGTACATATATCTTTATAGGTAAATGTGTTCAGATTTTTTGGGTAGATACCCAGAAGAGGATTGCTGGATCATATGGTAATTCTATTCTTAATATTTTGAGGAACCTCCATACTGTTTTCCATAGTGGCTGTACCAATTTACATACCCACCAGCGATAGATGACGCTTCCTTTATCTCCACAAACTCTTCAACACTTGTCATTACTTGTCTTGTTGATGATAGCCATAATAACAAGTGAGAGGTGGTATCTTATTGTGGTTTTGATTTGCATTTTCATAATAGCTAGTGAAGTTGAGCATTTTTTCGTACATCTGTGGGCCATTTGTATATCTTCTTGGGAGGAGTCTGTTCAGGTTCTTTGCCCATTTTTTAATTGAATTTTTTTATTTATTTATTATTGTATGTATTTTTGTTACTGCATTGTATGAGTTCCTTATATATTTTGGATGTTAGCTCCTTATCAAAGGTGTTTGCAAACAACATCTCCCATTCGGTTGGTTGTCTCTTTGTTGTGTGGATGGTTTCTTTTGCTGTGCAGAAGCTTTTTAGTTTGATAGAGTCCCATTTATTTATTTTTGCAAGGCATATATTAGAATTGAGTATCACTGGGCTAAATGACTAAAATAATTTTTTGAAATTTGAGAATGATTCCTGTCTGTTACTTATGTAAGTTTCATGTTTAAAAAGTAGTATTTCTTTTTCTTCATGATAGCTTTTCTGGAAAAAGACTTGTATTATTTCCAAAACAAACTCTTGCATCAACGATGATATCTTCCCTCAAGCAATGAAGTAAATTCAGGTAAGGCAATTCA
Source organism: Rhinolophus hipposideros (assembly GCF_964194185.1). Lineage (NCBI taxonomy): Eukaryota > Metazoa > Chordata > Mammalia > Chiroptera > Rhinolophidae > Rhinolophus > Rhinolophus hipposideros. The sequence continues at coordinate 45,559,309 of NC_138053.1, read as the reverse complement.
CAAATTTTGTTATCGTTAACTATTTAAATTGATCATCACAATATTAGTTCAATATCATCTTTATAGTTGTGAAATAAATTGTTGGGGTCAGCTTGAAGTAAGCATAGATTTTTTCTACCACTGTGAGTGATATTTTTGGACCCATAAGGTGAATCATTTAAAATTATCTTACAATGATTACTTCTATTTTGTACTATGTGTTCCACAATAGTGAACAAGAGAAACTGTACAGTTAAGTCATTCCAGGAAGTTTTATGCATAAAAATGTACATGAATTTTGGAAATTATATAGAAAAAATGTGAAATGGACAAAATTTAGGGGCACATACCAGCATAAGACTGAAATAAATTACATATCAAACTTTATGGTTTCATTATACCAAAACTATATGTATAGTACCACAAACAACATAGGCAGTTTGGAAGGGTGATTTATTATGAGTCCCTTCCTAGTCTTCTCCTTTTCTTCTCCTGTATGTCTTTATTTTCTTTTTCCTCTTAAAGTAGTGTAGTACTATATAAAATGGGTGCCAAAAAATGCATACACATTTTAAGAAAGGAAAAAACTGTATTAAAATTGTAATAGTCAATATATACTGATAACAAAAGATGAATACAAGTCATGTATATACATTTTTGCACCCCCAGTATATTGAAAGTTGGCATATTATCTTATGACCCTAAAATAGCAACCCCTTTATTTATTTATGATATTCCATTTTTTCCTGCATTGTTCCATATTTTATGTAGTTTAAATTTTGCATCCTCCATTTGTATTATATCACAAAGCATGTAATTGGAACAGCCTGTCAGATGACTGGAGGAATGATAACATTCTTAGTTTTGAGTTACTGAAATTAATCATCAAGGAAATGGTGTCAGATTTGTCCTTACAAAAAGTAATAAAGGAGGACAAATTAGTAAAGAGATTTTTTTACACAGAAGTGAAGTAAGTTGAAGAAATTCATGCTGGGGCACTTTAAAGTATCTCTCTAATCTTGTTAGAACTGATGTTAAGATAATTCCTTATTTAATAAACATCATTCATTTAAGGTTTTTTACTCATACTATGTATATTTCACTCCACTAGGGGTTGAAAGAAATAAAACATGTATATGACACAATTTTTTTTTTTCAGAAGAATACATTCTTCGGCTAAGGTCACAAAATATATAACTATGTACAGGTAAAAATAGCATATATTGTGACAGTTGTGTTATCTGGATGCTCATATTAAAATTCTTATGCAAACACTTAATGAACAAATTATATTAGACAATGCTTATTTTTCCAACGGCCAGTTTTACTATCTGAACAATGGAATAATAACAGCTTCTTATAATATAATGCATTATCTAAATCTTCTAAAGACTCCATGGGGGAAGGTCTAATTACTTATCTCATGTTTACAGATTAGAAAGCCAAAAATTAGAGAGAAGATGAACCCTATACTAAAGTTTATAAGCTGGGATTTGAATACTACTCTATTTTTAGGGCCCAAGCTCTTATCTACTCTACGTTATTCTTGGCTATTTTATATGGTTATTTACGAATCAGACGCAATAAATGAAATCACTTTATAAATAGTAAATTTTTATAACATTAGTTATTATTTTCCACTATCTACATGGTCTTAGTATTATTTGAGAGGCTTACATAATATGTTTCTTAAACTGGTATGTCAAATATAAATAGCCATAACATTACTGGAGTCATTGTTTGATTATTTGTTGGATTTTTAATACTAATTATTATATATTACTTATTATAGGTGTAGATCTGTAAACACTTTTTAGTTCCTTCTTTCTTTCTAAAGATATATATTTCAAATAAATTCTAATATCAAACCATAAAAATATTATGATTTTTCTTCATACATATTGTCAGATCATTCAAAAATAACTACAATTATTTACATCACCTCTTATGTTTAAATGTGCTGCCTTTGTCAAATTCTAATCAACATTGCGTACTACATGACTTATAATACATTTTGAAAATATACAGTTATATTACAAGCCTGCTTTATTTTAATTGCCTTGATTATTACTACATATTTAGTTGCATTATATATCATTAATATGTTTTAATATGATTAGTATGATTTATCAGGTCAAACCTATACAAATATAATTGTTTTCCTTTTTCACTATAATTTTTTCATATTTGAGGTTAACATATTTGTTGATAGTGTTCTTTTAATTTTGTTATTTTATATTTGAAAAAAAAAAACTAAAGTTTTCATTTGAACAGCAAGAGCTTTTGCGTAGTTCTTTTAATTCCATCAAGAGTTAGAATATTAAATGTTTAGTCTTTCATTAATATGACAATTGCTCCAGTTTTTATGATTAATCTGTTAGTCCACCTGGACTTGATTATACCGTGTTATGATTTTTTCATCTTTTTTTTAATTAAAATTTTTTGGGGGACAATGGTTAGTGAAGTTACATAGGTTTTAGGTGTACAATTCTACAAAACATCATCTACATATCACATTATGTGTTCACTACAAAGAGTCAGTTCTCCTTCCATCACTATATATTTGATCCCTTTTATCCTCATAGATCACCCCTTTCCCTCCTTACCTTCTGGTAACCACTAAACTATTGTCTGCTTCTATGAGTTTATGTTTCTTTGTCTTGTTCCTTTGTTGTTTTCAGTTCTATATCCCACATATCAGTGAAATCATCTGGTTCTTGAGTTTTTGTGTGTGACTTATTTTGCTTAGCATAATAATCTGAAGATCCATCCATGTTGTCACAAATGGCAGCATTTCATCTTTTCTTATGGCAAAGTAGTATTCCATTGTGTATATATACCACATCTTCTTTATCCAATCATCAATGGAAGGACACTGGTTGTTTCCTTGTCTTGGCCACCACAAATAAAGCTGCAATGAACATCAGAGCACATATATCTTTATGGACAAACGTTTCAGATTTTTTGAGGTAGATACCCAGGAAAGGGATTGCTGGGTCTTATGGTAATTCTATTCTTAATTTTTTGAGAAACCTCCACACTGCCTTCCATAGTGGCTGCACCAATCTGCATTCCCTCTGGTGTATGAGGGTTCCTTTTTAGCCTGAGCCTCCTAACACTTGTTATTATTTGTCTTGTTGATGATAGCCTTTCTAACTGTTGTGAGGTGATGTATCATTGTGGTTTTCATTTGCTATGTTTTATACTGTACAATTCATGATCTAATTTATCATGTATATTTATACTTTTCCAAGTTAAGGTACATTATGGGAAACCCTGCAAAATCTTTCCTTCCACTATTATTGGACATTTGATGCTCTTCTTCTTTATTCTATTATTTTGTGCTGCTAATTCTTGCTTGCTTTTTTTTTGTGTGTGTTAATTTGATTATTCTGACTTAAAATCACAATACTTTGTATAGCTATAACACCTTCTCCCTGCCTGCTTAAAGTGGTCCTGTTTCTGATTATTGTACACATTCAAAAATCGTTGGGCCTAATCAAATGGGCTTCAATAGTAAGAAAACAAGCAATCAAATTGAAAATGGGCAAAACATTTAACAGATAACTTCACAAAAGACTATATGTATTTATATTATATATATATATATGTTATATAGTACATGTGTTTATATATACACATATATATGTATTTATGTATGTATGTATGTATGTATGTATTTATTTATTTATATAATTGTCCAGTAAGTGCATGATAAAATGCCCAATATCATTAGACATTAGAGAAAAGCAGATTAAAAGCCCCATGAGATACCACTACACACCCATGAGAATGGAGAAAAGTAAAGAGGCTGACAATACAAAGTGTTGATGAGGCTATGAAGCAACTGGAAATCTCATACCTAGTTGGTGGCAATATAAAAATAGTATAATAATTTTAGGAACTTATTTAGTAGTATTGTAAAATGTTGAACATAAACCTACTTTATGGCCCAGACATTTGACTTCTAGGTATGCACCACAGATAATAACAACTTACGTTAATGCAAAAATGTGTACATAAATGTACACAGCTGCTGTAATCACAAAAACTCAAAGTTGAAAACAAACCAAACGTACACTAATGGATAACATAGTGGACATTTACTGTATCTCAATAAAATTGATAAACATGTCCTGGAATACATTTTAGCTTGTTTTAAATTAAAGTGAAATGAGAGCCAAGCTCAACTCATATCTTAGTAAAAGTGACAAAGAAGGTGAGTATTATTTTACTCTGCATTTCTTCTTTTAAAATATTTTATATATAATACCAGAGGGACATGTCCAATAGTTTCCCTGCCTATATTCAGACCACAAGTATACCAAAGAGGTGAAAACTTTTCTAAATACATTTGGGTATTTGCTTGTAAATTCAGTACATGGACTCCATTTATTCAAATATCCCAACATGCGATTATGCAAGAAGCTATAAGAAGTCAGTTTACATGTGAGAAATATCTGTACCCACTCTACAAAGAGCTGAAATGACTGAAATGTCAACTTACCTATGTCTAAATAACTTGTTTTTATGCACAGTGAGATTCCTATTAAATCCTTTTCTAAAAAAAGTTAGATTTCAGCACAACAATTTCCTGCTGCTTTTTCATATCACTCACTTTCTTTCACCATTATGTTTGAAACTGCATCATCACCGTTGCAGAGAACAGAACTTGTCTGTGATGATGTTTTGAGGAGGAAGCACTGCAAATGAGAGTTGAAAGTCATAATACTTCCTTATCCTTGTCTTCAGTTTGGAGATTGAATATATTCTTTCTCTTTACCCCTCCATGTGTAAGTGGTTATAAAAGACCTCTGTGATTTGGGCTTGAATCTTTATATTTTCAATATAATTGGAAATACTATATTTTCATTTCCATTTTACTTATAAGCTTTCTTTATGCTATAAAAATTCAGGGTTAAATTTTAGGTTGTATACAGAATTTTTTCACAGACCATAGAATGAAATAATGTAAGTATTTTATATGACAAATAGCATTTTCTTCATATCTTTCCTGAGAAGAAGAAGCATTTCCATAACAGAAGAAGAACTAGGGAAACTTTCAATAAAGGCCATATCAGAAAATAAAATTGATATCTATAATAAATCACAATCAATATTTAGGTGCCAAATAATGTCATTGTCAAAAACTGGAGGAATATTACGAGTGCTTGAGTGTATAATAATTTTGGTACTTTTCCTCCATATATAGTACCAAAATCATACCAATATTTGAAGCTGTACTCTATATTTTTCCTTTTGTAGAAGGCAACGCAGTCTGAGCTATTTAAAAGTCAAATAAGCAAGATGTTATCCCTTTGCACATACCAAAATAGAACAAAAGAATAATAAAATTATTATCTATGTTATTAACATGAAAACAATTTCCATAACAAAATTATTTTGTTTGGAAGCTCTATGTATCAAATAGTAGAAGTACAACTTTCTCATCTCATGGGTTTTTGAATAGGTAACATATTGAGTGCTTACTATAGAAACACAATTTTAATTAGCAATTAGTACTGTTTGGTGTTTTGATAATGTAATAAAGAATAAATAAGTCTTTGAATACTAAAATAATTAATTTTGGACATATGTGAAGGGTATTTTAAACTGGACTGTTATCAATTATAATATTGCTATTTAAATCAATCCTGAATCAGATAATTCCACATAGCTATTATTATCATTTATAGATGTAGAAATTGAAGCTTAAAGAAATGAATTAACTTGGTCAAAATCACAAGAGCTTGTAAGTGGAAGGCTAGAATTACAATCCTGGTCTATCTGACTCCAGGACTCAGGATCTTTTAGTTGCTAATTTTATATCCAAGGCTTCATTTGTCCCTGGAAATTACATCTATGCTCACAAAAGTATTACTTTTATTCTTCACCTTTACTAATATGTGCTTCATCTTTCAGGCCATGGACTACCTTTGTTATTTAAACAACATAATAATAAAAACAATGATATACTCACATCACTGTTTATTAAATCTGGGCTAAATGCTTTGAAAATGTCATTTTATTTGGTCCTAACAGCTACCTTTCTATTACCACTTTAAATAAAATATAACCAAGATTCAGACAAGTGAAAATCCAGTAACAATGTTACACAAGAGGAATCATTAGAATTATGATGCAAATTAAGTTTATGTTATGCAAAGTTCAGACTTTCAACCACTAAGTCTTCACTGTCTCAGATAGTGATCCACTAAAATGATTTTTCCTAACTTCTCCTTCTCAGTTGCTTAGATGCAACTCTCTTCTCAGTCTAATGATACATATTTTATTTCTGAAATCACAGCATATCCAAATAGGTCTGAAATTCCATTTACAAAAGGCAAAATAATGTAGTTGTAAAACGATGGATCAGGTCACGAGCAGACAGACCTAGGATTGAATCCCTTCTCCCTCCACTAGCTAATTTTCATAATTTTACTAGCGGTAGTATAATTGGTTTGTCTACATCTTAGTTTCCTCATTTGTAAAAGGAGTCACAATAGTAATCTAACTCTGGGTTTGACCATTAGCTAAGATAACATATACAAAGTTCAAGCACAGTGTCTGGGGTCTAATAATTTTTGCATCATGATTCACTATTTCCTTCCACCCCACCTTCATTTCTCTCTTGCATGTGTTTCTCACTTTCTTCCAAGGACAACAACCTTCAGACCTTTAGACACTAGACTTTTGAGCTAATGAAATTATAATGTCCTAAATTTGTTTTGGGTTATATAGACTATTTGTCTGGGTACTGGACACACATATTTCTTTGGGGAATCAAAATGTGTGTCGGTGTATGTTGCTGCTTTGTAAGAATATGAAATGATTGTACTAATTTTATTTGTAATAATAGTGATCATTTACAGAGTCCTTGCCTTTTTGCCAGGTTCTGTGCTAAAAGCTTGTTCTTCAGTATTTGCTACAATCCCACCAAAAACTTTGAGTTGCAGGTGCAATCATTATTTCCTCTTGTCAGATAAGGAAACTTAAATTTAGAAACATTAAATGATTTTTCAAAGGTCTTAGAGCTCCTATGTGGCAGGGCTTAGATTCAATTGAGGTCCTTTGAACGTTCATTTTTAACCACCGCAAACTACATCTGCATAACTTTCTCATTTATATGTCATGTTCTACAAATTTTGGATTTATAGCCTCAGGGTAGTTCTATACAAATGTTTTTAAGCTTGTTTACTTACGGTTTTAGCATTCACATATTTTGGCAATGTAGCTATGGAGAGAACAGAGCTCTGCATGAACATTTATGATGATGCAGAGAAGGCCATTTCACTTATGAGAAAGACTGGAAGGCTTCCAGGTATTCATCGCTATTTCCTGACCTACAAAAGAGGAGTGGCTAATTAAATTAACCACATTTTTTACCCTTGTTTGATTTGTTTGCTGTAATTTAGAACTAACACATTTTGATAATAAAATAGACCATAGCTAAATCAATTTCTAAATAGTATTTTCCTGTTGGCTAATTGTAACTATTTGATTCAGTGAAAAAAATTGAGCACAAAATTACTTCTAGGAAGTTGAAAATATAATTAATATAGATATGGCTAAATGAAAATTATTAAAGACACAATAATGTAGTCCGTTAATCTGTCGACATTTACATGGATCAGATAAGTGCATTACTGTTGCCATTTTAATGTTTTTTTTTTCTTCCCGATATTACACATAGATTTTAGAAACCGAATTCATAACACTTATATGGCAACTCTAATAGACATTAAGAAAAGAGACTCTTCAAGATGTTCTTTTCAGGACTATTAGTAATTGTTTTATCTTATTTAAATGAAAAACATCATTCAAGTGAAAGCATCACCTACAGGAAGCAGAGTTAACTCCACTGATAGGATAGGTCACCTACAGCCATTCAATTTTGTGTGTGAAAGCTAAAGATGCGGTAATTCAATCAAAGGTGTATATATAGAAAAGGGCCCAAGTGAGATGCCTACAAATTAAACATTTGGCAAAATTCCTTAGGCAAATGGAAAAGGTCATTTTGGAAATTTAGTTTGGTGGATTTTAACAGCTGTACTATAAACTGTAATTGCAATTTAAACAACCTCCGATGTCATTATAGAAAAATCCTAACCTACTTAACCTGCCACCCCTCAGTGCTTGCAAGTTAAGACACAAATATAATTTTATGAGCTGCTAAAGAAATTTCCCCAAGTATAACTTGACTCTATGATCACTGTTACATGTAACTGACTCAAAAGTTAAATACGATCTGCAGTTATGTTAAAAAGAACAACCAAAACAAACAAAAACCCAGAAAACTTCAATACTTGAGTCTGTGAGTCTAAATTCTAAATGTATTTACAAAAAAAAAGCAAATTAACGTATTTAATATTAAAAAGGTAATCTTTTCGTACTAATATTCTAAGGATGTTTTTTAGAATATCTGAAAATAACGTGTTTTCAGGAACAATTTTATCTAAATGAAAATAGTATATATTCAAATAGGTTTACATTAGAGTTACAACTTTTGGAAAAGTAAGGTTTCTAACATTATATTTCTTTTTCATTGGAAATTCAAAAATACTCTTCTGGAAAGAACATAGTATGTTACATTCAAAAGTGTGATGGCAAAATAAATATAAACAATGAATGCTGATTTTTAAAATACAGTATTAACATTTCAAATAAGTCAAAATAAAATCAGAGAATTATAGAAAATTTAAAACAGCTATTGGATTACTCAGTAGAATAGGAAAATGTAGAAGTAGTAGGCCCTGATGCCTTTATTTGATAATTTCGCTAATTCCAAAATTTTAACTATCTTAATAAATTATACTTTCATGGTCTCTTTTCTCCCTTTTCACTTAATGTGAGGTTATCTTTCCTTTCCAAAAAATCTTGGCTATATGTAAATAACTGACTGTGTTCCTACTGAAAACAATTTTTTTTTTAAAGACAAATACTATGGCCATTTTCCACATTGAGGTTTCCTATAATTTGAGATATATCTGTAATACAGTGGATAATTAATGTGGAACATTGTGTTAAAACTGTGTCAGAAAATACAAATGATATGAATACCAGATAAATTCAGTAAATTTTTTTCTTTCATGAAAAAATAAGTCATAACAAATCAAGTCATTATAAAATAGGTGTATTTTTAGCTAGATATTAAAACCCAAATTGTAGTTGTTTGTTTAATAATGAATGTATATTTTTAACTGGATGCCACATATAATGAATCTATATTCAAGGAAATAGTTATCCCTTCTGATCCGCAATTTCTAATATTTACAATTAAACATACATACATATTTTCTTAGACCTTCATGTATCCTTGTAATGTTTTCCTTAGACTAGTATAGAAAGATGAGTAAAATTTTAGAAAACACGCTGTAAAGTTCTACTCCATTGTTATATACATTCAGTAGTTTAGTGAGAGCATTTTTAAAAACTCATATGCTTTGTTATAAAAATGTCAAACTGGAACATGCTTCATAAGACAATGACTTTCATTTTACCATGACAACCTGCATTATCCCCTTCTATTATTTTTCATTAAATTGTATTTTTAAAACTGATATTTGCTGAACTTTAGTGTTCAGCAAATAGTTTAGTGCTTTCACATAAAGTATTACTTCATTTAAAGTATTACTTCAGTACTTTTACTAGGGATTCCTACCTTGGTTTAACTGGGGAAGCTGAGGTTACAAAAAGTTTAAGGGATTGTTCAATTGTATTCAAATATTAGGAAAAATATCTGAAACTCAAAACCTGAAAATTCAACCTCAATTCTTCGGTCTGTTTTCTTATGTCACTGAAGGGTGGTAGAATATGTAACTCCAAAATGTGCTATCTTGGAGTGAGGATTATTTTGATCTAAGGCACTTGAAAAACAAAAGGTACAAGAAGAATGCTCTAACCTCCCCTCTTCTTCCTGAAAGCAGGAGACAGAGCTCCCATATGAAAAATGTCTTCCCTACACCAGAAGGAAAGAAACATTCTTACCACCAGGAATACGGAGTCCAGGCCGAGATAATTCTGTATAAGCATTATTAAAACGACTTTTATTTTCCTGTAGTCTCCCCATATATTTTACTTACTTTTCCACAATTACCCCTCTTGTGCAATTTAATATATAAGCATTTAGATTTTGCCACTTTTTTGTGTCTTCACTTCTTAGGAAGCCTCTTATTTATACTAAATAAATTTGTATGCTTTTCTCTTATTAATCTGTCATTTATTACAGAGCTAAGATAGGTAAAGATTTTTATTCCCCTAGCCTACCCCCAAGATAATCTTTTAAAGGTATGCTTACTCAATTGATTATTCACCATGATTACCTAGCTCTCTTTTAGAAGACCAATAAAACCATAAAGGATGCTTAAATTGAATTAGAAGTAGTTTTGTATATGAAAGAAGGATTTGACTAATTAAAGTTAATACACTGTGACAGGCAAACCTAAACACAAGCACATACAATTTCACTAGTGCCACTCAGGACCATAATAGCTATCTGACAAAAGTGACATATGCACGTCACTTACATAGATGAATAAAGTCACAACACAACATATGAATTGTGTCACTGTAATCCTAAATCCCATGGATGCAATTATCCCTTAAAGGAAGAGATGACTGCAGTTTAGGAAAGCAGGAAAAAAATGACTATGACTGGCAGCAAAACAGAGAGCGAAACGCAAATGTTTGTCACAATTCAAAGCTCTCAGCTTGTGTAGGGACGTAAATTTAAGCTTGATGATGACTCTGCTGCACTCTGAGGGGATGAGCCAAATACTTAGAGATGTTATATTTTTGACATTTCATTAGTCATAAATCTTTCCTCTCTTTTCAGGAGACCCAAACAAAAGTTATACATTGCAGGACTCTTCAACATAAGTCAGAGGTGCCCCAAATGCCCTCGTCAAATATCTCCTTTGTCAATAACATAACTTCTAATCAGATGTGTCTACCCATTTCTTATGGGATATAGAAAAAAATTGAACCATGGATACTTTCTCCCCAAAATTAGATGAATATAAAAGGGTTTTGAAGTTCATTTCAACATGAGTGATTAGTTTATTCAGCTCCTCTATGGCACTTACCTTCGCTTACTGTAACTTCATTGGAGGGTGACCTGGTGGTTCTACGCAATGTCCCTGTAACTCTTCAGTTTCCACAAGCTGGTAGATACTCAATGGGATATTGTATTGAGTTCGTTTAGAGCTACAGAGAATGTACAACTTTTTTTTTTTTTTTTTTTTTTTTTTTACTATAGGTACTTACCAATGAGTGTGCAAAACAGGGCTGTCAGAGACTAAGAGCCTGCTTGGGTCACTTCCAATTATTAACACTCCCTGGTATTTTAAAAGGAAATGGAAAAACATAAAAATAGAGTTCCAAAAATTTTAATATTTTACACTTAATTAGTTCAACCATAAAACACACAAAATATAAGGACTTTAATGTAAACACATTATATTTGAGTTTCTTCTTGAATGTGAGGCTTAGATGAACTGGCCTTTCTGGTCTCTCCAATAAATTAGCCTTGATAGAAAATTCCTAAAATATTTGGGGGTGTGGGAAAAATAAAAGGTGTTGTTCCCATAAATGAACATTCTTTAAAAGATGCTCAGTTAAATTCAGTTAGTATAGACAGAGTCTATCAGCAGAAACTCTGCAGCCAGGGTGGCTGCAGGTGAATATTGACTGTGCTAGTGACTAGCTGTATGAACTTGTGTTTCCATTTGCTCCTTTGTATAATGCGAATAATAATATTATTTCATGAGGCTGTTATAAGGATTAAATTATTTAATATTCATAAAGTGCTTAGGAGATTTATTTGGCACAATTATATATATACACACCCATATGTGTAATTTGTTATTGTTGTTGTTAAATAAATAAAACAAAAAAAGGCAATATTGTATATTATTAGTCAGCTTCTATAACAAACACCCCCAAAATCTCACTGGCTCAAATGAATGGGATTTTGTTTATCACAATCCCATGTAAGTTAGAAGCCTTTACAAAAAAGTCCTACTCAAAGTAGTTAAACAGGAACCCAAGCTACGTCAGTTCTTTGGCTCTTTTATCCTGATGTACATTCCAGGTATCCTCTGCATTCAACTTGTGAACAGATAAATGAAGAGCAGTGTGCAGAGGCTCCGTAAGATGTTTAATGAGAGGTTCACAATCTCTACCCACATTCCATTGGCCAGAACTCAAGGACATGGCCCTGACCAAATGGAAAAAAGATTTCAGTTCATCCAGGACAAGGAAACAGGACTGTTTCCTGTTGCATCTGATGAACCAGGAACATACATGAGAAATATCACACTAAGCTTTTATCTACTCCAAAAGTGTTTGAAAAAACACAGCACAATAGTACTTAAATTCATAAAAGAATCTTAAGTGCACCTTTGGCTTCCACTTCCTTTTTTATTCCAATAAAGATGTAGAAGTCAGTCTTATAAAGATGGATAAGTAAGACTGGCAATTATTTCTTTTAAATCCAGTGGAAAGTATTGTTATGTTGACCATTCAAATGTAGTATCTTTAGTGTATTTTTGAAATGTATTTTTCCTTTGATAGACCTAGTTATTTCCTCTTTCCCTTGTTTTTCCCCCTGTTTTATTACCCTAAAAAATAGTTACCTCTACATGTTTCTCAAATCTACCCACTTCCATACACCTTTTCAGCCTAACTTGAGAATAAACTATCATCTTTTTTGTATTGACTTCGGAACTGATGTTGTATCTACCTTCACTTGCTTCTAATTTATTCTCTGCAACCATTTAATTTTATCTCCTAAATCTTTTCCGAAACACCCATTTCTTTAAGTATGCTTCAAAAAACCCTAATACAACTGAGTCACGCATTTCCTTTGGTGCCATTCTCTTACCTGGTCTCCACTATACAAGTCATCCTTGATTTCCAAAAAGCATTCCATTTCCTGGAATGCTCCCTGTCCCAGGACCTTAGCAAATGCTATTCTTTATTTCCAAAATGTTCCTTCCCGTTACATTGTTTAGTTTATTCCTAATTATACGTTGGACCTCTTTGAGACACTGTTTCTTCAAAAAGTAATGACCACTCAGACTACATATCTTTTTGTTTACTCTTTCATGGCACCTTCACTTCTTATTCATAGCACTTTTTTATAATTGTAATTAATAATTGATGCGATTAGATATATATCTATGTCCTTTACTAAAATGTTATCTAAAAGAGTGTATTGATCAGAACACTATCTCTAGCACCTGTCAGTATGCATTACAAATAGTAGACACTTAATATATGTTGAATAAATGTGGCTTATTTTAATTCCACATCCAAATAATTTCATTCATTTATCAATTATGTCTGATATCTTACAATATACAAAGGTCTATGCTACATGTTATAGATTCAAATTTACTAATACTCTGGTCTTTGAGTTTTTGATAATGCACCTGTGGGGGCAAAAAAGAAAATGAAAAATAAAATGTAATAAGCAATACGTATGTACAAATTTCATGAGAAAGCAAATGAATATATTTTTTCTTTGTTTAATGGGGGCATTTTCAGAAAAAGGTGACATTTTGGTATTTTGTCGTTTGTCACTGAGGATCATGATATCTATCAAACTGAAGCATGCAAGTGCATGTGCAAAGCCCAGTGATCTTAAATTCCAAAGGCATTTCTGATTGATAATAAGAGTCTCCTTTCTCTGAATAAAGAGTTACCTTGAGGGAGACTTTACTGATTGTAAGGAAGAGACACAAACTTGATCTGAGTAAAAGAGAAGTTCATTGTAGAGAGATAAAGCAGTATCCTGGAATCCTCAACAATTATTGAGGTAGCTAATAAATATAATGGTTAAAAAATGTTGGGCCCTTGCTTTATTCATACATTGAGGTAACTATCTCAATTTAAACACGTTAGAATAAATATGACTATCAAAAAAATTCTCAAGAAAGACTATTCTCAACTACAATGTATCCTATTTGTCATCATAACTGCTCTATATTCTTGTTTTATATATAAATTTTTTAATTGGAAAATCTCTTTTCCAGTGATTTCTGCATTCTTTGATATTCCAAATTTATCATGACTGACTCCTCATTGTGAATTCTACATCTTAATAATCTTACATTACCAATTTTATATATTAAGCAAGATGGAAAAAGATCTTTTTCATTGAATTTTGTTTTTGCATGAGGATGATTGCTGATGATTCCAGATTCTGTATTCATATTTTGTTTATTTGTTCCATTAACTATATGTATTCATTCTATTCATTTTACCTCATTTATTTATTCTTTGCATAGTATTTCCTATGTGCTAGGCATTGGCTTGCTGGAGATATGACAGAGAACATCAATAAATGTCTGTGACCCAGATAAATCTCCAGTTCTCAGCACTATTCAATCTACACCCTAATTGAAAATATGAAGAAAGAACTTATTATAGGATCACCAACCATTCAAAGTGAAACACCAAACAAACAAACAAACAAGAAAAACAAAACAGCTTGATATATGGGAATCAAGCATTTGAAGCATAAGAACTTACCCACAGGTAACACAAATGACAGAAAGAGCAAATAACTAAAGTAAATATAATAAATATTTTGAAGTTATTTGGGGGGAGATTATCTCATTTAAAAACATGAGATACTCTCCACTTTTGGCACTATACAAAATCACATAATACAAAAATGCTTTAGCTATAAAACCATAAAAAATTCTCTATGAAATGTTAAATATATGCTGATATGGTATATCTGAGCTGTCAGGGCAGTAAGGAAAATCCACAGGCTTTCTCTAAAATGGAGAAAAGTAAAAAAAAATTGGAGCGGTCATGCATGTAAGCATGTGCTGAAGCCTTGATGGTGGTGGTGATAGACGTGGCAATATGTGTGAATGTTGGAGAGGTTGCTAACCAATGGGCTTTTTAACTTTTTACTTTGACATAACTTCATAACTTCAAAATCACAGAAAAGTTGCAAGAATAGTGGGCACAATTCCCATGTACTTTTCTTCAAGATGCCCAAAATGTTGAATTTACTTACGTGTGCTTTTTCATTTCTTCAACCATTGTCTTTTTTCTCTTTCTCTGCACCCATTTTAGAGGCATGATTTCAGGGTTACTGCTGAAATTAAATGAAAAAGTAATGAATCAACTGTTAAACTAATAAAACACTAGTATAATACAACTAAAAAAATGGTGAAAAAAATTAAGAAATTTCCTAGATTCCGATATAAATATTATGTATACATAATCCTCAATTAATTTATGCCAAACTTCCTCCTGAAGAGACACATTGTCAGTTTGGAACTGAGTAGACAAAGCTTCAGACATTTGTATCTAAGTTAACACAGAACATTACACCATCTCAGAATTGTCAGAAGCAAATTCATGATATATTAGAGTTTTATAGATGTGTGTGATTGTTAACCAGTATTCGTTGTTTTAGTTTGTGCATACCCACAGAGCAATTTCTAACATCTTTGGAGTACAATAGGAGTGAACTGCAAACTCTAATGTAATATTAAGAAAGATATATGCTCTCCATTTAATTATTAACTTAAGAAAAAAATGATTGAATACTCAAGAAATCCCTGTTCAAATTTTATCCTTGATTTCATTACCATCAATGCTTCCACTAGTTTAAGATCATTTATCAGCTCATAAACATCTCTTGGCACCTATCCTGTGGAAAATATGTTTTCTGAAATTACTCTCTATGATTAGTTGCTTCTTATACAGAATTCATGCTGACAAAATTCCTTTTCCAAAAGTGTGTCTGTAAACATATGGATTAGTTTATAGCAGGAACAGGTATCTGCTTACTCATCTTCTGCACATGAATATTCTTCCCATTTTCTTCTTCCCATTTCTTAATGATTGTTTACAAACAACGGAAAATATATTAAATAAAGTCTATTCCCTGATTACCCACAGAATAAGTTATCTATAAGATTCTAGCCACACTTTATGCTATTTTATATTCATAATTTACTTGACTCCTGCTAGGTGATGAGTCTAAAAATAATTGAAAATGTTTCTAATGCTGTTATTCTACTTAAATGAAATCCAAAAAATAAATTAGAAGTTTAGAATTATAGTGCTAAGAGCAATGCTTCCATGTTTGGCGTGTTGGAGCTGGGTCCATAATGATAATACTAATAGAAGGGCGTAGTTCATTATTCAAATGGTTGCTAAACTGAGGTTAGGTTAAGTCATGCAAGTAGATTTCAATTAAACTTGCACTGATTAGAAAAACATTAAAAATACTCATTCACCTCATTTTATCTATTTTAATTTCAACTTGATGCTCATATTGCAGTAAGCCTGCAAATTCCACAGGATATACGTGTGTGTGTGTGTGTGTGTGT
This sequence comes from Rhinolophus hipposideros, assembly GCF_964194185.1. Classification (NCBI taxonomy): domain Eukaryota; kingdom Metazoa; phylum Chordata; class Mammalia; order Chiroptera; family Rhinolophidae; genus Rhinolophus; species Rhinolophus hipposideros. Next base: position 45,542,969 of record NC_138053.1, on the reverse strand, counting down.
GTGTGTGTGTGTGTGTGTGTGTTATTTTTTCTGGTACTAAATTCGATCAGAAGACCAGACACCAACCATTTTTTTGGATGTATAGGGCACGAAAACTATAGATATCCTTCAGTAAAACAGAATAGTCTAGCTTAGGTGAAACTTTTAAAATGCTGTATCAGAAGATATTCATGTCATAAGTACACATTTTAAATATAAAAACAATTTTCAGAAAGCACCTTTCATTAGTTTCCTATGGCTGCTGTAACAAGTTACCACAAACTTGGTGGCTTAAAACAAGAGACATTTATTCTGTTAAATTACTGGAGGCCAGAAGTCTAAAATCATTATCACTGAGTCCAAATCAAGGTGTCGGCAGGGCTACACTACTAGAAGCTTTAGCGGAGAACCCGTCCTTGCCTCATCTAGTTTCTGGTGGCAACCAAATTTCTTGGCTTGTGGTCTGGTCTCTAAAGTTTCAGCCTCTGTTGTCCCACTGCCTTCTCTCTATCTGTCAAATCTGTCTCTGTCTCCCTCTTATAGAGTGTGATTGCATTTATTATCTACTGGGATAATCCAGAATAATCTTCCCATATTAGAAATTTACTTTAATCACACCTGCAAAGCACCTATTTGTCTGAGGTAACAGTCACAAGTTTCAGGCATTAGGAGGATGTGGATACCTTTCGGGGTAGGGGGTGGGCAGTATTCAACTTATTGCACCCATTTATAGCACACTTCAGATTTTCAGTCTCTAATTCTTCATACATATACAATAGCTAAAATACTTGTTTATCTCAAAACTTCTTAGTGAATTTTGAGTCGTAATGTAATTTCCCAATATCTATAGCTGTGCCTGTTATTTCCCAATATCTACTCTTACAAGGGTTTTAAATAAAGTTTTTTTTTTTCAGTCATATGTCTTTTATATAAAGGGTCAAAAACTTTTACATATTGAGTAAATAGTACTGGAATTTAGTCCGAATACAAATCAGTTAATTAGTTTCTTGAAATTTCTTCAATGAACTATTATTCATTCGTTTTTTCAGTAAAATAATTTTGCAATACTATTTTAATTAATTAATTTATTTATTTATTTTTAAATTTATTGGGGTGACAATTGTTAGTGAAATTACATAGATTTCAGGTGTGCAATTCTGTATTACATCATCTATAAATACCATTATGTGTTCACCACCCAGAGTCAGTTCTCCTTCCATCACCATATATTTGATCCCCTTTACCCTCATCTCCCTCCCCCCACCCGTCGGGTTTTAAATAAAGTTCAATAAACAGTGCACAACTTTTTTTCAGGTATCTCTGTGTCTGATAATGGTCTCTTCTAGCATCCCTGTCTGAGAATAGTCCCATGCCTTCTCCTAAACCAGACACCTAAAATACACCCTTTTCCTCCACTGCTGTCCACTATACCCCTACCCCAAATTCTAATGCACCATTTGTCCTTGATGACTTTGACTCTAAATCTCTTTGAAAGTTTTCCTTTTTTTTTTTTTTTCTGTGTTTTTCTTTCACCATTTGGCTTTTGTTACTCTGGCACATACATACTATCACTAACACTAGCCTGATGTCTTGCAGTAGCTTCTTTATTGCTCTCAATGTACTATCTATCATCTTCAGATCCACTCTCAACCCTGCAGTTAGTATTCCTTTTTCAAAGCACAAAGATGATATGTGCGCTTAAAAAAAAAAAAAAAATCCCTTCTCTGATTTTAAGATGAAGACTAAAATTCTTAACATGGTCAAAAATCATATTACTCACGTTTAGCTAGCACTACTCTCTCCTTAGTTTGCTGCAGTTCAGTCCAGTCCTCTGTGCTGGGTGAATCTCTCCTACCCAAGCCCGTGATCACCCTGACAGTAATTATTGGACTGGGGAAGGCAAAGCCCCAGCACACCCATGAGCTCAGCTATAACTTTTAAATTGAACAGAGTGACCTCTCACTGATTTAAAACACAAACAAAACATTATAATCTAAATTTGTGCAATGAGCTGAGGAAACAGAGCAGACAGTCAGAAGGAAGTGAGTGCTAGAGCAGAGTAGGAGGCATGGAGTTGAGTCAGAAGGGGGAGGGAGGCACTTGTCCCTGACTTTCATTTGCTAGAACGGTGGGCGAGCTCTACTGCTGTCTGGGATCTTGGATTCAGTGAGACCCTGCTGACCTTAGAGTAAAATTTCTCCCCATGTTTACCCTCTTTTTTTTCCAGTTATTCTGAATCTTGAATGGGTCTTTGTTTATTTAAAGCAAAATAGCAGTGGGTAGGCCATGAGCAAATTTTGAAAAAACAGTAAATCTGTGGTAAAGTATATAGATTTACTGAGAACAAAATCTTTTTTATAAGGTAAATTGAGCTCAATTTCCCATGATACATGTAAAAATAATGCTAAAATAAATATTAAGATAAAGCAGTTAGAGGCCATCTCATAGGCAAAGTAATTGTAGGAGTGATTTTCAAATGCTTAAACTGAATTTTTATTTTTTTTTTTGTAGATGTGCATTATCGCGGAAAACACTGGAAACATTCAGTACATATTAACTGTTTTTGTTAACACTTTGATGATGCTGATAATTACATCTTTCCTGAACTCAGTTAGTATAATTAATCAGGGCAGCATACTAATGAGATTATAGTTATGGATCTTACAGTTAGCTCGGTTCCATTAATGACCACAGATTGACTTCTCACCTCAATACGTCATCATTGCTATGTATCATTAACTGCAATAGGAACTAAATTAAAGTGTGAGATTGCATCAGTAAAATGATGAGTACTTTAGAAAAATAATTCAAACCTTGTGCTTTACTTACTATGGGTCACTAGTTTTATCTTTCAATATGAAAACTAGGATACTCTATATCTTTGATGATAACAGACAGAAAAATAGTCCTTTGTGTTTTTTTCTTTGTTCCTGTGCATATTCTTATAAAAGACTGTTTTTAAAATTATCCTGAAGCATAAATTAATCCTTGCTTAAAATTTGGAAGACTATTTTCTATTCTTCAACAATTACATCAACCATTTTAATTATTTTGATTATCTGAAACAGCTTTTCCAAATAATTGCTCCAAGAAGAGAGACCTATTAACAATCAAAGTTGCTCATGCAATTAGGATAAATATCTTAATGTTATAAACGTATAGAGATCTGGTGGATTATTAATGACAGCAGACAAACATTATATAAGTAAAATCAGATTTTTACCTTCACCGATTTGATTTGTTTTAACTTTGTGTATTAAAGTGAAGGAAAGCAGTAGAAAATAGAAGAAATTATAATGAATCATAGAATCAGAATCTAGTAAACAAAGAGTTGCTGGTTACGTGAAGAAAATTGGAAGTTCATATTCTTAAAAAAAAAGTAATGAATGGTTAATCTAAGGAAAATTTCTGAATTCCTCATAAAATAGCTGTAGTTGTTTTATTAGGGCCTTATGTAAAGCTGGTTTCAGAGAGATTCACCATCATTTTGCGTCATTTTGAATACATGATGTATAGGTGAAATTCTCAGATGTTCATGTCCACTTAATTAAGTGAATCAAACTCCTTTTCGTATTTCAGAAGTTGAAAAAGAAAACAACCTTAATTGTGATACTGTATTAGACTATGCTTCTTTAAATGTGAAGAGGAGGCTTAGATCAACGTGAGCATCACATTAAATCAACTATGCTTACATAATAAAATTCCCATATGTAGGCTTCAAGAATGTCTGCATTTCACACCCAGCATTCAGTAAGCACATTATTATTTAATTTGAATGATGAACTTTAGGGATTATCTAAATTAACTTAACTCTTCCCTACTCTGTAAACTAATGCCACTTCAATTCTGAGATTCATTTTATGAATGTATTTTGTACCTTATTTTGTACCTTCCTTTCTTAAAACCTACCTTCTTGTAAGAATATATATGTGTACATACACATAACAGAGTTCTACATTTGTTTTAATTTACTATAATAGGGTCATATTACATATCATACTTTATTTTTTTTTCTTTATGATGTATAATGTAAATCCCTACAGATTAACACATGAAGACTTTTTAAGAAACTAATTTATACATGTACACAAAATACATGCAAAGATTTTATTTTAGTTAAAACAATATATTTATGAAGAAGTTTATGCAGATTTCTTTCTTCTTTATGGCTGCGTAATACTCCATTGTATAAATGTACCACAGCTTCTTAATCCAGTCATCTACCGATGGGCATTTCGGTTGTTTCCATATCTTGGCTATTGTGTAAAGTGCTGCAATAAACATAGGAGTGCATACAGATTTTTGAATTGGAGTTTTGGATTTCTCCAGGTAGATGCCTAGGAGTGGAATTACTGGATCATAGGGTAGTTCTATCTTCAGATTCCTGAGATACCTCCATACTGTTTTCCATAGTGGCTGCACTAATCTGCAATCACATCAACAGTGCACTAGCGTTCCCTTTTCTCCACATCCGCGCCAGCATTTGTTGTTTGTTGATTTATTGATGATAGCCATTTTGACTGGAGTGAGGTGGTATCTCATTGTGGTTTTTATTTGCATTTCTCTGATGGTTAGTGAGGTTGAGCATTTCTTCATATGTCTTCTTGCCTTCTGCATGTCCTTTTTAGAAAAAATGTCTCCTCAAGTCCTCTGCCCATTTTTTAATTGGGTTGTTTGTTTTTTTGGAGTTGAGTTGAGTAACTTTTTTATAGATTTGTGATATTAATCCCTTATCAGATATATCATTGGCAAATATCTTTTCCCATTCAGTAGGATCCCTTTTTGTTTTATTGATGGTTTCCTTTGCTGTGAAAAAACTTTTTAGTTTGATGTAATCCCACATGCTTATTTTTTCTCTTACTTCCCTCACGCGAAGGGATATATCAGTGAAAATCTTACTCTGGGTAATGTCCATGAAGTTTCTTCCTATATTTTCTTCTAGATATTTTATGGTTTCAGACCTTACATTTAAGTCTTTAAGCCATTTTGAATTTATTTTTGTATATGGTGTAAGGAGGTGGTCCAGCTTCATTTTCTTGCATGTATCTGTCCAGGTTTCCCAAAACAATTTTTTTGAATATATTCTCTGTTCCCTTCTCTCTATCTTCTCCTTTTGGTATGCCCATTATTCTTATATTGCTCTTTCTGATGGAGTCAGAAAGTTCTTGTAGAGTTCTTTCATTTCTTTTAAGTTTCAAGTCTCTTTCTTCTTCCATCTGTGTAATTTCCAGGTTTCTATCTTCGATGTCACTGATTCTTTCCGCTATCTGGTCAACTCTACTACCTAAGCTGGTTATTTCATTCTTAATTTTTTCTATTGAGTTCTTAATCTCCAGAAATTCCATTTGGTTCTTTTTTAAAATTTCAATCTCTTTCGTAAAATGCCTACGTTGTTTTTGACTGTGTTTCTCAGTTCATTAAACTGCCTTTCTGTGTTTTCTTGCATCTCGTTGAGTTTTTTCAGAATTGCAATCTTGAATTCTCTGTCATTTCAGTCACACATTTCCATATCTTTAAGTTCGTTTTCAGGAGACTTTTCACTTTCTTTTTAAGCTGTCTTATTGCCTTGGTAATTCATGGCAATTACTGATTTATTATTTCTATTCGTAGACATCTGCAGGAGTGGCTTCTGCAACAGGTTAATAGGAATAGGTCTTTCTTTTGTTTTCCAGTACTTGTTGGTATAATGTTTTATTTTCTCTCTGAGTGCAGTCTTTTTTTTTCTCTCTCTCACATGGTAATGCTATGTTTTCTCTGCACTATACCAGCTTCTCACACAATGGGGGATTCCCTGGGAGACGGGCTTCTCTGTTAATAGTTCGCATGGGTCACAGAGTGCAGTGTCCATGTGGGTATGCGGAGAGCTTTTGAAGTTCCAAAGCTCTTCCTACACCAGATTTAGAGCCCGTGTGTTTAAGCAGTTCTATTTACTCCTGCAGGGATCCACCCAGATAGGTGGGGCCAGGGGTGGGGTGAGTTGTGAGAGGTGGCCCAGAGCAATGGCTGAGACCACCACCACAGCTCCCACCCTTTGCTGGAACTAGTTGGGCTGCGAATCTGTGTCTGGGGTCCACAGTTCATAGAACAGCAAATATTCTGTTCTTTGATCTGACACTGCTACTATTCTGCTTCTAGCACCGGGCAGTTGGGGGTGGGGCAAGCTCTGGGAGGGTAGGGAGGGGGCGGCTAGTCTCAGTGCCTAAGGCTTCCATTCTCTGCTCCGCAGTAAGGGCTTAAACCACCGTTTTCAGCCTTTTCCCTCAGTGTTTTCTCCAAGGTGTCTGCCGTGAGCATTGGTTTCAGTGTGTTATATGCTGCCCCCTCAGCTCTGTGGGCCGTAAGCGGAGCCCTAGCAGTCCGAGTTCTTCCTTCTCCCGCAGCTGCAGTAGTTCCGGGATGCAGCAAGCTTGGAGCACTGAGCTAGGCCTGTGTCTTGCATCCGAGGGGCTCTGTCCCCACACTTCTCCCTTCCCTCCTCCCTGCTTGCACAATTTGCTTACCTTTAGGTGAATATAGTAGTGGGCCTCTTCGTCTTGCCTGTCTGCTGTGCAGGGAGTCCTTTGTGGAGTTATCGTTGTTAGATTAGTTGTAAATTCCAGGGGAGCTTTAAAGAGGCTCACCTCACGCTGCCATTTTGATGATGTCCTCTGCACAGATGTTTGATATAAATTAAATTATCTGATACATACTATATGATTTTTCCTTTGGGCTGGCACAGGATTGCAAGATTTAGCACAAATAATTTGAAAAAAAAAATACTGGATTCCCAATTAAATTAAATTTCAGAAAGAAACAAAAATACATTTTTAGTGTATGTACGACCATGTCTGAAATATTGAATGGGGTATACTCATACTAAAATATTATTCCTGTTAATCTGAAATTCCAATTTAACTGGATGTTTTGTGTTTTATGTGCAACCTAGGTGGGCAGGACTTTTTATCTTCTTTCTTTCTTTTCCTTTTTGTCTACCTCCAGCTTCCTTGCTCACCCCTTTATTCAGCACTTCACTGTCATATACAAAACAACTTATGTTAAAATATTAAGGGTAAGGTAAATACTTTGAGACTTTTCTCTATGTTCTGTATGCTTATACTACTACTACTACTAATAATAATAATGTTATTGAGTGATCACTATAAGTAAGATGCTTTTATGTACATTACTTATGCATTAAAATTAATTCTCCAAATAACAATATGATGTAAGTACTATTATTAGCCTCACTTTATAGATTTAGAATGTGAGGTTATGAAATTAAGCAACGTGCCTGAAGTAATACAGCTAATAAGCCAAGTACCAGTAGTTGCATTTAGACCCTGTGATACTAATTCCTGAACCCATATTTTCACTACTTGCTGTGTTTTACATATACATTTATATACTTGCATTTTACAAATATTAAACCTAGATGTCATCTAGGAAATGCCATAGATCGAAAACTTTGACTACCCTATCAAAAAAAGTTCAGATAATTTGATTTCCCATAAACCAACTCTAGCATTATTATTAAAATGGTATTTTAAAATATAGTAAATTAGCATAACATTATAACAGTTTATTTGAAGGCTTTTTATAGCATAAGTTATGACTTCATAAAACCATTTGATTGTTCAAACTTTAATCATTTCACTTAGGACTTTTTTCTCTACCTTTTTTTTTATATACATATAAACAGGTATAGATATTATATATTATTTGTTACAAAAATACAGATATAAATGTAGATGATATCTATTAATATTTTTACCAAGCATGTATGGTTACTCTGAAGAATTGTTTTTTTAGCTTAGTATACCAATGTAAGTTTTCTGAAACAAAAATTGTGCATTTACATGTCAAGTTGGTTGAAACACACTTAACTATGATTACCTGAATCCCCACTAACACCACATTTCCAACTTAGAGAGCCAGGATTGAAAACAGAGAACATCCTATAGCTATTCTTTGATATATGAACTGAAACTTTTTTTTTCCCGAAACACTTGAGCAATAAATTATGATGACATAAAAAAAAAAAAAAAGAAAAAGAAAAAAAGTGTTTCTACAGTAATTACCCTCCACCAAAATCTGGGGTAAGAAATTAAATAAATTCATCCATCCAGTAGCTAGTATTTTTAAATCCCAATTTCCCATACTACTACGTCTGTGATATAATTCTGCACTATCAATAGCAAAATTGTGAATATCATGCATTCTCTCTGCACGGATGGGCAATTTTCAGTATTTAATAGCACTGAACAGGTCATATAAAAGTTGTACATAGTTGTGTTTCACAAAAATATATTAAGATTATATGATTATTAGAAAACATATCAATATAAATTTAGTAAATTTAGTAAATATTCTAAGTATTTAAGTATCTCTAATAATTCTAGAAACAAAGACCCCCAAATTGTAATGGTGAATATGGGGAACAAAGAATAATTATTATAATAACAACCTTTAGATGGCATTATGGGATACCATCACTAATAAATTCATTGTAATAATAATAATTATATGAACAAGGTTTCTTGAATGATTCCTATGGCTCAAGGAAGTTTTAAAGATGATAGATATATCCCATTACTTATCTCATCATCACAAATCCATATGGAGATGGACAATGTCTTAGTCCATTCAGTCTGCTATATTAAAATACCACAGACTGGTGGCTTATAAATAGTAGACACTATTCACACTTCTGGAATCTGGAAGTCTGATATCCGGGTGTCAACATGGCCAGGAGAGGGCCTACTTTCAGGTTACAGACTTCCACTGGTGTCCTCACATCATGGAAGGGGCTGGCGAGCTCTCTGGAGCCTCTTTTATATGGGTGTTAATGTTGTTCATGAGGGTCTCACCCTCGTGACTTAAACACCTCTCAAAGGACCTACCTATTAATACCATCACCTTTTGGGATTAGGATTTCAACACATTAATTCTGAGGGTCCACAGATATTTGGACCATAGTGGATACTATTTTTATCTATTTTAAGGTTAATTAATTGGGGCACTGAAAGATAAAACAAGAGGAACATCATTACACAGCTAGTATGTGATCTACAAACATATTTGCTACAGTGTCTGACCTCTTAAAACATTTGTGAAAGTTCCTTATGATGTTTAAGCATAAGTACATACATTCAAGTAAGATTGTTGCCTTGTAAGAAAAAAATATACAAATTAAATTTTATTTAAAATTATTATTAAGCAACATATGTTCGGTATACTATTAATCAATTGATAGGAAAAATTAGAAGTCTCTAACTCCAATAGCACAATTCTACAGCTTAGATACAATTAAGCGGAAAACAGAAAACAAAATGAAAGAAAACAAAAATGTACTTTGCCTTATATTTGACATAATTTTTAAAAGTTCTTATGGTTTTGCAAATTTTTTTAGATAAACTATTGTATTCTTTGTTACGTTCTACTTTTAACTTTTCAGTGGCCTTCTTCTATCACTTTCATACTTTACGTCTGTACATCACATTGTCCAATGCAAACTTGTTAATTTTATATTATTCTCAGCCACTGTACAAACCCTGAACATCTCTCTTATTCGCCAATGTAGTTCACATGCGCATCTCAGAAATAAGCACCGTACCCAGTAGGACATCAGCTATAGGACTGGCATATCAGTCAATGCATTGATATGCTCACCACTTACCCAAACATTATGGTAAGGAAATTGGTATCAATCTTACCCATAATTGGAAAAGAGGTCAACTTTGTCCAAACTTCCTGGCTTCTTCAAAATGTAGAACATCTCAGGGGAAATAAATGTTTATCCCACTTATTAGATAAATCTATTTACTTCTCACACTGAGAGAGGAGATGAAGTGGGTCTAATTTTGTTTGGCCTTTGTAGGAGACCTATGCAGACACTTGTGCAGGTTATTTTATTTATCTCTAATGAAAGAGATAAAATGTGTGTGTATATACATACACGTAAATATAGATAAAATCTTCTAATGGCTGTTCACGCATCATGCTTTTTCATTTCATTGGTATGAGCTTTGGAAGCTTTGTGGTAATTATGCAATTTCCAAAATAATATTAACCCATAGGTGCAGTCCAGTGTAATATTCTGATAAACTCCACAATTCCACAATCACCCATCTATAGTCACTGCAAAAAATAAGTCAGTATTCTTAATTAAATGGATATACATACAGTTCATATTTTCATATCTATATCTATATTTTCACATGCACTTAGATATGAAACATACAAATAGGTATTCATATACGTGCCACTTAATTGAGAGATTTATAAAAAAGAAATTCATCAACCTTCCTACCAAACTGACTATTTAAATGCTAATTTATGAAAAAGATGTTCTTCGGATGAATAAGGGAAAGAAGAACTCAACTAATACGACCCATAAAACTCAGTGTGGAGTCTATTAGGGCTTGAAGACTTTTTATTAGTTTGGAAAAAGAAGCAGATGTTTCAATGAACATGTGACAATAAAGAGAATACTGAAAATGTGTAGCAGCACAGCTGCAACTGTGTCAACTTATCTGACCTGGTATTTTTGAGAAAATTAAGCCAATTTTTAATTTCCAATTGATTTAATTATGTCCTCTGTAATTGTGAAACTGAATTCAATCTTGTAAGTCATAACCACAAGACTAGGGTGCCAATTTGAAATAGAAGTGAATCAGGTTTTACACCCTAATTGATTAGCCAAACATACAACAGAGGAGAAGTGAGTGTGAACATGACAATTTTTTTGTTACTAAAGACAATATAATCAACCAAACTACATTATTTATAGAAAGCAATAAAACAATCTTTTTCCAAAAAAAGAAGATCTCTAAACTTGAATTGTTTAAATTACTGCACTTTAGCTTTCTGGATGTAATTCATGACTAAAAAATTTCCCTTGAAATGAAAGCATTTTTAGTTGTCATATAAGTGTGCTGACTAATCATTTAAAAAAATTTTTCTTGTGAAATATTAAGTTAAATTCAAAACAAAGGAGTGCTAGTTGGTTGCTTTTATATAAACTCATTATCATCATAATAAATAGTCACCATAACTTTACATTTATAGACCTCTGTGTTGTGTACGAAGCACATTCCTAAGATATCCAAATAAGCATTTGCAAATATATATCTAGTATTTTCTCATTTTCACTAAAACAATTAGTAGAAACTAATTTTAAAATGCATGTTGTGATTTAAATTATTTAGAATTTGACAATGCAATCTTGGTTTTAATGTAATCTTTTCATTTGGATACATAATTTTGGAAACAAATTTTTTTTTAAATTTTATTTTCCAGTGAAGATGGTGGAGCAGTTAAACGCTGGGCTCACCTTCTCTGATGACCACATCAAAATTACAACTAAACTACAGAACAAACATTAATGAGAATCGCCTGAAGTCTTACTGAACTGAAGCCCTACAACTTAGGACATGCAGAGGAAGCCACCTCAAGACTGGTAGGAGGGGTGGAGACGTGCATCAGACTTGTCCCACACCCTTGTGTGAACTTTAAACACTGGGAGAAATATCTTAGCCGCAGAGGTCCCCCTAGGAGAACAAAGTGTCCCAAGGCAGCACCAAGCTCCCTAGCCCAAGGTTCCAGTGCCAGGGATAGAAGTCCTCATAATTTGTGGTTGTGAAAACCAGTGGAGGTTGTAGCTGAGGAGAGATGAGAGCAGTAACACTCCAAGACACTCCTTTTGAAAACACCATGCACACTTGCTCTGAACTCCAGTGCTGGGACAGCAGCTCGGAAAGCACCAGGGACATACCAGGAGGAACTGAGTTGTCTGGCTTTAAGGTGAGGGCTGGAGGGGCAGTTTTTTCCCAGAGAAGCAGGCAGAAGTCATTGTTTCTTTGTTGAACTCTCCCCCTTTCCTGCATGCAGATGCAGGCATCCATCGTATGTAGCCTCCATCAAGGTGGCTCACACTGATCATTCGCCATGCCTTGGCGATTCAAGACCCCACTCTGCCCAACTTTTGGGCAAACATAAGCCTTTTCCAGTGGCTTTTTCATATAAACCACCTGTCTAGATTCATGCTACAGACTTTCCTAAAGTCTCTCAAAGGTTCACAAAATCCAAACAAGCAGCATCTGGCTTGAGTGTATCACATATCTCCGCTGAGTATCACTAGGCCTGGCACAATTAACTTCTGGCCTTGGTTCACAGCTTGCCCTTTCAAGGCATCTACAAGCACAGCCTGAGTGGTGACCACCTGTGGATTGCTTTGTGACTCATGTCAGGTGACCCTGGGCAGGGCACAGGTTGTGACTGAACTAGGTACCCTGATTTCTCCAGGGCTGATGTGCCTAGTGGCCAGCTCTGAACTGAGCTGGAGTATCACCTGGTCACCTCCAAGAATGAAACATGTAAAGGGCACACTGGCCAGGCACCAGAACCCTGCTAAAGCGAATCCTGCTCCATAAGGTTAGGCCCTCCACAATAGCTCCTTCACTGTAGTCATGGCCAGTCCTCACAACCAATAAGACAAAGGATAAATCCCTTCCATTGATGTACAAACAGCGACCAAGCCTCAACTATAACAGGAGGACACACACAAACCACATAAGGAACACACCTGTTACACCCAGTTCTAGTGACCAGGGAGACTGTGACACTGGGCCTCACAGGAGACCTACTACATAAGGCCACTCTACTAAGACTGAGAGACATAGCAGCCCTACCTAATATACAAAAATAAACACATGGAGGCAGCCTTATGGGGAGACAAAAAAAAAAAAAAAAAAAAGTCCCAAATGAAAGAACAAAGCACCAGAAAAAGAACTAAACAAAATGGAGACAAGCAACCTACTAGATGCAGAACTAGAAAAAGTGGTTATAAGGATGTGCAACATCTCAGAGAAAATTTCAACAAATTGACAGAAAACATAAAAATAGAGGTAGAAAACACAAGAAATAACCAGTCCGAAATAAAGACTACAATAACTGAAATGAAAAAGACAGTACAGGAAATCAAGAGGAGATTAGATGAAGCAGAGGATCAAATAGTGAACTGGAAGCCAATGTAGCAGAAAACACCCAAAAAGAACAGTAAAAAGAAAAAAGAATCCAAAACAATGAGGACAGTTTAACAGGCTTCTGAGGCAATATCAAGTGTACCAACATTTACGTCATAGGAATAACAGAAGGAGAAGAGAGAGAACAAGGAATTGAAAATTTATTTGAAGAAATAATGATGGGAAATGTCCCTAACCTAGCAAAGGAAATGGATATTCAAGGCCAGGAAGTACAGAGAATACCAAACAAGATGAACCTAAAGAGACCCACAATAAGACACATAATAATTAAAATGCCAAAATTTAAAGGCAAAGAAAGAATTTTAGAAACAGCAAGAGGAAAGCATTTACCTACAAGGGAACTCCCATAAGACTATCAGTTGATTTCTCACCCGAAACTTTTCTGGCCAGAAGTGATTGGCAGGAAATATTCAAAGTGATGAAAAGCAAGGACCTACAACTGAGATCGCTCTACCTAGCAAAGCTATCTTTTAGAATCGAAGGACAGATAAAGAGCCTCCCAGACAAGAAAAAGCTAAAGGAGTCCATCACCACCAAACCAGTATTAAAAGGAATCTTAGAAGGACTCCTTTAAGATGAAAAAAAAAATATATGAATAATAAAGTGACAATAATTACATGCCTATCAACAATTACTTTAAATGTAAATGGATCAAATGCTCCAATCAAAAGACACAGGGTGGCTGAATGGGTAAGAAAACAAGACCCATACATATGCTGCCTACAAGAGACTCACTTCAAATCAAAAGACACACCAGACTGAAATAAAAGAGATGGAAAAAGTTATTTCATGAAAATGGAAACTTAAAAAGGAAAGCTGAAGTAGCAATACTTATACCAGACAAAATAGACTTTAAAACAAAGGCTACGAAAAGACAAAAAAGGATCCAGTACTCCCCCTTCTACATATGTATCTGAAGAAACTCAAAATGCTACTTCAAAGGGATGTGTTCATCCATATGCTAATTATTTACAATAGCCAAGATATGAAGGCAACCTGGATGCCCCTAAATGGATGAATGGATAAAGAAGAGGTGGTACATATATACAACAGAATATTACTCAGCCATTAGAAAGAATGAAATCTTGCCATCTGAGACAACAAGGATGGACCTAGAGGGTATTGTGCTGAGTAAGTCAGACAGCAAAAGACAAATGTCATATGATTTCACTTATATGTTGAATCTAAATAAAAAATAAATAAACAAACAAACATAACAGTAACAAATTCATGGATACAGAGAATATTTTGATGGTTGCCAAATGGGAGGGAGCTTTGGGAGGTGATTGACAAAGGGGAAGGAATTAAGAAGTATAAATTTAAAAAAAAAAAAAAAGAAGTACAAATTGGTTGTTACACAGTAGTCATAGAGGAATAGTGTAGAGCATAAGAAATATAGTCAGTAATATTGTAATAACTATGTATGGTGTCAGAGGATACTAGACTTGTTGGGGTGACAGATGGGAGGGAGGTTGGGTCAGAGTGAAAAAGGTGAAGGGATTAGGAAGTACAAACTGGAACTTACACAATAGTCAGTGGGATGTAAAGTAAAGCATAGGGAATATAGTCAATAATATGGTAATAACTATGTATAATGCCAGGTGACTACTAAACTAGGGGATCACTTCTTAAATTATATACATGTCTAATGAGTATGCTGTACACCTGATATAACAAACAGCATAGTGAATACACTCAATAATATTGTGATAGTGTGGTAGAGTGTCAGATGGTGCTGGACTTATGGTGACCACTTCTTTAGGTATGTAAGTGTTGAATAACTGTGATGTACACCTGAAACTAATACAATATTGTTTGTTAGCTATATTTTAACAAAAACCTTACTTTTTTTCAAATTATTAAACACTAAACTAATGGACCTTGTAATTCACTTGGTAGGGGGAAATCAAAAGATTTCAATTAAAATTTTACATAAACCAAAAGGTTCAATTAAAATTTTACTACATAAGTAAATACTCATCAAGATATTTCATTTTTGATTTAATTTGATTCAATTACTTAAAAATAAAACATGTTAAGAAATAAATTCCCTAATATAAATCAGGTGACTTAAAAAAGAAGAGCTAGAGATTTGGAAATAAAATGCTTATGAAATATGACCACGCCTACAATTCCTTATCCAAACGCTGGGGCCCGATGTACTCCAGAACTGAGATTTTGATTTTTTTTAAAGGAAACATTTGCATGTTGGACAGTTCCTCCTCAATACTTCAAACAGATATACATAATATAAATATTTAATTTAAATAAGAAATAGGTCTAGTTTTGTCATGTGAAAAAATATTTTGGTTATCAGAGCTCTTTAGATATTAGATTTACAGTACAGATCACGGATTTTGGATATGTATTATTAATGCAACACACATTAATTTCCCTAAGCATGAGTTTTCTCTGCAGTTTTGCTCTGTATTATAAAAATGTTCTTGGGTCCCGGCCATTTGACTGCAGCCATGAGCACTTAACAGTGTTTTATGATTAAGGTGGTATTTGAACAATTCCAAACTCTTAATTATCACAAGCTCTTAATTCCAAGCTCTTATTATTAAAAAAAAAAGATAGGAACTTCACTAAGCAATTCTGAGAATATGAAGAATAGAATGAGGTGAAAGAAAATATTCCTTATTACAAAAGGAACACCCAAACCCAGGCAGAACTTGATCAAATGCATCTACATATATTTACATTTTTCATAATTATTAGATGTCTTACCTGGAGTTCTTTTCCTATATTTTCAACTATTTTATTGAAGTTGATGGCATTATCTAGCTTATCTTTATGATTACGTTTCTGTGAACATATTTATATAGCCTGCTCCCAAGTGTTCCTCAATCTTTAGATTGAACAAAATGCTTTCTGTTTCCTTTTCTTTTTTTCCCCCATTATATAAATGGTCTTTAATATGAGGAGGCCTGGTTAGAAATTGATTGATTGATTGACTTCTTCTCAGATGAAACATCCAAAGCAGTCTCATTTAGGTGAATAAAACACAACAGAAAAGCAAAAAAAAAAAAAAAAAAAAAAAAAAGTGTCTTATAGATTAATCTGAATATCTGAATAGTCTCCACTTTGAGCAGCAAAGGATAGACCAGAATACAAGATAGTTACTGACCCCAGTATACAATCCACCTGAAGTGACATATTTTGATTCTGCAATTCAGGAGGAGTGAAAGGGTAAGAGGAGTTACCAACACATTCTACTTATATCCAGTTAACCAAGAGGTTGACCAGGGCATTTGCAAGCAGAGATTACAGAACTGCAGAAGACTGAGGTCTCAGCCAAACTTCTTGAAGAGATTATGGGCCTCAGAAGTTTCAGTCCTTCTTCCCCTTGGCTGATTCAAGGAGCTCTATGAACATTCAGGCTAGAAAGTTACGCTTGTATTTGCTGTCAGGTCAGCCTATGTGAACAAATCTGCATCTTTCTGAATATCCTTGGATCCTTCATGTGCCTGGATGATCATCTTTCAGTAAGTTAACTCTGGAACAATTACTTCTATGTTTGGGACATTTTTACGAAACAGTGATGATAATAGCTTACATTCCTTTTCTTCAAGGCCTGCTACCTCTGACTATTCTTATTTTATAGATGAGAAAATATAAGCTTACAGAAGTTAAGCAACCTACCTGAGATCACACAAACTTGTAAATGGTGGACTAAGAACATAAAGCCAACTTCTCTGATGCCTAATATTTGGTTCCCTCTTTCCCTAATTCCATGGATCCATGGATCTTTCTTTCTTTTCCTTTCTTTTTTTTCTCTTTCTCTTTCTCTTTTTTCTTTATCTCTCTCTCTCTCTCTCTCTCTCTCTCTCTCTCTCTCTCTCTCTCTCTCTCTCTTCTTTTTTTTCCTTTCCTTTTCTTTGTTTATTAAAATTTACTGGGGTGACAATGGTTAGTAAAGTTACATAAGTTTCAGGTATACAATTATGTAATACATCATCTGTATATCACATTGTGTGCTCACTACCAAGAATCAGTTCTCCTTTCATCACCATATAGTTGATCCACTTTACTCTCATTTACCACCTCCCTCCCCCCTTAACCTCTGGCAACCACTAAACTATTGTCTGTGTCTATGAGTTTTTATTTCTTCATTTTTTGATCTTGTTCCTTTGTTGTTTTCCGTTTTATATACCATATATCAGTGAAATCTTATGGTTCTTGACTTTTTCTGACTTATTTTGCTTAGCATTATAATCTCAAGACCCATCCATGACCTGACCTGAATAGACATTTCTCCAAAGAGGACATACAAATGGGTAATGTACATTTGAAAAAATGCTCAATATCACTAATCATCAGAGAAATGCAAATAAAAACCACAATGAGGTATCACTTCACACATGATACAATGGCTATCGTTAACAAGACAATAACAAGTGTTGGAGAGGCTGTGGAGGAAAAGGAACTCTCATACACTGTTGGTGGGAATGCAGATTGGTGCAGCTGTTATGGAAGGCAGTGTGGAGGTTCCTCAAGAAATGAAAAATAGAATTGCTATATAACCTAGCAATACCCCTCTTGAGTATCTACACAAAAAATCTGAAAACATTTATCCATAAAGATATATGTCCTCCGATGTTCATTGCAGTTTTATTTATGGTGGCCAAGACATGGAAACAACCAGTGTCTTTCGACAGATGATTGGATAAAGAAATTGTTGTATATGTACACAATGGAATATTATTCTGCCATAAGAAAAGATGAAACAGTACCATTTGCAACAGCATCCATGGATATTTCAAAGGTACATTTTGGTGAGTAGAGCCTTTTATTTTGTCAAAATAATTTTCTTTCTATGACTCTGATTTTTATTTATTTGAATCAGGCAAATGTCTTAGATATGATTTTGCTCCACCTCTGCTAGACAACCATTCAGTTAATCAAACAATAAACAAGAAAATTAAACGGCTTAACTGCAATTATGGCCTTAAACCAAAAGAACTGAGAAAGTATCTCTTTACCTGTTCCAGGAACATTACTGGTAGCTGTAATTTCTCACACTCACACGTATTCATAAACTGTTCCTAAACCTTGGCCTTAAAGGAATACCTTTCAACCTGATACATTTTAGAATCCTGCTACTAGCTGCTATGAAAGGAATGAACTGTCAGTCTAGAGATCTCTATTTCACTTAGAAAAGATGAGCTTACTCTGTACTACAAAAAGGGAGAAAGTGAATAAAGAGATGTAATTTGACTCTATCAATAAAGGGAAAAGGAATTGTATGAACCTTGAGAGAAGAGAAAAATATGTTTGAAAATTGCTGGAGTAACTTAAAGTTATTATTGTTATTAACACTAAAGCATATCCTTCATCAGAAAAACAGTAGGTGCATTTGAATCACTTTAATTTTTTTTATTGTTCAGTTATAGTCGACATTTTCAGTATTATATTAGTTTCATGTGTACAGCATAGCAGTTAGACATTTATATAATTTATGAAGTGAATCATTTTTAAATGACATTCAATGATTCCTCTTTGAGGTGAGACATTAGAGTAATTATAATTTCATGAAATTTTTTGTTTTATCTACCTATCAAACTTGAGATGACTAATAAAAATGTGTAAAAGAATAATTTTTGCTGTCGAAATTTAGAGATTTTTATGAGGTAGACTTTTGTAGATAGAACTGTGATGTTTAATTTTAAAGTTTAAAAATATTTCTTAGAATAAGAAGACTTGAAGTCCAATTACACGTCTAGTAGACAATAATATGGTAAATTTATTAGTAAGGCAAAGATTTTAAAGAGATAATAGGAAATGTCCTGGGAAACTATTACAAGAAAAGATTTCCCAAATTACATTAAATCTCATAATAAATGGATTAAAATTTGAAATAGGGAAAATTTAAAACAAAAAGTAATTATTTTAAAATTTAAAAAAGATTTCCATAATATCTAGGAACACTATTAAGTAAACCGGGCATTAATTTGTAATTATTGTTTCATTTAGATTCACAGCTGCATGTCGATTGTATTGGATTGTGTTCAGAGAATTTTTCAGGATACCTTTTATTGAAAATGCATTTGCCTTAAAGACAAAAAAGCCTAAATTATCTAAAAATCTAGTAAGTTTTATGCTTGATATGAAATCTACTGTTTACTAAAGTCACATTTGGTAAGATTGTTCCTATTTCAAAATAAGACACATATCAACTGAAATATTCTCTGTTACATATTTTGAGCTCTGCATGCTTCCTATCATCTCCATAGTTTTGGGTCTGAGGTAAGACTTTACTTCCTTATTATCACCTCTGGCTTTTCTGGCTTCATGGATAATTTTACCATTCCAACAGTCTTCTCCTATTTTGGGTCACACTGTCCTAGACGTGAAACATGGTCTGCTTAATTTGATTTGTATATCATCATCAAAATAACAAGCAAGCAAAGAAAAACTAAAACTATAACTAATTTAATTATTGGCCTGGAAAAATCAATATGGTGTTTCTACAAGACCACCAAAGCATACATTTTAAATATTGAAAAGGTTAGTGTTTCAAAGTTCTTTGGCCACTATTCACAAGTTCCTGGATACGATCATATTTGTTAATTTTATCTACAGTGTTTTTCATTCCTTTTTTTGTTCCCCTACTTTCTCTATCACCAGTTTTTTGTTTGTTTAATTTAAAGTTACTGATTGTCTTTCTGTCTGCTTCTAACCTGACTTCTCAGAGTCTCACATCTATCTTACAGGATTTTCTCAATATATTCTTGAATAAAATCCTTCCTAAATGGAACTATTGTGCTATATAATTAAATTAAATAATACTTTTTCTGATTATTACAATAATATTTTATAATAACTATAAATAATTATAACCATTATTAAAATTAAATACTATTTTTTTCAACCAGCTACTCTTTTACTCTAGCAAAACTTTGTGGATCTTGTAAAAGTTCTGTTTTCTCCCCAAATATGATGTAGTTATGATAAAATACATTCATTACAAAGTTGAAATATGCAGTTAAAAGCAATTCTCCTCAACTGGTTTTCTGAAGATGGTTTATGCTGCTTATCAAACAGTGGTGAACAAAGGAAGTGATATCTTTTCCATGTGGCCCATGGAAAAAATAAAAATAAAAGGTTTTTCCTACTCTTCAGAAGGGATGCATGCATGTTGTGATGTTATGTTATGTTATGTTATGTTATGTTATGTTATGTTATGTTATGTTATGTTATGTTACATTACGTTACATTATATACAGAGGTGCCAAAAAATGTATATGCATTTTAAGAAAGGAAAAAAAAAACACACCTGTTGTAATACTGAATATGTACTGATAACAAAAGACAAATACAAGTCATGTGTATACATTTTTTTGGCATCCCTGATATATTACAATGCTTTGTGTTAGCGTTATTCTATATTATGTCATCTCTTTCTCCTAGATCTTTGCTTTCCAATTCTCCTAGATGTTTGTAGTTCTAAAGTCCTCTTTGTGGACTAACGTAACATGAACCTGTCCTGAATTTGGAATTAGGTCTGAGAGAATGAAAGATGCAGACTGGTTCACTCCAGGACATTCATTTCTGTATCTTTCACCTCTGACTCATAGTCCTGTACTCCCTTTATCTTTCTGTCAGTGGTGAATTATGTTTAGGTGCGTAGATAGGGAACTGTTATTCATCCTTCCGCCGCAGGATGTTAGCTCTTCACACTAACTCTCAAACCTAGTGCAGTCCTCTGTAGACCTGGATTCACAGTGCCAGGCAAAATATCTACACACATGCACATGAGAGAGTCTCTGCTCGGCATAATGTAATTGGGAGATAGCTGGTTTTGATACAATATTGTCAGCATAAGCGATTTTGCCTGATGGAAAATCCTGCTGAATCCATAGGCAGTATATGCAGTCCTGGTTCCATACACAGATACTATGAAATTAAATTATTACCCAGCCTTCTTTAGGGCGTCAGGTAAGAGATCCTGCTTTCTTTGAAGTAGGTGTCATTAATCTTTCCCATTCTGTCCTCAGCACCTTAGACAAATTCACCTCTGCTTAACCAGGGCCAAATTTTCAGAGAAGTGATTTCTACTGGATCTAAGATGCCATCTATAATATATGCACCATTATTATACATACCACTAAAAGAAAAGGGGCGGGGGGATTTCTGCCAATTTAACATTGACTTAATATGTTTATATCACTTACAGTTTTCATTTTATTTTTATTGAAATAACCGTTTTCTTATATATCACTCTTGTGCAGGTGTGAAAAAAAATAAGTGAAATAATGATAAGTGATTCTAAAATTAATACTTCTTTACCTTCAGAGTCTAACTTTTTGACCTGGGAATATTGGTATGTTTGTTTTTTCCACACATAGACATCCACTGTGGTGATACGAGCATTGTTGATTCATTACCAATATTCCTATTATAAAAGAATGTTGCATTATTAGTATTTTCTCCAGAATTATTATCTAACACCATTTAATAATTTTTGATACTCGGGGAGGCAATAACATCTACAGCACACCTGCCCCTGGTTGACAATAATTATAAATCATCCAAATTCAGATATGTTAAAATATGAAAAACAGTTGCATTCATGAAATAATGTACTTGCATTTTATCTGGAAATTTTGGATTTTCAATCACCGTAACTAAAAGGTAGACATTTCTGCTTCTAAACATCCAGGGTTCATCTTTGTAACACTCCTGACTCAGCATTACAGATTCTAGTGGTCAATGGAAAAATTCCATGCCACTGAATCTTTGGTAGCACAGTGGTGCATTTTGTCTAGAAAATCTTGTATCCCTAGAACTATAGCAAAGAGATAGGCATTTCTGATTTCTCAAAGTCCTGAGTTCTGCCCCAATAAGCACCCTTCACCCAAGAGTGAAAATCTCAGAAAACAGTGGTATAATTCGTTGTGTCATGGGGTGTGCAGTACCACAGTCCACTACACTACGATGTGTTCTTGGATACCCTCCTCACCACATATACATACACTCACAATTATTCTAACGTTTTCATCTTTCATGGAGAGCTCTGTCAGCAGATTATAGAGGATTATATTTTGTTGGTGAGCCAACTGCCTATGCTGTTGACTAATTGTCCAGTATCCTATGACAGGAGAAGGGAGGGTCTGTCATACACGTCCACGATAACTCTAATTCCCCAAGTTTACTCTCCAGAAACTTGTTTCTTTCTCCTCTACTCTTTCACACCATAATTCCTATTTGTTTCTTACCTAAAGAAGTTTCATGATCTTCTCTCTGTTTCCTCAACTCATATGTTTATCCTCCAAAGTGCTCAGAGAGGCATAAAATATTTAAATAGAAATAAAGGCAGCCAAATATGCCATGGCCCGTATAGTTCTCAAAGGCTTCACAGAAGTGTTAGGCTAGAACTGGAATTGTAAGTACAGATTATAATGAGAAGAGTCAGGAGGAAATTCTATGCAGGAAGTCAGAATAAGTAACAGAAGCCTGAGGGAGAATGTTGCCTCACTTATTGGAGGAAATGAGTTCTCTATAGTTAGCTTTAACCAGTCAGAGGCTTTAACAGAAGCCCTTCACGCTGACACTCTTGCATGGGCTGTCAGTCCTCAGTGGTAAAGCAGGTGCTCACTAAAATCCATTCCTGGGCCAGTCTGCACTAGGGAGCTTTTTTTTTTTTTTTTTTTTAGCACTGATTTCCTAAGTCCCACTTCCCGAGGTTCATATTGATAGCTTCTGGAGTTGATGCTGGGGATATAGAATGATGTTATTCATTTTAACGTTTCCAGATGACTTAGTGAACACCAGATTAGTAGATTAGTACAACACAATAATTTAATTTAATGATCTAATATTTAAAGCAGTCATTCTGAGGAAGAAAACATGTTTTTCAGGGAGGAACTAGTAACAGTACAAGAATAAAATTCTGAAAGGGAAAGCCCAAGGGAGGCACCACAATGCAGGCACTTGGGGAGACTGAATTTGCCATGAGGGTAAAGGGAACTTACCGGATAAAGACAAAAAAAAAAAAAATTAGGATGTAGTTGTTCCAAAGGAAAGAGACTGGGAGAGTAGCAAAATACAATGTATCATATTTGCTATTTAATTCAGGTCTCTCATATAAAATACAAACATTCACATGCATGTGAGTATCATCTCATTGTCACTGTTTATTTTTAATGGTAGAGATACAGTGGGGCAGGGGGAGAATTGGTTAGAGCTTGTCTGTTGCTTGTGTTGTGCAAAGCCCATGAATCTTTTGAAGGAAATAAAGCATCTTCACTGATCGAACTGAATTACGCATGTTTCTACAAAAGCTCTCCTCACAATAGAAAAATACTTCAAAAACATCTTATAGAAAATTATGTCTACCTAAAATTCTTTGCTTAGCTTAACATCAATTATGACTAAAGACAGAATGAAGATATTTTCAGACATGCAAAATGTCAAAAAATAATTTCCTGTTGTCTTTTCCAGGAAGTTTTTTGATATGCTTCAACAGAAACAAGAGAGTAAACCTAGACAGAAAGAAAAAAACAAAAAACAAAAAACAAAAAACAAAACCCCTACATAACACAGGATTCCATTTCAGGAGAGAAATAAACCAAGAAATGTGTGAGATGCTGGTTAAGGGAAAAGAATTGATGACAAATGCATACCAGATTTAGAGGACATGTAGTTGGTCTTGAGAAAGTCAGAAGTCTCCAAGAGTTCCTCAACAACTTTCAGGTTCTTCAATGATATTAAATTGGCCATTTTTTGATGTGTATGAATGTAAAGAGGAGTTTTAGACAATTGGAAAAAGTTGGGAGTTGAATTAGTGTCACATTCATAGAAAAATCAGCAAAAGCTTAAAAATTATAATTCCAGGGGAAAATTATGCAAAAATAGAAAATCAACTTTATACATACACACACACACACACACACACACACACACACACACACACACACACATATATATATATAACAGAATCAAAATAATATTAATAAATACTGTTGGTTGGTAGAACCAAATTCATTATAAGGCCTTAGGGAAATTGTATGAAATGTCAAGCAAGGTTGAGAGTAATACTTATTTTTTTATTATATGTCTTGTAGGCTTTTTAAGTCCTCAAACACTATTTATGTAACTAAGATGCACATTCTTCCTGTTTGCCTGACCATGTTTGTGTCTGTAGTCTTGGTATGATTATTAATAGCACAATTTTCAAATGATTCCTAGTCTAGATAATAAATTATACTGTCACTATGGCTTAGAGAGAAAGGGTTTGTTTTTTGCTCATGTTAAATGTAGGGGTCACTGGTGGTTACACTAATGCTCCTTGTTTTTCATTTATTCCAGAATTTAGGCTGAAGGAAGAGCTCCCAATAGGGCATGCTGCTCTTAGGAGAGAGGGGAACAGCAATAAGGCAACAAAAGAACATAATGGCTTTTAAAGCTTCTGCTAGAGAAGGTCACACTGTCACTTTTACTCATATTCATTGACCATATGCCCCAGTCTCTTGTCAAGGGTTGGGGGCGACAAAGAAAGCACCGTTTGCCACATGGCAATAAGTAGGGATGTATAATTCTCCTAGAAGAGAGGTGCAAACAATGGGTCCTGGAATAGAACAAAAGTAAAACCTGGAAAAAATAGAAAACCAGTAGATATCATATGTATAATAGCTAAATACCTGCTATGAGAATTTGGATGTAAAAAAGAAAAGGTAATACTTGTATTTTGTGTTTTACTTTATCTTAGGTTTAATATAAATAATTACACTTGATACATCTATCTTAATTAAGATGGAGACTTTTTATGTACATTTTACAGGTGGTGAAATTGACATTAAAATGTTAAATAACTTATCAAATATATGGTGATGGAAGGAGAACTGACTGTGGGTGGTGAACACACAATGTGATTTATAGATGATGCAATACAGAATTGTACATCTGAAATGTATGTAACTTTACTAACAATAGTCACCCCAATAAATTTTAATTAAAAAAGTTAAATATCTTTATCAAGTTAAAAATTTGATACAAATAATAAGGCAGTCTTGTTACATATCTGGTTGTTCTGATATATGCAACAGTGTAGCTAGTTCTTTCTCTTATGCTACATGTATTTTTGTTAAACAAAAGAAGTGGAGAACCATGATCTGCTTTAAGGTTAGTAAATTTGAAGTGGTTTGTAATGAGGTTATATTTCTTTTTCACTGGCAGGTTGCACTTTGTAAAAGCAGTAATAAATCCACATTCCTGTATTCCTTATTTTGTAAAAAAATAAAATAAAATCTGACCCTACTCCAAAATTGTGCTGGATTGTAACTGAATGGTTACGGAATGAAAAATATGACAGGACTACATGATTGCTGTTCAATAGATAGACTGAAAATATCAGTTTAAGACCCAGTGATAAAACTATTTGAGTATACTCGTAAGTGTTGAGGAAAATAAATCTGCTATAGGGGTAAATGTGCTGTTTGGGTAACAAATATGTGGTGACATACAGAAGGTAATGACATAATCACCTTTACAGAGTTTTATCTTCAAGATGAACTTCTATTCTCACTCATTTACATGAACATTTATTTATTTATTACTTAATTTAACACTGTTTTAATAATGATCTGTGTGAACGCGAAACACTTCCTGTGCTTTAAGAGCTCAAAATCATGTGGTGGAGGCAGAAATACACCCAAGTAATTGCTAAAGAGTGAGATAAGTGCTAACACACAGAGGAGCAAAAGGTTAAAATAAACACTTATGATGCGCCTGCAGGTTTGTGACATTTCGGTCAAGCAGTTAGAGAAGAATGTGAATCTGCCAGGTTGTTCTAGAGAAAAAGAGGCAGGGATGTGGGTGGAGAGTGGAAGCAAAGAGAACATTCTTCACAGTGGAAGAAGAAATAAAACCCAAACATATTTATCCTCTTTGCAGTTTTCTCTGAGTCGAACCTTACCAACTTGACAATGTGTATCAGCACCTCTTACATCTCATTATTGGTTCTGGTTTATTCCTTACTTTTAAATGCAAGACATAAAATTCAACGCTTAAGGAATCTCTAACTAGAAGTACCAGAGAAAACAGGTACGATAGCTTTGATGCATAATGAAAAGAGAACGGATAGGGCTCTGAATGCCTTGAGAAAGAAATTAAAAACACACAATAGGAATATAAGCAGGAAAAGGAGGGAAGGCCCGAAACGCTGGTGACAGTAAAGACATGGGAAAGATACGTAGGCTTGCCACAATGGGACTTCCAATGTGGAAGGGGAAAGTTTTCAAGTCAGGGAAGCCCAGAATAAGCAAGAACCACATCTGTGCATGAGATCAGTGCCATTTTTAAAGTAACAGAATAAATGGGGCTGAGTTGAATCTCCTGTTGTGATTCTAACACTCCCGCTGCTCAGCTCTTCCCAAGTGAAGCTTTAACAGAAATTTTTTACAGAAGCTTTTTTTATCGGTATGGTAGGATCTAACGAAGGCTCTCTCTGTTTTGGCTGCCAGTTGAAACCACCAAAATAGCTTGGTTTGCCTATTCTCAGATTTATGTTCATTGAAGTACTGGGGATTTTTCTAGTTCAAAAACATTAAACGGGGAAATCCTTGACTTTGTTAATAACTTGTTAATGATACAAACTGTCATTCAAAATTAAATGGTATTTATTATGACAGTGTTCTTACTAGTAACTCTGAACAAACAATAGGCATGTTTGAGGTTTATATGCATAGATATATATGAATGTATGTATATATTTTATGCCATTTGTGTTAAATTTGTGGCCATAATTATCTTGCACCCAAAACAAAATGAAACAAAATAGAACAAAACAAAAAATATCACAGAAACCAGCTAAGGAGATACAATTATATAAGTTAAGAAATGTTTTAGTTTGCAGTTTTGTACTCGATGTTTTATATTTTAAAAGGAATCTGTTTTTGAGTCTTAACTTTGATTATATATTCACCCAACTTTTTTCTTCCTTGTATTATCACCTTCCATTTCAATTATTGATATGCACTCTAAACATATTAATTTTCACAATTCTGCAAACTGACATAATAAAAAAGCAAACAAATCATAGATTCATGATGACTAAATAATTATGTAGGAATTTTTCAAGTCAGCTAATTATTACAGATTTGGTTCAAGGTTTCCATGTATCTTATTCAATATTAGCATCAGGTCTAAATAACAATTTTGGCATATTTGAAAAGCAATCAATTCTTTACTTTATTCTTTTTGTAACTAATTAAAAGAGAAATTCTATCACGTTAAAATAAGTTTTGTTTCATGCTTTCATTATTAATTGGTAACTAAAATACTTGATTGAATTTTAATATAAGTTTTAGTTTAATTTAATAAATAATTATCAGGATAAAATTTAAATTTTATGAAAGCCAGGTCAGATAACACTATATACTCAAGTTCAATACATTAATCTACCATACAGAAGAAAGCTATGCATTGTCTTCAATATATAGTAACTATATCAATATAACCATAGCAAAATTAAATGTCAATTAAATTCTCTATGAAGCAAGATTTTCTTATTATAATATATAGATATTTACTATGTTTCATTAACTAGAATTTGGTTGCTTGAAAAAGAATTAAGCCTAAGGTATATCACTTACTCATTTTAGTCACAGTCTCTTGGATTAGTTTGGTTAAATAGAACAATTTTGGGGTATGGCTGATGTGTAAAAATGACATATTTTAGTATGTGCAGAGAAAAATATACTTTAACAGGCATCACATTTAAACATTTAATTATACTAAGGTACTGTATGTACATGCTTTTCTTAAACATTCGAAATATAAAATATCTGCATAATTAAAAGTTTTATCACATTAGAGCACGTATATCTTTATGGATAATTTTTTCAGGTTTTTTGGGTAGATACCCAGGAGAGGGATTGCTGGGTCATATGGTAATTCTATTTGTAATCTTTTGAGGAACCTCCACACTGCCTTCCTTAGCAGCAGCTTCATTTACAGGGGCCAAGACACGGAAATAAC
Organism: Rhinolophus hipposideros; assembly: GCF_964194185.1. Taxonomy (NCBI): domain Eukaryota; kingdom Metazoa; phylum Chordata; class Mammalia; order Chiroptera; family Rhinolophidae; genus Rhinolophus; species Rhinolophus hipposideros. Next base: position 45,514,986 of record NC_138053.1, on the reverse strand, counting down.
CAAAGTGTCGTTCAATAGCTGAATGTGTAAAGAAGTTGTGGTATATATACACAATGAAATACTATTTGGCCATAAAAGATGAAATAGTACCATTTGTAACAACATGGATGGCTCTTGAGATTATAATACTAAGTGAAATAAGTCAGACAGAAAAAGTAGAGAACCATATGATTTCACTGATATGTGGTATATAAAACTGAAAGCAACAAAAAAACAGGAAAACAAATGAAGAAACAGAAAGTCAAAGACATAGTGGTTACCAGAGGGGACGGGGGCAGCAAGGTTCCAGAAGAGGGTAAAAGGGGATCAAATACATGGTGATGGAAGAACTGACTCTGGGTGGTGAACACACAATGTGATATATAGATGATGTATTACAGAATTGTACACCTGAAATCTATATAACTTTAATAATAATTGTCACCCCAATAAACTTTAATTAAAAAAATATATCACAGATATTTTGAATGCTTAATATAGTTTGTCAAATAAATATTAATAACATAATTCAAAAAAAACTATTTCAGCTAAATTATCTGTATTACTTCATACTGTGCTAATTTTATCTTGAACATTTGTAATTTTTGCAATTGCCTAAAATTAAAAAAAAAAAATCTATATATTAAAATGTAGAATTTAAAGAATTAAGTGAATAAGTGATTAATTTAATGAAGGTTTCCCCTGAACTTGACCACCAGAATGGGAAAATAATTAGTAGTTTTACATATTACACAGGTAATGACTGTTAAATTGTCCCTTTTTTCTTGCATAGTCAACTGGAAATTAAAATCTCTGTTTAATATTGGCAAATTTATGAAACACTATGAAATTAAATTTTGGAAGTGAATATGTTTTATATTTTATTTTGTTTCAAGTGCACATAGAAACATGCACAAATATTTTATGGTCCAACAACAACAAAACACTTCTAGCTTCTGTGTGAGACAGAAATCCAGAACAGATGGGAAGAGTACGTCCCTTCGGAGAGCGGTGACCCTGTGATAGTGTTCCTCCCTGAGGGGAGCTTACATTACTGGAAATGGGGAATAAGAGGTGAAAAAGGGAGGAGTGGAGAGGAGGGAAGACAAAATTCAAGGCAATGAAGTGGGAAGGTCTTGGGAGTCAGAAAACCTAGGATCTGATTACTGTTTTTCACCTAATGTGTCTGTGAGCTTTATACTAAGTTACTTAGCTTCTGTGAACATTGATTCTCCCATCTGTAAAATGCACAAACTAATGCAATCTTTACATGGTTATTATGTGGATTGAACAAAGTAACTTCTATAAATTGCCTACGATAATGAAAGGGACATTTCATTAAATGTTGTTTCTGTTTTTTCTCTTTTTCTCTTTCTCTCCTTTTATTCCTTCTTCTTTCCCCTTGCCTTAACCCCACTTTTCTTCCTCCTCTTCCTCCTTTTTCCTTTGCCTCTTCTGCCTCTTCTCCTTTGTCTTCTCCTTCTCTTCCTTCAATCATTACCACTATTGCATGAATGGGAAAGGGAAAGACAATAGCAGTTGCTGAAGTTCAGAATCTAATGAAAATTGAGATGTTAGAGAGCCACTTGGTTTGTGCTAGGATGATTTATTGACTTGAAATTATTTGGGGACAGATTAAAAAACTGAAAAATTACAGTCTTTAAAGCTGTGTTCAATAATGCTACCTAAGTCAAAGCAGATAGGATAATGGTTAATAAGAAAAATGGTCAGTACTTCCTAGATGTTTAAAAAAAATATAGGAAGTTACTTATAAAGAATGTACAGTTCAGAATGTATTAAACATACTAAAAAATGTTACTTCAAAATACTGGTCTTGTTCTCTATGAGACATTTCATAACTTAAGTGCAGTAAATGAAAGTAATGGATCTCTGTTAATTACAGCATTATATTTTTCTTTTTGAGCAGTATTTATTGTTAAATACTATCTCCCTAGTTTTTTGCTTTCATATAACTGAGATAAATCAAATCACTTAGCCATCGCAAAGTGAAATGCTACAAATCAATGATTAGTACATAGGTTGAGGGCGAATATATAAGAGATGTGAAAACATATCTATGACTTCTGCCAAATCCAGAAAATGTTCAAATTACTAAAACATAGTAATGTATGATACTACTTGGAAAATATGGCCAAATAGAAGTTATAATATTATTCATTTGATTATCAGGATAACTTAATAATAATTGTCTTAATTTTTTTTTCTGTTTTTAAAAAACTACCTAGTTCTATTTAATCGTCTTGGAAACTTACTGGTTTTTTTAAATAATAAAGTTGTGTGTGTGTGTGTGTGTGTGTGTGTGTACTCATTGTAGAAAATTTACAATATAACAACAATTCTAAAATGTAAATTAAGAATTTACGTTTTATTAAGACATGTATATGTCACAAGCCCGATACAAAGAGCAAATGTTTGGTGTGTACCCATCCAAAGTACTCACATATAAATCTATATATGCATGTTTACAAAATAGGATCATAGTGCTCGGACCATTTTGTACCCTGAACTCAACATCACTTTGTGTCATGTGATTCCCTGATACTAACGAATTGACTTAAATAGTAGGAATAATAGTTAAATAGCACTGTATTCTGAAGACTCAGGCCAACCAATTAAATTTTTCCATAGAGATCAACATTTGTTCACTCTTTAATTTGGAAAGATGATTATATGAGAAGAATAGTATTTTTACAGATAGATAGATAGATAGATAGATAGATAGATAGATAGATAGATAGATCTTTCCAAAGACTTCTATATTTATGGTTAAGTGTAATTGTTCTTAACTAAGAGCCTATTTTCAAGCTCTGTCTACCTATCCTTTAGTAGCAACTTAGTACAATACTCTTGTCACTTTATTACAAATTTTAAACAAATGTTTCAAATCTAATCATTTTCATGGCTTCATTTTCTTCACTTAAAAGACAAATATTTCTAAAAATTTAAGTGAGCTTTTTTGAATTATTAATACCAAAGTGTACTTAAGAACACAACCACAATAATAGATCCAGACAGCATGTCTCTGAGTACTAACAGTGCTTTATGTTACGTAAATGATAAATGTAAAGAAAATGAAAAGTATTGATTCTTCAAAACTACACTAGTGTAGGAAAGGTCAGATATTGACCCTTTTAGTCTGAAGCTTTTTATTTGTTGATCTGCAGATAGCCTATTCCTGTAAACATCTATTTAAAGGAAATAATCCATTTACAAGTTTTCCACTTCAGTTATGGACTTTTACTTAAAATAAACCTGAGGTTTAGTAAGCTTTACATGACACTATTAAAAATCACCTGCTTGACCTTAACAAGCATGTCAGTTAAAAAAGTTAAGATACCAAAAAGTTGACAAAAAAGTTAAGATACCAAAAAGTTGACAAAATAAAATTGGGGAGATGACTAAAATGTCAAGATTTAACATTGAACGACTACCAAATAAAACCAACAAATTATATAATAAGATGGTTGTAACCAGTTAAAAGAGTGGCACTCTTTTGATTTTTGTTTTGTTTTGATTATATTGATATTTCAGAGGGTTGTTTGGTCATTTTCAGATAACAAAAATTCCTCAAACAAAAGTTTCATTTCAATATTGAAGAGTCCTTTTTTTGACAGCTAAAGCTTCTCTGAGATTGGCTCACATTTTTGGTACCTGCTGAATCTAAAGGTGCATCTCCAGCTCCCTATGCAGATGTGAGCAGAAAACCTGAGCAGAAAATCATCTTGGGTTATGGTTCTTTTCAAAATGACCTGGGCAGACTTCCTCCTGGGATCTGTGCGGGGTCCACGGAAAAATATACCTATCTTTATTCTACTTTCACTATTCATCTCTTGGCTGTGAATTTTTCAAGGGTGAATCAGATATCAGTCAAATGTGGTACTCAAACCACAATGAACATGTTAAACTACCTACAGGGTTTCTCGATTGACTTGGGTTCATCCAATGGAGAGAGGAAAGGATGTTTTCATAGTAGTCCAGCAACATTCCCCAAACAAATCTTATCTTTTTCTGGCCAAATCAACACATCAAACATTGTATACCCTAGAGGTAGATATTGGGCTAAGGTTTGCAAAGATATCAGATGCAAAACATTTTTTAATCCATTTATTTGTAGTTTTTTTTCATAGATAAGCTAGTCCTGCATTTTAATATGGTAGAATTAATTATCTCCTTATATTTTGTTGTCAAATTATATTTCTAATTGTTATGCACCAAAACTTGTTCTTTGTTTGAGATGTGGATTCAAGTTTTAATTGAATAGACAAGGAGAAACAGTCCAGACCCTTTAAAGATCTGGTCTTGCCCAGCCAATTAGTGAGCATATATGCAGCACGTCCCCTTTGTGACCAAATCTCCCAACCTACACTGTACATCTCTACCCCTCAGAATAGGTCCTTTCTGCCGAAGTTGCTATTCATTCATTGGCTGTTTCTTTTTCAAAGAACTCAGAGAAAGCAGAGTATCATTATTATGATGAATTCTATTACTTTTCTTTTCTCCTTTTTCTCCTTAGAAGACAAAGCTTAGTAATGCTGGGGATCAAAACATTTAAGTGGTTGGATCATGCTGACCAGCAAAAAAGAAAAAAAAAAGAAAAAAGAAAATTCTGTAAATTGCTTATTCAAGAATCTATACTCAAATATATTCAGTTTCACTCACAGTTTATCAAGGTGTAACAGGAGGAAAAATATTCTCTGGAAATTTCCCCCACAATTTAGTCTAATAATTAGGACTTCCACATTCTTGGTTTGCTTATGGCTCTATCTACAGAGTCAAAACTTTTTAATATAGGACAGAGTCAAAATATCGGGGCTCCAAATCCCACCTGAATTTCAATATATACCATAGCATTTATTTTTCACGTAGTTTAGTTAATGCATTATTAATTTATTACTGCAGCACAAATCACTTGCAAATATTAGTGTTTAAAACAAAATATAATCTTAGTCTCTTCAGATCAAGGATTCAGGCATAGTTGAACTGGGTTTTCTGATGCAGGATCTCTCATGAGGCTATGATGAAATGGTTGGCTAGAACTGCAGTTACCCACTTCAATTAAAGCTTGACTGGAAGAAGATCCACTTCTAAGTTCATTCACATGCTTTTTGGAGGACTTGGCTGTTGGCTTCAGGCATGAGCTCCTTGCCACTTGGACCTCCTCATAGGGAAAATCCTTTCATCTGATCAAGAGAAGTATCTAGCAAGATAATTGCCATTCCATAACTTTTGTCATATTCATTAGAAGTGAGTCACTAGTTCTAGCTTTCACACAAGGGGAAATGATTGCCCAAGCTTATGAAAACAAAGTGGTGAGGCTCTTTGGGAGCCATTTAAGATGCGCTCTACCATGGTTAATAATTTTTCATTCATCAGCTTTCAATAGTACATATATATTTTTATACACGGATGGCCATTTTTGGAGCACAACAAACTGTGTTGGTCCCAGGGGATAAAACGTTAAATAATATCTGCTTTAAAACTCCATCTAGAATTTAGATATTGAATGATACCTCCTGTCCATATTTAGGAGGGTATGTGAGATGACTGCAAGTAAAGTGGAAGGCTTTTCCATTCAAAAATTTTACAGTAACAGCTTGTCATTTGTGATATAGAAGTTTTATTAAACAACTTCATACCCTTAAACAACATATTGAAATCATTTGGTTATTTACCCTATTTCATTCATCCAATTAATGGATGAAACAAAATAAAACAAATAGAAAAAAAATGAAAGAAAATAAAAACACATAATTTTTTTACGTAGTCGTTTCCTAATGCTGCAATAACAAATTACCACAAACTTAGTGGTTTAAAAAGACACATATTTATTGTCTTAGTTCTGGAGGTCAGAAGTTCAAAATGGGTCTCACTGAGCCAAAATCAAGGGCTTGGGTAAAGCTGTATTCCTTTCTGGAGGTTCTCAGCTAGAATCTGTTTGTGTGGGATTTTTGTTTTCCTTTTCAACTCCTAAAAGTTGCCTGCATTCCTTGACTTGTGGTCCCCTTCCATCTAAAAGCCAGCACTGGCTGATTGAGTCTTTCTCACACTTCATCGGTCTGATACTGACCCTCCTGTTTCTCTCCTGTACTTCTAAGAACCTTGAGATTTCCTCAGGACTACCTGGATAGCCCAGGATAATCACCTCCTCTCAAGGTCTGCAAAATTAATTACTTGGCAAAATTAATTACTTCTGCAACTATAATTCCCTTTGCCATGCAACAGAACATATTCATAGGTTGTGAAAATTAGGATGTAAACAAATGTGGGGCCATTATTCTGCCTACCACATTTTGAAAGGTTGTGTTTAATTGAAGTAGGTTTTAGCATACATTTCTACATTTGCAATGTACATAATGCATCGCCAAATTATTTTAGCAAATTCAGAGGAGATCTATGTTTATTTATTTGTTAAATAAATAAGTCACTATGTATTCATCAGCTCGAGCTGTTATATCTGCTACGCAAAGTCAAAGGAGGCTGAATCTCCCAGACTGAGGAAGAGAAAAGAGACACAGGTGCCTGACACTTTCTAGTGAAAGTCCTCTTGACTTGGACTCTCCTTTGATTGCATTATCTTAGTTGATTGCTACAATTCCCAAATTATATTTTCTTTGTTCTTTGTTCTTAAAGTACAATAATAGATGTCATGTAAGAATATATGCAGAAAAGAAAATGAGAGCCACAGGAGGAATGAAAGGAGTAACACAGATAGGCCACAGTCCATCATCAGGAAGGAGCATTAGTGCAGTGAATCAGATACACCCTTTATCTGCTTTATGACCAGATCACCAGTCCTCTTTCTCTATGGGTTCTGACCATTTGGTTTCTGTTCTTTAATTCTTCAAGGCCCCCTATTATGTGAGGTTATCTGAGGGTTTTGCAATATAATCTGGAAAAATCTAATAAATAAAATTCCCATGTCCCTTTCCCCATTCCTAAATCTATGTTGTCTGTTTTAGTGAACAGCTAGACACCGGAATTTATCTGGCTCTTTAACCTCCCTCATCCTCCAACCCAACCCATTCAAGTCCTGTCTATTCTAACCCTTTGCCTCCATCCTCACTTCCAGGGCATTTTTGGGCCTCCTCATCTCATACATCCTTCATCTCTGCCTCTTCTGCTTCCATTTGTCTTTTATATTTTGTCAGAAGACATTTTTAATATTCATATATGATTGTCATAGTCTTTCACTTAATTTTATCAGTGATGCTCTGTTATATTATAAACTCTTGAGCCTGTCATTTAGGACTTTATTAGTTTGAATTAAAGCTACTTTTTCCAGACTCATTTGCAATTTTTCCTCTAGAAATATCCAGTATTCTAATCCCCCTGACTCATTTGGAGTTTACACAGCATGCACACATACTGTCTTTATTCACGGCTTCTGGTAGATATACCCTCCCTTTCTTCTGCTTCCTAGGTCCCTATAATTACCCAGGGAAACTGTAAATCCTCACCAGCTACTCTTACCAGCGTTAACCCAACATAAATCAATGACTGTCTCGTTATTTTTCCACATTTATTTTTAAATCTCTAGTATAAGACCACTTCCTTTTTTTTATCTTCCCCGCCCCAGTCTGGCCAAAACTTTTTAGATTGGTACTTAAACATCTTCCATTGAGAACCCTGATATGAACTCAGATGGTATCTTAGGTATATGTACGTATAGTGTGTAAATATCTAAAATTACATTGAGCTTGGGTGAAAGGGACACTGAGTAGTGGGAAAAGTCCAGGGATGTTATACAAATATACAGAGCAGGTCTGCACAACCTGGCAGGTTTTGAGCTTTTCCTTCTCTTTGTTTCTCTCCCCAAAGTAGATGCTCAGAATGTCCCTTTTCTGGCACAGATGCTCCTTTGAGGCCCTGGAACTCTAGCTTCAGTGTGAGATAGCCACCCAGTACAGATTTAATAAATGTGGAAATAAATGATATTAAGTGAAAAATAAAACACTTCAACCTGACTGTTCTTTTATGCTTTTCTCCCAGATGTGCACTGACCCATTACTTACAACTTACATCAAACTTAGACTATAAATCCTCGCATTTACATATCCTTGGAGTTCTGTGAGAGATGTTATCTGAGTAATTTTAAGAGGTGCCAGGGGGCAAAAGAGATGGAAAATTACATGTTCATCCCGAGACCAGATTACATCAATTATTATTATTGAGCTCAATTCTCCTGTTCCCAGTCTCTCTTCTGTGAACATTATTAGTATATAATTTATTATTATTTTTTAATTTGCTGAGCACTAAATGTGTGCTATGGTGTAGTACATGACATGAAGAAGTCATTATTGCTTTTCAGGGTTTTGCAATGTATGTAATCAAATTCAGTATTTAGTCTTTAGTGTTATTTTGTATACCCACACCACGTACACATATACTGCATACGCATTAGCAAACACACATAAATGTCAATCAATGAAGAGATTGCAAACCAGTGTGTTAATTCAAAGTGATTCGTAATTGCCTAATAAGGATAGTATAAAAGGAAACATGTATGACAAGCTGCAATTTTAAATCATAATAATATGTTCTATTTCTAATTTTCATATATAATTCTACATAATGAAAGAGTGTTGTAGCTCTCTCTATATAGCCTTTGGGCATCACTACTACATCTTCCTAAAGTGCCTCTTACATTAAACTGTCTCTTCTGATAGCTTAAAACTAGAAAACAGCTCAGATAGACATATCAAAGGCTTTAGCAGATAGTTAAAAAGGAGCAGCAAGCTGGTATACATGAATTCCATAAGTCTAAATCTAGGCTGCATGCTTATCAAAGCTGTTAGAGGAAGACTACTTCTATAATTCATTAGTAGGCCAAGCAAATTTACCATTTGGCAGAGCTTTTACACATTTATAGATAGGCTGGTGCAGAAGCTCATGTCTGGTGTATCTGCCCAATGGCATGCTTTAATTTTCACTAGATTAATAGACTCAAATGGACTTTATTTTAGGTAGTTTAAATGTGAAGCAAAAACAGAGAAGTAGCCAGTCATATTGGCTGTAGGAGCAGACAGAGACAGATAGACGCTGAATCTCCATCACTAGACTGGCGATAAAACCAGACCCCTGGTTTTATCTGCTGTGGTTTCCTAAACTAAAATCCAATCCTGTCTGAGGCGTGGCTTGGTGACTACTGAAACATTGTGCTCTGCTGACCTAATTCCTCAAGAAATTAGTATCATATACCCTTAATTGTTCACGTAATCTGAATATGCCTCTATTGTTGACAAGATGAAGAAGTTGTAGGCCAGAAAATTAAGAGGTAGAAAGAGAAGAAGAAAAAAAGAAAGAAACAGGGGGAAGGATGGAGGGAGAGAAGGAGAGACAGAGGCTATGAGCAGGGAGGTTGGTGTACTGGAGGTTTGGGAGGGACCCTCAAAGGAAATAAGGATGCAAAGTTATAACCTGGGTGTATCGACATTTTTTAATTACACAGGTAATTTTAAGTACATTTTTATAAAGTTTTGAAAATAACAAAAAATTGTCTCCCAGTTATTTTTAATAGACTTTTTTTTTTTAAGAGAAATTTTAGGCTAACAGCAACTTTGAACTGTGCCTACCTACTCTGTCCCCACACAGTCTCCCTAACTAAGAACATCCACACCACAGCGGTACATTATTTTTACAATCAGCAAACCTACACTGACACATGGTTGTCACCCAAAGTCTGTTGTTTACATTAGGGTTCACTCTTGGTATTCTCTTGGTGTTGTACATACTGTGGTTCTTGACAAATGTATAATGACGTGTACCCGCGATGACAGTGTCGTACAGGGTAGTTTCACTGCCCTGAAAAGCCTCTGTTCTCTTCCTGGTTGTCCATCTCTCCCTGTCTCCTAACCCCTGACTAGCCACTGACCTCTATACTGTCTTCATAGCTTTGCCTTTTCCAGGGTGTCATACATTGAGAATCATACGGTATGTAGCCTTTTCAGACTGGCTTCTTTTACTTAATACAATGCATTTACGTTTCTTCCACATCTTTTCATGGTTTGATTGTTCTGAATAATATTTTAGTGCTGAATATTTGATTCTCTGTATGTACTACAATTTAGTTTTCCACGCACTCACTGAAGGACATCTTCGCTACTTCCATTTTTTTAAAAATTATGAATGAAGTTGCTATAAATACCTGTTTGTGGACATGAATTATCTACTCATTTATGTAAACACCACACTGCATCATTGCTGGAGTATGTTTAGTGTTATAAGAAATGACCAAACTGTCTCCCAACTTGGCTGTACCGTTGTTCATTCCCACCAACTCTGAAGGAGAGTTCCTGTTGCTCCACATCCTTCTCAGCATTAGCTGTTGTCAGTACTTTGGATTTTAGACATTCTAATAGGTATGTAGTGGTATCTCAGTGTTCTCTTAATTTGTAATTTCCTAATGACATATGATGTTGTATATCTTTTCATGTACTGACTAGCCATCTGTACATCTTCTTTGATGAAGTGTCCAGTTATTTTGCTCATTTATAATAAGTTTGTTTGTTTTCTTATTGTGAAGTTTTAAGAGGTCTTTATATATTTCAGATAACAGTCCTTTATCAGATATGTGCTGTGCAAATATTTTTCTCAGTCAATGACTTGTATAACTGAATATTTGTATATTTAAATTAAAATTTTTCAAATTAATACTAATAGTCAGTTTAAAACATTTATTACTAAATAGCTTCCTGTTTACCATTGTTCCTCACACAGTACCAAATTTCATAAAGTAGCTTAATAAAAAGATTGCTGAGTGCAGCTGTATGTGATATGACCTACATTTGATGTAACTGGCAATTTCTTTAATAGAAAGTGCTTACAATTGCTCAGAAATTGATTTTATTTCTTTTCTATAATGGGCAATAACTGTTCCTACTGTGATTACTGTTGTAATGTTAAAGCCATATTCAAAACTCCTGAGAAAGCAATGCCAAGAACTAGAATCACAATTTATCTTTTACAATAGAAAGCTGTATATTATACCTGAGCACAATTAACATAATTAGGATAAAATTTAAATATTATTTTAAAAATTGGGCCATCACTTTCTTTATCCAAGAATTTCAAGTGAACTCTCCTTAAAAACTTAAGTTTTACTCTTTTAACTCAATGCTTTATAAAATGGCAGCAGAATGCTAGAAGATATATATTCAAAATAAATATTTAAAAAGTTGTAAATGCATATTTCATATGCCCGAATGACTATATGAAGACATTTCTTTAGTAGTATTTGGCAGTCACATCATATAGCTATGCTCCATGTATTATTTAAACATTTTAAAATTACAGTTAGTTAATTCTGTTCTAAGACATTTTGTTCTAGATAAGAGCTGAGAGTATTTCAAAACTCAAGAAATGTTACTGAAAAATCCATTTTTACAATAAAGAAAAATGAGCTAAATCACTGATACAATGATTTTATGTATATATGTCTGTACATATATTTATGTGCATAAATATATCAACAGAATTATTAGTAGAATTTAAGATTGCACAATTTTTAGACAATAGCTTTTTTATATAAGGTGTTCCTGGAAGTATGAGAAACATTTTAAAAAATGATATATTTCAGATAAACAAAAACAGAGTATTTTGTAAATACTTTAGAGTTAAAAACTACACTTTTGAAAGACAATAATCAAACATTTATTTTTTTGCTTCAAATAAATATAGCCATTCATGAAGCAGTAGTTGAAGAAAATGTAGAAATTCTTAATCAAATGGCAAGGATACATTAATCAAGAAAGTACTTTGTTAAATCAGAGGTTATGACGGTAGAATAAAAATGAGCTTTTCAGATATGATAACTTTAATGAAATTGTTAGAGGTAATACTATTATCACATCAATCTACATAATTTTTAACATGTAAAAATGTTTCTCTTTTGCAAAGTCTTCCCACTTTCTAGAGCTTTTAATACATAAATGTTAAACAGTATAAGCTAGTGCTACCTTTTACTTCTCTTTGTATTTTTTGTTTTAAACTCAGTTATTAACATTGATCTAATACTGAGTCCAAAGAAAGCATTTATTTGCCATCAGATATTGGTTCTGCAATATTTTCATTGCAACTTTCCTTGATTTGCCTGTGAATGATGATAACAATAACAATAATACTCACAAGCGTGTGCAAAATCCTCTGCCCGAGGCTAAGTATTTACTTACATGTAATATCTTATTTAGCCATCATGACAATGTTGTTAGGCAACTATTATTATTAGATCCATTTTATACAAGTGGAAACTAAACTACATTATGTTAAATAACTTTGCAATGTTTTACATCTAATAAATGAAGAAACCTTGAACTCAAATTTTTGGGTTGCACCAACTATCTGCTTAAAAATTTCAAATCCACCTTTGTATAAGCATATATAAACAATTCCAAACAAATTCCATGATACTTACAATGTTTAAAGTCAACCATTATATTCAGATTCTACATAGCTGGGAAAGTGTATACTGATAGTTAATATTGGAGCTTGGATTAGAATCTAAATTGTTCATAGCACATTTTAAAATGTTTATTAAGTAACTCAAAACCCAAATTAAATATTTTTCTTAATAGACTCTTTTTTGAATATTTTAGCAAGCTTGACTAGCCAGGAGGAAATAATAGATCATAAAAAGACAAAGTATCCTAAATATGTTGATCATTTCTGATGAACAAGTATTCATAAAACATGTTTTATGCATGTAAAAACTGCCTAACAATGGAGGATATAAATCACTGTGCTTTTTAAAAAGCTGTCTATGATTTTTTGTAGGTTTAATGACAAATCATAACATAGTTAATGGCATCATTTTAATTATTGGGTGTGCTAAATTCATAATTGTGAATCATATACGCCAATGAATCACATAAAATAGTAAAATCTTATTTTATTTCTTGTATTTATTTATTCATTGGACAAATAGCTAAACATCTGCTCTTTCCTATGCTTATTCTATCTGCAGAGGGTATATTATGGAAAGGATAGATTGGCTCCTGATCCATACAGAACTTACAATTTAGTAAGTAAGATGGGTAACAACAGGTAAAACCATTAAATGAAAGGTACATGTGTGTATATATATATATATATATATATATATATATATATGGTACTATTATAGAAATCAATGGGTTATCTGTAAAGGCCTCTCATAGAAGCTGACATTTCAAAGGGAACCAAAGATAAGAAAGAAGCTACCAGTCAAAGAGTGGTGGGAAATCTATTTCAGGGAATAATATGCTCAAAGGCTCCGCGGAGGGAAAGAGCGTGGTACATTCTAGGACTGACGGAAGGTCAGTACGATGTTGCACAGGGACAAAGATGCGACACGGTATGTGCTTGGAGAGATAGTCAAGAGCATGTTATGCTGAGACTCATAGGCCAAAAGGAGTAGTGTGAACAGAAGCCACTGATAGGTGGTTAGTAGGGAAGTCAAATATTCTGAATTATATCTTACCAAGATAACTCTGGCTCCTATGTGAAGAACGGATTAGAGAGGAATGAAGTAGAAGTGGGGTGAGGATGGGCTCCAGTTCAGAGTCGATTGTGATTGATTGTCTCATAAAATGATGATGTTTGTATGAGGGTAGAGGTAAGGGAGTTACAGGAAGTGAACATATTGTAGTAAGAACCTGCCTAGGTTTCTGATGCAGCTTTTGGTCTAATGATGAAAAAAAAAAAATGAATCGACTGAGGAAATTCTGGGAATCCAAGGAAACTCCAGGGAAATTCTTCCTGCTTCAATTCCCCATGATATGCTGGCTGAGTATTTTGTTGTTCGACTGCTTAGATTTAGTAACTGCTTTTGTGAGGCAGCTGTTAAGAGTGGGTGCGATAGTCTGAGAAGCAGGCAAGGAGTTGGGGGGCCTTCCCTGTTTGGCGAGTCTCCTGTTGTCTGCCTGTAAGGCCCAGATCCTCCTGCCAGGCCTCTAGAGTCCTCTAATGTGTATGATTCCTAATAGATAGAAAATCAGCATCTGGGCTGAGATGTAGAGCACTGAGGATGGTAAAATTAAATGATTGCTATACCTGCCAAAAAAAATAGACAATAAAGTTCAAGAAACATTTATTTCCTTTGAGCTTCGTTATATCATACCCTTGCAGAGTTTCTTTCATTATTCTGATGGTCCTTTTCAATTTCCTTTAACTTCTTTTTTTTTAAATCTCAAATCTACCTCTAATTATTAAAATTCCAGTTCTCAATTCTAGTTACTCACTCTTGCCCTAGGCCTTCTCACTCATTTCCAAAGCTTCAAATATTTATAGGTGATAAATATGTCTCATTCAGAGTCATATGAGTTCCAAATCCTTTCATCATGCCCCTTAACACCTCCTTCTTAGAAACATCTCAAATACAATATGTTTAAAATTAAACTCTTATTCTTCTCTCATGAATGATACCTCCATTCATCTAAGTTTCTATTCAAGCCAGATATGCTAATTTAAATCTTAGTACTTCCCATTCCAGTGCTAAAATGTAAAGAAACCATCACCAAGTCTTAGCTAACCTTAACATGGTCTATGAATGTGGTTTTGGCCCTGCCTATCTTTATGTATGGCTTCATCCTGTCCAACTTTCTCCTTCTAAGTACTCTAGACCCTGGTCTGTTTTCTGGCTTCCAATGCCTCAAGCACTTTCATGCCAGGCCCTTCTAGATGCTGTATTCTTTGCCTGAATATTCTCCCCCTCCTGCCTCTTGTGTCAGCTTCGATGAATACATTGTATTAAATGTCCATATTGAACCATTAATGTCAGTTTTTCAAAAACTTCTTAAGATATACCTTCCCAATCTAAATTATATTTTTCTACCACATTGCCCCAAAGAACTCCCCATTTTTCCCCCAAAATAAACTATATCACTTTGTGATACTTTTGGAATTAGGCCTTGTTTAGCATAATCTTAACAGCTAGACCACAAGTTCCATGACAGTACGAATCTTGTCTATTTCGCTAATTATATATTTATGGGTCCTAGAGCTGCTGCTGAAGATTTGGATTTCCAAGGTAAGTGTAACAAGAATTACTTTGTTTTATGAGACAAATTTTATTTCAAAATTGACTATCATTTCAGTTAGTAAAGAGACATGAAAATTAAAAGCAGCTTCAAAACATTGACTATATTGTTAAAAAATGAAGCAATATAGCATTATAATAATGTGTGATTAATGTAGTTTCTGAACTTTCATCCAAAAATTTTAAACGTTTCACATGAAAGGGAAGTTATAAAAAATTGTAAAGAAGATTTGCAGCCATTGCATTATCTCATTTCATATTCTTTTTAAAATGTGGCATCCGTACTTGGATTTTTCTCATTGATATGCCCTTCAGAAAATAATTGTTCACTAATGATACTTGTGTAAGTCATTTTTCTATAGTATAGTTTACTAGATTGCTTAGAAGGCATGCTAGAGATTTGGTATTGGATACCTTAAAGATTTTAAAAACAGAAATTGCTGAACTTTTCAAAGTTAGCACTGTAGTAGGTTGGGATAATCTTAGGGAATTATTAAGTAAACCATGAATATGTTATTGAAATGGAACATTTTTAAATGGAAAAACATGACAATGAAAGGAATAAGCAAAAGTATTGAGAATATCTACTAAAATATGTTATTTTAAGTAATTCTATTTTTTTCCTAAAATTATATAACACAATTTTATTTAAAAATATTTAAATATATTCTAAAATATGTTAGGATTTTTACAATACTAAAATTTTACTTATTAATGATTTGTGATTACTGGCTAATAAAGCTTCTAACTTAAAAAAAAATAACCTGATGGTATTTAGTAGGGTAAATATTAACTTGTTTAAAAGAATGGTTTGCTTGTTGGCTGTTTTATTTATTTAACTCTCTTAAGTAACTGAAATGGAATAATTTTATGCAAGTCCAAAGCTATACATTTTGATATGCAAAACTCAGTAGATGAGAAAATAAGATATTTAGGGTAACATTTTCTCATTAACTTAATCTTTATATCTTTTTTCTCTTTATTAAGTACATTTAAAACTGCATGAAATCTGAGTTTCTTCACAATATGAAAATGTGGTTTGGAGAATGGGTACTATACCAATGATTATATGATTGTGGCTATGTAATTCTTTATAATTTCCTTTATAGGACTTCTTTCTTTTTGTATGGTGTTTATTTCTAACTAGTTCAGTATCACTAAAACATAATATTTGAAAAAAGTTCAGATTATTCATGCTTTTCAGCATACTAGGAAAATCTGCCTTAATACACTGATAAAAGTTTCATGACTTAGCTAAGAGCCCTACTATTGTTTCCTCCTCCTCGCCTCCTGTTTTCCTGTAAATTAAAATCCAGTTGCTGTCTGCAAGGCAGTTTTCCAGATGCTTCCAAGTCTAAGTGAAAAAAGAACAGATGAAGCATAAAAATGGAAAAGGCTTGAAAAAAATGAAAACCAGAAAAATGAACCAAGTTAGGCTCAATATAGTGCGTATAGTCTTGCCTTAATTTTCTTACCGACACCTGTTAGGATCAATATAAATGATAAAACTCAGATCATTAGTCGTAAAATGAAATTCTATTAAAGGAAATATCACACAGTGTAGCTTTTTAAAATGCTCATTCATTTAATTTCTGTAGTGCCAAGTCGTTAAAAATAATTTTATAGGTCTGTGCAAATTGAGCCATAGATATTTGTTTCTCCTAAGATCTCAAATACACATTTTTAAATAGTGGGAAAGATAAAAAGTAAAGACTTTCTGCAGATAAGAAAATAAACAGTTACAACTATCACTACATAAAAAGTGATCAAGTTTATCTTAGAAAGGGCCAAAGAAGACACAGAAACCCTGGAGAATTTCTAATTCTTCCTTAGCCATGGATAAATAGAAAATGCAGGGACTGCTACTGTTATCAAAACAAACCATCAATACCCAAACAAATCCTTCTTCACTTTCTTGCAGGATTACGGACTTTATAATTGGAAATAAAGAAACTGCCAAATCTTACTCATTGACATGTATTTAACACGTTATTTTATCTTATTAATGAAGTGTTGATTTACTTTTTAAAGCAAATTCCTTGAAGCAACTTTCCCATTTAATAATTGTATTATATTTTCTGTTAGCAAATATTTTGAATTCTTCATATTTAGAACTAACGCTTTCTATCTCTCTGCCTGGAGATGTTTCTTTTAATCCCTGTATGTTGTTTCTTTCTTGACAGATAGGCCGTATTCATATTATACTTTCCCAATAATTCCTTAAGGTATTATTTTAGGTTCTTTTCTTCACACAGATCATCATTTAATATTAATTATATCTTTTATTTATTTTCTGTCTTCTCCCTCATGAAAATCTATTGGCCAAAACAGCAAGGACTTGCCTGATTGACTTGGTACACAAACTGGTACTTGGAATATTTTCTGACAAATGGTAGACACTTAATAAATCTTTAACTGAAGCACTGATTTTACTTTTTAAAGAAGAGACAAAGCAATATTTCATTATTTGATTACAATTTTTACCACATCCTTTTATTTTATTGACTTTAAATTTATAGTTACTTATACTATTAATTTATTAATATTGGTATTGATATTTATCTTGCCTTTCCAATACCATTTTAATTCATCTAAGCATCTGCTTTCTACTTTTTAAATCTTTCCCAGGACCATGAGGGATGTTGGTATAAAGATGGTGCCTTATAAGTGTTAGTTGGAACTCAAAGAAAATAAGAAAGAATAAAAATAGCACTGAAGGAAGGAAGAAAGAAGAAAGGAAGAAATGAAGGAGTAGGCAATAAAAGCATTGAACAGTCATTTTTTATATAGTAAATCCACTTATAGAGGTTTGTTCTAAGGAAACAAGTAAGAAATAACACACTTAAGAGATAAGGTTTATTTTTAAACTTTCTGCTGTGTAAGTTTTTTCTCTATTCTTTAAAAAAGTTAAATCAATGTACAGTAAATATAACCTTTTTCTTTGATGTATAGAAATTATACAAATTTCTATAAGTTTGTATAACAGACACCACTAACAGGATACAGAATGATTCCACTACCCCTGTAAAAACCCAAATGTGGCCTCATTGTAGTCAAACCCTCTCATTACCACTTACACCTGGAAACCACTGATCTGTTCTTTTTCCTTATAATTTTTGCCCTTTCCAGGTGTCATATCAATGGGTTAATACAATATGTAACTGTTTGAGACCTGTTTCTTTCACAGAATACTACGCTTTTGAGATTCATTCATGTGGGGACAGAGCCCAGAGAGCAGTTTTCAGGGTGTCGGCCTCACATAGAAAAGTGCTGGCTCAGGTAGTAAATGGCCATCAACTGTGATTGGATGGCCATCAGCTGTGGCTAGTTGGCCGTCAGCTGTAACCAGTGAGCCATTGGGCACTAATATAACTGCCGTGGCTACGCTAGCAGAAAAATGGGGGCTAGCAAGAAAATGGCTGAGCTAGCAAGAGCGGATTGCAGCTAGAGAAGGGAGTCGGTCAGTTGGCAGAAAAGCGAACAGTAGGTTGCACATCGTGTGAATCCAGCCTCCAGTAAGACCGTAGTGGTGTGACTCTCCTACCTATGGCTCCGTGAGTGTTTCTGTTTGGCCTCACCATGTCTTGCTTTCTTATGTGGGGAGAGGGAATTGAGATCACACAGGCTGCCCCATATGACAATCCATGTTGTGTTTACCTATAGTTCGTTCTGTTTTATTGTGTAGCATTTCACTATATGGATATGTAAGAGTATATGTTGTGCGAGGTATCAGGCGGGGTCTCAGCTCCCGCTCCCCACATAAGAACGCAGGACATGGTGAGGCCAAAAAGGAACACCCACGGAGCCATAGGTAGGGAAGTCATACCACTATGGTCTCACTGGAGGCTGGGTTCACACAACGTGCCACCTGCTGTCTGCTTTGCTGCCAACCGACTGACTCTCATTCACTCTCCTCGACTTCCTCCGTAGCCGTGGCGGTTATATCAGTGGCCAATGGCTCAATGGTTACAGCTGACGGCCAACCAGCCACAGCTGAAGGCTATCTACTACTACCCGAGCCAGCACCTCTCCACATGAGGCCGAGAGCCTGGAAACTGTTTTCTAGGGCTCTGTCCCCATAGTATATGTCTTATTAATGATATATTGACTTTTTGCAATTATGAAAAAAAAAATCATACAAACATTTGCAGTCAAGTATTTATGTGAGCATAAATTTTCACTTTTCTAAGATAAAAAACTAGGAGTAGAATTGCTAAATTGTATGGCAAGTAAACGCATGAATTTATAAGAAATCGCCAAAGTTTTACTTTGTACCATTTGTATGCTGCCTATACTCCACATCCTATCAGTTAGCAATATTTCTCTCCCCTCCTCCCTTCCTGTCTCCTCCTCTCTCCTCACCTCTTTACTCTCGGTGTGTGCATGTGTGTGTTGACTCTTTAAGAGGTATGGTGTTGTACCGCATTGATGTCATAGTTGAGTCTCTTTTATTTATCTAATCAACATCCCTTATCTTTTAATGGGTTTGTGTAGACTATTACATTTAATTTAATTATTTACATGTTTGGATTTAGATCTACCCTCTCATTACTTATTTTCTGTTTGCTCTCTCTCTGTCTTTTGTTTTGTTTTGTTTTGTTTTCTTTTGTTTTGCTGTTTCCTCTTTCCAGCCTTCATTTTGATTATTTATTTTTTTTATTATTATCCCATTTTATTTTATCTATTGAGTTTGTAGTAATAATACCTAGGTGAATAGTTTTTTGTCTTTTTAGTGGTTGCTTTAGGGATTGTAATATATATTCTCAACTCTTCACAATGTTAAGAACCGTGAATTATCGGAGTATTTACCCCATGGCACAGCAAGCAGCATGAACTTTATATTTACATACATTCCTCTTGTCCCTCAAATCCCTTGGAGGGTACACTGGGAGCCTAAATGGATGCTACATAACACACATTAAAAAAAAAAAAAGAAATTGGGAACCCTCATTTTTATAATACGCCACAAACCTACTGCCCCAGATGGAGACAATATTTTATCATACTAGAATAAGTAAGCCTGTCTTCTGTTCTGGATAAATACACTATATATATCTTCAAAGGCTGTTCACTATATTTTATCTTTGAAAAGATATTCTGAAACAATTTCTCTGCTCACAAGATGTAAAACCTTGGACAACTATTTCTCAACAATAACCACCCCTTGTTTCAGTTATGTTTTGGCTTCTGTCAAGTTTTCTCACGAGTATATCCTTCTGTTAGTCACTTTGATTAATGTGAACTACAGGGTATAGGACCAAACCAGTTAATTAGTTTTAAACAATATTTAATTAAAGCTATGATCTAGAGGATCCAAGAAATGGGATAAAACCAATCTTCAATTTTGACCTCAATCATGACCCCCAGTCTCAGAGTATGATTCATTTATCCTTCTCAAACCTTCCTTAAATACCCAAGAGTAGTACCATTGGAGAAATCTCCAGAGTCCTCTGTTAGTGCTCCCTTAAGAATTATAAGGTCTTTTATGAAAACCCCTAAGGTGTGTGTGTTTTGGAGAAGGAAGAAAATTAATGCCTGGTTCCACATAAAGTGAAACCTTAAAGGAACACATAATGACACATGCCCTAGAAATAACCTGCGTTTAACGTTTGCTTGTTTCACAAATGTTGGGAACCATATCATTAAAAGTCATAGGTCTTAAGTCAGTCTACATGGGCCTCCTTACTGGTTCATAAGCCTTAGTGTTCCAGGAGGGCTGGGACTATGGTGAAGTAAGTGGGGTGACTGGACTATACAATTCAGAAGGTTTTCATTCTCAGGTTCATGCATGTGCTGGGATATGTGGCACTACAACAAAAGATCTGTCAATCCTGTCATTGGACTGCCTTCTCTTATGAGGAGAGGAAAGAGGGCACGGTTCACACACAAAAAAAATAATCTTGGAAATAATGATAGAAAAGTTTCTCAATTTGGCAGAGAAACTAAAATTACAAATTCAAGAGGATGAGTGCATCCCAATCAGAATAAAACCAAAGAAATTCATATAAAACACAAAATAGTCACACTTGTACACCTTAAATATACACTATAAAAATATTAAGGAGTGGTGAATTCACAAAAACAGAGTCTACAGCTAATGAAGAATGACTATATTTTAAATTACAGAGCTAAAAAAATTAGGAATTAAAAAAATAATTGACTAGAGTTCATTGTGCATGAACATCTCAGTGCCATTCAATACACAAAATTTGGAATAGCCTCTTTTAGAGATGTGCAATATAATCAGCACAATAATACATATTACATATTCCAGGAAGAGCAGGGCACATAGTTAAACCATACTGGTGACTCCTAAATTGAAAGCATTAGAGAGCGACATCCCGCTGTGGGAACTGATGAGCTACAAAGGTGAATCAAGAAGTCATTGATTATTATTTTAAAAACTTTAAAGGTGTATTATTTTCAAATGTGGTCAGGAAATACAAAGCTAATACTGAAAAAAAAAATACAAAGGAAATGCTAACCAATTCATGTGGTCCAGTGCTAATGGGAGAATTCCTTTTAAAAGTGAGCTAATATATTACTAAATAGATCTTTTTCAATGTTTAATTTTTAAAAAGTTATTATAAAGTGATTAGTAATGGCAGAATTGATATCAATGAACTGTAGCAACTGTGGTTTAGTCTGAAAAACTATAAAGTAAGCATTATAGTGCATATTCTACAGATTAACTAAATTAAGCAATTAAATGTGTTTTTCTAAGATCTTTGTCAATTGCAAGTAGCTATTTATTACAAGAACATATCTGAATAAGAGAAATTACATTTCATTAGTAGACTTGTGTGAAAATGAAGGATCAGGGAAAAGGAAAAGTTAACACAACTTTACATCCGGCTTAGAGAATAAATTATACGAAGTAACAAAAATGTGTCCATCAAAGATCACTGGTGCTTTATAATAAATTATTTATGTCAGCGTGGCTATAGTGAGATGGAAAATAATATAAGACAGCAGCCATCGAAAGAATGCTCTTATCGGTTGCTAGTGCCTTTATCCACTTACTTTTTTTCACACACAGGTGAACAAAGGAGATTGTGATTTGCTCTTTTAAACAGGTTTTAAGTGCTTGGTAACATTTTGGTGAAACACTCTTCTATAACAGATTTAATTAACTACAATCCCTGGGTTTATTAGTGAAAATTATCCTACTGTTGTTGGCAAAACATACTTGGGCTAATTTTATCATGGTTATAAGTCAACAGCCATCTTGAAGATCAATATTCTGTTTATATGCCCAATTTTCTGCTACTGGATAGCTGTGATTAATTAAGCTCAGTGTCATATACTTTTATTTAATGGATTTAAAACAGGACAACTTCAGGTCACAGAGACTAGACTAGAGAGTGGTTTCACATTTCAAAGGTTAGCGTTAATTTATTTCAGTTAATATATTAAAATTAATTAGTTATAGCAGTAAGTTATCCCTTGTAAGGTAACTTACTCTTAACCATGTGGCAAGAAATTTTATCAATGTATGATTATTTCAACTGCTAGGCCAGTGATTGCACAACAGAGACAATTATATATTTGTTCCTGTACTTATCTGAACTATTAAAAAAATGAACTTTTTCAATCATATGTTGTGTTCTTGTTAAAACAATATGGAAGTGTACTGTATACATACACTGTGTAACTCTTAAATAATGCAGCCTTAGAATTTGAAGTAATTAGGGTGAAGGTCAGACTGAATTAATGTAAACTAAGCTATGAAATAGCTTAAAAGGGATGTAGTTTCATTACAGTCCTGTACTTCAAACGATGTTAATTACTGGATTTACTGACACCAGAGTAATGAGAACAGCTTTTGAATTGTGTGTAATGTTACATTATGAGGATTTAAAATATTTTGTTCTTCAAAAAGTGGGCTGAGTAATTTTTTACAGGATTTTATGAAAATCATTAATGTGCATGGTATACTTCTTTCCTCAAATAGTAACAATAGCAATAATAGTAACTAAAACAATCAAACAGTGCACATAGCATTTCAGGCACTTCCAAGAGCTTTACATATATTCACCTATTTAATCCTCACAACCCTAAGAGACCGGCATTCTAATTATGTTCATTTCACAACAGAAAAAGTTGAGGCACAGGAAGATTCAACAACTTTCCATAGATCACAGAGTTAACTAGTGGTAAGTTCAAGCTACAAATACATACTGCCTGGCTTTAGATGCCACGCTTCTAGTCTATACTTCCTCTCCCAAATAGTAATAATGAAGTAAGTTTTAGATCCTGAGCAAGAATTATACTCCTGTTTTTATACTTTTTGCCCTAACTCACTTTCACATTTGATGCTCAGATAAGGAACAGCATATATAATGGTAATTTTAAACTTTTCAGGAGGAGCAATTCCCCTGTATATATAATAGGACCTACACACTATATTGAAAAAAAATATATGTGAATATATATACAGATATGTATATTCACACATTTTTCCATACAATTTAAGATGGTTCACAAACTATCTGAAATTCAAAAAATCTTCTTCTATGACTTGAGTCCTACTCTACTGATCCTATC
Source organism: Rhinolophus hipposideros (assembly GCF_964194185.1). NCBI lineage: Eukaryota > Metazoa > Chordata > Mammalia > Chiroptera > Rhinolophidae > Rhinolophus > Rhinolophus hipposideros. Next base: position 45,491,429 of record NC_138053.1, on the reverse strand, counting down.
TATTTAAAATTTTGATTTTTTTAATATCATAGGTGCTTTTACATTAAATTCGATTTTTCAAAATAATACATTAACATATTTATCTAGATCACATAGGGATTTTTTTAAATTTGTTTTTGTGGTTTTTTTATTGTTGTTTTTGTTGTTTCCTTTTTGGTGCTTTTTTGGCTAGCACTTGAGGGAGGCACTGGTGTCCTAGCCATTTATGCCAAACTTTGAAACATCCATTTTTACCATGTCTACTAAAGGCAAAGAGATTTTACTTCCCAGGTCCCCTGGCTCTTTGTGCATACTAATCATGTAAATATAAATAGAGTAAGTGTATAGCTAATTTATCCATAACACAAGAACCTAAGAGCTCAAAGATTAGTTACTATTTCAAAATTCCTCATCCTGACAGGATAAAATAATATAAAGAAAATAGCCCTATATCATACAACAACGTTTTTACAATGAAATAGATATTTAAGACAGCAAGTGAAATTCTGTCTTTATTCTGATGTATTTTCAGTTTCAGAAAAGAAAAAAAAATCTTATGTAACATGTTGGGATTACTCATATGTTTCAGTACATGGTATATTTAATGCTCATTAATGATTGCTTGTGATTAACAGCTGAATAACTCTTAATCATTTCCACTTTTGCCATTTATCTATAAAATGGACTGCAACAAATCCCTGTCATTGCTGATGAGCCTTAAGCTCATAGGCTTTGGTCCATGATTGTGAAATCTTTTTTTTTTTTTTTTAATTGGGGAATATTGGGGAACAGTGTGTTTCTCCAGGGCCTATCAGCTCCAAGTCATTGTCCTTCAGTCTAGTTGTGGAGGGCGCAGCTCACTGGCCCATGTGGGAATCGAACTGGCAACCCTGTTCTTCAGAGTCACCCTCTAACCAACTGAGCCATTCGGCCAATCTGATCGTGACACCTTAAAGTATCAATCCTGCTGAAGTTTTCTACTCGGTACCTTTATGCCATGCCTTATAACAGGTTATTAATCTATCAGTCTTTAATATATGAGTATGAGTATGAATATATGAGTATGAACTATTTCTTAAAAATGTATTCGATGATGTAATCTGAAAGACAAAAACAACAAGAAATTAGAAATTGTGGGGACAAACTACATTATTAGCTGATGGCAAGCTACCTAATACTGGTGTTTCAGAGGGAAGATTTAGAGACACAAGTGGGCAGCTTGAGGGGTCTGAAACCTAAGGAGAAGTCATACAGAAAATAACTTGAAATAAACAAGGAGTGATGCAATTGTTTCTAAATATTTAGGTTTGACGAATCATCATTAGTGATATGCACTTATTTCATACTATAACACTTAACTTTATAAAGCATGATTGCTATGGAATTCCTTTGATAATCATTTAAAGAAAAAATAACCTTAGTTATTTATCATTCCAGAATGTAAACTCAGTAACAACATTCACTGAGCATAAGAAACCTCATAATCAGAGATTTCATTTAACTTGGAGAAGCCACCAAAATATTACATATCTGAAAACTAATGTAACTTAGAAATTGATTATAAATCTCAAAGGCTTTGATTTTATTATAATAGGTATGTTAATTTATACTTTTGGGAATATTGGGAATACTGATTTTTGTATATTCATTAACATTTTTATATTTGTTATGAATCCAAGTCTATCTAGAATGTATCCATAAGTAAGACGTGAGTACATGTGAGAGAGTGAGGGAGGAGAAAAAGGGGGAGGGAAGGAACAGAAAGCAAAACCATTAACTGAAGATAAACAGAACTTCTTTGATTTTTACATACAATTGCTTGAAGAAATGTAATTGGCTTATTTATGTACTTATTCATTCTGTAGATATGTACTGACTGATCTTTAAATGATCTAAAATTTGCCTGCCTAGATCATTTTAGTTTGAACTCATGTTATTTTCTGCTTAAATTGGTAATAGGGATTTATGAAGAAAATTTCCAATCACTTTACATAGAAAACTAAAAGAAAATTATTTTACCATTGTAAAAACCATAAAGAAAAACAACAACAACAAAAAAACTACTCTTTCTGGCAGTTGGTATTATTATGTTTAGCTTTGGTGAGAAAATTTGGTGAGAGGAAATGAGGGGAGTCACTCCTGGGTGGAAGTTCAAAGAACCAACAGGTTTTTTGAAAAACAGGCTTCAAATGTTTTCCCTCTGCTACAAGACTGGAGATGTCCCAGACAAGGGCTATTGCTGCAGTCTAGGTGCTAAAAGGAAGACATAAAAGCATGGAGCAGGGCCCTACATGATGCATAATAGGCATATTACTTAAAGGAGAAATGAACCCTGGTGGCTGTAAACCACTTAGATATGGGAGAGTATTTTGCCAACATTAATAAATTTATTCCTCAATACATTAAAAAGTTAAATTTTCTTTTAGAGCATACAAAAGAAAGTATTCCAGAAAACTGGATATAATATTATCCAGTGATGGCCAAATATTCTTTGAGAAGCTTTCACAATAGTGATCTAAAAGTTATTTCTATTCTAAAAGCAATGCCATTTATTTTCTATGAAATAGCCATGAGCTTGTTGGTCATTTTAAACAGTACAGACTAACCACCTGTTACATATAGCACAGAATTGTCTTTTCATCTTGACAGGGGATTTTGGACAGACAGAGGGTTAAATGCAGGGGAAACATCATTAAGGAGGGGGGAATAAAGTGCAATAGGAAAACATAAAAAAGTATCAAATAAATCAAATACTGCTTTTCATATGTTGATGATGGCTTACTCACAAAGTTTCAGAAAATACTTTATGCATCCCTTGGCTCTAGAATCTGATCTATGGTTGGTTTACATTCATGTTCTTCTTTTTTTTTTGGACAAACTTGCAAAACCCAATGGTTGCAAAACCCAAAAAACACATATATAATTGACAAATAAACAGTGTGAATTTAGCATACCAGTCACTTACGAGGACTACCATATGTCCGAACATTCATTATGTAGAAAAAATAGTGAGTGGGAATTTGCCTGAGAGACAAATAGATCACACTATATCCCAAGGGAAAAAAAAATAATAAATTGGAATTGTGAGAGTGTCAAAACCAGTAAAATTTTCAGAGAGGTGGGAGCTTAGTTTGGGATCCATAGTAGTTTATGAAAGATGATAGAAGCATTACAGTGGGTATAAACTTTCCAGAACCCTAATAATCTGATAAATTTTGCTCTGCTAAACTCAGAGAACAGTTACCTGAAGCTATTATGAATAGTTATTGCAAATGTAAAATTATAAGTATCAAACAAAAGATATTCATACATAAAGGAAAGAGAAATACTAATACCTTCAATCTGAAGAAGTAAAAGGAAATAGTTTTAAAGCGTAAATGGCATCTTATGAATTCTTACAATGTTCACTGCATATTTCATAAGTGCATACCTGCTAAAAAAAAAATACCCTGTGTGAATTATAGGTGATGCATTTAATTTTAGTTGACATAGTGGATATAAAAAGTTCAAAATCTGTTTTCTGATTGGCTGACCTTGAAACTAATTAATAAAAAACACAGGGAAATATATATTATTCTTATAATACATTAATTGAGAAAGATAGCTAAATTATATTGCTTTTTGACATTTTAATGTTTTCCTATCTCAACATTTGTGCTGATATTTTAAAATCTATAACTATCTTGAAAAATATAAAGCTATTTAGGAGTTTGCAGAAAATGTTGAGATAAACCATATATCAGATAGCAAGATATCACTTATGTTAACTTACAATACCAATGTACTTAAAGCTGTTACTCAATGGTATTCATGGTAAGTGGCTTCTTAACTCATAGAAAAATGGGTCTTGACAAAATGAATCTTCACCACAATCTAACTAAAAATATAACCCAACAGATGGTGAGACTCTTACTACTGTCTAGCAGGATGTTACCAGCCACATCTTTAAACTTTAAAGACCATTTCAGGTCACATTTTGGGATATGGATTCTGACAGATTGACCCTAGGTAGGTGCTGAACAAAAGAGAAGTACAAAGGAAAAATTGAGGGGCAGTAAATTATAAGTCATTTTATTCTCAGATACCCTTAGAGCTAACTTTGACATTGAAGGAAAATGAAGGTTGATGGATGACAGAAGTGTCATATTATTGGTATGAAAAAAGATGCATTTCCTTATTAAACATATCAGATGTCTACCCCTTTCTGCCACATGCCAGAGCATGATAAGTGAAGATTATAGCTGCCATCTGTGTAGTTCCTAATTTATTGTTTTCTCCTACATGTACTTTTTCATCACATAATTTATTCAAGTGCTGGATAAACCACACAATTTCTATTAAAAACAAAAATTCTATTAAAATATGTATTTGCCATATAGAACAGCATAAAATTTAAAAATATAATTTATATACATTTATTTTTGTATCTTACTAATCTTGACAGGTAAATGAAATAAGTCATTATAGTATTTATAGTACATAAATCTATACTAACTCCTTTTCATTGAATATATATGTGGATTAATAATAATTTAAACTCTATGATATTATCTTTACCACTCATTTAAGAACCATATAGTTTGCCTTGTGAACACTTTAGTTTTAAACTCCCAATGTCAAAGTATAGTCTGATTACTTGTAAATCTTTTTGTGAGGTTTTTGTGCAACTTGGGCCAAAATATCTGAAAATTAAAAGGTACACTTTTCACCAAAACACCCCTTCCATTTTGAAAACGCTAAAACGGTAATGTAGAATAAGGGATAAATAGTACATCTTCATTTACCGTTTCTATTAGCTAGACTCTATCTCCAAAGTAAATTGTACTCAGATTAGAGATGATTTAATACATTAAATTATCCTGTAGCCTTGCATCTCTAGACTTATTTGTTGTGTGTCTTATTGATAGATAAAAGGAACAATTGAGAAGGATAATTTAGCTAGTGCTAGACTATTTTTACTACCAGTATAGAAAATGGCAATACTCACAATCCCCAAATTATCTCTTGTTACTTATTCTGAGACACAGCCAGAAAGTTGCAATTACCTAGAAAGATTAACTATTTAATAACTCACTCGAGTGAACTCCTAATTCTGCCCAGAGGGTTGTCATATGAAAATCCCAGCAGATCCTGTATTTAATGTAATGTTCTGTGATTTCATGCCAGTTAAGGCACAAATGGATATTTTCACTATAATGGTAGAGATGGACCACTTTTCTGTCCCTGGTGATTTGAAATAATAGGGGTTATTAAATTGCATTTTCTTAATTGTCCTATTTAGCTTCCTTATGGGAGAAAAATAAAGTCTAATACAAACCAGTCATCAATGGAAAGCCTGTAACTTGAATAAAAGATGATTTATAAGCTGCATTTTGCAAAATATGACATTAATCATTATTTTAGGTTCTGCTTGACTATAAAGCATTATAGGAAATGGGGTGACTCAGAAAAAGAACACATATCAGTGTAGAAACTCAAATTAAATGTAGAGATTTACTCTACAAGCTTGCCACCAATAAATTTCACCAAAATAAAATTTTATAGAATGTCCATCAAAAAGAAGCAAACTAAATCTGGGATTTACAAAGGAATGAAGAGCAGAAAGGCATTGGCAAATATGTAGGTATATATAAACAAATATTGACTAAATAAAACAAACAAAAATAATGCTAGGTAATTTTAAAATTATGTAAAACTAATATATGTAATAACCTTAGTATATAAATCAGATGGGGTTGCAATCGAATTAAGGATCTTGCACTTTTATGGAGTAATGATTGAAAAATAAATGACTTTAGATTTTGACACTATAAGAGGGGCAAAAATTAAATGGTAAATTAACATTTGGTTTGTACCTTTAAAATTTCCATTGTAAACAATAAAAATAGAGAATATATAACTCCCAATGTAGTTGAGGAAAACTATGAACTGTTATAACCATTGAAAGTAAAATAAGGCAGGGATAGTGAAAATAAATGCATATAAAGGCAGAATACATGGAAAGTAGAGATAAAAGTGATGGTATAAAAAATGTGAAAATTGTAAAGAATAAAAACTGTTGTTACAGAATAAGAATTCAGAGAAAGAATAAGAAACCAAAATCCAATGATGTAGTATTTGCCAAAATCTACATTCGAAACAATAATAAAAACCAGCTAAAAGCAGAATGATGCAAAAAGTGTGCCACACAAAAACTTACCAAAAGAATGCATTTAATATTGATAAAATATGCTTTATAGTTTACACTAGAAATACAGGGGATGTGTTGCATCTGCCATGTTTTCTCTTGGATACATTTCTCACTGTCCCTGGCTGTGACCACTGATACAGGAGTTCTGGCCCTTGCAGGCTCTGTCACCTGATCAAAGAATGGCATCAACAAGAGACTGAGGGAGGCAGAAAAAAAAGAGTCAGAGTGTTTCAACCCCTCTCTCTGTGTCTGGGGCTACATGTCCCCTTGCAGCTCCCTCTTCCCTTAGTTGAAGCATAGGCTGGACAGACCCACCCAGGCTCCTGGGCTCAGGTGGCTTCAGCTCCTGGCTCTTCCCCTCCCCCACCCCCCACTCCCAGTCTAAGCTTGGCAATGGTTTCCTCCTGTTGCTGATTGCTAGGCTGCCTCAACATCATCTCCTGTTTGTCTGCCAACATTCTCATGTAACTTAATTCTCGGTTTTAAATTCTCCCTTTTGAATCACCTCCTGTGGTATCCATTTTACCAACTAGAACTTGAGTCCATATTAGGGATCACCATATGATGATGAAATTTTTTTCACCAGAAATATTATATAATGATTCTAACTTGGTATACACTTCATATCATAACTTCAAAAGGTATGCATAAAAAATAAAACTACAAATAGAAGTAGGTAAGTTCACCACCATACCAAGATATTGTAACACACCCTAAAGTTTCCCCTCAAGTACAACAATCTCCCATGCTGATTACCCGTGAATTACTATTTCCTAAGCAAATTGTATTCAAGATATCTACCAGAAAAGAACTCTTTTGCATGCACAATTTTTATTTGTGCTACTCATCATCCCTCTTTTAGGCACATCTGGGATGCCTATTATGTGCTATTACTAGGCACTTGTGGGAGAAAGACAAATGAAAGCCCACAAGGATCTCCAATTCCGTGGGTATGCAGTCAATTTATATCATCATGAAATAGAACCAGTACAATGGTACAGATATGTATAAAGTGCTAAAGAAGGGAAATTACCTGTGAAGGAAATTAAAACTAGGTCTTGAAGGATAAAAGAATTTGTGAGGGGCGGGTGTCAAAAGCATATTATTAATTCTTTTATTTATATGTCCAATCTTGATCCTAGATTTATCATGCCAGCCATGATTTCTGGGATTGAACATATATAATTTTAAAAAATAGTGGTTACTCTTATGGAGTTCATAGTCCATTGGGGAAACTGAGAAGATTCAGGAAGGACCCTCATTCCAGGATACAGGAGGGGAAGCTAAGGAAAACTTCCTAAAGAGGTGATTGATAAGAATTTTGAAAAATTAAGTAGAATGTTTATCAGAAGAATTAGAATGGTGAAGCTAGTGGACAAGGATGGGAACACTATTCCTAGTGGTGAGAAAAATACTCCTGCAAAGGAAAATATATCTTTTTTATTTCTTTAAAAAAAATTCCTCCTATATAACACCTCTGCAAACTGAATTCGTATTTCTAAACAAAAGGTAGCCTGATGTGAGATTTCTGTCTGCACCTATAGACACATACTATTCTAAACAACTTTGATGTTCTCAAAACAGGTGAGAGAAAGATTGCACTTCATATGTGAACTTTGCATACAATGTTGTCAATCAGGAAGACACCCTTCTAATTTAACAAGTATTGATGGATTTCTGTTTGAATACTATCCCTTAAAATAAAGGGAAAAGAGAGAAAGTAAACTTCCTAAGCCCAGAAAAATCACTTGTTATTTTAAGCCAACTTTGTTTATTGATAAGCTCTAGAATAGATTGGGAAGCAGAACAAGTTTTATTTACTTTAGGTAGAATTTTGTTCCTATTTTATGTCCCTCACATCAATTTTCCCTTAAGCCATCAGGTGTTTCTCCAGCTCCTTCTGAGTATCTGAGTCTCAGTTGGGGGGATAATACAGGATATACACTAAACCAGAGATATCAATTATTGATAAATTGCATATTAAAATCTTTGTTTGTCTTACCACAGAGAAAGTTTTGTAAAATTTCAGGCAGCATTTTTGGATGATTTGATGTTCTATAGATCTTATCTCCTAAGTAGAAATGGATAAAGTCTTCTCATGGGACAAATTACAATACTTTTCCTACCAATAATTTTACCCCTTCCCTGAAATCTCCTTCTAGGAAAAGAGCCAACATAACTCTTGTCACATTTTGTTCTCATTTGCTTTCTCCTTTTTCACTGTACTTTGATGCTATCCAGAATCCCTATATATTCTAAAATCAAAATATTCAATTCTGAATACCCTGTAATCCACATAGAAGTAGACTATAAATTACAGGAGGGCCAGAGAAGCACCCTTCAAAAGGACGTCATGATTTCTGAAATTATAAAGTTTTAGAAATCAAGTTTATCCATTAGCACCATTCCAACCAACGGCCTAATTTGCTAATAAAATTGTCTATATTGGAGATGAATATTTGATTTTTGTAGTTATTATTTTGGACTTTCAATTTTGTCACCTTTATGTAGCTGAACTAATACCTTTTACTGTAATTAATTTTATATTTAAAAGAAGAAAGATATTAAGAAATTCTAAGTGTATTTTCTTTCATACTTGTTCATAGATTTATCTTCGTATTAAAAATTCCAGGGATGCCAAATTACTCCAAAAAATCCCACGGTTACCAAGAAGTAGCATTTGCTACTTAAATTCATACCTTTAAACACACCCTTCAACTCCCTGCCCTGGAAATATTACTCCCGAGACTAAGCACTGCATCAAAGTGTGCTGTATTGCATTTCCCTTATACTTCATAAGAAATAGTTTCAGTCAGTCAAATAGTAAGCTAAAAATTATTTTGTAGTTTTCCCCAGAATCTTGACATTTCAAGTTTTTGAGACTCCTGCTTTTTGTTAAGGTGACCTTTTCTACCTAAATATCATATTTTTGCATTGCCTTTTGATAACTCAATCACATTTTTAAATGAACATTTTATGCTTTTGACTTGAAAATATACCTAGCAACATGGCAAGAGCAAGTTCCATTTTTTAATTTAAATTATTTTCATGGCTTTGAGCAGACTTTAACCTTTCAAACAAGCTGGATGCAATTCTGATTAGCACTTCTACTACTTAGCCCGGTGATTCAGCAGAGATGAATTTTTTGGCCTATAGCTGAAGTAAGCAAACTTTTTCTTATCTGAGCCAACTGAGAAAAAACTAAAAATATTTCCAGGCCAAACTTCCTTTCATTTAACATAAAAATGTTATTACTGATTTTCACAATGTAGGGGTAGAGAAACTGTCTAACTGAATCCATGGAAGAACATATGTGTATGTGTGTGTGTATGTGTGTGTATGACCTTTCTAATATACAATAAGATATTAATATATAGAAGTATTTGTGATTTTCAGCATAAATGCTTACCCCTTATGATGAGATGGGGGATTGTAATAATAGTGGCACTAAATCTTCTATTTTGAGATTTGGATCTCCGGTATAATTCAAATTAACAAGTGTAATTTAGCTTGTGACTTTTTGAAAGGTTTCTTTCTTTTCTTTCCCTACTTTCCACCAGGACTGTTGGTTCCGCTTGCTGTACATTCACTCTGCAGACCAGTTTCAATGTTTCTATTTACTTTAGTCCAGTGCTGGCCCTGTCTCTCGGGACAGTTTTTACATCTGTATGGGATCCACTCCTGGCTCTAAGTTAGATCTACGTAACATATGCCAAAGTTATGATAATATAACCAGTTTAACAGCTTCCCCACCCGAATGGACAAAGAGGAACTCAACAGAAAATTCCATTACATGCTGAAGCAATTTACATCCTGGTTAGAAAATATAAAACTTGAGACAAAACAAAGACTCGAGGCAGTAGTTTTCAGCAGACTCTGCTCACCTGACCCTTCTCCTACCTTAATAAATCTCCCTTCTGTATTTCTACCTGCCTCGTGAATTCTTTCACAACATACGAGCCAGCAGCCACAACACCTTACACTTGTATAGTACTTCAGAGTTGCCAGAGAACATTCATATATCTTATATTAGCAGAAAACCAAGTATGAATTAGGCATTATTATATTATTTTGAGTAAATGCAATCAGAGCCATGAAATGTGTTCCCAATCTCACAGGGAAATCTTAAAATATTTCCAGGCCAAATTACAGTACTGGAATTATAGTACTCCAGTGATATTACTGGAATCATGTTTTATATTCTGTGATATATTTATCCTGATATCCCCTAGATATTATACCATTAAATAATAAGCTCTTTTTCATAAACAAGGAAAATATTTTTAAGAATGTTTATGCTATGTGATTACTTAGGCTTAGGGTTTTTATTGGGCTCCAATCCCTACATAATTCTGAACCACAAACTTCCAGTCCCAAGTGAAAGGTCTCTGGTTTGAGCTCCAGCTTCTGCAGATAACCTAGTCACTTGCTTTCACGGCCTGCCACTGGTCTGCCCATAATTCTTCACTCCACAGAGCTGATTTCTCCCTTAATTCTACAAACTCCTCTTAGTCCAAGCTGTAACTCTGAACCAAACTTTAGTGAAAGCTTGGAGATAGCAGGAAGAAATTATAGCTTGGAAAAGAAAATGTTAGAACCAGACTGGGGCCATAAATTCTCCTGGATACTGCAAATGGTGGGTCTTTACAGGGTGAGTCTTCTGGCTTTTTCTTGCCTTATTGCCCATTCTCCTGCTGTCAGATGGTAAGGGCCAGTTTATCTCCCTCAGTGGTGATGTTTTGAACCTGACTTCTACCTTCATCTTCTCCAGATTATGGCAGTGATGGAGGAGAACATTATTTTCTATTCCCAGGTTTCTCCCACCTCCACTCAAAATCTTAATAAACTTCAGAAATGCAAGTAATCCACAATTAAGACACACTTTTAGATTATTGTGTAGAGTAGTTTAGCTTGAGTTACTGTATAGCAGCTTACAATTTGGCTTTTCTTTTGCAAAAACCAAATGCCTATTGTTTTTTTTTAATAAAAAAAATTTGCTTAAAAAATAATTAAAAACTACAGCTGACAGTTTTGAAATACTGGTTCTTCCCCCATTGTGGCCAGGACCAAAGGCTGATGACCGAACTCATCCCCTTTGTTTTGGTCACCCACTTAGCAGCCTCCTTTGCCCTTGGGTGTCATGTGTTAGCCAAAGGAATGTGAGTAAAGGTGAAAACATCACTTGTAGACTACACCTCCAAAAATCTTCCATGCATCATCATTCATGTGTCTCCCTTCTATGGCTTCATGCAGAGGAACATGGGAGTCATGGAGTCACATGTCGTAGGTGGCAATGCCAGAAACAACAGCCAGGTCTCTTGATCATCACCTGGATGAGAGGCTCCTGTCAGTAGCAAGGAAACTGAACTGCTTAGTAAAAATAAAGTTCTCTTGTGTTAAGCAATATAAGGTTTTTTAAATATACATACATGCATATATATATAAATGTATCATCTTTCTTTAATGAGAAATATTATACATAGTACTTTATTAAGTTCAAAAACATTGAGTCCTTCCTCAAAACATCTGTTTGCATCGCTTTATGCTCCAGATTCTTTGGCAGAGAAGTAGATGCAAAAATGAAAATGGAAAAGGCCGCCGTCTTTCCTGAATCGCCCTTGCCTATGATTGTAGAAGATTCCCTCTGTTGTCTTTTGGGAGAACTGAATGACCTAGGTGACTTCTTCAAACTAACTCCACCAATGTGGCCAGTTTACCTGCTTTGTGCTGTAAGTATTGACTGGTAACAGGGAACCATGTCAGGCTATGAGGCTACGAGGTCTTAGCTCCCATACCTTTGGGCCTCAGCCCTCATGTTCCCCAAAGGACATTCGACTCTGTAATCTTCAGTTTCTTCCTCAAATACTGCATCCTTCACATATGTCTGCTTCAGAAGATTTTCCTTTCAGTTTTACTCTTTCTTAGTTGCTGAAAATCTGTATTTGACATTGGGTCTTGGGCTTTTCTTTAAAAGCTGCCATGTACTGAGAAACCTCATCCCTATTTTACTATATGAAGAAAGACAATGCGTCTTGCCCCAAATTGTATAATAATGGAAACATAAAACCACATCCCTCAATTTCTGAGAAAAGATGAGAATGGCCTTGTTAATATACAAAGATGTTATTAAGTGTTAAATAATATAAAACAGTCCAAGGGGGAGGCACTGGCTCTTATTAAATTTGGTGCTATTTGAAATGGGCAGAGTCTGAGCACAGACAGAAAAAAGAAAAAAGAAACAAAAAACGGAAGAGCAAAGGCACACTGGCAAGGGTTTAGGGAGTCACACGTAAATGGGCAAAGTGTGCACAAAAGCAAGTCTGGAGACACATGAGACACAGGCTACTGGGCAAACAACAACAGCACAACTTTGATCCTGTTACTCTCTCAAGCGTTCGCCCTTTTACTTTTTAATCCCAAATCCTCTCAAAAGTTCTTTTATAGTTGCTTTATTTTTGGACCAATTAATCACCTCTTAACTCCTTAATCAGCTTATACAGATTTTATGAAAAGTCATGAATTCTGTGAAATAGTGTAATGGTTACGAAATAAACTTTGAAGTCCTACAGATCTGTGTTTGAGTCCAGACCCTGCTACTTGACACAACATGACTTAAAAAAGTTAATTAATACTGCTGACCTGCCATTCCCCACAGGCAGGATAGATACAATACCCAGGATAGATACAATACCATGTTTCCCCCGAAAATAAGCCCCAGTTAAGATCGTCACCATACAGACGCATTTAGTACATTATGACAATGTTCCAGAAGAAGATGACATGACTGTATTTGAATAAATGTAGATTACTGTACATGAAAAAATAATATATCCCCTGAAAATACGCCCTCACGTGTCTTTTGGAGCAAAAATCAATATAAGACCCGGTCTTATTTTCAGGGAAACTTGGTAGTTTTTAACTCATGTGGTTATTATGACAATTAAATAAGATGAATGAAGGTAAATTATTCATCACAATCATTGGTACTGGTAAATAATAAATGGAATTGTCATTCATTGAATCCAATCTCTTTTTTCAGTCTTTTTCCTCTTCAACTCCCAGAAGCAATCAACAATAGTGAATTCCTTGAGACTGCATACCTTCTCTTGATTAGGAAATACCAGTTTAAACAATAATACACTCTTTACTGTGAGAGTCACCATCTACCATGAACTTTTTTAGGAGCTGTATTTAGACATATTTTTCAAAATTATTTCCTGAAAACAATTGTCATGACCTTTCCACTCCAGTCCAACTGAACTTATTTGATCCTCTTGATACACATCTCAAATTCTCCCATGTTTTTTTCTCATTTCTTTATTTTATTCCCTCAGCTTGGAATTACTTTTCATTCCATTGTTGCTATATTTTCCATAATTGGAGAGGAATGTCTATAGTACTTTTAGAAGCTCAGAATTTAATTGTAATACAAAATATTATTGTGCTTTATATATCACAATCATAAGTGATTGGATCATTACACAAATTGCTTCCTTTCTTTTTTTAATTTCATGAAAACTATCATAACTTTGCCCATTAAGTAATGTTTTATTTGGTGATTATAAATATGCTTAAAACTAGAATAACTTGATTTGCATTTTCTCTAAGCAACAGATATTAGAATCTTGAGAGGGGCTGATGTTTTGCAATAGAGGTGAGACAAATTAATCCAGCAAATGACATTTCGTATGCCATGTTTTATGCCTAGCTTGTCACTGGTAATTGAAACAGAAGGTAGAGTGGTTTTAAAGCTTCCTGATAGCATATCACTTTACTGTGGTTTGTCAATTTTTGCTTCTTTTCCTGTTTTCAAACAGTGCATGGCTCAGATAAGAAACCAAAGTTTAGTTGGAAAATAGTGTGGATTAGTTAAGGTAGCAGGAGTGACAGAACAACGATAGAATCTGTGATAGCATAACCTGCAATTTTTAGGGAAACTTTTCATCTTCTCCTCTTAACTTTAGATACTTTGTGTACATTTCCCAAAGACAAGGACAAGTAGTTTTATATCTCTTGTGATGTTCCTTCAGGTTCTGTAGATTGCTGTAAAATTATCAAGTAGGTGTTAGGAAACCTTTTCTAAACAACTTACCTATCTATGTACGCATGATCTCTAAAACTCAGTAAATACAAATATTTACTAGAATACTTAATATAAATTTATAACCAGAATCTCTATTTCCTAGAATATTCCAGGTGAAATATTATTTATTTCCACTCAAATATCCTATTAATATTATACACTTAAAAATCCTATTCCTTCTGCAGATTTGTTTTATCTGAATTAGCACTTTATTTACTTATTTATTTTTAGTGATGGAATGAGATAAATTCTCATAATGGCTTGTGCAAGTTCAGGTCTTCTGAGAAGTAGATTTCAAAAAAGACATTCAAAAGATTTATTAGGGGAAATGCCTGTGAGGGCAAATTAGAAGGGCAAGAGGGCAGGTGGTGCTGGGAAAGCTATCAGACTACAGTGTAGCTCAGACCCTTGTGAAAGAGAAATGAAAGGGAGTTTGGGGGGTAGAGTCTTACAGGGCAGTGCAGTTCTAGGGGGTTCAGCAAGGCTGTTGAGGAGTCTTCAAGGCAGAGTTGCCCATCAGAGGAGTCGTGTGTCTCCCAAGGAGGAGGCTGCCTTAGTATTCCTACCAGGTTCAGTCATCAGCATGGAACAATGTGTCTGCTGGATCTAAAAATCCAACAGCATGGGTTCGGTCAAGTATGCTGTTTGATATCAAAAATCTGAATGGACATTTTATGGGAGCTACAGAACTCAAATTCAAAACCTTAAAGAAAAAAAAATAGAATTCATACATAAACTTGCTCTTAAGTGAGAGGGTTATATGGAAATATTATCTCTTTATTTATGAGGTTTGCACTTTTACTGTTGTGTGTATTAGAACATCCCATTACTTTTTCCATAGAAAATACAAGGACGTGCTTAAAATGAACGACTCATTTGTCTATCTATGAGGGCAACCAAGGAAAGGTTGGGGAATTACTGTCATAAACCACAGGAACTGCTGGAAGAAGAAATTCAAAGGATAGATGGGAAGAAGTAATAAAACCAGGTGAGTCCTTTAATTATGCTTCAAGGAAAGAAAAGAGGAATGAGAACACAGCGTGGCTTAAAAAAATAGCAAAATTATTCCAATAAATGTGTGACTCTGTGATAATTCCTAAAAAAAGCAGTCAACTTTTTCAAGAATTGTCATTCATTATAAACCATGTCAGATTCGTATAAACTATCACCTAAAGACACAACTTTTGAAAAAGAACTGTTCACTTTTAGAAGTTTGTAAGTTTCTCCAAAAGAAGTTTGAATTTTTCTCTCTTTTAAAAACTGGAAGCTGTGATTTTTTAGTCCCTATTTGTAATTTTACAAATAGCAAAAGAATACAGTTAAAGGATGTTTCTATACATATTCTATGTTACATGTTCACATAGGCACATAGCCTACATGTAGTATTTCAAAGGGAAGCTAAGAGAAATAGAATTAGTAACACGTGTCCAATGAGAAAATGGTCACAATGATATTTAGGAGATGTAATATGTTTATACTCTTGCCAAATGTAGTCATAGAGTATGTCTGTGACAAAGACAAGCTGTTGTTCTTACTAGAAGAGATAAAAGGCACTTAGTAATACCTCACTATATTCTGAGTTCTCCATATTACAATGGATACACCCATAGGTATGTGGTACAAAGAGAGTTATTTTTCTTATCCATATTAGCTATGCATGATTGACTAGAATACAATCACCACACATTTGATGTATGGATGTTGACTGCTGAATCTACCTCCCAGCATTGCCCCTGATATCAGTTGTGTGTAGTTTGCTGAGCCACTGGTGACATTTTAAATGCTGATTGATCAACTAGCGTGAATTGTCATTGCAGATCATGAGTCTGTATGAGAAATTAAAAGTCAACAAAATGAGATTGTCCTACCATGAAAAACATGAATATCTTATTCCTCATGATTTTTCTTAGTAATAGTTCTCCCTCATTTTTTTTTTTTTTTTTACACGTGGAAGCTATTATAACAATGGACAGACAATGAGGTAGGCAAGAAGTGGGAGGCACTTGATGATTTTGCACTGTGAGTTTTACTTTGGGCATAATACCTATTGCACTGACCTCTGTAATCACTACATTTCACCAATGACCCCAAAGATGTTCCATACTGGGGAGCAGGTTGGAGGCACTTCCTACTTTGAACATACTAGTATATAAAGCAAGGTTGTAGCTCATTTGTAATGAATCTTGAAGGTGATAATTTATAATTTAAAATTGGGACAGGATTAAAGGAGAAAGGTAGTGATACCATCATGAGCTACTACGCAGAGCTCTTTCCCATCCTTGTTAATAAACTTTGGCATACGTAAGAGGAATTAGTTGTATTTCAAGTGCAAACACTATAGTTCAATAAATGCTATTTTCCTATCTAATTATAGGAATAACAATAATAATGGAGACTTATCAAGATTTAGGTAGGTAGCAGCACGTCCAAGTCATTTTACATGTATTTTCTGGTTCAATAATTAAACTATTCTATTATTTTATCCATTTTGGGGGTGGTAAGAAGACTGAAATACAGAAGTTCAGTGCCTTGCCTAAGATCCTGTGAGCAGGAACAAAACAATCTGTCAAGAGCTCATATGTTCAAACACTTGCTTTACTGTCTCCCTTGTTGCTACTGAGAGAAAGATCCCTGAAGAGGTGTTCCATGGATGAAAGTAGGCAATCAGTATCTGCACGACTGACTTTGAAGAATTTTTAGAAGAGATTTCTGAATTTGGTAAAAGACTGCACAAGAGAGACTTAAAGCTTTTGAGGTTCTCAGTTTTAAGAATTTATTCCATTCAGTAATATGCTATTACTGAAGCTAAAAACCAAATACAAAAAAGTTTGATTCAGAGTAAAAGTACAGACTTACTTTATCAATGTCATTATTGCTTAATCAATGCTCTGAAACACTGTCATATTTCTATCACATTTAACTATAATTAGAATCCTTTGGCTGCACACCTATTAGAAGGGCCAAAATCCAGAACACTGACAACGCCAAATGCTGGTGAGGATGTAGAGCAAAAGAAATTCTTAATCATTCCTGGTGGGAATGTAAAATGGAACAGCCACTTTGAAAGATACTTTGGTGGTTTCTTAAACATACTCTTTCCACTATCCAAATTATGCCCCTTGCTATTTACCCAAAGGAGTTGGAGACGTATGTCCACATAAAAGCCTATTCTTGGAAGTTTATAGAATCTTTATTCACAATTTCCAAAACTTGGAAGCAACCAAGTTACCCTTCATTGTGTGACTTGATAAACAAACTATGAGACATCAGAAATTAGAGTATTATCCAACGATAAAAAATCAATTTATGAAGCCATGCAAACACATGGAAGAACCTTAAGTATATTACTAAGTGAAAGAAGCCAATCTGAAAAGCTACGTACTGTATGATTCCAAGTATGTGACATTTTAGAAAAGGCATAACTATGGAGACAGTAAAAAGACTAGTAGTTGCCAGGGATTGGGGGGTTTAGCAGGAGAATGAATAGGGAGAGCACTGAGGAATTTTAGGCAGTGAAAATATTCGCTATGACACCATAATGATGGAGACATGTCATTATATATTTATTCAAACCTATAAAATGTTTAACACCAACAGTGAACCCTAATGTAAACTCTGGACTTTGTGTTATGATATGTTAATGTACGTTCATCATGTATAACAAATGTACCAGTCTAATAACGGATATTAATAACGGGAAGATATGCGTGTGTAGGCGCAGGAGTTATATGGGAAATCTCTATACCTTCCTCTCAATTTTATTGTAAACCTAAAATCTGTAAAAATTAAAGTTAAAAAAAAGCTTTGGAAACGCTTACTCTTAGATGCTACAGAGGAATAGCTACTTCTCTTGCTTCCTCTCTGGTTTGCACAATCTCAGCTTATCCTTTAGCTTTCTTCTAATTGCTACTGTTCATCTCCCTGTTAGATGTCGTTTCTCACCCCACACATCAAATATATACTAGCCTGGTTCTTCCTTCTTACATTGCTATTAATATCATGCAGTTAATTAGAATTTGAATCTGATATGCTAAGACAGTAGCAGAGAGATAGAAGAGGGAGACATGAGGAAGAAAGAAGGAAAGAAATGCATCACTATTTTGGCATGCTACATCTGCCTCTTGCAGACTCAGAGCTCTGAGGTAGAATGAACATGTAAAGGACTTGGCTTGTATTTCTCCATTTCTTCTCACTGTTTATAAACCCCTTCATTCATTTTCTCTAACTGTAGCCGTAGATAACCTTAAGCAACAACAATGAGAATAGTGAGAGAAGAGATAGGAGGTAAAACCTCTACGAAGTACTCCTCCTTAATTTCCCACAATTCACACTCTGATCCTTACCATTCCTTTATATATGTGTGTATATACATACGGGTACATATATACGTATATATAAGTATATATATACATATATATATATATATACACACACACACACACACACACACACACATATATAATTTGTTTGTTTTTTCTTTTAGATACTTATTCTGTCAAATAGAAACTTATGAATGCACCTGGGATACTAATGAGCGTATTTTTAAATACTAAATATATTTTTATTTTCACAATCATGAGTAACATTTTCAAACACAACCAGTGTACAACTTGAGAAGAGACTACAGCTAAAGCACACACACACACACACACACACACACACACACACACATTTTTCTTGTTTGTCTGTATTTTATTTATGTGTTATAACCTAATTCATTATCTTGCATCTAAAGTCCTCTGATTCTGATATGTTGGAAGAAAAAATGGAGTATAAATTTGAAGATAAAGAAAAGATTGCTTGTTTTATATCTACATTACTTAAAACAGCTTTCTACAACTGATAAGAAATCATAATTTGAAAATTGTGTATATTTGCATCTGTCCTTGTCTTTTGCTCTACAAAAACAAACAAACAAAATGTATAGGAAAGTTATTGGGAAAAAGTTACAGAATATACTACACAGTAATTATTTGATAGAGTCATAAATAGAAATTATTGTTGGACATGAGAAAACATACTCATGAGGAAGAACCCATACCCCACAGAAGACGCCCTGTCCCACCCCAACCCCATTAGAACCAAAACTCCGTCACTGCTTTCCCTTTAAGAAAGAATCTAGTCATTTGGTTGGGAAATTTCCACATACTAATACATTTGGCAAGAAATAGAAATGGGATACAACTGCAGGTTTGTTTTCAAGTATATTGCTAGTGAATGGTGGATTATTTCACTGAGTGAGATTTTTCTAAGACTTGATTTTCAGAGAAATAACCCAGCTTAAAGGGACCAAAGTAGAAAGAATTATATACTATTTGAGCTGAGAAGAAATACCTTATATCCATTAGTTTCTACTTAAATAGGTAAGAAAACTGACATCCAGATATGTTAATTAATTTCTACATGTATTCATTTCTAATTATTACAAATCTGAATGCCAAAAATACATTTGATTTCATAAAATACAACAACTGTGCAGCACACAAATATAAAATCGTAATAAATGTTAAAAACTAAGTGACAAATGAGACAAATATTGATGCATCATAAGATAAAGAATGCTTTCCTTATTACGGAAAGATGTTCAAATCAATAATAGAGAGACAAACAATCCTGTGGAAATGAACCTTAGGACATGAATGTACACCTAAGAGTAAAACAAATTAAAAAGCAAATTAACCTAGGAAACCTATTTATTTATTATTAAATGAACATAAATTAAAATAAAGAGAAATACCTGTGTTCATCTAGCAAAGGGAAAATGTTTGCAAGTTCGCTAGCACCCATAGTTCAGGGATTGTAAGGAAGCACAATCAGTGGAGTGTTAGAGACGGCTTTACCAGCTCATGAGAGTCAATTGTGTTCACTTTTGCCCAGATTTGACTTCAGTAACATCATGTTGGGAGCTTGAAATTGATGTTGGCTGGGGGTTTTTACCACAAAATTTGTTAATCACAATCAATATATCACTTTTTTTTAAAAGTCAGAGAACCAGCTGTTAAGCATTTACCAGCATACCACTATGTATACTCAGACTTTAAAATGAGAATTTAATTGCTAAAACTTTTTCATAAGACGGCTACATAAGTTTATAACCAAATTTTTAATTGTGTACATATTGACTCAGCCATTTCATGTTATGAATTTATCCTTAAAATGTATTAGGCAGGTGTGTAAATATCTATGAACAAAGATAGTCATGGTGCCATTTTTGTAAAAGCCAAAAATGAATAGGAATGACCTAAATATCCAATGATAGAAACTGACAAAAAATTATGGCCATCCAAAGGGAAAACTTTTGCATTTATTTAACAAAATAAGAAATTTCTACATATAATGATATGAAAATATCTACCAATGATTATTTGAAATGAAAAAAATAACAAACAGCAGAAATATTTCTTTGTGTTAATGAAATTTTATTTAAAAAAAACGTATCTGAAAGAGTACAAAGAATGTGTTAACACATTCTTTGTCTTCAGAGACTAAGACTATATGTCAGTAGAAAAAAATATATATACACATATCTTCTCGTCATCAAATATACATATATATACATATATATATGTACATATATATATTATATCCTCCTAATATATAATATTATATATGTTTGGTGTGTTTGTTTTCATAAGAAAAAATATATATGTAATTATTTTTGCATCTGATTTAAATTTCTAATTTCATCAGGCATACATTTTAAAGGGAAAATATTGTTTTAAATAAGGTTAAGTATTAAATAAATGACAGACTACACTTTAAGTATTTTTTTGTGTGTTGTTTTGCTTTAGTGTGATTGCTCTGTAGGGGACAGAGTATGAGGCCACCCTGCCAGAAGGGTTTACTCTGAAAGCAGAGACATTATTACTCTCAAACAATCTAAGAAGAGAAATGTAAAGCTCTTAGAAAGCTCAGAAGGCTGGCATCAGATGGGATAGAGAGAGATTTATTTTCTTCCTTAATAGAGACTTTGTAATGTTGTAGAAAGTATGATTTATTGAACTTGTCATCTGCACAAGGGTGTAATTGAACTTGCACATCCATGTTTTGCTACTGACAGTATAAACAATTACAATACTTTGGAACACTAGTTGGTAATATTCATTAAGTACAAAAAAAGTTTTAGTACTAGTTGACCCAGGAATTCCCTTTCTAGTATATTCCTCTTAACAAATAATCCTGAAACAAGAAATAAGCTAATGGCACAAACATGTTCAATCATAGCATTATTTATTTTAATGAAAAACTGAACAGAGTTTAACTTTCCACTGATGAAGGAATTCTAAACAAAATGAAGCATAAACAACCAAAGGAACATACTGCACTATTTAGAAATCTTCAGTATAAAGACCATAGTACCATTCTACTTGATAGTTCTTATATGTCTCAATGCATCTTCTAACTCTACCTGAGGAAAGTAAACAAATCTGTTATCCAGTGTTTCTTACTTCATAAAATGGCACCATCATCCATATATTTGCACAAATATGCTGTGATTCTTTCATCTTTCCCTACAAGCTTCCCCTATACTCAATCCACCATTGCATTGGTTAGTGTTATCTACTAAATATTTTTGAAACCCGTACATTTTTCTCCATGTTTACCATCAACATAGCCCATATTACTAACGTTATCCCTCATTTGGCTTATCGTAACAGCTTCCCAACTGGCCTTTTAACAAATTATGAATCTTTTTACACAGTTTGGGTCTGTGAATCTGTTTTAACATGTAGCCAAAAGAGCTTTTCAACACAAAAATCAGATAAAATCCTCACTGTATTCTTGCTGTTGATTGGATTAAAACAAAGAAATAAACTATACATAATCATCATATTCTCTGCCATTAGAGATTTTGCTGAGGTTATTTGTTTTGTCATTTTAACCAAAACAATTTTAACCTATTTATTGTTCACCTCTCACTTCATTCAGCGTGACAGGGAAAACACCGTATTATAAGTGGGACAGATCACACAACCTTGCCATTCTCCTTGAGAGCACATGGAACAATGAGAATGTTACACTTGTTTGTAGGAATGTCATATCTGTGAATGACTTCCATACTAGATTGTCAGTCCCACGAGCGCAGTGACAATAGTTGTTTTGTTCATTATTGTATAGCCAATACCTTACTGTATATCAGAATATAGTAGATACTCAAGAATCATTTCTCACTCATACACAGAATGAAAAAAATAAGTAAATATTGTAAAAATTATGTGCAATTTATGTGCAAAGTGAAAGTAAATTTATGGGATACAAAATTATAACTACTAGATTTATATTTTAAAAAAATATCGATTCTTTATATATTTTATTATTAAGATTTAATATTAAGATTTTAATAATAAGATTTTAATAGTAGTAGCTCACATTTATTGAGTTTTAGTACATTCCGGTATTGCACAAATATATATTATACACATTTACTTATTTATTCTTCAGAGTAAACATATACATTAAATATTATACTATTATATCATTGAAATACTGAGGTATATTGTTATCAAATGACTGACCTTAAATCACATAGCTTAGAGTGGACCTGGAACCAAACCCAGGTTTTTCTGACTTCAGAGATCATGTTTTTAATTAGTTTGCTACACTGACTTTCACAATTAAGGTACTGATATTATGGCTGATTTTGACTCCCATTGTTTCTCAGACATTCTATACCATCGTCTTAATAATAATAATAATGATTAATAATATGTTTCTCCCTCAATCAATGTTTATTTTTGCTTTATCTCTCCAAATAAAGTCCCATTATTAAATAAATAAGATATATGCTTCCATAATCATATTACAAAATAAAATTACGTATGAACAAACTTTAGTTCAATATATGGTCAGTTTGTATGAAAATAAATGGTGAGGATATATATATATACACACATATATATACATATATGTTTTTTGGAAAATTCATAAGTTATAACAATGATGCATAGGTGTAGAAAGTTTCTCTTGGTTTGCTTTGAAGTCACAACCATCTTTCAAAACATTTAGAGTATATTGCCATCTAATTGGCTAATTTACTATTTACAAATTAAAAATGACAGCTTTTTCTATCCTTGGTTTTCATTTTTTTAAAAGTCTCATTTGTCATGTATTATGATTTTTGTTTGTTTGTTTGTTTGTAGCATTACTTGCATATACTAAAGCACTCCAAAAAGTACAAATTGAGTCCATGCGGTGTGTGTGTGTGTGCGCGTGTGTGCACGTGTGTGTGGGTGTGTGTGTGTTCATGTGTATGTTTAGGGAGATAGTTGGAAATGGAAGAATATGTACATTAGTGTTGTCAAATTCTTAACTGATATTTTCACTTCAATACATACATCAGATTTGTGATATCCCCAGCAATTTATGTTCATTTTCTTATTTCACAGAATGTAAAATTACACAAAGGCATACAATGGACATACTGCTGATGTTACTAAGTTTGAATTAATGAAGCCATCAGCTCCTCAGCAGCACCATACCCAACACACTCAATGAGTAGAACTGTGACTGTCAAGTCTATGTTGAAAAGAA
This sequence comes from Rhinolophus hipposideros, assembly GCF_964194185.1. Lineage (NCBI taxonomy): Eukaryota > Metazoa > Chordata > Mammalia > Chiroptera > Rhinolophidae > Rhinolophus > Rhinolophus hipposideros. The sequence continues at coordinate 45,467,646 of NC_138053.1, read as the reverse complement.
TTGGGCACAGTGATTGAATCCACTCAGGGGTATACACGCTTACTTACGTTTCTCTAGGTGCTACTTAACTATCCAGCTCAGATTAAGCCAGATTGGTTTCTCTCCTGGACCAGTACGTAACAGCTGGCTGACCCTCCAGTGTGTATCACAGAGTTCAGAGAGCCAGGGAAGTTGATTTTTCCCTACTATAAATAAAGAACATACTACAAAGTATTGAGAAAACTGTTTTCTCTTTTTTTAATTTGTATGTATATATGTATGTATGTATGTATGTATGTATGCATGTATGTAATCCTAGTCTGACATGGTATTGAAATAATTCAATCTGTTATTAAGAAGTTATAAATTTTGGAAACCTATTTTTACTGCCATGTAGAAACATCAATTTATTATGCATTATCCCCAAGATTAAGTTTAAATATTATATATTTTTTAAAAAGTCAAGTGTGTGTATATATGTATGTGTGTATCTAAAATACTTATATGTTCATATTTTGGAATTTACACTGTATTCATTATGCAAACATAAACTCAAATTGTTCTAAAAATTACAAAAAAGTCATAATGTATTCCAATTTCTAATTTATTTATAAGAAATTCATACTTCTGTTTAAGTATTAAATATACATTTATAAAAATCACCCTATTGGGGCCGGCCTGGTAGCTCAGGCGGTTAGAGCTCCGTGCTCCTAACTCCGAAGGCTGCCGGTTCGATTCCCACATGGGCCAGTGCGCTCTCAACCACAAGGTTGCAAGTTCAATTCCTTGAGTCCCTTAAGGGATGGTGGGCTCCGCCCCCTGCAACTAAGATTGAACACGGCACCTTGAGCTGAGCTGCCACTGAGCTCCCGGATGGCTCAGTTGGTTGGAGCACATCCTCTCAACCACAAGGTTGCCGGTTCGACTCCCACAAGGGATGGTGGGTTGCGCCCCCTGCAACTAGCAACCGGCAACTGGACCTGGAGCTGAGCTGTGCCCTCCACAACTAACACTGAAAGGACAACAACTTGACTTGGAAAAAAAGTCCTGGAAGTACACACTGTTCCCCAATAAAGTCCTATACCCCTCCCCCAATTAAAAAAAAAATTCTTAAAAAAAAAAAAATCAACCTATTTGAGCTAGCGTCCCTGGTATATAGACTCTAGGATTTCATTCCTCTTTTAATGCTTGTTTCTTGTTCCTGTTGATCTTGCAAATTTATCACTTTTTTCATTTTTAATTAGTGATAATTTATTGTTGCTCCTGGAGGCTTTTTAGACAAACAGAATTTAATAAAAAATGAATAAACATTCCAAGAATGAAATATAAGAATAAAAGAAGCCATTGTTTTCACCTTCACCGTGCACAAGGAAAGCTGTCTGAATCACACTGTGTTCAGTGAGATCTGCTGAGGAAGGGACTTCCCAGCAACAGTAATGTTTTGCTCAGCCTTTGCTTCATTTTTCAGCAAATAAGGATAACCATCAAAGGTGAATGCTGTGCTGTGTGTGGTAAGATTTTGTTAGCATGTGTTAAAGCAAAAGAGTACTGGATGCAGTTAAGCAGGTAGAGGCTATGCTATAGGGAAGAGAGACCAGTTTGCCATCTGAATTCAACTCTGCTGAAACTAAACACCAGAGAGTTTTAAGAGCTGGGATTGGGGTGGGGAATGTGGTTGTTTGTGTTTATTAAGTTGCCTACCCTAAGGAAAAGTGAACTTTCTCATATCTTCATGAAAGGCAATCATTATATAACTTGGTGCAAGGCACCCACCGATGTTAGGCTCCCACTCTTCCTCAGAGTCTGAGAGATAATGGGCCTATCTCCCTTTATGACTACATTTCAAGGCAGACTCCATGTCCTTGAGAAGATTCTGGGTTGTAAAACTGGCAAGAGGCTTTTTAAACAATTACATCTCAAAGGGACAGAAGAAGAATTCACTATTAAAAATTGACTAAATTAAATGCTCTAAACAAAGGGAGCTCAGGGTTTAGAGCCTGGAAGAAGCCCAGTTGACGTAAGGGAAAGTGTAGCACCATCTTGGTTACATGACATTTTTTCTACCTTGTTTTACAATGTTCATATATATCCTTTATCTTTTTCAGACTCATGCTAAAGAATGAAGCAAAGGCTCAGAGAGCTTGCATTAGTCCGTGATCATGTAGCTAGTTCAATTTGCAAATTCAAAACATTCTTCCCTTGCATAACTGTTTCTACTTCTACTCTGGTAAATTTTTGAGTGAGATTAACTGTCTCCCTTTGGAAGAACATGACTTTTATTCTTATTTCACCTGTGTCATGATTGTGTGCACCTTCCTAAAAAAAGAGGCATGAAAATGACTGCTGTATTCATTTTTCTCTCTCTTAAACACAGCTGCCTGGAGCTAGCATAGTGCAATGTGAAGTGCCCCCATCTAAATGGCACACCATTTTCACTTCAGCATTTTGAGCCCAGAATGTATTACAACATAAATTATCTTCTTTTTTGCTCAGAAATCAGGTATAGTCTAGTTATTCTTGAAAAGTACTTTCATTAGAGCCGAGTAAGAAGAAAGCTTGCCACCCCCTGAATCAGCATGAGGGTCTCAAGAGTTCTTGAAGGCTCTCTGCCAAGTACTCAGTCAGACCAACAGTATGTAGCTCTGTGGATCTGACATAATGAGAGGACAAGCTGCTTGCCATGTTAAAGCAAGCATAAAAATAATGAGCAAAGAAAGTTCATAGATACCATTATGATAGTTGAAGCTAAATAATGTATGACATTAGTGGTTTGAATTTAACATAGCTTCTTATTAAAACACTTCTTTCCTTGAGGGATCAGGAAACAATAAATTATGAGGCCTTCAGTACATTATAGGCAGACGGTTTACTTTTAATTGGTGGATGGATGAAATTCCATAAAAAATTCAATGAGTGTTACCCATCAAAATAGTTGGAAACTGAATATTTTTTAAAATTTATTTATTGGGGTGACAATTGTTAATGAAATTACATAATTTCGGGTGTACAATTCTGTATTACATCATCTATAAATCCCATTGTGTGTTCACCACCCAGAGTCAGTTCTCCTTCCATCACCATATATTTGATCCCCCTTACCCTCATCTCCCTCCCCCACCCCCCTTACCCTCTGGTAACCACTAAACTATTGTCTGTGTCTATGAGTTTCTGTTTCTCATTTGTTTATCTTGTTCTTTTGTTGTTTTTGGTTTATATACCACATGTCAGTGAAATCATAGGGTTCTCTGCCTTTTCTGTCTGACTTATTTCGCTTAGCATTATACTCTCAAGATCCATCCATGTTGTCACAAATGTTCCTATATCATCTTTCCTTAACATCAAATAGTATTCCATTGTGTATGTATACCACAACTTCTTTATCCATTCATCTATCGGAGGATATTTTGGTTGTTTCCATGTCTTGGCCACCGTAAACAAAGCTGCAATGAACATTGGAGCACACGCGTCTTTATGTATAAATGATTTCAAATTCTTTGGGTAGATACCCAGGAGAGGGATTGCTAGGTCATATGGTAATTCTACTCATAATTTTTTGAGGAACCTCCACACTGCCTTACATAATGGCTGCACCAGTCTGCATTCCCACCAACAGTGTATCAGTGTTCCTTTTTCTCCACAGCCTCTCCAACACTTGTTGCTATTTGTCTTGTTGATGATAGCCATTCTGACTGGGGTGAGGTGATATCTCATGGTTTTTATTTGCATTTCTCTGATGAGTAGTGAAGTTGAGCATTTTTTCATATGTCTATTTGCCATTTGTAAGTCCTCTTTGGAGAAATGTCTCTTCAGGTCCTCTGACCATTTTTCAATTGGGTTGTTTGTTTTTTTGTTGTTGAGTTTCACGAGTTCCTTGTATATTTTGGATATTAGACCCTTATCAGGGGAACTGTTTGCAAAAATCTTCTCCCATTCAGTCCGTTGACTCTTTATTTTGTCGATGGTTTCTTTTGCTGTGCAGAAACTTTTAAGCTTCTTATAGTCCCATTTGTTTATTTTAGCTTTTACTTCCATTGCCTTTGGAGTCAAATTCATAAAATGCTCTTTGAACCCAAGGTAAATACGTTTAGTACCTATGTTTTCTTCTATGCAGTTTATTGTGTCAGGTCTTATGCTTAAGTCTTTGATCCATTTTGAATTAATTTTGGTACATGGTGACAGATAACAGTCCATAATAATTTTTAACGTAGATTTTGTACCATTGCAATTTCAGAGCACTGTTTTTGAATGTGTAATTTTTTTGTGAAGTATACCTTTAAATATTTGTCTTTCGTCAAAATTGTATCATATGATTTCATAATAGATAAGTAACAATAGGATGTGAAGCAGGTCACTCTAGTCAAGTGAACTAAACATTTTGAACACTTTAGGCTATGACACATACCATCAGGGTGCCTAATGAGCAGGATAAAAATATCTGGACAAAAATTTATATTATGGTAGCATTTTATATTTTTAAATACCTTTTGTATTCATAGTAATAAACAAAATGTCTGGTTAAAAAACGGAGACTCAAACATATTAAGGAATAAAAGAAGGAAATAAAAAGAAAATTTATTTATTCAACAAATATTTACTGAGTATACCCTGTTCTAAGCACTTTGCATACATTAAGGAACAAAACTGGCAAAGGTTCAATGCTATGTTGCAAATTTTGACACAGATACTATCGAAGTTGTCAATAAAATGATGTTTTTGAGTTTATAGAAAGGATTCCATAGTTCTATGAAAATCTTATTTTGTTACCCATGGGAAAAGGAGGCATTAGTTTACTGAGCTACCATATAACAGAGTGCAAGTATGACATTTACATGAAAATAAATGATAATGTTAAATGAATTCCTGTTATGTAAATATGGCTAAAAAGTTGAGAGACACTGAATAAATTACTAAACTTCACAGTCACTGGTGCAATTAAAGGTGTAGAACTCCAATAATAGGTTAGGTAGAGTTTGGAATACAAATGAGAAATATGATATAACCTCTAATCAAATAAAAATTTGAACATAGTCACAAACTCTTACTTCCATTCTTTTTTTTCAGATCTTTATCAACTTCTACTTATTTGAAAGTTATGTTCATATTTATTTGAAAGTTTTTTTCAGTTCCAATTAGATTTCCCATTCCTAGGGTATATAAAGTTAATTAGAGTATAATTCATAAAAAATGAAGGGCTATGACAAATAACTATATATAAAATAATTCAAAATTTGTGGAAATATTAAAACAATATACACTAATATCAAAATAAGGTATTGTTCATCCAAGCTATTTAGGTTATACCTCAATATAATAAAGCATCAGTATGTAAATATTATCAATACAAAAACAATTGAGTCACTAAATTCAAACTCAGACTAATGTTTTTCAATCTAAGGACTAGGTAATTATGAAACTGAATGGTAAATCACCATGTAAAATTCTAAGTAAATCCTACAGAATAATCTCTGAATGCAATTTTGATAGAAAATAAAATTGTTTAGCAGAAGGTTTTGGGTATGTGATTGAGCTTTTTATATTCTTTTATTTCCTCCTTACCACACATAACCTCTAAGATTATCACTTCATCATAGTTTAATTACTCTGAAACTCTTTCCTAAAATCATGAGTTACTTAGATAAACCTAGGCTTGTATCACAATTACAGTTCTTACTAGTTGGGTAAATAAGGCCAGGCAATTAACTGTTGCTACACCATAATTTTTCTCATTTGTAAAACACAGAGTACACAGAATTTAACTTAGACATTTTGATTGGAATTATATAGTTCTTAACACACTTAATGGTAGTTAAAAACGGGTCAAGAAAAGGTAACTCTTACTAAAATTATTTCTCTGATTCTTATTGTTAGTATTATTATCAATTTACTTTTTTCCCAATGAAAGACTTGACAGAAACATATAAAACTGCAATCCTTAAGAACTGTTTAAAACCGTAAGAATTGTTTAAAATCAAGTTCATACATTAGTAAGCCTTAAATCTACTTACCTTTTGGAAATATAATGCCTCCTAACCATCCAGAAATTTCTATCACCAAAAATAAACAACGAAATAAACAACGAAAACGCAAGAGAGTAAAACCTTTTCTCCTCCAAAATATTTGAAAGGAATACTAGAAAATTAATTTGCATGTATTTTTTCTTTTTATTTCCACCTCTTTATAAGATGAGAATTTTAAACGAATTCTTGATGTAAATGTCCACAAATTATTTTACTATTTTTTCCTACTCTCAATATATTTCCTGAACAATAATGGGTTTATATATATTTTTTAATGAAATGGACATGTTCTGGTCATAAACTTTATCTGATCCCACATCTCCTTAAAAACAAAATTTGGTAGGTTTGAGGTATGAATATTAGACTGCATACATGCTGGAATAATTATAAAAACAAAATGGTTAATAAAAGAATCTCCATAATTACATTCCAAAGTGTAAACTCATAGATCCTTTAAAATTTTCAACCATTTGTTCAATCAATATTTTTTAAGCAATTGCTATGAACCTTGCCATTTTCTAGGTTTATTGCTTTCTTATGTATCAATTTGGAAGTAAAGCGATGAAAGAGATATAACTTGGGTAAAAAGATGCTTGATAATAATAATCTATATTTAATGGTTTTTGATGTCAGTGTTTGAATTGTCATATGCTTCATGCAACAAGGCCAAATTTATATTGTTTCTAACTGTGCTGTCCAAATTAAAACTTTTAGAATTCCGTTTTTGAATTTTTGTATTATTTTATATCTATCCTTAAAAATAAAGACCCCAAATCAGTTCCTTCATGAGAATTTCTCTTGTCACATTGCTCACCCCTATTAAGTTCAATCAACTTGCTTTTTCTCTCATGATACATATCATTTCTCATACTAGAATGTTTCAAAAAGAGCCAGAATGAAAAATACTAATGGGGATTTGAGCTGTGATCACATCATACAATCATCTTCATATTGCAATTCTTTTTTTAATAATTTAAAACATTTAGGAGATAAAAGACCGAATTTTGCTTCCTCCTCCTTACAGACTGTGATGTTTTGGTAGATTCAGAAATACATGACAAAGGGGGGAAAACACTAAAAAATACTGGCATTTTATTCTTTTTTTTTTTTTTTTTAGAATCCAAATAGTGAATACTTTTATTACACCTCAGAATCTTTAATAAGGTCATGACACCACTGATTTTGGCCCATTAGAATATCTCCTTTTATGAAAATTGTCCAAATTGACTTGCAAAACTGTTGTTGAAAATTTCTTCATTGTTATCTTTATGCTTTTCTTTGTTAAAGAGAGAAGGATTAGAGTACATAGAACTAGAAAACAAAAATACCTAGCATACAGCATTTACACCTGTTCTGGAATGTTCCATTTGCAGATTTGCTCTGTTCCTGTCAGTAGCCTCCATTATATTATCCATCCCCGCATGTTTTTATCAAAATGAATCAGTATTTGAACAGTAAAGCACAATTGATATTTTTTCTGTCAGGAAAAAATATTAAGCTCTAGAGGTTGCCAATAGATTACTATTACATGTTATTCACAATACAAACTTAAAACAAACAAACAAAAAAAACACCAAAGATCAAATACCTCAAATATTCTAATTCTGCCTATCAAAACTGCCTTTATTTGAGTGGGTGGTGAAGCATGTAGAAGCAAAAGTAAACAAAAGACATGCGAAAGGATTATCTCAGAGAAGAATAAAGATAGAGGCAGGCTGTAGCTATAGAGCCAATGAAAATGATGATGGTTGTCAAAGAGTATAGAAAATTTTGATATGCTGTCTTTTAAAAAGAACATTTTTTTAGATACCTCTTTAAGTGATGTCCTTGGGCCTGCCTCGTCACTGGTTCTTTCCAATTGTATTTTTAGTGGCCACTTCATACACAATATGGCATAATAGAGACATACCCTAAAAAATAATAACCAAATATATGGTGCAATCCTAAGGAGAGTCTTAAGTAAACTTTATCAGTTTAAAAACTTAGGTTGTATTATAGGTATATAGTCTATTTGGCCACCTTCATTTTTTTTTTTTTTACAACTTATTTTTTCTTTCTACAGTATATCTCACATATTTCAAGTTGTTCAATTGATTTTCTGAAATGAGATATTTTTATTGTGCAGAGTCATATTTATGAATCAAAAATAGTATTAGTGGCTACTTACAATGTCATCATTGCACTTTATTAAGTGACTTACAGATGCTCCTAATTTTATTCTCCCAAGAACTCAATGAAGAAAATATTTTTACTTCCACTCATCAAAAAATCCAAGGCTTAGACAGGTTCAATTCATGTCTAACATCCCACAGTATTAGTGATAGGCTTTAACTGTAGAAGTTAATTACAAGAACATCTGTTTTATATATAGCTGCTTATTAATATTTGTTTAATAAAGGAAGGAGTATAGGAATGGGTATCTATGTCATGTATTAGTTTCACTTTGATATTTGATCCATTGATATACTTTGATTATTGATTCTTTCTGTCAAAGATGTGGTATGGGAAATTGTCTTCTGCCACATCTATACTTTCACTCTGATACTACACTTTGCACATATTCGAGTGACATATATGAGTTGGTTCTGTGTGATTTTTTTTTTTTCCTAGCAGAAATCCTGAAGTTCAATCCAACAACTTGATGGGTATTTCTTCAAAGTTTAGGGACATAACGTCTTGCTAAATTTCTATGCTTGCAGTACAGTTAAACTTAAAATGATTGTAGGGTTAAAAAAGTAACTGTCTAATTACAGGAGTGTAAATCTAATTCAGCAACTTGTGACTACCATGTGTTCCTAATTTTAAATTTCTTGTTGGACTTCAGATCCTTAGAAATGCATGGGATCTTAAAGGACACATGTTTCAGTCTCTAATGTAATGTAACAAATCGTTCTAAAATACTCTTGACAGGTGTCCAGTTAAACTTTGATTGAACACTTCCAATGAAAAGGAATTCACCACTTTGAAAGCCTCCTGTTCCATTTTAAAACACCTTAGCTACTGTCCTTGGTTTTTCATACGCCTCAGTTCGTTCTAGATTTTATAGCTGTAATTATAAGTCCTATAAATTACTCCTGCAATATCAAGCATAGTAGCCTGTTCTACTGATTGATCCCTATCCTTACGGGCTTTAATTTTAATTTAGACGACACTTAATCTAGAGCCTTAATATTTTGACCTAATATACCTGCTGCATGTCTGTCTAAATTATACAAATGTGATCTAACAGATTACAGTACTTTAATGAGAATCACGCAGTCAATAGCACATTTGCCCACTTTGGAGAATATATACTACAGAAATAAAAGTCGCAACAGTTTTTAAAGTGGTTGCAAATATTGAAGCGGTCTGAATATCAACAGATAATGGTTGACTGAATTATGTGAACTCATGCTATGGAATAATAAAGACTATGAGTTTTATTATTCTATCTACTCATAACAAACACAAGATATAGCTTTGGAGGGTTATGCTACTCATAGAATGATGTGTACATTATGGTAACTTTTCTTCATTTTTTTACTGTGGTAAAGTATATATAAAATAAAATTTATAATTTTAACCATTGATAAGTACAATTCATGCATTAAATACATTCACAATGTTGTGCAACCATCACAATATTAATACTTTTTTAAGAAAAGTTAAGGTAAAAAATGTTATAGAAGTTTTATTGTACTTGAATACTTAACTAGTAAGCAGTAAGACATAGCTTAATATTTTCCTAAAATATAGAAAAAATGTAAAAATATGTGAAAATTTTGAAACATGACAATAGATCTACAAATTCTTACTTCTAGAAAAAACATATATAGAAATATCCCTTTGTTGAAAAGAGCCAAATCCACAAATGAAAAGGCCTATGGAATAATGAACAAGATGAATGAGGGATGATATCTAAAAAATTATGATGAAATTTCAGAACTCTAAAAGGGAAAATGTAGCATATACCCAGAATCTAAGTTTCACAATGGCTATTTTCTTTTTATTGTTCAATTTCCTTTCTCCAACTTGAGTACCTGCTTTATATGTAAGTGCTTACTGATAACATTCGTTCAATGAATGAAGGACTAACAAAATGAATGCCAATCTCACATATTCTATTTTGATATTTGGTTTTTTACATACTTTGATTATTGATTCTTTCTGCCAAAGATATGATGTTGGAGGGTGCAATGACATAATGGAAGCTTCTTACAAGAACAGAAAGCATGTATAAATTGAACATACCCAATCCTTATCTGTATTGCTTTAGTTAATACTCAAAATACTATTTTTCACTTGTGCAGTACTACTCAAATTCACATAACTCCATATGAAGTACACTAAGTTGTAAAGGAACAATTTTGAAATGCTAGTAAAAATATGTGTAACTGAATTCTAGTACTGTTTTTGCACTAGTCTAATGATTTCAAACAAACTTTTTAACAATGTTGTTTTCTGCTGAAGATGTTCTTCAACTGTTGAAATACTCTCAGTAGTGGATGGAACAGGTCAAAAGGCAGGGATATTAAGCCCTAGGAACAATCCTCAGTCAATGAAGGACCGGGATCGTGGATAAATACTACAGATTTTTCACCTCTTGGTGGGAAAATTTAGAAGTGTATATTGTACAATTGCTCATAAGGGTCCCAATGGGACTGTGTCTCAGTTGATCACTGAGGTTAACCTTTTCAGGAATGCATGCTTTACTGTTTTTTAACCCATCTCTACCACATTTTTGTACTTCACTACTAGGGTTTCTAGATTCATCTCAGAAATAAACTATTCGCAAACATTCTTTCTCAGAGATAGCCTTTGGAAGAATCCAAACTAAAATAAATTTAATATTATACAAAGAGAGAATAACTTTCCAGTCAAATAAAATCAAGATTTCTTTGAAAGAAACGTCTGGCAAGAGACTACAAAACAAGACAAAATACCTAAAAGGCAATTATGAAAAGGTGGTTTTCAGCTTTCATATATGAAAAGGTCACCCCTGTCCTTACAAGCAAAACAGAAAAACAAACAAACAAAAATAAATATCAACACTTTTCTAGGATAGATGAGATAAATGAAGTCACACAGCAAACTGCCCTCCACAAATGTGAAGAGACAGAATTCAGAGAATCACAAATAAGTGTAACTTTCATGATAAAGAAGCCACTGGAGACATAAACTGGAAGGAACACTTAAACAGTAATTTTGACAATTGCTGGGTGTTAAGTGTGAACTAGTGTGAGTGTGAAAAAAACGTCTGGGGCATTCTCCACAGCAGAGATCTACTCTCCAGGGAAAAAGAACACAGCCTTATCAAATCTAAAAAGACCATTTATACAACTTGAGCTACTCTGGCCTGCCTATGGGGAGAAAAAAGCCAAGAAACACTTGTGGAAATCATAGACATGGGCACACCCAGACACAGATTTCATCATAAGAGGGAATGCTTACCCACCTCCATATCTTATCACTACATTGACATGTCTTCAGTATAATAACAGAAGATTACATCTGAAAGAGCTGCAAGGCACACAGACTATTTAAGAGGGAGTTCTTAGAGAAATCCAACCACAACAGATCAAAACAAGGACACTGTTAGAAGCTTCTGGTACCTACATCGACAGAAAACATTAGAAACAACACAGCTCCTATGCAAATTAACGTAAAACTTTACACTATAGGTTATTTACCTCAATTCTTATTCCCTGACATACCGTGTCTGGCTTTTTACAACAACAACAACAAAAGTTATTGGAAGGTATGCCATAAAGCAAGAAAAACTATACTCTAAAGAATAAAGCAAGCATTAGAATCATAGAGGTATGGAATTATCACACGGGATTACAAAGAATTATAATTAATATTTTAAGGGCTCTAGTGGAAGAAAAAGGAACAAAACACTAGAATAGATGGGTAATATAAGCAGAGAAATGAAAACACTAAGAAAAACAACAAATGGAAGTGGTATAAATAAAAGACACTATTATGAAAATGAAGAACGCTTTTGATGGGCTCATCAGTAGACTGGACATGGCTGAGGGGGAAAAAGTGATTTTGGAGTCATGTCAGTAAATATAATGTTTCAAAAATTAATATATACGATTTGTTTTCTCACTCAACATAAAATTGGGTTTGGGTAAGTATCTTCATCCTGTGATATATTGCATGCATTTTCTATTTAACATTAAATATTCAAAATGAGTCAATATCCATTTTCCTTGCATTTAAAACAATCTATTAAATACAAATTGGCAGATTTCTTTTATTTACTTTTCAAAGACTGAAAAATAATTACATGGGAGTTTCAGTTACTCCATATCTCAATGGTTTATTTTTTTCTAATATTTTGTGCTAGTTCTACTAAATGCATAAGAATATTGTGTCACATATATTTTTTCATTTGCTTATATTTATCCATTCTGTTTGTCCATATTTGTTTTCTAAGTCACAGTTAATAATGTGCTATATTAGTCTCTATATATATTCTTGCCATATATTCTCCATATTCTCCCTGGGCAGAGTATATTTATCCTTAATTATTTCATAATTTTTTCCTGAAATTGTATTGAATGTTCTTTTTTCTAAGAAATTGCTTTTTTGTAGGAGAAGGGCATTCTTCTCATTTTTAATTATGTTCTCTCTTAGGAGATAATTTCTCCCTCCCCCCTATAGTTGGAACAGTTGTTTTCAGTGTACCATATGGACTTCAATAGCTTTTTTGATTTCTTCATATTTAATTAATATTCCTTCAGTGTTATGATTTGTAAACACATTACCTTCTGTCACGTTGTAAGTTTAAATTATTGACCTCTAAGAAAATAATTATGAAGTCCTTTTATCCTGTTTGATATAAAATAAACAGCTTTCCTGAGGAAATGAGTATTTTCCCTGTAAGTGTCCCAGAATAAAGCAGTTATTTGGGTGGTATTCTGATTTCAACTTCCAGGACAAATATTAAGAATATATATTAATAAAGAATCCCAGACTCAGAATAAGAGACTTAGTTCTTTCTTTCATTAACTCTTGGGTATTCTTGACTTTAATCATGATTGCTTGTTGATTGCATTTTGTGTACAACAAACACAAAGGAGCATGCATGCAAGGTTGGAAAATCAAGTTCCAAACTGATCCTAGAAAAAGTGCTACATACCTCATTGCTGAATATCACTATGGTCACCTTCGAAGTCCTCCCCTTGGGAAATTATGCACCAACACCAGCGCCTAGTCCACCCTTCAAAGCAATTTTGGAACTCTTTTCCTGGAATGGCCATTATTAGAGCTGTTGTCTTATGTCCTGAATGTCATCAAACTGTCTTCCTTTCAATATTTCCCTCATCTTCGGGTAAAGAAACAAGTCTTTGGCGGCCAGAACAGGTGAGTAGAGAGGATGTTCCCATACAGTTATTTGTTTGCTGGCTAAAAACTCCCTCACAGACAGAGCTGTGTGAACTGGTGCGTTGTCGTGATGCAAGAGCCATGAATTGTTGGCGAAATGTTCAGGTCGTCTAACTTTTTCACACAGCCTTTTCAGCACTTCCAAATAGTAAACTTCATTAACTGTTTGTCCAGTTGGTACAAATTCATAATGAATAATCTCTCTGATATCAAAAAAAGGTTAGCAATATCATTGCAACAAGTTCGCGAACCTCATTCTCAGACCTTGTATATGACATATATATATATGTACATATATATATATATATATATATATATATATATATATATATATATAATGCTATTTCTTAATTTCATACATTTAAATGACTTTCTGTAACTATGTTGTTTTATTTTAAATCACAACTATTATTGATAGAATTCCTTACTAAAGAGTTCTCGCTCTCTCTTTCTCTCTCTCTCCCTGCCCCTTCCACTTTCTTTACATGCATGAACATATACACATGCACATACCATTAGTAATTTGGAGAAGTCAATTTCTTTTGTTATAAAAGACTTCATTGCCTGATTTACAAAAAAATATGGCTTACTTTTTAATCAAAAAAGATAGTACCTTAGGTAAATATGTGAAACACTTGTATTGCAATTAACAGAAGTTTACCCTAAACCAGTTTAATCCCACATAGGGATTTTTTGGTTGACACAATAGGAAAGTCCACATACCCAGATTGGCTTCTGAAATGGCTAGATTTAGGGTCACATATAAAGGGTCAGAATGCTGTTTCCGTTTCTTAGCTTATTTTTCTCTCTGATAATTTGATTTTCAAGCAGTCTCTTTCCATATGTTTTCACAGCTGGCCTAACAGCCATTCTAGGTTCACATTTTCCTTATATCTAGTAAATTCAGACAAGAAAATAAGGTGTTTCTTTCTCTAAAATTGCTTTACAATCCTGGAGAGGAGTCTGATTCTCCAGATTTGGGTTATGTTTCCATCCTTGAACTAACAATCTCTGTGATGGGGGTAATAATGCTCCTGGTTGAGCAAGGTTGAATCGTGAGTGCATCTTTTATATGGCCAGGATAGGGAAACCTACAGACCACTCAATTACATGGATTTTTAATTTTTTTTCTAATAGAAAAAGGGAAGGATGGTGAATAGATGAAAATTGCAGATGTCTCTTCTGTGTGTGGTAAGATTTGGTCTGGAGTAAACGCCTTAACTGTGAACCTCATGTGGACATTGTCTGCATAAATTGTTGAATGCATATTTTGACAAAATGAATCTTTATTAATAACACTAATATATCCAGATGTGTTTTGTCAAACTAAAAATATGCCTTACTCATGCTCTATATAACAGGAATTCCAGCAAAATCAATGTTGGCAAGCATCTTCTCAGGTACCCTTAGGATACTTAGAACCTGTGAGAACTTCCCATGTGCCACAAAATTGGATCAGAAAACTATTTTCATTCTGTCAGATATACTCAGTCCTGCAAACCAGTGGTACTCTATGGAATTGATGATGAATAGGAGAACTTCATCATACTAATAGTATCTCACCACTCCTCACAGCCCTTAAAACTCAATGTACTCTGCTGTTTTGTTTTAATTATGTGTAAGTTTGATAATTCTTTGCAAAGTGTTATGAAATCTATCAAGGTAGATTTAACAAACGATTTTAATTCTAAGACTATTTACATGTTTGCCAAATGAATAAACAAATAAATATAAAACAAAATTTCAATAAGCTACAATTAGAGTGAAAGTCCTGGTTTTGATACTTTGTGAAACTAAAGTAAACATATTCATCAATTTCTAAACTGTAATGTATTAATCACTTTCTTTTTAATAATCAGGGATTAAATAATGAGATTAAATATCTTAGATGTTCATAGAAACTTTCTGTACTTATTAATATAAATCTGAGACTCTGTGATTATCATTTACAATTTACATGTAAATGTAGAATATGTCAGAGGTTGTGCAGCTCATTAAGTAAACACATACTGTAGTGATCACACTCCCTTACATAAACAACTGATTTTACCATTTTAAAAAATTTTTGTAATTTAAATAATATTGAAGTCATTGATTTATATTACCTGATAATGAATAGTGTTTAAAAAGTCTTAAATTAGCTTCTGGGGTGACCTTTTAGTGTAAAATGCAATTTGAATTCAGAGATGTATTTAGAGTCCCTAAAAGAACATGTGGAATAGAATATGAGAACTCTAAATAATATACAAGGATAAGCTATCATAGAACTATAATAATAACATAATAAACTGGGTAGGACTCAAAATATTATAGTAATTATCCGAATCCTATATTTGTGTATACAAACAGAATCAGCACCTGGTATGTAGACAAGCAAGGTAATTAGTGTCTTCTACTTGAAACTGATTTATTTTGAAACTGAAGAAAATTCAGAAGAGTTCAAAAACAGTGTTCAAAGCATTTTTGAAATTAACTAAATATATATATATATATATATATATATATATATATATATATATTTCTTTTTTTTTTTTTTTTTTTTTTTTTTTTTTTTTTTTTAGCATACGTGAAACAATATACTGCAGAGGAACTTCAACTAAATGCAACAAAGAGCCTGGAGCCAGTATTAAAAGTAGATGTAAAGAAAAATCAGAAAAAAAAAAATCTCACTTCAGAAACATGACAAATTTTAAAATGCACTACATTTTAAAGTACTACAATGTTAAGAATGGAAGAGAAATCAATAAACCATAGAGAGCATAGCATTAAATGGTACTGGTGAAGACTTGTCCTTCATTAGATGACATCATTGTAGATTGTAAACACACATGAAATTTGGGTTAAGAAGTGTTAGTACTATTTTGCATGACATCAAATGCTTGAGAAATCTAGACCAACCTATATTATTCTAATGGAGAAGCAAGGCTTTGACAAAAACTCTGGGTCCAGAGTTTTTGAGAAGCTAATGACTTGTTCACACAGAGATACTCTCTGAAAAATGCAGTTCATGTTGGATATATATGAGGCGGGACAACTAAGTTTGTGAACTTGTTGCAATGATGTTGCTAACCTTTTTTGATACCAGAGGGATTATTCATTATGAATTTGTACCAACTGGACAAACAGTTAACCAAGTTTGCTCTTTGGAAGTGCTGCAAAGGCTGCGTGAAAAAGTTAGACGACCTGAACTTTTCGCCAACAGTTTATGCTCTTGTATCACGACAATGCACCAGTTCACACGGCACTGTTTGTGAGGGAGTTTTTAGCCAGTAAACAAATAACTGTATTGGAACACCTTCCCTACTCACTTGATCTGGGCCCCAAAGACTTCTTTCTTTACCTGAAGACAAAAGAAATATTGGAAGGAAGACATTTTGATGACATTCAGGACATCAAGGGTAATATGATGACAGCTCTGATGGCTACTCTAGATAATGAGTTCCAAAATTGCTTTGAATGGGTGTTCTAGGAGCTGGTGTCAGTTCATAGCTTCCCAAGGGGAGTACTTAGAAGGTGACCATAGTTATATTCAGCAATGAGGTATGTAGCGCTTTTACTAGGATGAGTTTGCAAACTTAATTCTCATATTTCCAGATTATATCTGGAAGATGAATGAAAATGTTCTCACAAATCTTTGGTGTCTTAAAAATCCAATTTAAAATTTCTGTGGTTGTAGACATTCCTAACTTTCTCATGCTAAATAATGACTGTGTTTTTGTTTGTTTGTTTGTTTTTAATGCTAAAATTTATTATTTTTGAATTACTAAATGCCCCTAAACATATCCTGAAGGTCAATCAACTCTTTAGTTTTAATTTTTTTTTGGCCTTGTTCTTGTTATAAAAGGCCAGAATTATATTTTCCTCAAGTCAGTAATTACTGCTTTCTCTCTCCTTGGAGCTCTTAAAACTCAAGGCCTTGGACGTGGTTTTTCATTAGGATTTAGTAGAATAATAGTCACAGAGGTTTTCTGCATATCTTCAAGGTCTTTAACTGTAAGGACAGAGAAAATCCCTCAGAATTAATGAAATGCATATATTTAGAAAGGCACATGAGAGGGACTGTATATTTAACAGAATTAATTGCTTGGCTAATCTTTGAAAGTTTGAATAAAATATCTCCATAATTAAACATTGATTTTCATTGGATGATGTGATGAATAATGTATTATGCTTTATTAACTAAATATCTCCATTAGTGGTAAAATAGCAAGAAATAGAGAACAAGGTTTATCCATACAGTTGATTATAGAAAAAGTACAATAACCTTCAAATAGAAAAATGGCATAAATAATTGTTATAGTGGTGTCTAAGAAATATCAGGGTTTTTAAAAATTGTTTTTTCCAAGTTTCAATATATCACATCAAATTTCATTTTTTTACATCCTTTTATAAATGCCTTTAGTATATAGCAAAACATATGTAATATCATTCTTTATAAAACAATATCTAATACATTATGGGAAATGTGGCTATAAAATCTGTATTAAATTATAGATTTTGATATTCTCTCCTCTGTAGTCAACAACTCAGCCTGAAATTTTTCAAGGTATTAGCCTTTAAGTCTTGACTGTAGGGTTCTAAGATTACTAGATTGATTGGTACAGATAGGACTGTTGGCAGTCTGTAGAATATTACCAGTTTTCCCTTCTGTGGATATAAAAGCAATCAACTATAAAAGTTATTGGAAGAAACGGAGTTCACTAGAAAAAGTATAGAATATATCTTAATATTTCTCAGATGTAGTATATTTTTCTACACTTAAAATATGATGTATTCCCTTTAAAACTTTTACCATTTTTGTTTTTTGGCACTTTGTGGGTACAAGAAGGAGAAGCATGATTGCAAATGGCCAAACTGTACAAAAAGTATCATTCCATTATATAAACCTCATCCTAACCCATCTTCTCATAGAAAGAAAAGTGTCTCCTGAGTTTCTTGTTTATCGTTCCTGTGTTTTTTCTACACAAATAGTGTATTTTTTTAATTTTTTTTTCACATAGTGTTATACTGAAGATATTCTTTTACACTTCACTTTTTTCACTGAAAAATAATATCCTGGAAATCACCTTACTTTGTAAAGATCTTTTCTGTATTTTTTATGGCTGTATACTACATTTTTATGTGGATGTACTATAATTTATTCAACTACCCTCTATATGAGGGAATATAAGTTGTTTCCTGTTTCTGTAACTATAAACAATGCTGTAATGGCATAAGCATGGAAACATTTATGTTTTTTCATATCTGTTGTGTATATCATGATAAATTCATTTAAGGATTATTGGGGCAAAGGTAAATGTATATGTAGTTTAATGAGATATTGCCAATTCTCCTCATAAGGTTTATACAAACCTGCATTTCTAATAGTAATGTATGAGTACCTATCCCCAGATGTTTGCTGAGAGTATACTGTTAGACATGTCAAATTTGCCAGTCTGATAAGTTAGAAATGTTATCTGAGGTAGTTGTGATTTACATTTCTTTCATTGTGAGATTGAACTTCTTTTTCCCATGTTTAAGGGTTATTTTTACATCTATTTTGCAGTTGGCCGCTTCGTTTCTTTTATGTATTTTTCTGTATTTTGGTCTTTTTAAAAGATTTTTTAAATGAATAATTGAAAACTATTAAGAATTCTTTATGGGTTAGAATTAGCCCTTTTTGTGTGATATATTTCACATGTTCTCACAGTTTTTCAAGTACATATTTATTTTTTACATTAACATATAATAAAACTGAAAGTTTTGGTGTACTATTCTTTGAATGTTAATATACCAGGGCTTCCAAAAAATGTATACAAGTGGACACTTTGGTCAATGTTGCTCAAGCAGTAGCTCGCCATCACCAGAAGTGTCTGGACACTGAAGGTAACCACTTTGAGCACCTCTTGTAATTGCGGAAGTCAAATGTGACTTGTGTTCATCCTTTGTTATCGTTATATATTGAGTGTTACAATTTCAATAGTGTTTTCCTTCCTTAAAATGTGGATACATTGTTTTGGCGCCCTATGTATGTGTAGATTTGTGTAACCACAACCACTACACAACACTTCCATCAGCCCCGAATCTCCCTTCTGCTGTCCCTTTGCGGTCACAACCTCTTCCCTCTCTAACCTCAGCAACCACTGATCTGGTCTCCCTAATTATAGTTTTGTCTTTGTGAGAGTGTCATGTAAATGGAGTCATACAGTTTATAACAATTTGAAACTGAATTTTATCACTCAGTCATATCCTTAAGAGTATCCAAATTATTTATGTAAATTAAGTTCATTTACTTTTATTACTGATTGGTATTGTGTTATATGGGTGTGTCATGGTTTATTCATGCATCCATTGAAGAACATCTTCATTATTTCTAGATTTGAGTGATTATGAATAGGTCTGCTTTAAACATTGTATACAGGTGTTTGTGTGAACACAGGTATTCATTTTTCTAGGGCAAATACAGAGAAGTGGAATTTCTGGAAAATACAGTTAGTGTAACTAAATAAGAAACTGTCACATTATTGTCCAAAGTGGCTATACCATTTTGCATACCCACCACCAATTTATGCAGGTTCCAGTTGCTCTGCATCCTCACTCACATTTGGTATGATCACTATTTTTCATTTTAACCATTCTAATAAATGTGGAATAGTATCTCAATGTGGTTTAATTCATGTTTCCTTAATTGCTAACAACGTTGAATTTGTTTCAAATGCTTAATTGCTTTCTGTATATCCTATTGATTAATTATCCTGTCTTTGATTTTTTTAAATTGCGTCATTTGTTTTCTTGCTATTGAGTTTTGATAGTCTTTATATAGTCTAGATAAAAGTTCTTTTTCAGATATGTTATTTCCCAATATTTCATCCCAGTTTGTCATTTGCACCTATTTCCTTTTACTTTATTTCGTGGCATTTGGAGGGAACATTCACTTTGTTTTTATTTACTACATTTTATCAATTATTTTATTTGGAGTTAGAAGGCATTTTCACACACTTGGGCTAAGGAGGAATTTACTGTTTTCTTCTAAAATTTGTGTGGTATATTTTTGTATTGAGAGCCTTGACTCTGATATTTATCCTTCTACGTAGGTGTGAGATTTGAATCTAATTTTATCCTTTGCCAAACAGCTAACCAGCTATCCCAACAACATTTATTAAAAAAACCTACTGTTTCCCCCAAAATTTGAGATGCCACCCTCTTCAGATTCTAAAGTTTCGTATTTTTCATCATAATTCTGGACTTCCCATTCTATTTCTCTGGTTTGCCTATCTATTCATGCATCAGAAGCATACTATTTCAATTATGAAAGGTCTATAGTTTAATCCTTGGTAAGCTTATACTACTTCAAAAATGTTCTTTTTGTAAATTATTTTTATGTTTATTTCTGCATGTTTATTTTTTCATGAATATTTTAATGTCAATCTGTCTATTCCATAAAATAAAGTAGAATTCTATTGTGTGTGTGTGTGTGTGTGTGTGTGTGTGTATATATGTGTATATATATCACATCTTCTTTATCCAGTCATCTACTGAAGGACACTTTGCTTGTTTCCTTGTCTTGGCCACTGTAAATAAAGCTGCGATGAACATCGGAGCACATATATGGATAAATGTTTTCAGATATTTCGGGTATATACCATGGAGAAAGATTGCTGGGTCATATGATAATTCTAGTCTTAATTTTTTGAGGAAACTCCACACTGCCTTCCAGAGCAGTTGTACCAATCTGCATTCCCACCAACAGTGTATGAGGGATGCTTTTTCTCCACAGCTTCTCCGACACTTGTTATTATTTGTCTTGTTGATGATAGCCATTCTAACAGGTATGAGGTGATATCTCATTGTGGTTTTCATTTGCATTTCCCTAATGGCTACTGAAGTTGAGCACTTTTTCATATATCTATTGGCCATTTATATGTCTTCTTGGAAGAAGTGTCT
The DNA here is from genome assembly GCF_964194185.1 of Rhinolophus hipposideros. Classification (NCBI taxonomy): domain Eukaryota; kingdom Metazoa; phylum Chordata; class Mammalia; order Chiroptera; family Rhinolophidae; genus Rhinolophus; species Rhinolophus hipposideros. The sequence goes on along the minus strand of NC_138053.1, from coordinate 45,446,353 downwards.
GTTCAGGTCCTCTGCCCATTTTTTTTTTTTAATTGGATTGTTTTTTTTGGTTGAGTTGTATGAGTTCTTTATATGTTTTGGAAATTTTGGATATTAGCACACTCTCAGAGGAGTTGTTTGGCAAATATCTTCTCCCATTTAGTTGGTTGCCTCTCTGTTTTGTTGATGGTTTCTTTTGCTGTGCAGAAGCTTTTTAGTTTGATGCAGTCCCATTCATTTAGTTTTGCATTTGCTTCCCTTGCCTCTGAGGTCAAATTCACAAAATCCTCTTTGAACCCAAGGTCAATAGGTTTAGTACCTATGTTTTCTTCTATGAAGTTTATTGCTTCAGGTCTGATGTTTAGGTCTTTGATCATTTTAAGTTAATTTTAGTATATAGCGACAGTTAGCAGTCTAGTTTCATTCTTTCGCATGTGGCTTTCCAATTTTCTCAGAGCATTTATTAAAGAGGCTCTCTTTTCTCCATTGTGTGTTTTTGGCTCCTTTGTTGGGTACTCAACATTTACACAGAGAAGTACAAAAAATTCTTGAAACACATTATAGAAGACCTAAGTTAATGGAAATTCATCACATATTCATCATGGATTGGAATATTCAATATTGTTATGATGACAGTACTCCCCAAATTGATTTATAGATTGAACAAAATCTCTGTAAGAATTCTAGCTTACCTTTTTTGTAAAAATTGACAAGATGGTTCTCAAATTCATATAGAATTGCAAGGGTCGTATAATATCCAATATAATTTTTAAAAAGAACAAACTTGTAGGACTCATATTTCTGAATTTCAAAATTTTTTACAAAACTACTTTGAAGAAGACTGTGTAGACATAAGGATAATCCTTATATTTACGGTATTTTTGACAACGGTGCAAAATAATCCAATGGAAAAATGATATTCTGTTCACAAATAATTCTGGGAAAACTGGATATCCCATGCAAAGAAGGAAATTGACCCCCTACCTCACATCATATAAAAAATATTCAAAATGGATCACACCTAAATATAAGATCTAAAACTATAAAATTCTTAGAAGAAAACAAATGCATAAATCTTGTTGACCATGAAATAGGCAATGATTTAAAACACAACACCCAAGTCTCAAACAATTAAAGAAAAAATAGATAAATAAAACTTTATCACAGTTATAACATTTGTACTTGAAAACACCATCAAGAAACTAAAAAGACAACCCATCAAATGGGAAATCAAAATTGTAAATCATGTGTCTGGTAAGGGACATGCATCAAAAAGATACAAAAATCCTTCCAAATTGACAATAAAATGATAAATACCAAGTAAAAATGGGTTAACAATTTGAATAGACATTTTCCAAAGAAGAAAAGCTAATGACCAAGTAGTTAAATCTAAAATAAGGTATCTAGTCACACTCACTAGGATGGTAGTAATAATAGAAACAATAAAAAGGGGAATAACAAGAGCTGTTGAGGACATGGAGAAATTGAATCCCTCAGACATTGTTGGTAGGAATATAGACCACTGTAGTTGTTTTGCAAACAGTTTCAGTTTCTCCAAAAGTTAAATGGAGTTACCATACGACTTAACAATTGCACTGCTAGGTAAAAAAAAAAAAAAAAAAAAAAAAAAAAAAAAAAAAAAAAAAAAAAAAAACTCAAGAGAATTGAAAACATGTCAAATTCAAGGAGAGGTATGATTCCAAAATTGCAGAAATAACCAAAACACCTATAATGAATAGACAAATGCAAATGATGAATGGATTAACACAATATGCTATGTACATACAATGGGATATAATTTAGTCATGAAAATTTGTTATACATGCTACCACATGAACAAATTTTGAAAACATGATAAATAAAAGAACTCACCACAATATGCCACATATGTTAAAATTATCTTGTTTCATGGTAGAGAAAGTAAATATTTTGCAGATGTAGTCATGTGATGAATGTCATATTCAGAATTCTAAAATTCAGGAGTGTTAAATAAATTGAGTGTAGAAGAAGTCAGATTCATGGATAAGTATGTGGAGGCTCTTCTAAAATATGTGGTGATATATCTTTATATAAAAAGATTGGATTATAAAAGTATTTTCAAATATAAAATAATTAGAAGATAATCACTGATTAGATAGTGAAACTAAAGAGTAAAATGCCATATGAGTCCATGTTTGCAAGCTTGTGGGGTTGTATAAACATAATACCATTTTAACACAATTAATGAGCTAGAGACAAGGAAGGATGGGAGGAGGAGTTTTAAGGAATATTCTGTTAGGTGTTAGTGAAGCATCTGCTACCAAAAATGAGTAACAGAGTAGCATAGTTTTTAAAACCATGATCTTTACAGTTAGGCAGAAGTATGTGTGAATCTTTCCTTCATTGCTTGTTTATTGCAATTGCAAGCATTGGGTGAAAAGTGATTTAGTCTCCTAAATCACGTAGTAATTTAGTCTTCCTCATTCCTGAAAAATCATTTACGACTTGCTTCATTGCAATATTGCAATAACTGATTACATGGTTGCATGTTAAAGGCTTAATAAAAACACCTGAGTCACTGTAAATGCTAATTTTTTATTTTGCATACAGATTATTATCAATATTATTATCTCTGCTTTCTATATGGGGAAACTCAGAATCAAAGAAGTCAAGTAAATTGCCTGCATTACCAAAGGTTACTCAGTAAATAGCAGACTCAGTATCCACAAACAAACTTCACAAACTTCACAAACAAACTTCACTTCAGTGACAAAAAATAACACCTCAATGGGATATTACCTTAGCAGCAGCTCATTTTTTTCAAGTTAGTATCTTTCCTGCAAATAACCATTCAAATCATAGCGCAAGGCAGGGCCTTTTGAGATTGGGGTGACACTTTATTGCATTTAGGGAGTGGTTTGTATAAAAAGAATGGAACAAATAAAGATATGAAAATGATGCCTTTGTAAAGCTACGGATGCTAACTGATTAAGTGAAGGGAAATCTGTTAATTCTCTTCACTGTGACTAGAGAGAGCCCTCTTTGTGAACCTGAACAAAATATTCTAATTTTTTCAAATCAAAGACAGACAAAGTACAAATCTTAAGATTCATGAATTTGTATTCAATGAAGCACATGAACAAAGTTAACAGATGGGGTGAGCCTGGACTTTGATATTTACAACATCTACAACCAACAAGGGATTAGCATTAGAAATTTAAGAGAAATTTCTGAAAACAACTAATGAGACAGGAAAAATAATAGAAAATTGAGCAAAGAATATAAATATGACGAGAAGTTAAACTCTAGTGCAAAGTTCAGATTAAATTAAAACTATAATTTCATAGTAATGGAAATTCAGATTAATGAAATAATGAGATAACGTTTTCAGATGATCTGGTTGGCAAAAATTAAAAGGTACTACCAGTGTTGGAGATCTGAGAAACTTCATTGGCTCATAGCAGACTTGTAAATTGGCTATAGACTGAAAAAAATGTTGCAGAAATTGGTGAAATTAAGTAGTATATATAAATGACCCAGAAATTCACTCCTGGATATTTATTCCCGGAGAATTGTTCCCCTTGGTTTATCATAAACCATGGATATGCTCATTTTCACGGTGGTAGACTTACATATGGGAAATATAGATATCTATCTTTAGGAGAAATGATTAGTAGGATTTTGTGGTATGTTCTAAGAAAGACTATGGAGTAATTAAAAGCAGTACAGAGCAACTAGAACATATTTTAAATATGTGATGTTGAATCTTTACCATTTGGCGGAAATCCTGTTTTTATTTGTGCATTTTATTTGTTTTGTCCTGCTATTTTTCCTCATCTTCACCCTAAAACACTAAATTGCTTTATTGTTATATTTGACTGGAGAATTTTTTATAACTCTTTTTACTGTCTTTATGTTTGTCTTCATTTTTTATAGTGCCTCTTTTAAAACAAAATATGCAATTTTAATATTTCTTATGTTTTGATCATTTAATTATTGTTAAAATTAGATGTGTTAATGTCTTTTAATTTATACTTTGTATTTTACTTGCTCTTTTTGTACTTTTTTCTAAATTTGTGCTATGCTTCCATTTTTCTCCTTTTCTGTATATTTTGAATTGATGAGTTTCTTATTCCATTTTTTTCCTCTACTAGTTTGAAAACTAAATACCTTATTTCTGTCAATTGTGTTGTTACAATTTTTAAATGCATATTCAACCAGATTCAGAGATAATTACAACTATATCCCTCCTGAAAAATACAACAATCCTAAATACTTCTGTGAACTGTTCTTATTCTTATCCTGTGTTAAGTTTATCTTGTTTGCTTTTTTACTTTCACAGACGTAATTATGATAGTGCTTTACTGCTGTTGATAGTTATTCCATGTTTACTGTCCTTGTATTTATCTCGCATCTCAGAACTATTTTAGGCTTCACTTTCCATTTTCCTTTTTCCTGAGGACATGGTTTAGAATTTTGTTTTGGTTAGTTTTTAGTTGGTATTTACTCTTGACAATAAATAACACTTTCTGATCTATAAAGGGTGAATTGGTAGTTGTTTTCACTGAGAATTTTGAAGCTAACATTACAACCATTCTCTTTACACATTTACTGTCAAGATATGACCTGTGGTGAATTCCCCATATATATAGTCTCTTCATTCTTCATATATAAACTCTTATTTATCTCTTTTTTGGGGGGAATAGGGAGGGTTTATCTAAATGTATTACCTGAAATGATTCATTTCAAAATGTTTGGATAATATCATTCAAATCTTCTTTCTTCTTCTTTTTTTAAAGAATTTTTGGACCAGTGAGCTAGAACTTGTAATGAAGAGAGAGTCCATTTTTCCTGAACTTGATTTTTAAAATCACAGTATGTCATATCAGTACCATCAGTGTCTGAGTAGTAGTCATATGATATCGTTTTTTCTCTGTGATTGTTTTTAAGATCTAAATTTTTTAGTACACAAAATTGCATCTACATTATGTCTAGCTAGATATGGAGTTAACATTATTTATCTTTCTTGGGATGTATAGTGGCATCAAAATCTGAAAATCCATAGAGGATGAAACCAATATGGTTATCTCAATGTACTTAGAAGACACATATTAAATAATATTTATCACCTACTTACGATTAAAAGAAAAACATTAGGAATGCTAAGAAGAAAGGGAAATGTCTTCAATCTGATAAAGGACACTGTGAAAAGAAACATAAAAACAACAAAAAAACCCACTACAGCCAATATCATCCTTAATGGTGAAAGACTATATGCTTTCTCTCCAATATTAAGAAGAAAACAAAGATATCCTTTAAATCTACTTCTATTTAACATTGTTCTGGTGACAAAAATGTGCAATAAGGCAAGGAAATGAAACAAACGGTATTCATTTTGGAAATAAATACAATAACTTTCTTCACAAATGACACAAATATGCATATAGAATATGATAAGTAAACACAAAATGACTTCTAGAACTCACAAGTGAGTTCAGTGATATGATTTATCAAAAAAACAATATTTTAATATAGTAGTGATAAAAAATTAGATTTACAAAATTTTAAATACAGTTTATAATAGCATCCAAAAACAAGAAACAGCAATACATTTAGCAAAGTACATGCAAAATCTTTTACACTTACAGCTACAAATCATTGCTGAGAGAAATTAAAACAGAGCTATATAATGGTAAGACCTCTATATATTTTGATTAGAAAATGTAGAAAAGGGTTAAGGTTGAAATTTTGCCCTAAATAATAGATTAAATGCAATCCGAAAAAAAATCCAATATGGAATTTGATGGAAATTAAAAAGCTAGCTTTAAATTTTATACTGATATGCATAGAACCCTAAAAGTGGAAGATTTACCTGACCTGATTTCTAGATTTACCAGAAAGACAAATACTAATAATCACATAAAGGTATGTACATAAATGACAGTAGCCTATAATAGGGATATAAGATAAACTTACACATATGTGGCAAATTTATGATTGAAAATAATGGCAAAGTGCTGGAATAACTGGATATTCATTTTTTAAAAAACAGAACCTTAATCTTTACCTTACATCATGCACAAAAATTAAATTTAAATCAATGATAGACCTAAACTTAAAAGTGAAACTATGAAACTTCTACAAGCATTCCACAAGAAAATCTTTGTGACTTTGGTATAAGCAGAGATATCTTGGGTAGGACAGACAAAGCACAAATATAAAAGGATAAATCTATGAATTGAACTTTATCAGAATAACATTCAGTAGAGACTAGGAAGTAAAGGGAAGGCATTTCCCAGACTGGAAGTAAATAATATTGGTTCATATAGATAGGGATTGCTCTCCAGAACATACAAAGAAGCCTTAAAACTTAATAAAAAATAAATAAACCTAAAATGGCCAATTTAAATTTGATTTTTAAAATGACTATATACTTTTAATAGGCACTTTACAAAAGATATTAAGCAAGCTACCAAGCATACGAAAAGGTGCTCATGACATGAAGGCTGCAAATTAAAACCAGAGTAAGATACCATTACAAACACACTACAACAGAAAAAAATTAAAATGACTGATAGTATCAAATGCTTGCAGAGAACTTGCAATCATTCCTGGTGGGAATGTATAACATTGTGGGCCTTTGGAAAATAATTTGTCAATTTCTTACAAATTTACACATACAACTCAGAAACTCCACCCAAGAGAAATGAAAACATAAAAAATGTTCTTTATTCTCAATAGCCAGCAATTGAAAACATCTGAAATGTCCATCAACAGATGACTATATAAACAAACATGCATGTGTGAGTCTGTGTGTGCACGTATGTGTACTCCCACAGTAGAGTGCTATTCAACATTAGAGAAGAACCAACACAGTTTGAACGAATCTCCAAAATATTACTTTGTGTATAAGAAGTCAAACACACAAGGGCATATACTATCTGTTTCAATTTTTAATGAAACACTGGAAAAGGTAAATCTAATGTGTAATAAAATAAAGCTTACCTATAGTTGTCTGGAGCTGAAACTGGGAAGGACGGTGGTGGAATAACTGGGCAGGACCACAAAGAAACCTCTTGGGTTGATGAAAATGGTCTATATGATTACATAGGAGTGCCTGTATATATACAATCTCATCCACCAGCACACTTAAAATAGAAATGTTTTTCATCTATAAATTATACCTCCATAAATTTGAAAAAAAATGCCACTCTCATACGCCACACTATTCATTCTGGATAATTTATGTCTATTATCTTTTTGAATATTGCTTATCTTCTCTTGAAATTCTTCTGGAACTTCAATTTGATACACATTACACCTTTTTATTCTCTCCTCCATACTTACTACTCTCATAATCTTTTTTTTTTCTTTTTTTCTCGCCTTCCTTTCCTCCCCTATAACTGAATTATGTGTTATTCTGCCAGATCATTCTTGCAATTCACAAATTCTGTTTTCATGTGTCTAATTTCCTGTGTAACCCACACTTTGAATTGAACATCGATCATTACATTTATTTTCTAGAATGCTGGGTTAATTTTCATACAGGGTGTTCTTAGAACTGAAATAAGATTCTTGTGGTTACAGAAATAATTTTAAGAATGCATTATCCTACACAACACAATTCAAACCAGTCATTTCTTCTTGCGAGTAGGTAGGTTTCCCTTAGGTTGTGGCCCTCATAATGGGGATTGTAAATGAAGGGGAAAATTATATTTAAAAAAAATAAAAAAAATAAAAGGAGAGCGAGAGAGTTTAACCAAGGATGTCTGTGAAGAATCACTAACTCAAAGTTTCTGCAACTAATATAATTTTTTTAAAATTGCCAAAAACAAAGAAATAAAGGAAGGAAAGAAGAGAGGGGAGGAGGAAGAGGAGGAAAAAGAGGAGGAGGAGGAGGAGGAGAGGGGGAGGAGGAGGAGGAGAGAGAGACAGAGAGAGGGAGAGAGAGAGAGAGAGAGAGAGAGAGAGAGAGAGAGAGGGAATGAAGAATATATCTGCATGTAAGTAATGAGTTTAGAGTTTTTGGTCCTCCATCATTTTATGTATTGCATATGTGGACCATTATTACGATTCATTTAGCTATCCATTTATTTTGTGGACATAGGTCAATACAGAGCAGCTTTTTTGCATCACAAAGGCACTTTGCTTTAAAAAATCTAGTTACTTTAAATTATGTTATCCTTTTTAAGAAGCAAGTATCAGTGCCTCTCATCAGTCATCACCATGCCATTCACAAGCACCCTCAGTCTCTCATGGCACTCAAGTTGTTACAAAATAATGCAAGGAATACAGTCAGATTTAGTCCTCTAGATGTTTGTGTGATTTACTTGTCTCATAGTTACACATTGGGTTCTTGCTGAATTCGGATGAATGCTGTGCCCCTGTGGGAACACAGAGACATACGTTCCTTCTTATCTACTTTTCAGTCACCCCAAGTGGTCAGATTTCCTTTAGGTTTTCTTGACTCATGCTTCACGTTCCACTTGTATAGGAATTATTCTTATCAAATGTCCATTAATAAGGATTCTTGCCTTTGCTAGGCTACTACCTCCAAACCACTCTCTCAAGAGCAACCATTAATATGGTTAATATCATATTTGATTAATTCTGTTGCAAATGGCTACCACATTTTACATCCCCCACAACTATGCATGCAAATTAAGGTTCTTCCACATCCTCAAAATATAAGCAAACATATAATTATGAATAATACTTAACATAACTATGGCAGCATATTTAAAGTGAAAGTTTTTGAATCTTTATATTAAAAACCTGAATTCACTAAGCATTGGAGATTCACAACTACATTGGTAGCAGGTTTCTCCCAGATAATAGGATATCGAATAGAAAACACAAAAACAAATATATAACAATTTTTAGAACTCCCAGTAACATGAACCAAACATTCTGCAGGATTCAGTGACTGCTGTCACACCCAGACTCAGTCTCATTTGTTTACCTCTAAAATATTAAGCAAAATTTGCTCTAGTTCTCTGAAAACTAAACAACTGAGATGACATAATCAGACAATATTCTACATAGACATACATTTTTTTTTAATTGACAGGGGAAATAAGAGGAAACTCAATTATGAAATGAAACTGTTAAGGGAAGATGGATGTATCATGTGGTGTACAAAGATAAGCATTTTTTAAAAAGACTAAAGAATTATCTTTCGTAATATATAAAATGTATTCTATCAAAATTAAGTGGGATTCAAAATGATGAGTTGGCGATGGAAAGAAGACAACACAGAGTATGAGGGGCAAGGGATTCGGCAGTAAGGTTTTCCAGAAGCAGACATAGGGTAATTTTGAATCCCAGTTGCTATGCCTGAGGGATATCCTAACTATAAAGTACTCTAAACAAATTTGGTTAATAGAGTGAGAGATTGAAGTGATACAACATCTTCAGATAATTATTAAAGGTCAATGGTCTTCAGATCCAATGTTGAACGGGGACTTAACATTTCAGTAAAAGCGGCAGCATCCACAGGCAGCTGCATGTAGTAAAACAGAAAAGAGAACAGAGTAGAGGCAAGAGATTTGGAAAATCCAGCCATTCCCCTTCCAGGAACCCTTCCATGGTAGGAAGGGGTAGGAACGTCAAGACCTAGAACAGAACACTGAGTAACACCTTCTCATCACCTCTAACACTATCCTAACCTCTAACTCAGTCCCCAATTCAGCTTGATCACAAAAGAAAAATTTGAACACACAATATTAATACGTTGGCCTTCCTCTTGAATCCAAGAAGTTTATAAATGTTCTATTATCCAACATGAAGGAGGACATATGAAAATACAAACAAACAAAAAGCAAAGCAAAAGACAAAATCTGCCAACATGCATTGTAAGAAAAAAACAATCTTGAAATTAAACAGTGCAAGGTGACCTTACTACCTGGAATTTAAGATATGTTCACAACACCATTCTACCTCCTCCACTATAGTCCTTTGTTTCGGTTTGCTAGTTACATGGGTTCTTGTTTCTCTCTTTCTCACCTCATTTTCAGTTTCCTGATATCATCCTCTCTGTCTGATAGAAGTCTCAGGATTAGAATTCCTCCCTGCTAATAAATTACTACCTGGAATTGTAGTGAATTCTCTAAACTTGCACTCGGAAGTAATTTCTTGTCATTAAGACACAGCTAGGGCTGCCATTTCTCTGCCCATTTTGTCCCAGATACCTAACAAGGGGCTGTTTCCTTAAGGTGGGTCTACTCTTTCCTACCATTTCACAAGCTTTTAAATTGTAAAATCTTTAAAGATAACACTGACTCCATCCTTCTGTAGCCCTCACATGCTCTTTCTGTGATGATAGCAGTGCAAAGAGCAGATATCCAACCTAGTTTTCTCCCCAACCTAAAGGAATAGAATTGCATAAATAGACCTCATGTGAATTAAGTTAACAAGCCATCATACAGTACTATATGTTGATGCTTATTCAGTGCCAGGCGCTCACTCAGATATTAAAAACACATTGGTAACAAGATATATACAATCCTTATATTTAGGGAGTTTGATTATTTTAAAAGATGAAGAGGCATTAAATAAATAACAACCGAAATTATGCAAGGAACAATGATAGTGGATGATACAGAGAAATATAGGATGTTGAAAAACTATAGCTAATAAAAGGTATTTTCTAGGGAGATAACATTGATGGATCTAATTTTGAATCTTGTAACCCATACTCAAGTCACATTTAAATTACTTATAGAAAGGGAACTTTGGCTAGTCAATAACAGTACATTTTAGGTGTATTTACATAAACAGAATGAATTGAAGAAACAGTGAGTACATAGTGAAGTTTATCTGTATGTCCTGTCAAATTGGGTACTTTAGCTCCAAAAGAAATGTATTAATGAAAGTACAGGGCAGTTATCAAGTAGTGCCTTTACCTTGTATAAACCTTGGCAAAACAGCCTGACCTTTACTAAAGTATTTCTTTTAAGAGAAATATAAATTTGGTATATATTTTATTCATAGATTTCTGGATGACTTAAGAGCATTTTATAAACACATCAATTTGTTTGCCTTTCTATGCTGAAGTTACAGAATCATGAGCAGCAATTTTCAGTGTAACCCATGTTGCCATCTGCAGTATTATGAAGTTTAATGAAAATTTGAAACAATTTTGATATTGTACACTATGATTTATCTTCTAATGTAAAACATATTGGTAGATACAAATCCCTGGTGACAAATAATTTTCCTTCTCTATGCAAAATTTAGGATGAGTTACTAAGGGATTGTCCTAAACATTCTATACTCCCTTTTTATTGTTGTTTGTTTTATATTTGTAAAAATGTTTTAATTATGGTTTGTATATCACAATAGTACAAAGTCCTCATAGTGAGGAAATGACAGCCTTGCTAATGGACCCTGAGATCTCTTAAAATTAGGTTCTGAACTCCACATTTTATAGATCTCAAAGTTTAAAGACACAATAAGACCCATTCTTTGTTTTCCCCCCAAAAAATGCTTTAAATTTATTGTTAAGGAATTATTTTATTTGCTGCCTATGCTAATTATCCATATACTGTGTTTCCCTGAAAATAAGACTGGGTCTTACATTAATTTTTGCTCCAAAAGACGCATTAGGGCTTATGTTCAGGGTATGTCATCCTGAAAAAAACATGCTAGGGCTTATTTTCTGGTTAGGTCTTATTATCAGAGAAACATGGTATATGAGACTTATGACATAAATGATATACTGGGGGTACCAAAAAATGTATATAAGTGGACACTTTGGTCAATGTTGTTCAAGCAGTAGTTCTCCGTTATCAGAAGTGTCTGGACACTGATGGTAACCATTTCGAGTACCTCTTGTAATTGCAGAAGTCAAACATGGCTTGTATTCATCTATTGTTATTGGTATATGTTATAACGATTTTAATAGTTTTTTTTTCCTTTCTTAAAATGTGTATACATCTTTTGGCACCCTCTGTATATGCCTATTGTATGAAAGGCACAATAGCACAAATAAACAATGTACATTTATATACTTCATGTGCATAGAAACCTGCATTTGTAAATAATAAATGTTTTGATAGACACTTACAGAATAGGAGAACTTCTTCTGTAGGTGTCTTTGTTTCCTCTAGTCAGCTAACCTGGGGATATATAAGGAGATTATTCAGACCAAGCAGATAAAGGAAGACAACATTGATTAATAGTAGCATACAGTGAGAGCTTCATTCAATAAATATGTATGGTGGTGTTATCTCTGCTTGTACATAAGCCCAAATAAACGTTGCTACCCGCTTAGAAATAACAGAAAATTTCTAAAACTAGTTTTTTTTTTAAACTTGCTACATGCCAAGTTAAGTCTGTCACATTGCAAAGTAGTTTACTTGATGATACATAATTGTATATGTCTTGTTTTTACAAGTTTCAAATATTATATATATATATATATATATTATTTTATCTAGTCTTCACAGAGGCATTAACAAGGAACAAAAGATCTGCTATAATTCCATTATCTCAGATCTCCGCTATGATAGCTAAGATCCAGCTATTTCATCTCTTGTTTCTCTTATTCCACCCAAATGAAAATTGATGCCATAGTGATACAGTTCTTAATTTTCTCATTAATATATTTGTGGCCAGGAACATCACAGTCACTCATACACTTGTTCAATGAGTGAGTGATTGGATGAAGAAGCACAAGGGCATCTTTTTAATGTCCCACAACTAATTGAACTAACTATTTCAGGGCTCTTTGTACTGTACCACTGATTATCTATAGATCTCTTCACTTTAATAAGGAATAAAAAAAATATACTGATTAGGGCCCAAAAGAAATAACAATAGTATTCTTTTATTCTTAGAATGTACAATACTAAATTAAAACAAAATTAATTCCCATATAGCTAGTTAAGCAGTTGCTTCATGATTAAGGGCCTCTTCTATTTTGCTACCATCATGTATTATAAAACAGTTTGAAAAGTATGACAGAAATATTTATATTGCTATGTTAAATAATACATATCATAATAGTTCTATATAGGGGTAAAATCAGTTCTCATTGTACTTCATCGATGAAAATCAGCTTCATATTTCACACATGTACAATTTAAACACAGTCAAGTACAGACATTTTATTTCTATAATTCAATAAGGTTTAATGAATGCATACACACATGTCATCAACAACCTAATTAAGATATAGAATATTTCCATTCCAGAATTCCCTCATGCTCACTTCACTTAGTACCTAAACCCCCTAGACAATCAATGTTATGATTTCTATCACCAGAAATCAGTTTTAAGGTTTCTTAAAATTTAATATAAATAACATTATACATTATATACTATTGTGTGTCTGATTTCTCTTATTCAACATGAGATTGAGATTCATCATTGTTTTTGTGTATATTGGTAGCTTTCTTTTCAATTGATAAGGAGAATCCCACCATATAAATTTAGAAAAAATTATCTTTCTATTCTCTTGTTGATGGACATATGGGTTGTTTAAATAAACCTGTAATGCTTCTTTACGTATAATTTCATTTTTTCTACTTAACTTGCTTTTACTTCATTTCTTTTTTACTCTATTTGACTTTTTAAGTAAGAAACTTAGAGAATTTGTTTAAATGTTTATTTTCTAATAGAAACATTTAAATGAAACACTTTATCTTTAAATACTGTTTTCAATACATCCCACAAGTTATTGTATATTGCATGTTCATAATCATTCAGTTGAAAATAATGTCCCTTGTGTTATGTTTTAATCTAAGGAATATTTAGAGATGTGTTGTTTAATTTTCACACACATGAATATCTTCTCTATAACTTCCTGTTACTGATTACTAATTTTCTGTTTGGTCAGTATTCGTGTTCTGTAATATAGCATTCTTTTTTTTGAAATTTATTGAGACTAGATTTATGGCCCACCTTATGGTCATTTCTGTTGAAAAATTCACACTCTAAAAAATGGGTATTCATGTAGCTTTTTGTAAAACTTTTTTAGAGTAGTTTTGGGTACAGCAAAGTTGAGAGGAGTGCGTAGAGAATCCCCATATACACATGCATGGCCTCCTACATTACCTGATCTTTGCGCTATTGTTACAATTTTACTTCTGCATACTACCCCACAATACAATTTTATTATTTTTGCTTTGGACAATCAATTATAATTTAAAGATCTCTAAATGTGTTTTTTTTTAAATCTTTATATTTATCATTAAAAATATTTTTCCTGGTGCTTTTCATTCCTTTATTTTAAATCAGATTTCCATCTGGTACCACGTTCCTTTTACTTAAAGACTGGACCTCTTTTAGCATTCTTTGTAGTGCAGTTCTGCTGGTAATACAGTTTTCAGCTTTCAAAGGGATGAAAAAAATCTTTATTTTGCCTTTATTTTTGAAACATATGTTTTTTTTGGACAAAGAATTCTTGGCAGACATTTTTTTTTCCCTTTTCCCTTTTATAAATGTAAAGGTATTTGCTCCTGTGGTTTTGCTTGTATTGTTTCTAATGAGTGATCTGCTCTCATTCTTTGTTTATATATAACATTTTTACCCCCCCACTGGATGCATTTATAGTTTTCTATTTTTTACTTTTTCTGAGCAATTTTATTATGATGTGCCTTGGTGTGGTTTTCTTTATGTTTCCTGTGCTTGGGTTTGTTTAGTTTCTTCGGTAGGAATGTTCATAGTTTTCATTTGGCTTGAAAAAAGTTATCTGTAATTTCTTCAAATTTTTATCTGTTCCCTGATATCTCCTTCAGGTATTACCATGTTATCGCCCAGCTTACTCTATTCTTTTCTTCTTCTTCTGTTTCTTCATTTCCCTGTTTATTTTCTATACTACTATTGCTTTGTCTTCAAGTTCACTAATCTTTCCTTCTACAATTTCTAATACTCTGTTAATCCCATTCTGCATATTTTTTCATTTCTGTTACTGTAGTTTCCATATCTAGAAGTTGAGTTTGCATCTTTTTCATATCTTTCATGTACCTGTCCTACATGTCCACTCTTTCCTCTATTTTCTTGAGCACATGGGATACAGTTATAATACATATTTTAATATCGTTACTAATTATATAATCTATTACACATGTGATTCAATCTTTTCTTTAAATTGAAGTTTATTGGGAGGACAATTGTTAGTAAAGTTACATAGATTTCGGGTGTACAATTCTGTATTACATCATCTATAAATCTCATTCTGTGTTCACTAGCCAGAGTCAGTTCTTCTTCCATCACCATATTTTGAACCCCTTTTCCCTCATCTACCACCGCCCTCCCCCCTTACCCTCTGGTAACAACTAAACTATTGTCTGTGTCTATGAGTTTTTGTTTCTCATTTGTTTGTCTTGTTCTTCTGTTATTTTTGGTTTATATACCACATATCACTGAAATCATAGGTTTCTCTGCTTTTTCTGTCTGATTTATTTCGCTTAGCATTATAATCTCAAAATCCATCCATATTGTCACAAATGGCCCTATTTCATCTTTTCCTACCGCCAAATAGTATTCCATTGTGTATATATATCACAACTTCTTTATCCATTTATCTATGGAAGGACATTTTGGTTGTTTTCATGTCTTGGCCACCGTAAATAAAGCTGCAATGAACATTGGAGCACACGTGTCTTTATGGAGAAATGTTTTCAGATTTTTTGTGTAGATATCCAAAAGAGGGATTGCTGGGTCATACGGTAATTCTATTTGTAATTTTTTTAGGAACCTCCACACTGCCTTCCATAATGGCTGCACCAGTCTGCATTCCCACCAACAGTGTATGAGGGTTCCTTTTTCTCCACAGCCTCTCCAACACTTGTTATTATTTGTCTTGTTGATGATAGCCATTCTGACTGGGGTGAGGTGATATCTCACTGTGGTTTTTGTTTGCATTTCTCTGATGATTAGTGATGTTGAGAATTTTTTCATATGTCTATTTGCCATTTGTATGTCCTTTTTGGAGAAATGTCTCTTCAGGTCCTCTGCCCATTTTTCAATTGGGTTGTTTGTTTTTTATTGTTGAGTTGCATGAGTTCCTTGTATACTTTGGATATAAGCCCCTTATCGGATGCACTGTTTGCAAAAATCTTCTCCCATTCAGTTGGTTTCCTCTTTATTTTATCAATGGTTTCTTTTGCTGTGCAGAAGCTTTTAAGTTTCATATAGTCCCATTCATTTATTTTAGCTTTCACTTCCCTTGCCTTTGGAGTCAAATTCATAAAACGCTTTTTGAAACCAAGGTCCATAAGTTTAGTACCTATGTTTCTTTCTATGCAGTTTATTGTTTTAGGTCTTATGTTCAAGTCTTTGATCCATTGTGAATTACTCTGGTACATGGTGACAGATAGCAGTCCAATTTCATTCTTTTCTTTAATTTATTTTTTATTTTATTTTATTTTTATTTTTTTTTATTAGTTTCAGGTGCACAAGACAAGGTAATACTTAGACGTTCATCATTTATATCCCTCACTGTGTGGACCCCTCTCCCCCATCCCCCCATCCACTATCCCTCCGACATCGCACCGAGCCATCACATTATATATATAAAATTATAGTTGACATTCACCATTGTTCAGTTTCAGGTGTACAGTACATTGATCAAGCATCTACATCTTCCCTGAGGTGGTTTGCTTGTGACTTTCCAATTCTCCCAGCACTCTTTATTGAAGAGGCTGTCTTTGCTCCATTGCATGTTTTTTGCTTCTTTGTCAAAAATTATCTGTCCATATATATGTGGTTTTATTTCTGAGTTCTCAATTCTATTCCATTGGTCTACGTGTCTGTTTTTCTGCCAATCCCATGCTGTTTTGATTATTGTTGCCCTGTAGTATAAGCTAGAGTCAGGGAGTGTGATACCTCCAGCATCGTTCTTTTTTTAAGATTGCTTTGGCTATTGAGGGTCTTTTGTGTTTCCAAACAAATTTGATGATTTTTTGTTCTATTTCTTTAAAAAATGCCACTGGGATTTTGATGGGGATTGCAATAAATCTGTATATTGCTTTGGGTAATATGGCCATTTTAACTATGTTGATTCTTCCAATCCATGAGCATGGAATGTCTTTCCATTTCTTTGTGTTTTCTTCAATTTCTTTTAAAAATATCTTGTAGTTTTCAGCATATAGGTCTTTCACATCCTTGGTTAAGTTTATTCTTATTTTATCCTTTTTGCTGCAATTGCAAAAGGAATTATTTTTTTTTATATCTTTTTCTGTGATTTCATTGTTAGTATATAGGACTTTTTTATGTTGATTTTGTAGCTGACAACTTTACTGTGTTCGTTGATTGTTTCTAATAGCTTTTTGGTGGAGTCTGTAGAGTTTTCTATACGTAGCATCATGTCATCTGCAAAGAGTGACAATTTAACTTCTTTATTTCCAATTTGGATGTCTTTTATTTCTTTCTCTTGCCTGATTGCTCTGGCAAGGACTTCCAACACTATGTTGAATAGAAGAGGTGATATGGGACAGCCCTGTGGTGATTCAATTTTGATGGATTGATTTTTTTTTTTTATGGATTATATTTTACTGCTTTTTTTGGCATGCCTGGTAATGTTTTATTGGAAAGCAATATTATAAATTTTATATTTTTGAGTACAGGAGATGTCTGTGTTCTTATAAATATATAAAAATATGCTAAAATAAGCCATCATTTTTTTCTTAAAAGATCATAACGTCTTTTAAAAAATAATTAAGCAATAGTAAATTGTTTGACGGACTTAATCACTTGGTTTTCTTCCTAAAGTTGCGTATTGCTTTACAAAGGCAAGACCTAAACTTGAAATGAGTAGCTTTGTGTCTTTTGAAAAAAAGTTTTAAAGAACCAATATTTCTTTTAAAATGAGTAAATTCCTTCTGTGTAATAACTATAGGAATTAAGATGCATGGAATGAGAGTAACACAGGTATCTTTAGGTTTACTCAATATTCTTTTAACTTTTTCATGCTTAAAAACATTTTTTTGTCTATTTCAAGTACAATACCACGATACTCACTTTAGAACGAAGTTAATTTTTAGTTTATCAGCTAAACAACTTTCAATCGCACATCAAAGAAATGCAATACAAGTGGTTTATACAAGAAGAAAATCTGTTATGTTATATAAAATATCAGAGTTACTGAGTTTCCAGTATTTGTTATTTTAACAGCTCCACATTACCAATACCCAGATTTTTTCCACCTTTGTTCTTCATCGTAAATTTGCTGGTGATTTCCTTCTGATAAGCACAAAAATAACAATTCTTCCCTATTGTACTAATCATGGCAACATCCATTTCAGAATCCATTTCTTTATTTTTCTACCCTTGCTCCCCCTACCTATCATGTCAACTAAAACATCATGTCTGGGTTACACTCTATCTTTGGAGTTCCTGTGATACTTGCGTATCCTGCCCCTGCTTAAATACAATGATCGTTCTACGGTTCCCCACAGGCACAACCTTATATTTCTGTTCCCCATATATCAGATCTAATTTTATACCACATTTTATATTCTCAATCTACTTACACTCTTCAGCTCTATTGCATTACACACATAGATGTGATAGAAAATAACAAAAGAAAATGTTTCTTTCAAAATCCTAAGACTTTTTGGATTAAGAAGTTAATATAAGAAGTTAAGTCAAGGTTACAGTTTTCTCATTTAGGACTGAATTGCATAAAACAAGATGTTTGATAACCCAAATGCATGAGTGGCAATAAAAATAGTTTGCTGATGACATCACTGAGTTTACAAAATGTCCTCAGGCTATGCTAAGACCATTCTTTATCACGTGCCTTGATGATATATGATAGATCAAATTTGATTGCTTATATCAATGGTTCAAGGTATTAAAATATTTTATATGCTATGATACATAAAAGATAGCATATTCATTTAGCATATATGAAATAAGGGCCCCATTCATTTATGAATGAATGAATGAATGAACTTGATGTTATCTTCCTCGTGTATTAAAATGAACAAGGAGACCAAAAAATGGAAGTAAGAGTTAATGATTTTATTGGGGATAACCTACAAATGTTGCAATATATAAAATCATTTAAAGACTTTGATTATTAATAGTTTGGCAAAAAATTATTTGAATCACTTATGTGGGTCACCACACTGGGGCAAGAAACATTGATCTAAATAATATATTCAGACATTGGGCATTTAACAAGTGAAGGTTGAAAAAAATGATATTAATTTAGGAAATTATATAAGAATTTAACGGCATAAATCAGGATTTGTTATTTAGACAAGCCAGATACTGCATCATAAAAATAATAAAACTGTTACACATTTGTAATAAGATAAACTTGAAATTGATTTTCTGCAAAAAAATAAACAAATAAATATGAGTGTGCAGCAACCTAATATAGGGATATGCACTTTCGGAGTAATTCCCCTAACAGACTTATATGCTCACTTTTACGTTTATTCTTCTTTAACACAGTAGGTATTTTTTCATTTGGATTAAAAGATTGATATTATTATATTATTATTTCAATAATTATTATGAACCTATCTCAAAGAGATATGTTTAAGAAATGGATTTAAACACTAATTTGAAAATATCTGTACTCCTGGTCAATTAACAAAATGAAAATCCCAATGTACTTTTAATGTCTCATAATTAACTTTTAGAAAACCATGTGTTTTCCACACATACTAATGCTGCTGTATGTTCTTGTGAGCAAATTCCTCTAATATATCTCTCCAATGTGAAGCATTTGAGAAAAAGAGAAAATAACATACTAACTATGTGGGATGTAAGTGTTTAAATAGAGGACTAGATAGGGTGGATTTTCGAACAGTCTTAGGAAACAGCAATCAAAATAATGTTCTATAACTTTGGACATGTACTTATTGCATTTACAAATAAAATAACTCAATATTGCAATTCAAGTCTATTTCTGCAAATTTGATTTGTACCTTTATTTCAATTATACCTTTATTTCTGCAGAAATCATACAAATGTGTACGTTTTAAACAAAATTATACATCTGCAGACTTATTCAATTAAATGTCATATGTTAAAATAGTGATTTTTATAATTGTGCATAACAAACAGATTGAAACAGATATTTAATAGAATTTTGTCCAACATGAGAAACAAATTATCCAAGTATATGCATATATACACAAATATGTACACTGTACATTAATTACATAAAATAAAATGATATGTATTTGTGTTGAAAAATTTAGAGAAACATAAATTTGAGCAATCTAAGGATGTACTGTAAAAGAGAGTGAAATTATAAAAATTAAAAAGATGACACAATTACTTTCAATGCAGATGGATTAAATTCTCCAATCAAAAGATAGGGTGGCTGAATGGATAAGAAAACAAAACCCTTACATATGCTGCCTACAAGAGACTCACTTCAGATTGAAAAACATACACAGATGAAAAGTAAAGGGATGGAAAAAGATATTTCATGAAAATGGAAATGACAAAAGAAAAATGCTGGGGTAGTGATACTTATACCAGCCAAAATAGACTTTAAAACAAAGGCTATAACAAGAGACAAAAAAAAACCCAGTAATCCCACATTTTGGTTATTTATCCAAAGAAACCCAAAACGCTACTTTGAGGGGACAGGTGTATCTATAGAGTCATTGCAGCATTGTTTACAATGGCCAAGACATGGAGGCAGTCTGGGTGCCTGTCATTGGATGAATGGGTAAAGAGGAGGTGGTACATATATACAGTGGAACATTGCTTGCCCAGAGAAGGGAATGGGTTCTTGCCATCTGCGTCAGAATGGATGGACCTGGAGACTGCTGTGCTGAGTGGAGTGTCAGACAGAGAAAGAGAAATGCGATGTGATTTCACGTATGTGTGGAATATAAAGAACAAAATGAACAAACAAAAAAGAAACAAATTTATGGATATAAAAACATTTTGATGGTTGCCAGATGGGAGGGGGGTTGGGGATGTGTGAAAACAGGTGAAGGGATTAAGAAGTACTAATCAGTTGTTACAAAGTAGTCATACGGATGGATATAGGATATATAGCACAAGGAATATAGTCAATAATATTGTAATAACTATGTATGGTGTCAGACTTCGGGTGAAAGAAGGGTGGGGTTTGGAGGGCAGGGTGAAAAAATGAATGCATTAAGAAGTACAAATTAGTAGTTACAAAACAGTCATGGGTCTATAAGGTAAAGCATAGGGAATATAGTCAATGATATGGTTATAACTAAGTACAGTGCCATGTGGGTACTAGACTAGTCAGGGGGTATCACCTCTGAAATTATATAAAATGTCTAAACTCTATGCTGTACATCTAAAATTAATAGAAAATAATATTGAATGCCAGCTGTAATTGAAAAGCTTAAAAAATGGGGGGAGAGGAAGGGGAAGGGGAATAAGACGTTCAAATTTTCAGGTATAAAACAAATAAGTCATGGGAATATAATACAGAGCATAGGGAA
The DNA here is from genome assembly GCF_964194185.1 of Rhinolophus hipposideros. Classification (NCBI taxonomy): domain Eukaryota; kingdom Metazoa; phylum Chordata; class Mammalia; order Chiroptera; family Rhinolophidae; genus Rhinolophus; species Rhinolophus hipposideros. Next base: position 45,424,994 of record NC_138053.1, on the reverse strand, counting down.
CATAGTCAATAATATTGTGAAAGCATAGCATGGTGTGAAATGGCTAATGGATTTATCATGGTGATCACTTCTTTAGGTATATGAATGTTGAATAATGATGGTGCACCCCTGAAACTAATATAATATTGCAGGTTACCTATATTTTTAATAAAAGTTTTAAAAATACAAAAAATAAATAAAACTAAGTTGATAAGATTAAGCTAAAATTTAGAGATTTCTGGGTATCAAGGAACCCTGCTAGATATGATGAAAATGTTTTATTCTACTGAAAAAATGCCAATGTTTGGTAAAAAAATTAAATACATCATACTTTAACAGTGTTATTAAACAGATTCCATGGAAACAATACTTGAAAAACAGTAATTTAGAAACAACTATATTCCTATGTATAAATCATCTAAGCTTCTCATGGAAGAGTGGCACAATGGCTATTATATGTATTAAAATTTTATTGACTATTTATTGGTCACTTGTTATAATCTAGGTACTCTTTCAAGCTCGGGAACAGCACTGGATACAACAATGAATAACGAAATACCTGCTTTCTTGGACTTTACTTTCAAAAAAGTAGACACACATATAAACAAATAAAACCAAATTTTAGATATTAGAAAGTACTGTGACAAATTCTAAATGGTTAATACATGCATAGGTCACTGTGAAACAATGTTCTAATATAATATGAAGTTAAAAAGCAAAATGCTCTAGAATGTCTCATTACAATTATTGAACATTGACTGATATATGCTATCGGATTTCATGTTTTTGGAATGACTTTAAAGTTTATTAGTTTGCTTTTAAGGAATTACTTACATCCACAATTGAAAACTGAAAATATGGGATAGATGTAAGGGTTGAAATTTCAAATGATATGGTAAATTATTGAACATTTTATTTAATTATCATCCTGTGACATTGTTAGTAATGCCAAATCTCTTTAAATTATCTAGCCATATATATTAATTGCAAAGTTGGGGGTGTAGCCTTATAATGCACTGCTCTATTAACACATTATGATAGTCTTTTAATTAAACTCAAAGACGATGTCCATTATAAGTATTTAAATAGGCTTATGGGTTTTCTGCTTCTGGCAGTGCAACGATATCAAAATAAAATGCCTCGAGAAGCTTTAAGAAGTGGTAACACTTCATGGTCTGTCAGAGGCTCCCCAACACATGTAAGTGTGTTCCTGAAAGCTGTCCTGTGAGGACAGAAGGGGAGACATTGTCATTCCAGCCCTGCCTACCAGCTTCACAGCATCTCCAGCCCAGAACATACCTGCTGAGAATGGTGGGTCATGTAGGAATCGAAAGGTCATGCTTCTGGTTTTAGTACAGCTTTAGAGGAATAAAAGAATGTGGATGGAAATGTGCTCTGTATATTCTCTCAGCAAAAAGAGAGCGAATCTTCTAAAACCCTGTGTAAGAAGTAAAAAAAAAAAAAAAAAAAAGGAAAAGAACATTTAGTTTGCAGCTAAAGTAGGACGAAAATGCAACTTAAAATTTTGAGTTAAAAGTCAGTAAATATATTGTAGTTCTTTTCCAAAGATCTCAGCTGAGGTAGTGGTTCTTTAGTAATGTGTAAGGAATAACAGTACTTAAGATTTTTAAAAGCTGTCATTTGAGGCCGTCAGAAAGCAAGACTATAATGTTGAATTAAAGTATAAGACAAACAGCAAGCTTCTGAAATGATAAATCCAGAACACAATTTTGAGGAGTCAGGTTTGTTTGCTCTGGGTGGGCTATCAGCATTCCTAGGAATTGAAACCAAGTCTTATCTGACTTGTTATACATTTTGTATGTTTCAAACCTAGTGAGGTTCAAAAGTGAGGTTCAAAAATGTGTTTGCATGTTGCAATACCAATTGTATTAACAGATGTTTAAGAACGATTGTGCAAACCAAAGGCATTTGTTTGATATTTTCAGCATCATGTTTTTTTCTACCCATATGTCAAAACAATCCTGAACAGCATGCTTTCCAAACTGCTACTAATTTCTTTAGAGAAATAACTTCAGAAGCAAAAGTAATTAACTAAGCAAATAAAGTTTGTATGAAATTAGAACCTATTCAAGTAGAACACAAATCTTTGTTAAAAGCTAATAAAGTGGGAGCACAGGTAATCGGCTTAAATTTCTTTCCACAAATATCAGTGTTCTTTGTAACATCATGGCCTATGCATTCTCATCCACCTAAGTCTTACAAGTTGTCAAAGTGGAACTATTTCAAATGTGGTGAATAAGGAATTGTTTATCTTTTGTATCATTTATTGGTATGATTTTTAAGTTTACAATTTCTTTTTTAATAAAGAAATAGTCTACAATGTCAGCATACTGTACTTGTAGAACCAATGCCTATCTATTATCAGTTTTCTCCAAGGCATGTGATTTTCTTTTATTTCCCCAAAGGCTAAACTATAAACTGTCAATGTGCAGGGTCCAGTGAGAAGAGCAGCACTGTTCTGTGGACAACTGTCATCATATATACCTATTAGTGGTAACTCATTGTATGGGTCATTCTCTCCACACCCAAATCAGGACACCCAGGTAAGGTCATGTTAAGCTTTTCAATCACATTTGAATGCTTTTAGAGCACTGTCCACCATATGGAATCCTCTCCTGTATAGAAAGGCTTAATTGCAGTCATTGATGATTATCTAGTGAAGAAGGCTTCTAGAAAATGTGATCATCTTTTCCCTACTTATTTCCTCCTTATGGCTCAAAGTACCTCTGAGAATCTTGAGAAAAAGGCTGGAAAAGAAACAGACTCTTGGCAAAAGAAATAGACTGGAATTGTTCTTTGAATTTTTCAAACAATATAATAGCGTAGCAATGGAACTTGGAACTAGAACTTCTACCAACCATAATCCTATAGAGGTGCTCACTTAGAAAGATCTGTAACAAATTACACCATAGAAATGAAAACAATTATTGAAATGTAAGGAGCATTTTAGATTTCATTATTAACCAAATACAATTTTTGCATTATGGTAGTTTATCATAGCCACTGATGCAATAAGATTTGTAGAGATATAGAAAGAGATCTATATGATTTTACTATAGCGTTTGTACCACATCATACGCAGGAATAACTATTTTGACTCAAAATACATACTATACAGTCAGAATCTAATACAAACATTCGACAGAGTAGGAACTCAGTTATTGCATAATTTGATTGTCCTTTCAGCCATTCAGGGACCATAGATGGGGCATAAAGATAATTAAGCAAGTAACTTAATCGAATAACGATGAAAATTCTAAAGATTTTCACAATATAATTGAGACTTTTCAAATGATACCAAAAGTTTTGTCACATGGTATAAAAAAACTAAGAATATATTTTGAAAGGTACTTATCACAAGTTTATGAGATTCACTGACTTAGTGTTAACTGATCAATTTCATTCATTATCATTTTATCTGCGATTATATATTATCCTATATATAATCCTTCTCAATTATTTCATTTTTCCCTTTTTCATAAATACAAAGATAAAGTATGAAGAAAGTCTGGAGGATTTTTACAAATTTAGAATACTCTTTTTAAGGAATCTTTTTTGTTTTGTGAAGACTTGGTGTGAGGAATAGAAAAATTGCAAAAAAAAAGGAGCAAATAATGTAGCTCCCAAACTTTGCATTTTGAGCAAATACATTATTTAAGCAAATAATGTAGCTCCCAAACTTTGTCTATTTGTCTTTTAAGTTAAAAATACATTGAAAAAAAAATAAATAAATAAATAAAAAATAAATAAAAAAAATACATTGAATATTGTTTTCAATTACAATTTTCAATTTATTAATTTATCCTATTCAAAAATTTTCATTTTGACATAATACTACATGTTATTACTGAACATTCGTTTTAAGTAGACCACAGAGATGCCATTAATTAGTTGATAATTGTCACAAACTTATAAAAAGATAAGTTGTATAAATTATTTGTTTTATCTGAAATCTAATTGGTTATTAAAAATCTCGGAACTACTCTTTATTTTTATAGTATAGATCAATGTCTACATGAAATTTCAATTCTCTATGGTAATTTGGACATAATTTCCTTCAGAATTCAATAATTCTGAATTATTGCTTACAACAAATATTATTGCTTTTATCTTCAAATATCAAGTTGCACATTATGTTTTATTTCCATACCTATGCAATGAAATAAGTAGCTATTTCTATTGCTAAAGAGCATCTGTTGTTTACTAAGGAATTATAAATATAATCATATTGAATTCTTAAATTGCAGCAGATGTTATTTAAATATTGCAGAAATCTCACATATTCTTAGACAAAAATAAATTATCTTTTTTTTTAATACAGGAAACATTTCTGTAAATAAGTCTTTTGTAGTGTCAAGCAATTGCTTTGCAAAAAATGGTACTACATCATAAAAAAAAATTAATTCAGTTCATAGAAGACTGCTAAAGCTTTACAAGTTTTATCCAAAAATAAATAAAGGTCTGTCACTGTATGTTTCTCAGACTCTAGCAATCTTTCACACAAGATATTATCTTTAATCTCATTGAAAATAAACATGACTACATTCTACCATGCATAAAAATATATACTTATATTTTATTTCTATATGTCAAGTGAATTATTCTGTTGGTGACTGGTTGAAATTAGGTAATTTGTGAGAAATAAGAAAATCCCACAATAACAAAGAACATAGATTGCTTTAAAATTGAAATGCTGCTATAAGGAGGCGCACACAGCAAGATGTATTTTCTTGCACAGTAAGAAACCCACCTTTTGTGAAATATACTCCTGCACAGGCTTCTAACACCATGATTTTTTTTTAACCTTTCAGAAAAGCTGCTCAATACCTACAGATCCTATGAAACGGAAGTCATGCTGATTTCTGAGAGGTTTAAAAAAATTGGGGTCTAACAGGGTTCTTCTGTGACCACATTTTGTGCTGAATTCACTCCAGCAAATTCCTTGCGTATGTTAAGTCCTTTTCAGTGCAGAATGAATACAGTCTGCTGTTAAAACAGCCTCTCCTTTCCCCACCATCCTCTCTAACCCTCCTCTCACATGCTGGAGAAAGGGAAATCTTTCCTTTCCATTACTTTAACAAAATGATGAATTCCCCATTTCAGTGGAATCTACTCTTTGCTTTAACTGTTTTAAAAACATATTTGTTGCTTTAAGTAGGTCCCGGGCTCCAGAAAAACAAACAGGCAATAGCGCGCATACTAAAACCTTCCCTGATCTAGAAGGTATGAAACCTGCTATTGTCATATAGCACAAATCTATCCATTTAACTCTCTGAGCTTCAGTTTTTTTCCATTTAAGCAATTACAAGCTGAACAAGATAATCTGCCATAAAAGATCTCCCTAAAAGATTACCTGATTCTAAAACACAACAGTTTTTAACCTGAATAATTCATTATTTTCTTTTGGGTTTTCTACAAACTAAAAAAGCTGACATCCCTGCCAAAACCTAATTTACTGTGAAACAGATTATTTATGCACTTTAGCAATTTAGTAATCACTAACTTCTGAATATATTTTCTATTAATGTACTATTTTTACGTGAAATGGTCTTATTTTTATTGTCTCCTAGTCTGGAAGCACTATTTAAGATCTCTTCATTGAACTAAAATGCCTCTCAGCGACAACTTACTGTTTTGTTGTCCATCTGCTTGTTTTCTTTTCTGAGTACTAATTTTCAATATATTAGAAGCAATGGTGAAATAGATTGATCTTTTATAAATATGGTAGTTCTCTCCCTCTTGTGATTCCCAACAAGGTGTCTTTTTTTGTCTTTTTTTTTTTTCTGGTACACATAAGCTCACAACTGTCACTGACACAACCTAAGAACATATCCTCATCCATAATGTGAGTTTAGACTCCCGCACCCCACACTCACTTTTCACACAGGTGTGCAAAGAACTACTACTATTGATACAACCATGTTTTGCAACATTATTTTTCTCACCATCATTAATATTTAATAAAGTTCACTGGATTTTTATTTGGCAAAGTTGAAAAGAAGTTCAAATCTGAATAAAGCATAGCATTCTGTAAATAGTGCAGGTAGTAACACAATGGGCGACAAGATAGGTATAATGCAAACTGGATGTTTAGATTCAGAACTACAGAAATAAAAAAAAGACTAGAATGCTATTTTAAAATTCAACAATTGAGTGATACTCTATAAATATTAGAAAGAAAATAATACCCATGAAAGCCAGGGCAATTTAGTATGCAGTAATTAAAAAGAAGCTAAATTTGTGTGTGCTGGAGGGTATAGTTATTCCTGAACAATGAAACAAAAATGCAGTGGAAGTGCTGGTTTTGCCCATTAATATCAGACATGGCTTTCAATAAATGTACACACTAGCATTTTTCAGTGCTTGAATTAAGTACACATTGCAGAGAAAAACTGTCCGAAGCATTGGAGTTGAATATGCAGTATTATATTTTAGGAAATGGAAAGCTCACTTACCCAAAGACATAAAATAGAACTGTATTAATTACATATATTATGAAAAATAACTATTTTACAAAATAAAAATAATTTAGGGAGAAAAGTGAAAAAAAAAAGAGCTGTATTGACGGCTAGATCTCAGAGGTTACATAGTCAGAAAATTGCCATATCAGATCACTGTTGCACATACATGGCCCCTGCCCCCACATACAAGCACATTCATATGTACAAATGATAGTTTATAGATAGAGTTAATAGTGAAGTAGATAAAAAGCTTAACTCAGAGCATGAGTTATAATAAAATTAACTCTTAAATATTTTAGCTTCAAATGCTTGCTAATTTTTAAAACTATTTTTATGAAGTTAATAGAAAAATGTTACAAAAATTTGAATTTACATGGCCTCTTATGGTAAAATGTGACTTTTCATTAATAATGGTCTCTAAACTACTTTGCACCTCAATAAAAATATTCTATGCAGAAACTGTTTTGAGCTCTGACAATGCAATTCTCTTCATTCTGGCAGTCATTCGCTGACCACTCACAGATGACAGCTTCATTGCATCTGATCTGATTCTTAACAAAGATGGTCAAATTATAAAGTCTTACATTGATAAGAAATTCTACTTTCTTTTACAAGGTACATTTGTCAAAGTGAATTGAATGAAAGAAAAATGCATCCCAGATTCACAATAAAATTATTAAAACATATTTATTATTCATATTGTTCCCTGTGTTAAGTTAGCCATGCTATAAAATGATTAGTATAAATGGATTATTGATTAATGATTTCTATTAATTGAGACCATTGACAAAAAGAATATCTACTACTCTTTAATATCACTGGTTGACTGCTAACATTAACTAGGATTTATCCTGGTTCATGTTCTGTTCTTTCTTTACTTGTTTACCGAATTTCAACTTATATTCTGTCAACTTCTTAATTATATGTTCATGCTTCTTCCCGGAACTCTTTTATTATTGATTCTTTGTTCAACACTGGACTTCTCCCTTTTCTGTCAACTCACATACAACTATGTTCACTACTTTGTGCTTCTCATTTCACTTTTACTGTCATCATCCACTTGGTTTCCCTTTTCTGTCTGTAGGCATGGCTCTCTCATTACACTTTAAACGTAGACAGGGAAGCCTGACATTCATCTCTATATTACTTATTCTATTGCATGATAGTTAGGAGCACAGAATCTGGAATCACACTGCCAAGGTTCAAAAGTTAGCTATATATGCATTTTAATAGTGATGTGATATTGGACAAATTGTTTAGGCTTTTTATTAGCTTTCTGAACTGGAAAATGAAAACAATGGTTCCACCTCATAGGGCAGTATTCAGAATGAATTGAGATAATGCATGTGAAATAAATAGTACGTACTCAATTAATGTTAATTACAAATTATTATTTTATTTTGCATTATTATTTGTTCTCCATGCCTGCCATGGTGACTAATTTATATGTACTGAATGACTAAATCAATTAATGCAGGCAAACAAGAACCAATTTATAATATTCCTAAAATGTCCTTGATATATTACTGTAAACATCTGTGTTTAAAAGCAAAGAAATGTGTTACTTCAGATGTAAAATTATAAAATTTCAATTGTTTATAAATATTTTATAAGAAGTATGCCTTCTGGTATAAGAAACTATTTGTCCAAATCCTAAGGTATCAAGCATATATTCAGAGGTTATAGAATATAAAACTTTTACAATTCATCTAGAACAAAAATTAAGTAAAACATTAAGATTGGCATATAATTTACCCCAACATATTTATTGATTACTTCGAATAATTTCTCCAGATGTATTCTGTGAAATATCGTTATGACCAGATAGCAAGTATAGGAAAATAGAGCTCTCTGGCCAATTGTTTTGTGAGATAATGCGTTAAAGAGGTAAACAGGTTTCTTCATTTCAATATATCTCAGAACTTTTAATACAGTTCTGAGCATTATGAACACCTATAAAGGGATAAGTATGGAATAAAGTTTTTGTAAATGTATCTAGACTTTATTCTTAGAGCATATCTGAGCACTAGTTCTCTCTCAGGCAAACTAGGAAAACTTAACTTAAACATTCATTCATTCATTCATTCATTCATTCATTCATTTATTCATTCATTCAGTTTGGATTCAACCTCAATGGTGGATTCAATTCTTTATATAAAAGGGAATGGAATACATGGGAACACAATTCTCCTAATGACACTGAATTATTTGTCACTTGATTATTCTGCTAATATTCTTTTTATGATTTTGTAGATACAGTCAATGGCATAGTTTTTCTTTAGAAAGGGATAAGGAAATGAAAAGTTAAAGAAGCAAATCCAAATTTCCTGAGAACTTTTTAGCATATTATAAATGAGACTGTCTAACAGAATTGCCAAAAACTTTTTGGTGGGTTTAGGTGAGAGAAGGATCCCTTAGACAACTTAGAATGAGGAGAGTAAAGTAGTTTATTTTCCTTAATAACTAAGGCAGTTTGATTTACATGTCTTCTTTTGTTCAAGGAGAAAGTAGGACTCAAAACTTAAATGTATGTTTATTCAAGTATATCTCATATAAATTTAAGAATTTAATTCATATACCTTATATAATTAAAATTATTTGGGGTATTTAAAATATAATTGAATTATAAAGTGCCCTGTGAGCTTTAACACCTTGAGAGGGAAAACCATAAAGCTAAATGGTTCTCTGGCTGACTGCAAAATGAATGAGGCCTCTATAATTCACTAACTAATTATCTCAAGATCCTAAAAAATTGAATAAACAGTCAGATTTCTTAAGAATGTTTGTCTATTTTAATCTAAGTAAAACATGTACTTCCTTTTCTTTATGAAAAAATATGAGCTTTGTAAATGACCCTCATCATATTTTTAGCTTATTTTTTAAAATTATTTTTCTACTCCAATTCAGATTAGCTTGCTTTCCATTTTTACATTTTAATTGCTTTTTTCACATTTATGAATGTATCTCCAGGAAACGTTTACTAACATAGAAAGAAATACATAAACTAGTGTTTATTATTCAACAGGTGTGTGTCTGTACACATGCAAGAGTGAGTTTAATATAAATTTTCTTGAAGGTATATTGCTAAATTCAAAAGATGAGAGGGGGAGAGAGAGAAAGAGAGGGAACATACAAGGTATAAAAAATACAGTGAATGTTTATCAAAAAAAACATTACAGTAAAAGACACATTGCCATTAACCTCCCTCAAAAGACTCCCCCCTCTACCCGCCGCTTTCCTGGAACACACTTATGCCACCGTTCTTGCCACTTTCTGAAGCAGTTCTGGAAGTTCTCTTTTATGAGTGTCTTTAGTTGCACTGCTGTGGCTGCCTCGATGTCCTGCATTATTTTGACTTTGGGAAAGAGCCAGTAGTCACATGGTGCCAGATTCTGTGAATAACGTGAATGAGGACACACCATAATGTTTTCATTCAACAAAATTGCCATACCAGAAGCAATGTGTGACACAGAGCTTGTCATGATGGAGGATGACTTATATGGCACCCTTAAAAGCATACCTTCTCTCAATCATAGCTCACTCCCAACTGACCACACCAAACAAGTTGAAACTTGTTACACACTCTTACTAAGGTTAAACGCACCACTTCCCATATTGAAGATCCTTGCCTTTCCATGAAATGGCATTTGGCAGGAATCTCCATTGGATGGCCCCATATTTGTTGATCACAACGGAAAGGCTCCATGTCACACATTGCTTCTGGTATGGCAATTTCTGTCCAATAAAAACATTATGGTGTGTCCTCATCTACATTATTCACTGGATCTGGCATCGTGCAGCTTCTGGCTCTTCCCCAATGTCAAATGACCATGAAAGGAAAATGTTTTGAATCGAATTAAGACATCGAGGCAGCCAGAACAGCGCAACTAAAGACACTCATGAAAGAGGACTTCCAGAACTGCTTCAGAACGTGGCAAAAACGATGGCATAAGTGTGTTCAAAGTGAGGGAGAGTATTTTGAGGGGTATTGATGGCAATGTGTCTCTTACTGTAATATATATATTTTTTAATTTAAACATTCACTGTTTTTGATCATACCTCATATGTATAAAACATGCAGGACACAGAGCTGAACTGTGGTCATTTTGAACCTTACTCATTTCTTTTTCTTGTGCTTCATGTATTCATTTTGTGGAAAGTAACAGCTGACAGACAAGATTCCCTCTGATTATTAATCAGTGTGTAGTGCTGTAGCTCAAAGAGGAGAAAGGAAAAGCCACAGTTGTTCACTCACTTTGTGAGTTTTTTCTAACTTTATCACAGAAATATCTTTTAAGTAACATAAAATTTCACTGTGACATGATACATTCACTGTAGAGACTGGAGACTTAAATATACCAATGGAGAAGATCGATTTCAGAAGATTAAGGGAATGTAAGAAAAAACAGCAGATTTTGAGGAAGTATTGTAAAAATTACAAAGCTTCTCATTTTTTTAGGTCAAAAACAAATTATTCTTCTTATTATACTTCAACTTCTATTCTCCTCTTTCCTGCTTCTCATATCTCATCTCAACGGATTAAACAACTTCACAATCACTTAAAGCACTCCATCAAGATTCCATATAATATAGTTTCGGTGTTCTTTTTTGTTTAAGAGAATCCAGTTAACATTGCTTTCAAATATGCCCTGATGATCAGAATGAGGTTTACATATGGCAGATTTGATTCAAAATGTATATGCCAATGGAAATACTGACTTGCTGTAGAATTCTATGTAGACCTTTTATTCAGATGTACTACGTTTATTTTCATTTAATTGTTTTATAATCTTAATTCTCTGATGTGTAAACTCTTGCAGTTTTTATTTATCCCAAAGCATCATAGATCTATCTGTGCTAAATACATAAATATGCTGTAACAAAGAAACAACACCGATGTTAGAATTCTTAATGCAGTGCCTTTAAAGAGATTTTACAAAGGAAATGATAATTCTTATGCCTGGGATATATAATGAGTAACTGCCACAGTTATTAAATTTGTCATAGGAAATTCTTCAAAAAAAAAAAAGTATGAAAATAACAATATAAGTTGAATCATAAAGCATTAAAATTACAAAGCTTACTTTTCCTGATCTTATACTAGCTCACTTGTTTAAAATAAGGGTAATTCCTTCTAAATAGTTTGGCTTAACATAGATATCAGCTAGACAGACAGATAAGCACTAAGTATAAATTCAGTTCATTGGGTTAGCACAAAGCAGACATCTATGTTATGAATATTACAAGCTCTCCAGAAGCACTCCTTTTGCTTTCCAGTATTCCTAACATTCTCTTCAGAGGAAAACCAATGCTTTGACTTCTAACACTCTATAATTTATGTAAGGTAATGATTTAATGTAAGGTATAGAGTCAGGCTGTAATTTTTCCAATGGCTATCCAATTGAAACACTACTACTTATGAGATGACCATGCTTTGTCCCACTATAATATAATCTGATTTTGGGTCACAAATCAATGTTGAGAAAAGTGTGGGTCTATTTATTGAGTCTCTTTTGTTTCCTTGTTTATTTTTTCACTTCAATACTACCTCACTTTCTTAATTACTCGATCTCTGCAATTAGTCTTCATATTTGATAGAGTCAGTATTCCCACCTTCTTCAAGAATGTCTCTGTTTACCACAACCAAAATGTCCTTCGATAGATGAATGGATAAAGAAGTTGTGGTACATATACACAATGGAATACTATTCGGCGTTAAGGAAAGATGATATAGGAGCATTTGTGACCACATGGATGGATCTTGAGAGTATAATGCTAAGTGAAATAAGTCAGACAGAAAAAGCAGAAAACCCTATGATTTCACTGATATGTGGTATATAAACCAAAAACAACAAAAGAACAAGACAAACACATGAGAAACAAAAACTCATAGACACAGACAGTAATTTAGTGGTTACCAGAGGGTAAGGGGGTGGGTGGTGGGTGATGAGGGTAAGGGGGATCAAATATATGGTGATGGAAGGAGAACTGACTCTGGGTGGTGAACACACAATGGGATTTATAGATGATATAATACAGAATTGTACACCTGAAATCTATGTAAATTTACTAACAATTGTCACCCCAATAAATCTAATTAATTAAAAAAAAAGAATGTCTCTGTTATTCTTGACACTTTGCATCTTATAAGTTTTTCAATTTTTTACTGAAATAAAGTACACATAAGTTTGTAACTCAATAAATTTTCTCAAATGAAACATGCACCTTTTATCATCATCCAGAAAACAGAGCAGTAACAAAAATAGTTCAGCACCTCAGAATTCCTTCTTTGGTCCTTTCCATTCATTACACTCTTGCTCAGGATAATCATTATTCTGACTTCTAACAGTATAGCTGAAATAGGCATTTTCCCTTTATGTAAGTGGAATCATTCAGTACTCTTTTTAAAAGTGTCTGGCTTCAATCACAGAGCATTAAATTTGTGAGATTCATTCAAAGTCCGATGTAGCTGTTTGTTTGCATTACATTATAGTATTCCAAATACATCAAAATGTATTATTCCTCCTATTGCTGATGTATATATGGGTGTTTCTAAATTTGTCTAATATAGGAAATGGTCCTAGAGATATTCCATCATGTGTATTTTCATGATGTATAGAACAATTTTTGTTACATCTCTAAGAGTAAAACAGTTCAAACATAATATATCCTATTGCCTTATCTGCTGTTGCATGACAAATGCATCCACTGCAAAGCATAAGAGTTTTATACAAAAACTACTTTATTTGTTCATGATTCTGAAGTCTGGACTGGGCACAGCTGGGCAGTTTTTCTGCTAGTGTTGCTTCCGTATGTATAATAGCTACACCTCATGGGTTAGTTGGGGCTGGAGGTAGCTTGAATATGGAACTCCATGTCTACAACGTTCACATAGCTTTGGAATCTCTTTTACCTTGAAGCCACTTCGCATGATATCCCCAGTGGTATAAATGATTTTTGTAGATATCACCCAAAATTCTTAACGCAAAATACAGGAATTGCCAGACCTTTTTAAACAGGTCCAGAGCTAGTACTGCCTCGTTTTTACCACATTTTATTGGCAAAATCATTTCATAGATTCAGGTCAGAGTGAAGAAAAAGGGACTCCACAAGAGCATTATTACTGAGAGATGTAGTTTTTTAGAGGCTATCAATGTAACAGATTCTGCATTTAACAATAGTTTTATGGAGATTGTGCTGTAATTTTCTATTCATATGCTGGGCTTGGTAGGTATTGAAATTTAGGCATGTCAGATTTATAAAAAGAGCTAGAAAGTGTTCTCTCTACTCTGTTTCCTGGAACTGTTATATATATATATATATATATATATATATATATATATATATATATATATATATATATATATATATCATATATACATATATACATGTTTTTTTCCTTTTTCTTTTCTCTCTCTTAAATATTTTGAAAAATTCACCAGTGAAGCTATATATGAGCCTGGGGCTTTCTTTGTGGGAATAAAAGACTCAATTTGTAGGAAAAATATTGGTCTATTTCTTTTTTGTAATTTTTTGCAGTTATAGTTTTAAACATGATGTCAATTTAATACATATTATGAGACTTATGCATCAATTTTTAATCTTATTTTCCTTTTTAATATTCTTTTCCTTTTTTGATGTGTGATGAAAAGGTATTAATATCACCATATACATTTCTTATGTTGGTAAATTTCTCTTTTGTCCTTTTTATTTTTGATGCTTTTACTAAGACTTGGGTTTTATTAGTCATTTCAAAGAACACATATTTGTTTCCTCTTTTATGACTTTTTTCTATATTCACGGATTTTGGCTCTCTATTATTTGTTTCTATTTTCTTTGAAGTTGACTTGTTGTTATTAGCTTCTTGTACTGGAAATTTAGCCTACCGATTTTAAAAATGTCATCTCTTTCTACTAGATGCATTTTAAGACTATACATTTTACTATAAACATTGAGTTTCGTCCCCTACTTTTTAGTCCTAACTTCATTATCATTCAATACAACTTTGAATTGCATTTTGATGATTATTAGTATTATATTGTTAAATTGCATTTATTTGGGTTTTCTAGTTATTGTTCTTATTGATTTCTAGCTTAATTATATGGCAATCAAAGAACATATGCTGAACTTCTTCAAACATTTAAGGATTTTTCAGGCTTTATCTATTGCCCAGTATATGGTTTATTTTATTTTATTTTGTAAATGTTCTAAATATGCTTGAAAAAGTGTGAATTTTCCCAGTTCTGGGTATAATATTCTATCCATACCCATTAGTCAAGTTTGTCCGTAAATTCAACACCCTTCTTGTCCATGTGTCTGTTTCCCTAAGAGCCTAATGTGAGAGGTATGTTAAAATTTTCCATTTTCTTGGTGATTTCTCTATTTCTTCTTGCTGTTTTTTGAATGTTTGCTTTCTGTATTCTGAAGGTGTTATTGGGTGTGTAAACAAGTAGGATATATTCCTGATGGCTTAACACGTTTATCATTATGAAATTCTCCTTTGTCCTAAAAAAGTTTCCGGCCCTATTAGAGTAATCTTTGTCTGATAATATTATAACTTTATCTTCTTTTTTGTGTGTGATTATGTGGTAATTATTTCCCCTTCCTTTTGGTTTCAAGCTATCTGAATAGGTTTTTATTCAGAAAATCTGTATAATATCTAGAAAGTTGTTTTCTTTCTCCTTCTCTCTCTCTCTTCCAGTTGATCTTCTCTAGATGTGTGTGGTCAAGAGGGTAAATTTTTAAGAAGATTAATAAAGGATTAATTTTATGCTGTCTGAATATTTAAGTTTTTATTTGGCCTGATACCACTGGGAATAAAGCAGCCCCAAGTATTAAGCATATCTTCCTCTTCTCCTTAAAGACTGGCTACAAATTTCTTTGCTATCTTGTTAGCTTTCTAACATCTTCAGGTAAATATATTTTTTTAATAATGTATAGATTCAGTTGGTCTCATGGGGGAGTGTTAAAAACTATTTGGGCAACAACTGCCAGAAATAAATTTTATTTTAGTCCTTACAAATATAATACCTTTCTTAGCTAGTAATCTAATGTTATTAATGAATATGTCTGATTCTCCCCCTACCAGTCATTCCACACAACACTCTCCCAACCAAAATTGTTTTCATACCTAAAACTCAGTTAATACCAAGATATTCTTTTTTAAAATTGTGGTAAGAACATTTAAAATGAGATCTATCCTCTTAACAAATTTTCAGTGTACAATCCAGTATTGTTATCTATAGGTACAATGTACAGCAGATCTCTAGAACTTATTCATCTAAAACCAAGGTAACCTATGAGGTATTCAGACAGACATCACAAGTGTTATTTCCATTTTTCTGAAAAGATTTTTCTCCTTGTGTTGCTTTTAACTTACACACAATACTGAGTAGGGTGAGAAGCATCCATCTAATTATTTTAAATTATATTTCTAGAGTTCACTGTCCCCAATCAAGTCTCAAATCACCATGTTTAAAAATTTATTTGGACTTCATGAAGAGGGGCCATGACAGATGCTCACTGATATCTGTCACAAAAGTCAATAAACTCAACTCAAAATGTTATTTCAACATAGTGTGCTCAGAGGGACAGAGAATGATATTTGGATAAGATTCTACTTTTCCAAAGTAAGAACAATATGTGACTGCCACTGCTATACTGGTACTTGAAGTAAGCAAATGCAATGGGAAATGGATACAAACTTAAAACAATAATTGGCAATTAAAACAAATACAATTTCATTGGGTTTCCAAGAACTCCCAAGTCAGTGGAAACAGTATCTAAAAAGCTAAGTGAATTTCAATTATGGAGAAATAAAATGAGTTATCTCATGGAAGACCCAAATTAGTGATTGACAAAATAATAAAACCAAAATACATGATTAATATTAGTAAATAAGTCTAATTTAATATGTTTAAAATTAAGTATTTAAAATTAAGTATACTTAATACCTGGGGAATTTAATATTAAATCATCATACATTTTTGCCCATAGAGAGAGAGATTGGAGCCTAGCTTTTTAAAATTCATATACACATTGTCCACAACAAGTTGAAATGAAAGTTCTTTAACACAAATAAACGAAATATCTAATATTATTACTCTGCTTGATAGGCTAACAAGCTTGGAAGCAACCATACTATTTTTCAGAAAAAGGAAAATAGTCTCTGGACTTCTTCATAAATCTATAAGGTAAAAATAAGAAGACATATTTAGGAAATGTAAACTGCCTATTGTAGTTTTCTAAAACCTCTTCCAATCAACTTTACTAATAAATGAACAAAATAACACCTAAAAATAAACTATAGACACACTAATTTGTTCTATATGCATTATTAAAAACTATGATGGTTAAGCATAACCATTCTCAAAAATGTGACTGCAAATATGCGTGTCAAATCTCATGTTCTATACTAATTACTGTACTGTGCCATGTATAATATGCACTTTTTTGCCCAAATTTGTGAGGGAAAAATCAGGATGCACATTACACCTGGGCAGTACTAATTCCGTATCTACATACATGTTTTTAATTTTTTTATTTACGCTTATGAGTTAAAAGAGTAACTTTAGAAATCAAAAATAAAATCAAGTATGCAACAACAAGTATGCAGAATAATACTCTGAAATACAATAATCGGTTTTGTTGAACTTACAACAAACTTGCAAAGATGAAGAATTCTTGGCCTTCTATGATGCATAAATATGGTAAATTTGTTACCAGTACATAAAATACCTTGTACCTTATATCTGTTCTTGTGTTTTGTAATAATTTGTTACATAAAATTTCTTGTACCATAATATGGTAAAAAGTAAATACTTAAATTCCTTTGTAATACAAAAAAAAGTACCTAAATGTAAACAAGTATAAATTTGAATTAAAAAAAAAATAAAACAAAAGATTTTTTCCCTGAAAGTTTGGGACGAACATGTAGGTATGCGTTATACACAGAAAAATACAGTAATTGTAAGTTTTGTATGTATTTCTTCTGAATTATGTCAATATCCATTACTATTATCATTTGTTGAGATTCTGACAAGTTTTTTTTTTTTCTTTCCCCCTCTCTCTTTCAGTTGATCTCCAAATACGTGTGGACAATGAGGTAAACGTTCTAAGAGGAGACACTTAAAATGAGGCTTCTAGGTTAAGATTAATGCTGTCTTTCTTGATTATAATCTAAGAACCAGACACAGAATGTATTTCTAGCTTCAGGTTCTGTGGCTTTATATTAGGGAACTTTTTTTTTTTTTGGTTTTGTTTTGTTTTTGTCTGTTTGTTTTTCAGCCATCAATGAAAATGGGTTCTGTAAAAATGGGAAAAAACTCTCTTACATTGGTCTGCTATCTTCCTTAAAAAGAAAAAAAAAATTCCCTAAGTTCTTCATGTACGTTTAGTGAGTATTGCCTAAGAAAAATTATTCTTCATGCTAACAATCTCTCTGGATTTTTATAAATGTAGACCTATTTAAATGTAAGATTGATATGTCATCCTGTGTTGGACTGAATATCCACTGTTAGAAAAAATGTTCTGTGGACTATGCGTAATTTAACTCCACCACAAAATTGGTGGGATACCAACATAATGCAATTTTAAAAATCATAATTGGAATGTGTTAAATTACATTCTCAATTATCAGAACAATGGTTGCCATATGAACAGATTTATGTGATGCCATTTTCTACTTCATTACAGTTTTTGTCACAAGAAGGATGTGGTAGAATTTTAATGTCTCACACATTCTGTCAATTACAGGATTCTACTATACAGCTTTGACCTTTTCAATGTTCTATGATTTGATTGGCTACTCATAGCATTTTTACCTTGCTTGCTGTTCCACTAATCTGTAGGGAAGATATAGAACGGACGGCCAATTAAAGTGCAGACTATTGAAAAGGTCAAAACAGTACAATATGTTATTTCTACTCGAAATATATCAGATACTAACCAGATGTTGTAGTTGTTCTACAAGGATAAGAAGAAGTATGGTTCCAGAGGGGAAAAAGAGCAAAGACAATCACTTTACCTGTCAGTTGACAAATTACCAAAGCCATGTTTCTCTGAATAACTCTGTTATTTTCAAAATTAAAAAGTAAAAGCCTATTTCAAAAGCAACAAGAAAAAAATATATATATTTAGTTTTGACAGTTATTATTAATCTACTTAGAAGCTGTTAAAGTACCTGTACCTATATACCTGAATAGATGCAAAGAAAACATCAGTTTCTAGCAGTCTTGGCCTTTTTATTTTAAACACCATGTAACTTTTTATTTGTCTGATAGTTTAAAGATCATTGTGTAATCTTTACTAAAGAAAGTATAAGTAATACTATAGCAGCCATCACACATTTTAAAAATTTATTCATCTTCCTTTTTCAGAACCAAATTTTACTAAATTTTAATCTTTAAAAGGATATGTAATTACCTATCTTTGTGATAAAAACTCTGATTGTTGGTTTGTTATATTATGTCAGCATTGTTCCCCATGTGAACTTTTCTTATTCATCTCATGAGTTTAATCATACTCATTCAGTGTCCCCACGAAATAAATGAATTTTAAGTTGATAATTATGACACAGACTTATATATCTCACATCAAAACAAGTATCAACCAGAGATTCTATTTTCTCCAAAATAAATTTTACCTTACCTGTTTACCATCTTTGTTCTGATTTTATGTCCTTTTTAGTCAGTTTGTTTATAGACTGTTTAAAAGAACTCTACTGGTTTAGACTGGTACATGAACTGTACTCGTTCGAATTTTACATTAGAGAGAAATCAATTACTCCAAAATGCTTCACAATAACCTAATGATACCTGGTATTGAACAAATTAGACAATAATTTGACAGCAGTGGCCTTACCCAGATATAAACTGAATATCTGTTCCAGCCAGATTAACATCCAGGGAGAAAAGTAATGTTAATTTCACAAACTTTTCACTTTTTCTATCCTTTTTTACAGTTACCTTTTAAATTGCTTAGAACTAAGATATTTGCAACATACAGCCCTATTTTTTTCTTTATTTGATGAGTTTCCTCCTGACTCTTACTCTCTAAGCTTTGTTAATTTTTACTTATCAAACGATAAAGGGATCTTGGTACGACTGTTCAAACACCACATTTGTATCATGTGAGAAAATTGTACTTGAGGATAAATAATTCATTGTCAAATCTTGGAGACTTGTGTGTTTCAAAAAAGTTAGGTCTTATCTCCAGAATAACAGTGGGACAATTGAATTATTAAGTTTTAAACATCAGAGTTTGGAGTACGTTTTTACGCATGTGTTTGTATTTCTAAAGGGTAATAGTAAGGATTTAGAGTAAGGAGAATACAAATCAATGAATGAAAGTATGTTCTACCATCATCTACATTGGTAATATAGTATCACACATAAAATATTATGTTTTAAGAGATAACACTGGAAATGGAGAGAATAGGGAAAATTCAGTAGAAATACATCATGAATTAAGTATAGGAAAGATGATGGAAGCAAGAGGACAAAATGCACAGGGGATAGGTAATGCACAGTGAAGAGAACTAAAACATAAAGGTGAGACATAGGAAGGTAAACAATTAATAAAGCAATAATATATGTTAATAAGTAGTGGAGGAATGGCATGGGAAAAGTGGTTCAGAACTAGATTTAAGTGTCAGAACAGGAAGTTTGGAATCCATTACATAAGCAATAGGGATCAGAGCTATGGTGTAATTATTGGTGTGCAACCTCTATTATGAAGTTAGTTTATAGCATAGGTATAAAATAAATAGGATCTTAACTAGTCTGGCAAAAGCTGGAGAGGCAGTAACATGTAAACTGAAAAAAAAAGTTAGCGGAAATTGATGATTTAAAGAATACACAAGTTGAAGATTATTAAAAATGAAATCATAAGAATGGATGACTAAAAAATGTGGCAGGAATGACAGAAGTGGTAAAAGTGGCATTGGAATGGTATGGTACTGTGTTTAGAAACATGAGGATTGAAAGAAAAGATATATTTAGAATAGTCTGCTTGATCTGAAATAGATATATTTGTATATACACATATTGTTCTTTTATTTCTTTTATTTTTTTTTACAGCTAGTCTTATGATTTTATTTTTTTAAAGTTTTTAAGAGGAAATGTGACTAACTTAAATAATGCTCCTGGAATGCGTAATTAGTAATGAGAAAAACATTTAACTTTCTTTAGAGACTTATGGATACAAAAAAGAAGCCATTACAATTCAATTACCTTAGGGCTTATGCTTGTTTATTACTGAGAATGAATTTTTCAATTGCTTAAAAATTGTCCATACTTTTCTCTAAGTTTTATCCATTATATCCTCCTAATTCTTAAAATTAAATTTATTGGGGTGAAATTGGTTAGTAAAATAATACAGATTTCAAGCATACAATTCTATAACACATCATGTATATATTGCATTGTGTGTTCACCATCCAAAGTCAAATCTCCTTCTGTCTCCATTTATTTGACCCCTTTACCCTCTTCTACCACCCCTCTTCCCCCTTATCCTCTGGTAACCACTAAACTGTTATCTGTATCTGAGTTTTTGTTTGTTTGTCTTGTTCATTTGTTGCTTTCAGTTTTCTCGACTTTTTTGTCTGACTTATTTCACTTAACATGATAATCTCAATATCC
The DNA here is from genome assembly GCF_964194185.1 of Rhinolophus hipposideros. Classification (NCBI taxonomy): domain Eukaryota; kingdom Metazoa; phylum Chordata; class Mammalia; order Chiroptera; family Rhinolophidae; genus Rhinolophus; species Rhinolophus hipposideros. Next base: position 45,403,894 of record NC_138053.1, on the reverse strand, counting down.
ATCCATGTTGTCACAAATGGCAGTATTTTACACAGCCATACCACCCTGAATGTGCCTGAGCTCATCAGTATTTTGACTTTTTAATAGTCTGTGTTCAATACATCAATGGGGAAAATATATTTTTGAAAAAGAAATATCTTTTAGGTGGAAAGAAATAGCTTTTAGGTGGAAAAAGAAAACACAGAGGAGACCAAAAACAATGAAGGATACACCAGATAGCAGTCTTTGGGAATAAGACTTTAAAATATGCTGGGAATTAGGAAAGCAACGGGACTATGTAGATAGTGAAAAGGAACTTGCAAGAGCTACCTGCTATTCCAATGCAAATAGGTTTCCTTAGTGAAAACCTAGAAATGTTCTAGAATCAAAGTTGGCAAGTACTAAATGTGTCAGTGAGAACTGAAACACTTAAAATGGAAGTTAATTGAATGTCATCCTTCTCCACTCTCTGCTGCAGAGTAGCTGACAGCTCAGTGTGTATTCCAAGTTATAAAACCAGACAACTTTCTTTTAATATGTTGAACAAACTACATGTGAGAATTTTTCATGTTAATGTTTTGGCATTGGGGGAGTCTACTACATCAAAGTAAAGTAAATACTGACAGTTAAGAAGAGGACACTTAAAATAAAGGAATAATGAATTTAAAAGTAGCTATTGGAAATTTAAAATATTTTCAAAATGAGGACCGGAATACAAATGATGGATAATAAAGTGAAGAATAGCTTTCTCAATATCCAGACACATAACAAAAACATGAGAAAGTATAAGAGACATCTTGTTCACATCTTGTGGACCAATCTTGTTCACAAAATCTTGTTAAAAACTGTTGCATTTTGTGAGAACAAATAAAACAAGAGAGTAATTACTTTTTAAAAAAAATCATAGAAATAAGAAAAGAAAATCACCAGAGTTTAGTAGAGCCCACCTAGTACATATAAAAGAAAAAAAATGACATTTAATACATCTTTCTGAATTTTCCAAGTGCCAAAAAATACAAAGCAGAATTTCTTTAAAAATTCCAATGACTAGAAGATAAAGTTTATCAACAAAGAAATTAGTATTAGATTAGCAATGAGCTCATGAGAACACTGATCATAAAGGCAAAAGAGCAATCAGTGGCTTCAAATAATGGGCAAAAAAACAAATTTAAAATACTCTACCCACACCAAATGTGAGAAAGGAATGAAAGTCTTTTCATATACATGGTATGTGACAGTATGGAAGAATTGATTTGTGCACTTTTTCTATACTTCCTAGGAAGTGATCTTTCCACTAGTTAACCAGAGACATTCACATTGCCACAGGAGAAATTGTGATCCTATCGCAGAAATGCAAATTTTTTTCAAATATGATAAAAATAAGGGGTATTCAAGGTTGCTTTAACATCTTTTTTATTCTAGAGAATCAATTTTACCCTCCAAAGCACCAAACTGTTGCCTGTGTCTATGAGTTTTTGTTTGTTTGTCTTGTTCGTTTGTTGCTTTCAGTTTTATACCCTGCATATGCATGAAATCATATGGTTCTCAATTTTTCTGCATTCGAGTACCCTATTTTTCTATTAATATTAATATTGTTGTTGCTATTTTGCTTTCTATTTTGGTTTGTCTACGCTCTGGTTATATTTTAGATAATGATCTTTGTGGTTTTAGATGCAGAACATCTTTATTGAACAGAAATCCTTAATGTTGATGGCAAATCTAAAATGTTTGTCTTATTTTTTGTCCTCTGATTTCTGACAATTCCTTCCTATTGCATGGTAAAACTGAAAGCAACAAAGGAACAAGACAAACAAAAACTCACAGACACAGACAGCAGTTTAGTGGTTACCAGAGGGTTAGGGGGGAGGGGTGGTAGAAGAGTTTTGTAAAGGGGGTCAAATATATGGTGATGGAAAGATAACTGACTCTGGGTGGTGAGCACACAGTGTGATATATAGATGATGTATTACAGAACTGTACACTTGAAACTTATATAATTGTACTAACCATTGTCACCCCAGTAAGTTTAATTTTAAAAAAAGATATTCCTCTATTTTTTCTTCTATCAATTTCGGCACTACTATTATAACCTTTAGATCTTTAATCTACATGGACTTCACCTTTGTATGTTAGATAGAATAGGTATGCAACTATAATTTTATCTATATACTGAGCTAGTTTTTCCATTACTATCAAGCAACCAGTACTTTTATGTTGTGCTACATCTATTTTTTGTTATATCTTTATATAAAACTTTAGTTTATTTCTAAGCTTTTTCATTTACATGGTTTTGAACTATGCCTAAATATTTGATAAGTTGGATCTTTCTGTACCAAACACAGTCTTTGCCATTGTTTTACAAATTTCATTACCAATTCATGTATTTATTTTCAAAATTAATTTTAGAATCTATCAAATTTCCATAGAAATACTAATAGAAATTTATTGAAGTTCAATAAATTTATGGTTTAATTAAAAATGTATAAAGTTATATTTTTTGATAAATATGTTTTAAATTTTCATAAGTTTCTATGTTATCTTAAAATTTTTAATGAATACTGCATATTTGATGTCTTATTTGAGGTAATATTCACCAGTTTATAGACCCATTAAAAAAAGTAGACTATGACTTTACATACTTTGTAAATATAAAGTATACATTTTTCTATTGATGCTTCAGCAGGTGAATGTCACTGACAATTTCCATCAAGATAGTACCACACAAAATACCTCATCAATTAAAAGCACCTTTAGAATTCTTCAATTCCAGAGAAATCTATTCACATCTGAGTGTGCTTCACATTATACAGACCCATAAAGCAATCTGTTGACTGAATTAATAAGAAAAGGAATTTAACAAATTATTAGTTTGATAATAGTTATTTCATCAAATCATTACAAACATATCCTAATTATTAGTGAAAAGTCTGTTGTGTATAATATATGCATTTTCTTTTCACTGCAATTTTGCAACAAATGATGTCTAGTTCCAGCATATCTATGTCGATGCTCAATTTGGAAACAAAGATTAGAACACGTATTTTGCTTTTCAGTAGAATAATTCTATCACCTGACTTTATTGTTTAAAACACATTGATATAACCACGGTCTCATTGTGATAAAATGTTAATTATATCAGAGATAATCATTGACAAAAAAATATTGCCAAATGAATAGTTTAGTTGTTGCCTTGCAGATCTATTCAATAGTTATAATCTGAAGAGCAAAAAAAAACAACAAAAAATCAACAAATTACTCTTCCTGTTGTTGCATTAACTTATACAGGCCCGATGTTATTACTCATTACTCCAAGCTAAATAAACTACAACTGAATGTAAATACAATTTAATTTTAAAATATTAGGAACAGGAATCTAAAATATATTTTAAATATTCTCTGAGGGCATCTCTCAATATAGTAGTCAACTTGGAGTTACAGAGCAAGGGATTAAAATTAGTATTTACCTTTTGGACTGCAATTAGCTAAATAAGATGGCTACAATTGTGTCTTTTTATTAGTTACCAATTTATTTGATCGTGTATATTCTTCCCAATTGGCTCCATAGGGTCTTTTTTTTTTCCCTTTACGTCCTTTACTTTTCTCTTTTTGATGATGGTATAGTAGTAAAATTATGTTTTCTTTACCTTTTGGTCATGCTTAGTGTAGACAGTGCAAAGCAAATCATCAGTATTAAGTGATGCTTGGCTTTTTTTGCGTCTTAAATATCCAATATTTTCTTATCTATAAGCTCTATTTTGAATGAAAGTTGTGTATTTGAGTCTTTTTGTCTAACATATTTAAGAGAGAATAGCTGGTCTAAAATCATCTTTGTGAAGAAACTTAGCTTTGTTTCTTTTATGAGGATTTATTGAATTATTGCTTTTTGGGTTACGTGGTGGATCATATCAGGCGATTCACTTTGAAAGTAGCTCATTCCCTGATTCCAAGTGAAGCACTGTAAACTTTATTTTTATCAGAATAAGTTATCACTGTTTGTCTACTCTTCATGGGTCACATATCTTTTCCCTAGGTGCATTTGGCTTCCCTCAAATGAAAATAAAAAAAAAATAATCCTCCTTAGTCCTTTACTCCCCAAATTTGGAGTCATTAATGAATACTTTCAGGACATTTTCCACTTACACTGTATTTAGTTGTCATGTAATTATGACAGTTCCTGTTATTCCTTGTTCTTTCATGACTTTGATAGTTCAGAAGAGCACTAAACAGTTACTTTGTAGAACTTTTCTATATAAGTTTCTTTGGTGTTTTACACTATTTGAAATTTTGCATTTTTGGGAAAAATATCACACAGATGATATGCCCTCATTTCATAATATCAGGAGATACATGGTATTATGATAACTTATTACTGGTAATGTTAATTCCAGTCACTTGACTGAAGTGGTGTCTATTATGTTCCTCCATAGCGAAATTTCTAATTTTTAAATCTTATGAGTCATATTTTGATACTATGCAAACATCTTGTTTTAGCTTAATCTTTCATCCATTAATTTTAACATCCATCAGTCGATCTTGTCACAACTCCTGTGTTTTAGTAATACTTTTCTAATTCTCTATTGCTTCTACATTGTTAATTGGAATGCTTCTGTGAGGAAGTGTTGCTCTTCTCCCTCATTTATTGTTTATGAATAGCAATATGCATACACTGATATTTATTGTTCTTTGGGTTACATGTTCTTTGGGTTATTACCTCTATTTATTTATGTATTTATGTATTTATTTATTTCATGGCCATTGATAGGTCTTTCAGGTTGTCTTTGGTGCTCTTTCAGTAATTTCCTATCCCTCCCATTCATTCCTTTCCTCCCTTCTGTTTTCCTCTCCTCTTCTCCTTCCATGCCTCCTTCATCTTATATAGTACTTAACCTTATGGGATCTACAAGATTCTCCAGGTTTATCTGTATTTCCCTTATACTAGTCCTGGAATGACCAGTTCTTCAAGGATCCCCGGTTCCTTTTATTAGAAAATGGTATCCAGAAATAATTTTCAGGGTGCTAGTTAGGGTCATTGGTTCTAACACCTCTGAGTGAATAAAACTAGGGAATGTATGTATGTATACTAACCATGCCCAAATACACATCTATATTTCTATGTTTCCATATAGCCTTTTCTAAATATATATAATGAATGGAAGGGATAGGAACTTACTGAAAGAGCACCAAAGACAACCTGAAAGACCTATCAATGGCCATGAAATAAATATATATATATATATATATATATATATATATATATATATACACACACACACACACACACACATATATATATGTATATGTATATACATATATATATATATAATTTCAATTAGTCCATATAAACAACTCCAATTCCAATCCAATAGCAGTAAGTTCATTCTAGCATTCTCCATTTCATTATTTATTAATTTCACTGTCTTAAAGTGAGAAATAAAAGTCTCATTATTTATAATATGTTTACTAATTGTGCAATCCTGATACACAAATAGTTTCAGAATTCTGAAGCCATAACTCTGTGGTGAAAAAATAATTGCCAACTAGAGTAAACTTGTAAATTGTTTGTGTAAAGTTATTTTTGCCTTTAGCCATCTGGTATCCAGTCAAAACAGTTTTCCCACGTAACTTAGTTCAGCTCTTTTCATCTCCATCTCCTTCAAAGTGGTTATTTACTTTATTTGTAATACAATTAGATTCACTTGTCTAGTACTTGTATTAGTCATCACAGGCTGTCAAAATACCATGGACTGGGTGGCTTAAACAACAGCGATTTATTTTGTCATAGTTCTGGAGACGGAGAAGACCAAAACCAATGTGCTAGTGAATTTAGTTTCTGATGAGAGATACATTCCTGGCTTTCAGATGGCACCCTTTTTGGTGTGTCCTCACATGGTAGAGAGATTGCTCTCTGATGTCTCTTCTTACAAAGATACTATTGCTATCAGTTTATGTGTTTACTTGTATGACCTCATTTAACCTTAATTACTTCCATACTCTAAATACAGTCTCATTGGAGGTTAGGTTCCAATATATGAATGTTGGGGGCACACAACTGCATCCATAACAACCCTAAAATCTCCCAATAACATGGTTAAATTTTGAAAGACATTTTATACAATAAAATTCTCATTTTGTGCGTATATGTCTATGGATTTTGACAAGCACATAGAGTCATGGGTCTACCACCCCAGTTCCATACAGAATAGTCCGCACCAACAATTCCCCCAGGCTCACTTTATCTCCTTTTCTTTTTGTTCTAGCTTCACAGATATTCTGTTCTCATGATTTTTTTGGATTATAAGCCACATAATGATCTTCCTCCTATTAAGTCACATCTTTATCTTCTAGTAGTTAGTCATTTGTTATTCAGTAATACTGTCCATATACCCCAAAAGAGGGGCCTCTGTCTTGGGCCCCACACTGTGGAAGTCCCCACCTTGGCTTTCTATCAAATATGTCTCTACACAATTAATGAGAGATGTGCAATAATCCTCTCATACACCATGCTCTAGATATCTGGGAATGCAGCATTCCCTGTTGAAACAGGGATTTTCCTGGGTGGACAGACATGCCTGTAGCAGGAGCAGGATAGAGTAGTCGAGAGTGGGAAGACAAGGGGTATTGGCAGCCTCTATTGTCTGTTGTAGAACCCCAACCATCTAAGACGTTCAAGTTGGAATCTGGATGTTTCAGTCTTTATGAAATTATACTTTTTCAAAGTTCTTTATTAATGTTTTATTAACTTGGTTTGTGACTTTTAAATGCTTAGCCTTATGGTTTATGAACTTCCATTTGTACTCTTGCTTGAGGCCCTGCAAGAGTTTAAGACCATCATGAAATTCAAACATGTAGGCATCGCAGGAAATCTACATATCTGCGCGCACACACACGCACACACACACACAGACACACACACACACACACATTGGTGGTTCATTTGGATGTCCCTTAAAAGAGGTGTACAGAGGCTGGAATCCTCAGGCCAATATCTCTAATAGGACACACATGTATATACCTCATGGTGCAATGGCATCCTAAAGGATGGGTAGATGAATATAAATACACTCCTCAGGAGTGGTAAGCTACTCTCTTGGAAGAAGGTACAGAACATCTGGTGACCTGCACTTAAGTGATGCTCCCTGTACAATTTCTACAGTGACTGTGTTTTCCATAATATTACTTCGGTATTCTACTTTCTTCTTCAAGCAGTATCCTTTTACATGTAGGAGAGACTATATTAGAGTTCAGACTTCCAACTATTTTTAATCCTGCTGTACAACTGACCTTGCTACTTCTATTTCTAACCTAAGATGATGAGGAAAAGCTTAGCAGTTGTTGAATACAGGTCTCATTTTGAGAAAAGAATCCGTTTTGGTTAAAATTTGGGATAGGCGAGAAATTTCAAAAGTGGAAAATGGCCTCATAAAACTCTTAGTTCTAACACTGTGTAAAAAAAAAAAAATCTGGTGTGAGGTCGGGGTGGTGGTGGATGGGGGGAAGAGGGTTGACGGTGTGAGGGATGTAAAAATAAAATAAAATAAAACTAAAAAAAAAAAATCTGTTCTTTACACAGTTTACAACCAAGTGAGGTAAATAAAGATCCCTGTTAACTAGTCTGATTGGGGCAAAGGTCCTCTCAGTAAGATTAAATGTAATGACAGCACTCTCTTCCTTATCCTAAGTTGCACATTCTCATCTTACACTTACTTGTTTTCAATATAAAGATAAGCACTATGAAATGTCAAATTGTTTCACTATAGCAACCCTAACTTTCATGGAATATAGATAATAATTTGAGCTGGTTGTTAATAACCACATTTGTAAGTATCTTTTTCCTATTTCTCTTCCTTTATTTGTTCATACTATCTATATTTACTCATAAATACCTCTGGTGGGGGTTGAGGAGTGGGAACAGTTAAAACTGCTTGCGTCTCAACAACTGCTTAGAATAAACAAACATTAATGTTGCCTTTAACAATTTCTTACACACACAGACATACAAACACACACAGACACACACACACATACAGACACCACACCACACATACATACAAACACACAATTTTGTTTCTTCTACACTGCATGCCTGGAAGAGGTGAGAGAATATAAATGAAGAAAATACACAAAATAAATTACCCTGCCACCAATGCAATGCATATTTTAGTCATGCAAAATATCTGCATAATCATCACCATAATATCATGTACAACAGAGTATCCTCAAATGTAAGCTCACTCACCCTATTACTAAAGTATATATGCAGCAGTGCTAAGTGAGGAACATAACATAACAGAAGGCAATTTGGATAAAAAAAAATCTAGTCTATGGAGAAAGACCTCTTTAGTTGCACTGTCATGGCTGCCTCGATGTCCTCAATTAAAAATGTTTACCTTTCATGTCATTTTACATTGGGGAAGAGCCAGAAGTCACTCAGTACCACATCCTGTGAATAAGGTGGATGAGGACACACTGTAATATTTTTATTTGACAGAAATTACTGTACCAGAAGTGATGCGTGACACGGAACATTGTCATGATAGAAGATGAAGTAAAGACGCTCATGAAAGAGAACTTCCAGAACTACTTCAGACAGTGGCAAGATCGATGGAATAAGTGTATTCAAAGCGAGGGGGGATATTTTGAGCAGGATTAATGGCAATGTGTCTTTTACTGTAATAATATTTTTAATTAAACATTCACCATATTTTTTTATCACACCTAATAGCATGATATGGAATGAGTTATTTTGAGCAAATTATTGAACCTATGACTCTGATTATCCTCTCCACCACTAAACAGGGAACTTTCCTCAAGTCTAGGTGAAAATATCAGTTTTCACATGCTATCTCTGAAGCACTGAAATACAGGGAGATTAATAAAGGTTTCATATGTATTTGCATGCAAGTTCTAACAATTAAGTTTGTGAACTTATTGCAATGATGTTGCTAGTCTTTTTTGATATCAGTGGGATTATTCATTATGAATTTGTACCAACTGGACAAACAGTTCACCAAGTTTGCTGTTTGGCAGTGCTGAAAAGGCTGTATGAAAAAGTTAGACAACCTGAACTTTTTGTCAACAATTCATGGCTCTTGCATCACAACAATGCACCAGCTCACACGGCACTGTCTGTGAGGGAGTTTTTAGCCAGTAAACAAATAAGTGTATTGGAACACCTTCCCTACTCACCTGATCTGGCCCCCAACAACCTCTTTCTTTACCCAAAGACAAAGGAAATATTGAAAGGAAGACTTTTTGGTGACACTCAGGACATCAAGAGTAATACGACAATAGCTCTGATGGCCATTCCAGAAAAAGAGTTCCAAAATTGCTTTGACGGGTGGACGAGGCACTGGCATTAGTGCATAGCTTCCCAAGGGGTGTACTTCTAAGGTGACTGTAGTGACATTCAGCAATGAGGTATGTAGCACTTTTCCTAGGATGAGTTTGAGAACTTAATTGTCTGAACTCGTATATTGTTTGTTATTTCTTTTGGCCACAGAATCTTTGAATGTTTGTTTATATTTGTAAATGACCAACATGATGAGTCTTGGTGAAAAGCAATAAAAACTTCAACCTCTAGAAGCTAAAAAGAAAACATTGTCAACTTACTTCATCAGCTCACCTTCCTTTGCCCCTAAGGTACAGGCACAGGACCTAAGCTCTATCAATCAATCAGACACACACATCAGACTACATGCTGGAATGACCAAGGAATGGAGATTTCTCTTTCTTTTATCCTTCTCCTCCCCTCCAATCCCCTTTCCTTCCCTTCTTTTTTCTTGTCTTGTTTTCTTCCCTTCCCTTTCATTCTTCCCTCTCCCTCACCCTCTCCTCCTTCTGCTTCCCGCTCCTGCTGTCCTCCCTCTATCTTCCCACAGTAACTACAAACTTCTATTGCTTTTGCATAAATGGAAACTATGGAAACATCTAGCATCCAATTCTACTGAATAGCAGGGGCCATATATTTCTTAAAGATAAATTTTTAGTGTTGCTTTGGATTTGGGGGATGGAGGTGGGGGAAATGCAGCCCTGAGCCTTGTTCTCCAAGCTTCTCACCAAATCTGTGAGCTGCCCCTGTATCCTTGAAATTTATTTATTTTTCCTGCTTAATCACCCCTCAGTCTTCAGTCATTGCAAACATGGATTCTAATTGCTATAAGACTATAAAACAAAGGTGAAATTTAAGGATTCCTCTTTCTTCATTTGACAGGATGACATGTTGCCTGATATTAGTACAGTACACTTTACTCTGAATCAATGTAAGCTAGAGACAGCTAGTGGTATTAATGCCCATACTGGTTCTAGAAGTAGTGGCCACGATTTATGAGAATTTGGCTTGCGGTTTCAGCAAGTACATTTTGATAGCATTGGCAGTTTTGGTGAGGGCCTTTTGCGCTAAGTGATTTTAGGGACTCTAGCATGAACTGACACTAATGGTGACAGGCAATGCTGGTGGCTTTGAAGTCAAAGGGAGTAGGTGCCTTGTTTTGACAAGCGCTAGTTGCACGAACAGTACCTTTCTGTGTCGACCAGAATATCTACAGATAGAGCAGAAAGAAGATTTCCAAAAGTCAATAGAGTTAAGAGAACTTGTTCATAAATGTCAGTTAGATAGACCCTGGTACATCTCTGAAATATCGGGGGCTGGAGAGTGGGGCTTCAAGGGAGACAAGAGTTTCAGTGAATTCTCTGGTAAAGGATTGAGCTACAAAGCTATTATTTATTACTAAAAAAAAAAAATCTCAATTTTTATTTATTATAAAATTCTTGCATAAACATATAAATACAGATACATATGCATACACACACACACACACACACACACACACAAGGATGTATTTTGTTGTAAAATAAAAGTTATTAAAGACCTGAGGGATGTCTTCCAACCAAAAATGGCATCTGACCAAAGCATTACAGTGATAAAAGAATATTTATTTCCTTGAGAATTATTTGTAGACAAACTTTCATATGCTTTATGCTGAGTACAAAGTGTACAATGGAACCCATAAGCAAATGAATGAAGAATGGCATGTGGAAACGTGGTAAATGGGCTGTTAAGAAATGGCAGGAGAAATGAGTGAGTATTCTAGAAAATATTTAGAAACATAATCATATAAAAGAGTACATTATGAAAGATAAAAACAGATGGGTGGATAAAGAAAAGTCTTAAAATTGAAGAAGAGAATAAAAACCTTCCAAAAGCTTCACTGGTTTTGTTGTTAAAGTGATTTTTGAATGCTGAAAAATTCATAGTTGTATGAACTACATACTATATCAATCTACTGAAGATTTTGTATAATGGTCTATTGCAGATTTTTTATTGTTCTATTCTGTAAATAGACTCTCATCACAATTGCTTCATGTGAATACTTTTCTTGTCTCTGCTTGCTGTTTATTGGATCAAATAATTGGCATTTTGATGGCTATTTTGAAGGTGCAAGTTCTAGTGCTTGACTAAGCTGTTCCTACAGTATTCAGACACTGAATTTGTGTGGAAGCCTTTCCCATTTTAGATTCTAATTCAAATCACAAATCAAATTTCTGAATATATAGGATTATGAATAGGACAGCTCTGCACAGATTTATAACAACTAATTAACCCATAGGCTAGAATGGAAGGTGAAGGACATCTCTCAATTAGAATCAATTGGCTGTTGAAATAAAATTTTGGCAGCTAAAGAATACAAAGCAGATAATGTAAAATAAGCCCCATAAGTGTTTCATTTGACATAAACATGAGTTTCTCATTTCATTCCTAGAATGTAGCTATGGTAATTTCGATTACTTCTCAACACTTTAAAGTGCTTGCCTTTTTCCAAAAATGTTCTATTTAAAAACTGGTATTTTCTTAACTGTTACTTTGTTATTTTACACCAGTTTTCAATAAATTTGGGACTGTGGAATATGCTTGAAAGTGTGTTGTAAAATAAACGCAATTTCTATGTTTCAGTGTGTATCATATAATTTAAAAATTGAAAATTAATTTGTTTAACATATGCAATACATTTACTTTTTGTAATGACAAAAATTTTCCTCAAAAGTCAACTTATCAAGGGGGATCAAATATATGGTGATGGAAGGAGAACTGACTCTGGGTGGTGAACACACAGTGGGATTTATAGATGATGTAATACAGAAGTGTACACCTGAAATCTATGTAATTTCACTAACAACTGTCAACCCAATAAATCAAAAAAAAATTATCGCAGATTCTACCCATATACTAGTCATGAATTACTTTTTTTATTGCTGAGATTTTGTGTACCATACGGGTGTTTTAGAAGGGAGCAACACAATAAAATGCATTTGTTAGCAAAGGAAATGTCTAATTTTTAATGAATTGATTCTTCTATTGATGAAATAAAGAAATGTTTCCAATCATGCAAATTCTTTATGAAGGTTAAGAATATTTTCATATAAAAGATATAGAAAATAGGCATCTTACATAAACATCTTAGTTTTTCATAGAAAAAGGATTTATTTTCTCAAACAGTGTGTCTTTACTGTCTTTTCTCTTTTATCTTTGTTTTCCCCGATTATTTTATTTCTGATTCTCAGATTAAAAAGGAAGACAAAGAAAACCTCAAATATAATAGGCTTTTCAAGCACAAATTCTCAGGTTATACATGGTGTAGCAAAATATTAAGTGAACTTCCTAAAATACTTAAGTAACAAAACAAACCTCACTGTCCTATTCACTGGTACTCCAAAAAACACAGAATTTCCAAAGAATGTGTAGGATTTTTAAAATTGTTCCTATGAATGTATTCTAAAAGGTATTATAGTTTGAAATGCAAAACATTCAGGACTGATAACTTTTTTCGTTTTGTTAATTTTATGCAATTCCAGATGGAATAGGAGTTTTAACATACTATTTTAAAAAATGAAAAGGTCACTATGTATTGTGCATGTATATGTAAATTTGACACAAAAGTATTTGATTTAAAGGTTTTTTTTTCCCTAATTTCCTTAAAATGAATATATTAATCTATAAAACTTTCAACAATCAAAATTATCCCCCTTGGGTTAATGGAATATAGATGCTAATATAAAATTCAAACTAAGAAAATAAAAGAACTACTTAAAAATCAGTGTCTACTAGCTATGACTATTTTACTTGCATATAAGTATATATCATTGGTATAATGAATAATGGTGATTGGTATAAAAATTAGGACTAGGAAAGAATAGCTAATAATAAGTATGCATAATTTATATTACTCATCTACTTTTAATAAGAATACCTTTATCTGATACTGATATATTCATTAGAATCTTGGAAACAAATGCAATTTCAAGAAACAATCGTTACCTTGGAACAATAACTACAGACTGAACAACAACAACAAAAAAAACATATTTTTTAGTTTTCAAAGCATGACAGTTTTACACTTTAAATACATTTTTTTAAATTTATTAATTGGGGTAAAAATTGTTAATGAAATTACATAATTTCAGGTGTACAATTCTGTATTACATCATCCATAAATCCCATAGTGTGTTTATTAATATACTAAATATACTTTATTTTTTTCAAATAAGATACCTGCTCCTGCAAAAGCCACCTTATGCTAATATTTGGTTAAATACTTCAAGAAAACTATTGACATTTTGGACCTTTCTGTTTATTCTTTCAGAAAGGAGTTGTTGAGGACTTGCTATGCAGTTGTGCTAGGAATTCTCTTGGAATCTGTGTCTATTTCCACAATTCGAAGATAATAAAGACAGCACTAGGGATAACAAAAGAGAAAGAGATAAAAGGAGTTCTGGATCCTTAAGGAGTGGGATATCCAAAATCTTAAAGGTGAATCACTAGACAATTTTTTCTGTGAATAAAAGAATAAACTTTGATCATCTTTAAGCTACTATTACTTTGTAGGTCAGTTGCGGAAAATAATACATTTTCTGATATACAGACTATTTGAAACAAAAACAAAAACAAAATGAGAAAGTGTTGAATAGGAGGAAAAAAGTCAACGAGTCTATGGAGTAATGAGATGAATTAAAGAAACTGAAATTTAGGAGAAAGAACTATGAAAATGCAGTCCCAGACATTTCTTTTTTGGCACCTTCTAAGTAAGTGAGGAGATATCAAAGAAAGAAAGAGAGGATGTTGGAAAAAAGACTGATTGAAATATTAGAGCATATGTTCTACTTAGAGGATATAGCAAAAAGGAATCCAGATTTGCTGATTTTCATTGCTAGATAATAAATATAAATCAGGAGAGGAGAGGAGACCCTTGGTGGCTTAAATTTGTTTGCAGCCTAACTATCATTTATTGGCAAGACTAGTATGACACATGTCAATCTGTTATTGAGCCATATTTATGAAAGGCTTTTCACTCAGTAGTGTAAGAATGAGCAGAAGGAGAAGTGTTATGGTTGCTATCTTCTGTAGGATTTATACCTCTGCTTGAGAATATAATCTGGGTGAAGTATCAGGTCTTTTCCTCATCTGGCTTTCTGAAAGCAATGCAAAAGAGTGATTTCCTGTTGCAGGCCCACCTCCACCATTCACACACACCACCACCACCACCACAAGCACCACCACCAATCACAGTGTGCAATGATTAAGCTTCAGAAGAGAGACATGGATGGAGAATTATCACCATTTGTAGCACTGTTTCAACTTGAAGAATCAGAGGAAAGATCTTTAGATATGAACTTTATAGATTTCATAGTGAGAAGACAGCAAGGTATTTCTTACTATTTGTCATATATAGTCAAATGTAAAATAAAAAAATAAGTGACTTGGGAATAGTATTTACAGACATCCTTAGGTAATGAACAAAATATTTCCTTTCCTATTTTAAGCCATTGGAAAAAAATATAAAAGACAGAGACTCATTTATAAACTTAACAGAAAAAATTCTGGCTAACCTTGGTGTCTTTGAAAAGGAGCTAAATTGCTTCAAGGCAACATATGGAAATGCCTAACAGTACTTTTATTACATCTTACAATAAAGAACTCTTCTAATAAACGCACAGTATTTATTTCTGTAGATGTGATCTGGAGACATTTTATGCAGAAGAAGAGCAAAATGGGAATGGGGGCTTTGTGGTGATTTTTAACAGTAGCTGGAAAGACATTATACTTCTAGACATTTTTCTTTCTCTGGGCGCACTTTCTGGGACCCAGCCCTGTCACCCTGCTAATTTGTGCCTCTACAGCCAATACACTCATATATTTTTGAAGCTGAGAAAAGGGAAGAAAATATTGTGTCTTTTCCTCTAACCAGAAATATGTGAGTCTTCTTTTTCCCAGGAAGGGAAGAGAGTTTGGCTAATTCATTTATGAAAAAATATTTTACTTGACATTTACTGTATTCATTATACTTATGAGATAGATTAATGGTTGTTATTGAACAGAACTTTATGGAATGAAAGTGTGTAAAATATTTTGGTGATTCATTATAGTATCATCTACAAAATTTCAAAATCTAATACAAGTTAATGAATATAGTTATTCATCTTAATAAATTATAAAGTAAATTATAATGCATGTTATAAGAAGGCTTGATTGGAAGATCATGACAAGCTATTATGCATATGTTTAGTAAGTAAATGTATGCTATTACCGACTACGCTGAATTGCAAGTAATTTAGTATATTTGATCTATCTTATGGAGAAAAAAATCTCCAAGCTTTAAGAAAAAAGTATTTATTCTTCAAACCAAATATTAATGTTGCATTTGAAACAAGAAGTACGGACACATACACACAAGAGCTATTTAATCTACCTCCTTTTGACAAAGCATATAGCTATAAAAATCAGAACATTCTCTTTTATGTCCTTCACTATCTTGAAGAGGAAAGGTCATATCCATTTCTCAAAAATATTTTTCATATACCTACCATTGTAAAATTTTCCAAAGATTATATTTTATAGACCTATGAATGATTAGAGCTGAAAGAAATCTTAACTATCAAATAAAATCTTCTAATTTTAGAGATAACCACTTGATCCAAAAGATTTATCCAAAGATATGTAAATCATTACTGCAAAATGAAGACTAGGACCCTTGGGGATTTCTTTTAACTTCTTAACATATAATGTCAGTCTTCTACCAAATTGTGATTTTTCATATGATAAATTATTTTTATACTCTCCCTTATGATATACTTATGCAGAAAACCCACCATAAAGCCAATTCATAGGAATATAGTAGATAAAACTATGGACACATTTTCAACACTTTTACATTTTAGCCATATATATGTCCTAAAAATTTTTAGTTCAGAATTGAATAAATTAATCCAGTCATCTACTGATGGGCATTTCGGTTATTTCCATATCTTGACTATTGTGTAAAGTGCTGCAATAAACATAGGAGTACATACAGATTTTTGAATTGGAGTGAGGGATATAAATGATGAACGTCTAAGTATTACCTTGTCTTGTACACCTGAAACTAATAAATAAATAAATTAATTAATTAAAAAAAAAGAATTGAATAAATTACTAATTTACAAAACACAAACATTTATGAAGTAAATTAGGGTCAGAAATATTACATAACCTGCCCCAAAAGACCCAACTAGCAAATGACTGAGCTAGAATTTAATCTCATACCTACATTTCTGTATTATTTTTTTTGTTAAGATGTCAGGTACAAATGATTAGGTTAACCATATTTTTTGCCTCATGACATATTCTGATTATAGGTCCATATAAAGCCCTCTTTATATTTATTTTATATAAGTTTGTATATAATCCTTTTTGTATGTGTTGTAAAAATAACACAGGAACCTACCAACAAAAAACAGAATCTGAGACCACAAAAATCTCTCTGTGGGGCTTGCACCCATCTGTACCTTCATTTTTCTTTCCTTCAAGTAACATCCTTAATCCAGTGTTCATCATCATCCTTCCCTTTTCATATACATTTATCTCCTATAAGGTATACGAGGTTTGACAATAAAGTTCATGTACTCGTTGCAACAATGTTGCCAACCTTTTTTTTTTTTTTGATATTAGAGGGATTATTCATTACTAATTTGTACCAACTGGACAAACAGTTCACCAAGTTTTCTCTTTGACGTGCTGAAAATGCTGCATGAAAAGGTTAGATGAAAGCGACCTGAACTTTTCGGCAACAATCATGGCTCTTGCATCACGACAATGCACCAGCTCACACAGCACTGTCTGTGAGGGAGTTTTTACTCAGTAAACAAATAACAGCATTGGAACACCCTCCCTACTCACCTGATCTGGCCCCCAATGACTTCTTTCTTTGTCTGAAGATAAAGGAAATATTGAAAGGAAGATATTTTGATGACGTTCAGGACATTAAGGGTAATGCGAGGACAGCTCTAATGGCCATTCCAGAAAAAGAGTTCCAAGCTTGCTTTGAAGGGTGGACTAGATGCTGGTGTCAGTGCATAGCATTCCCGAGGGGAGGACTTGGAAAGTGACCGGAGTGATATTCAGTCACGAGGTATGTAGCACTTTTTCTAGGATGAGTTTGCGAACTTAATTGTCTACCTCATATGTATTAAACTTATTATTTTAATTTGTAAAATGTGTATCATGTTGTATGTAATCTTTTAGATTTTTTCCCACTTAGTATTTTATTGTCCACATTTATCTGTATCATAGATTACTTTTCATATATTCCTTGTATATTCTATAAATTTAATATATCTCGACTTTAATTTCTAGAAGCACATTTTTTAATAACATCTGTAGCATGTTTGTAAGAAGTGAACAATTTAAAGTATACTAACAAGGGTAAACTGTTTTAAAATTTTCCAAAAGACAATGTAAAAGAAAAAAAACATGAAGGATTACCAGGGATTAACTGTTATTCATTTGGAATAATTATGTTTTTCCTTAAATAAGCTCATGACCTGATTACTTCTTCAGATGAATCCATTTAACTATATGTAAAGTGCAGAGATGGTAAAAGTGCAGAAATTAATCACCATAAATAAGGGCCTTTTTCTGTCACCTATATTAAATCGTTTCATTATTATTTTATCATCAGATTTAAATATTGTCTGTGTAAAGTACTGTAGATAGATTTCCAGATCCTATGAGGAATAACGTAGCTACAAACGTAGTTTAACTTAGGGGTAGACACCCCTTTTAAGGTCACTGATGAAGCAGATAACAGGGTAGCCTGTTAGGATAACATATTATTTACCTATTAACAGGAGACATGTTATTTCCCTATTCTGTAAAAATGGGAAAATAACACCTTCAATGTGAGGAATCACTAAGAAAATGCATGTAAATGTCTTGATTTTGTCTCGGTATACAATCAATAAAATTTATGAATATCATTATAATTCTAATGGATGCATATTGCTTATTGAAGGCCTAGATACCTCCTAGATTGAAAAGAAGTATGGCTGTCCTTTGCAAGATACCTTTCAAGGGACACTGTTAGAAAAGGAAATAACCAATTATATCCAATTAATTCTCATGTATATGTGACCTTGTAGCAATCGGGATCCTACAATAAGGAATGTGTTCCAGAGGGTTTTATATCCTCTGCTGATGACTAAAAGCACTCAGGCCAGAATTCCACAGAAGAAAGGAACGCATTTGTTAGTGAGGAAACTTTCCTTGGAGAGTAAGTGTAAATCACATAGAGCTACCATCCCGCTTGGAACAGGGAAATTAATAACTATATGACTTGCCCCTTCCTTTACCAGTCCCCTGCCAAAGCCCAACCCTTACCACCAGACAGGAGGCATAGATCATTCACAATATGCCAAAACGTGGAAGAATACCAACAAACTGCATGTTGTAACTTGCCTTGGAAAGAACTTTACTGCAAGTAAAATCAAGGAAGATAAGATATCCCTATTTTACCTAGTGACAAAGTGATTAGTAGGATCATTGAGGTGCAGTGCAGTGAAAACTACCGTGAAGTGAATCAAAACAGAGGTACACAGAGGGCAAAATAAAGTATGACGATAAAACTTGGGTTTTATGTTCTTTTAAATTAACAGAGGGGTTAAATTAAGCAAATTTAAAATGCCATTAAAAGAGTTTCAATGCCATAAAGACAAGAAGTTAAGACTTTGACTATGTTTTATGCTCCAACTTTTGTTAATGTGTGGCAGTACAAATTCCCCTTCACAGATCACTTGTAAATCTTTACTTAATAGGCGGCAGGATTTACTAAAAACAACCCTGAGAGAAAATCGCCTTAAATTAGAATGCTTCCTTAGACTTCACCCAGCTTTTTATTTTACAGAAAAATTGGGATTGTAGGCTGACCTTTCGCTCTTATTTTTGACAAATGCGTAAATTAATGTTTTGCAGTTTCCTTCTTGGGCATTATTCAGGCCCTTAAATCTCTATATCTCATGCTTCCCTGCCCTCTCCTCACCTCTGCAGTCCTCAATTTATTCACCTTCTTTTTAGGGCATAAAACTGTCATATAATGAAGGGCAATCTGTTTACAGAATGTGTACATACGTGTGCCTAGAATATCCAAGGCACTGCAGTAGCAACATAAGACTCCCCTGCATTACAAAAGCTGCAATGTGCCAGAATGTTTCTTCCCTGGTCATGCGGCCTCCCAGGGGAGTGTAGCCACACGGCATGTACACATCAGGCAGAAGCAGAAGCACTGTAACAGTGCTACATGCACTCTTTCTACCCCTGTACATCGATCCCGCCGTAGGCCATAAACTGAGAAGTTTTTATGGCCTTATAACAAACCTGGATCTACAACTGAGGTTTAAGAAATAAAGTTCAATGATGTAAAATCCTAAAATAGAACAGGATATTTTTTCATGATTTATTTGAATGTTTAACTGAGGTCATATATGTAAGCTCCTCAGATGTATGTCTGACCATTGATCAGTGCTCACTAGATTATTTTATATTAAAATTATTATGAAATTTAAGAATAAATAGGAAACAAGGCGAGGGTTGAAAAAGTCTGTTTGATAATGTATTGTGCTATTTTTCTATCATACAATTGTTTCTGTTTATAAATGAAATAAAGTCTACCTTCCCGTTAGGAAAATAACCCTTATACACAAATTAAAATCATACTTCAAAATGTACAGATGAAATGACCATAACATTCTTAAGGATGTGATCTTAATTTTCAATACAATAACATTAAATCACAATTATACTTGGTTTAAAAGAAAAGCATCTAAAGAGTCTACATAAATGAAACTAAGAGCACTTAGGCACAATTATCACTAGGATACAATTTGTATCACTTGAGATAAAGCCTTAGCGAGTGTCTTAACCACAAGCAAAACAGCAATTGAAATCTAAAAATGAAAATTTAGATGAGTATTTTGTATTTTATACTTAAACACAGGCAGAATAAAATATTTCTATAATCCATAATGTAGAAATAAAATAAATAGACGTGTAGAGACATTATCTGGAAGCTTGCTACAAATTTAAGAGCTTAACAATATCAATTTTTTTATCTATCTCATGTGGGAAGTATAATGCAAATTAATACTGAAAGATGAAATTACTTTTCTTTTCAAATGTACCATTCTTTTTGAACACAATCATAATCATATACTTTTTAAAAAGTTAACATTATACCTAAAAGGAAGAGTTTTATTAAAACCTGTGTTTCTTGGAAGATCAAATGATAGAATTTTATAAGGCGAAGATAATTTATACAAAATTTAATCAAAATATTTTCTCTAGTGCTGAAATCTGAATCAGCTGATTATTTCATTCTCATTTAAAAATTTCTGGTGGTGAAAAAAAACATTTTTTAGGTAGCCTATTCTAATTGTTCAATCTCTCTTATTGACCAAAAACAAATAAAAAAAATAAAACCGAACAAAAACTCTGTTTTCTTGAGATAGAGCATGATGCAAGTTTTAAATTTAGTATTTTCACATATTTATTTTACTTATTTGGGCTATCTCAAGAAAGCAGATTTACTTAATAGCCTGTGGAGACATTTGAGTGCCTAAAAATAGCTGAAACATCTTCTGTTGTTTCAGTCACTTTCTGTTTCCATCATTTCAAGTGTCCTCAACTACTAGTAAATCCAACACTAAAGTGTCCTTTTAACTGAAGCCCCTATTCCAAATATAGACTACGTAGTAGAGAGAAAAAATGGGACTGCTATCTTCCTTGATCTTAGAATTTTTGCTTGTAAAAATAGTCTGAAATTGTATTTGTCAGGTCTTATTTGACATCATAATACAAGGTTGGCTTATATTGCATTTGTTGTCCACCAAATCTATTTGGCTTCTATAAGTAGGTATGTATAAATCAGGATTATACTATGTAAGTAGTAGATTTTAAATCTAAATTCAGTACTCTTATTCTGCAGTACTTATATTTCTCTTTTCTTCTTAACTAATATTTTTATGATTTCAAATCACCTAATTCATATAGAAAATTAGTTTTTTCAAGTTTCAATGATCCTTTTTTTCCTTTAAGTATTGTGCCAGGCAAAATCATATTGATAAGGGTAGTTGTTATACTCATATGTTTCTTGATGTGTTTGCCAGGATTTTTTAGGACATATTATAAACTTTTGCAAAGCTTTCAATTTTTTAATTTAGAGCAATATTGTTAAAACATGTACTACCTGTGCTTCAGTGTAAATGTACAAGTATTTCTCTAGATCATATATAATGCAAAGCTTCACCTTTTCTGGATAATATCAAACTATTCCTCAAGTATTATCTTTTACTCCCAACAGCATTGTATAAACTGTTTTATTGGTTTGCATCCTTGCCAACATTTGATGTTGTCAAACTTTGAAATTTTTGCCAATGTGGTGGATGTGTAATTGTAATTTAATTTGGTTTTTATTTTGCATGTCTTTGATTTTTGATAATGTTGAGTCATTTTTTCAGAGGTGTAGTCACCATTTGGAACTCAGAGAGAATGAAAAGAGGCAGCATACTGGCATCAGGAAATATATATCAATGTTCAAAAATGAAGAAAAATGGCTTCCAGTTAGGAGAGATTACTTATTGACTATTGGTCATGAGAGTTTCCTCTTTTAAGAGGCTGGTATAAGATTTTGCTCATTTTTAAATCTTATTTTCCATCTTTTTTCTCAGTTTTGGCCATCTATCAATTTATCAGTCTATCTATCTAGAACACTAATCCTTTGTTGCTTAAATATATCGATTACATGTTATATGAGTCTTATATATGTCTTTGTATGCGTGTGTGTGTCTTGATAATGAGAAATTTATAATTTTACTATAGAAAAACGTTAACAATTTATCTTTTATAGTTAGTAGTCATTTCTGAAAATAGCCTTTCTCCATTTTCATATATTGGTATATTTTCCCACCTCCAATATGCTTGCTCTTTGCATTCTTTGTGACTTCCAAAATCTGTCCTTTGTGTTTTTACATATCATGTTTCTCAGTTTCATGGATATTTTAATTCAGAATTCTGGAGCTAAATGGTATTTTAGAGAATATTACATTTAGGGTTTCTCCAAGTGTCACTATATAAAAGTGATCTAAATGAAGCCACTGCAAAATGGAGTCAGCGCTGTCATCCCAAAGGAAAGGCCTTGCACTTCTTGCTCCTTCAATCTCTTGAACTGGGCAAAACAATCTTTGGACTGGGCCCAACCAACATTACCTTACAAACAACTGTTTATAAAGCTAACAGGAAAGCAGATTTCCTGACTACAAGGACTGATAATTAAGGACATTCTTTAGAATCAGTAAACAGCCATGTACAGCTAAAGACTAAATTAGCCTATTGGCAACGACAGAAATCTCTTCCTTCTATTTATGTAATTCTTGTCCTTCCCTTTCTTCTAAAAACCCCCAGCCATCAACCTATAATCCAGGTGTATAATTCAGGTGTCTGAATCTATGCCGCAGATTGTAATTCTTTTTGCTCTCAAATGCTTGTGACCTCTCACTTTGGTGTTTTTAAAAATTACATATACATATATATATAGATATATACATATATATATAAATTACATATATATACACACATGATTTATGTATAACTTATTCATATACATATATAGACATATAGTTTATTGGGATGACATTGGTTAATAAAATTATATAGGTTTCATGTGTACAATTCTATAACACATTGTTGATATCATTGATATATTGCATTTTGTGTTCACCACCCAGTCAGTCAAATACATAGTGATGGAAGGAGAAATGACTCTGCCTTTTTTCTTTCTTTTTCTTTTAGTTAACAGTATGCATTTGGAGAGACTTTTAAAAATATGCACTCTTAGATTGTCCCACTCACCTACCTAAATCTGTTAGAATCTCAGGTTTGCAAATTGACGCATGCCCACATGTGCACATGCACACACATTCTTTTTTTCCTTTCAGTTACTAAAGCTTGAGAAATATTGGGTACCCCAAAGTGCTTATTTTAAAGACACGAAAAGCAGGATCCCAAAAGTTACTTAATGAAGGCCATTCTTTTAGTGTCAGGGACTGAACTAAAACCCATATGTGTAAAGATATTCTCATAGGTGACTGTTTCTTTGGCTCTAAACTTTCATCTACTTCCCCATTTCTCTTAATGCAATATAGCCAACTTCTTCTGGTTATTAACTTTAGCGTAGCTCTTTAAAAAAACCGATTCTCCTCTGTATCATAATAGGAATATAGCAGGTAACAGTTCTACCCAGCTGGACTACATTTCTCTTCCTCCCTTGTAGTCAGTTGTGACTATATTTCTATGAATGGAATGTGAGCATAAATTATGTCTACTGATTTCAGGCTTAGTAATTAATAACTTTGGAGTTTTTTTGCATGACCTTGAACCCTTCTTCCTGAGGAAATAGGAAGAACATAATGTTTCCTTGAAAATACGACCTAGCCAGGCAATCAGCTCTAATGCGTCTTTTGGAGCAAAAATTAATATAAGACCGGGTCTTATTTTACTATAAGACCCGGTAGAATCGAATCAAATCAAATCAAATCAAATCAAATCAAATAGATAATATGGGGTCTTACATTAATTTTTGCTCCAAAAGATGCATTCGAGATGATTGTCTGGCTAGGTCTTATTTTCGGGGAAACACGGTAGTAGGGTACCTGGATTACAAATGACCAACAGGCAGAGATGTGCTGCTGACTTCTCTGGTCTCTTTCAAAGTCTTTTAGATTTACACGATTTTTAATTTATCATATATTTGACTCTCGTTGTAATAGTAATATAGCATTTACTACTGCTCAAATGTTTATAATGAAGCAGACAGTTTTACCTCTCCAGCAAGAGGATCTATCCATGTAATGATATGTACGCATGCTTAACCTCCTTAATTTCAGATAACATAGACAACTAAGGTGCTTTAAGGAAAAAAAGAAAAGAAAAGAAAAGAAAAGAAAAGAAAAGAAAAGAAAAGAAAAGAAAAGAAAAGAAAAGAAAAGAAAAGAAAAGAAAAGAAAAGAAAAAAGAAAAGAAAAAAGAAAGGAAAGTATATTGGATCTAGAAGTAATTGCTAGAAAACAAATGCTTGGATGATATCTGTATTTTCAATTTTAACTTGAAAAGGTGCTACCATTGGCTGATATCTTTCAGAGAATCATTCAAAATTGGAAACAGAACACACTTATTTGCAACAGTGGCCTTTTTCCCCTTCAACTTTTATGTGGTATTTGAACTGATGGGAAATCTAAACCTGTGTCACAGACTCTATCAAATAAGAAGTTGGTGACTAGAAATGTGGTTGTTAAATGTCGCATTATTGTCTTTTGACAGTCTGCTTTCTGCAGCAAGCTTTATAGCCTTGCTTCACTTGTAACACAATTTAATAGGATGATTATAAATGTGTTCATCTTAACATAAAGAATTTTAAGTTGCTTTAGTAAAAGTTGAAGAAAGCCTCAGGAACTTTGGTGGCAAATGCAATAAAAAGTTATAAAACCTTAATAAAATGATATTCCAAATAGATTGACATTAAAGGTTTTATTGAAATGTTGCTGATAATCCTTTATGAATTCAAATTAAAAGAGGTAACTTTTTTATGTAGGAAAATAACCTACAGCTGTCTTCACATCCTTCCATGAAGCTGTCATTGAAAGGTTACTGATATTTTTCTACTTTACTTCAACGCATGACCAGTGGAAGTACTGAGCGTTCAGTAACATTAAAGTAGATGACTCATAAAAATTTTCCTCTTTGGAATGCTGATATTTCTCAGTTAATGTATAAGAATATGTCAGAGGATAGGTATGCAACAAAGGCTAATATATATTAAAAAGTCTACCCCTAGTAATTAATTTGCCCTAAAGGTATAATACATTCTTAGTGTCCCAAGTCCTAATGGTGTTGACCACCTCAAGTTAGAAATACTGGAGGTAATCTAAAGATAAGTTATTTGGAAGTCTCTGTTTTCCTGAAAACTACAGATACATTAAAACATATAGTTTGCCACTATCCTAAAGTAGTCTCTTTTTAAACAGATAAATTACATTACTTATGAATATTGTATTTACCATTTATAAAGATACTTCACAAATTTTATTTTTCCCCCATTATATTTTGCAGGTTTTTAAGAAACTGTTAACTGGAAGTTATAATTATAGTTTAAAACATATTTTAGTTTAATGAATCCACAGACTCAACAATTATCAACCATGGCCGAACTTACTGGATTTATAATCATTCAGCTTCCCCCTCACCTCTGTTGGCCATACACACTGGATTATTTTGAAGCAAATTTCATGCATCATGTAATTTCATCCACTCATATGTCAATATAAACGTTAAAACTTAAGTATTCATTTATAATGCATACCACATATACTTATCACACATACAAAATTAAAAAAAAAAACCTTAGCTTTTAAATAAATACTTGGCTTGTTTTAATTAGAATCAAAATAAGTAACACATACTGAATTTAAGCATGTTTCTTGTTTCTTATTTTATATTTTGGCCCTATATCCCCAAGCTATTACAATGACAAAAATGGTCTTAAAAACTCTAAGAATTCCACAAGACGAGGGCTGCTTCATTAAGTAGTTTTTAAAATAAATTTTGCTAATAACTATGTACAGTGTCAGATGGGTACTGGACTTATTAGGGTTATCACTTTGTTAAAAGCAGTTAGCTTATAGTCAGCAAGACAACAGGGATCCCAGCCTTACAACCACAGGAAAATGAATTCTGCAATGAACCTAGTTGAGCAAGGAAAAGGATTCTCCTCCAGACAATTTGGTTTTGGTCCAATGAGATCCACACAGCCTTTCTAACCTACAAAACTGTAAGATAATACATTTGTATTGTTTTAAATCACTAGCGGTAATTTGTATGGCAACAACAGAAAATTAACATAGTTAAAATCATTTCTTTTCTTTCTACTTTACTTCTGAGAATTTTTTTTAACTTTGATTTTATTTAATTAGTGTTATGTAAAACATACACATGGTTACAACACAAAATCTATAAAACAAGATATCCACTGAAAAATTTAGTTTCTGTATCTATCCCCTCTATCTTTCCCATTCTTTCCCATTTACATTCTTAAAGAATTTAGGTTTCCAGAGTTATATTTACTAAAGCAAATACACACATTTATACTCATATTCCTAAATCTTTCATTTTTAAACATTTTACCACACTTTAAAATTTACTATTTTGGTGTATAGTTTTATGAATTTTCACACATAGATTTTTTATAACCACTTCCACGATCAAAACACAGAATGGTTTCATCACTCCTAAAACTTCCTTGTACTATTCATTTTGTGGGAGGAACCACATCCTCCCCTTCATTTTTAACTCTGGCAACCACTGATCTGTTCTCTTTCACTATAGCTTTGTCGTTTTGAGAATGAAATAACTGTTTTCACTCAACATGATGCCTTTGATTGTTTTGTTTTTTGTTTTTTTCAGGATGGAGAATAACATGTCAGCTTTATTACTAAGAAAAGGTTGATACTAAATAACATTTGGGGGCTGACACAGTCTCTGATAGTGCTAAACAGACCATGGACTCTGTTCTCCCACCCCACCCCCCTGCATGTGATTTAGCTGCTGTAAAACTTATGGCATAGACATTGAGGAGTAGAACAAATCTTGTGTTCTTTGCAGGTAGACAAATCTCAAAGAGAAGGAAAGGAGTGAGCTGATCCAGACATGCATAATTCCTTTTTCTAAACTCCTCCCCAAATTCCTTCCCTGGGGAAGAATAAGTGAGGGTGGGACAAGATGACACAAATGTGATTCTAGCAGAGCCCATTCACATTTCCTAGCTTTTTGTTCTCAACCCATTGGGTTTACCCATTAAGACTATGGTCAACCGACGTATTAGCTAACCTCTTGAAGAAGGAGATCAGGTGTCTATTAGAGCTGGCTCTTGCTTGCGTGAGGCTCCCTCAGTTTCAGCCACAGCTCAGTTGGGTAATTTCCTGGGTACTTGCACTATTTTAAGTTTGAATTATTTGCCAACATTTGTGTGTGTGTGTGTGTGTGTGTGTAAATGTGTATTTTTTTGCTGTTGTTGTTTTATTAGTCTCAGGTGTACAAAACAATGTAATAGAAATTTATCATTTATATCCCTCACACAGTGATGAACCTCCTTCCCCCATCTACTACCCCTCTGACATCACATAGGATGCCTTTGTTTTTATCCAAGAGATTTATCCAGGTTGTTACATACCAATAGTTATTCCTTAGTAGTGCTGAGTTATATTTTATTGTATTGATAGTCCAGATTTTATTTATCCATTTACTTGTTGATGGACATTTGGGTTGTTTGTAGTATTGAGCTATCGCAAAAAAAGCTACTATGAACATTTATATATACTGGTCGTATGGACATATCTTTTCTTTCTCTTGGGTAAATACTTTGGAGTGAAATGGCTGGATTATATATTAGCAGTATGTTTACCTTTTTAAGAAATTGCCAATTTGTTTTCCAAAGTAGAGGTACCAATTTATACCCACCAGCAGTGCATGCGGGTTTTAGTCCTTTTACATCCTCAGAAACGCTAGTTATTGTCAGTCTTGTTAGTTTTAGTCATTTTAAAATGTCTGTAGTGATATCTCATTATAGATTAATTTCATTACTCAAATGACTGGTTATGCTGAGTAGTTTCATGAGCTAATATTCCATTTATTTATCTTCTTGGATAAAAATATAAATCTTTGGCCTATTTTTATTTTTTGTGTTTTATTATTAAATTTGGAGAGCATTCTGTATGTTCTATCTTAGATAAAAGTCCTTTATCATGTATCTAGTTTGCAAATATTTTCTTCCAATCATTGATTTGTTTTTTCACTTATTAAGGGTGTCTTTTAAAAGAAGTTGTTTTAAATTTTTTTAACTTTGTGAAGAATAATTTTCCTTTCATGAGTAATGTTTTTGGTATCATATACATATATTGGTATCATATATATATATATATATATATATATATATATATATATATATATATATGGTCTGACAATCACGTTCACGAAGTTGTTGCAACGATGTTGCTAACATTTTTTTGACATCACAGGGATTATTCATTATGAATTTGTACCAACTGGACAAACAGTTAACCAAGTTTACTATTTGGAAGTGCTGAAGAGGCTGCATGAAAAAGTTAGACAAATACAACCTGAACTTTTCGCCAACAATTCATCTCTTTCATCACGACAATGCACCAACTCACAGGGCACTGTCTATGAGGGAGTTTTGAGCCAATAAACAAATAACTGTATTGGAACACCCTCCATACTCACCTGATCTGGTCCCCAATGACTTCTTTCTTTACCCTAAGATAAAGGAAATATTGAAAGGAAGACATTTTGATGACATTCAGGACATCAAGGGTAATATGATGACAGCTCTGATGACTATTCCAGAAAAAGTGTTCCAAAATTGCTGTGAAGGACGGGCTAGGTGCTGGTATCAGAGCATAGCATCCCAAGGGGAGTACTTTGAAGGTGACCATAGTGACATTCAGCAATGAGGTACGTAGCACTTTTTCTAGGATGAGTTCAATAACTTAATTGCCCGATCTCCTGTGTGTGTGTGTGTGTGTGTGTGTGTGTGTGTGTGTGTGTGTGTTTATGTATGCTGGGTGCCGAAACAGTGTATACAATTGGACATTTTGGTCATGTTGTTCAAGCAGTAGTTTGCTATAATGAGAAGTGTCTGCACACTGATGGTAACCACTTTGAGCACTTCTTGTAACTGCAGAAGTCAAATATGATTTGTATTCATCTTTGTTATCAGTATACACACACACATATACACATATATACATATATGTATAAAAATGTGTGTGTGTATATATATACATATATATAGTTCCAAATATATATATATATGTATATATGTATAAAAAATGGGCGAATTCTGGCTCTTCCCCAAACTCAAAATGACTATGAAATGTTAACATTTTAAATCAATTCAGGACATCAAGGCACCCATGACAGTACAACTAAAGACACTCATAAAAGAGGACTTCCAGAACTG
Organism: Rhinolophus hipposideros; assembly: GCF_964194185.1. Lineage (NCBI taxonomy): Eukaryota > Metazoa > Chordata > Mammalia > Chiroptera > Rhinolophidae > Rhinolophus > Rhinolophus hipposideros. The sequence goes on along the minus strand of NC_138053.1, from coordinate 45,374,528 downwards.
CTTCAAAAGGTGGCAAGAATGATGAGATATGTGTGTTTGAAGTGAGGTATTTTGAGGGTATTTTGAGGGTGATTAATGGCAATGTGTCTTTTACCATTTTTTATTTATTTATTTAGACATTCACTGTAGTTTTTGATCACACCTCATAGCTTTGCTCATATTTTGTGCTTGGCATTTATTGATCTCTTTGGATCTGTGAGTTTACAGTTTTAATAAAACTTAATAATTTTTCAGCCATTACTTATTCAATTTTGTTATTTTGTTCCATTGTTTTCATGAATTTGAATAATATGCATATTAGGCTCCTTAGAGCTGTCTCATAGTTCACTGATGCTCTCTTCATTTTTTTCCTGTTGCGTTCACTTATCTTATTTCTGCAGTATTTAATGTTATTAATCCCATATACTGTACTTTTCTCTCATACATTGCTCACTCCAATTCTAGCGATGACATTAAAATGATATTTATTCTATGAACATCAATAACTAGTAGTTTATAATGAATAATGTAACTTATCTCATAAATTGTCAAGCCATAGAATGCAAGACTCATACCAGTCAACAAAAATGGTTAACTCTTGAATGTTATTTTTGACAAATTTCATGTCATGGTGAAATTTGCATTAACTATCAGAATTGCACTGAATAGCAAAAAAGACCTGCAAGCTACTAGCAGATATTTAAAATATTGGTCTGGCAAGCAAAATCTTCAGTTCGCTGACAAGGAAAGTTCAATCAAATGGTAAAGACATCCACAGGAATCTAAAATATGATATTGAGGATTACTTAATACATCCCCCAAAATTGATGTTTTAAAGTTCTCTGGGTTCATCTTAATCAGAGCATGTTCATTAAACTCTATTAAAAAGCATAGCTGATCTGTTAAAGGCATTGAGCAGTTATACATAGGAAAGATGATTTTTATCCTGTGCATCTTAAAACATAATTAAAACATATTATATACAGCCAATGTATTTGAGAATACAGTGTTTCATTTGATTCAAAACTACGTCAAAGATATGGGTTTTTAATGCAAGTCCAGTTGGACTACAACAATATAAAAGGGTATAAGGTAAACATCAGGAAAATAATAACACTTAAGGGAAGAAATAATATTACAAACAGGAAAATCAGTTTTTCTGAAAGATGAATAATAAAGGAAAATATTCTTAATAATGTAATAAGAAGAAGTCTTTTATGTGGTTTCAGCCTCTGGTAATTACATCAAATACAAATATACAAATACAAAATGTGGTAACTGCTACGTGAGAAAAATTTGAAAAGCTATTCCAGGGCAATATGAATACCTTTTCTAGATTATATCCCACTGACAAATGTCTTCAAAGTGGGCTATAATTTTCTCATGTAGTTTATTACATTTTGTAATTATACACTTGTGTGATTATTTCATTAGTGTGTACTATATTATATTCCACAATACTGCAGTCTACATGACAGCAAATTTTGTGTCTCTCTAGATCACATTATAGTCTAGTGTCTAGAAAAGTCCTTGGCACATTGTAGGTTTTAAATAAATCAATGAAATACAAATGAATATAAATCAGAATTTAATGCTATATAGGCAAGCTATAAACTATTATTATTCAAAGCAGGGATTAGTATTAGTGTTATGTAACAATAATGCACGAGAGTATGGATTAAAAGATACAAGTATCAGTTTACATGTATAAATCAATCTTAGTAAAATTAAAAATTAAAGTTAATGATTTATGTATTATTCGTTTATAGCTATTTTAATTGCTAAATCCTCAATCTACAATTAGGAACATTATTGCTTAATTATAAAAACATGAATTATTCACTGGTAATAATTAAAGTTATGACAGTTACTCAAAAATTTAAGGAAACATTAATTTTTGTGTGCAGTAAATAATTATCAATTTTCACATAGACACAATTGAACTTGCTAATATTAGTGTGAACTTCAAGATTAATTCAGAAGTATAAGTAAAAAGATGAAATATTTCGTAGTGTTTCAATATTTTTCTGTCTAAACATTCTGGATACCACAGATAAAATATTAGGTAAAATAAATAAGACAGAAAAGGCATAAAATATGAACAAAAATTCCTTTTTTAAAACTTGATCAAAAATTCAAATTAGTGCAATGACTAAACTCATAGAGCTGATGTGTTCCACTGAGGAAGCCAGGAAGTACTATTAGGAGTGCTGCTATTGCAGGGTGGCAGGAACTAAAAGCTCGTCATGTGGGGTTACAAATTAAGATAGGCTCCCTGATTACGCCAGATTCTGGGATTGTGGGCGCTCCAAACATTCAAATACCTTCAAAAATAGTATTTCCAAAAACATATAATACTTATTTTTATTTTGATATTTTATCATTGTGATGGGAAAGGTAAGTCTCATAGAAGATATAAAAACACAGAACTAGGAAACATTAAGCGAGAAAGAGAAAAAAACAAAACTAAATAATCCCTATCAAAATCAATCTAAACATCAAAACCAAACATCTTGAGAACATTGAGAAATAAGAAATGTAACATCCAAACATTTTTACCAAGAAACTCAAATTGATATATAACCTAAAAATAGTTTTTAAATAAGTATAAAATCACCATAAAGTATAAATGTTATATATATATATATGCACATATATATGTATATATATGTATATATATACACACATACACACACACACACACACACACACACAGAAGTAATGAGGTATCTTGGAAATGAACAGAATATTAGAATACAAGCAGGAGAATTGATAATTTATGATTTAGAAAGCAATAATCTAAAGAAAATAGCCCAGAGAGAGACATAGAAATAAAAAATATAACAAAAGTACTGAAACACATGAAAAATGAATTAAAAATTGAAGTTCTATAAGAAGTGAGTGAAAGAAATCATGGAGATACTATATTTAAAAAAGATAATCACTGCGAATTTTCCAGGAGAATAGCGTGATTTGTCATATTAAAAGGGTACTTTAAATAATGAGCAGTAAATATAAAATAAATCCTGAAATAGGCATACTATAATGAAACTACAGAATATTAAGGATAGGGAAAATATATTTTATTCTTCCAGAGAGAAAAGAAGTATGTGTGCATAAAGACTAAAATTCTCAGAATCAAGAATGAGACAGAAAGAAATATTCTTTCCAAACCTAAAAATTTATGTACAGCTGAAATGTAAGGTAAGGGCAGAATAAGTATACTCTCATAAGAGGTCAGACAATTAATTTTATGAACTTTGTGGCAATGATGTTGCTAAGCTTTTTTTGATATCAGACAGATTATTTATTATGAATGTATACCAACTGGACAAATAATTAACCAAGTTTACTATTTAGAAGTGCTGAAAAGTCTGAGAAAGTTAGATGACCTGAACTTTTCGCCAACAATTCATGGTTCTTGCATAACAACAATACATTGCCCTGTCTGTGAGGGAGTTTTTAGCCAGTAAACAAATAACTGTATTGGAACACCCTCCCTACTCACCTGATCTGGCCCCCAATGACTTCTTTCTTTACCCAGTGATAAAGAAAATATTGAAAGGAAGACATTTTGATGACACTCAGGACATCAAGGGTAATATGATGACAGCTCTGATGGACATCCCAGAGAGTTCCAAAACCGCTTTGAAGGGTGGACTAGGTGCTGGCATTGGTGCATAGCTTCCCAAGGGGAGTACTTTGAAGGTGACAGTAGTGATATTTAGCAATGAGGTATATAGCACTTTTCCAGGATGAGTTTGAGAACTTAATTGTCAGACCTCATATGTGAAAAGTTCAGATAAGTGAATCATTTACAGACCCTTAGTAAGACAATTATTTAAATAAATGGAGAATGAGAAGCAATAAGAATGAAAATGTCCATATTTATGTCGGTTTATTTCTGGGTTCTCAATTCTATTATATTGGTCTGTGTGTCTGTTATTCTGTCAATACCATACTGTTTGATTATTGTTGCCCTATAGTACAAGCTGAAGTCAGGGAGTATGATACCTCTAGCATTTTTTTTTTTTTTTTTAGGATTGCTTCGGCTATTTGGGGTCTTTTGTGGTTTCATACAAATCTGATGATTTTATGTTTTATTTCTTTAAAAAACGGCATTGGAATTTTCATGTGTATTGTATTGAATCTATATATTTCTCTGGGTAATATGGCCATTTTAACTATGTTGCTTCTTCCAATCCATGAACATGGAATGTCTTTCCATTTGTGTCTTCTTCAATTTCTTTTAAAAAGGTCTTATAGTTTTCAGTATAGAGGTCTTTCACATCCTTGGTTAAGTTTATTCCTAGGTATTTTATTCTTTTTGTTGCAATTACAAAAAAGATTTTTTCTTTTTTTACTTTATTTTTCTGAGATTTCATTTTTAGTATATAGAAATGCAATGGACTTTTGTACGTTGATTATGTAGCTGGCAACTTTACTGTATTCGTTGATTGTTTTTAATAGCTCTTTGGTGGAGTCTTTAGGGTTTTCTATCTATAGCATCATGTCATCTGCAAAGAGTGACGATTTAACTTCTTCATTCCCAATTTGGATGCCTTTTATTTCTTTCTCTTGCCTCATTGCTATGGCTAGGACTTCCAAAACTATGTTGAAAAGCAGACGTGATAGGAGACAGCCCTGTCGTGTTCCTGAACGTAGAGTAAAGGGCTTCAGTTTTTCACCATTAATTATGATATTAGCTGAGGGTTTGTCATATATGGCCTTTTTAATGTTAAGGTATTTTCCTTTTATACCTATTTTATTAAGTGTTTTAATCATAAATGGACGTCGTATCTTCTCAAATGCTTTTTCTGCATCTATTGATATAATCATATGATATTTGTCCTTTATTTTGTTTATGTGGTGTATCACATATGTGGAGGTGGATTTGCATATGTTGAGCCATCCTGTGCCCCTGGGATGAACCCCACTTGGTTGTGATATATAATATTTTTTAAAGCACTGTTGCATTCGATTTGCTAGAATTTTGTTTAGGATTTTTGCATCTGTATTCATCAGAAGATATCGGTCTGTAATTTTCTTTTTTTGTGTTATCCTTACCAGGTTTTGGTATCAGAGTACTTTTAGATACATAAAATGAGTTAGGAATTATCGTCTCTTGACTTTTTTGCAAGAGTTTGAGCAGGACAGGTATTAGATCCCCTTTGAATGTCTGGTAGAATTCACTACTGAAGCCATCTGGTCTTGGACTTTCGCTTTTTGGGAAGGTTTCCGATGACTGATTCAATTTCCTTATTGGTTGATATATTTAGATTTTCCAACTATTCTTGCTTCAGGCTAGGAAGGCTATATGTTTCTAAGAACTTGTCCATTTCTTCTAGGTTATTGAATTTGGTGGCGTATTGTCGTTCATAGCATTCTTGGATGATCCTTTGTATTTCTGTGGAATCTGATATAACATCCCCTCTTTCAGTTCTGATTTTGTTTATTTGTGTCTTTTCTCTTTTTATGTTAGGGAGTCTAGCCAATGGTTTGTCAATTTTATTAATCTTTTCAAAGAACCAGCACTTTGTCACATTAATTTTTTCTATTATCTTTTTGTTCTCTATTTCACTTAGCTCTGCTCTGATTTTTATTATTTCCTTCCTTCTGCTGACTTTGGGTTTCATTTGTTCTTCTTTTTCTAGTTCTTTAAGGTGTAACGTGAGGTTATTTGGGATTTTTCTTGTTTCTTAAGATAGGACTGTAATGATATAAATTACACTCTTAAGACTGCTTTCCCTGCATTCCAAAAATCTGGGTAACATGTATTTTCATTCTCATTTGTTTCTATGTATCTTTTGATTGCTCCTCTTATTTCCTCTTTAAAGCATGTTGTTCTTTAAAAGCACGTTGTTTAATCTCCACATATTTGTGGATTTTCCTGCTTTCTTTTTGCAGTTGATATCCAGTTTCAAAGATAATTTTTGACAAAGAAGCCAAAACATACAATGGAGAAAAGACAGCCTCTTTAATAAATGGTGCTGGGAAAATTGGAAAGCCACATGAAAAAGAATGAAACTGGAGTGCTGTCACCATGTACTAAAATTAATTCAAAATTGATCAAAGACATAAACATAAGACATGAAACAATAGACTGCACAGAAGAAAACATAGGTACTAAACTTATAGACCTTGGGTTCAAAGAGCATTTTATGAATTTGACCCCAAAGACAAGGGAAATAAAAGCTAAAATAAATGAATGGGACTATATCATTCTAAAATCTTCTGCACATCAAAAGAAACCATTGACAAAATAAAGAGACAACCAAGAGAATGGGAGAAGATTTTGGCAAACAACGCCTCCAGTAAGGGGCTAATATCCAAAACATGTAAGGAGCTCATACAACTCAACAACAATAACAACAACAAACAATCCAATTAAAAAATTGGGCAGAGGACCTGAACAGATACTTCTCCATAAAGGACATACAAATGGCCAATAGACATATGAAAAAATGCTCAACATCACTAATAATCAGAGTAATGCAAATAAAAACCACAATGAGATATCACCTCACCCCAGTCAGAATGGCTATCATCAACAAGACAAATAGTAACAAGTATTGGAGAGGCTGTGGAGAAAAAGGAACCCTCATACACTGTTGGTGGGAATGCAGACTGGTACAGCCGTTATGGAAGGCAGTGTGGAGGTTCCTCAAAAAATTACGAATACAACTACCATATGACCCAGCAATCCCTCTCATGGGTATGTACCCAAAAAATCTGAAAGCATTTATCCATAAAGACATATGTGCTCCTATGTTCTTTGTAGCTTTATTTATGGTGTCCAAGACAGGGAAACAACCAAAATGTCCTTCAATAGATGAATGGATAAAGAAGTTGTTGTATACCTTACATATCATTTGTGACAACATGGATGGATCTTGAGATTATAATGCTAAGCAAAATAAATCAGACAGAAAAAGTAGAGAATTATATGATTTCACTGATGTTGTATACAAAACTGAAAACAACAAAAGAACAAGACAAAGGAAGAAACAAAAATTCATACACACAGACAATAGTTTAGTGGTTACCAGAGAGTAAGGGAGTAGAGGTGTTGTTGAAGACGGCAAACAGGGTCAAATACATGGTGATGGAAGGGGAACTGACCATGGGTGGTGAGCACACAATGTGGTAGATGATATATTATTCTGTAAGATAGATGATGTATTACAGAATTGTATACTTGAAACCTATGTAACTTTACTAACAATTGTCACTCCAATAAACTTTAATTTAAAAAAAAGAATGAAATTGTCTACAACATATCACCATCACATTCACCTACCAACACATATACTGTGCTGTATCTGTAGTTTCTATTGATAAACCCTCTATAACTTGAAAAAATCCTTGTTCTTTATTTGTGCATCAAATTTCATGTCACTTATTTCAGAGTTCTAGTAAAATGTTTGAATAGAAGTAGTGAGAGAAGTAATCTTTGCTTCGTGCCCATTCTGACAGGGAAAATGTCCAGTGTCTCACTATTAAGTATGATATTAGCTATAGAATTTTTGTAGGGTTTTTTATCAGGTTGAGAAAATTTATCTCTGTTCTTGGTTGCTGAGAGTTTTTTTCAGAAATAAGTGGTGAATTTTGTCAAATGCTTTTTCTGAATCTATTGAGAAGATCATGTAGTTTTTCTAGTCTGATAATATAATGGATTATTGACAGATTTTTTTAGTGCAAGACCAAACTGCATTCCTGGAATAATTCCAAATTAGTCAAAATGCATTATTATCTGTATATATTTTATGTTAGGAATACTTTATTAAAACGTTTTACATCTATGTTGTTCTTGAGAGAACTGTCTGTAGTTTTCTCATATTGTCTTTGTGTCATTTTGGCTAATGTTGAACTTAAATAATTATTTGAAAAGAATTAACTCGCATTTAAGTTTTTGTAAAAAATTGTGAAACTGATATTATTTATTTTCTTACTATTTGGTAGACATCCCCAGAGAAGTCATATGGACCTATAATTTTTGTTACTGGAAGACATTATATAAAACTTCAATTTATTTAATAACTATAGAGACCACTTGGTTTACCTGTAACTTCCTTAGTTAAAAGTTTGTAGTTTTTCGTTTTTTTTTTTTTTTTTTTTTTTTCCTTAAAGGAATTCATTTATTCTACTGGTTCTACAGAATTTACTGATACATAGTTGTTCATAAAATTCCATTACCTTTTAATGTCTAAAGAATTTATAGTGACTTCTCTCATTCTTTGTTTGGTCATTTGTATCTTCTTTATTTCCTCATGTGTCTAACCTGATTTTTGCAATTTGTTTTTATATTCTCATGAAAGTAATCTTTGATTTCATTGTGCTTTTTTTTTCTGTTTGTTTGTTTGTTTGTTTGTTTGGTTTTTCTATTTCTTTAATTTCCACTCTGAACTGTCTGTCTCAGTTTTGGTTACCCTGAAAGTCAATTCTGAACCTGCAGCTTATTGAAAATAGCTTATTTGGATGTTATCCCACATGCTCAAATAAGGTATAAAGGCAGTAACACAGAGAAGGAGGGAAAGCCAATAAAAGGGTGTGTTATTAAATCAGCCATTATTACTTATTACTGGGACTCAATCCCTGGGACTCTGTTTAGGAGCCTTATGCAATGGTTGTCAGAACTATCTGCCAGGGGAACAAAAGGAAACATCTGTTTTGTTCCCATCCTGCTTTTTTTGGTCAAGGGTAGTCGTTTCACAGATGGCATTAATTCCCTGACTCTGGACTGGTCATGGCTGAGTAAAAAAATGGTTCCTCAGATATTTTATGCTAAGTTCTCAAAGAGGTTCAAAGGCAGTCAACAAGAACTCTGAGTGTCAGATTTCACCCATGTAAATCTACTCAAAATAGACATAGAACTGGGTGGGATATGGGGTAACACCCTAAAGAGTTGAAGCGGCATGTGAGAAATGTCGAGTACAGGTCATCTTATTCTCTTTATTCTTTCCGCCTTTTTCCTTCACGTAACTCATCATAGAAAAACTAGTAGCAACTATGTATCTTTCTCCTTTTTAACTGTCTTTTGTTTTCTTTTCTTGAATAACTCCAAGTACTCAATCATTTTTATTTCTGCTTGTCTCCTGTTATTCCAATGGTCATGTCTATGTAATCACATTATACATTACCCACTGATAAGCAATTCACATTCAGTCTTCACTATACCTCCCTTCATTTGGTGAAATGGTATTTGTATTTTCATATTATAAACAAGACAGTGGATATTCAAAACAGGTACATAACATGTATAAAATCAAAATATAAATTAGCCATGTAGCCAAGATGAAAAAGATTATTTCTATTGGTTCTCAAAGAAGGTAAATATTATATCTTAGTCTATGAAATTGTTAAATACTAATCTACAGCCATGGTGAAATAAAAAAAAAAATACTTCTACAAAGAAAAAAACTATATAAGTTTAGTAGCTCTGTGATTTAGTTACCTTGTTTGTGTATGAGGAGATGGAAAATGGGATACTTCACTAGATGATCTCTGAATCCATTTCAACTCTAATATTCTATAATTCAAAGTAAATCCTGACATTGCTATTACAAGTATTCTGTTTTCTCTGACACTACCCTGATTAGTAAACTGGCCATTCCATGAGTGTGCATAATCAAAGCTCTTTCAAACGGTAATATCAGAAATGCACTACAATTCGTGTAAGGAAAGAGTGGGAGAAGCGAGGGAGCATACTTTCCCACATGAAACCCAATGGTACAGAACAGAGTTAAATCTCACTAGTAACAGAAATCAAGAACTCCTAAGTCAGAAAACGAGATAGATCTCTTTTAAATCTGGGCTACATGGTCTTTTTGCTCTGCATTTCCCCAAATACGTGTTTCATTATTCTCCTTTGACACATGCATTATTTTAGATTTTAGCATGTTCACAGTCAAATAAGTTATTTCAGCAAAACTTTGTCACACTTACCAAGTTTAAGTGCATAACAGAGACTAACTGAAATTGCTGTGTCCCAATTCCAAATTCATGCAAAGATGTTTAGAATTGGTCTAGCTTCAACCAGGTGTGGAAAAGTCATCTGTGACAGGGCACATCTCATAATACAGATTAACTAACAGTGCAAACCTATTCATAGAACAGAGATTTTTGTTAAAAGTTTAGAAGCTGTGGACTGAGAAAGCGCTCTAAAATGCGTTTATTTACTATACACAGAAATTTGGAGGATATTTCAGAAGGTATAGAAAACAGATTGCTAAAATTGATATATGTATCTTCCAACCACACAATATAGATTTTACAATGGTAGAGAAAACTCAATGTGGTAATGGATTTCTATGGAAATGATAGTCAATTATTTTGTATGGCATTTTTCTCTATTTAAACAATTAATTTTGTGTCCATATTTGTTCTATTTTCTACAGGAGAAATACCTCCTACAAAAATCATTTCAAGTAGTCAGAGACATGTGCACCAGACAGTTTTAAAACCTCCGTATCTCTAATTAAATGTCTTTCTGATACAACAAGCAGTAGGGGCTCTCATTATGGTACTAATGACCTATGAAATTTAAGCAGCTCAGAAGTTCTAAGAGCAGAAATTGGGAGCATGTAACCATAAAAAAAAAAAAAAAAAGATTCAGCTGTTCTTTTTAACATTTAGTGCTTACTGTAGCCAAATTGAAATATAATAGTTGCAAACTAAATTTCTGTATGGAAAACTTAAGCTTAATGTAAAATTAAATTTACAAAGTAAATTTAATATGAATTCACTAAAACAAATGTGGAAAATGGAAATGCTAACAGACACTTAACTGCATGCTGCTAAAATAATGAAAATGGGGGAAACATAAGGAATTCCCAAGGAAAAGTTAAAGCTGGTATATCCATTTACTATTATAATATTTCATATTTAGCAACTATTGGTATAGTTGCATGAAATTCTATTACTATTGATATATTTTATATATTATAGATTCTAGATTAAACTCAAATTAAATTCAAGCAATTGTCTGATTCTTACTCCTCAGTAAATAGAACAATCAATTGCTATATCAATTAAACATAAGTAGCAAAGGGGAAAATTGAAATTAAAAAGACATTTTTGAAGGTGACCAAAAAAGTGAGGAAAATGTTTTTCATAAATAGATTTAGGCTAAATTCCCATTTTCTATCTACTGTATATATAACATTTGGAAACCTCTGTCAGTGAGTTAGGAATAAAGAGTACACTATGATTACAAAAGTATATGATAACCCCGTGAGAAAATAAAAGCTACTTTTGAAAACGGAATGATAAGAGACATTTTTTAATCTCATGTATTCAAATGATTAATATCTCTCATTATTATAGCATTCTTCAGTTTTTAAAGCATGGCCACATATGCAAGCTGAATTGTCAAATGAAGCAACACAAAGAAGTGAAGAAACCGAGGTCACAGGGTTCAGATGTCACATGGTTAAGGTTGGGGTCATAATTTATAATCCGATGATTATCCTCTACATAAAACTGAAAACAATTTCCATTTGGATTTATAATACCTTTAATGCCCATTTTCTGAGACCATGACAATTCTATTAGAATAGACACATAAAAAAGTCCCTTGAAAATGATAATCATTTAAGGATGATAGGTCACTGTAATCTCATTATTTATGATTACTACTTTAAGTGGCAAATAAAATGAGTATTTTATGAGAATTATCTCACTTCTTAAACTTAACAGCTTAATGTGCAAAGAAAGTTGCAAATATTTTCATTTTATTTTTAGCATAGTTCAGAGTAAGATAAATTTTTGAAAACTGAGCAGAAACTCATTTATGGCTATTAATGAATTGAATTTTTCAACTAAGTTACTAGTATTTGAAGAGAACATCTGACAATCATATACACACATACTCATACATACACATGTAGAGTAATCACAAAAGAAAGTGGCATAGTAGCATCAAGGTCTATATTCCCCTACATCTTACTTCCTGTTGCAAGACAGTGCATGTTCATGGCTTAGCCTTCTCCCTGGAGATGGATGGAGCTGATGTAATTGATGCTTCTTTACTGTGCTGTTTCTTTCAAATGGAGTGAAAATTAATTTGGATTTTTCCTGTTCTCTAAGAATATCAGTTAAAGGCTTAAAGTCAGAGATGATTAATGAGAGGTGTCCCCACCTTCCAAAAAAAATATAATCACTTACTCAAAGGACTTGGTAAGAAGTAGGCAAATGGTCCAGTGATCAAGCTCAAAAACTTATGAGAGAACATGAGCAATTCAGTAATGAAAGAGCTTCTTTAAAGAGAATTTCAAAACCCATAACTACTCTTTATTTTTTTCTCTCTCTCTTAAGTATGGGGGATAAAGATGACTGCATCTCCTATAATTCAAGCAGCTTGACAGGGTACTCAAAAAAAAGCAGCTATATACATTCAGATGGTTTACAAGAGAAATAATACATCTCTACTTGAATTTCGAATAAATGGGCAGATGCATGGCTATCAACTGGAATGGGGAGTCAGAGATTCTTGGGAGAATTAAGTAGAAACCTCTGATGTATGGGGGTGAATCACAGAGCCCTGACTGATGAAGTCTGAAGGCAAAGGTTGACTTGAATATCCCTAAGGGCCAGCCACTTTCTGAGGTAGTAAACAAGGGTCATGAATTTCCATGTTTCAATTCTATGCTGTGAGAAAAGTAACTAAGTTTGCATTGTCATGAAAATATATTTCTCAAGAGAATTATCTTTGAATAAGGAGATATCAGAATGGGAAGGGCATCACCACTGTGTCAAAGCTAAAGGAGTATGGCAAAAGTTAGTTACAGAATACACTGCCTGCAAGATAAAGTGGTTGGAAGGTCCAAAGGGATCTCTATTAATTGTCTCTGAAAAATCCACATATGTGCTCCTTAAAAAAGTGAGCATTTGAAAAATGTATTTGAATCTGTCAAGAGAGAATTACAAATTTTAAAAAGCTAAACTGATAGACTCTAGTCCTTGTTCTGAAATCTCTCTACTGTGCTCAATCATGGATGAACTAAAATCAACAGATGAGACTTAGGTCCTGGAGATGGTAGTTGGTGAATGAAAGAACAGATTATGCCATCCCTTTTGTAGAGCTCTCAGTGAACCACCAACTAGGCAAGAGAGCACTGACTAGGGTTTGAGGCAGGGGGAGAGAAGTAGAGAAAAAGAGAGGAGGCTAACATTTTGAATTTAATGAGAGATTAAAATTTAGCTTTAGATTGGATAGTGCACTTTAATATGGGAAAATAAGACTGCTTTTTAAGATTGCTTTCATCATAAGCTCTTTCAATAGTTTTGTACTCTCAAGACCCAATAATTAGAGGTTTGATAATCATTGGCTCATGTGTATCTTCCAGCTTAGGAAGATGAGATTTGGGAATACTGCTGTGCTCATTAGTGCTGTTCACTAAATATTTTGGCTCTCTACCTTCCCCACAATGTGCTTTGGCCAAAATAATTAGTGATATGTATCACACTAGGCAGAAAGTTTAATAGACTGATTATGATTCATCACATTGATTCACTACTTCTTCTGTAATCAAGGATGAATGTGTTGAGATGATGTCTAGGAATGTCTGGGTCTCCATGTCACTTTCCATGAATACATGAATAGATTTCATAGTAAAGCACATGCCATTAGCATCCCTTAAAACAACCTTGGTTCCTTTTCTCCTCTCAGGTGTCATTGTTAACTCTAATTTTCTTGAATTAAATGTCTTTTATTATTTTCAAAATTCATTATAATATACTCTTTCTCTTTCCTCTCATTTGTTGTGTGGAAATTTTCTATTCCCAATATTCATGAATCTCTCATCAAGATGGCTCTGAAGTCACATACTCTGTAATTAAAATTAATAAATGAAAGCTCATGTATGGGTAATTTTCTTCTAAGAAACAATTTTGCACTCAAAATTGTTTTCATTACACATTTAAATGAGACAAGGTGTCATAAAAATAAAAACTGCAATATTTAAAAAAGAAAGTAAAAAAATGGCACTCATCTTTTATCGTGGATGGAGACTTAATGTGTATAAAGGCTACTAAAAAGACTGATTTCAAAAGGCCCTTTTTAGCAATATTAAGTTATTTTATACATATATGTATATATATATACATATATATATGCTCATATATGAATATAGAGCTATGCACACATCCATATGCACATCCATATATATACATACATATATATATATATATATATATATATATATATATCTATATATATATATATATATATATATATATATACACACACACATCCAGATATACTTATACTACCTAAGTTTATTGTTGGATAAATATAATAAAAACAAAATGTTCTATCAACCTAAAAACCTCTCCATAAAAGTATAAGAGAAATAAAACTATTTTATTATTGAATCAGAATTAAACCAGAATGTGATGTGCATCACAGGCAATATGCTAAGAGAGTGGAAAGACAGAAAGAAATCTTACTCTTTTATTTCGCCAGACATGATAATTAAATACACGTCTCCAGATAAACAATAACTAGTCTTCAGGTAAGGGGACTTCACACCATTTTTCTGTCACAAATGGTTCATCCTTGATTCATTGGGATGGTCACCTGTGTTTGTCAATTTCTTTATCCAAAGGAAAAAAATAAACTTATATCTTTATGGAAGGAGGCCATTTTGGAGCCAGGTAGCATACTGAAGTTAGGCTTCTATCCTCCCATAAAACAGTGCAATAGGGACCTATCTTCCTTAAGGATTACATTTCAATGATCTGGTTCCCAGACCCTTGAGTCAGGTCTTCCTGAGTTGGGATACAGACATAAGCATCATCCAGGTTTTACAAGGTAAAGGGGAATACAGTCAATAGTGTTGTGATAAGTTCGTACAGTGATGGATGATTAGTAGAATTAGTGGGGTGATCACATTGTAAGATATAAAAATGGTGAATTGTATCGTACACCTAAATCCAATATAACTAAGTGTATACTTGAAACTAACATAACTAATATTGTATACCACTGTATTAAAATTAAAAATAAATAAAAAACAAAATAAAAGGATTCATACACATTTCAAACAGAGAGAAAGAAGTTACAAGTTTTCTAAAGCTAATGATCTAAAGAAAGGGAAACAAAAAGGGAGCTGGAAAGTCTCTTCCATTATTTTCAGCAGAAAGAATTAAGCTTCTTATTTTTAACGTGCATTTACTTTTAACAGTGCATGTGCAGGAACTTCCTTAACTATTGTATTAACTTAAGAAGTAACAATAGTTCATAATATTTTTAATTTTAGAGAAAAAGGGTATATTTTGTTTGTTTGTTTATTTTTATTTATTGGGGTGACAATTGTTAGTGAAATTACATAGACTTCAGGTCTACAATTCTGTATTACATCATTTTATTCTTCCAATATTTTAAGCTTCCAGACAAAATTAACTTTAGAAAATTTATTTTAGAATAATCATTAAAGTAGACTTTGCTTTTCCAAATTGTTATCATTGTCTTTTGTCAACAATGCCTCTAACCATATAATTAAAAAAAAAAATACTTCTGTAAGCTGTATAGCAGTTTACATTGACAAAAATGGGAATCCTATTTTTGACTTAAAAAATTTAAATGTGAAACAAAATTTTGTACTAAAGTATTTAATGTATAAAATATATGCACAAATAATAAGTGTACTGATCAGTTAATTTTTATAATGTTAACAGTGACAAAACCAGTACTTGCTAGGATAAAGCATTACCAGAAGCTTCCCGTGCACCTGTTTCCACTCATTGCCCTTCACCAAAAGTAACTGGTATACTAAATTCGATATCTATAGATATCTGTGCCAATTTTTGAAATTTATATAAATGGAATACAAAGAATTTGCTCTCTTATGTCTGGCTTCTTTCACTTACCGTGTTTGTGAGATTTATCTATGTTGTCATGTGTGTAATGGGATGTTCATTCTCAGTGTTGTACAATAAACCAATGATGAATCTATCATAATTTATCCATCCTAGCAATGATGGATATTTGGATTATACCCAGTTTAGGGCTAGAATGAATGATGCTGCTATCAATATTCATATACATGTCTTTGGTGAACATACGTATGAATTTCTGTTGGGTACATGCCTATAAGTTGAATTGCTAGATCATAGGATATGAGCTCATTCAATTTAGTCAATATTGGCAAACATTTTCCAATGTAATTGTATGAATTCAACCTCCTTAAAACAGTATATGAGACAATCAGTTTTTCTATATCCCAAGAAATACTTTTTTCATTTTAGCCACTTAGTCTGTGTTGGTTTTTAGAACTAAATACCACAGATTGAGTAGCTCATAAACAACAAATACTTATTGTTCGCAATGCTAGTGACTGGGAAGTCCAAGATCAAAGAACCAGCATGGTCTGGTGAGGGCCTTTCTTCCAGTTCATAACCAGAGCGCTTCTCATTGTGTCTTCTTCGACTGAGAGAAGGGGCTAGAGAGTTCTGTGGGGTCTTTTATAAGAGCACTAATCCCATTCATGAGGACTCTACTTCCATGACCTAATTATCTCAAAAGGCTCTGCCTACTAACACCATCATCTTCTAGGGTTAGGATTTTGTCATGAATGGGAAGAACGCAAACTTTCAGACTACAACAGCTACTTTCTCTGTATATAGTCGTAGCTCATCATTATATCGTGTATTTCCCTAATGAAGATAGAGATATAGACATAGGTATCTGTGTGTGTGTGTTTGTGTATGTGTGTGTTTGTGTGTGTGTGTGAAGTACAGTGGTACCTTGGTTTTCGAACGTAATCCATGAGTCCAGAAACATTCGAAAACAACCGACAGCTAGGCCTCAGGATATCTTGCACTAAACGGAAGCTGTGTGACATGTTCAACATCTGTGTCGTGTTCGAAAACCAAAGCATTTACTCCCAGGTTTACGGCACTTATAAACCAAAATGTTTGTCAACGGAGACGTTTGAAAACCGAGGTACTACTGTACTTATTTAGTCATTATTATTAATTTTTTGTCTATTACTTTGTCAGGACTTAATTACGTATCTCAAATTACGAATGTAAGTTATTTATTTTGAGTACATGTACTGCAATTACCTTCTCGTAGAGACTTGCTTTTCACACATAGTGTCATTTGAAAAACCAGAAGTTATGAATATTAATATAGTACAATTTATTAAACTTTCTGTATCTTGTAAAGAAAATTCTGACTACCCTAACCCATGAAGACATTCTCCCACATTTTTTTCAGGAAGCTTTTTAATTTAATCTTTCAGATTTTGATGTGAAATTCATGTATAATTTTTTTATTCTTTTAAATTTCTATGTGAATATCCAATTGCTTATGCTATTTGACGGAAAAAATATCCACCCCCAAGAGCGCAGTTATGGCTCCTTTGTCATAAATCAATTATATGTGTATGGGTCTTCCTTGTATAACTAGTTTGTTTCCTTGGTTTATTTATCTCTTTTTGCATCTTTACATATAGTCAATTACTGTAGCTTTATAAAGTATTCATCAATAGTCATCCAGTTTTATTTCTCTTCTGGATCCCACTGTTTCTGTTGAGAAATCTGCTGCTCATTTCATTTTTCCTCCTTTGAAAGTTGTCCTATTTGTCTGGCTACTTGCGATATTTCTTTTTCTTTGGTTTTCAAGACTTTTTCCATAATATTTGTACATATGTTTTTCCTTGCAAAAAATTTTATCCTGTTTTTGAATATGTAATTGATGTGCTTGTGTCAGTACAAGGAAATTATCAGCTAGTAACTCTTTGGATATATTTTTTCTGCCTTAATTTCCTTCACTCCTCTTTCCTTCTGTATTTGCCATGACATTCATCTACGTGCTTCATCTTGAATATTTTCCAATGATTCTTCTTGTAGTCCAGGAGTTCTCTCTTCTGTTCTATTCAATTTAGTTAATACCATATGTATTTATCTTAGTTTCAATTATTGCATTTGTCAGAAATAGAATTTCCAGTCAATTCTTTCCATAATTAATTGTCCCCTGGCAAAATTATTCTGATCATCTATTTTCTTAAACATGTTAATCACAGTTCATTTACAGGCCACATTTCACAATGGTAATAAGCCACTCATCCCTATGTCTGTTTCTATTATCTGATTGTTCTTCCTCTTGGCTACATTTTCTTAATATTACAGTTGATTTTTGACTGAATGAAAAACAGTGTAAATGAAAAATATAGAGGCTCTAGATGATGTTATCTTTCTCGACAGAGGTAGTACCTTATCTTGATCCAATCATACTGAGCTGAAGGGTGGCTAGGTTTCATTTAAAAAGAAAAAAAGAATTGCCTATCTGTGGTTTATCACCCCTAAAGGACACTAACTCTCTGTGAATCCTAAATAACAGTATGAAGTGTTTTCTATTGTCTTATAAACTTGGCAGGTCTTGAAATTCAAATTTTGTCTCTTTGTTACTCTCAGACCCTAAGAAAATCCACAGATGGGTTCAGAGTACTTGCATCATTTTCCTTAAAGCACATATAATACCAAAACTGGTCACAGTTTTGACTTCATTCAGGGCTTCTACTTTAATGTACTAAAATTTCAAGTAGAAAACTCTTTCTGACACTGTTTTACTTGATAAAAGAATCCAGTATTTTAAAACAAGAGGTAATATATCATCCTGGTTAAAAGTACAGTTTGTAAGTGGAACAGGGTGTGAATCCCAGTTCTATCACCTAACAGATGAATGGCATTTAACAAGTAACATCTCTATAACGTTCAGTTTTCTTATCTACAAATTAGGAATAAAAATAGTAGTCATTCCTAATTTATTCATAAAACTTAATTATTTTTCATTTGGGAATATATACTATGGTTCAGATATTTTATATATCCTGGGAATATATCAGTGAACAAAACATTTAACAAACCCTGCTCTCAATGGAGTTTGCATTCTAATGTGGGTAAACAGTCAATAAATGCCAATATACAAATGAATATGATATGCCAGACAGTTGTAGGTGATGTGGAGAAAAATAAGGTGAGCATTGCTCTGAGTGTCAGTCATCCTACTCCCACCAATGCCATCATTGCCTATATGGCTCATGAACAAACTAACCATGGCAGCAATGATAAAGGTTTACGTGGGATCAAAATATAAGATTTCCACTCACCAGGACAGAGCTGTCACAGCCACTGCTCAGTGCCAATATCCCCATAGCAGAAACCAACACTTAGTTCCTGTTATGGCACCATTCCCTGGGATTATCAGCCAGCTCAAATGGTGACAGTGACAAAAGTTTGTTCTCACTGAAACAGATAATTTACACTGGGTATGGATTTTCCTTCCCTGTCTGTAACGCTTCTAACAAAGTAACTATCCATGGTCTTATAGAATGCCATACTCAACGTGCTGGTATTACACATATCATTTCTGACCAACCAAATAATTTCTTAACCAATGAAGTTTGGCAATGAGCCCCAGTCCATAAAATCCACTGACTATACATGTTTCTCATGAACTTGAAACAGCTGGCTTAATAAAGCAGTGCAATGTCCTTCTTAATTATCACTTATGATTACATCCTGGTTGCAAACCCTTGTAGATGTGGAACAATTTTCTCTAGGATATCATATATGCTCTAAGTCAGCTGTCTCTATATAGAATATTTTTCTTTCATAACCAACATTCATAGATTTGTG
Source organism: Rhinolophus hipposideros (assembly GCF_964194185.1). NCBI lineage: Eukaryota > Metazoa > Chordata > Mammalia > Chiroptera > Rhinolophidae > Rhinolophus > Rhinolophus hipposideros. The sequence goes on along the minus strand of NC_138053.1, from coordinate 45,354,905 downwards.
AATCCAAGGGTGAAAAGGAGAAGTACCTCCTTTCACTATTACCACAAATGATCCATTAGAAAAAAAAAAATGTCCTGTTCCAATGACTTTAGTTTCTAATGGTCTAGAAGTCTTAACTTCAAAAGGAGGAATGCTTATATCGATGACAAAATAACGACTCTACTGAACTAGAATTTGAGACAGCAAGCTAACCACATTTAGGTCCTGGTGGCCAATGAATCAACACATAACAGGGGTTATGGTCCTGCTGGGAAACTGACTGACAATCATGGGGATAGCGGGTTGTTATTACACAATGCAGACTCAGAACAATATGTCTGGAATGCAGGTGATTCCCTGGGAGGTCTCTTAATACCCACAAGTTATGTAATTAAAGTCAATGGGAAAGTTGTATCATGTTAAGGGGAGGCACGACTTTGTTACTGTTTTTATTAGAAATTAAGTGTGTTTAAAGAGATAAATATGGGTACTAAGTAACAAAAAGTGGGCTGCTTTGGCTTTGCAATGCATTAATGTAGCTAAGCTGAACTACTTTTCCTGGCATACCTTTACCTGTATGTTTGTGATGAGAGTAGGTCATAAATGACATTTTGCAAAGATTTGGAGGATTGAAATGAAGCAACTTTACTGATCTTCATGTGCAGAAGGTTACAGCAAGTCCATTGGCACTTTTGCAGCTCACACATGTCGCTGCTTTCTACTGGCTGAACTTGTACGGCTCGGGCAGCAGCAGGGCTGTACCTGACATTCATTCCTCTGGATCCTTCAGTTTCCATGGATCCTGGGCCAGGTGCATGTTGAGCTCCATGAAGAGGGACAGCGGCTCCTCATGCAGGACACTGATATCATAAGGGTCAGAAGCAATGAGGACTAAAATGCATTCCAATTAATCTTTGTGTGTTTCAGCTCTGGCGTGATTCTTAGTTTATCTCTGTGTTGTCCCTTTTATCCATTTTTTTTTAATTCCTTATCCATGTTTCTTACCCAACTGCCTGCACTGCAGCCTTCAATCTCCAGCACCAAACGTGAAAACCAAAGTCAAACAGAGACAATTCTGTTTGCCTCACTAAACTGATTTCACTGAGGAGAATAGTTGGGTAAACATTGAATAGGAGAAGGGATGAGGTGGCGTTTCTTTGACTTTCCCATAAAGAGTTCATCAGGACTCCTTTTTTTTTTTTAAATCAATTAGGACTCCTAACTTATCAATTAGGATAAAGTAAAGTCAAGAAATCGGTATTGAAGTTAAAATGAGGAAAATTATTCACAGTGGAATTATTCAAACAGGAATTTATTATTCATTGAGTCCATAGTTGTGAATATTCCTACTCATTTAAATTTATCGGGAACTCCAAAATCAGTACTCCCACAGTATGGTGATTCACAGATATGTGCAGAATAGCAACAAATTTTTATCCACCTGAAATACAACATCCCAGCTTAGGTTGAACAAGGCAGTACTCTGACTCTTGTTTCAGCCCTCATACTATAAACAAGAGAGGCTTCCATGGATTATTTAGTCCCATTTTTTTAAATTTTGTTTTTTTGCATTTTGGTGTTTTTTGTTGGTGATGTCAAATGACCCTCTAGTATAGTGCTGAAGTGCTATGGGAAGTGTGATGTGCTTTATGGAGAAAACACATGTTTAGATTAGTTTCATTCAGGCATGCCTTAGAGTGCTACTGGACCAGAGTTCAACAGTGATGAATCAACAATATATGCATTCAGGAAAAGAAAGAGAAATTCACTGTACATGTGGCCATTACAGACAATGCTATCATAATATCTAGTGTCTAAAAGTTACGGAAAAGATAGAGAAGCGGCTAAATTTGTAAATTCATGAAATGATGACCAATTTAAAACAGTATAGTGCACAGCACAGTTGTGAGGCTGAAAGTCAAAGAAATACATAGTTACAGTGACCAGAGTCTGGACAATGTTAAACTCTTCTCAACTAGTGATCCTTAGTTTGTGCATTTCAAGAGGTGATACAGTATGAAAAATCTTAAAGGTACAGGTGCGGCAGGTTCTATAGTTTAAGGATCTGTACAAAAATTTTTAAAATACTTGCTAATTATCATAAAGGAAAAGATTTATAAGAAAGAGGAGTTTGTTTTTTGTTGTTTGTTTCTTTGTTTGTTTTTCCTACACTGAGAAGACTGTCTTGTTTTATGAAGACATAGGCAAATGAACTTATGTAATCCAAATGACCTCTAAAGCCCCTTGGCTTACATCATTTAAAGACCACACAGATAATTACTGTAAGTAATATATATTAAGGTGTCTTTAAACAGAAATGCATATAAAACAAAGCTATGCATTAACCAGCTGATGAAAATGTAACCAGAGTCCCTCAGGAAGCTAACATTGTATTTCCCCTATAAGCAATGCTTCCCCATTCAATGTTCGTGGCAACTTTATAGAATATAATTACCCTTAATAATGAAACTCAATTATATGTATATTAATTACTTAGCTAAATAGAAAATGTTGTTATATAATAAATATAAGTAACAGCTATTTTTAAGTTTGTAGACATTTTAAATAAAGCTCCCCTAAAATGTAGCACTTTTAATATGAAATGCTAGACCAGTTTTCTAAGATTCTCAGAGTTTATGTAAATATTGGATTCTTATTTTATTCAAATATATTTAAACAAGTACTTTTTATAAATTACTTGTTTGATATATTTGTCTTCTCACCTGAAGAACTGGCTATCATCAAAATTTAGAATTTATGAGATCGTTGGTATTGTATTAGAACTCTGGAATAATAGGAAGGAATTTTTTCATACCTCTTAGGTAGATAGCAGCATAACATACAGAAAATGAGTGAGAACCTACTGCAGAGATAGCACTCAAATAATAATATAAATGTTATATATCTTCCCAGACTGTCTATGCTCATCATGCAAAGGTCGCAAACTTTGCTAGGGAAACAAGCTGCTAAAGCAATGATGAGCTAATGAGTTATTTAGTAGGAGAAGAGATTCTATTGTGTATAGAACATTTCATTTTATAGTGTTTCTTATTATTCTACACAGCTATCACAGATGTGCTAGAGAGCGTAACTTGTACCCTGGAACTTTAGGAAAGTTCCATATAGTCAAGATAGTTTTATTTTAGAAGCTAATAATAGAAATTTTGGCTACTTTAGTTACTGAATTTATTATTGTGATTAGCAAAGTGTGTTTCAAGGCATAATGAGTTCACAGGATCCATCCTTAAATGTCTTGTTTACTAAAGAGTTAGCTAATAACGTTAGTAAGAAACTGGATCACACTGAAATCATGAGCATATCAGTCTCAAAGATTCAACCCATAAAATTATATTTTACATCTGAGCTCAATAAATTTTACAGAAGAGCAGCATAAACTCAAACTCATTAACCAGTGTTTATTGTATAGATTCATCTCAGAATTCAGGCCTGTGGGACAAAAATTTGTGTAGTGAAGCAATTACTTACTGAATAGGCACTGATAGGCTTTATGAATTAATATAGCATTTGGGGACTAGCTTAGGACTTTTAAAAGCTTGCAAATTATATGATGATGACAATGACAGTTTCAACCATACCAAGTGATATGCTTCATTTTCTAATCAGTCATTAGGTGTTCAGTTATTGACATAGAATATATAATGACAAGGCACCTGATATAATGGTGAGATAGTCGTCCCCTAGTCCCACTGTTAATAATCATTATTTATGTAGTATCCTGAATAGTTTTCACCAAGCAGCAACACTTACAGTTGCTTCATAAGTTCATGAATCTCTATGACGGCAGAATTTAAACTCAATGAAAAAAAGGTCCTCATTTGATGACAGAGGAAATGTATGATAATAAAACAGGGAAAGTTGTCATCCAGAAATAGATTAAATTCTACAAGTGGAATGCAAAGTACATAGGAGATATGAGACACACACATAGGGTTTAGCGTATATGTATGTGTAAAAGTGTGCATTAATGTTTACCTTTCTATTTTGTGATGTCTCACTTTTACTGTGCACTATAGTTGGTGAAGTAAGAGCTAAGGTTAAAACAGGATCTGTAAAGGGTAGTGGTGGATTCACACGGGTAGATTATTATTTTTGTCAAAAGGATATAATCATGTACATACTCCTAACTGTGTGAAAACCAAGAATTTGTTTGGCTTGATATTTTGAATTATTATATGTTTATCTTACAAAATAATTGTTATAAATCTGCATATCAAAGATGAGCAAGAATATGACAGAAAAACGTTTTCATCTAATTTCTACTATTATGGGATGAAAATTTTCCATTACTAAGTACAAGACCTGTTAAGATCAATCACACTATAGTACTACATTGGGGGGAGGGGAGGTTATCACTTTGTGACGGGTGTAAATGTATAACCATTATGTTGCTTTGTTCACCTGAAACTAATTAAAAAAATCAACCACACTACATAAAAAGTTTAAAATATAATGCACACTATTATATTTTGTGAAATTAAATACTGTGTTAACCAATATTATTTTTAACCAATATTTAACCAATATTTTTAACCAATATTATTTTTACCTATTAGAGTATTGGTTATATGCAGTAGGTACAATGTACAAACATTTAAACATTAAACATTTAAACATTAAAAACATTTAAACTAAGATATTGATTATTGCGTATTCATTTTCTGGAAACTTCATACTTCTGGAATCCAGATTTCAGCCACTAAATCAGCCATTCATTTAAAACATTTATTAGAAACTATTATGTACCAGGCTAATATTATCTAAAATAATATTTTACATAGCAAAATAACAATTTATTCATTCACAATAAAAAGTATCTGCCAGAGGAATGGATCCCTATATGATCTTCCTATTCCTTTCCAGCAGATAAATTTAGGGAAAGCCAAAGTATGTTGAATGAACATGAATCAGAACAATGGAGTTAGATAAGTCAAATGCATAAAATACAGGCAGTGAGAGTTGGGTGTAACCACTTTTCATTAGCAACATTCTTGAAAATAGTACCAGCAGACTACATGTCCATTGACTATATCACCTGACATTCATCTAGACATTCATGATGCCTATAAAATATAAAGCTCATTAACTAAAAGCTGCAATTTCTCAGGATAATGCTTGTACGAAAGACATTAATTTTGTCTTTGGGGTTTTGCATTTCCATAATTTTAAGGAAGATCAACTCCTGACTCTGATAATGTGAAATGGTTTTGAAAGTAGGCAAACCTTTATTTTATAAACTTTGCAGAATATATATTTTGCAATAGGATGAACATCAAATTAGGAGTATCATAACAGAGTTACGTAATTTAATCTCTGTTACAGACTTTAGACGAATCTCTTAATTCCTTTGTCCTTCATTTTCCTTATTGACAAGTAAGAGAACCAAGCTACATAATTTTATTTTTTCCAAACTTGGCATTAATCATGCATTCTATAATTATTTTAAGTGGTTTATAAAAATCAAGGACTGCTTCTACTGTCTCCAAATCTGCTGTGAGATCTTCACTATGAGAGAGGATTGAGTTTTCTATTGCTAACTCAAATGTATCACGATTACGAAATATTAATAGAAATGAGGACTTCTGTTTTCTGGTCCGGCATCTAAGAAGCTTGAAATGCCCATTGCATCCTCCCAACTAAAATCTGAAAAAAATCTGGAAAAAAAATCCCTTTTATATCCATCACAGAAGTGAAGTTGCAGGTAAACTTGTCCCCAACACTGGACAGAGAGAAGATGCTTGCAGAGTCACAAAGTTCTGGAGCAGCCTCCAGGGGAACCAGGGTTGGGTAAGGAAGCCTGAACTATAGTTGATGAATTGCTGGAGACTCAGTACGCACACTCTGACAGTTAAAAACCCCAGGAGGACCTTCTAATCTAGAGGACCCCATAATTTGAGAATTTGTTTTCTGAATCTTTACTGAGATCTCATAGTAAATGTAAGGGGGGTCTCCCCTCACGCTTCTACAAAAGAAACAATTTAGAAATATGTCCAAACATTCTGTTCTTAACAAGGTCTGCCCTCAGGAGAAGCTAGTTTAACCAGAGCCTAACTGCCCGGGTTCTATCAGAACTTAACTGACTTAGGGGGAGGGAAATGCCAACTCCAGCCCACTCTAGCCATATTATTCAACCTAATGTAGGGGGAGAGAAAAACGGATAATCAGCCATAGATGACAGTTCAGAGGCACAGAGTCACTGAAAGACTGAGACCTATTCATTACTATAAAATGCTTCCCCGTTCCCCACACCTTATCACCAAATTACTAAAGAACTATTTATAGTACCGTGTATCCCTGAAAAGAAGACCTACTCCGAAAATAAGCCCCAGTTAAGATCGTCAGCCAGACAGACACAGTATGTTATCACGATGTTCCAGAAGAAGATGTCATGACTGCATTTGAATAAATGTAGATTGTTGTACATGAAAAAATAAGACATCCCCTGAAAATATAACCTAAGGCATCTTTTGGAGCAAAAAATAATATAAGACCTGGTCTTAGTTTCTAGGAAATACAATAGTTTTCTTTACCCAGTATATCATGCCCACCTATCAAAAAGAATTGTGAGATAAACTAAAAAGCCAAATCACAGCTGGAAGATATAGAAAAAGTAACAAAATCAGCCTCAGCTATGGCAGGAAAGTTGGAACTATCGGCCTGCAAATTTAAAATTACTATAATACAATTAATTTGATAAAGATTCTATGGATAAAATAGACAATATGCAGCAAATGGGCAATGTAAGTAGTTAAATAGAAATTCTAAGAAATACTTTTTATAAAATGTTAGAGATAAACACTAACATAAATGAAGAATGCCTTTGATGGGCTTATTAGTAAACTGGATATAGCTAAGGAAAGAATCTCTGAGTTTGAGAATATCTGAATACAAATCTCTAAAACTTAAAAAGCAATGAGAGAGAAAAAAGACTGAAATAAATAGAAAAATATATGCAAGAACTGTGAAATAACTACAAAAAGTGTAACATACACATAATGGGAATAGTAGGAAAAGAGGGATGGAAAGAAGGAAGGAAGGAAGGAAGGAAGAAAGTAAGGAAGGAAGGGAGGAAGGAAATACTTAAAACAATAATGACTGACAATTTCTCTAAAATAAGAACAGACACAAGACACAAAACAACGCATCCAGGAAGCTCTGAGAGCACCGATTAGGACACATGCCTAAAACTGAACCTAGGTACACCACTTCAAACTACTGAAAATCAAAGATAAAGGAAAAATACGTTTAAAAAAGCTGGAGACGGGGTGGGGGGGGGGTGTTGCATCTTAGCTATCTAGGAGCAAAGAATTACATTCAACTTGTAATTTTAAATCATGCAAACCACAAGAGAGTAATGTATTTAAAGTGGTGAGAGGAAAAATGAAAGATAAAACATAATAAAAACTGACCAATCTAGAAATCTGTACCCGAGAAACTGTCCTTCAAAAGTAAAGATGATATAAAGACTTTCTCAGACAAAGAAAAGTTAAAGGAATTTGTTGCCAGCAGACCTGCCTGGAAGTAAAACTGATATGGCAAGAAAATGAAATCATTTAAAATGTTCTATAAAAATTACAAAAGGCAGAAAGAGAGTAGAAGACATAAATAGGAACAAGGACAACAAACAAAAAGTAAGAAATATGATAGATATTATTTCAACTATATCAATAATCACGAAACAACAATTGTCTAAATGTACCAATTAAAACACAGAGTTTATCAGAGGTTATCAAAAAACAAGACCCAACTATACAAGTATGTAGTCTGAAGCTCACTTTAAATATGAAGACACATATGGATTAAAGTGAATGGAGAAAGATATGCAATAATAACACTAATCAAAAGGAAGCAGAAGTAGCTATATTAATTTCACACTGTGCAGACTTCAAAGTAAGGAAACTTATCAGGGGTAAAGAGTGTCATTATATAGCATAATGTGATCAATTCTTTAATAAGACATAATGATCCTTAATGTATATGTGCCTAAAAACAGGTTTCAAAACATATGAGGCAAAAACTGATACAACTGCAAGGAGGAATAAATTAGTTCACTAATTTAGTTCACACTAATTTGTTATAGCTGGACACTTCAAGTCCCCCCTTGTAGAAGCTGACAGATTTAGCAGGCAAAAAATCATTAAGAACATAGATGAATTCAGCAATGCCAATGGGATATAATGGAAAGACTACTTCATCCAACAAAAGAATACACCTTTTTCTCACATTCACATGGGACATTCACAAAGACAATCTACATTCTGAGCCATAAAACACACTTCAACAAATTGAAAAGAATACACACCAAACAATTTTTGTTATTAGACTACAACGGAATTAAAACAGAAATTAATGACTGAAGGATACCTGGAAAATCCTAAATACTTGGATATTAAGCAACACACTTCTAAACACATGCATCAAAGAATAAATCTCAAGAGAAATTTAAAAGAATACATTTTGAACTAAATGAAAATGAAAACAAAACATCAACATTTGTGGGCTGCAGCAAAAACAGTATTTAGAGGAAAATTTTAGCACTGAATGCACATAATAGGAAGATGGTCTAAAATCAATCATTTAACCTTCTACCTTAGGAATATAGGAAAAAAATAGATGAAATAAATTCACAGTAGGAAAAAAAAGAATGAAAAGAAAAATTGGTAAAAATGAGAGCCAAAATATGTGAAATCATACACAATAATTCAATAGAGAATACCAACAAAAGCAAAAGCTGATCCTTAGAAAAGATCAGTAACATTGACAAAACCCTAGCCAGGATAACTACGAAAGAGAGAGTACACAGATTACTAATATTCCAAATAAAAGGGGGATAACTACAGATTCCATAAATACAAAAGGAAAATAAAGGAATATTATGAAAAACTCAATGCTCATAAGTTGAATAATGTAAGTGAAATGGATAGATTCCTTGAAAGATACAATCTACCAAAACTTGCAGAAGAAGAAATAGACAATATAAACACGCCTATATCTATTAAAGAAATTGAATCAACAATTAATAACTTTTCAAAACATAAAGTACCTGTCCCTGATGTGTTCACTGATGAATTCTACAAACATTTAAGGAGGAAATTTTACCAATTCTCTACAATGTACCAATTCAGAAGATTGGTAATGAGTGAATATTTCCTAACTCATTCTGTAAGTCCATTGTGAACCAAAAAGTGGCTATGCAATAAATCTGACAAGCTCAGTAACTGTAAGTAATATCACAGAGTGATCTGATCATAAATTCTTAACTAGGCAAGTCATGGTGGGTAGTCATACCCCAGGCATATAACTTTCTTAGTGAAAGGTTCATCTTTGCCTGAAGCCAGCCCTATCCATTGCTCTTGCACATCTAGGTTAACACAACTTTGAAATGCCAGAGTAATCTTTTCCAGACCACTTGAAGGTGAAACCACCATCAATGGAGCACGTGATCTTGTTGTCTGTACATCAACCCTATTTACTCTACATGTTAAATGTTGCCTAACACGTACCCAGCAATGTAAAAGAAGTACACATCTTTCCATTTGACGTTTTATCCAAGCATAGATATTGCCCCACCTTGTTATCTCTTGCCAACTTAATCTACCACCAATGGATTTCATGTAATCTTCCTTAAGTACTCCCCTTTGATTCCAATAGCAAAACTGACATACTCCGGAACATTTTCTCAATCCACTGACAGCTTGCTTCCGGGCATGTCCTCAGTTTGGCTAAAAGAAACTCATAATATGATCTATAGATTTGGAAATTCTTATGATGACACCAGCATTACCTTAATACCAAAACCAGACATTACCTTAATACTAAAACAAAAGAAAACCACACACCACTGTCTCTCATGAACATAGATGCAAAAATTCTCATCAAAATATCAGCAAATTGAATCTAGCAATGTATAAAAGGTACACAACATAATCAAGTGGGATTTTTCCTGGAATGCAAGGGTTAAATATTCAAAAAATCAAATATCATAATACATCACATCAGCAGGCTAAAGAAGGAAAAAAATTCATTATCATATCAATAGATGCAGAAAACCATTTAACAGAATGCAATGCCCATTAGTGACAGTAAACTAGTAAACTAGGAATAGAGGAGAACTTCCCCAATTTGATAAATAATATCTGCAAAATACCTATAGCTAACATCATACTTAAGAGTGAGAAGCTGTAGGCCTTCCCACTAACATCAGGAACAAGGGAAGGATATTCCCTTGTAACAATGCTTTCCAACATCATACTGGAAGTTCTACCTAATGCAACAAGAAAAGGAAATACAGGTATACAGATCAGGAAAAATGAAATAAAAGTGTCTTTGCCCTCAGATGACACGATTGTCTATCTATTGTAGTCAATCTGACAGAATAAACAAAGAAACTCCTAGAACTAATAATAAGTGAGTATAACAAGGTTGTAGGATACAAGTTAATACCCAAAGCCAATTGCTTTCCAACAACAAATGATGGGAATATGAAATTAAAAACATAATGTCATTTATAGTAGCACTCCAAAAATGAAATATTTTGGTATAAAACTTATATATCTACAAGATCTATTTGTGAAAAACTATAAAATTCTGACAAATTACATCAAATAAGAACTAAAGAACTGTGAAATACTTCCTGTTCATAAATAGAAAGACTCAATATTGTCAAGATGTTAGTTCTTCCCATTGAATCCATAGAGTCAATGCAATCTGAATCAAAATCTCAGCAGATCATTTTGTGAATATTAACAACCTAATTCTAAAGTTTATGTGGACAGGCAAAAGACCCAAGATACTGAAGAAGAACAAAGTCAGAATACTAACACTACCTGACTTCAAGACTTTCTACAATGCTATCCTTTAGTAGGTGAACTGATATGCCAACTGTGGTACATCAAGAACATAGAGCATTATTCAGTGCTAAAAATAAATGAGCTATCAAGTCATGCAAAGTTAAGGAGGAACCATAAACGCATATTACAAAGTGAACAAAACCAATCTGAAAAGACTACATATCGTATTTCCCTGAAAATAAGACCTAGCCAGACAATCAACTCTAATGTGTCATTTGGAGCAAAAATTACCACAAGATCTGGTCTTATTGTACTATAATATAAGACCTGGTCTTATATAATAAATATAATAAATATAATATAATATATAATATAATGTAATATAATATAATATAAATACCAGATCTTATATTAATGTTTGGTCCAAAAAACTCATTAGAACTGATTGTCTGGCTAGGTCTTATTTTCGGGGAAACAAGGGACTATATGATTCTAAATATATGACATTCTGAAAAAAGGCAAAACTACAGAGACAGCAAAAAGATCAGTGGTTGCTGGAGTTTTGGGGCGAGGAAAGGATGAATTGGTGGAGCACTGAAGATTTTTATGGCAGCTAAACTACACTGTATGAAAGTATAATGGTGAACACATGTCAGTAAACATTCGTCCACATCCATACAATGTACAATGCTAAAGTAAATCCTAGTGTAAACTACAGTCTATGGGTAATAATGATGTGTCAATGTAGGTTGATCAATTGTAACAAATGAACCACTCTGATGAGCAATTTGAAAATGGGAGGCTATACATGAGTAGTTGTGGAGGTGGGGTAGGGGGTATGTCTGAAGTCTCTTTACCTTTTTATCAATTTTGTTTTGAACCCAAAACTGCTCTAAACCAATGAAGTCTATTCCAAAAAAAAATGAATGAAATTTTCTGTATTCAAACATGATTTTATAAGTAATACTTTAAAAACATAATTAATAAGGGCAATTTACATTTTAATTATTAGTAAAAGTGATAGTAGTTGCCTTTCTCTCTATTTTTAAACATCACTCTTTTAGGAATGAGAACTGCCAAAATTACACATGCCAGCATGTATTTGTATTAGAACTTCTTACTGGTAAGTGTTAACACTAATCATGACACTGGAGTTGACCATTAAGGATTTATACATAAAGAATATTAAATGTTGGATTCCCTTTCCTGAGTGAAGGGAACTTAAAAAGTTCTTGATTTGCTTTATAAAGGCACTTGGTGATTGTGTCTTCATGCCAGGCTGCAGTAATAGTGATACATTGTGTTGATGCCTTAGGTGATACGTAATTAAATTAGTTGGTAAAGCTAAACTGTGCTCATTTTCAATTTTTAATACTGTGTAGCAGTGATGGCTGTTTAGCCACTATTCAATCGGCTTTACTTACATTGTGATTTAATTGTTTATAAGGAAGTAATGAAAATTTAGAAATGTATAACAAAAAGGAAGAAATGTGCTTTTACTACAGATACTAAGAAAAAGATACGCTAACAGGAGTCTAGGGAGCCTTAGGAATGTTAAAGCAATTTCACTTAAAAGGTTCTTCTTTTTTAAAATTTTATTTTATAACTGTTAAGAGAAACAACTTTTGTCAGGAGAATATATAAACTCATACTCATCATGAAGTATTATAAAATTATAAAGCTTGGAGGTGGAAGTATGCAAAAACATAATGATAATGATCTCATTAATTTATCTTTCAGATTATCTCCTCCCTTGCATACTTTCTTTCAGGTGGCTGCTAAGTGAGTAACTAAGGTTACATTATTATTACCATTATTGAAGTACAGCTTATACTTTTATTTAAAAACAGCAATAATAATTAAGGGAAATAAATTACCCCCTTGAGATTTGTATTTATTTACTATATTACATACAAGAATAGTAAAAGAGAAATAAACTGGAGGGGATAAAGGAATTAATTTGAAAAAGAAATCTCAGCATATAACTACTAGGCAGAGGAAATTAGAAACTGTATGTTCTTTAAAAATTATTAAATGGCACAGAATCCATGCCAATAAGAAAAGCATCATTATCTGTGCATTTATGAGCTCATTTACAAAAGGCACAAAAAGTTAGTCAGAAGAGGTAAAACTTTAAAGAACTGGTACCCACAGACCATTAAGCAATATTGTAGTTCAAAGTGCACACTATAAAATCTCTTCAAAATCCAAGAGACCATTAGATTGTGATCTCTTTTTATCTTAAACCTGAATTTGTGCTTATTGCTTGCTGCTAAATGTAAGGGGAGTTTTTGTTTTCCTTTGTTTCGATGCCCTAGAGGGCAGCTGTGCTCATACATGAGCACTGGAGAATTTACTGTAGTTTAATTAATTTCCAAATTACTCGAGTTAGAATTTTAAAGTCTAGATGTGTCTAGGTTATTAGGACCTTAAAATTTAGCAATCGTTTTTTAGGTAGCGTTTGATAAATGTTTGGAGTCATTACAAAATTCATGCATGTTCGACTATTTTCAATAATCTTTATGCATTTAAAATATTTCATTTCATTTTTATTATTTCAATTAATATCCTGCTCAAGTACTTAATCTGATAAACATTACAAATTACATTTGCAGATATAAAAAAAAGTTAAGGTCTCTGAAATAAGTTTGTATAGTGTATAAAACAGTAAGTTTCTGCATAAAAGAACAAATCTCTAAAATTGCTCCAAGATTTGCCTCTTAGTTTTCTTCCTTATTTCACTGAGTATCCAATTCGGATTTAACACTGTTTTTATTCAATTTTTATATTCATGGACATAATTCCAGTTTTTGTCCATTAGCAGTAAAACAGCTATGGATATTTTTGTGTAGTAATTTCTTTTGGGAGTTAAGTCTAAAAAATAATCACAGAAGAATATATACTATTATTTTTTTAATTAAATTTAAAATTATTGAACATGCAAAGGTTTATTAATTATAATAAATGGCATTAACAGAGAGTTGCGATTTCCCTAAATATTCCTATACTTGGTTTTTCTCTTCCTGTGCTGAAGAGATCTTAGCACATTAAGGTAATAATGGCATCATTTCAAACAATTTGAGTTTGTTGAATACTGAATGAGGTTGCCTAAAAATCTATTCTGCTGTGTGGATTCTTTAGGCTATTGTGCTTGGATAACTGAACACTGTTTTTTTGTTTCTTTGTTTTGTTTTCATCCTATATCAGTGACTTCATAACCCAAAGAAGAATGTTCTGTAGTCCAAAAGTCCTATGTTAAAGTTATACCTTACCCAATTCTTCATTCACCAAACTAATTCTGCAAAAACCTAGTTTTCTATATATCACAAACGGATTTCTAATTTAGTTGGTCCTTAGATATGATAAAGACTTCTTTTGCTTAATTCTAGGGTCCTTTGAATTTGATAAGACAGTGAAGCCCTTTCATGTGAGTCCCATTACTTAGAGCTATGCAAGTTTTATAAACAAAACTATCATACCTGATAACTTTCCCAGTTTCCCAGGTTTTTTCTGATACAACTCCCTAGGTTTATTTATTCACTTACAAAATATATCTTTCTAGAACTAAAACAATGACTATCTAAATGCCAAAAAATAAAATAACTTTAGTTATAATTAAAAAGCATTTAATTTGGTATTCCAAATCATGGGTTTTTAAAATTATCTACATAAATAGGTATGAGGTCTGATAATTACGTTCGTGAACTTGTTGCAACGATGTTGCTAGCATTTCTTGATATCAGAGGAATTATTCATTATGAATTTGTACCAACTGGATAAACAGTTAACCAAGTTTACTATTTGGAAGTGCTGAAAAGGCTGTGTGAAAAAGTTAGACGGAAACAATCTGAACTTTTCGCCAACTCATGGCTCTTGCATTATGACAATGCACCAGCTCACAAGGCACTGTCTATGAAGGAGTTTTGGGCCAGTAAACAAATAACTATTAGAACATCTTCCCTACCAACCGGATCTGGTCCCCAATGACTTCTTTCTTTACCTGAAGATAAAGGAAGATATTTTGATGATATTCAGGACGTCGAGTGTAATATAACAACTCTGATGGCCATTCCAGAAAAAGAGTTCCAAAATTGCTTTGAATGGTGGACTAGGTGCTGGTGTCAGTGCCTAGCTTCCCAAGGGAGTACTTGGAAGGTGACCGTAGTGATAGTCAGCAATGAGGTATGTAGCACTTTTTCTAGGATGAGTTCGCAAACTTAATTGTCATATCTCATATATATCACTTGTTGCAAATAGTTCAATCTTTGAGTTTTCTTTTTCTTATTAAAATATATTTATAATCTACTTCCAATAATATATTGCCTGAATTCCTAATAAAACATATATAGACTCCTTTCAAAAATAGTTATTTTAACATATTAAAACAATACATTTCTTTAAAATAAAACGCTAACCAATTGCAATGCTAAAAATTAAAATATACAGTACTAGTGTCTGTATTGTAATAATTACTTTGAATTTCTTCACAATAATAGCTATGAGTTAGTGGCCTATTTCCAAATATACATAGCACAGGGTGTTGTGAATATTAAATGAAATCATGTCTATGAAGAGTTTAGTCTGATTAATGTCTGTAAGGGCTTTGTAGAAATAGCTGCTTTTGTGTATGATTCTATTACTGAGATCTTGAAAGACTGATTGTTAATTAGTTGTTTTTTTTTCTTTTCTTTTGCATTCCAAAACTATAAACCAAATTTCCCAAAGTAACTCTTTTTGTAATACGTACATTCTTTCTAAGGAGGCAATTTTCAAAAGAAATCTGTAGCAGTGGCTTCACTTCTTTAGTTTGTTGTTATTGTTTGCATTAGTACAGGCAGAGTAGAATTAAAAGTAATTCCACATAGAAAAAGAAAAAAAATCTTAAACTAAATACTAATGTTCAATTAAAAATATTTAAATTCTGATCATTTATATGAGATGAAAAATCCCTGAGGATGCGGGAAACTGGTGATAGCTACACAGATATAGTCACCTATAGTATAAGTCACATAATAAAGGTTTTAAAATTAATAAATGTTTATGCCACAGGACCAAAATGAAACAAAGAACAATTATTTTAATGTTGACTGTGTCTCCCTTCATCACTGTATTCTTCAGCTCCAGAATGTCCATTCGGCTCTTTTTTATGATTTCTATCTCTGTTAAAATTCTCATTTTGATATTTTTTATTGTTTTCCTGATTATGTTGAATTATCTTTCTGTCTTTTCTTGTATCTCATTACTTTCCTTATATCAGTAGCTTTGAATTCTTTATTGGATATTGCAGATCTCTCTGTTTTTGGATGCAGTTACTAGAAAATTATAGTGATCCTTTGGTGGTGTCGTGTTTCTTTGATGTTTCATGCTCTCTGACGTTTTGTGATGCTTCCTTTGCATTTGAAGTAGCAGTCATCTTCCCCAGTCCTTACTGCCTTCAGAGGACAGATACCTTCCATTAGCCCTACTAGAGATTCTGAAGCTATCTCAGACATTCTATAGGTATAACTGCTCCATGCATATTGCTCCTTCTGATGGCAAAAGTCTTAAGTTAGTGACTTCTCTGGATCCTGCAGCACACCAGGCTGAATGCTAACAGTGGCACTTGTTTTCCCCAAATGTGGCACTAAAGCTCAAGTTGTGGTCTATCCCTGGCCCACAGATTTGGTCCGGCTAACTGCACATGCTCACTAGCCTTGTGCCAAAGTCTGCTCTCACTGCTGCAGTCTGGTGCATGCAAAGGGAGCAGCCAGAGGGTGGGGGTGTGTTGGTGAGATACATGGAGCACTGGGGATGCCTGGGGCTAGCAAGGAGGACCTGCAGGTGAAGATTCCCAGTGGCTCACGGGTAGGCTTTTAAATAAAGTCCACATCACAGTAGCATTTGTTTAATACCCTCTGAGAGTCCTATCTGCTGCTCTTCCAGACTCTTCTTGATCCCCAGTCGTGACTGAATACTCTTGATGGAACAAGAGAGACGTGAGCCCCTTTGGCAGTGTCCTGAAGCTGAGTGCTCACTCATATGCTAACCTTTTCCCCCGTGGGAGAAAACACAGGGTGAAAAGGGTCTCTCATAACCCTGAGCTGTGCTGCATTAAAGGAGAGATAATGTAGGCAAAAATCAAACTGTTTCTCTCACCCACTCCAAAGTGTCCAAATTCACTTTTTTTTTTCTCCAAAAAGAAAATATTCCGACAGGGTGATGTAATTTCTTTGGAACTCTGGACATCCTTAAAGGTTACTTCATGTATGGGTAATTATCTAAGACAGTGTTTTCCATGAGCTCCTGGACCACAGCTGGACCTTGTTCACAGGCCACCGCTGGTTCCATGGCCATGACCATGGTCTGTCTGCCTATTATCTGAAGTATAAGTGACCAAGACTCCTCCTGGCTCCCTTGATTCATGAAGTTAATCATGCAATTTCCTTAAAGGAACTTCTGTCCATGCATGGATGCTTCATTTTTGTTGTGGGGGATGGGCAAAATAAGCATCATCTAATCTGCCATGATGCTTACATCACATTCCTTGTTTCTTCTTTACTCTTGAAAACTCATCATCATTGAAACCTGTCATCCCATTATAATATGCAAAATTTATATTCCTTAGACATTTTCCCTAAACACTATAACAATAAACTCAATTATCTTGGTCTTTCTACTCCTAAATGACAAGGAAACTCATTGCAATCTGTCAGTTCATAAATTAGAAATTAATTTTGCTTCCACATGGCTAAGTACAGTAGGTTTGTATAGTGAACACAATATTATGTCTGCTGGAAATATAGCATCATAGTTATCTCTGCTTCTATCAGATCAGGGGAAATATTCTTGTCAAGTCTGTGGTTGCCTACCTCTTGTTTTTATTTTCATGGCAATTTGTGAAATGTTCTATTGTTAACCAGCCCATCTGGTTCAAGTCCTTTTCCCCTGCTTTACATGTCCTTTTCACAGATCATTGAGATTGAATAGATTGTTCCTAGTTTATGTGAACACTCAGACTGAATTATAGAAATGGCAGTATTCACAAGGGATCATTTCATCCCACTCTCTCCTGCTACGGAGGACCATACATAAACTATCATAGCAAGACTGTTCTGAATTTTTTTAATTTTGAGAGTCTACAATCACGCACTTTTTATATACGAACCTAAGCTGTATTGTTTACAAAGCTACAGAAATTATTTTCATCCTTTTGCTATTTGTATAATCCTCAACTTTGAATTGAACCATGTGCCTATAACTGTTTGTGTGCTGGGCCTTGACATATTATTTCCACATAGCTTTACCTTTTATTTTTACCTCCACAAGTATTATTCTAATGTTTCCTATACAATATTGTCTTCTCGTTCAAAATAAAACATCTCTTCCCTGCTAATGTGTACTCAATATTCTACTCAGATAAGCCAACTGATCACTACAGTCAATGACACTGGTAACTTTTTTTGGAATAAATGGATTTATGAATATGAAAAATGACTTACTTATGTATAAAATGAAAAACAAAAATTAAGATATTAAACTGGATTATTCTTGAATTTTAAAAAAAATCAAGTAAAACGTAACCTTAAATTATTATTTGCTTAATTATGCATACAATTGATTCAACATTTCAGCTTCTTATTCACGTTCACTTACATCTTCATTTTCAAAGTTTAATCCTAATAAATAATTTGTATCCTTAACACTGCAAGATTGTTCTTTTCTAGCAGTACAGGAGATTTCCATTGGGTTTTTAAAAAACATTTTGCTCTGAACTTACCAATTTCAAACACATGTTTAACATTTAAAGCAACCTATTATGTAAAGTTCTAAAACTAACTGTAAATTTTGAAGTTTCTCCTTATACTATTATGTTAAAAGAAGTTAATTGTTAACTATAACTACTGAGCTCTTATTATGTGCCAGTAACTGTGATGGTAAGTTGACAATACATAATCTTTTTCTCCAGCTTTATTGACTTATAAGTGACAAAGTTGTAAGATGTTTAAAGTATATACCATGATCATTTAATATATGTATATTTTGTAAAAGGATTCCCACCCTCAAGTTAATTAATATATGCATATGCATCAACTAACTTCATATATTTGCTTTCTTTTTTTTTTGGTGATAACACTAAGTTCTATTCTCTTATCAAGTTTCAATTATACAATATAACAATATATTACTATCCACTATTGTCATCATGCTATATATGCTAGATCTTTATATCTTATTCATTTTATAACTGAAACTATGTACTCTTAATAGCCTCTTCCTATTTCCCACATCGCCATCCAGTAGAATGGTAATTCTACTCTGCTTCTACGAGTCTGACTTTTTGTTTGTTTGTTTTGGTTGCACACACAAGTGGTATCATGCAATTTGTCTTTTTCTGTCTCTCATATTGCATTTAACATAAAGTCCTCCAGGTTCATCTATGTTGTCACAAAAGGCAGGATTTCCTTTGTTTTTAAGGGTGATTAATATTCCATTTTATAGATAGATAAATAGATGATGGACACACAGACACGTTATGGATGATACGTGTGTGTATATATGTATAATATAGTATATAAATCATTGTCAAGAAGCTTACTCTACGTTTTCCTCTAGGAGTTTTAGTTTTTTGTTTCTTAGATTCAATCCATTTTTAGTTGATTTTTGTGTATGGTATAAGATTGAGATCCAGTTTATTCTGCTGCGTGCAGTTATTCAGTTTTTCCAAGATCACTTATTAAATAGACTATCTATTCCCCATCGTGTACTTCTGGTTCCCTTGTTGAAAATAAATTGAACATATAGGCATAGTTTATATCTGGGGTCCCTTTTCTGTGCCATTGACCTATGTGCCTGTTTCTATGTCTAAACCATAATGTTTTGATTACTACAGCTTCAAAATATAGTTTGAAATCAATTAGTGTGATGCCTACTGCTCTGTTGTTCTTTCACAAGATTACTTTGGCTTATTGGAGTCTTCTGTGATCCCATGGGAATTTCTGGACTGTTTTTGTTTTTTTTTGGTGTTTTTTTTTTTTTTTTTTTTTTGTTAAAAATGCCATTGTTATTTTGATAGGCACTGCATTAAATCTGTATATCACTTTGGGTAAAATGGACATTTTTTTTTTCAGACCAGTCTAATAACTGAAGTTTTATTTCTTATAGTTTCTCCCAAGCTATGATCTAATCCTCAGAGCTACACAATGAGTCTGATGCCTGTTACGTGGGGTAGTTCTTCAGATTTTTTTTTTTTTTAGTTTTATTTTATTTATTTATTTATTTTTACATCCCTCACACCTTGAACCCCCCTCCCCCCATCCACCACCACCCCGACCTCACACTGAGCCATCACATTATACACATAAAATTATAGTCGGCATTCATTAATGTCCAGTCTCTGGTGTACAATGCCATGACCAGGCATCCACAGCATCCCTGAGGTGGTCTCCCAAACAGGACACATGTCCATCGGACACCCAACAAAATCCCCAAACACTATTGAATAAGTTCCCCAAAGTAATTCTCAAAAAAACCCTGAGGCCATCCTGTGGTCACCAGCCGCCCCCCAATCCTTTCACCCTTCCCCCCATCCCCAACCCCCTCCCCGCCGCCCATCTAGCAACTCTCGTTTTTTTGTGTCCCCAAAACTGTATCTGATTAGTTCATACACATATTCTTTTCTTTAGATTCCGCATATAAGTGAGATCATATGGTACTTGTCTTTCTCTTTCTGACTTATTTCACTTAACATAATGTTCTCTAGATCCATCCATGTTGTTGCAAATGATAAGATTTCTTTTTTCTTTATGGCTGCGTAATACTCCATTGTATAAATGTACCACAGCTTCTTAGTCCAGTCATCGACCGATGGGCATTTCGGTTGTTTCCATATCTTGGCTATTGTGTAAAGTGCTGCAATAAACATAGGAGTGCATACTGATTTTTGAATTGGAGTTTTGGATTTCTCCGGGTAGATGCCTAGGAGTGGAATTACTGGATCATAGGGTAGTTCTATCTTCAGATTCCTGAGATACCTCCATACTGTTTTCCATAGTGGCTGCACTAATCTGCAATCCCACCAACAGTGCACTAGCATTCCCTTTTCTCCACATCCCCGCCAGCATTTGTTGTTTGTTGATTTATTGATGATAGCCATTTTGACTGGGGTGAGGTGGTATCTCATTGTGGTTTTTATTTGCATTTCTCTGATGGTTAGTGAGGTTGAGCATTTCTTCATATGTCTTCTTGCCTTCTGTATGTCCTTTTTAGAAAAATGTCTCCTCAAGTCCTCTGCCCATTTTTTAATTGGGTTGTTTGTTTTTTTGGAGTTGAGTTGAGTAACTTTTTATAGATTTGTGATATTAATCCCTTATCAGATATATCATTGGCAAATATCTTTTCCCATTCAGTAGGATCCCTTTTTGTTTTATTGATGGTTTCCTTTGCTGTGAAAAAACTTTTTAGTTTGATGTAATCCCACATGTTTATTTTTTCTCTTACTTCCCTCACGCGAGGGGATATATCAGTGAAAATCTTACTCCGGGTAATGTCCATGAAGTTTCTTCCTATATTTTCTTCAAGATATTTTATGGTTTCAGATCTTATATTTAAGTCTTTAAGCCATTTTGAATTTATTTTTGTATATGGTGTAAGGAGGTGGTCAAGCTTCATTTTCTTTCATGTATCTCTCCAGGTTTCCCAACAGTACTTATTGAAAAGACTGTCTTTACCCCATTGTACATTCTTGCTTCCATTGTCGTAGATTAGATGGGCATATAGGCATGGATTTACTTCTGGACTCTCTATACTGTTCCGATCTATGTGTCTATTTTTATGCCGGCACCATGCTGTTTTGATTACTGTAGCCTTGTAGTATAGTTTGAAATCAGGTATCGTTATACCTCCCACTTTATTCTTATTTCTCAAGATTGCTGAGGCTCTCCAGGGTCTTTTATGGTCCCATATAAATTTCAAGATTATATGTTCTATTTCTGTGAAAAACGTTGTTGGTAGTTTGATAGGAATTGCATTGAATATGTATATTGCCTTAGGCAGTATGGACATTTTAACTATATTAATTCTTCCTATCCATGAACATGGAATGTGTTTCCATCCATTTATGTCTTCTTTCATTTCTTTCTTCAGTGTCGTATAATTTTCTGAGTACAGATCTTTTACATCTTTGGTTAGATTTATTCCCAGATATTTTATAGTCTTTGGAGCAATTGTAAATGGAATTGTTTTTTTAATTTCTCCTTCTGATATTTTATCATTGGTATATACAAATGCAACTGATTTCCGAATATTAATTTTATATCCTGCTACTTTACTAAATTCATCTTTCAGTTCTAATAGTTTCTTGGTGGAGTCTTTAGGGTTCTCTATATATATTATCATATCATCTGCATATAGTGATAATTTTACTTCCTCCTTACCAATTTGGATGCCTTTTATTTCTTTCTCTTGTCTGATTGCTGTGGCTAGAACTTCCAGCACTATGTTGAATAGAAGTGGAGAAAGTGGGCAACCTTGTCTTGTTCCTGATCTTAGGGGAAATGGTTTTAGCTTTTCCCCATTGAGTATGATGTTAGCTGTGGGTTTATCATATATGGCCTTTATTATGTTAAGATATGATCCCTCTATTCCCACTTTCTTAAGGGTTTTTATCATAAAAGGTTGCTGTATTTTATCAAATGCTTTTTCTGCATCTATTGATATGATCATGTGATTTTTATTTTTCATTTTGTTAATGTGGTGTATCACATTAATTGATTTGCGGATGTTGAACCACCCCTGCATACCAGGGATGAATCCCACTTGATCATGGTGTATGATCTTTTTAATGTATTGCTGAATTCTGTTCGCTAATATTTTGTTGAGAATTTTTGCATCTATGTTCATTAGAGATATCGGCCTGTAGTTTTCTTTTTTTGTGGTGTCTTTGTCTGCTTTTGGGATCAGGGTGATAGTGGCTTCGTAAAAAGTGTTTGGGAGTCTTCTTTCCTTCTGGATTTTTTGGAAGAGCTTGAGGAGAATAGGTGATAATTCTTTTTTGAATGTTTTGAAAAATTCACCTGTAAAGCCATCTGGTCCAGGGCTTTTGTTTGTTGGGAGATTATTGATTACTGATTCAATTTCCCTGGTGGTAATCAGACTGTTCAGGCTTTCTGTTTCTTCTTCAGTTAGCCTTGGAAGGTTGTGCGCCTCTAGGAAATTGTCCATTTCTTCCAGATTGTCAAATTTGTTGGCATATAGTTGCTCATAGTAATTTCTTAAAATTTTTTGTATTTCTGTGGTGTCTGTTGTCACTTCTCCTCCTGATTTTATTAATTTGGGTCCTCTCTCTCCTTTTTTTAATGAGTCTGGCTAAAGGTTTGTCAATTTTGTTTATCTTCTCGAAGAACCAGCTCTTGGATTCATTGATCTTTTGTATTGTTTTTCTGGTTTCTATTTCATTTATTTCTGCTCTGATCCTTATTATCTCCTTCCTTGTGCTCCCTTTGGGCTTATTTTGCTGTTCTTTTTCCAGATCCCTTAAGTGTAAAGATAAACTGTCAATTAGTGATGTTTCTTGTTTCTTTAGGTAGGCCTGCAGTGCTATGAACTTCCCTCTTAGGACTGCTTTCGCAGCATCCCATAGATGGACATTTTAACAATATTAATTCTTCAAATCCATGAACACAGAATATTGTTCCGTTTGTTTTTCTTTCTTCATTTCTTTCATTAATGGTTTATATTTTCAGTATACAGTTCATTCAACTCATTGGCTGATTTATTCCTAAGTATATTATTCCTTTTGATGCTAGTATAAGTGGAATTGTTTTCGTAATTTCTCTTTATGATAGCCTATTGTTTGTGTATAGAAATGCAACTGATTTTTGTATATTGATTTTATACCTGCAACTGTACTGAAACGTTGATTAGTTCTAGTGGTATTTTTGTAGAGTCTTTAGGATTTCTCTACACGATATGCCATCTGCAAACAGACAGAATTTTATTTTTTGTTTGGATCCCTTTTATTTATTTTTCTTGCCTGAATGCTCTGTCTAGGACTTTTAGTACTATGCTGAATAAAAATATCAAGAATGGGAATCCTTGTCTTGTTCCTGACCTTAGAAGTAAAGCTTTCATCTTTTACCTTTGAGTATGTTAGCTATAGGCTTGTTGTATATTTATTATGTTGAGGTATTTTCTTTCCATATCCAGTCAGTTAAGAATATTTTTTGGAAGTGAAATAAGTCAGAAAGAGAAAGACAAGTACCATATGATCTCACTTATATGTGGAATCTAAAGAAAAGAATATGTGTATGAACTAATCAGAAACAGTTTTGGGGACACAAAAAAACGAGAGTTGTTAGATGGGCGGGGGGGAGGGGGTTGAGGATGGGGGGGAAGGGTGAAGGGGCTGGGGGGCGGCTGGTGACCACAGGATGGCCTCAGGGTTTTTTTGAGAATTACTTTGGGGAACTTATTCAATAGTGTTTGGGGATTTTGTTGGGTGTCCGATGGACATGTGTCCTGTTTGGGAGACCACCTCAGGGATGCTGTGGATGCCTGGTCATGGCATTGTACACCAGAGACTGGACATTAATGAATGCCAACTATAATTTTATGTGTATAATGTGATGGCTCGGTGTGAGGTCGGGGTGGTGGTGGATGGGGGGAGGGGGGTTCACGGTGTGAGGGATGTAAAAATAAAATAAAATATAATAAAACTAAAAAAAAAAAAAGAAAAAAGAATATTTTTTTGACAGCCAGACGAGTCAACTAATTTATTTAGCACTTAATTTTCTTGTCGAGAATTTTTATTATGAAAAGATGTTGAATTTTGTGATATGCTTTTTTTCTGTCTTTTGACATAATTATATGATTGTATCCTTTGTTTTGTTAATGTGATGTACTGTATTTTTGATTTACAGATGTTGAACCATCTTTACATTCCTTAAATAAACCCCATTTGATTATGGTGCATGATCTCTTCAATGTGATGTTTAACATGGTTTGTTAATATTTTGTTGGGAATTTTCGTATCTATGTTCATTAGAATATTGACCTGAAAGTTTCCTTTCTGGTAGTATCTTTCACTTTGGAATCAGGGTAATACTGGTCCCATAAAAGAGTTTGGGAAAAAAAAAGCAGATATACTTTTGTGTATTTATTCCTAACCCATTTTAAAAATCACTTAACATATGCCTAATTGTGGGTTTCTACAAAAATAGCCTGTTGCTGGTAGGCATCTCTAAAAATTAATTGATATCATGATCAACTGAAATGGTTTCACACGGATGGAAGAATTAGTCCCTCAGCAGATAATCATGGCTTTATGCCTGCAGCATTACACAGATACCTGGACAACAATGGTCAGGAGCTCTATTGACTAATAAAGTATGCATAAGGATGGAAAAGAACAAGTCTAGTTCAAAACAAAAAAAGGTTTGATTTGCACCAAGAGCAGTTATTCAATAATTAATTAATTAATTAATTAGGATCACAGACTACTCTAAAATATCTATAGGCCCTCAAAAAATCCATATACATACTAGCTCTGGTTTAATGGTGATTGTCCTATTCTAGGTTAAAGATCTGTACTAAGAGCCTCCCAATTTCCTTTTCATATTCCAAGTGCTGACAAGTAAATGCTGCATTCCCAGGGCTAACGGTATTTTTCTGGACAGAGCTACAGTGATAAAATAAAAAGGTAAAGTGTCATTATGTACATTTAGAAGAACATTATATTGAAACATGGGAAAGGTATCAAATACTGACCTTGACATTTACTAATATGTGATCTTGGCTGAGATACATAACATTTCAATTATTTTTTTTTCAAACTGGAAGTAATAGAACTTTCATCATATATTACAGATTATATAAAGCAATGCATGTGAAAATCCTTAGGTCAGAAAAATGAAGAACATAATAATTCTTTTCTCACTGAAATTTATATTATTTCAGACTTTTATTCTCTAGCTAAAATTTTGAAAGGATATGTTTCACTCTCCCAGATAACGCATTTATATGAGCATTTTGCAACCTATTGAAACAAGTTCTGCCACTGACACATATTGCTTCCTGAGAAGTAGAGAAACTGTTTAAAGCTTCCAGAGCACAAGGGTGACACTAGCTAATTTATTTGTTCTGTGGCTTTTAGAGCTTCACTTTATTATATAAATTAATGGCATCCTAATAACTTAAAGCACTTGACGCTTCCCCATACACTGACATAACAGGGTTACATAAAATCTGGAAAATGTGGCCTGTCTTTATACTCATCAATAACTAACAATTTATATATGTGTGTGTGTGTGCAAATATAAAGATATTCACGTAAAATAAGTTCTGCAAAAAGAACACAACAACATTTTAGTAAGTATGTCATTTTATGATTCATGCTGTTATAACCTATATTCTTATATACATAAATTTTTAAAAAAATATTATATTCATGGGTCATCTCACATGTCCAGTGAAATTGTTTAATATGTTAATATTTGGAGCAAAATGTTTGTGATCCAAACTTCTGGTTTTGGAAAGGTTAATTCTAATTTATTTTTTCCTTTTATATTGAGGAAAACAAGTTAAATATTAGGCTTATACCTCTGATGATATTCAGCAAGACACTATGACTGATACTTAGCAATAATATTCATTTTAGTTTAAAACAATATAACAAAATAATTCTTAAGGCACAAATATTTTTACTTGATAGAACCAGCACCCATAATTTAGTGTAACGATTACGGCCCTGAAACATGTTTGCTACAATATAGTTATGGCTACAGTGTTCTAGTCCTGTGAACACAACCTCTACCTAAATCCCACAGGTAGACATTGTTTGGAATATTCCTTTAAGTAACACTGAATACTTTAACTTAATATAACATTACAACAAACAACGTTTTGTTTTAGATAGGGAAGGTATATAGAAATGGCAACAAGGACAAAAACTCTTACAAGAAAGCTTACCCTATAAGAGTTGTTTTAAAAAAACAACAATAAAAAACATATAATGATAGGGTAGGATTAAGCAACATGGCAATAACACACCATAAACAAACTGGTGACTTAAAATGTAAATTATCTGATTTTTATTAAGGTTACTGGAGTATAAGGAGAGAAATATATTGATATTATAAATGTACAGCTAGAGAAAAATCAGACACATCATGCTGTTGAAATAACTAACTAATCAAGGTAATGCAAGGCTACATTGTGATAAACTGATCCCTAATCTCTGAAGCTTTCAACAGTCACATGTTTGTCTCACACAAAATGAGACGAGAGTCAAACAGCTATTCAGAGCAATACCCAGGGTTCCAACACTCAGCTATACCAAATTATTTTCATGTTGTGGCTGTGAAATTTTGTCCTGTATCCTCCACATTTGTTTCCAAGAAGGAAGAGAATTTTAAAGGAGATAAACTTACGGCTTTCTCTCTTGGTCCTGAAGTGACACATTTCTGCTCACATTTTGAAAAAACAAGTAACACAGCAGCAAATTTACTGTAAGGCTGGCTGAGATTGTGATGATGATGATGATGATGATGATGATGATGATGATGATGATGATGATTAGCTTAAAAAAAACACAAAACTGGTTGATTAGTGTAAATTATCCCCTAGCCACTGATCAACCCTGCATACACTTTGGGGGCAAAATAAGATGTTCATATCTAAGGACTAGAACCTGAGTTTTGTAGAACTGACTGAGACTTTTGGAGTGTTAACTCATTTACCCAACAGTTCTCTTTCTTACTCGCCTATAAATTCAACAGTTATATTTAATATGCTGTACGGAGAATGGTGTTACAGAATCCTCAAAGTCAATGTTTATAAATTATTCATATATTTACAAAATTTCTTTCTGAAAATAATTTCATCCATCAGACTTTGACAACACATATCTACCTAAAACTTGGCATTATTTATTAGGGAATAACCACCTGGGAGCCAAACTTGGTTATACTCACAGAAAAGTGAATAATTGGTTCACATATTGCCTTAGGGATAAAGTATTAAAGAATCATTTTATTTGTATGGCTTTAAAAGCCTATTTTTATTACAGTTTGCTTGTAAAAATCCCCATATTGTCCTCTGGCCTTCTTTGTATGCTTCATACAGAGGTGTATGGTTTTCCACTAGTGAATTTAAAGTCAACAGAAAATATTCCCATACATGGTAATGTGAATTATGTTTTTACAATGACTGTAAGGGGGTCTTCTATTCTTTTATTTATTTATTTTTTTTAACATTTTCCCTTCTTCTTTAAGCATATGCTAACGCTGATACCAGGCACCAGGAAATTCTGATATGTGTTTACAATAAAAAAAAATAATAAAAATCCCCTACATGTAAGTTACTTATATGTAATTATATATAACACATTTCATATATATATGAAATATATTCCAGCCAGAGAGAAACAGCAACTTGAGTTCAAGAAGTACCACCTAGAAGCAGATATTCCTTTTGAACGCAATATTTGTTGAAAGGATGCCTCATTTGAAAGGTCTTCCATATCTAACATAATTGTTATAGCTAACATTAACTGTGAGTATATATACCATGTGCCAGTCACTATATTAAAATGAGTATTAACTCATTTCCTATATTAGTATTTAACATTGCCGATGAAGAAACTGGAGGGAGATAAAATAATGCCACCTCAATGCATATGTTTTGTGTATATGTATGTCTAGCTGCATGTGTATTTCTCTTAAGAAATTCTGATAGACCCTACCATTAGCCATTCCTCAGTGACAGTGAAGCTGGTCTTTCACACTGTTCTTCACACTTTGTTTTAAAGTGTCTAGAGTCATTTTTATGTCCTCTACAATAATTTTATGTGGAAACCAATGAATAGGATAGATGGAAGCAGAACAGCTCTGGCATAATTCAACTTTCTCTTGCCTACTCTGGTGGCTCTTGTTGCACTGCTTGGAGATGAATTTTTTGAAAAATGATCTACATTAATTCTAAGAAGGAACGCTAGTGAGTTCTTTCTTTAAAAAAGTAAACAAGCAAGTTTTTCTGCTGAAAACAACTTAAAAGTTATGTGAATAGATAAAATAATGCATAAAAATTAGCTACAGGTATTTCTTTAGTGATCCACTCAACTTTCAGACAGTCGAATTAGTATGACTTTAGGAGACCCCATGGCTAGGAAAATCTAGTCTTGTTAATTAAAATGTATTCACTTTACTGTTTGTATTTTAATTACAATTAAAATGATTATAAAGATAGCCTTAAATATTCAAAAATCCATTGAAGATGTGATATGTCAATAAAATAAATAAAAAGCTATAATCCCCTAATAGGTTTGAAAACATTTTATAAAACAGTTTCTAAAAAAGTGGACAACTGGGATTGTAAACCCCATATGGAACAATGTACAATCTGCCTTTTTACACAATCCACTCTCCCTGTAGTCTGCTCTAATATCTTTGAGTTAAAGCATGATATCGAGAATATGCTAGATAATGTACAGATGTTAAAAGTAATAAATTGCGTGTTCATCCATTATATTATCACAGACTAATTATAAAAATCTTCAGGTAAAATTTTGAAGTCTATCATGTTAATAATATTTTCACCCATCCATGAACAACTTTCCCTCTACCTCTTCTCTGTGCCCTAACTATGACTGCACCGAAGACATATTTGCTTTGGATGACTAAGCACCCTAGCAGCCAAAGGCTGCTAGAGAAATACCCAAATATTAGAGTAGATTGGTAATACTATAAATTCATGATCACCATTTCAAATTAGCACTCAACAGTGTCCAGTAATACTGTTACAATTTTTGCTCAGTTTAATCCTCCATTCTTCACAGCAATGATTTGCAAAGTGTGGTCCATGGACCAGCAACATCTGCCTCAATTCTGAACTCATTACAAATGCAAATCAGTGGCTTCACCCAGACCTAATGAATCACAAATTCTAGTCCTAGAACACAGCAGTCTGTGCTTTTATCCCTCCATGTTTTCTTTAACCCAGCAGTCTATAATTTAATCCCTCCGTGTTTTCTTTCATTTTATCCCCTTCTACTCACTCAGGAAAGGCAAACTTTTAAATAGCCTTGTTTTTCTCTTGTATTATCAACCTCCCACCTTGCAATGACATATCTGTTATTGGTTTTTGTATATTTTCTCTTATCCTATAGTAAAAAAAAAAGTAGTAAGTATCCTCCTATTACAAGCAAACTTTAATACTCACTGTCTCCATATTTTCATCTCTTATTTATTATTCAACCCAGCAAAGTGTGTCTTCAATCCTCATCAAGCACTAAAACTGTTTTTGAATCTTACTCAAAAGGCTCACATCAGTGGCTGGGTAATATTTAGTTTTCTAAATGATCCTGTCAATAGTTGCTTGTTCCCTTCTTCTGAAATCATCATGTCTTCCATTTTTAAATTATTTTTTTGGTGATTTTCTGACAGTTAAAAGAAGGTATCAAGAAACAACTGGACAGAGCAGTCCCAACTTTAACTATAGCTTTGAGTCATTTGCAAATTTGTGGTAATTGAGGCTATGCACGTGTGAGATTGCCTAAACAGAAAATACAGAATGAGAAAGACTATTAACTTGAACTATAAATTTGTGAGTGATTTGCATTTTTGTGGTAATTGAAGCTATGTGTATGAGATTGCATAGTAGTTAAATAATGAGATGGAAAGAATCCTAAGGAGTCAAAAGTGAAAAAATAAAACCTCCTAAATTGAGTGGTAAGGTAGAGAAAAGTGAACGTATAATTTTCTTTGGTGGGCTCTTTGTCCTAAACTCAGCTGCTCAATTTTGGAACCTAGGCAGTGCAAAACCAAATGCCCAAAGCAAATTTATAATCTTTCCTACTAAATGTAGCTTTTTTTTTCTAGTTTTATTCCTCTATCTTAGAGAATGGCACTATTCTTTCCCTTCCAGAAGCCAGAAACCTAGATGTCATCACTTTAACTGGCTGTCTAGCACTCCCCAGAAACAATTCATTACTACCATTTGGGCTGTATGATTGGAATAGTTCTAAAACTGATCCCTTTTCTCCATATCTACTGTCATCAATCTGATGCAAGCTTCTATCACTTATGTGGATGACAGCAAAGGCATTCAGTCTGGTTACCTTATAAAGACTGTCCAATTATTTCTCCATAATGCAATGGGTCATGTCTCCCAAGTACAAATCTTACCACATTATCCCTTGGCTTAAAACATTTTAATGATTTCCTATTGCTCTTCAAATAAAGACCAAAATCAATCAATGTGATAAAGCCCTACTTTATCATGGTCTGTTGCCTACTTCCAATTATAGACTCTTCTTATTCTCTGCTTCCTTTAGTCTCTGAATTTCAACAAACTTTCTTTTTTTCAACATCATAAATTCACCATTCCACCCCATTCATAAGATCATTTCTCACAGTCATCCCTGGAACATAACAATACCACCTCTTCTTTAACTAATCCCTATATTTCCTTTAGGTCCCTGCTCAGTCCTAAAATGATAATGAGTCAAATATCAAGAAATATTTACAAATTTTTTCCTTTATGAGACATTCTGAATACTTTTGATGTATTTTTAGTTAGATTAAACTTGCATCTAACCATTTTTATTTATGGCATAGAAAAATTATGAAGACAAATTGTAGTTTTACTCACCTGCTTTATATATTATGTGAAAGGATTTTATACATATGGGATATTATTAATATGGCTTTTATACATGTATTCATGGCAAGGTTAGAACAACATTGCTTATATTTAGTTTTCATATATGAGGTCTGACAATTTCACGAACTTTCAGCAACGGTATTGCTAAACTTTTTGATATCAGAGGGATGATTCATTATGAATTTGTACCAACTGGACAAATAGTTAACCAAGTTTATTATTTGCAAGCACTGAGAGGTTGTACGAAAGTTACACAAAAATGACCTGAACTTTTCGCCAACAATTCATGGCTCTTGCATCATGACAATTCACCAGCTCACACGGTACCGTCAGTGAGGGATTTTTTAGCCAGTAAACAAATCATTGTATTGGCACAACCTCCCTACTCACCTGATCTGCCCCCCCTCCTCAGTGACTTCTTGCTTTACCTGAAGATAAAGGAAATATTGAAAGGAAGACATTTTGATGACATTCAGGACATCAAGGGTAATACAACGACAGCTCTGATGGCCATTACAGAAAAAGAGTTCCAAAATTTCTTCGAAGGGTGGACTAGGTGCTGGCGTCGGTGCCTAGCTTCCCAAGGGGAGTACTTCGAAGGTGACCGTAGTGATATTCAACAGTGAGTTATGTAGCACTTTTTATAGTATGAGTTTAGCGAACTTAATTGTCCGACCTTCATATTTCCTATTACAACTTTTATCTTGTAAAGTAACTACTGTAAAATTTGTTTCTAACATGTTATCTGTCATAAAGAAGTACTATAACATTCTGTAGAATAAGCACATATATTTTGCAAAAGATCCATAAAATACAATGTGCTAAACATTTGGCATTTTGACTTTTTTTTTTTTTTTAAACCACACAGTATCTGTAGTCTATGCCAAATAAAATAGTTTTGAAGAGGTTTGACCTTAAAAATAGACAGGTAACATCACACAATGAAATAATTCTCAAATAAAGATCTAAAAACACATTGCTTAATGCAAATCATTTATTGAGCAATTCTTTAGAACACAAGAACAAAAGATATGTAACATTCAAGCAGATAAAATAGATGTCATACAGTTCATGCAACATCAAAGATGCTTTCATCTACCTTGGAGATTACTGTCTCCTATTTTACATAAAGTATGAATTAATATTGCTACTGTTGCTGTGTTTTGTTTCAGGGGGCAGTCTCCAAAGATCCTGAAGTTTGGAGAAGATTTGATTTCTAGAATCCAACACACTAAAGTTCATTCTTAGGTGTTTGCTGTCATGACAAAAGGAAAAAAAAAAAACAACAACATTACGGACCTTCCTCAGTACCAACCGGTTGAAAGACAAACCTGTAAAAACCTGCTGAGGTACCAGTAGATCTCATTTATCTCCATTTCAGTATACACTCCAGATGATCTCCAAAATCTCTCCATATGATTGCTTTGGTAAGAGCGCTTGATTTCATGTTTCCTGTGCTTCAGGTGTATTTTCCATTTACATATTGAAGGTGGTCTCCAGGATATCTCATCAATGCTCTCAAAATAGTATGTCAAAAATGTAACCTCCCTGAATGCCTTACCTTACTCACTGTTATAGCTATCACGGAAGGTTGTCTTATCTTAGTATGATTATTAACTGGGTATGATTCTTAAAGCTTTTCTTTCCCTTTTTCAACATGTCTTGCTTCATAAATCCTATAAATATTAACTCGAAAACATGTATAGAAAACATCTACTATTTTTCAATATCATTATGGCTTTTCAAATTAAGCCCTACAGAATGTTCTCCTGCTATATTCCTGATATGTGTTTTAAACATGGTTTTCTTGCTTCTCACCTAGATCGTCCATTATCCTTTTACCATCGGCATCTCAAAAGAAAAACCCATCACACTCATACATGCGGTGCTGGCTTCTCATTTGTGAAATTGAAGTGCAATAGTATAATGTCAAAGAAGAGAACAACAGAGAGATATTTATGTAATCGTTTGTGAACCTTATAAGCTTGACTCAGGACATCATTCTGGACCTAACCTACACATTTTATGCTCATTTGATGCTGCAAACCTGAGAGAGTCTCACTGATTTAACAAACACTATTAGCTTCATTAAACACGTGGGTATCTTCCTTTGTTCTTGGTGAAGAACAAGGTGGTTACAACCTACCCTATCCTCACCTAACCTTGCTTCCTTAAATAAAAGCAAAACAAAACAAAACAAAAAAGCATAATTCTGCTTAGGTGTTCATTCATGTCCCTCCAAAGAAGGGGACTGTCACCAAGATTCTAGGCATCTAGATTAAACTCAGTCAAGCTGGCACCATTCTTTTCTCAATGATGGATTTACCAATAGCCTGTGATCCAATTCTGGGCAATGAGATGGGGAGACCTGCTAAGGAATCCTTGAGAAGGATTCTGCTAAGAAAGATACTGAAACAGAGATGACCTATGGATGTGAGTGCGTTTTCACTTCAACTGCTTTATATATTATATAAAGGAATTTTGTACATGTAGATTCTATATTCTCCCTCCCCATTGATATATAATGCATGCACACACACACACACACACACACACACACACCACACTCACACACTCACACAGTGGGGTTAGAACCATACTTTTCAATTTCATTTTCATATGTTTCTAGGTCCATGTTTTATCTTTTAAAAAACAATTCTAAAATGATTTTTTATTGTTTCTACATGTCATCTGTCTTAAAGGAATATCACAAATATTCTGTATTTTCCTATCTCTGTCTGTCATTCTGTCTGCAAGTATTGCCCAAAATGGCCTGATGATGACATTGTTTTTTGTTGTTGTTGTTGTTGTTTTTTAAGAGCCACTCTTACTTCTAGAACTAAATTTCTTATATGTAATACAATAAATTTGCTCTTTTTAAAGTAAGTTTAAACTGGGATTTTCTGTTATTTAAATCCAAGAGCATTCTGAGGTCTTCTCTTGACAAACAAAATCGTATTCAGTTGTGTGTCCTGGTTTTCCCTATTCCACATGACATCATTATTGAATTGTGTCCAGGGTTTCTCACTGGTCTTTGTTTGAATCTGCTTTGATATTTTACAGATTGATCTTGGTTCAGAATATGGGTATTTTTTGCCTTTATACACTTTATGATTGTCACTTATTTTTCAAGATGTATTTCAAATATCTCTTCTTATACTCCTGTGATGCTTTACCCAATTCTCAGGCAGTTAGTTTTCACTCCTTTTATTGTAATTCAACTGCAAATATTCTATGTCTTTATTCACAGTGAATGTGTTCTATTCTCATTTCTTTTTATTTTCAAGATATTTAATTTGTCTCCATAATGCCAACTTCTAGCACTCTGAGGTATAAGATATTCAAGCAATATTTGTAAAATTATTAATTAAAAGGAAAACAACTATTTGAAAAAGCATTAAATATCTAATGATGGCTCTATATGTGTAACAATGACACTGAAAATGTTGTTTTAACTCAACAAACTAAATACTCAAAAATAATGAATACAGCTTTAAAAATAGCATCTCCACAGAACTGGGGAAAACTGAAAAAAAAAAGAATGCTTTCACAATTGCTGACTTTATGAAAGAGGACAAGAACTGCTATTTGAGAATAGGGCTATAAAGGGAGGAGTTAATGTTCCAATGAAAATTCCTAGGAGGCTGATACAGTCCATTAAAATGGAGGGTATTTGGTCACTTCACTGAATTACCTCAGAGAAAAATTCAGGTTTTGAGGAGTTCTTTTTGAACACTATAAAATTTCAAAGATCACACAGTGCTGTTTAAAAGCAGGCATTTTTCTATAAAGCTAATATATACTTTTTATTACATGTAAGAGACTGTTGATATTCACAGATTCACTCTTTTTACCTAAAAATCCCAAATAGAAAGAAAGACCTCTTACGATGGGAAATGTTTATGGAGAAAAAAAAAAAAGCATGATGACAGAATATACAATATTTAGTTTTGAGTTTGTTTATGTATATCTACTGTGAAGTCCAATAGTAATTATAATTAAATTAATATGTTTTTACTTAAGAATCAAGCTTACTTAATTCCAATAACTAAGAGCTTGTATAGTTCTAAATTTCAAAAGATAGTTTGGGTATCCATTTCATTGCCAAATACATACGCACAGTAAATGAAGGAAATGTACTGAATATGTCTAAAGCAAGTCACTATGCAGAATGCTACTACAATAGGCAAATAATTATGAAAGGTGGTCTTCACTATTATATAACATCTGACTGGGATGGAAAAATAAAACAAATTAATTAATTATCCTAAACACTATATGATAAAGTGAAACAAATTCATGGAGTCAGAGTTAGAGTCTTAAGGTTATAAATACTTAAGCAACATTTTTTTTCTTCAATCAACATGGCGCACTACACAAATTTTACCACAGTAAATGATCCAATAGTCTTCTATTATTCCAGATAAACACTGAGCTGTTTTTCCTAGTATTTGTCATACAAGTGATGACACATCTCTGATATCAAGTTAAATATATATTTGTTTTTCAATTTAGTTTCCAAGTATATGAATACTATCTAAAATACATTTTATGGCTTTTTTGTCTTGTTTTGTTGTATTATCACCTTTATTTCCGCCATCTCAACCTTAGATAACAATCTGCTCTTTAATATGTTAATATAGGGTAGGGTTGTAGCAGAGATGAAAGTACACACACATTCACTCATGTATGTAATGATGTGTTATATGCACATATGATATATATGCAATGATTATGTTTATATATGCATGTAATATGTATATAATGTATATATATGTATATATACACATATATATTATATACATGCAATGATTATACTTTATTGGTTAGAATTATCTTCCCAAATATAACATACAATCCTTAAGGAGAGAATGTATGGGTTTTACTGTTCATATATATATATATATATATATATATATATATATACACACACACACTGGGTATCACACATTTTAGTGCTGAACGTATCACAGATAGCAACAAAATCAACTATGGTGTCACATACAGCTTATGTCTATCCCAAGTGTGCTATAGTTTTTTCTTCTCATAGTCATAAAGGGAATTTAAGATGTTCTTTTATTATAAGAATTTCTATTGTTTTGCTTCCAGCAGTAAATCAAGTCAAATGACTAGATCCACTTAAAATTCAAAGCACAAAAAGTAGCCATATTGAAGAATTACCTTATGACCCAGCAATCTACTCCTAGGTATCTATCCAGAGAAATGCAACAAATTTATGCACCCCTATGTTTAGTGCAGCACTATTCACAATAGCCACGACATGGAAACAACCGAAATGTCCATCAGTAAAGGACTGGATCAAGAAACTGTGGTACATTTACACAATGGAATATTACTCAGCCATAAAGAAGAATGATATCTTACCATTTGCAACGACATGGATTGATCTAGAGAACATTAGTCTAAGTGAAATAAGTCAGATGGAGAAAGATAAATTCCACATGATCTCTAAACTTATATGTGGAATCTGAAGAACAAAATAAATGAACAAACTAATAGGAAACAGTCTGAGAGATACAGAGGAAAAACTGAGGGTTGCTAGATGGGGAAGGGGTAGGGATGAAGGAGAAGGTGAGGGGATTAGAAAGCACAATCGGTAACCACAACATTGCCATGGGGATACGAGAAACAGTTTGGGGACTATAATCAATAATGTTGTAAAGATTTTGTAGGGTATCCAATGGATACTTGTCTTATAAGGGAGACCACTTCACGGACGGTGTAGGTGCATGACCACTGCAGTGTACACCTGAAGATGAAGCTGAATAATAATGCCATATACATATATATATATATGCATGTATGTATATATATGTATGCATATATACATGTATATACACATATGTACATATATATGTATACATATACATATATATACACATATATATGTATATATATATGTGTATATATATGTGTGTGTGTATATATACATATATACATATATATATTGCTATAGCAAGTGGAGTACAGCATAAGGAATAGAGATAGTGAAAATGTAATGGCTATGTGCGATGTCAGAGGAGTAGTAGATTGGGGGAGAGGGGTTATCACTATGTGAGGGGTATAAATGCCTAACTATTACATTGTTTTGTACACCTGAAACTAATAAAAAAAAGTGTCACCTAAATAAAAAAGTTCATGTAAACTTTTACTAAAGAATAAATATCAAAACGTTTCCCATATTCTCAAACATTAAAAAAAAAAAATCTGCTCAGGGCAATTTTTTTAACTAACACAATTTTGATAGTAAGAATAATTTGGGGAAATATAGAATACTTCAAAGATTTTTATTTAAATATCTACCACCAATATTACCAGAATAAATATACGTATATATGTGTCTAACATATACATATGTGTGTATATCATGTAGTATGATATACTCACACACATATATATAATATATGATACATACACACATATATAATATATACACATATGTGTATATATTAGACACATATATTAGACATATATATACATATACATCAATACTCTAGTAGGCTACCCATCTATTTCCTTCTTATTGACACACTGATTAATTAGCCATTAGAAAATATCCTTCTAGCTGAGGCACTCATATTACCAGTAACCTGTGGTAGATATGACCACCTTGATTTTGGCAGTTCAGTGTTGCCACTTGGTCTCTACAACTACAGAAATAACATAGAAAGTATTTTTAAAAAACCATGTGTGAGTTCTAAATTTTCTTTTTTCTTTTTAAAGTGATTATCACAAAGAATCTATTCAAAAGACTTAACAGAGGCCTGTAGAAAGCAGAATATAGTTTCAATAAACTTGAAGACAAGTCAATAAAAAGAATCTATATTGAAGTAAACAAACAAATGA
The DNA here is from genome assembly GCF_964194185.1 of Rhinolophus hipposideros. Taxonomy (NCBI): domain Eukaryota; kingdom Metazoa; phylum Chordata; class Mammalia; order Chiroptera; family Rhinolophidae; genus Rhinolophus; species Rhinolophus hipposideros. The sequence continues at coordinate 45,316,617 of NC_138053.1, read as the reverse complement.
AAAAGTGGAGAAAGAATGCAAAAAACATTGGAGATATGTAGTATATTTCATGTAAAACATATGGATTATTTGATTTTCTAAAAGACAAGAATGAGAATTTTACTGAAGATATATTTAAAAATATAATAGCTATAAATTTTTCAATATTTTAAAATGTCAATTCCCTTCAAATCAGCCAATAGACTCACTTAAACACAATACAATGCCATTAGAATTTTTATAAATATTTTCTCAGGATGAATTCAAAATTTATACGAAAATGACAGGATTTGTAATAGCCAAAACAATCTTTAAAATATAACAATTGAAATAATTATCCTATTTAACTACAAGACTTATTATGAAGCTACAATAACCAAGAAATATAGAGAATTAGAATATGACAGAGAATACAAAAATAGACTTACATTTATAGAATCAATGAATTTATGATGAAGAAACTGCATCAATTCAGGAGATACAGAAATATTTTTAACAATGGTGCTGAAATACTGGATGACCATATGGATTAAAATAAATTTCAATTTCTATCTGTGTATATATTCCAAATTTAATTTGAGATGAATTATACATATAAATGAAAAAATTAGAAATACAAACCTTCTAGAAGGAAATATAGAAAGATATTTTCTTAATTTTGAGTGAGCTAAAAATTAATAGACAAAACAAAAGAATGCTAATATAAAAAACACTTCATGTATGTGACGATAAAAAATTCTCTGCTCATCAAAAGAGAAATGTAATGATACATCTACATAATGATTCACACAAAATGTGTATGTCTTATTCATAGTAGATGCAAATTTGAAACAAAGCAAGTGTCCATAAACAGAAGAAAGAATAACATATTGCTGTATATTCAACTATCAACAGAAATGGACTACTGATACAGAGAAATATGAAGTCCCCAAAATATTGTTGACCACAAGTAGCCAAGCACAAAGGTTCTGCATATTTCTATATATATGTAGTTCAAGAACAGGTAAATTAAATAACAGAGTGTTGTTTCCTCTGGGGACAAGGAGAAGGAATTGATTAAAAAGTGATACAAGGGAACTTTAAGGGATAAATAAGTGGTTTATATTTTGTTTTGCAAGAATTTATACAATTTTCAAAACTCATCAATTACTCATAAAACCTACTAAAGAAATTTGCATTTTATGGAAATTTCAACTCAGTGAAAAAAAATGCACAAATCAATTAAAAATATATTACTGAAAACCCCAAACGTCACTCAAAGGAAATATTTCTCTCTTCATTTCCCTGATTATAACTTCTAATGAGTAGTTCCCCAGTATGGAGGAATGTGATATAATCAGATTCTACCTTCCCTTTCCTTTCACCTTTTTCTCTTTTTTATATTTACTGATTAAGGTTCTAGCATTTACAAAATAATGAAAGAAAACAGTGGTAGAAGAATAAGAAAAAATTTGACCGAGATTTCTACTCAATGAGCAAAATGTATCAGCTGAGGCTTTTTGTTGTTTTTTTTTTCTTTTTTTAACCATAGTATTTCTGTGTATTCTCTCAAGTTAACTTGGCTTAGACACTACATACTCTTTAGTCTCCATCTTGATATCTTGGCTTATGCGGCCATTCTCTTCACCCATACTCACAGTTCTCTAGGCAGGATGTAAATGGTTTTCAGGCTGGCTTTGTCTCTCAAATGGTTCACATTCGGTCCATGAGAAACACTCATGTAAACTTTGTCTTGAAAATAGTTGAGACGCCATTCTCAATCCAGACTCCTCTGTTCAGTTGTCATTTGCAGCTTTAGGCACAAGTCAAGAAAAAGACTATGTGTCCTCTAACTAAAGACAAAGTATTTCAAGCACTCTAAGGAATTTTGGGGAATTTGCATCACCATGTCTGTGGAACATCTCAGTCTCCTTCCCTCTCCAAAACAATTTATTTAAAACATCATCATCCCCTCCTTTAACTCCATTCTATCATTTATATTCTGAGTGAAAGGCCTAGAGTAGTAAAACTTACAATCAAATAACATTCTTTGTTATCTATGTCTGTTTCAAAACTATAACCATGTCTATGGGTACAAATTTAAATAAGGCCTAATACATTGAAACAGGGTGACTCTGGGTGAGAAAGGTCATGCTTCGTGCCACATGCTTAACTAAATTGAGATGATAATAAACATGCGTCATAATAACCTACTGTTTCCCTGAAAATAAGACCTAGCTGGACAATCAGCTCTAATGCATCTTTTGGAGCAAAATTAATACAAGATCCGGTCTTATATAACACATGTTATAACACATAATATAAGACCGGATCTTATATTAATATATGTTATATAAGACCGGATATTATATATTATATTATATTATATTATATTATATTATATTATATTATATTATATATGTTATATAAGACTGGAGCTTATGTTAATTTTATATTAACATAGTTATTAATTATCATTATTAATATAATATTACTATGCTATATAAGACCCAGTCTTATATTATAGGAAAATAATAATGGGTCTTATATTAATTTTTGCTCCAAAAGATGCATTAGAGCTGAATGTCCGGCTAGGTCTTATTTTCAGGGAAACACAGTATGTCACTTTCCACTTTCTTAATAAGTATTTTTTGTGTTAAATATATTTAAAATTATTTTTGATGTCTACAAAATTTCCAATAGGTTGACATACTTTTATTCTTGTGTTATTCATGTGTGTGTGCTAGTAGTAATTATAATTATTTTAAGAATCCATATTTGTAAATATTCAGGTTATTTTTTGTAATGTTGTGATAAACCACTATCTTCTTTCTTCAAAATTCTGTTGGGGTAAGGAGAGACCCAACAATGGAACTAAAAGCACCAACCAGAATCCAACATGATTATGTTGGTAAATTATTCACAATGCTTTACCATTGTTTCCCTCCCTAGTTTAGTTAATGTTTTCCTCTTCCAAATTTAAAACAAACAAACAAACAAAAAACTAATACCATCCTGATATCATTTACATCTATATTTTGAATATTAACTTTGCCTGACACTTTACATTAGAATCCTTTCACCAGAAGCTATGATATCTGAGTAGTAATTGGACAGACGTCACTTCAATGACGACAAGTTTACATTTCAGTGATACTCAGTACTAGTTATTATGGACTGAATATTTGTGTTCCCCCACAATTCATGTTGAAGTGCCAAGCCCCAGTGTGACTATATTTAGAGATGGAGCCTTTATAGAGGTAATTAAAGTTAAATGAGGTCAGTAAAGTGAGGCCCTGATCTGATAGAATTAGTGACCATATAGGTAGAAATACCATAGAGTTCCCTGGTTCTCTCTATCTGCACGCACATGTGCACACACACATGGAAGGCCCTGTGAGGTCACAGTGACAAGGTGGATGTCTACAAGCCAGAAAGAAATCTTTTACCAGAAACCATATAAGCTGGAATCTTGATCTGAGACTTCTAGCCTGTAGAAGTGGGAGCAAATACATTTCTGTTGTTTAAGCCACCTGGTCTATGGTGTTTTGTTACAGCAGCTCTACAGTTATATTGCACTGTAGAGTCTTCACAATGCTTCTGAAGACACTGATATATGGCACCTATGTAATGGTCTACAGTGTTGGCTTAATACTTTGATTTGATGTAATGAGAAAAAAAGTTCAGAGATTTACACAAGATCACCCGAGGTGGAAACTGGCAGATCTCAATATAGAACTGAGACAATCCTGGTAATCTTTACCGTGTGTGTGTGTGTGTGTGTGTGTGTGTGTGTGTGTGTGTGTGTGTAGAGATTAAATATATATTCACCACTTTTCAAATAAATTACATGATCTTAAACATGTTTATAGAACTGGTAAGCTATTTGAAACTGGGATTCTCTGCAACACTCTCTTTATGTATCACTCTTTTGTCCTTGTAAAACAGTATTCTCCACACCACTAGACAATTTTGTATACGAGAAATGTGGCTTTAAGTCATTATATACCTATTAAGCTATGAATCCACACATTCAGTTCTCTGTTGTCTCCATAAGGTTACATTGAGAACTTCCCACTAGAGTGCAAGCTCCATGGAACAGAGATTGTGTCTGTTTTGTCTACTGTTATATTCTTAGCTTCTAGTAAGGCCTGGGTTAATGAATATTTGTTAATATATAAAAAGTTACAAACAAAAAAGAAAACTAACTATCCAAGACACAAAACTGTTTCTTTCCTCAAGTGTTTTAAAATCTTTTGGAGCAGATAAAAGTTTTAAATCCTTTTATGGCCTGTAGATGACTTTCTGTTAAGAAATTAGGTTCTCTTACAGTTTACTTATTCACTTACCCTCTATTCCCTGTGGGTGGACATACTTGTCAGTTAAACAGAAGAAGATGTATTACTTTTAATTAATAGAACACATGTTCCAAGATAACCAGTAGGTAAAGCAAAGATAAGACACAAGTGGGCTTGATAGATTACCAGGTTTCACTAAGCAGCCCCCCTCTTCTTATCTCGCTTGCACATTTTTCAGGGGCTCAGTGTCTGGCCTTGAAGTATAGCCATGAGCAAATCTCAGAGGCTGGTTATTTGATAATGAGTTGACATATGTATAGACCTTGACCCTGAAAACTCCAATCATTTCTTGGCTTGTGTAAATTTTACAGTTCTGTAAGAGTTTGAAATACGCCCATTCAAAATGACTCCTGACCACTTCTTATTTTTTTAGTCAAAACAAAAGATATAATGACTCTGATAAATACAGAGTATCAAGTCTATTTAATGGTAGGCAGTAGTCCAACTGTGGTTTTGTCTGTTCCCATTTTAACATTGTGTTACAAAAAAAAAAAGATAGATAATGGGGAATTCAATATGCCATCCACAGAAAAGCAAGGAGCCCTGAGAACTTTATGTTCTTGTCCATTACGTTTTACTCAGCAGTCTGTCTTCAATTTCTTTAGGCTGAGATAAAGAGCCATTTTCTTGACATTATTACTCACTTGCTAGTAGGTAATCTTGGTTGGGCACACTGTATAATGTACATAAAATGTCAAATGGCAAGTATTTTATGAGTAGGAGGTTGTGTTTGTGGAAAGATTTTGAAATAGGGCATTTAAAAAACATTAAACACATGATGTTATGAAGTAATAATCTTCAAATTTCGGCACATACAACCTGGAGTTACAGGAAGACTTCCTGAGGAAACAAATCATCCCCAGATGATTCTTGTATGTGTGCTTGCATAAACTTAACCTTCATGAGAATAGCCAGTGTTTCTTGCACTTTTTCCCTTGAACAGTCTCTTTCATACTTTTTTTTTTTTTAATGTTAACCTCTAGTTTTAGTATCACAATTGTAACTTGCCTTATTGTATAAAATTCATTCAGGGCAGAAATAAAAGGGTTGGTGCAAAATTTCAGTTTAGTGTCCAGAAAGTGAATGACAGTAATGACTGGTAACAAATACTTTCACATATAATGTGATTTCCAAATCCCTTGCTTTCAATAAATTGAAAGAGTTCATAGATTTTTGAATTGATAGGGCATTCAAAATATGTGCTAAAGTGTCACAATGTGAATTTTTGACATATACCTGAGAAGCTGTTCAAAGAATTGAGTGACTATTTTTTAAACAACATTCTTCCCACTCTCATCTACATTTTGTTAGAATGGTTTATATTTATTTATATATACACAATGCAAAATGGGAAGTAGATCAATCCTCAATTATGTCTCAATTGAGCAACAGGTGACAGTTTTACAAAGGAAAATAACCCCATGCATCTAAGACATTTTAAAAACCTTTTTAAAGCTAATACAGCAATGTATAATAATTTTATCAATTATATACTTATAATAATAAAAACCCTAGGAAAAAGTTAAACTTCAAACCACATGAGTACCAAAAAAATTCAAATTATATACTTTTAAAAAATAAGCTATAAGGGTGATTACTAAAATAATTGAAATATATTAGAATATAATTCTATAGGGAAAGTAGAATAGGAATATAAATTCAAGGAGAAAAAAGACATGACATGATTATTAAAAAAAAAACTTTTTCATATACGAGGTCGGACAATTAAGGTCGCAAGTTCATCCTAGAAAAAGTGCTACATAACTCACTACTGAATATCACTACAGTCACCTTCAAAGTCCTCCCCTTGGGAAGCTGTGCACCAATGCCAGTGCCCAGTCCACCCTTCAAAGCAATTTTGGAACTCTTTTTCTGGAATGGCCATCAGAGCTGTCGTTGTATTACCCTTGATGTCCTGAATGTCATCAAAATATCTTCCTTTCAATAATTCCTTTATGTTTGGGTAAAGAAAGAAGTCATTGGGGACCAGATTAGGTGAGTAGAGAGGGTGTTCCAATAGTCACTTGTTTACTGGTTAAAAGCTCCCTCACAGACAGTGCATTGTTGGAATGCAAAAGCCATGAATTTGTGAAAAGTTCAGATTGTTTTCGTTTAACTTTTTCATACAGCATTTTCAGCACTTCCAAAGAGTAAACTTGGTGAACTGTTTGTCCAGTTGGTACAAATTCATAATGAATAATCCCTCTGCTATCAAAAAACAAATAAAAAAGGTTAGCAACATCGGTGCAACAATCTCATGAACTTAATTGCCAGACCTCGTATTTTTAACTCAATGCTATTGGGTTTCAAAACATGAATCAATATATTTGCAATATGCTGAAATTTATAATCTTTGCAAATATGTACATTTATAAATTTCTTTTTTAATTTAGAAATGTGAGGAAGGCACTTCTTTGTTTCAAAATTCTTCATGGTTTACCAGAAAAAAAGATTATAAGTCACTGATATACAGCATTCAGTAACAAACACTGCTAATTATTTGTCACTGCATTCTTCATGTCTTTCTTGTCATGATATAATTCCTGATTTTACTAAGGATCAATCACCAAGCTAGAGATTTCTATTTGCCCCTTTTTCATGCTTCTTGTTGTGACCATGACAACACGGTATGTGCAACTTCTACACAGTCACTGTAAGGGAAACTGCTTGCCTGCCACTCATCTTCACCTTTCAAAGTCTCTGGGCTATGACAATGGCTGAATAGTCATCTTGTACTCTAGAATGGAAACCACAGGTGAGGAAAGACAGCTAATAACCTCCAGATGGCTCACTTCTGATTTGAAACATGAGTGAAATTATTTATCTCTCATGACTTATCTCTTATTTAAGTCAGTATTTGGAGTGTTTCTTATTTACAGCATCAAATTCTGTATTATTTCTAAATAATATACATGCTAAGTAGAAAAATAAATGGAAAAGAAAATGGCCATATTTTTTCAGACGATATGAAAAATGTCAACAGAGCGCAGTGAGTGAATGTTTCACTGGATGGTACTGGGTATAATGAATTTGTATCCCAATCCTAGTTTTGACATGATGCAGCTGCTGTCCTTTGGGCAAGTAATTTTTCTTTTCTAAAGCTATGTGCTAAATAAAGGGAACAGATTAGCTATCTTTAAGGTCATATTATTTAAATTATAGTGTTTTTCTTCTTTTCATAGCAAAGAACAGGGGAAGTTTCAAAATAAGTTATTTAAATCGGGCCATGAAGAGATAACTTACCGCTGCCCTTGTGAGATCTGAATCATAGAATTTCCTGGTGTCCTCTAATAATATATATAGGGTAGAATAAATTGAGTTCATAGGGCAATCATATTCTTAGAGCAGAAATATGTTTAGTAATACAGCAGATCAGATGGAAATGCAATGGGTGTTTCACACATTACTAACAATATCCAACTCATTGTTATATTTAAATGATCTGGTAATTCCAACCTTTAAGAGACTCTAACGTACGAGATAATCATTGATCATGTCAGTGATCAAGGTGACTAAGTACATTCATTCTATTAGAAACAAATAAGATCTTGACAGTTGAACATGAGAAACCTAAGAATAAGAGACCCAGAAGATGAGACGAATGACTCAAGTTCATTTAAACAAGGATGAAATGTTAGGGCAGTTTATAATAAAAGTATGTTAGCTCTTTTAATTTTAAAATGGTTTAAATTACATAAAACTGTCAATTATTGAGCAAATTGGTATCTTATCTAAAATCATTTACAATTTTTGTCAACCACCAAGTAAAACGGGCAAGTTTAAAAAATATAAGTACCTACGATTTACATGATTCTTTGTTAATCACTTCAACATGTGTTCTTATTTAAACTTTAAACACTGATATTTTCCCATGTTATTATAGATAATTAAGCTATAAATCAGAGAGTTAAATGACTTCTCTAAAGCTTCAGAGCTAATAAGTTCTAGTGGCAAGTTTTGTACCCAGGCCTACTGAATTCTCAAGTTGTTGATTTTTCACTATAACAAATTACTTTGCCCAGAATTACCCTTCTTCCATCCCAGTCAGTTCTTATTTTTTCTATATCAAGTTTATTGAGTGAACTATAAACTGTATCCAGTTAAAACATATAATTTGACATGTTCTTACAGCCATATACTATCAGGATAGAGACTTTTCTACCTTCCTTAAGAGTTCTCTTGGTCCTTTACAGTCCATAACTCCCTTTTCACCCTGGCAGCAAGAAACACGAATCTGTTTCTGTCACTACATATTAATATTACTTTTATAAGTATTCAGTTATATTCAATACAAAATTATTTTTAGTTTTGGGGAGTTAAAAAAAAGCTCAGTGTTCAGCAATACGAGAGCATAAAGGTAAAATATGGTAGATGAATTTGATGGAGTATGATGGACAATTAAAAGCAACGGGTTAGATTTGTGCATAGCAATATAGGATGGATTTTTTTTTTTTAAATAACACTGAGTGGAAAAAATATGAAAAAAGAGATCTGTAACATCATTTACCAAAATAAATGTATGTAAATAGTACATAAGACAACATTTACAAGAATAGCTACAAACTAAAAGACAGATATTCAATATATATGAATCACTGCCTGAAGAAACAGAAGGAAAATACGGAGAATAGAGATACAAAGGCACAGATAAATGAAATAAGGCCATGGCCTTGCTCAAACCAGTGGTCATAATATGCCATTATTTGAGGAATAGGATTAATTAAACTTGGTGCACTTGAGATCCAAAGGGGGGGGGGATGATTAAAGAAAAAGGGCAAAGATATTAAGGACCTTGACTACTTCAGAGCCTTATTTTTAAGCAAATGGGAGGGAAATAAATATTTTTAAAACTTTAAAAGCTTATATGGTATTTAAAATATTCATTTCAATTCATTTTATCATTCCTTATTTATACTCTGATTGTGAGTGAAACTTCTTTTTGTAGGTTGCTGTGAGACTGTAAAAATTCAACAAAGTAATGCATGTACATTTAGCAATTGTCTAAAATGAGCATTCAAAAATACTAAATGCACATAAAATAACATAATAATGGGACATTAAAACAGTAAAAAGCAGCTAAATTAGAGATTTAAAACAATTTACTTCAAATCGTAGATAAATAACCTCTTAACCCTTATTTTATAATTGAAATGTTTGACTAGTTCCAATATATAAACCTCTATAAGCAAGGGCACAACTGAAATTGTTTAAGAATATCACTTCTATTCTCTGAGTCATAACATGGTGCTTAAAAATCTGTTATTTAAACAATATATCTAGTAGATATTTCTTTAAACAATGGTACAATTTTATTGATATTTGCTTATATGACTATTTTTCTTCGTGCTATTTTTTCTCCTATAGTCACTATAAAAATAGTTTGAATTTTCAAATAGCTTTGCTTTATATTTTCATACCATAATTCTCCTGAAATTATATATTGAGTAACATTTAAATATGAGCCGTGGTGAATATATCTAAACTCACAATTAAGAAAATGATAGGCCTTACAAAAAAGTTTGGAAAGGTACATAAAAATTACATTATTAAGTTGCTACATTCAACAAGTAAACACAACTGAAGCCCTTGAGTAACTTCAAGTTCTGAACAAAATGACCCCTATCTATATAAATATGACGATTATTCATTTCTCATACAGTAGTTCAACAGTTCTGGCCATTGCAAGAATATATTTTCTATAAATTGATAGGAGCAAATACTGTTCAGGAACAAATCTTGTCTGAGTTATTAATCTTGGTAAACTCCCAGAAATTAATCATGGTTTACCACTAATTGATTCTAGAACTCAAAATGCACTAAGCAAGCAAATGTCAAAGGTTCTTAGGCAAAAATTTGTGGAGATATAAAAATTTGTTGAGAAATAAAAGTATTTCTCCTCAACATTTCTCACGCTCCCTTTGGGAATACCCTTCTCTTGCTACATTACACACATCCACATATATCATTGTCTTCTTCAGCCAGCCCTAATTTGACACATTGCTATTTTCTAAAATAGTGTTCTCAAAATTTAGTCCTAAAAAAACCTTTGGTTTCTTAAAAACGCAGATGCTGGTCTCTATAGCAGACCTGATAATAATATTAATGCCATTATATATTAATCACATTCAGATCAAAAAAGGAGGATCTGAACACTTTTTTTTTAATGTGTTTCTGTTGATATTATATAGTCTGTACTGATAACCTGCTCTTAGCAGCCAAGGCTTTGGACTATGAAATTTCCTCAAGTCCATGAAAATCCCAAGGCACAATAATCCAAAATATAGACACTATTATTTTAAGAGTAGGTTAGAAGAATTTAAGGAGTCACTATATTACTACTAAAGAACAAAAGCTGATACTGTTCACTGAAAAATAAAAGTAACAATCATGAAAGGTTAAATGGTTTAACACATTGTCACAGTACCTGAATTGTTCCACTGAAGATAAACTTAACTGAATAGTTAATAAGTGCACTCTGTCCCTAACAGCAAAGGAATCTTCCCTCAGCAAGAATACAGTGTCTCTGTACGGAATCCATGTGTAAAATAAATCTCCATCTAAAAATAAAATCTATCCTCCTAGAAAATGATTGAGAAAATAAGTGCTCAATGAAGCTGGAACTACATCCCTGGTTTTTATGTAAGAAAGCTGAAAGTGAGATTTCCTGGGTACATTTTATCTTAATTAGTAGAGAGACAGACTGCCTCAGATTTACAAAGATTAGAAATTTCAACTTTTAATAGATTTTTGGTAACTTTAAAGTTTGTTTTAAATAATAAATCCATTACTGTGCCTATGTCAGTTAATACTTGTTCTAAGTCTGACTACTTAATCATTTTAAATTGACAAGCTCTCTTCTCCATCATTTTACTTATAAAATCTGTCCTGAATCTTATTCAATTCCTGGGTGAAAATAAGCAAATTGAATGAAAAAAAAAAAAAAAGATATTATGTGTTACTCCAAAAAACCCAAATGCCCAAATATATTTGTATATGTGGTATATGCACGTGTGTGATGCTGTATGTCAACTTGGCTAGGAGGAACTGCATTTCCTAGAATTCACTTTCATGTACCTTTCTGTTTTGGGATGCCACAAGAAGGATTCCTGGGAGATTTGAAAGCAAAAGGGAAGCAGCATACTTTTGTAGCACAGATAGATACACGTTGTTGGTGTGCAGCTGATTGGCTTCACTGGCCTGAAGCAGCAGCTGGGCCTGCAACCACTCTCCCTTCTCAGCACCATGCATCAGCTTCTCTCACCCCTAGACCATGTGCATACGTTTAACTTTGTGACAAAGGGCCCTAACATGTGCAGATACCTTTGTCACAACGGTCAGGGGCAAAAAGACCAGACTCAGGCCCCACTGGTTTTCCAGCTCTTGCTAGTGGCTTCCAGCCTACCCTTAATCTTCACCAACTTTCATCCATTTTCCTTTCCTGACTGCCTTCCCTGTGGACTCTGAACTCTGACATCAGATACAGAGACAACAGTTTTACAAGGATTGCTTAACTAACTCCTACAATTATGTAAGACCAATTCCCTGAAACAAATGCATTCATATATATGTATATTCATCATTTTTACTGGTTCTGCTTCTCTGGTTGAACCCTGACTGATAAAGTGTATGTGTTCTGTGTTCTCACAACAATCTTATGAAATAATTTCCTGTATCATCTCTATTTTGGAGATTAAGAGAAAGGAATTAGAGGTTAAAATTTTGTCCAAGTAAATACATAATGCAATCAGGATCAGAACCAGTCAGATGAACCTATTTTTTTTTTCCACAAAAGGAAGAAGATATCGATGTTTGGCACAATAACTCATATAAGTATACAAAGTTGCTGATACATAGTAGGTACTCTCAAGATGTCATTTTCCCGTCTGTGTGATTTTCCTCACCAAAAATCTCAGCTGCCATTGCAAGAATCCCTATGAACTGTATAGAGCATGCATCTGCTGAACTTGCACAGAATTAACAGGAAACACAGTCAATGTTTTGCTTTTGTTATCATTCTAGTGTTCTCTCAAGGTGAACCAGAAATGAATGATTAATCACCTGCTTACATTTGGCTTTATTTATGAAATCTCACACAATCAATAATAGATTGTTCTCTGGAAAAAGCAACTCACAGACACTGAAAATGGCACGTTCCTTCCAGAAAGGAAGAAAACATTTACTCGATTTTTTTTGGAGATAATGGGGTGTGTTTGGAGGGGGGAATTTGACACTGACTATGGTGCCTGCCCAATCTTAAGTGGCAGAAGGGCAACAGTTAACATTTTCTGGGGAGGGGGGTGTTTTCTCCCACTCAAAGACAGAAAGTTCATTTCTAGCTAACATATGAAATCACTTTCAATGGAATGGAATGTCATCCATTAACTAGCAGTGACATCACTGTGTGTGTGTGTGTGTGTGTGTGTGTGTGTGTGTTTATTTGTTTCTTCAAGCTATAATTTAACTTCAGACAGGCCTGGAAACACTGTAATTAAATAATCTGGAATGTCTAATGTGGCCATTAGATTCCAAATGTTTTCATGTTCTACGTTGATTTTCTTCTTAGGACAATTTAACAAGGACAAGTTTGGGGCATTTTTCACTCATTCCTTTTTTGTTTCTTATTTCATTGTAAGGGATGCATTTAAAATAAGGGGAGAAACAGATGATTCCCTGATTAGGGCAAGTGAATGGTATCACATTTAGTCTACGGTACAAAAGGAAAACAGAGAGATCATGCAGAAGGCAAATGATATAATTTAAATTTCTAGTACAGCAGACAGTATTAAAGACTTTCACACACTGGAGCACCTAAGTTGATTTAGCTAAATTTAATTCCATGATCTCTGTCCAGAGATCTTCTGTCACAGGTGAGATGCTGCTGGCCATGTAATACTTCCTCAGAAAATTCTCCCAATGTGCTAATGACAAAGAGTCCCAAAGGGGGGCATTTAGGAGAGGGAAGAAAAAGGATGGGAGGTGGGGTACAATGAAAAGGGCAGTTCTTTGACGGCTCAGCCTCCATTCAGACCCTTGTCTATTTCCGAGTCAGCATGCTGGCCGCTGAGACACGTAAACCCCAACCTGCTGTTAACTATGGAAATGATTGCTATCTTAGTAGCAAGACCAGGACAACAAAATCTAGATGCCTATGGCACAGACTGTTTTTACTACTGCCCTTCCTTAAAAATGGAACCTTAACCTAACCTTACAATTTCACATCCACATTTTCAGCCCATTGTTTCAAGGAGCAAGTTCCATTCGATATAGGTCCTATCTGCCTTATAAGATATTGTATCCTCAGGACCTCGCACATGATAAGAATAATTATTTTCTTAATGAATGAATTAGTAAATTGATCAAATGAAAGGCAAGAGGGTTTTTTTTATTTATCTTGTTGCTTGTTTTAAAAAGGGTTGACCTATATTTAACTTTGTATCTGGTTTCATCTTTTGTCAAATTAAATGCCTGGTTTCACATTTTCCCTGTAACCCTAAAAACAGACACCTTAAAATTTGTTTTCAATTATTGATTATCATTACAGGTTAAGACTAAGTGGTGGCAGAAGTCCAAGCAGCTATGTCAAAATGATATGTAAAGGTGGAGCAAAGTATTGTATATTTTATTATTGATGTTGGCATACTCTACCCTTATGAAGAAAAACGAGAGAGAAAGAGAGAAAGAGAGAGAGAGAGAGAGAGAGACAGAGACAGAGAGACAGAGAGAGAGAGAGACCTTCAGTGCATTAACAAATATGCTCAATTTGACATTTAACTGTTTAAGGGTAAAACAATAATATGGGTAAGAAGAAGACAATAGTTATCTTTCCAATGATTTTGGCAGGTGGTAGTGGTCTTAAATATACAGAGGGTGCCGAAAACATGTATACACATTTTAAGAAAGGAAAACACTGTATTAAAATTTTAATACTCAATATATAGCCATAACAAAAGATGAACACAAGTTATATGTATACATTCTTTGGCACCCCTGGTATACTTATTTCCCAAGCAGTTCTATGTGATCTTTTGATATTTGGATTGCAATTTTTACCAAGTTAACTTCTGTCCCCACATTTGTATCTGCAAGTCTGTAACAATGATATATCGCAGAACAGCACTGCCTAAACACCACCTGTAAAAACAGCAGGAAAGCAATATAGTGAGGAACAGAACAGCAGGTAAGATGGTGTTTGTGTAAGTGCCAGCTATGTAGTTGTTAAAGCTAATGAGGTGTAAAAGGCAATGTGACTTATTCTCATATTGTCCAGAGTTTGAAAGCATGTTGAGGGCTACATCCCAAGAGAGAAGGATGGAGAATTGCCTAGATCGAGTAAAATCAATGGCCCACAGGAAAGAATGACACCTATTTCTTGAATCAACAATAACCAGGTGCCAAATGAGTAAAAGAGGCTGTGTTGGTTTACCGGTCCTCAGAGATGCCAGTTGCCATATGTGATAAGGAGACAGTTTACTCTTTTAAATTTTATTCGAATGCCTATCAGTGTTGAAGAGAGATTTACATAAATATGTTAAGTTTCTCTTTGAAGCTGGGTGGTGAGGAATGTATTGTGACGAGTTCCATCTTCAGGAATTAAAGTGCAGAGGAAAAATAAGGTCTATTTAATTTATCATCAGCTAAATAGAAAATAGATAATGTGAGGTCAAATCATAAATATTTTTATCTTCTGTTGGTAATAATAGAAATGATTCCTCTGCCTGCCCCAATAAGATGTATCTTGCTTAAACCTCATAAAATCAAATTCTAGTAATGTATATTTAGGTTAACAGAGACTAAATATTTAAAAAGAATGGTTTGAACCCTGTATGCAAGTTTATAATTCTGCATATATCACTGAATCACTATTGGGGATTTAATAAAATTTATCTTAAAGGCAAAATGGTTTGAAAATTCAGACCTTTGTTGATAGACTCTCTTTAAAAATTAATCTTTTCTAACTCCTGATTCTTAAATATCAGCATACATTTAAACTATGGAAATTGTATATACATAACGATGTACACGTCGCATGATTTGAAAATTCTTGATTTGGGTCCACATACATGCTTTTCAGCCTAACTCCATCTACAATGTATTCTAACCTATGAGACTATGGAAACAAACAAAAAAAAAATGTAAGAATTTTATAAAATGTCTAAAGCTTTATAATGCTTCCTCACTTTTGAAATCCTAGGAATTATGGAATTATGCAATTGTAAGAGATGCCTATGAAACTCCAAAATCCACATGCCAGGCCATCAAAAGTGCAGTTGGAACTCAAGAAGTGCTCAGGTAGAACTTCTTCCTCTTTCAGAGTAGGCTCAGTCTGTTCTTAAGGCCTTTCAATTGATTGAATCAACTCTCCTCCCCAAATTATCTACCAAGATTCCCCGAAAATAAGACCTAGCCAGACAATCAGCATTAATGCATCTTTTGAAGCAAAAATTAATATTAAGACCTGGCCTCATTTTACTATAAGACTGGGTATAATATAATATAATATAATATAATACCGTGTATAATATAATATAATATAGTAAATACCGGCTCTTATATTACTTTTTGCTCCTAAAGATGCATTAGAGCTGATCGTCTGGCTAGGTCTTATTTTCAAGGAAACAGGGTAATATCATCTCCTTTATTAACTCAATGGATTATAGATATTAATCACCTCTACACAACATGTTCACAGCAACACCTAGATTAGTGTTTGAAGAACTGGAGACGACAGCCTAGACAAGGTGACTTTCATAAACTTCACAATCCCACCTGATATTTCCTTCAACAACAGAACAGGTTATAGTTTTTCCAAGGAACAACTAAATGATATAGATGACATGTTTTAGAAAGCATGTAGGATGAGAATCACATTTGTTTTCCCTAGACTTTTTTGTAATAATCATTCATTCTTTAGAGGACCATGTGAATGTGTATGCATTATTATTTTAACTTTTATTTTGTATTAGGGAAAATACTAAACATACACCATAATGCAGACACTAGTACAATGAAAGTCAATGGTCAATGTACCCATGATCCACCTTCAACAATTATCAACATTTTGTCAATCTAAGATGCATCCATAATATCTTTAATCACTAGATTTGATTCTTAATCTATAAAAGGCATTAGAGAATTTAATCTGGCTGAGGAAATATTAGAATTATGTTTTTCATTTCAACCCACGGGATGCACATTGTGAGTAAAAAGGTAGCCATAATAACCTGCACTATTGTTTTCTTTCTCTTTTAATTTTTTCCCCTGAATGTAGAATTTTATGTCACCACCATTAATTGAATATATGTGACTTCCTGACTAAATAATAATATATTAAGGAAATACTAGAGAAGGATAATAATAAGTAATAAAAATCATTGATAGATAGGATTAAAAAAAACACTTATCTTTTCTAATGATGTAATTAAAAATATGAAAATAACCCTTTTGATAATATGTATAACAAAAATAAGGTTAGTGTTCAATTTGGGACTGGAAAGTAAGGTGGGGGACAAGACAAGGAATTTACTTACTTATCCTTTATAAGTTTCCAGGCTACAGCACAGTTGATAAAATGGTGAAATGCCACACTGCTTCAGTGCAGCATCGCTTTAATGTAAAACTCATGCTCAATTGCCATTTTCCCTCAGAAGGTTTAAATGAGCCGATGGATTCTGAAAAATGTACTGGCAGCTAAAGTCTAACAGAGTTGTGGTGTGAACAGCAGTCAAGATCTCTGTATTTTGTACCAGAAATAGGTATGTTAGAGTCCATGGGGAGGGGAGGGAAGGCTCCTTAAAATTATTTAGTAACAGAAGTGAATGCCACATGATTATTACCCTTGTCTTAGGGAAATATGCATCATAATGTATTCATTATTGATTCTTTCTCTGTAGGACTCCTGCTTTGGCTCATTGCTCATTTTAAATGGCTCAATAAGTCACAAGAGTTGTCAGTGCTTCCTCATTTAGCTTTACATCATTTGTTTACAGCATCTGCTCAACAAAAGCCTGCTTTATGGATGAGCTCCTATAGACTGTGAGGATTTAATACATAATGAAGGTGTATATTAAACCTGTTACACATATGTCATGACCACAATGGAATTGTTTAGAGACAACTGTAGATAACTATGCATTATTTTATTCGGAATCACAAAGGCTTAGCATGCTGCCTGAAACATAGTATTCACTCTATGAATGCTTGTCGAATAGATGGATTTGTAAATGAAAAAACAAAATAAAAATACAGAAAAAACTCAGCTAATTTTCATATAAAACTCTGCACAGTGGCATACACTGGTTGTCCTCTGCCTGAAATCTGAAATAACTCCTTCTATCCTTATCTAAACCCTCTTCTTCAAGGACTAGTTTCATTCTCATATTCTCCACAAACTTTACTTGATCACGTCATCAAATGTTACTCTATCCCCTGACTAATCAGTTGGCAATTTACAATAACTTATTTGGAGAAAGAAGATAAACAAATGCATTAAATAATCACATTTAAATAGATAAATAAGATCAATATAATAGCAAGTAAGTATTGTGTTTTACTTCTAAAAAAGTGCAATACTAACGTTTGGATTCAGTTTCTGTGCAGTAAACAAATAAATCACTACTCACCATGCGTAGAAGCTCCTCCCTAAGCACCTCGTAAACAGGACACACAGTATGTTTTCATGATGCAAATCTGTTTGAGATAAGAAATTTCAGTGTTAAAATAAAACCATTTAAAATGTTTCCCTGTTTTAGAAAGACTTTTATTTCAATTAACTGTTTTTTTTATGTGTGTGTGTGTGTGTGTGTGTGTGTATATATATACATGTTTATATAATAAACATTCATTAGAACGGGGTAAATAATGAGAAAAAGGAAATTAGCATTTTATCACTCAATTCATATCATCTGGCACAGTTTGATGTATTGATATATTTTTTTTCATTAGAAAGCTAATATTGGTGTAATAGGAATCAGTTGTTACAAGAACAAAATGAAAGATATAAAGAAGTCTAATCAATATAAACATTTAAATTTATTCTTTTAAACACACTGGAGCAATTATTAGTTCTCTCACTATTCCTCCCAAACTGTTGTGCTCAAATCCTGCTTTGAAACTGGTTATTTTGATAAGGCTGAAATGCGTTAAATTAATCCAAGGAATTCTCCGTGCAAGAGTAAACGATGTAACATTCACTTATTTATCCATTCAATCCACAGATATTTATTGAAACAAATCTTAGTTTCTAGGGGTGGGGGTTGGGATAGCTTTTATTTCTTGTCTGGGCCAGAGCCCTTCACCTCCAACTTACCTGGCCCGGCCCCTGGTTAGGAGGCACCACTGCGCTTTGACTCTGAGTGGGGGATGGAGGTAGTGAAGCCTCTTCAAGTAATGGGGTTTGCTTGATAGGTAGGTGAGCCAGAAAACTTGTGGACGAGTCTGGGACCAGAAGCCTCCAGCACCCAGAGCACCCGGGTGTTTCTCATCGCAGCATTCCCTGACCAGCTGGAGAACTCCCGAGATCCACCGAAGATCCCGTGAGATTGCGAGATTGCGCTGGGAGGCGTGGGCAGGTTTCGGCTGCAGCACCTGAGGTCTGATTCTACCGTGTTCTGAGACGCGCCTGATGCTCAGCACATCCTAGCCTGTTCTCCTGATGGATCCTCCTGCTCCATCAGGATCCTCACTTAACACATATGCAGGCACGCACGCACGTGCACCCGCAAAGAGTACTTTGGGGGTTCCAACTGCGCCCTGTTTGACTTTTTGACTTCCTTGGAAATCCCACAATCCACATACATGGACCACACCCCTGTCTGAACAGAGGGCTTCCCCCATAGTGTTAAAAAAAAGAAAGAAAGAGAGGGAGGGAGGGAGGGAGGGAGGGAGGGAGGGAGGGAGGGAGGGAAGAAGAGAGGGAGGGAAGGATGAGGGAGGGAGAAGGAGAGAAGGAGAGAGGGGGGAGGGGAGAGAGAAAGGAAGGGGGAGAGAGAGAGAAAGAGAGAGAGAAAAAGAAAGGAAAGGAAAGAGAGGGAGGGAGGGAAGGGGAGAGCGAGAGAGAGAGAGAGAGAGAGAGAGAGAGAGAGAGAGAGAGAGAGAGGAAGAGAGAAAGAGAGAAAGAGAGAAAGAAAGAAAAACTGGATACTGAGGGACAGGGATTTATGGGGTAAGGAAGGCTTGTAGTGAGTTGACCCTCCAGCCCTGCAAATGGGGCAAGGAATCAGAATGCAGAGCACACAGCTCTAGTCTTGGGTCTAAGGCATAATCCTCCACCATTTGAAGGCAAAGGCCACTCAGTAAATGTTGCACAGGCATGGAAGTCTCCGAAGTTGTTCAAAGAACAAAGTCACTAATGAAGGTGCAATTGAAACCCAAGAGTTCTAGCAAGTGGCAGACCTTTTCTTCCAGGCAGCAGATATCATTGATGTTTCCATTGGTAAATAAGGTCAACCATTCAGAATTATAGGGCCAATAGTAAAATCTTAGCTAGAGCGACTTCCCCAACCATGACACTAAACAGAGTTGCAAGTTTAAAAATACTCATTTAATGAGGTCACTTAAAACAGGAATCATTATTGACACTTTCATGAGTTCACAACTAAGGTGCTAGAGAGTCCAGAATGATGCTTTAAATTACCATGTGAATTTAAGTGTTCATTGAGAAATCACAAATGCACACCTGCTGTACGAGCAATGAGGTCATAATAATGTCTCCTAAACTTCTTCCATCTCTGACTCCTCTCTTAAGATTCACTCTCATCATTACCATTTAACTTTCTTTTTTCACTCATCATTCTGATCATCTTCCTTTTTCCCTCTTGTAGCTTTTCAGCAATTGTTTATATCATATTCTCAACCATGTGGATCTGGTCCTAGGGTTGTGTAGGTGAGGTGAAAATGTCGCTTTTCCTATATGTACACCCTGTAGTCTTTAGGAGAAAGAAAAACAATATGGAATAAAAGATTATTTCTTATGCAACTTCAGAGTGAGAAAATTAAAGTTTACAGGACTAACGTATTTTTCTCTTGCTAATTCTGAGAGTGTCCATCCTTTATAGCATGATACCCATTGTTATTATGACAGAACCTCTGACATTTTGTTTTGCTTTTTCAAACTTGGTATTGAGCAGGACTGCAGGAAGTGGAATGCTAAAATAGCTTTCCTAAGGAAGGAAGTGGAAGAAAAGAGACTGGGAGAAAATCCCATCCTTTTAAAGATAAAGGAAACCTTTATTCTCAGAAGATACCTTTGGGATAGTTGATGTATAATTACAGTGGATTTATTATGTTCTATAAAAGAGTGGATGGACTGAAAGTAGTTGCAAGTAGGCCACTATAGCCTGTTTTCTTCATTCAGTTAGAGAAGCACTTTTTGAAGGAAATACTTGAACTATACAGAGCAGCAATTCAGTTGAACCATTATAAAACTGTCTGTGCTTTTATATAGGTGGATAATCTGGTAGAAAATCACTGGCTGAATCTTCAGGGTAGCTGTCCTCTGCCCACTTGCCTGGTTCTGGGATTCAAATAAAGATACAGAGCTTAGATTCTGCTGTGCAAACAGTTTGTTTGCAGCAAAGAGTTTTCACTGGACCTGGCCTTGGATCAGGCTTTATGACCTTCTAAAGGATCATGGCCCCATCACAACAAACCATTTAACAAGGAAGCTGTTTTCTTTATGTGCACAGAAATAATCGACAGCTTATTTTTTGTCATGATAACTGTGTTTAGCTTCCCATTAGGTGAGTTTAATAAGAACTTCTGAAGCATAGCAAGATAGCCTACCAGTGGATAATAATGGTAAAAGGTAACTATGTTTCCCCCATTTTGCTGAAAGCTAATGGAAGTCAGATGGAGTAGAGGGAGGTGTGTGGGGGGAAGGGAGGGGTAATTAAGTCCCTAATACCCTTAATAAGACTTTTAGATCAATTCAAATAGAAAAGTTTGCATTCTTCTTTAATGACTAAATGACAGACCTTGGGGATAAACAGCAGCTTGAGAGGAAAACAATCTAGATGTTGATTAATGAGGAAGCTTTCGGAAATGGATAACAGATTTCATTTGGAAGTGAGTTTTATCTTTATCTTTTATAACTAATCGCCAAATGTCTTGCTAGAAAAATAGAGAGATGCCAGTTACAGTGAATTTACATCATATTTCTTCATTAAAGAAATTTAAACAAAAGTATTAGATAAAATGAGCTGACTTTTTCTGCTAGACTGAAGGTAGAGTTGAGTAAAAGGATATAGAGAACAAGTAAAAAGCACAAGCAACAAAAATAAGTCAAGTGTTGTATCTAATTAGTGCAAGTAACTCTTTGAAATTTAAAAATTGACCAGTGCTAGAATAATAATCGAGCACTTTTCTTTATATACCAGTAAAATAGATAATTAAAAATAGCTCTTGGAATGATTAATAATTAGAAAATTTAATGGCACCCAGTACTTAAAAATATCTGCATTTTGAAAATCATTTTATAATAATCAGCAAGTATTGAAAGATGTTTGTCTAAATATTAACACTGTTAGTTCAGAGAATAATAGTAAATAAAGTTAATTCACATGTTAAGAGAGATGTCTTCCGTGTATAAAATATTTAGATTTACATCAAATTTCAAAAGGTATACTATTTTAGTATTTAACCTCATGGAATAGAAGGAATCATGATTGTAAATGGCTTTGAATAATTTGCTTATTGTTTTTAAGAGTATCTAAGGCAAAGCCACATTATTTTTGCTGTTTCATTAGAAATCATGACATATAAAACTTTAAAAAAATAAGATGCCGCTACACTGCAAGTCCTGGGATGAGTCCAATTTTTCAGTTTTCACTTGAACTGAAAAACACCCAAACAGCATATTACAGTACTGACTGTGAGGTATGTGTTCCCTTTCTTTTATCTCTTTGAAACAGAAATTGTAGAATAGTTACAATTGGAATAGAAATTACAGAAAACAAGACACATAGAAATTATATGTTTATATAAATTATGGTTTCCTTCAACATCTTTTGAGCAGTCACGAAAGTGGTATCTTTTGCAATGATTTTTATTGTTTATTTTCCATAGTACAATACAGGCTTTTATTTGCTAAATATTTTTCCATGCTTGCGTTTAGTGATACCATGCTTATAATAAATAATTCTAATTTAGATGTCATATAAAACCACTGTTTTTTATTAATAATGTTATTATAATAACAAAACTCTTTTGGTGCTTTCACATGTGAAAAGATATTTACTCCTCTTTTTTATTGTGGTTGTGTTGGAGGAAGATTTTGGTATGTAAGATTTGCAATACCCATGAGAACGAAAATGTTTTGTTTATACTCTTTTCCCATCTGTTCTCAGAGAAGATAAGAACCCCTTTACTTGTGCCAATAGCAAGAAAACAAGGATACAAAAATAATTAGAAATACTGAATCTACAGTAAAATAAAAATAAAAACAAAAAGTACTTCTCAGATTGGAGTAATCAACAAATACAAGAAAAGTTAGTTTCCTGGACAAAGTGGTTGATTAATGAAATCTTTATAGGATGTTTAGGATGAATGAGATCTATTAGATAAACTCTAACTCAACCCATTTATTTTGGGTTGAGAAATACAAGCCTACACTTTAATAACTTCCCAAATTTTAAGACCTTTTTCAATAACATAATTTGACTTTTCATGTGAAACAATATATTTGAAATACATGATTGTTTCCTTTCCTTGTCCTTGGGAATTACTAAAATTGTTGCTTGGACTAACTTATTTAGCCCAAGCTGTTAAATTCTGACTTTAAAAATAGAGATAATGTTACTTATATCATAGTGTATGATTAAAATTGAATGAGAAATCACACGGTAGGCAACTCCAAACACTTATATCCCCACAGAAACATTGAAAAATAAGCAGAAATCGCCAGAACCAACTTTGCCAGTACTATGGAAAATGGTCAGAGGTATAAGTAACTAAGAAAGTACTGAACAAGAAAAAAAGGCAACATAAAAATTGTAGGGAAGCTTTGAGGCATTTCAATCTGTCTTTGTCCCACCACTCCCCAGGCTTAGTGGTGATCATGAGGACATGATCTTTCCAAGGAAGTAAAGCAGACTGAGCAGACCCTATTCACAAATTACTGTGTTACTTTATTCTAAGCAGTCGGGGGCCTACCTAAAGCGGTGATGCCAGGTGCTTGTCTCTCTTTCACCTAACTCATAAATTGCTAAGGACAGAATAGAAGTGGGCATTGTTAGGAGACATACTTATGTGAATAAAATAACCTCTGGCTTTGAGGGGCAAAATATAACAGTAGAAGAAACATTAAATAGACTGTCCAAGCATGGTAGGGAAAGCTGGGAAGATAATTTCTTCTCAGAAAAGGGAAATTAGGGCATTCAGTAGTGTCCATGTAAACTGGAGAATTTAGAAATGATGTGCCTGTCCAGGATACACTAGCTAAGAAAGAAATGTGAGAACACCATAAGCTTATACCACTGCCTGATCTCCAGACTTAGTGCTAGAAGAAATGTACAATAACTGAAAGTAAAAATTTATTAGAAGTGCTCAACAACTGATAGGGATAAGTAAAAGAAAGAATCAGTGAACCCAAAGATAGCATGATTGAAATTAACCAGTTTGAGTTGCAGAAGAAAACAAGAATAAAGTGAACAAGTCTAAGGAAAAATTAAGACATTCAGAGATTAATAAAGTGAAGTTTGTTAATCCTGGACCCGTAAGAAATGGTAAAGAAAGTCCTTCAGGTTGAAATGAAAGGACACTAGACATAATTCATAGCTGTATAGAGGAATAAAGATGTCTGGTTAAGTTAAATCCATAGGTATACATAAAAGTCATTACCATGTGTTTTTAATTTGCAGCTAAACTCTGTATTTCCTATGTGATTTAAAAGGCTTTAGAAGGGAATGAAAATGTAACACTATAAATAGATAGATAGATAGATAGATAGATAGATAGATAGATAGATAAAATGTAATAGACAAAAATGTGGGGCAAAAATATGACATACTGAATACAAATAGCAAAAAGGCCAAAGTCAATCTTTCTTCAGCAGTTATTATTTTTAATGTAAATAGGTTGAACTCTCCAATGAAAACGCTGAGATTATCAGAACATATTCTAAAAGGATCCAATAATATACTGTTTATCAGAGACTCATTTTATATCTGAGGACACAACTAAGTTGAAAGTGAAACAATAGTGATAGATAGTCCATGAAAATAGTACCCAAAAAAGCTGAGGTTGCTATAATAATATCAGATAAAATATACTAAACCTAAATCATTTATAATTGACAAAGAAAGACATTAAAGGAGCACTTCACTTATCTATCTATCCATTATAACTATACACACCAAATAATACTCCAAAATATATAAAACAATCACAATAATGGCAGCAACATCAGTACTTCACTATCAATAAAGGGTAGGACATATTGACATAAGAGAAATAAGGAAATAGAGGACTTGAACATTATAAATCAAATACATTGAACATTATAAATCAAAAACCTAACATACATATAGAGACCAATCTATCCAACAAAAGCAGAATACACGTGCTTCCCAAGTGCAAATGGAACAGTCTCCAAAATAGACCATATGTTAGGCCACAAAAAATCCTCACTAAATTAAAAAAAAAAAAAAAAAAAAAGTAGAAGAAGAAAAGAAAAAAAATGAAAGCGTACAAAGTATCTTCTCCAACAACACTTAACTAAAGCTAGAAACTAATATCAGAATAAAAACTGGAAAATTCACAAATATGAGTAAAATAACACACTTTATAAAGAACAAATGCATCAAAGAACAAATCTGAATGGAAATCAGAAAACACTTAGAGAGGAATGGAATGAAAACAAACATATCAAAAAGTATGTGATGGATTGAAATCAGTGCTCAAAAAGAAATATATGGTAGTAAATACTACATTAAAAAAGAAGAAAGATCTCAAGTCTATAACCTAACTCTTTAAGGAAATAGAGCAAAACAAGTGCAAACTAAACTCAAATTGAGCACAAAAGAAATAATAATAATAATAATAATGATAATAATAATAATAATAATTAAAGATTAGAGTGGAGGTTAAAAAAAGAATAGAAAAATAATAGAATCAACAAAACCAAAATTTGTTTCCCTGAAAAGATAAATAAAATTGGCAAGACTTAGCTAGAAAGAAAAAAACACAAAGAGTGAAGACTTAAATGCTAATATCAGAAATAAAGGTGGGTCAGTGCTACTAACCTTATAGAAATTAAAAAAAAAATGATTATAAGGAAATGCTACGAAAGCTTATGTGCCATAAATTAGAAACTTTGATGAAATAAACAATTTTCTAGAAAGATGTAAACTACCAAAAATGACTCAAGAATAAAAAATCTGAACAGACCTACAACTAAATAGATTTCATCAATAATTTTAAAATAAACAAACAAACAAAAAGAAACACTTCCACACAGAAAAGTCCAGGACAAGATTTCTTCCTTGGTGAATTCTACTAAATATTTTTTTAAAAAGGATTAACTAAAATTCTCAAAGTCTTCCAAAAAAGAGAAAAGGAGGGAACATTTCCTAATTTATTCTATGAGGCTAGATACCAAAAACAGATAGAAACAGCATAAAAAGAGAATATTACAGATTTACATCCCTTATGAATATGCAAATGTCCTTAACAAAATAGTAGCAAATGGAATCAAAGAGCGTATTAAAGGAATTATACACCATGACCAAGTGGGATTTATCCTTGGAAAGCAAGGGTATTTCAACAGAAGAGAATCAATTCATGTAATACACCACATTAAGAGAACAAAGTAAAAACAAACAGAAAAGAAAAACAAAACAAGAACAACATCAACAACAAATGATGACTTCAATTGATGTAGACAAATCATTTGCCAAAACCCAACACCCATTTATGTTAAAAAGATTCAGAAAATTAGGAATAAGAGAGAATTTCCTCAATATGATAAAGTGCATTTATGAAAACCCATAGCTAAGATTATGAAACCTTTCTTCCTAAGATCAGAAATGAGACAAGAATATCTACTCTCCTCACTTTTATTCAACATTTTACTGGAAGTTCTAGCCAGAGCAGTTAGGCAAGGAAAAGAAATAAAAGGCATCCAAATTTTAAAGGAATGTGTAAAACTATCTCCATTTGCAGATGACACGATCCTCCAGTACTGTTACTTAATCAACACTAATCTAGATATTGTTGTAAAGGTTTTTGTAGATGTTGTCCATATTACAGTCATTTGGCTTTAGATAAAG